>NC_060190.1:37394371-38816871 GCF_021184085.1 Oncorhynchus gorbuscha | reverse complement strand
GCCATTTTGGAAACAGCCAGATGCTCACATTTCCCTCTGAGAAAGTGCATCCTTAACTCCCCCTTCGGTCAATAGTGACTGATTCAATGTAGAGACTTGAACTGTGCACATTATTTCATTATTATTATGATGATTATTATTACATTATTATTACATTACATGTTATATTACATGATTCTTAAAAGCCATAACACAATTTTCCTTTGCAACTCCTAGGGTATCATGTACAGACTTCTTACTAAGTCTTTTATTTGAAGATCATGTGTAGAGTGTACAGAGCGTGTCTTAAGTCAAAAGTCTCCTGCTGGCTATTGATTGCTGGGTGCTGCTCAGTCGTAGCCACTCTCGTGTTCTAGTGGTATGGGTTCATGGACAAAGACCAGCTTTTCAATTGATCAGTAGGCTGATCTGTGACCTGGTTTTTTTTCTTCCCCATTCTAGAACTTAGTGCTGAGACATTAGTGCTTTTTGAGGTCGGTTCGGTTTTGGTTAGATTATGATTCAATTATCACAGTTTTTCAATTTCGACAATATTTTTTGACATTAAATGCACCATGCATTATGTGGGTTGAATGCTGTAACAACACAAATAAAACAATTAAAACTAGTCCCATAATATTAGTGATTGTCCATTACTGCATATCACTTATTAACCATCATTTATTCACATTACTTTTATAAATATTTGTTTTATTTTATGAATGTATTATTTAATTCCAAGTCATCATCCAATTTGTAAGTCGCTCTGGATAAGAGCGTCTGCTAAATGAATTAAATGTAAATGTAAATCATCTCATCTCTATAAAGCTGCTGCCTTTGCTGTCTGACATACTTTTATGACTGCTGAATACCAACTATCAATCACTTAGATCATGTATTTTCAGGTAGAGATAACACGCAAAGCAACTGCTTTCTATCCCTCTCGCGCGTTCTCTCTTCTCTCTATCTCTGTCAAACAGGTCTCTGTGTCTGCTCCACCCAGACCGGACAAGTAAGTGGGCGCGCAATGTATTATGGTCATTGATCTGATGTATATCTACAGAAAATCAAGCATCAAGCTCACAGAATAAAACCGAACTAAATGAGATTCAGATAAATGAACCAATGTAGGCCAATTAGTTATTAAAAAACGAAAAATAACCAAAATGTAGGTTAATTTCTCAGAACAACTAGAACTAGAGTATTAGTACGCACTTACACACACACACACACACACACACACACACACACACACACACACACACACACACACACACACACACACACACACACACACACACACACACACACACACACACACACACACACACACACACACACACACACACACACACACACACACACACACACACACACACACTCACACACACACACGCACACACACACACACAAATGCACGCATGGATACCCACACTCAAGTGAGCATGCTCACACACACACACACACACAGTGAAATGGCATCTTGGAAGCTAATGGATCTGTATGACAATGCTAAATCACTAGGTTATAAATAGCTCCAGTCTCACACCCACACCACACACACACACATACACACATACGAGATCCTCCTCAATTATTGCTGTCTGACAGTACAAACCACAGGAGGGCTATAGAAGGCTTACATTTTTTAGAACAAAATGTTCTAGCCTCCTTACGTAATTCAAGAGGATTGTCCTCCTGTGGTGTCATTTTGGGATTCCTTAGAAGAGAAAAGGAGATGATTTTTGTAATGGGTCCAACATGTACAGAAGAAAATAGATACAGCTGTAACAGAGGGAGTTAGTAGCTGAGTCTGTCTCTTTCTAAAATAGGAAAGTCAACAAGCTACTGTATAACTAACTAACATAGGAATCATGAATGTTAAAGCGAATTATAGCACCAGAGTCCCAACCCAAATTTTGTCCACTGGGGTCTCTCTCTCTCTCTCTCTCTCTCTCTCTCTCCAGTGCCCAATGACCTATCTTGTTTAACTTCTTTAACACCCAGGTTGGTGCAGATCAGATATCACCAGTCTATGGTCTCCAGTCTGTTATGTTTGCTACAGCAAGCCATCAGAAAGGATCCAGAAGCTGGTACTTGTGTGAAAGCCAAGATGATCCTGATTTAATGATGTGTTGAGTTCCTGGTGCTGGTGTGCAGCTCCGTCTTTAGTAGCTGCAGTCAGTACCTGCGAGGTGGGGCTCTTGAGTTGGCTCCGGGGACATGGAGATAGAATGATGGGGGAATGGAATGGGGTGAGTTGGCTGTGGGAATGGGGAGAGAGTGTTCGCCACAGCAGAGCAGAGGGAGTAGAGGGTGGAGGTAGGGCCTGACAATGGAGGTAATGACTGAGGAGGGAGTGACTTGTCTTAGCCACAGTAGGGCCACATCCTTATTAGCCACATCCTGTCCATTATTCACAGTGGATCTGTCGTGTTGGGCAGGGAGCGATGAGCAACCAGCCATCACCATTAGCACGACTGCCTGGGAGAGGAGAGGAGGGGAGGGGAGGGGATGGGAGGGGAAGGGAGAAGAGAGAAGAGGAGAGGAGAGGAGAGGAGAGGAGAGGAGAGGAGAGGAGAGGAGAGGAGAGGAGAGGAGAGGAGAGGAGAGGAGAGGAGAGGAGAGGAGAGGAGAGGAGAGGAGAGGAGAGGAGAGGAGAGGAGAGGAGAGGAGAGGAGAGGAGAGGAGAGGAGAGGAGAGGAGAGGAGAGGATGAAGTTACTTAAGACGGCTGGCTGGCTCTTGGTTCCACTCACGTGTACCACTGAACGTCATGATACAGGCATTTTCCTCTGCTGCCAGCTATTTATTAGATATTCTTAGCTCAATCAATGTACTTTATAAGCTTATTGTCACATAATGGTACATGCTTATACTATAAATACTATGGATAGTAGTATTACACTACTTATACTATATATAGTACTATTATACTATACTTATCATGTAATCCTGTAAGCCTGATGTTTATTTCATGCAGCTCATAGTTTCAGCACTGGACAGCTCCAGAGTATAAGCCACTCTCCCATGGTGACTCCTGTGTGTGTGTGTGTGTGTGTGTGTGTGTGTGTGTGTGTGTGTGTGTGTGTGTGTGTGTGTGTGTGTGTGTGTGTGTGTGTGTGTGTGTGTGTGTGTGTGTGTGTGTGTGTGTGTGTGTGTGTGTGTGTGTGTGTGTGTGTGTGTGTGTGTGTGTGTGTGTGTGTGTGTGTGTGTGTGTGTGTGTGTGTGTGTGTGTGTGTGTGTGTGTGTGTGCCAATGAGAGACATCTTGACTGAAGTGGGCTCAAAGTGAGCTGAAGATACCCATTGATGAAATTATCATCTTGGGGAAGGATCCCTGGCTATTATTCTTTCAGCAACTGCTTTGAACACAAATTGGAATCCCATTCCAAAAGTCCTTGGTATAGATTGCACTGAAGGATAAGAGTGGGCAGCAGGGTGTACATGTGGTCATGTGTTGCTCAATTGGTAAGAGCGTGCAGCTGGCAATGCCAATGTTGTTAGTTACATTTCCGCAGGGATCACATACACTTACTAGAAATGTATACAAGTGCTGTCAATTTGGATAAAATCAAATGGCTTATATTATTGTTATTACATTACAGAGCAGGCAGGATATATAAGTTTGTTAATATGTTTTCCAGATATGCTCTGCAGAAGGGGTGCTGTCCAGGTTGAACAGAGTTCAGGACTTCTCTGTTTCCTCCCAGCAGTGAAATATATTCAGTTGAAATTGCTCTGGACTGAATTAGCATGCTCTCTAAGTATGTGAGTGTGAGATTAGATAAAACATGACTTCCTTCTCCCCGAGTCAGCTGAGATCAGTAAAAGGCCTAGTCTGAAGACCAGTGTGATCAAAGAACAATTCCAGCTCACTGTACCATAGAGCAACATGATGTCTCGTTTACTATTGAAGTCCCCTTCCAAGTCTTGAACAAGAACTTCATTGTTTCCGTGACAACTAGTGATATGGGAATCGTTTGGTGTGTGTGTGTGTGTGTGTGTGTGTGTGTGTGTGTGTGTGTGTGTGTGTGTGTGTGTGTGTGTGTGTGTGTGTGTGTGTGTGTGTGTGTGTGTGTGTGTGTGTGTGTGTGTGTGTGTGTGTGTGTGTGTGTGTGTGTGTGTGTGTGTGTGTGTGTGTGTGTGTGTGTGTGTGTGTGTGTGTGTGTGCGTGCTTGTGTTTGGTCAGGTCTTGTTAATTGCATGTTTGAATGGCTTAAGGTTTGTTGCCTTTACACGGAATGCTTCTTGCTTACTTTGAACCTTGAAAATGCTGATACAAAAATACCAAACAGCATCAAAGGAATTATGGCATGAAAAACATCACTTCAAATCAAATGTTATTGGTCACATACACATGATCAGCAGACGTTAATGTGAGTGTAGCGAAATGCTTGTGCTTTTAGTTCCAACAGTGTTGTAATATCTAACAAATAATCCAACAATTCCCAACAACTACCTAATACATACAAATCTAACAAGTAAGCTAAATACAGTATATAGATGTGATATGAGTAATGTAGGTTTTAATAGTCACAGTGGTTATGACATCTCCAATGCACTTATTTATAAACACACCCACTGAGTCAGCGTATAGATCAATGTTGTTCTCTGAGGCTGACTTGAACATATTCCAGTCTGCGTTATCAAAACAATCTTGGAGCGTGGCTTCCGATTGGTCGGTCCAGCGTTGAATGGTTCTCGTCACTGATACATCCTGTTTGAGTTTCTGCCTATAAGCCGGGACGAGCAAGATGGCGTCGTGGTCGGATTTTCCGAGGGGAGAGTGGGGGAGGGCTTTGTACGCATCAATAATAGCAACTACAATAGCAACTACACCTGTCATGTGTTGAACTACAGATTCACGCAATACTTCAATTAAATGAAAACTTTATTGTCCGGAATGGAAATTCATTCTGCAGCCATGCTCCAATTTGGTATAATTCATTCAGAAATCTTTAAGCAGCTAACTGTTATTGCTTGAGGATGTCTGTAAGTGATTAATAGTATAAATGATCAAGTGTATCTGACATCATCTGCACACTGTGTCCTTTCAGCCCCTGTGTGTGTGTGTGTGTGTGTGTGTGTGTTGTCATTGGCTGGCAGGGTGGACCTGAATCGTCCCTCTGCCCTGGCCCTTTAGAATTGGCCATGTCACCACTACAGTGATGAGTGGCCTCTAACACGGCCACAGCGGTCAACACACTCAAGAGACACACGATACAGAGACTAGTATAAATCTTTATTTATTCACACTGTTGCCCCAGCCCCAGCTAACAGCAGTGTAGCCTAGTGGTTAGAGCATTGGACTAGTAACCGGAAGGTTGCAAGTTCAAATCCCCGAGCTGACAAGGTATAAATCTGTCATTCTGCCCTTGAACAGGCAGTTAACCCACTGTTCCTAGGCCGTCATTGAAAGTAAGAATTTGTTCTTAACTGACTTGCCAAGTTAAATAAAGGTAAAATTTAAAAAAATTAAAAACACATCTGACTCCAACATTCAACTAATCATTGTCTTCAGTTTAGAATGCAATTAGTTTCATCAGGTGTGTTAGCTACAGGGCTGAGGGAAAAGTGTGACACCATTCAGGCTCCTGAGGACTGGAGTTCTCATCTCTGCCCTATATAGCCCACTACATTTGGCCAGAGCCCTATTGGCCCTGGTCAAAGGTAGTGCACGGTATGGGGAATAGGGTGCTATTTGGGAAGCAATCCTGCTCTTCTTGATGTCACGGCCTCTTTCATTGGTGGAATCCTTGTGGTAGCAGCTGTTCTAGAGACGTGATTGGTGGATGAATGACTTAAAGGAAAGAGAGAAGGCAAACAGGGCAGAAATAGATGCCAGAAGAAAACCTTCATCAAGCCAGAGAACAATGTCTGATTGGGGAGAAAACCAAGAGAGGCCTTGACTGTTAGAGCTAGAGGACTTTTGCTAAAGACCCAGTTCCACCTTGCCAAAACGCTACTCAGACTGGCTGACTTGAGCACACACACACAGACTTGCGCACACACACACACACAGCTAGGTAGACATGCACGTACACACACACCAGTGGAGGCTGCTGAGGGAAGGACGGCTCATAATAATGTCTGGAATGGCATCAAACAACTGGAAACCATGTGTTCGAGGTATTTGAACCCATTCCAACTATTCCATTCCAGCCATGACCATGAGCCTGTTCTCCCCAGTCATGGTGCCACCAGCCTCCTGTGACACACACACACAAGCATACACACACAAGCACACACACACACACACACACACACAAGCACACACACACACTAGGCACACAGAACATAGATTCATACTTCAGTAAATAATAGTTTTTTCAAGCAAAACAGATACCTCGAAGACAAGCTGTAAAGCTGGTTAGAGAACCACCGATATGGATGTTTTTAGGTCCGATTACAATAACGATTTTGGGGAGTCAAGGAGGCCGATGTTGGTGTCAAACTTTCCCAGACAGCCATGTATTCATCAATGCATCAATTTTCAAATCAAACAATACATGTGTCTTTGTTTTTACCAATAATAACTACATAACAACATAATGGTAATACTTGTATTTGAATGGTAAATCTCTTGATAAACTGGGTAAATCAAGATGGCATAGGCCAACTCACAATACAGGAGAATGCATATTCAATAGGAGTGTGTGCATGCAATGAGTTTTTTAGCTTTTTTGGGCTGATCAGTGGAGTCTATGGTGCTACGGATGACAAACAATCTGTTTACCTTCCATTTGTGACTTAGTTAGCCTACTGATCAACATATTTGCATAGAACCATCACTCCAGCATGTCACGCCTGCATGGAAGGACATCCTATAGGCCAAGGTTAGGAAACCGTAGTCCTGGAGTGCCGCAGACACTTCATGTTTTTGATTAAACAGACCTGTAAGACCAGGTGTGTTGAATTTAGGCAATCACTGAAGTGATCAATTAGCTCAGTTGGTCAGGTGTTGTGCCTATGCTGGAATCCTGCGGCAGCCCCGATATAGGCACTGCTGTTAGTTTGAGAATATAAAATAACATCTATTCAATGCAAATGAATCCAACATAACGTCATGATTTGTGATCATGGATGCTTATGAAATTGTAGTCATTTTCTGTGATTGGGAGAAAAAAAACACATCTCTAAACAACTCAGCAGCCAGGACGAAATTTGTTAACAACTCAATTGGTTAGTTCAGCTATCTGTCAAGAAATGGGCGGGTTGTAACTTCATCCTACTGCTACAATTGGGTAGAGTGAGGCTGTAATTCTGATCTCTTTCACATCTCCTCGCATGTCTCTCCATTGCTCATATCACTTGCCGCGGTTTACTGATAGTATGAGAACAAGCTCAATGGAGATGACATTTCCTACCAAGCTATAAATGTGCATAATATCTAACAAGGGGAGCGAGGGTGGGTAGAAAGCTGAAAAAACTATGCATATTCTGTGTCAATGACTCAAATCTGACCATAGTTCGAGAAGTAAGAACGCACACACCTGCATGCTGATCTACAGTTTTCTTGGTCCATAAACTTGCAGGAAGATTTTTAGGTAGCTAATCCTATTGCCAACCTTTATTTAGACATTTTAAACACTTAATTCTCTCCCTATTACGACAATCATCTAATTCGACTATCAACTGTCAATTTACAGATGCCATTGCGGTTGGTCAGATCAGCACACCAGTAATAGCTCACCAGTAAAGATGGCTCACTGACGAAAATGGTGCAAGTTCAAAATTATAACCAGCTAACGTTAGCTAGCTGTGTTGGCTATGAGCTCCTATCTGATATCTTATCACCATGTTAATCTAGCCAGCCAGCTAGCTAGCATAGTAGAGCTAACACCACAGATGAAAGGGTTAGTTATCAAAATATTTGCTAACAGGTCACATAGTTATCTGGTAAGCTAGCTTGCTTATTGCATGCATGTCCGGGCAGGTCGACACAAGCCTTATTACTAGTGAATTAACTAAACTAATATTTGAAAAAGGACCTTTATTTTGGTCACTGTATCGGTCTCAATACTGCACTTTTCTGTTGGAGAATGAGCTAGCTTGCTGCTTGCTAGCTGCTGATTTTCCGAGCTAGACATTCAAATAAAATAACATTTTATTAGTCACATGCGCATCGAATACAGCTGTACACCTGAAGTAAATACTTACTTACGAGCCCCTAAGCAACAATGCAGTTTCCCAAAATTATGGATAAGAATAAGAGGTAAAAGTAACAAGTAATTAAAGAGCAGCAGTAAAAATAACAGTAGCGAGACTATATACGAGGGGTACCGATACAGAGTCAATGTGCGGGGGCACCGGTTAGTTGAGGTAGTATGTACATGTAGGTAGAGTTATTAAAGTGACTATGCATAGATGACAACAGTGAGTAACAGTGATGTAAAGAGGAGAAGGGGGGGGGACACAATGCAAATAGTCTGGGTAGCCATTTGACTAGGTGTTCAGGAGTCTTAGGGCTTGGGGGTTGAAGCTGTTTAGAAGGCTCATGGACCTAGACTTGGCGCTCCGGTACTGCTTGCCGTGCGGTAGCATAGAGAACAGTATATGACTAGGGTGGCTGGAGTCTTTGACAATTTTAGAACCTTCCTCTGAGGTCCTGGATGGCAGGAAGCTTGGCCCCTGTGATGACCTGGGCCATTCGCACTACCCTCTGTAGTGCTTTGCGGTCGGAGGCCGAGCAGTTACCATACCAGGCAGCGATGCAAACAGTCAGGATGCTCTCGATGGTGGACCTGTAGAACCTTTTGAGGATCTGAGGACCCATGCAAAATCTTTTCAGTCTCCTGAGGGGGAATAGGTTTTGTCGTGCCCTCTTCACGGCTGTCTTGGTGTGCTTGGACCCTGTTAGTTTGTTGGTGATGTGGACGCCAAGGAACTTGAAGCTCTCAATGCATTCCTCTACATCGTGCAGTGGCTCAGGCGGTGAGTGGCGGCTGGCATAGGAGCAGCTTTGTTATGTAGAGGGGCTATCGGCCCGATAAATTGGCTCGCCAGAGAGCCAGTGTAATGTCACAGTGTCAGTCAGTGCTGCGACTGAGGCCAGGGTGAGGACTCAGGCCAGGGTGAGGACTCAGGCCAGGGTGAGGACTCAGGCCAGGGTGAGGACTCAGGCCAGGGTGAGGACTCAAGCCAGGGTGAGGACTCAGGCCAGGGTGAGGACTCAAGCCAGGGTGAGGACTCAGGCCAGGGTGAGGACTCAAGCCAGGGTGAGGACTCAGGCCATGGTGAGGACTCAGGCCAGGGTGAGGACTCAAGCCAGGGTGAGGACTCAGGCCAGGGTGAGGACTCAGGCCAGCGTGAGGACTCAGGCCAGGGTGAGGACTCAAGCCAGGGTGAGGACTCGGGCCAGGGTGAGGACTCAAGCCAGGGTGAGGACTCGGGCCAGGGTGAGGACTCAGGCCAGGGTGAGGACTCAGGCCAGGGTGAGGACTCAAGCCAGGGTGAGGACAAGCCAGGGTGAGGACTCAGGCCAGGGTGAGGACTCAGGCCAGGGTGAGGACTCAAGCCAGGGTGAGGACAAGCCAGGGTGAGGACTCAGGCCAGGGTGAGGACTCAAGCCAGGGTGAGGACTCAAGCCAGGGTGAGGACTCAGGCCAGGGTGAGGACTCAGGCCAGGGTGAGGACTCAAGCCAGGGTGAGGACTCAAGCCAGGGTGAGGACTCAGGCCAGGGTAAGGATTCAATGACAAAACACTTGAAGCCAGGTAGCAGTTTGAGTTGTGATCATTTTAACACAGACACAGAAGCTGCTCACTGAACATCATCTGCACAACATTACAACATCATAGAGGATGTGCCAGAAACTCTGAACACTCTTAGTGTTCCTTACTGTCTCAATGGGATTAGGGAAAACTGCCAGGGAATCAGGGAATGTCCCTTACTGGGAGGATGTTTCTGGAATTACGCCCACAACACACTGTTCTGTACATTACTCATGTTACATGTGATGTGAGCATTCCATACATCATGGGACATGTTCACGCTTTCCTGTAATGGCCTCTTTAATGGCCTCTCAAGAGCAGTGTGCCATTTCCTTTTTCCTTCATCCTGTAATGGCCTCTTTGTCACACAACAGGTCAAACATGTAGAGCATAAGCACTCTCAGCTCCATCTTTATATTGCAAAGGCATATTCAGCATTGTTCCAACTGCTTCTATTTGTGCACTTGTGTGTGCTTAAGCTAAATACGTTCTGCTGCTTTTGGTCCCTGTCAGTGAAAAGATTGAGTAACCATCTCTGTTTCATCAGTTGTAGAGGTGGTTATCTCCTCTTTTGTTTGTTGTGCTTTTGTTTTTGTGAATGCCCCCCCCCCTTCAGCATTCACCCTATCCTGTGCCATCTCTGCAATGCTAAAAAGCCTTCCACCACTGTCCCCATAGCAACTGTCACAGCCAGGTTGCTCAAGATCCAAGGCAAAATTACACGTCCGTCCAGGTACCCTGGAGATGACTTCAAAACCGGCCAATAGGGGCAACAGTGAGCACTGTTACCATCAAGCCGGCTCCGAGATTTGCTTGTTTAATCCCAGTGCTAACCCTTACCTTAACCATTCAGAGGTAATGCCTTCACTTAACCATCAAGTTGTTTTTGTTTTAATCCTATCCCAAACCTTAACCCTTACCTGAACCCATAAACTTAACCTTTAAAGTTTATGGACAAATGTCGGATTCTGCCATGCTTGAACTCACTGCTGTCTTTCCTGAGGATCGGCCGTGTGTGTGTGTGTGTGTGTGTGTGTGTGTGTGTGTGTGTGTGTGTGTGTGTGTGTGTGTGTGTGTGTGTGTGTGTGTGTGTGTGTGTGTGTGTGTGTGTGTGTGTGTGTGTGTGTGTGTGTGTGTGTGTGTGTGTGTGTGTGTGTGTGTCTGCCTGTCTGTTTAGGTATATGTCTGTCTGTCAGTCGTCTTTGTTCGTCTATATCGTTGATAAAGTTTGTCTCTGGTCGTCTCTGGTTGTCTTTGTTATAGTTTAGATTCTGCCAGTAACCTCTTCTACATGTCTTAGAGACAGTATCTGTCTCTAAGGGTCACGTTGATTCTGTAAAACTCATTATCACTTCACACATCCTGGCTGAATCTCAAAATCTGTTTTTGGGGTGTCAGGCGTGTGCCAACATCACACTCACACACTCCTCGCAGGTGATGATCAGAGCTCCACAGAGAGCTGAATGACTGACTGGATGATAGGAGATGGTAACATGGACACAGATCTGTTTGTGCTGACCCACTCCTACGCAAATGGATCTGGGACTAGGCTAGAGGGATTTTCCATTTCAGCCTGTTTGGAGCCAGTGTGGCCTACAGAGGAACTTTGGTGTACGCCTCAGCTGACCAAACACGAGGACTATCACTGATCTCTGAGCAACTGAGCTGGACTGTATGATAGGAGGGTAGATTTGGCCAGTGTGGGTTTGCCTGCGGTGGACAGAGTTGGACAGGGCAGAAAAGCTCTGTAGCCAGCTGGCCTGGAAGTTGAAATCCTCACCAAACAGGGGAGGACCATCACTAACTAGGTTTCCATCCAACCATTTCATGTGGATGAAAAAACGTAATGATGGAAAATGGAAATGTCGGTACAATTTCTTCAATGTCCACAGACAATTAGTTTGTTCGACCTTTTAGTGTCTGTAAAAGGAATTACGCGGGGAATGCAGATGGAAATGCCTTCATGCGCAAATATTGACATAATAACCATCATGTCTAAGTAGTGGTCCTCCCACTATGACTCGGCAATGCATTTCAGGTAATTAGGCTACAGATGAAATCGAGTAGGATGAAGTTCACAAGGTGGTGAAGATGCACGGTGATGAGCTTGATGCTCCTTTACAAAAAATATTGAGGGTCTTATTATGGTGACATGATGATCAATGCTTGACCGCTGTTTGACAAATGAAAGTAATCTTGCTCTCATCCATAATAATCTCATCATGTAGACTATCCTACCTGCACTGTATTTACGATCTGTTGGCTAAAGCCAGAATGGGCACATTTGCTATATAACGCCATTTTTGTTGTTGTTGATGAAACCATCGGTAGAGTTGAAAATGCGATGGAAACCCATTTAACGTGTATTGTTTTTCAGTACAAAAGTACTTTTTATGTGCACTACGTCATCACACACAGTCAGGTTGATGGAAACATATCAATGTTGGAAAAATGCCCCTGTTGTTTCCAATTGTCTCCAATTGGATGGAAACCTAACTAGTGTTGGTCACCCACTTTTGGTCTAAAGCAAATGTTGGTAGATCTGCCAAACATCAGCAGTCATCCATTTCCCAATGTTTCAGCTCCAGTGTTTCAGCTCCGCTCGACAACGCCACTGTATAAGCTACCATGTCATGTTAAGTGAATTCACAGGGATTTTTGGGCCCATGCCAGAAAGGAGATAATATCAGGATATCAGTTGTGCATCATATAAAAACACATTTGAGCTCATACTTTAGATCTTCTACTAAAGGCAGCCTAGAAGCAGCAGGATCAGCGGGAGCAGGAGGGGCTGAATGTACACACACACACACACACACACACACACACACACACACACACACACACACACACACACACACACACACACACACACACACACACACACACACACACACACACACACACACACACACACACACACACACACACA
Source organism: Oncorhynchus gorbuscha (assembly GCF_021184085.1). Taxonomy (NCBI): domain Eukaryota; kingdom Metazoa; phylum Chordata; class Actinopteri; order Salmoniformes; family Salmonidae; genus Oncorhynchus; species Oncorhynchus gorbuscha. The sequence continues at coordinate 38,804,247 of NC_060190.1, read as the reverse complement.
CACACACACACACACACACACACACACACACACACAACCCCCTCCCCCGCCACCCACTCCCTACACACACGGTTCTAACTACATCCTCTTCCTGATGGGATCACATCAGTCTCCTTCAGACCTTCAGCGGGGGGAGCAAGGACCAGAGGACCAGAGGACCAGACCCACAGCCGGGGGAGCGAGGACCAGAGGACCAGATCCTCTGCCTGCTGCTTCTATTTATAGGACTCCCCTGGGCTTGCACTGTGTTGTGTGTGTGTGTGTGTGTGTGTGTGTGTGTGTGTGTGTGTGTGTGTGTGTGTGTGTGTGTGTGACAGGCCGGGAGTCCGTGAATGGTATAAATATAGACCTCTGCTGCGTCTTGACTCTCCTCCTCATCTTGCCAGGCATGAATAATTGAGAGGAGAAAGGAGATGGAATGGGAATGGTTCAGGAGATGGAGATGAATGGTTCAGGAGATGGAGATGAATGGTTCAGGAGATGGAGACGAATGGTTCAGGCAGAGTGGCTTTCTATCCAGTCGCACACACTGATTAGTGACATACTGACTGATACTGTTCTGGGTGTGTGTCAGAGAGGGAGAATGAGAAAGAGAGTCTGGAGGGTGGGTGTGTATGTGTGTGAGAGTCCTACGCAGATTATTTGGTGATCACAGCTGCATTCTATCCCTGTAGTCTCCGGGGCGATATGGCCACAGCTGTATCCACAATGCCCCAGTCTTGCCTGGTATTTGGTCTTCTTGGCTGGCTTGCGCGTTTGTGCCTGTGTTTATGCATTTGTGTGTGTGTGTCTGCTTGGGTGTGTGTGTGTGTGTTTGTGAGTGTGGTTGGGTGTGTGTTGTTGTGTGTGTCGTTCAAGCCATCACGCTGTGGGAAATGTGGAAGACCCGATCTCCTCCCGTATCCATGGTAACCCTGTCCCTTTCAGAAAGGCAGGGAGGGAGGGAGGAAGGGAGGAGGAGGAAGAGAGAGGCCTAAACTGCTATTCACAATTAGGAGGTTGTATTACGCCACATTATCTAACGCTCAACAGTATTACACAGTATCACTCGGATGTTGCCAACCGCTGCATGGCTTCTAGCAACCTGGATGAGAATAGTATGCCATTTGCAATGAATCATCATATCCCAATGCATATGCTGTGATTTTACAATGAGACGTTCAAACACGGAGCAGCTTGTGAGTCATGTGCTGCTGGCAGTTCTCTGTACAGTGAGCTCTCAGAGGGGTTGTTGTCTGGAGAAGAGCATGGATGGATAGTTCCTCCAGCTAAACATATCACTGGCACGATCAATACAACTGTTTCAATCGAACTTGCAGTCGCAGACCAGTTCAGGTTGACTGACTTTCTAACCTTCTAGGTTTCTAAACAGTAACCATAACAACAACGAGTCTCTAGTTTATGTGTCAGCTGAGAAAGGAATGAAATAATGAGAGGGGGAAATAGAAAGGCCAAAGAAAGACAGAACAGAGATAAAGCAGTGAAATGGAAAGAGCGATGAGAGAGCTGAAGGCAGAGAGAGAGAGAGAGAGAGAGAGAGAGAGAGAGAGAGAGAGAGAGAGATAATGCTTGCGTGTGTATGTGTGTGTGAGACTGTCAAACTTGCTTTTCACAAGCAGCTCCAAGTAGCTACCTCCTGTCGAGCATCAAGGGGGCTGTCATGGCGAAGGCAGCCCGGACCCCCAGCCTCTGAGAGCATGGCATGATGTACCCATGGCCGACATAGCAATCCCTGTCCTAGGAAATGATGGGAAACTGGAGGTCAGGGGTTGACCAGAGGGAAAAAGGGGGGAAATATATTTTGATCTCAACCTTAGTATCTTGTTTTTTTCTCCTCTTTTACTCTCTCTGCCCTATAGGCTACATGAGAGAAAGAGAGAGGGGTAGACAGAAAGAGAAACAACATGAGCGATATCCCTGGGTAGTCTCACAGCTCCTTGTTGTGTACTGTGAGTTTAGTGACGATGACGGAGGAGGGATTCTCAGGAACAGCCTGGTTAGAGCACAACGCACACACGTATAGCACTCAGCTGGGCCTGCTAATGAGAGGGATGCCAGTCTGAGCACTGGGAGTTTCTTCCTGTTGCATGGTCCTCTGGGACGGCAAAACATTTCCCAGGATGTACACTCCTGTGTAACACAGTACATCAGAACAGTCTGAGCTGTAGCACACTCAAAACACACATATGCACACAAGCAGGACTGTGAGCTCTATATTCCAGGTTCAAGGTTCAAAGTTCAATAAAGCTGGGGTTCAGAGGTGTGTGAGACATGCAGACAGAGACAGTCAGGCACCTGACCCTGAATAACGCACGTACAGGCAGACACGCACGCACATAGAGCAGAGGATGAATCATAGCTACTGGGACTCGACAAGCATGGCATCTCCTGAGAGAGGGGAGTACACTGTCTGTATGAGAGAAACCGAGAAGCAACTGAAAACCGAACTGTTGTCAGGAACTCAAGGAGTGAATTAACAGGGGAGAAAGAGCTCATTTTAAAAGGGTTTGGATGCTTACTTTTCTGTGTAATGCAGGAGCATCTTGGAGGAGGAAGTAGTTGTGTTAAGTGGTACACATCCTGTAATAATACACTGTAGAACCATTATACCGTGAAGCCTTTTAGAGACAATCAAAGTGGAGCATCCTGTACAGAAAACTCCCTTTGCATCCCCAATCAAATCAAATGTAAAAACAAATTGTCACATGCACCGAATACAACAGGTGTAGTAGACCTTACCGTGACAGGTTAGTCGAGGTCATTTGTAAAGTGACTATGCTTAGATAACAAACAGCGAGTAGCAGCAGTGTAAAAACAAAAGGGGGGTCAATGTAAATAGTCCGGGTGGCCATTTGATTAATTGTTCAGCAGTCTTATGGCTTGGAGGGCGAAGCTGTTAAGGAGCCTTTTGGTTCTAGACTTGGCGTTCCGGTACGGCTTGCCATGTGGTAGCAGAGAGAACAGTCTATGACTTGGGTGACTGGAGTCTTTGACAATTTTGGCACCCTGTTTCCTATGTAGTGCATCAGGGCTCATGGGGCTCTGATCGAAAGTAGTGCACTATGTGGGGAATAGGGTTCCATTTGGGACCCTGTGAATCTTATCATCATAAAAGATCTTCAGGGTTTCATGAATAACACTTTCAATGAGCTTCCATTTTTTTTTTTTTTATTTAACTAGGCAAGTCAGTTAAGAACAAATTCTTATTTACAACAACGGCCTAGGAACAGTGGGTTAACTGCCTTGCTCTGGGGCAGAATGACAGCTCTTTACCTTGTCAGCTCGGAGATTCGATCTAGCAACCATTCGGTTACTGGCTCAACGCTTTAACCACTAGGCTACCTGCCACCCCATTTCCTTTGGCTTAGGTCGTCATTGTTTCGAGGAAACATAACTCAAGTGCACATCTTGTCAATGACACAATAATACATAGTATATTACATTACTTTAGTACACCAGTACAATATTTGTGACTATTAATGGCTGTATGCTGGCAGACTACCCATTCCTTCAGAGCTGTTTGGTGTTGTGTTGTCTGTTTATCTGGACTGATACGCCCACCAACAATGTCTGGGGAGCAGAACTAACAGAACATTCTGTCTACTATACTGTGTGATGAGAGTGCTGTGGTGGGCCTGGTGGGGTGGATATATGACAGTTGACGAGAGGGCTCCGGGTGTGTGTAGTCTCTGAGTTGCAGGTGCTGTCAATCTGGTGTGTCACAGCCAGCCATATCCAAACCCCTGGCTCTCAGCTCTGTCTCTCTCTCCCTCCATCTCTCTCGCTCTCTCTCGTCAATATTCACTCACATAGCCCATTGACACACAGACAGCATAATACATACAGTATAAACAAACAGCAGCAAATTTTGGTGCGCTCGGCTCACGCTTACTCATTTTTGACAGATCACCCTGGGCTACATAGCCGCTATTTTTAGACAGACAGAGTTTCATCATGCATGTTGCCTTAGGGTCCAGAGTTAGTGCATATCACCAGTCTGCCTTGTTGTTTACTGTCTGCTGTCACAAACAGTAGTACAGCCAATGACTTTGGCTGTCCCCATAAGAGAACCATTTTTGGCTTCAGATAAAAACCTTTTTTGTTCCAAGTAGAACTGTTTGGATTCCATGTAGAACCATCTATAACCAAAATGGTTATATTTTGAAACAGAAGGGTTCTACCTGGAACCAACCTTTTAGGTTCTAGATAGCACCTTTTTTCTAAGAGTGTAGGGAGGAGTTACGGTAGACGCCAATAAGCTACTTACTAGTGCCCCCCTAGACCCAAACCTGGCCTTAGTCATATGTGTGTGTGTGTGTGTGTGTGTGTGTGTGTGTGTGTGTGTGTGTGTGTGTGTGTGTGTGTGTGTGTGTGTGTGTGTGTGTGTGTGTGTGTGTGTGTGTGTGTGTGTGTGTGTGTGTGTGTGTGTGTGTGTGTGTGTGTGTGTGTGTGTGTGTGTGTGTGTGTGCGTGTGCGTGTGCGTGTGCGTGTGTGTGTGCTTTGCCGCTTGAAGCAGTTGTTTACTTCCCGACTTTGTCATGTTTGTCTATTACAGTGGGATTACTAACTACCCACGGCCCTCACCCTAGAGAGAGAGAGAGAGAGAGAGAGAGAGAGAGAGAGAGAGAGAGAGAGAGAGAGAGAGAGAGAGAGAGAGAGAGAGAGAGAGAGAGAGAGAGAGAGAGAGAGAGAGGCAGGAGGAAGAGAAAGAGAGAGAGAGAGAGAGAGAGAGGAGAGAGGGCAAGAGCGAGCGAGAGAGCAAGCGAGAGAGCGAGAGAGCAAGCGAGAGAGCGAGACAGAGAGAGAGAGAGAGAGAGAGAGAGAGAGAGAGAGAGAGAGAGAGAGAGAGAGAGAGAGAGAGAGAGAGAGAGAGAGAGAGAGAGAGAGAGAGAGAGAGAGAGAGAGAGAGAGAGAGAGAGAGAGAGAGAGAGAGAGGAGAGAGGGCAAGAGCGAGCGAGAGAGCAAGTGAGAGAGCGAGAGAGAGGAAACCAAGCAAAACAGAAAGGTAAAGAGCATCATGTGTAGAGGGAATTCCCGTTAGTTGGCAACAAGGGCAGGAGGTACCAGAGGGAACACAACACAACACTGGCTTTCCTCCTATAGTGGAACGTGACCTCATAGCCACAGCAGAAGCAGAGGCAGCAATGTGCCAACATTAAACTCCTTGTCTTAGCAACCTTTATATAGCAGCCTCCCAATCCTATTAGCTCTATCCTTTCTTGTCCTACACGGACACCTCTTCCCCACAGGCCACACTCCCGGGGGCCACACACACACACATGCATAGACACACACAGTCACGCTCCAGGGGACCCACACACACACAAACACACATGTACACACACAGACACAAACACACACATGCAACATACACATTATATATTTAAGTGGACACATGGCGCAAGGATGTCATTTTGATCTCTTTTATCATCATTCTCCATACCTACACACACTTTTACAGTAATAGGCACAATAACATATGTGCAACATACAGTTGGACACTACTGTATAATCTTACACAGCCAGTCAGTAATAATTTAGATGGCGCCGACAGAGGTGGGCTGCCTCCTTTCTAGTTCTTAGGAAACTTTGCAGTATTTTGTTTTTATTATTTCTTACATGGTTAGCCCAGAAAATGTTTTGTGTTTTAACATACAGCCGGGAAGAACTATTGGATATCAGAGCCCCGTTAACTCACCAGCATTACCAGCATTACAACCAGGAATAAGACTTTCCAGAAGCAAATTCTTTGTTCGCACCACCCAAAGCAATTGAACTGATTCCAGAGGCAGTCCCAAAAACAACGGCGGTGGAAAAGAGGGAATTGGAGGGGTCTTCTAGTCCAACTTAGGAGGCGCACACACCACCCACCGCTTCCGAGTATATTACTAACTAATGTTCAGTTCCTGGATAACAAAGTTGACGAGATCAGGGCAAGGGTTTCTTTCCAGAGAGACATCAGGGATTGTAACATACTCTTTCACAGAAACATGGCTCTCTCGGGATATACTGTCGGAGTCGGTCCAGCCATCTGGATTCTCAGTTCATCCGTCAACAGAGATAAACACCTCTCTAGGAAAAGGAAGGGCCAGGGGTGTATGCTTTAGGATTAACGACCCATGGTGTAATCATAATAACATACAGGAACGAAAGTCCTTCTGCTCACACAATCTATAATTCCTTACAATCAAGTGCCAGCCATTTTACCTACCAAGAGAATTCGCGTCAGTTATAGTCACAGCTGTGTAAATTCCCCCCCAATGTGGCCATCAAGGAACTTCACTGGACTATATGCAAACTGGAAATCATACATCCTGAGGCTGCATTTATTGGAACTGCCGATTTTAACAAAGTCAATTTGAGAACAAGGCTACCTAAATTCTATGAGCATACTGATTGATCTACGCGCATGCGCAATACCCTTGACCACTGCTACTCTAAATTCTGCGATGCATACAAAGCCCTCCCTCACCCTCCCTTCCACAAATCCGACCACGACGCCATCTTGATCCTTCCATCTTATAGGCAGAAACTCAAACAGGATGTACCAGTGACGAGAACCATTCAACGCTGGTCCAACCAATCGGAAGCCACGCTTCAAGATTGTTTTGATTATGCGGACTGGAACATGTTCCGGTCAGCCTCAGAGAACAACATTGACCTATACGCTGACTCGGTGAGTGCATTCATAAATAAGTGCATTGGAGATGTTGTACCCACTGTGACTATTAAAGCCTACCCTAACCCAAAAAAACGTGGATAGATGCTGGCATTCGCGCAGAACTGAAAGCGCAATCCACCGCATTTAACCATGGAAAGAGGTCTGGGAATATGTCTGAATACAAACAGTATAGCTATTCCCTCCGCAAGGAAATCAAACAAGTAAAATGCCAGTACAGGGACAAGGTGTGGTCGCAATTCAATGGCACAACGAGATGTATGTAGCAGGGTCTACAGGAAATCACGGACTACAAAAAGAAATCCAGCCATGTCACGGACACCGGCATCATGTTTCCAGACAAACTAAACACCTTCTTTGCCCGCTCTGAGCATAATACACTGTTAACAAGGACTGCAACCCCTCCCCCCGTTCTCCGTGGCTGATGTGAGTAAAAAAGTTTAACGTGTTAATCCTCACAAGGCTGCTGGCCCAGACGGCATCCCTAGCCGCGTCCTCAAAACATGCACAGACCAACTGGCTGGTGTGTTTACGGACATATTCAATGGTGCCTACCATTGTTCCTGTACACAAGAAGGCAAAGATACCTGAACTAAATGACTACTGCCCATATCACTCAATGCTTCGCATCAAAGCTGGGACTGAGAAGCTGTTTTTCAGTCTATCTCAAGGCCATCAGACTGCTAAACAGCAATCAGAGAGGCTGCTGCCTACATTGAGACCCAATCACTGGCCACTTTAATAATGTTTACATATCTTACATTACTCATATCACATGTATATACTGTATTTTATACCATCTATTGCACCTTGCCTATGCCGCTCGGCCATCGCTCATCCATGTACTTACATTTAAATATTCTCATTAACCCCTTTAGATTTGTGTGTATTAGGTAGTTGTTGGGGAATTGTTAGATTACTTGTTAAATATTACTGCACTGTCGGAACTAGAAGCACAAGCATTTCGCTACACTCGCATTAACATCTGCTAACCATTTGGATTTCTACTTTGTCAAATTTAGAGTGGAGTCTTTTGTTAAGACATGTAGTTAGCTAGCTAAACAATGGACCATAATCACAACTCATGACGTTACTACCCTGCATGAATCTGCTAACCAACCCGGTTCTATGGCTATAACTAGTCAAGCAAATGTGTCTGAGATACGAAGAATGAGATCATACACATAACTTTAGCTAGCGACCCAGCCAGCTAACATTAGCTAGCTAACAGTACACTTGAAATTAAACCACTTTCTGTCAAAATTAGAAACATGTCATATCTGAAAATCTTTCCAGTATTCATCACGGTTGGATGCTTCTCCTGTCTTATGCCATGCATGGTTGCCTTAGTTTGACGATGTAATCCAGACTCGTGTTTTCTCCATCTCCTTAGCTATCATACACTGATTTCAAAACTCGGTCCTCCAGAAAGTGGAGAGCATACACATAACATTAGCTAGTTTAGCCAGCTAGCTAACAGTACACTTTAACTTGACATTAGGTTTATGCAGTTTTACTACGCGCTAAATATTTTTTATAAAGTTGCCTTCGACACGATCACCTAAACATGCTGACTCATCTCTCGGATTGTCCAGCCCACTCATTATCTCAGCCAATCATGTCTAGCAGGAAGGTTGCTCCCTTTTACTGTGGCTAAACTGTGGCTCGTAATTTAGCAATTGTATTCATCTTTACAGATTGCATACAAGTTTGATATTAAAGCACATGTTCGAGAAGGCATTTCTGCCAAAAAACACATTGTGACTTGTGACATACACCTAGTTTCCTGAATCGGGTCACAAATGTCAGTTGGCTTTTCATAGCTGAGCATTCAGAGTTAGAGACAACAGGTGCGGTAGAGAGAGTGAGTCGAAAACAGCAGGTCCGGGACAAGGTAGCACGTCCAGTGAACAGGTCAGGGTTTCATAGCCGCAGGTAGAACAGTTAAAACCGGAGCAGCAGCACGATCAGACGGAATGGGGACAACAAGGAGACATGAGGTCCGGTAGTCCTGAGGCAAGGTCCCAGGGCTCAGGTCCTCCGGGAGGGGAGGGGAGGGTGAGAGTATTAGAGGGAGCATACTTAAATTCACACAGAACACTGGATAAGACAGAATAAATACTCCAGATATAACAGACTGACCCTAGCCCCCGACACATAAACTGTTACAGCATAAATACTGGAGGCTGAGACACGAGAGGTCGGGAGACACTGTGGCCCCGTCCAACGATACCCCCGGACAGGGCCAACCAGACAGGATATAACCCCACCCACTTTGCCAAAGCACAGCCCCCACATCACTAGAGGGATGTCTTCAAAACTCCAGCTTACTACCCTGAGACAAGGCTGAGTATAGCCCACGAAGATCTCCCCGATGGCACGAACCCGAGGGAGGCGCCAACCTGGACAGGAAGATCACACCAACGACCCAACCCACTCAAGGGAGCACCCCTCCTAGAGACGTCATGGAAGAGCACCAGGAAGCCAGTGACTCAGCCCCCATAATAGGGTTAGAGGCAGAAAATCCCGGTGGAGAGCGGAACCAGCCAGGCAGAGACAGCAAGGGCTGTTAGTTGCTCCAGTGCCTTTCTGTTCACCTTCACACCCCTGGGCCAGACTACACTCAATCATAGGACCTACTGAATAGTCTTCAATAAAACCTTAAAGATTGAGACGGAGTCTGCGTCTCTCTCAGGCCCTTCCATAAAAATGGAGCTCGATAGGAGAAAGCCCTGCCTCCAGCTGTTTGCTTAGAAATTCTAGGGACAGTAAGGAGACCTGCGTCTTGTGACCATAGCGTGCATGTAGGGTTGTGCGGTAGGACCAAATCAGAGAGATAGGTAGGAGCAAGCCCATGTAATGCTTTGTAGTTTAGCAGTAAAACCTTGAAATCAGGAAGCCAGTGTAGAGAGGCTAGCACTGGATTAATATGATAAAGAAATGTTAAAGATTCTAGCAGCCGTGTTTAGCACTAACTGAAGTTTATTTGGTGCTTGTTATGGCTGTTAAACAGCCATCACCAACACAGAGATGCAGAGAGGCTACTGCCTACATACGGTCTTTAAATAATTGGCCACTTTAATAAATGGATCACTAGTCACTTTAATAATGACACTTGAATAATGTTTACATATCTTGCGTCACTCATCCCATATATATATATACTGCATTTTATACCATCTATTACACCTTGTTTATGCCGCTCTGTTATTGCTCATCCATATATTTATATGTATATATTCTTATTCTAATCCTTTACTTAGATTTGTGTGTATTAGGTAGTTGTTATAGAATTGTTAGATTACATTTTACATATTGCTGTACTGTCGGAAACCCTCTCTCTGGCCCTAAGACACAGAGGCACAAACTTGAGAGAGAAACTCACCAGCCCAGCAGAGGCTAGTATCCCCCAGTATCACAACTCTGGCTCATGGGAACTCTGTTGCTAGGGGCAACTCTCTCCTGACCTGTGTCATGTGACCTGGCCAGCCAATCAGTGGCCTAGTCAGGAGAACCCACAACACAATCTCTGCACTCTTCAGTTGCATTTTGGAGCCCAGGTTGAGCACATCCTCTAAACCTGGCTCCACACCAACTCATCAGCTGGACCTTTCTTCCTGGACAACCCTACATCCTGGACCTCCTACCTGTGTGTTAGTGTGTCACTAACATGCTATGATTCATATGTATGTTTAATATGTCTGTACGTTATAAGCTCCATAGTATACATGCCTTATTGATGTTAGTATGTTGGTATTCATGCCTGGGTACTAGACATTTTATTGTCCCATGTTTATGCCCTCATGGCATAGTTTGTGTGTCTTAGCTATTCAGGTAATGTGGTAAAATCTCTCCCAATTAGTTTATTTTACCTTCATTTAACTAGGCAAGTCAGTTGAGGACAAATTCTTATTTATAATGACGGCCTGGAATCGAACCAGGTCTGTAGTGACGCCTCTAGCACCTATGGGTCAAAATGGCTGCTAGCCAGTCATTGGTCACACTCACCCAAAATGGCTTGTCTATGATGTCATCACGTCCCGGTCACTTCCTAGCTCCATCCAAAATGGCCACTGAGTGAGTATGCTATCGCTAACAATTAGCCCCACTAGCCACTAACTGTATTTCACATGGGGTTTACACAGCTCTCCATGCTGGCCTACAGCCCTGGCCTACTAGCTTAGTTTTCTGGTGTCTATTGCACTGTATATAATGTATGCTATTACCTATAGCCTGAGACTACTACCCTAGCATGCTAGCCTCCACTGTACATACACTTTCAAATCTAAATCAAATCAAATCAAATCACATTTTATTGGTCACATACACGTGTTTAGCACATGTTATTGCGGGTGTAGCGAAATGCTTGTGTTTCGAGCTCCAACAGTGCAGTGATATCTAACAAGTAATATCTAAAAATGTCACAACAATACAAACAATTCACACAAATCGAAAGTAAAGGAATGGAATTAAAAATATATAAATATTTGGACAAGCAATGTCAGAGCAGAATAGACTAAGATACAGTAGAATAGAATACAGTATATACATATGAAATGAGTAATGAAAATATGTATGCATTATTAAAGTGACCAGTGATTTCAAGTCTATGTATATAGGGCAGCAGCCTCTAAGTGTTTTACTTGCTATATTGTATTTACTTTGCCACCACGGCCTTTTTTGCCTTTACCTCCCTTCTCACCTCATTTGCTCACATTGTATATAGACTTGTTTATACTGTATTATTGACTGTATGTTTGTTTTACTCCATGTGTAACTCTGTGTCGTTGTATCTGTCGAACTGCTTTGCTTTATCTTGGCCAGGTCGCAATTGTAAATGAGAACTTGTTCTCAACTTGCCTACCTGGTTAAATAAAGGTGAAATAAAAAGGTGCTAGTGATGGCTATTCAACAGTCTGATGGCCTTGAGATAGAAGCTGTTTTTCAATACCTCGTCTTCAATGCATCTGTACTGACCTCGCCTTCTGGATGATGGTGGGGTGAACAGGCAGGGGCTCGAGTGGTTGTTATCCTTGATGATATTTTTGGCCTTCCTGTGACATCGGGTGCTGTAGGTGTCCAGGGGGGCAGGTAGTTTGCTCCTGGTGATGCATTGGGCAGACCGCACCACATTCTGGAGAGCTTTGCGGTTGCGGGGGGTGCTGTTGCCGGACCAGGTGGTGATACAGCCCGACAGGATGCTCTCAATAAAAAAATTCTAAAAGTATGTGAGTGTTTTAGGTGCCAAGCCAAATTTCTTCATACTCTGTGTGGGTGGACCATTTCAGTTTGTCATTGATGTGTATACAGTGGAACTTGAAGCTTTCTACCTTCTCCACTGTCGTCCCGTCTATGTGGATAGGGAGGTGCTCCTTCGGCTGTTTCCTGAATTCCACGATAAGCTCCTTTGTTTTGTTGAGGTTGTTTTCCTGGCAACACACTCCCAGGGCTCTCACCTCTTCCCTGTAGGCTGTCTCGTACTGTTGTGTCGACTGCAAACTTGATGATTGAGTTGGAGGTGTGTGTGGCCACGCAGTCATGGGTGAACAGGGAGTACAGGAGGGTCTGAGCACGCACCCTTGTGGAGCCCCTGTGTTGAGGATCAGCAAAGTGGAAGTGTTGTTTCCTACCTTCACCACCTGGGGGCGGCCCATCAGGAAGTCCAGGACCCAATTGCACAGAGCCGGGTTCAGACCCAGGACCCAAAGCTTAATGATGAGCTTGGAGGTTACTATAGTGTTGAATTCTGAGCTATAGTTAGTGATCAGCATTCTTACATAGGTATTCCTCTTGTGCAGATGGGATAGGGCAGTGTGCAGTGCGATAGCGATTGTATCGTCTGTGTATCTATTGTGGCGGTAAGCAAGCAAATTGAAGTGGGTGTAGGGTGTCAGGTAAGGTAAGGTAGTGATTTGATCTTTGACTAGTCTCTCAAAGCACTTCATGATGACAGAAGTGATTGCTACTGGGCGAGTCATTTAGTTCAGTTACCTTTGCTTTTTTGGTCCAAGAACAATGGTGGACATCTTGAAGCATGTGGGGACAGCAGACTGGGATCAGGAGAGATTGAATATGTCCGTAAACACTCCAGTTAGCTGGTCTGCGCATGCTCTGAGGACGGCAGCCTTGCGAGGGTCTACACGTTTAAATGTGTTACTCACGTCAGCCATGGAGAAGGAGATCCCACAGTCCTTGGTAGCGGGCCGCGTCAGTGACACTGTGTTATCTTAAAAAAGGGTCGAAGAAAGTGTTTGGCTTGTCCGGAAGCAAGACGTTGGTGTACGCGACGTGGCTCATTTTCCCTTTGTAGTCTGTGATTGTCTGTAGGCCCTGCCAAATACATCTTGTGTCTGAGCAGTTGAATTGCGACTCCATTTTCTATACTAACGTTTTGACTGTTTGATTGCCTTACGGAGGGAATAACTACATTCGGCCATATTCCCAGTCACCTTGCAATGGTTAAATGGGTGCTTCACGCTTTCAGTTTTGTGCGAATGCTGCAATCTATCCATGGTTTCTGGTTAGGGTAGGTTTTAGTAGTAGATAACCTCAGTCACTGTATCAGTGTATTTGGCTTCCAGTTGAAGCTCGCATCCGCTACAAGACCATGGTGCTTGCCTACGGAGCTGTGAGGGGAACGGCACCTCAGTACCTCCAGGCTCTGATCAGGCCCTACACCCAAATAAGGGCACTGCGTTCATCCACCTCTGGCCTGCTCGCCTCCCTACCACTGAGGAAGTACAGTTCCCGCTCAGCCCAGTCAAAACTGTTCGCTGCTCTGGCTCCCCAATGGTGGAACAAACTCCCTCACGACGCCAGGACAGCGGAGTCAATCACCACCTTCCGGAGACACCTGAAACCCCACCTCTTTAAGGAATACCTAGGATAGGATAAAGTAATCCTTCTCACCCCCCCTCCCCCCCCTTAAAATATGTAGATGCACTATTGTAAAGTGGCTGTTCCACTGGATGTCATAAGGTGAATGCACCAATTTGTAAGTCGCTCTGGATAAGAGCGTCTGCTAAATGACTTAAATGTAAATGTAATGTAAATGTATTTGTCAATGTTATTCATAGAGGCTTCCCGGGACATATCCCAGTCAGTGTGATCAAAACAATCTTGAAGCGTGGATTCCGATTGGTCAGACCAGCATTGAATAGTCCTTAGCACGGTTTCTTCCTGTTTGAGTTTCTGCCTATAGGAAGGGAGGAGAAAAATGGAGTCATGACCAGATTTGCAGAAGGGGGGGCAGGGGAGGAGCTTGTAGGCATCGCAGAAGATGGAGTAGCAGTGGTAGAGTGTTTTAGCAGCGCGAGTACTACAGCAAATGTGTTAATAGAACTTCAGTAGCGTTTTCCTCAAATTTGCTTTGTTAAAATCCCCAGGTACAATAAATGCGGCCTCAGGATATGTGGTTTCCAGTTTGCATAAAGTCCAGTGAAATTCTTTGAGGGCCGTCGTGGTATCGGCTTGAGAGGGAATATACACGGCTCTGACCATAACCGAAGAGAATTATCTTGGGAGGCAATACAGTGGCATTTGATTGTGAGGTATTCTAGGTTGGGTGAACAAAAGGACTTGAGTTCCTGTATGTTATCACAGTCACACCATGAGTATATAATCATGAAACATACACCCCTGCCCTTCTTCTTCCTGTCTGAGCGATGAGCTGAGAACCTAACTGCTGTACGGACTGAGACTGAGTATGAGTATATCCCGAGAGAGCCATGTTTCCATGAAACAAAGTATGTTACAATCCCTGATGTCTCTCTGGAAGAAGATCCTCACCCTGAGTTCGTCAACTTTATTATCCATAGACTGAACATTAGCAGATAATATACTCATAAGAGGTGGGTGGTGCGCACCTCCTTAGTCAGACTAGAAGTCCAATCTGAATACATCTTCTCTGCCGGAGGTGTTTTGAATCAACCTCTGGAATCAGTTGAATTGCCCTGGGGGATACGAACAAAGGATCCGATTCGAGAAAGTTGTATTCCTGGTCGTAATGCTGGTAATACTGGTGAGTTAGTGCCACTCAAAAGTTGTTCCCAGCTGTATGTAATAACACAACAAATTTCCTGGGCTAATAATGTAAGAAATAACACATAAAAACAAATACTGCAAAGTTGCCTAGGAGCTAGAAGCACGGCTGCCCAATCTGTAGGCGCCATTTTACAATTGGGCTACTACCCAAAGCCTGTGCCCTGCTAGCATATCATGCTAGTTTATTTTTTATACCTTGTTAATCATGCTAGTCACTAATTGTATCCTGTGTATTACCCTATGCTATGCTAGCCTAACTTTACAGTGCATTCGGAAAGTATTCAAACCCCTTGACTTTTTCCACATTTTGTTACGTTACAGGCTTACAGTATTTGGGTAGTTTTTCCCATTCTTCTCTGCATTCTCTCAAGCTTTATCAGGTTGGATGGGCAGCATCGTTACACAGATATTTTCAGGTCTCTCCAGAGATGTTTGATCGGGTTCAAGTCCGGGCTCTGGCTAGGCCAATCAAGGACATTCAGAGACTTGTCCCAAAGCCTGCGTTGTCTTGGCTGTGTGCTTAGGGTCGTTGTGCTGTTGGAAGATGACCCTTCTCCCCAGTCTGAGTTCTTGAGAACTCTGGAGCAGCTTTTCATCAAGGATCTCTCTGTACTTTGCTGTGCTCATCTTTCCCTCGATCCTGACTAGTCTCCCAGTCCCTGCCACTGAAAAACATCCCCACAGCATGATGCGGCCACCACCATGCTTCCCCGTAGGGATGGTGCCAAATTTCCTCTAGATGTGACGCTTGGCATTCATGCCAAAGAGTTCAACCTTGGTTTCATCAGAACAGATAATCTTGTTTCTCATGGTCTGAGAGTCTAGATGCCTTTTGACAAACTCCAAGCAGGCTGTCATGTGCCATTTACTGAGGAGTGTCTTCCGTCTGGCCACTCTCCATGAAGGCCTGATCGGTGGAGTGCTGCAGAGATGGCTGTCCTTCTGGAAGCTTCTCCCATCTCCACAGAGGAACACTGGAGCTCTATCAGAGTCGGGTTCTTGGTCACCTCTTGGTCACCTCACTGACCAAGGCTTCTTATTGCTCAGTTTGGCCAGGTGGCCAGCTCTAGGCAGAGTCTTGGTGGTTCCAAACTTCTTCCATTTAAGATTGATGGAGGTCACTGTGTTCTTGGGGACCTTCAATGCTGCAGAAATATTTTGGTACCCTTCCCCAGATCTGTGCATCGACACAATCCTGTCTCAGAGCTCTACAGACAATTTCTTCGACCTATGGCTTGGATTTTACTCTGATATGCAGTGTTAACTATGGGACCTTATATAGACAGGTGTGTGCCTTTCCAAATCATGTCCAGTCAATTGAATTTACCACAGGTGGACTCCGAACAAGTTGAGGAAACATCTCAAGGATAATCAATGGAAACAGGATGCACCTGAACTAAATTTCAAGTGTCGTAGCAAAGGGTCTGAATGCTTATGTAATAAAGGGAAATGGAAAGGGAAAGGGGGATACCTAGTCAGGTGTACAACTGAATGCCTTCAACTGAAATGTTTCTTCCGCATTTATACATGCTGTTCTCTTGTCTGTTCTTGTAGACAACCACAATCACTATTCAATACCATCAGTCAACTTCCTGTCTGCTGTGTGTGTGTGTGTGCCTGTCTAGAGTGTGGCAATGACGTGTGAATTGTATCCCTGTCTCCTACTGGTCATTTCCATCCTATTACAGGGACGCTGGGACAGTTGCACCTATATCTAAACCAGCACCTCTATCGGTGACCACCACATGGTGGCGCTCTCTTTCAGTCCTTATGTAACGCTTTCGACACCTTGTAGAGTCCATGCCCTGAAGAATTGAGGATGTTCCGAGGGCAAAAGGAGGGTGTGGGCAACTCAATATTAGAAAGATCTTCCTAATGTTTGAAATACATCAAAACTATGTATATCAAAACTCATTTCACACATAATAGGGTTAGCATAAAGACATTAAATTAACCAAATTCTGATGAGTGAGTGCCAAAAAAGTGACTTTGACAAATTCTCCTCGAGTCACAAACAGGTCATAATGTATCAGAAAAAGCAGATTCTGCAGTTTCAAAATCACATAACCTTGCCAAACAACTCTTAAAGCTCTATTTCAAAATATAATAATTGACAGAATTACTGCTATTACATGCGCTCCCCGTGTGCTCTCGCAACACTCAAACCAGAGTAATATATTTAGACTGAAAATATTCCATTCTGTTCTTTTGAAAGGCATTGTCTTAAATTCATGAATGCAAGTAAGTCGCTCTGGATAAGAGCGTCTGCTAAATGACTTAAATGTAATGTAAGAAAAAGGAGAATGCAAAAAGCAGGGGAACGTGAAATACGCTGGCTGACTTGGAAACATACAAGACGAACTGGCACAGAGAGACAGGAAACACAGGGATACATACAGTGGTACAGAGAGACAAGAAACACAGGGATAAATACACTGGTACAGAGAGACAGGAAACACAGGGATACATACAGTGGTTCAGAGAGACAGGAAACACAGGGATAAATACACTGGTACAGAGAGACAGGAAACACAGGGATACGTACAGTGGTACAGAGTGACAGGAAACACAGGGATACGTACAGTGGTACAGAGAGACAGGAAACACAGGGGTAAATACACTGGTACAGAGAGACAGGAAACACAGGGATAAATACACTGGGGAAAACAAGCGACCCCTGGAGGGGGTGGAGACAATAACGAGGACAGGTGAAACTGATCATGGTGTGACAGGCCCGAAGGGGGGTCCAATGAGGCATGTCTAGTGTTAAACACTGGCACGGAAGCATATCACCATAGATCAATTTGCATTAGGTTACAAGCTGCATATAAAACATCATCAAAGGAAATTGTAATTATAGCCTAACAGTATTTTATTGCACATAATAATAGGCCAAAGCAGTGGGATCCAACATAACATAAGAACATAACAGTATAACACCAACCTTTGCTTAGTTGAGATCACTTTATGAGTCAAAATGCAAGCAGAGTGCAATTCTCTGCTGGGCGCGGGAGATCAATTTCGCCTACAATGTATTGTGTGATATCAATAAGAATAGAGCCTAACTATAATGCATGGGCAGAGAAGCACAGGGCAAAGTTCTATTTCCAATTACATTAAATTCTTAAATGATAGGCTATTTAAATGTTGTTTCATGCATTTGCCTATTTTTATATATAATAAGAGAGGTCTGATTTTCTTCACGTACGCCTACCTCTTATTATAAATAACGTACTCTGATTATACAAAACATTAAGAACACCTGCTCTTTCCATGATAAAGACTGACCAGGTGAATGCTATGATCCCTTATTGATGTCACTAATCCACTTCAATTCATGTAGATGAATGGAATGAGACAATTTAAATAAGGATTTTAAAGCTTTGATACAATTGAACCATGTATTGTGTATGTGTGCCATTCAGAGGGTGAATGGGTAAGACAAAAAATGTAAGTGCCTTTGAACGGGGGGTATGGTAGTCACATTCGGATCGTTTTCCTCCAAAGACTCACAAGATTCGTCTGAAGGTAACCCTGTACACGTTTTTAAATTAATGGAAGTATATATGGAAGTAGTTTAGTGCCTAAAATAAGAGGTTAAATACATGTAAAAAAAAGAAAGAAAGAAAAATGTCCTGATCTTTCTTATATCTCGCAGATATAGGATAGGCACTTCAGAACAAACTTCCTCTAGAATCTATGTTGACTATCTGTATATCCATGTATGATCTGTTATTAACTGTGCTTCTATGGGCTCATAGCAAAGCAAAGCAAAGTTTATTTGTCACGTGCGCCGAATACAACAGGTGTAGACCTTACAGTGAAATGCTTACTTACAGGCTCTAGCCAATAGTGTGAAAAACGGATGTGTGTGTGTGTGTGTGTGTGTGTGTGTGTGTGTGTGTGTGTGTGTGTGTGTGTGTGTGTGTGTGTGTGTGTGTGTGTGTGTGTGTGTGTGTGTGTGTGTGTGTGTGTGTGTGTGTGTGTGTGTGTGTGTGTGTGTGTGTGTGTGTGTGTGTGTGTGTGTGTGTGTGTGTGTGGGTAAGTAAAGAAACGTAAAGTACGCTCTACCCTCTGAAGTGCCTTGCGGTCGGAGGCCGAGCAATTGCCGTACCAGGCAGTGATGCAACCGGTCAGGATGCTCTCGATGTTGCAGCTGTAGAACCTTTTGAGGATCTCAGGACCCATGCAAAATCTTTTTAGTTTCCTGAGGGGGAATAGGCTTTGTCGTGCCCTCTTCACGACTGTCTTGGTGTGTTTGGACCATTATAGTTTGTTGTTGATGTGGACACCAAGGAACTTGAAGCTTTCAACCTGCTCAACTACAGCCCAGTCAATGAGAATGGGGGCATGCTCGGTGCTCCTTTTCCTGTAGCCCACAATCATCTCATTAGTCTTGGTAACATTGAGGGATAGGTTGTTATTCTGGCACCACCCGGCCAGTTCTTTGACCTCCTCCCTATAGGCTGTCTCGTCGTTGATCAGGCCTACTTCTGTTCTGTCGTCTGCAAACTTAATGATGGTGTTGGAGTCGTGCCTGGCCATGCAGTCGTGGGTGAACAGGGAGTACAGGAGGGGACTGAGCACGCACCCCTGGGAGCTCCAGTGTTGAGGATCAACATGGCAGATGTGTTGCTACCTACCCTCACCACCTGGGGGCGGAACGTCAAGAAGTCCAGGATCCAGTTGCGGAGGGAGGTGTTTAGTCCCAGGTTCCTTAGCTTAGTGATGATCTTTGAGGGAACTATGGTGTTGAACGCTGAGCTTTAGTCAATGAAAAGCATTCTCACATAGGTGTTCCTTTTGTCCAGGTGGGAAAGGGCAGTGTGGAGTGCAATAGGGATTGCATCATCTGTGGATCGGTTTGGGCGGTATGCAAATTGGAGTGGATTTAGGGTTTCTGGGATAATGGTGTTGATGTGAGCCATTATCAGCCTTTCAAAGCACTTCATGGCTACGGACGTGAGTGCTACGGGTCTGTCGTCATTTAGGCAGGTTGCCTTTGTGTTCTTCGGCACAGGGACTATGGTGGTCTGCTTGAAACATGTTGGTATTACAGACTCAATCAGGGACATGTTGAAAATGTCAGTGAAGACACCTGCCAGTTGGTCAGCACATGCCCGGAGCACACGTCCTGGTAATCCGTCTGGCCCCGCAGCCATAAGGTCTTACTCACGTTGGCTAGGGAGAGCATGTAGAGTCCCGCACCTTGAAAGCGGCAGCTCTACCCTTTAGCTCAGTGCGAATGTTGGCTGTAATCCATGGCTTCTGGTTGGGGTATATATATACAGTCACTGTTGGGACGACGTCCTCAATGCACTTTTTGATAAAGCCAGTGGTGACTGATGTGGTGTACTCCTCAATGTCATCGGAAGAATCCCAGAACATGTTCCAGTCTGTGCTAGCAAAGCAGTCCTGTAGTTTAGCATCTGCTTCATCTGACCATTTTTCTATAGACCGAGTCACTGGTGCTTCCTGCTTTCATTTTTGCCTGTAAGCAGGAATCGGGAAGATAGAGTTGTGGTCGGATTTACCAAATGGAGGGCGAGGGAGAGCTTTGTACGAGTCTCTGTGTGTGGAGTACAGGTGATCTCAAATGTTTTCCCCTCTGGTTGCACATTTAACATGTTGATAGAGATTTGGTAGAACTGATTTAAGTTTCCCTGCATTAAAGTCTCCGGCCATTAGGAGCGCCACCTCTGGGTGAGTGGTTACCTGTTTGCTTATTTCCTTATACAACTGACTGAGTGCGGTCTTAGTGCCAGCATCTGTTTGTGGTGGTAAATAAACAGCCACGAAAAGTATTGCTGAGAACTTTCTAGGCAAGTGGCGAGCAAAATCTGGAGACTTCCTTAGATTTCGTGCACCAGTTGTTGTTTACAAATATGCACAGCCCCCCCCCTCATCTTACCAGAGTGTGCTGTTCTATCCTGCCGGTGCAGCGTACTGTATATCCCGCTAGCTGAATATCCATGTGATCATTCAGCCACGTTTCCGTGAAACATAGAATGTTACAGGTTTTGATATCCCGTTGGTAGGATATTCGTGATCGTACCTCGTCTAATTTATTGTCCAATGATTACACGTTGGCGAGTAATATTGACGGTAACGGCAGCTTTCCTACTCGCCTTCTGCGGGTCCTGACGAGGCATCCGGCTCTTCGTCCTCTGTACTTGCTTCGTTTCCTCTTGCGAATAACTGGGATGTCGGCCCTGCCGGGTGTTTGGAGAATATCATGTGAGTTTTGCTTGTTGTTGAAAAAGTATTTGTCTAATCTGAGGTGTGTGATCGATGTCCTGATATCCAGAACCTCTTTTCTGCAGTAAGACACGGTTGCAGAAACATTACGTACTAAATAAGTTACAAATAACGCAAAAAACCCCACATAATAGCACAATTGGTTGGGCGCCCGTAAAACTGCAGCCATTTCTTCCAGCGCCATTTTAAGGTGCAGTATGGCCAGATTCAATGTTCCAACAAATATTTAAAAAAATATTTTTGGGGGGATACCTTAATGGGGTCTACATTATTAAACAATTCCGTATGTTAGCTTAATAGAATCTTCCAGTGTTTAATATTCACATGTGCAGGTTTGCAGGTGTAATTGGAAGAGTAAGTGAAATAAAATAATGAGAAAATGGTCATAAAAAAATATAAAGATGAGTTGACATGGTGTCAGGGTGAGTTAAAGGATAATGAACGCTGACTTGTTGGCTAGTAGCCTAATCTACTGATGAGTAGTAGGCCATCGAGTAGCTGTTGCCTAATCCGAGTGTGTGAGAGAGAGAAGAGAGACAGGTGTAAATCTGGACTTTAGAAAAGGAGATGATGATGGAATCAGCACTTCTCAATCCCACAGTCTGAGAGGCAGATGCTTCCTCCACATGATCTCCCAGAGCCAGCCCAGACATTACAATACATTTTGTATTTTTCTATTTCACTTACTCTTCCAATCACATCTCCTCATCATCGCCTATAGGCATTCAAATATTTGCTGAAGCAAGTCATCTGACTCGAGAAACTATAGGACTGGACTGGCTGGAATTGTCTGGACTACCTGGACTGGACTATACGGGACTGAACAGCAGGCGGGACAGTTGTGTGTGTGTGTGTGTTTACGAGACACAAACAAACACACACACACATAAACAAACACACACACAAACACACACACTTGGGAGCAAATTAAAAACAAACAGCAATTACCCATCATAACAAACACACAGTGGTTGGAACAGAAGCAGCAGCATGGTATCATTATAATAGATCTAAATCTATGTATTAAAGTACATACATGTCAGTTTATGCTTCTCTGAATCATTATTTCTAAGTCAAGTCACTACAGAGGCCTATTGTATTGTAATGTCTGGGCTGGCTCTGGGAGATCATGTAGAGGAAGCATCTGCTCGATGTGTGCCTCTCAAGCTATGGGATTTAGAAGTGCTGATTCCATCATCTCCTCCTAATACTCTTGTCAATGGAAAAGGACTGAAGGGCCAGCTAGAGTAATATCCTGAATGGTCAGCTAGAGGGAAACATGGATAAGTCACTGTGAGTAATGGTCAGTCAGGCAGACAGACTGGAAAGTGTTCCCCATTGTGTGTGTGTGTGTGTGTGTGTGTGTGTGTGTGTGTGTGTGTGTGTGTGTGTGTGTGTGTGTGTGTGTGTGTGTGTGTGTGTGTGTGTGTGTGTGTGTGTGTGTGTGTGTGTGTGTGTGTGTGTGTGTGTGTGTGTGTGTGTGTGTGTGCGCGTGCGTGATGTGGGAGTGTGTGTGAGTGTGTGTGTGTGTGTACACCATTTAAGATGTGTGTGTGTGTCATTCATATTCCATTGTGTGTGTGTGTGTGTTGCCACATTAAGGCGTGCACACAGGTCGAGAGAAAGTGCGTGACATTTACACATTCAATACCACCTTGTGCGTGCGTGCGTGTGTGTGTGCGCGTGCGTGATGTGGGAGACTATCGGCTTTTTAGACCTGTCACACTGGACTAGCCACACTGAGCCTGAGGCTAACTTTCAGTTAACGTTTCATACACACACACACACACACACACACACCGTATACACCAGTGTACACCATTTAAGATGAGGAAGGACGATAATTGTTTTCCATGAGCATGTCCATATTTCAATTACAGCATATTGGATGAGTCATTCATATTCCATTCAGCCAGTTCAATGTAACATCAATAGGTTTAGGCTACTACATGATACTCTAATTTTCCCTATACCCATCATGAGGTTGCCACATTAAGGTTTACAACGAAGGTGCACACAGGTCGAGAGAAAGATTTGAGGTGACAGACATTTACACATTCAATACCACCTTGCACACTCTTACCTGCATCTGGCTGATCTAGGGTGTATTCATTAGTCCAACAGTTGCAAACAAGAGTTTCTATTGGACAAATTCAGGTATGTTTATCCCCGTTTCGTTCTGTTTGAGACAGAAGTATCTACGCGCTCTCCTCCTCTCACCTTAACCCTTCGCTTGTGTACTTCAATGCACAACACTCCATCTGTATGTGACCAGGCGAAATAAACTTTTCAAGTCAAACCATATCATACCTCTACACGCAGCCTACGTCATTCTCACCATATTAGCTAAAGTAAAATCATAATCAACGTGGCTAATAGAACTAACACGTTAGTAAACAATCATGCAGTACATTGTACAGTGAGTAAGCAGTTTATCAGCTACACCGCCGGGCCCCGGTGGTAATATAAATTGGTTAAACTAAAAATGTACCTTCACTTGGTACTTAGCGAGCTATCTAACATAGCATCCCTTTGTTTGAGCCAGGTGTTTGAGTAGGCTAAACTAGCTAGCTGCATTTTCTAGCTTCTTCTTCATTCCTTCATTGAATACATACATTTGTTCAAAACGATTCAGCTATTGTCTTCCTCTCTCTGAGCCAACTACTCACCACATTTTGTGCACTGCATTGCTAGCTAGCTGCATCATAATATTTCAGTACTAGATTCATTCTCTGATTCTTTGATTATGTGGACAACATGTCAGTTCATGCTGCAAGAGCTCTGATAGGTTGGAGGATGTCCTCCAGAAGTTGTCATAATTGCTGTGTAAGTCTATGGCAGCGGGTGAGAACAATGAGCCTCCTAGGGTTTGTGTTGAAGTCAATGTACCCAGAGGAGGACGGGGGCTAGCTGTATTCTGGCTACAGCATGGTGCTACCCTACAGAGTGCTATAGATGCTACTGTAGACCTTCATTTCAAAACAGTGTGTTTTCATCAATTATTTGGTGATGTGAATATATTTAGTATAGTTGGATCTAAAAAGGATAGTTTTTAAATGTTTCACTATTTTTTATGAAGGATGGTCCTCCCCTTCCTCCTCTGAGGAGCCTCCACTGGTATACACACATGTTCCATACATGCTCTGGAGAGATGGATTATATCCAATGTTACTACTGTTAACCCCAGGTTAAAGCACTACCGTTGTTGGATACCATCAAGATAAGACAACAGTAACCTTGGGACCTATCTTGGGATATATATCATACCATTGGAATTCATTTGTATTTGAATACAGTCGGAATACTTCTGAATAAAGCAACTGTTAAGCTTGTTTGTTCTAAAAAAGGTTTTGTATTCAACCTTTTTAGATAGAAAATTAAACATGGACTTTTGACATGTATAATGCCAAAAACTAATTTGCATGAATTTACATTTAGACAATATGACTTTTCTACTTCCGGGCTTTCATGTGCTCTAAAAGCTGTTTCCATCCATTGTTTGACCTTTTACTATTTTGTATTTTGGTTGAACTGTCAGATTGTTGCCATTCTGCTGGCTAAGCATTATCTCACACTCTAACGCTCACTCATAGCTAGCAGGCAATTGTAGTCCGATAAGTGGGTCATGAGTTAAGAACTGTTCCAAGTCAGTCCCCCTGCATTAGGCTGGGCTTCCAACCAAACACACACAAAGACTTGTCAGCTTTTTATCGTGGGGTGGTTGATTGGAATCAGCACACTGGCTTCAAGACAGCATGCATTTTTGCACTGGACATACATTGACTGTGCGGGGTGAAGTTGTATTTTTTTTCCCTTATCAATAAATCATACATGAAAATTAAATATGTGACAATGTGTAGACACACAACAGAAAAAGAAAACTTTCCAATTCACATTGGACCATAAACTTGTTTGTTGTTTTGCCATGCAAAGTGCTGACATAACCTGTCTCTGCTCTGATACTTCTTCTGATAATGCACTCAGAAATGCACTCACTGAACTTAACAGTAAGTCCCTTTGGATGAAACCGTTGGCTAAATAGCATATAGCTGATTTTCAGTACCAGTCAAAAGGGTTTTTCTTTATTTTTACTATTTTCTACATTGTAGAATAATAGCGAAGACATCAAAACTATTAAATAACACATATGGAATCACGTAGTAACCAAAAGTGTTAAACAAATCAAAATATATTTGAGATATACTATATTATATATATATTTAGATATATTTTAGCCACCCTTTACCTTGATGACAGCTTTGCATACTCTTGGCATTCTCTCAACCAGCTTCACCTGGAATACGTTTCCAACAGTCTTGAAAGAGTTCCCACATGCACTGAGCACTTGTTGACTGCTTTTCCTTCACTCTGCAGTCCAACTCATCCCAAACCATCTCAATTGGGTTGGGGTCGGGTGATTGTGGAGGCCAGGTTATCTGATGCAGCACTCCATCATTCTCCTTCTTGGTCAAATAGCTCTTACACAGCCTGAAAGTGTGTTGGGTCATTGTCCTGTTGGAAAGCAAATTATAGTACCACTAAGCTCAAACCAGATGGGATGGCGTATCTCTGCAGAATGTTGTGGTAGCCATGCTTGTTAAGTGTGCCTTAAATTGTAAATAAATCACAGACAGTGTCACCAGCAAAGCACCCCCGCACCATCACACCTCCTCCTCAATGCTTCACAGTGGGAACCACACATGCAGAGTTCATCTATTCACCTACTCTATGTCCCACAAAGACACGGAGGTTAGAATCAAAAATCTCAAATTTGGACTCATCAGACCAAAGGACAGACTCCACCAGTCTAATTCTCGTGTTTCTTGGCCCAAGGAAGTCTCTTCTTATTATTGGTGTCCTTTAGTAGTGGTTTCTTTGCAGCGATTCAACCATGCATTTTTTTATTTAATTTTTCCTTTATTTAACTAGGCAAGTCAGTTAAGAAAAATTCTTAGGGCCTCCAGAGTTGTGCAGTGGTCTAAGGCACTGCATCGCAGGGCTAGCTGTGCCACTAGAGATTCTTAGTTTGAGTCCAGACTGTTGCGACCGGGAGACCCATGGGACGTATGGTGTAAAAATTGCAAGATTATGTTATAATACTTTTATTGCATCAAATTGTTGTTTTATGAAACAGAATAGAGTATTCTTAACTATTGTGTGTGTGTTTTACTGAGGATGGGCCTATGTGAGATAACATTGACAGGAGATTTACGATATCTTTTGGGTGATAAAACCTAAAGAGCATTCTAGAGCATGAGTTAATGTTTCTGTTCTATACCGTACCAGGGAGAGATGGCTCCAGTTTGGAGTAGGAACACTGGTCTAGACAATAAAAACTGTTGACACAGCAGTTGCTGTCTGCTATGTATTATAGATATCTTTCATACAAATCTTAACCTTGTGACCATTCTATACATCTGTTGTTTGTCATATAGGTTGAAAATTGTGTATCTTGCCTATTTATTTTACCTTTATTTAACTTGGCAAGTCAGTTAAGAACAAATTCTTACTTTCAATGACTGCCTAGGAACAGTGGGTTAACTGCATGTTCAGGGGCAGAATGACAGATTTGTAACTTGTCAGCTAAGGGATCTGAACTTCCAACCTTCCGGTTACTAGTCCAACGCTCTAACCACTAGGCTACCCTGGCGCTATGAAAGAACTTTGTACTTTTGTCTCGGGGCTCTCAACGAATCGCCTGAGCGTGAATCGTCGACCAGCCATCATTAGCCATCATCATTATCGTAGAGCACTCAATCTATTCACTTTATATGTGTTCGTTGTATTGACCTGCTCCCTAATTAATAAGTGATGAAGGATTTAGTTTAAGTATAACTCTGAGTTGTGTGATAAGTTTTCTCTCCTCCTTTGATAGTAAAAAAATTAACCACTACAGGTGGCGCATAATTTGCCCAGCATCGTCTGGGTTAGGGGAGGGTTTGGCCGGCAGGGATGTCTTTGTCCCATTGCGCACTTTGTCCCATTGCGCACTCTTTTAGCGGGCACACTAAACACGCTCGCCAGGTGCACTGTGTTTCCTTCGACACATTGGTGCAGCTGGCTTCTGGGTTAAGTGGGCATTGTCCAATTGGTAGTTACAGTCTTGTCTCATCGCTGCAACTCCCATACGGACTCGGGAGAGGTGAAGGCCGAGAGTCGAAACTGTCACGGTTCATGAATCCACTGCCTCCCTCTCTCTCTCTCTCTCTCTCTCTCTCTCTCTCTCTCTCTCTCTCTCTCTCTCTCTCTCTCTCTCTCTCTCTCTCTCTCTCTCTCTCTCTCTCTCTCTCTCTCTCTCTCTCTCTCTCTCCCGTGTTTGTGTGGGCGTGGTTCCCAATCTCGGCCTGATTGTCTGCGCCAGCTGGAACCACTTATCTTCCCTTTATATGTTCTGTAACCAGTGTTTCTTGTTGTCAGATCGTTGTTACTTCCCTGAGGTTGTGTTGTTACTTCCCTGAGGTTGTGTCGTGTGTCCGTGCTCATCTCTCGCCGCCCTTGTGTGGATTATCTGCTGTGCTCCTTCCTACACATCCGGACACACTCCCCTGGATTTCTCAGCACGCTATCACCGGAAGATGAGCCCTAGTCCCTGGGTCGGATTCCGTCTGAGTACAGTCTGTCTGTCCTGTTGCTGCTGTAAATTGTATTCATTAAACCATCGTTGCTTGCATCTTGCATCCGCCTCTGTATTGTCACAGAAACATAACCCAGTCAAGCCGCACTGCTTCTTGACACAATGCCCACTTAACCCAGAAGCCAGCCGCACCAATGTGTCAGAGGGAACACCGTACACATGGCGACCGTGTCAGCTTCTAATATGTAATATATAACTAATATGAAACACTGTAAACACATTAGTTAATTATAAAAGAAAAAAAAATTGATAAGAATACCTGTCATTGAAATTACACTGAACAAAAATATAAACGCAAAAGTGTTTGGTCCCATGTTTCAGGAGCTGAAATTAAATCTCCTAGAAAAGTTATATGCACACAAAAATCTGACAGGTGTGGCATATCAAGAAGCTGATTAAACAGAATGTTCATTACACAGGTGAACCTTGTGCTGTGGACAATAAAAGAAACCTTTAAAATGTGTAGTTTTGTCACATAACACCATGCCACAGATGTCTCAAGTTTTGAGGGAGAGTGCAATTGGCATGCTGAGTGCAGGAATGTCCACCAGATCGGTTGCCAGAGAATGTAATGTTCATTTCTCATTTGGCAGTATATCCAACCAGCCTCATAACAGCAGACCACGTGTATGGCGTCGTGTGCGTGAGTGGTTTGCTGATGTCAAGGTTGTGTATAGAGTGCCCCATGGTGGCGGTGGGGTTATGGTATGGACAGGCATAAGCTATGGACAATGAACACAATTGCATTTTATTGATGATGATTTGAATGCACAGAGATACAGTAACGAGATCCTGAGGCCCATTGTTGTGCCATTCATCGACCGCCATCACCTCATGTTTCAGCATGTTAATGCACGGCCCCATGTCGCAAGGATCTGTACACAATTCCTAGAAGCTGAAAATGTCACAGTTCTTCGATGGCCTGCAATACTCACCAGAAATGTCACCCATTGAGCAAGTTTGGGACGCTCTGGATTGACATGTACGACAGCGTGTTCCAGTTCCCACCGATCTCCAGCCACTTCGCACAGCCATTGAAGAGGATTGGGAAAACATTCCACATGCCACAATCAACAGGAATATTTTTCACTGCTAATACATGTGTAATAAAGGCCTATTTATTTATTTTGTACTTGTCTTTTTTATTTTTTTTTATCAGGGCAACCCTACTTCCAGCAGCTATGCACGACATGGTTTCTGAATGTAAAATGAGAGTCCCGGTGATCTGCTATAGGAAGATACAACTGTTCTACCAGTAATATGGGTCAGGGGCCTCATTTATAAACTTCAGTTTAGACCATATGTAGGCCTACGCACAGTTTCTAGTGGTTAAAGTATTGCATTGAAAGAAGCCAAAAGTAGTAGACTTGTGCAAATGGGGAATATATGATGACACTCTTATTCGTAACAAAAAAAAACAGGTAGCTTACTATAATAACAAGATTCAATCATTTGCCGTTAGTCAGAGGCGCGAAAATTGGTTTATTTTATCTTTGCATTCTAAAATAATTTGGCATTGCGTAATATATCCCTCACCTTTTATTACTTTGATGATTTCCAACACTGGACAATGGAGGAGTGGAAAAATATTGACAGGAACATGACAGCGAGTTCAGTTCACTGAGTGGTTTGCGTAGTCCCCAGACCTCGACCCAATGGAGCATCTTTAGAAGGTTCCGCCAACTGTGTGATGCCATCGCATCAGCATGGACCAACATCCCTGTGGAACGTTTCCGACACCTTGTAGAATGCCGAGAATAATTTTCGTGCAGGGCAGCATTATTGGTTCGGGAAAAAGTAAATGCAAAACAGTATTGAATTCAAAAGATCTGTAGACAGGTGGTGGTTTTTCAGGCGGAGTTACAATGCTCGTTCACACGCACACAGTTTTAGGATAGGTCTGATTTATAACGGGAAAGATGTGTATGTATTGCGTACGTCAAGTTAATGTATCAATATTTTTGTGCGTGCGCAGTCTTTTCAGAAATGGCGCAGGCAGATATTTAGTGTAAAATGTATGCAGCGGTTATAGATGAGGTCCCAGATCTTTTGAACTGGTTGGGTTAGATGCAAGCCGTTTTCGCCGTAGTAATGGCGCAACCTTTACACTATGAATCTGCAGTCGGCAACAACGGTACAGCGAAGCCTTATTATCAAAACAATTATTACGTGGGAGATTTTTTTCAGAAATGTCCAGTACTCCCAAAATAAAACAAATGTTTGCATTGCAAAATATTAGCACTATAGAGCCCTGATTATGATACTGATGATCTATTTAATAATGACACTGAGTCCCATACTCCCAATTGGCACCCTATGGGCCCGTGTCAAAAGCAGTGCACTATACTGTAATAAGGTATTGGGTGACATTTGGGACACAATGTCTCTGGCTGTCTTTTGACCAATCAGATCAGCTCTGAAAAATAGCTGATGTGAAAATATCTGATGTGATTGATTAAAAGACTAGTGGAAACTATTTTAGAATTGGGCTGCCTGTGTAAACTCAGCCTTTGTGTCGCAGATCCTCCTCAATGATAACATCTCTCTTTTTTCTCCAGATCCTAGCCATCATCTCCATCCTGTTTATCGGGTTGTCCACCATCGCCCTGTCCCTCAACACCCTGCCTGAACTGCAGGACACAGACGAATTTGGACATGCCTCAGACAACCCCCAGCTGGCCCACGTAGAGGCCGTCTGCATCGCCTGGTTTACCATGGAGTACCTCCTTCGCTTCCTCTCATCGCCCACCAAATGGAAGTTCATCAAAGGTGAACACTTTCGTTCTTAATATGCATTCATGATGTGCTACTTTTAGTGTCTGTGTCCATTGTAATGTACAGTATTTATTGGTGTTGTATGTTTCAGCTGGTGCAAGTAAATGTCCCCTTATAAGGATGAATAAACTTCCGTCTTAACTTATCTGTAAGGTCCCTTGAACGTGATCGACCTGCTGGCCATCCTTCCTTACTACGTCACAATCTTCCTGACCGAGTCCAACAAGAGTGTTCTACAGTTCCAGAACGTCCGGAGGGTGGTTCAGATCTTCCGGATCATGCGTATCCTTAGGATTCTGAAGTTGGCGCGTCACTCCACAGGGCTGCAGTCTCTAGGTTTCACACTGAAGAGGAGTTACAATGAGCTGGGTCTACTCATCCTCTTCCTGGCCATGGGCATCATGATCTTCTCCAGCCTCGTCTTCTTCGCAGAGAAGGACGAGGATGACACAAAATTCAAAAGCATCCCGGCCTCCTTCTGGTGGGCTACCATTACTATGACAACGGTGGGTTATGGGGACATTTACCCTAAGACTCTGCTGGGTAAAATTGTGGGTGGTCTCTGTTGCATCGCAGGGGTGCTGGTGATAGCCTTGCCCATTCCCATCATCGTCAACAACTTCTCTGAGTTCTACAAGGAGCAAAAGCGCCAGGAGAAAGCTGTGAAGCGGCGGGAGGCACTGGAGAGGGCGAAACGCAATGGGAGCATCGTTTCCATGAACATGAAGGAGGCGTTCGCCCGCAGTGCCGAGCTGATGGATGTGGTGGTGGAGAAGAGCGAGAGGCCGCTGACGCAAGACAACCACCTGTCACCCAGCCACTGGAAGTGGACACCTAAGCGGGCCACCACCGCCTCCGAGACCAGCTCGGCCCACTCCTTCAACCCTGTGGAGTCGCAGACGGGTTCCCCCAGCAAGGCCAGGGCCTCCAGTCCTCAGGGGCTCAACCCACAGAAGCTGGAGGAGATGTATAACCAAATGGCCAAGACCCAGTCACAGCCCAACCTCAACGCCAAAGACAAGAGCTCCAGGGCTGGCAGGCAGAGGGATAGAGATGAGATAGAGCTGGGGACCATCCCTGGGGGTCCAGGGGACCCTATGCTAGGGGGTCGAGAGGGGGTGGGGGACATGAAGAGCCTGTCTAGTATTGACAGCTACATCAGCTGTGCTGCAGACTTCCAAGAGAATCCACGTGGTGTCTACGCCCATAGTCCAGCCTACGGCCTGGCCCTCCTGGCCCAGGAGACCAGCCGCTTCTCCCACATCAACCCAGTCACGGCCCTCTCTGGGCGGGTCAGCACCAACCCTAGCCTCCAGACCACCCTGGAGCATGAGCCCTTGCTGGATCCACTCTCTGCTGTGAAGTCTGCCGGTTCTGGCAACACTCGTAACTTTAACAACCCTTTAAAGGGTGGTGGCCTTTCCTACAAGGTGAACTACCGGAGCAGTGGAAGGGAGTCAGTGCCAGGACCAGGCCCAGGCCTTTCGCCCAGCAGCGGTGGTCCTCTCTCAGACAGTTCCGTACTGTCTGACCGCTCCCTGCTCAGCCCAGAGACGTCCATCTACACCACGGCCAGCAGCAGGACACCGACCAAGTCCCCTGACAGCTCCACCCTGACCACAGCCCTGACCTCCACACCGGCCGTTTTCACTTTCCACGACTCCTCCATCAGTAAGTACATTGACGCCGACACAGACGAAGATGAGCACCTGCGGGACATGTCGGAGGCCACCAGCCCCTCGGAGCGCCTGCTGGCCGGCTCCAGTCCCCCTAAACACAGCAAGAACATCAACAGCGGCTACAACCAGAGAGGCATCAACCACCTGGCACCAGGCACCACCCAGCGGATGCTGGGGCAGAACTGCCTATTCCCTGGCCTGGATGGGGGGACGCGGGGGAGTGGGGGCCACACGGAGAACCATGTGGTTCCAGAGCTGCCCCGCAGGTCCAAAGGGGACAGAGGAAGGTCTAGTACCATGGACAAGAGTCTCTGAGCTACAGATATAGGGCAGAGCAGAGAATAGCACGGCCAGCGTTAAGGGAGCTGGAGCAAGGAAGACGTATGTCAGGGACATCCAGAGAAACACAGACAAGGTACTGTGTGGAAGGCAGAGAAAGTGATAGAGAAAGAGAACGTAAGAGAGTGAAGGAAGGAAAGAGACACACTGTGCAGAATCCCTTTACAAACTGACAGAAAGGGCCAGGAAGGGAGAGAGATTCAGGGCAGCGTTTGGGCTGTGGTGTGGTGTTCAATACTATGGGAAAAGACTTGCAGGACAGATAAAGAACACTCTCCCTCTCCCCTCCCCCCCCCTTCCTGTTAGCCACGGTACACAAGGTACCATAGAACTGGGCAGAAAACTCCCACAAACCCAACTGAGCAGGGGACCCACAGGGAGACGTGGGAGCAGGTCAAAGCAGAGCATGCTGGGAAGGGACATGGTCTGTTGGTTGGTTGAGGCTGTGGTGGTCCATTTCAGTGGCTATGGGGTAAGAGGCAGGATGAGGGGTGAGGTGGGAAACAGCAAGCCAGTCATCCCCTATATTCTCCCACAGGTCTATATATATCAGCTGACCACTGTCCCATTCCGCCCCAGCCCAGCTCACACTGTAGAAAACTACACTCTTAGAAAAAGGTTTTCCAAAAGGGTTCTTTGGCTGTCCCCATAAGAGAACCATTTTTGGCTTCAGATAAAAACCTTTTTTGTTCCAAGTAGAACTGTTTGGATTCCATGTAGAACCATCTATAACCAAAATGGTTATATTTTGAAACAGAAGGGTTCTACCTGGAACCAACCTTTTAGGTTCTAGATAGCACCTTTTTTCTAAGAGTGTAGGGAGGAGTTACGGTAGACGCCAATAAGCTACTTACTAGTGCCCCCCTAGACCCAAACCTGGCCTTAGTCATATGTGTGAGTGTGAGTGTGAGTGTGAGTGTGTGTGTGTGTGTGTGTGTGTGTGTGTGTGTGTGTGTGTGTGTGTGTGTGTGTGTGTGTGTGTGTGTGTGTGTGTGTGTGTGTGTGTGTGTGTGTGTGTGTGTGTGTGTGTGTGTGTGCACGCGTGTGTGTTTGAGTGAGTTGGCGTGTAAGTGTTTAAAAGATATCCACACTTTTAGATTGTCTCACCTGATTTATTTTTATATAAATAAAGTAGGTTACCTATAGAAATGTGTGATTTGCTAGTCTGTTGTGTCATGACCATAACTGTTTGAGTAATTCTGTATGACATATTTCTAGACAAGTTACAGTTGCTGGAGGTTTACAATCCAGACTCATCTTAGGGAAAACCACAGTCTGTCAAAAAGAGTCTTGTTCTTCTTGGTACCGTTTCTTTATCACATAGTAAGAGTAGAGGACCACATTTGATCTAACATTTCTGTCTGTGAATGTCTTGATTGTGTGTCGTTTTATTTTTATTGCATTGGGTTTGAGTCAGAGGGGAATGGTTGAAAGAAACCTAATCTTTTTGGTATTAAAGTCAGGAATCATAAATATCCCTGAAGATTTTTTTGCATCAAACACACATTTAGGAGAGCTCTCCTCCAAGACATGCATGTAGCAAACAGCCTGCCTCTTCTTCCCAGTCATACCACCAAGACACAAGGGGCTCTGCGTTATTGAAACTGAAAAGCAATGTTTCCGCGTTAGCAGAGAATGCATTCATGGTAAACGCTGCAAGTGTCAGCTCAATAGGAAATTACATTTACATTTCAAGTGCGCTTTCATTAACGCTTCAAGCAATACAGATTAAATAGAGCCCAGAGTTCAAAAGAGTCACTTCAGCTGATGTGATGAGATGTGTAAAAGAAAAATGACCTGTTTATTTTTATGGTACTTTATAAAGAATGTGGTGAACGGATTTATGAACCTATATTTCCAAATCCAAGCAAACATTTATGATATATGTTCAGATTTAAAGTGAAACATTGATAAAGCTGCCATAACATGCATCATCATCATCATTTTCCTTTCAACAACATAGAGCCAAAGACTGGTCCATTTTCAACTGGAGTTGGAATGAGCGAGAGAAAGAGAAAGATCCCCCATACAGTACTCCTTAGGTTGCAGTATAAGTCTGAACAGCATATTAATTCAAAAGAGGGAAGAGTGTTACTTCTCACTTATCCAGGAAACCTAGTTACAGGTTTTGATTGAATAGCATGTCTAGTCTTTTTGAGTGCATCTGCATTCATCCGCACACAGACATACAGACATATTGAAAGGACAGTCCATACACAGGTATACAATATCTACAAGATAGCTCCAGGCCTGCCCAGTTTCCATAGTAACAAGCTCCATCCTGGCAAGGCTGATACCAGAGCTGCATAGCTCTGCTAATTGGGGTGGGAATGTCTAATTGTATTGAAATGCATGCATTCTTTAGGTTTACACAGTTTGCACACTCAAACATACAGTAGTTGTTACACAGGAGTGCACGTAGACAAAGAAACATCCTGTAACCACCCATTCCCCCCTGCCTAGTTTTGAATAAATGCATGATAATGCATTCTGAAGAATAGACGTCACAGTGCATAGATATCACTGAAGATGCTTATAAATTTTAAAAAGACAGACCCACAACACTGTCCACATACATGTCCATGTGTTCGTCCTTGGCTCTCTTCCTCTTCCTGAGAAAAGTCCCGTGTGAAAAGGTGAGAACATCGCATCTCCAGAGACGCATTTTTCGCACCCATTCCTGTCTGAGCTGGATCCGAGCGAGGAGAGCTATGTGAAAAGAATAGTAATGACTGTAGAAAGGGCAGAACCTCTGAAACACTGTGTATGTGTGTGTGTTATTGTCACGTTTAAAGGGACTGATGCTCAGCCGAAGGCTTCCACTTTGTTAGACATTAGCTAGGTTTCTATCCAACTGGCGACAGATTTTCATACGAATATTCTAAAATCCACATAACAACAATATGCCCATTTTCCCACCAGAGAGAGATGTGTTTCCATCAAATTGACTTGTTGCGGATAAAGGCATGTGCGTGATGATTTAGGCCTATTGAACATACAAAAAATAATTTTGCCGTTATATTCCCATGTACCGAATAAACTAAATCTATGTTTAATGGCTTTCCATCGCATTTTCAAATCTACTGATGGCTTTGTCATACTAAATGTTGCGTTAAATAGCAAGTGTGTCCACTATGGTTTTGGCATATGCGCTCTAGTCAGTAAGCTACCTACCTGCATGATGAGTATATTATGGATAAGAGCGATATTATTTTTATTTGTCAAAGGCAGCCAAGCATCGATCATCATGTCAACAGAATGAGACCCTTGAAATGTATTGGAAAGAAGGAAGCTCACCACCGTGCACATTCACAACCCTGTGAAGTTCACCATGATTTATTTCATCCGTAGCCTAATAAACTGCATGCGTTCCCGAGTCATAACCGGAGGACCACACAACATATCGCATGACTACATTTACTTCGATCTTATGGTTATTATTAATATTTGAGGATAAAGTGTTCCCACCACCAATTATTGCATAATTCATTTTACCAACACAAAAAAGATCCCACCTTGTCTGGCATATTCTGTTTGTCAACATTTGTAAAGTTTACCGACACATTTTCTGTTTCCATCAGGCCTGTTATGACATTTTTTTAAATCCGACATGTACTTTAAATGTATCTGGAAACATGGTTAATGTTAACATCCCACCTTGTTGAACCAACGTGAAATAATAAGAACTGTAGAGTGGACATATGATGTCACTGTTTTGTGTTCATTCTTTTCACAACGCACTTCAAATCCATCTCGTTAAATTGGCTGTCATCTGTATGGCGTTGGCTTCTTGTGCACTGTCTAATACGGAGTTGTGTTGCTGTCCCATATGTTTCACATAACCATGCATCATGTTATGCTCTCACTGCAAGAATACATAGTGGGAGTCAGGGACAGTT
This sequence comes from Oncorhynchus gorbuscha, assembly GCF_021184085.1. Lineage (NCBI taxonomy): Eukaryota > Metazoa > Chordata > Actinopteri > Salmoniformes > Salmonidae > Oncorhynchus > Oncorhynchus gorbuscha. Next base: position 38,767,941 of record NC_060190.1, on the reverse strand, counting down.
TTGTCACGTAAAATATCTCTTTAAAAGAAAGATGACAATCAATTCTTCATGAATAGACATGATATACATTGTAGCATTGCTATGAGATGATCCTGTGGAGAGTATTCGGTTGGAAAGACTAACTGGAAAACACATCATGGACACTTACAGAAAGGAAATAGCCACTGATCGCTTTTACATATTTGTTTTGGTAGAATGATGCTGGACAATGTTCTGACAAGGTGAAATGTGTTTACTGCTATACTGTGACCACTGACCAATGTGTTTAAAAAAAGTTTATGTAAATTTGCTGCTAGTCTTTGTATTTTTTTTTGTTTCTTAAAAGGGCACTTTATGCATCAGTCTCTCTCCATCTCTGAGTGAGTCACCCAACATCGAAACGTCTTGTAGTGTACAAGAGCTTGAACTTTTACTGTAGTCCTGAACAAAAGGGTTCCTGATGTCAAAGGATTTGTAAGTGTTATGTTTTAATGAGAAAGCACAATCAAGTGACTCCTTTTATTTATCATATTTTGATAAGATATGAAAAACATACAATTTAGGAATTAGACAAATGCCATTGAAATTGATGTTGGGATTTCAGGGTTAGGGTCCATTTGAAATGCTTGGTAAATTGGAATTCAATTCAAGAATTGGATTTGGAAATTTAATAGATTTGAAAGAGATCCCAACGAGTCATTGTAACATACAGAAATTCCAGGGAACTGAAGGGGGGGTGAAAGATTTGACAGACTTTCAGACTATCCCCACCTCTTCTTCTACTGTTGTTTTTGTAGGTCTCCAGGCTACTGTTTGTTTTGTAATATTTTTACCTGTGGACTTTCTAATGCTGTAAGTTGTTGCTGTATAAATGTTCTGTTGTTCGATCGATGCATGTCGTAACTTTGGAGCCGTGACTGGGTGTGAAACATGCACAACGCCAGTTTAACTGTCCTGTAAAAAAAGTGTCTCAATGTCCCAAAATCTTTCTATTTCTTTTAAAAAGGCAACATTCCCCTTGGATGACTGAAAATTCAATAAAAGTCTAATTAATGAATGGGTTGAGTTTTGGTTATTGACATGTGTTACAGGCATTATTGAAGGCTTTCACTAATACAAAGACAAACTGCACTGACAGTTACATACACTTAGAAAATAATCTACAATAGTATTTTTTTAGAATAAATATTCTGGCCAACCAAAGAACAAAATGACCCGAATCAGCTGCATAAACACGATTAAATTGTTGCCAGAGGTTTCATATCAATTGTTATGTTAGACACTGGTATGATCAGGTCCATACGGATGCACACAGCCCTGTCGGTGTTGCCTTTTGATTATGCCTGATCCATGTGCTGTCCGGTCTGTCTGTATGGCCATGAAGAAGTTGTAGACTCAGGTCTGTAGACTAGACAGTAACCCAGGGTTATATGAAGAGGAAGCTGTGGACGGTGGGACAGGAGCAGGATTCTAGTCTCCTGACACGCCTCCACACGCCACGACACCTGGGGTTACCCACCGCCTGCCACTGCAGAGACTGCCTGCCACTGAAAGAGGGGGGAGGGACAAAGAAAGACTGCCGTTGACTTATCTAGTCTAGACTAAGACTGCCACCTAGTGGCTGAAATCTTACTCTTCAAACAAGAATAGCAACATTGGGTTAGAATGTAAACACGATTTAAACGGAATGTCCTAATATCTTTACCACATTTGTATAGCCTCAAGCTCTCTTCTCTCCCCTCCCCTCCTTTCCTCGTGGGCCCTGCATGTCTTACCTCTCCTCCTCGTCCTTATCTCCATCTCCAGAGCAGTGTGTCTGCCCGGCAGAGAGGGCTGGAGGCTGGCACTCCACACAAACTTGTTGGCCCTCTCTCAGGTACTGCATCCAGCGGGTGTGTGGCCCCACATTACGCTGGCACCCAGGGGTCAGGGAGGTCAGTTGGAACTGCACACAGTACCTGGATAAGTATACACATTACAGACACACAGTGGCAAGAAAATGTATGTGAACCCTTTGGAATTACCTGGATTTCTACATAAATTGCTCATCAAATTTGATCTGATCTTCATCTAAGTCACAACAATAGACAAAAACATGGTGTGTTTAAACTAATAACATACAAATTATTGTATTTTGCTTGTCTATATTGAATACATCATTTAAACATTCACAGTGTAGTTTGGAAAAAGTATGCGAACCCCAAGGCTAATGACTTCTCCAAAAGCTAATTGGAGTCAGGAGTCAGCTAACCTGGAGTCCAATCAATGAGACGAGATTGGAGATGTTGGTTAGAGCTGCCTTGCCCTATAAAAAAAATCAAAAAATTTGAGTTTGCTATTCAGAAGAAGCATTGCCTGATGTGAACCATGCCTCGAACTAAAGAGATCTCAGAAGACCTAAGATTAAGAATGGTTGACTTGCATAAAGCTGAAAAGGGTTACAAAAATATCTCTAAAAGCCTTGATGTTCATCAATCCACGGTAGGACAAATGGTCTATAAATGGAAAGTTCAGCACTGTTGCTACTCTCCCTAGGAGTGGCCGTCCTGCAAAGATGACTGCAAGAGCACAGCGCAGAATGCTCAATAAGGTTAAGAAGAATCATAGAGTGTCAGCTAAATACTTACAGAAATCTCTGGAACATGCTAACATCTCTGTTGATGAGTCTATGATACTTAAAACACTAAAAAAGAATGGTGTTCAGGCGAGGACACCACGGAAGAAGCCACTGCTGTCCAAAAGATACATTGCTGTCCAACTGAAGTTTGCAAAAGAGCACCTGGATGTTCCACAGCGCAAAATATTCTGTGGACAGGTGCAACTACAGTTGAGTTGTTTGGAAGGAACACACAACACCCTGTGTGGACAAAATAATTGCACTGCACACCAACATCGAAACCTCATCCCAACTGTAAAGTATGGTGGAGGGAGCATCATGGTTTGGGGCTGCTTTACAGCCTCAGGGCCTAGACAGCTTGCCATCATCGACGGAAATATGAATTCCCATGTTTATAAAGACATTTTGCTGAAGAATGTAAGGCTATCTGTCCGCCAATTGAAGCTCAACATAAGTCGGGTGATGCAACAGGACAACGACCCAAAACACAGAAGTAAATCAACAACAGAATGGCTTCAACAGAAGAAAATACGCCTTAAGGAGTGGCCCAGTCAGAGTCCTGACCTCAACCAGATTGAGATACTGTGGCATGACCTCAAGAGAGCAGTTCACACCAGATATCCCAAGAATATTGCTGAATTGAAACAGGTCTGATCAGCAGCTACAGAAAACGTTTGGTTGAGGTTATTGCTGCCAAAGGAGGATCAACCAGTTATTAAATCCAAGGGTTCAACATATTTTTTCCACCCTGCACTGTGAATGTTTACATAGTGTGTTCAATAAATACATGAAAACATATAATTGCTTGTGTTTTATTAGTTTAAGCAAATTGTGTGTCTATTGTTATGACCCAGATGAAGATCAGATCAAATTTTATGACCAATTTATGCAGAAATCTAGGTTTTTCCAAAGGGTTCACATACCTTTTCTTGCCACTGTACACCCTCGCACAAAGTACAGTGGAGGCTGCTGAGGGGAGGACAGCTCATAATACTGGCTGGGACGGAGCAAATGGAATGGCATCAAACCATGCGTTTGCTGTAGTTGATATCATTCCACCAATTCCACTCCAGTCATTACCATGAGCCTGTCCTCCCCAATTTAAGGTGCCACCAACCTCCTGTGCATTCATATACACACAGTGGTCAGAAAACACGACAGGAATACTATGTAAGGAGACAAACACATAGACCGGATATCTCACCCTTCGACATCACTGTTATCAGGGATGTCCCTCTTCTTCCTGGCGTTGCCATAGCCACCGGTAGTGATGAGAGCCGGGACTGCAAAGACAATATCCATAAGGACAAAACCATGACAAAAATACCCCCCCCCCCCCACACACACACACACACACACATTATATTATTTAACAAGGTAGGCCCATTGGGGTCAGAAGACCTATTCTGCAAGGGAGAGCTGGAAATGTATCCTTTGCTTGAAGACAGAGGGATATCCGACAGAGACGAGAGGCATTAAAGACATATGGGTTAAGGTGCTTACCAGAGCATTTAGATATATAGTCTAAGGCAATATACACTGAGTGTACAAAACATTAAGAACACCAGCTCTTTCCATGACTGACCAGGTGAAAGCTATGAGCCCTTACTGATGTTACCTGTTAAATCCACTTCAAATCATTGTAGATGAAGGGGAGGAGACAGGTTAAAGAAGGATTTTTAAGCCTTGAGATAATTGAGACATGGATGGTGTATGTGTGCCACTCAGAGGGTGAACGGGCAAGACAAAAGATTTCAGTGACTTTGAACAGAGTACGGTAATTGATGACCGGCGCACCTGTTTGTGTGTCAAGAACTGCAACGCTGCTGGGTTAAGCTCAACTGTTTCCCGTGTGTATTAAGAATGGTCCACCACCCAAAGGACATCCGGGAAACTTGACAACTGTGTGAAGCATCCCTGTGAAATGCTTGACACCTTGTAGTCCATGCCCGACGAATTGAGGCTATTCTATTATATCTGAGTGAATAGTAGAATACACAAGGTGTAGTTTTGAAATTTGGTTGTGCATCATCACTTTTGCTTTTGTTATGTCAGTCAATGAAAGTCACTCAATTATAGTCCCCCCAAAAAAATTTGATTGGTAAGTTAGTCTAGTCAGCGTGCCCAGGGGCCAGCTGCAGGTACCCTAGTGGTTAAGAGCATTGGGCCAGTAACCGAAAAGGTCACTGGTTTGAAACCCCGTGCTGCCTAGGTGAAAAATCTGACATGCCCTTGAGCAAGGTACTTAACCCTAATTGCTTCTGTAAGTCGCTCTGGCTATTAGCTTCTGCTAAATGACTGAAATGTAATGGCTCTGACCTCGAGGGGGCCCCCATTGATTTTGTTAGCCAATCTCACTCAAATATCATTTTAACATGGCATAAGTCGTGACAAAATGTGTAGGAGGGGGTGCAAATCAATTACAAGGAAGGTGTTCTAAATGTTTGGTACACTCAGTATATGGCTGTGGTGCTTACCTAGTGATTTGCTGCACTGTCGGTGGTGTTTCCTGTACTCTGCACAGCCGGCGTGCTCCTCCACGTGTGGACAGGGTTTCCCCCCATTTCGGGGCTCCTGCAGGACTTCCCTGCTCCTTATCCGAACTGTTGCCCTGCAGGGCTCACCACAGCCAGACCACGCAGTCCACTTACTCAGCACACAGGACACCGCTAGGAGGGATGGGGAGGACAGGCAAGGCCAACTCCAGGCATAAGCAACATACATTCTTTTTTTGGAACTCTCAACTTACTGTTGAGAGTTAGAATAGTAGAATACACAAGGTGTAGTTTGAAATTTGGTTGTGCATCATCACTTTTGCTTTTGTTATGCCAGTCAATGAAAGTCACTCAATTATCATCCCCCCCCCAAAAAAATATTAGATTGGTAAGTTAGTCTAGTCAGCGTGCCCAGAGGCCAGCTGCAGGTACCCTAGTGGTAAAGAGCATTGGGCCAGTAACCGAAAAGGTCACTGGTTTGAAACCCCGTGCTGCCTAGGTGAAAATTCTGACATGCCCTTGAGCAAGGTACTTAACCCTAATTGCGTCTGTAAGTTGCTCTGGCTATTAGCTTCTGCCAAATGACTGAAATGTAATGGCTCTGACCTCGAGGGGGCCCACATTGATTTTGTTACTCAATCTCACTCAGATATAATTTTAACATGGCATAAATCGTGACAAAATGTGTAGAATTTTCTACTAACTCTCACATAGGGACCCCAAAAGACTAGAGCGGGCCCTGAGGACAGGACAGCATGAGAACATGGCAGGGGTAAATGAAAGCAAGTACAAGCACGACTCTATGGTAGAGTGCCCTCCACTGTATGCATTTGCTACTGAAAAAGCATTTAGCATTTTTAGACAGCTAAATAAAAAGTAAATTGGTATACAACTACAAGCAAGGATATATATATATATATATATATATATATATATATATATATATATATATATATATATATATATATGGGGCGGCAAGGTAGCCTAGTGGTTAGAGCGTTGGACTAGCAAGTTCAAACCCCCGAGCTGACAAGGTACAGATTTGTCATTCTGCCCCTGAACAGGCAGTGTTCCTAGGCAGTCATTGAAAATAAGAATTTGTTCTTAACTGACTTGCCTAGTTAAAAAGGTTTGAAAAAATATAAAAAAAACACTATGAATTAATCATCACACTCTTAGGAGAATCTCAATGACTTTTGCACCAAACTGGGGCAAAACGACCATATCCAGTGTTGTCAAACACAGGTCTTATTGTGTTGTAGAAATTGACACACTTCGGGTAACATATTATACACTACATGACCAAAGGTATGTGGACACCTGCTCGTCGAACATCTCATCACAAAATCATGGGCATTAATATGGAGTTTGCCCCCCCCACCCTTTGCTGCAATAACAGCCTCCATTCTTCTGGGAAGGCTTTCCACCAGATGTTAGAACATTGCTGTGGGGACTTGCTTCCATTCAGCCACAAGCATTAGTGAGGTTGGGCTCTGATGTAGGGCGATTAGGCCTGTCTTGCAGTAGGCTTTCCAATTCATCCCAAACTGTAATTTTGGACCTCACCTTATGCACGGGTCACTGTCATAAAGAAACAGGAAAGGGCCTTCCCCCAGAGCCGGGAGGGCCTATACGCTCACTACGCAAGTTGCGTAGGGCCCCGCAAATTCCGCAAGGGCCCCGTCTCCCCCTCGTGTCAAAGCGGGTGTCAATGATTACACTCGATGAGAAGATGAAGCGAAACTATTCTTCTGGTCACGAAAAGAGAAGAAGAAAAACAACAACACGAGAGTGAATTGTGGGAACAGCGATCAGGTAAACGTGTGTTCTCTCCTCTCCAAGTTTGATGTCAGCAAATAACAGAAACGTTAAGTTGATGTGCTAGCTTGCAGTGCATCTCGCTCCAGTCTGTCTTGCTAACCTTGCTGGGCAGTGCATCTCTTGGTCTGTCTGTGTCTTGCTTGCCTGCCACTTCCGGGGCTGTGTCCTGTGACTTTGTGCCTGACAAAAGTGAGAGTGAAATACTAACTATATATTACGTTTGATAAACGCCAACGGGCAACTATAAACAGCAGCTCGAAAAAGATAACCGCGTCGAGCGTGAACTTGCGTTCATATGCGCGTGCAGGAAATGAAATTCGCGCCTTCCAGCATCAACCGCTGTGGGGACCAGTCCAGACAATATATGGGTGTGATGGCACTCCTCACAGGCACACATCATTTTAAAACAAGACGAATGATTATCTCGTCTCTCAGTCAAGGTTGTTACAACTCTGGACTAATGCAAGATGGAAAGATATGGATTGACATTGACTACAGATGTACAGTGGGGCAAAAAAGTATTTAGTCAGCCACCAATTGTGCAAGTTCTCCCACTTAAAAAGATGAGAGAGGAAAGTAATTTTCATCATAGGTACACTTCAACTATGACAGACAAAATGAGAAGAAAAAAAAATCCAGAAAATCACATTGTAGGATTTTTAATGAATTTATTTGCAAATTATGGCGGATAATAAGTATTTGGTCAATAACAAAAGTTTATCTCAATACTTTGTTATATACCCTTTGGTGGCAATGACAGAGGTCAAATGTTTTCTGTAAGTCTCCACAAGGTTTTCACACACTGTTTGCTGGTATTTTGGCCCATTCCTCCATGCAGATCTCCTATAGAGCAGTGATGTTTTGGGGCTGTTGCTGGGCAACACGTACTTTCAACTCCCTCCAAAGATTTTCTATGGGGTTGAGATCTGGAGACTGGCTAGTCCACTCCAGGACCTTGAAATGCTTCTTACGAAGCCACTCCTTCGTTGCCCGGGCGGTGTGTTTGGGATCATTGTCATGCTGAAAGACCCAGCCACGTTTCATCCTCAATGCCCTTGCTGATGGTAGGCTTTGTTACTTTGGTCCCAGCTCTCTGCAGGTCATTCAGTAGGTCTCCCCGTGTGGTTCTGGGATTTTTGCTCACCGTTCTTGTGATCATTTTGACCCTAAGGGGTGAGATCTTGCGTGGAGCACCAGATCGAGGGAGATTATCAGTGGTCTCGTATGTCTTCCATTTCCTAATAATTGCTCCCATAGTTGATTTTTTCAAACCAAGCTGCTTACCTATTGCAGATTCAGTCTTCCCAGCCTGGTGCAGGTCTACAATTCTGTTTCTGGTGTCCTTTGACAGCTCTTTGGTCTTGGCCATTGTAGAGTTTGGAGTGTGACTGTTTGAGGTTGTGGACAGGTGTCTTTTATACTGATAAGTTCAAACAGGGTGCCATTAATACAGGTAACGAGTGGAGGACAGAGGAGCCTCTCAAAGAATAAGTTACAGGTATGTGAGAGCCAGAAATCTTGCTTGTTTGTAGGTGACCAAATACTTATTTTCCACCATAATTTGCAAATAAATTCATTAAAAATCCTACAATGTGATTTTCTGGATTTCTTTCCTTCTCATTTTGTCTGTCATAGTTGAAGTGTACCTATGATGAAAATTACAGGCCTCTCATCTTTTTAAGTGGGAGAACTTGCACAATTGGTGGCTGACTAAATACTTTTTTGCCCCACTGTATATATTGAATTTGAAAATGTTGATTAGCTGGGCATAATCATATGGATGCACATCTCTCAGTAAATAATAACCATCAAGTATTCAGCCAAGCCATTGTATAAATAGTATTTTAGATTTGAAAATGTATAAACATTTATCTGGGGGAGCCAGTTTGCAGCTGATAAAATGTATAATAGTATTGTTATCTATAATTTACAGGTGCTATGCTTAAGTTTGTCAGTAGAGGAGATGCTGGATCATCAGCCAGTACAAGCACAGACTCAGTTGGTCCACATCCAGTCAGTGCTAACACAGACCCAGTACAGCTGGCTTCAGAAAATATAAACACAGACCCATTACTGGCAGCTTCAGCAAACACCAGCACAGACCCAGGTGAAGTACAGCCAGTACTAGCACAACCAGAGGTGTACAGCCAGCATCAGATACAAGCAGCTCAGACCCTAATAGAACAGTTTCAGCTCCACCAAATGACCCAGCAGATTGGCCCCCAGCAGATTGGCCCCCAGCAGATTGGCCCCCAGTCTTTAACAGACTTTATGAGGAACCGAGTTAGTGTGCAGAGGTCCATTCAAACCGGGAATGCATTTTTCAAACCCTAAAAACAAGTCTAGAGGAGGTTTCCATTCAGGCTTATTACAGAGACATCTGTCAAATGGGGGAAAAGATTACCAGGAGCTGGCTTTCATAACCAATCAAAAACCACAAAGTTTATTGTTGTAGCTGTAAGCTCTTTTCTACAAAAGACCACACAATAATAAAGGAAGGTGTGAATGACTGGTCAAATATCAACGCCATTCTGAAACCCCACGAGTGTAGTCCTGAACACACAAACAATGTCATTAAGTGGAGAAAACTTGATCTGCACCTAAGTCGCAAATGTTACATGTTTAATAAGTATCACCCAGAAACCTAGCATTCAGAGATTCATCAGACAAACTCTTCCAACCAGATAATGGAAACTTCCTAAAAGAGGTTGAATTACTGGCAAAAATTGACCCTGTAAGGGAAAATCATCTCAGCAAAATTAAAGATGGAGAGACACATGCTCATTACCTTGAGAAGCGCACACAGAATGAGCTGATACAGATTGGGTAAGAGACTCAAAGTATTTCTCCTTTATCTTGGACTGTACACCTGACAGTCACCAGGAGCAAATGTCCATTATTCTGAGAAGCGTGGCTTTTAAAGGGAAAGTCAGAGATCAAGGAGCACTTCTTCGGCTTGATGTTGAGTTTGCTGAATTTTACAACAGGCTTGAATCTGTCCACTATCATCTTAGATAAGCCACACGAGCTGAAGATCCCATTTGAAGATTGCAGAGGGCAGAGGGCAAGCTTATGATAATGGGGCCAACATGAAGGGCAAGGAGTACAAACCAGACTGCTCCAAGATAAATCCCAGAGCCGTGTTCGTCCCACGTGGAGCACATACACTAAACCTTGTCATTACAGATGCTGCCAAATCTTTAAAAGATGCAGTTGTTTTTGTGTTGGGCGTGTGTAAAATCTCTTCACCTTTTCAGCTGGCACACAAAGATGGAGTGTTTTGAAGAAACACGTAACTGTGAAGTCATGGAGTGACACAAGATGGGAGAGTTGGCTCCAAAGTGTTCATGCAATCCTTGTTTCTGGCGTCGGAGGTTCGGGAGGAATTACTGGAAGCCAGGCAGTGGAGGCACAAGCATTTGCAGAGGAAGTTGGGTCCTACCGCTTCTTGATTTGCTGTGTCGTATGGTGTGAGATACTGACAATGACAAACAAGGTGAACAAGCTCCTCCAATCTGCCTCAATGCAGTTGGATATCGTAGTCAATTTAATCTCAAATGCAAAGGCCTCCCTCACTACATACTGGCAAACTGTATTCTGAGGCCCAGACAACAGCCAAACACATTTGTAAAGAAATAAATGTGGAGGCTGTTCTGATAGAGAAGAGCCTGAGAAACAGAAAGAGGAATTTCAGCTATGAGGCTTCTGACGAACCAGTGACTGAGGCACTGAAAAACCTTGAAGTCAACTACTTCAACATTGTGGTCGACTGCTGTGACATCCATGGATGAGAGATTTGAAACACTCAACCAGGTGAAAACCAAATATGGAGTGCTGCTGACCTACAGCACTGCCTCTCAGATGTCCAGTGAATCTTTAAAGGCTCACTGCATGGAAGTTGAAAACACTCTAACCTTCAGAGATGACTGTGACCTCAGTGGAATGGATCTGGCACACGAGATTCAGAATTGACGTATGAGTGGTCTGGCCATCATGAGCATAAATCATGACGTGGGGAAACACATGTTCTATGATGACATCATTGATGATTTTGCCTCAAAGTGCAGAAGTGGAATATTTTGATGGTAAGATTTGAATTCAAACATTCAAATGTTTACACACTTAGTAACATTTAAGATTGTATGGCAGAAGTGCATTTGTGTAAATGACTGCTTAACTATGTGACATACTTTCTCAACTTCTTCCAGACAGTCCAGATAGACTGGTGCTGAAAAAGCCCAGGCTGTAGAGGGAACCAAAGTTAATCACACAGCTGTATAGGTTTTATTTGACTATTTTGAGACATATAGCTGCAGCCATAGCCTACAGGGTTATGTTTACATTGTATAGACAAAGCTAATTGTATAATATTTTGAGGACTGGACTAATGACCCGGCAGCAGAGCCAAAGCTCAGTAATATATTTGATTATTTTCTACATTTGATATTTTCTAGAATTTCTTATGTTATAATTCACTTATCTTAAGATTCTATAGAAAATCTTATATTCAATAAATATTTTTTTGTTTATACCTCGTTCGGTAAAGGTCTACTTATTCTTAGACCGACAGATGGAGCCAACTGTTTTAAAGGAGGGAGGATTGTAGTAGGAGCACTGGGGTGTCAGGTGTGACTGTGAGGCAATGGTTTACATGGCTCAAGGGTCAGGTAAGAGGGAGGTCAGGACCAGCTCTGCCTTCCCCAAACTGTTGCCACAAAGTTGGAAGCACAGATTCATCTAGAATGTCATTGTATGCTGTAGGATTAATATTTCCCTTCACTGGAACTAAGGGCCCTAGACGGAACCAAGAAAAACAGCTCCAGACCATTATTACTCATTCACCAAACTTGACAGTTGGCACTATGCATTGGGGCAGGTAGTGTTCTCCTGGCGTCCGCCAAACCAAGATTCGTCTGTCAGACTGCCAGATGGTGGAGCATGATTCATTTGATGGGTGTCCACATACTTTTGTATAGTGTATGGGAAACTTACCTGGACAGGCGAATTCATAATCATGACAGCAGTCCAGAGTAGAGGTACAAGCCTGGTCGCAATAGCAGGTGCCATACGAACGGTCAGCTCTCCATCCCTTACTGACGCACGACCGGTCGTGCCCAGTGCAGCAAAAACCCGTGTCCTGACACCCTGCCTCGTTCGGGACGACCAGGAAAACTAGCAGCACGACACAGGAGTAGAGCCAGCGGCCGATAACAATATAACTGAACTGGTGCATGACTATTGGCCTAGACTAGTATTTCTGTGGGATTTAGCGCCGCGGCTAACACCTGTAAAATCGCAGAGCTGTGTTCACACGCCAAAGTTGATATCAGAGGATTTTCGATTTCGTTCGTTTTCGTACTCTGTATTTCGATTTTTAGAAAAGATAGGCTATCATTCAGAAATGTTTTGACACAGAGTTTGTTCATCAACTATCCCCATAATGGGATTCTAAATGCCATCGAGCAATATACTGTAATGGCTTTCGCTCTCTTAAAGGGACAGTTCGTTTCTCTGACCACAGCGCTCCCTACAAGGAAGCTCATTTGCCTCAAAACTAAATTAAATAAAACAGTACAGCTGTGAAGTAAGGCTTCTTGTTCATATTTTTCATAATTTGCATATATCCTCTTCTGCGGGGCTCTTAATTTAAAATACCATGGTTATTAAAATAGCAGGCTACTGTTTATAATACGGTGATTTTATAATTGCATGATATGTGGATGTGCGTTTAACAATGTTAATGAATGGTCACGGTAGGGATGTATGTGCATGCCTGTGAGAATCTTTACTTAAACCCATAAGGTTTTATTATGATAAGTAGCCTACAGTGACAGTATGTGGCCTCATGTCCATTTTCCCTGGATGAATTAGTGGGAGGCATGAGTAACTTGTTTGCTTTGCACTGCCCATTCTTTCTACCCCTGTTGGCTGAAGCTGCCAGCTTTCCTGGCCACTTGTAATAATAATAATAATAATAATAATAATATATGCCATTTAGCAGACGCTTTTATCCAAAGCGACTTACGTGCGACTTATGTGTGCATACATTCTACGTATGGGTGGTCCCGGGAATCAAACCCACTACCCTGGCGTTACAAGCGCCATGCTCTACCAACTGAGCTACAGAAGGACCATGTGCCTCAACATGTGAAAATAATGGATTGATCAAATTCCTAAGGCCAGGACCATTCATGAAGAACAATAACAACACTGTGGACAGTGCAGCAGCATGGGTCTTCCGCTCAAATACATATTTCCCAGCTACTCAGTGCTGAGTGTGTGCTTGAGGACGTGTGGGCGTGGCGGGGCAGTTTCCCAGGGATTGACCTGACTGCAGTGCCTCTCTCCACAGACACACATAAACACAGACACACACACACACACACACACACACACACACACACACACACACACACACACACACACACACACACACACACACACACACACACACACACACACACACACACACACACACACACACACACACACACACACACACACACACACAGAGAGAGCTAGAGTGCGGCCCCGTAGAGGGGCCCTGTCCTGATGTAGTCTGGGAACCTCTGCATTTACCGCTCTAATAAACACAGATCAGCTCTAACTGTCATAGACAATCCACAGAAACAATTCATAGTCCAATTAAATGCTTACTTCCGGGTTGGAGCGAGCGGTCGCATCCGCACTTCGGTCCGCAGGTAGTATAACCTTTTCATTACATTTCATTACATTTCATTATAGTACAACGGTTTGATTTGTCTAACCTTAGCAATTTCTTCTTAGCTAGCTACATAGCCGTCTTTGTATCAAAGATAATTGCGTAATTATCGTATTTCGTCGTCCTAACGTAGTCTACACTGCTATCTGCCCAGCAGCTAGCCAGCTAGCAAACGTCCACCATCTACCGAATAGCAGCACTGAAGAAACTATTACACTCAACTGAACGACTTGATTAGTGTAGTGTTAGCTAGCTACATAGTTGTCTTTGCTGTCTTCGTATTCAAGATAATTGTGTAGTTTAGAGTGTGTAGTCTTAGAGTGATTATCTTAATTTACCGAGGTTAGCTAGCCAGCTATTTGTCGTCCTTAACGTAGGAGACACTGCTAGCTAGCCAACAGCTAGCCAACGTCTACCGAATAGAACTTCCGCACTCAACAACCCGGTCGCATTCCGCTTCGCTCCACAGGTAGTATCACATTTTCATTTCATTTCATTACAGTACAACGGTTTGATTTGTTTGATCGTACAGTGCTGCTATTCGGTAGCCGTCTTTGTATCAAAGATAATTGTGTAGTCTAGAGCGATTTTCTAGGTTAGATAGCCAGCTATTGTCGTTCTTTTTAACGCAACGTAACGTAATCAACACTGCTAGCTAGCCAGCTAGCCCCCGAATAGCAGTACTGTAGAAACTATTACACTCAACGGAACGACTTGATTAGTGTAGTGTCAACAACGCAGCCACTGCCAGCTAGCCTACAAAGTCAACAACGCAGCCACTGCCAGCTAGCCTACTTCAGCAGTACTGTATCATTTTAATCATTTTAGTCAATAAGATTCTTGCTACGTAAGCTTAACTTTCCAAACATTCGAGACGTGTAGTCCACTTGTCATTCCAATCTCCTTTGCATTAGCGTAGCCTCTTCTGTAGCCTGTCAACTATGTGTCTGTCTATCCCTGTTCTCTCCTCTCTGCACAGACCATACAAACGCTCCACACCGCGTGGCCGCGGCCACCCTAATCTGGTGGTCCCAGCGCGCACGACCCACGTGGAGTTCCAGGTCTCCGGTAGCCTCTGGAACTGCCGATCTGCGGCCAACAAGGCAGAGTTCATCTCAGCCTATGCCTCCCTCCAGTCCCTCGACTTCTTGGCACTGACGGAAACATGGATCACCACAGATAACACTGCTTCTCCTACTACTCTCTCTTCGTCCGCCCACGTGTTCTCGCACACCCCGAGAGCTTCTGGTCAGCGGGGTGGTGGCACCGGGATCCTCATCTCTCCCAAGTGGTCATTCTCTCTTTCTCCCCTTACCCATCTGTCTATCGCCTCCTTTGAATTCCATGCTGTCACAGTTACCAGCCCTTTCAAGCTTAACATCCTTATCATTTATCGCCCTCCAGGTTCCCTCGGAGAGTTCATCAATGAGCTTGATGCCTTGATAAGCTCCTTTCCTGAGGACGGCTCACCTCTCACAGTTCTGGGCGACTTTAACCTCCCCACGTCTACCTTTGACTCATTCCTCTCTGCCTCCTTCTTTCCACTCCTCTCCTCTTTTGACCTCACCCTCTCACCTTCCCCCTACTCACAAGGCAGGCAATACGCTCGACCTCATCTTTACTAGATGCTGTTCTTCCACTAACGTCATTGCAACTCCCTCCAAGTCTCCAACCACTACCTTGTATCCTTTTCCCTCTCGCTCTCATCCAACACTTCCCACACTGCCCCTACTCGGATGGTATCGCGCCGTCCCAACCTTCGCTCTCTCCCCCGCTACTCTCTCCTCTTCCATCCTATCATCTCTTCCCTCTGCTCAAACCTTCTCCAACCTATCTCCTGATTCTGCCTCCTCAACCCTCCTCTCCTCCCTTTCTGCATCCTTTGACTCTCTATGCCCCCTATCCTCCAGGCCGGCTCGGTCCTCCCCTCCCGCTCCGTGGCTCGACGACTCATTGCGAGCTCACAGAACAGGGCCCGGGCAGCCGAGCGGAAATGGAGGAAAACTCGCCTCCCTGCGGACCTGGCATCCTTTCACTCCCTCCTCTCTACATTTTCCTCTTCTGTCTCTGCTGCTAAAGCCACTTTCTACCACTCTAAATTCCAAGCATCTGCCTCTAACCCTAGGAAGCTCTTTGCCACCTTCTCCTCCCTCCTGAATCCTCCTCCCCCTCCCCCCCCCTCCCTCTCTGCAGATGACTTCGTCAACCATTTTGAAAAGAAGGTCGACGACATCCGATCCTCGTTTGCTAAGTCAAACGACACCGCTGGTTCTGCTCACACTGCCCTACCCTGTGCTCTGACCTCTTTCTCCCCTCTCTCTCCAGATGAAATCTCGCGTCTTGTGACGGCCGGCCGCCCAACAACCTGCCCGCTTGACCCTATCCCCTCCTCTCTTCTCCAGACCATTTCCAGAGACCTTCTCCCTTACCTCACCTCGCTCATCAACTCATCCCTGACCGCTGGCTACGTCCCTTCTGTCTTCAAGAGAGCGAGAGTTGCACCCCTTCTGAAAAAACCTACACTCGATCTCTCCGATGTCAACAACTACAGACCAGTATCCCTTCTTTCTTTTCTCTCCAAAACTCTTGAACGTGCCGTCCTTGGCCAGCTCTCCCGCTATCTCTCTCAGAATGACCTTCTTGATCCAAATCAGTCAGGTTTCAAGACTAGTCATTCAACTGAGACTGCTCTTCTCTGTATCACGGAGGCGCTCCGCACTGCTAAAGCTAACTCTCTCTCCTCTGCTCTCATCCTTCTAGACCTATCGGCTGCCTTCGATACTGTGAACCATCAGATCCTCCTCTCCACCCTCTCCGAGTTGGGCATCTCCGGCGCGGCCCACACTTGGATTGCGTCCTACCTGACAGGTCGCTCCTACCAGCTGGCGTGGTGAGAATCTGTCTCCTCACCACGCGCTCTCACCACTGGTGTCCCCCAGGGCTCTGTTCTAGGCCCTCTCCTATTCTCGCTATACACCAAGTCACTTGGCTCTGTCATAACCTCACATGGTCTCTCCTATCATTGCTATGCAGACGACACACAATTAATCTTCTCCTTTCCCCCTTCTGATGACCAGGTGGCGAATCACATCTCTGCATGTCTGGCAGACATATCAGTGTGGATGACGGATCACCACCTCAAGCTGAACCTCGGCAAGACGGAGCTGCTCTTCCTCCCGGGGAAGGACTGCCCGTTCCATGATCTCGCCATCACGGTTGACAACTCCATTGTGTCCTCCTCCCAGAGGGCGTGATCCTGGACAACACCCTGTCGTTCTCAACTAACATCAAGGCGGTGGCCCGTTTCTGTAGGTTCATGCTCTACAACATCCGCAGAGTATGACCCTGCCTCACACAGGAAGCGGCGCAGGTCCTAATCCAGGCACTTGTCATCTCCCGTATGGATTACTGCAACTCGCTGTTGGCTGGGCTCCCTGCCTGTGCCATTAAACCCCTACAACTCATCCAGAACGCCGCAACCTGTCTGGTGTTCAACCTTCCCAAGTTCTCTCACGTCACCCCGCTCCTCCGCTCTCTCCACTGGCTTCCAGTTGAAGCTCGCATCCGCTACAAGACCATGGTGCTTGCCTACGGAGCTGTGAGGGGAACGGCACCTCGGTACCTCCAGGCTCTGATCAGGCCCTACACCCAAACAAGGGCACTGCGTTCATCCACCTCTGGCCTGCTCGCCTCCTTACCACTGAGGAAGTACAGCTCCCGCTCAGCCCAGTCAAAACTGTTCGCTGCTCTGGCCCCCCAATGGTGGAACAAACTCCCTCACGACGCCAGGACAGCGGAGTCAATCACCACCTTCCGGAGACACCTGAAACCCCACCTCTTTAAGGAATACCTAGGATAGGATAAAGTAATCCTTCTCACCCCCCTTAAAAGATTTAGATGCACTATTGTAAAGTGGCTGTTCCACTGGATGTCATAAGGTGAATGCACCAATTTGTAAGTCGCTCTGGATAAGAGCGTCTGCTAAATGACTTAAATGTAATGTAAATGATACTTGGGGAGTCCCCCCATTTCAGATAAGCATGGCACACAGTAAACTCATCTAATGGTCCATTTCTACATGGTACCTGTTAAAGGATTTGTATTCCAGATAGTTGCACATGTTAAATTAACCACAAGTAAGCCAAGTAAGTTATTTGGATCAACACTTGGATAATGTTTACAATCTAAAAGCGGCTTAGAGTATGTTTTTCTTGTACAGCAGTGAACAAAATGCTGTAACAGATACCTGATGCAGTAAAGGACACTAAATAGGGCCTATTGACTTCTCTCTGAGTGGCAGCAATATGCGTAGCTGCAATTACTCCGCCTCCATCGCTCTCAAACTACTTCTGTTCTTGTCTCCATGTTTCTGTATCGAGCATCTTATCAGATCTCTCTCGTTAACCATAAACACCTGGAGGTGAATCGGACGCCACCACCCATCCAGCCGAAACCACCACCACACAATCTAGGATCAATTTAGCCTTTTATGTCATAATGAATAAGAGAGGGGACCTGATCCTAGATCTGCATTCCTTCTTCGAGATACTTTACGAATATGGGCCCAAATGTATTATGTAAGTTGATCAGCGGTTTGTATCAGAGGTTTCTTTTTAAGGGCACCTCTCACCTCATTTAATGACTGACAATTATGTTGACTAATTCCTTTTAGGTAATATACTACATTATCTCATGTTTACATAGTCCAGCTTCTTAAAAGCATGTTGCATTATAAGGTATTATCATAGCCCTTATCCTGACGCACAATATAAAAACATATCAACTACAAAACCTAAATCAAGATTACAGCATTGAGGAAAACTGGGTTTGATTTGATTATCCCCACAGGTAGCAATATGTAATGATTAAACGCTGACTCAGGCTTTTAGGGCCTATCCTGCTATCCCACTGGCCTGAGGACGACTTGGCTGGTTGGCACACCCATCAGGCAGCACTACTTGCCAACAAGGCAGCCTGAGCCTTGGATTCAAATCACCTGATTTACAAGCCAAGATTTAGACCTGTGGCAAATGGAGGCTTTGATAAGTTATTTGCATCGTTTTCAAGTCTATCCCAACAGATGTCAGGCCACACCAGCCAATCTGTAGTTTCATATAAAGTTGACCTGGTTCCAGTACTGTAAGCGAAGGAGCGTGTCTGTTAATGATTATTTCTCTGACTGGGCCAGCCAGTTGTCGTTCAAGGTGTTTACTTCAGACATGATCCTTCGCTTTTGTTCAACCACACCTTGATGAATAGTCTGGCTGACACCAGCTCTTACCCTTCACTGTGTAGTCATGTGGGTCGTGTCCGCCAGGCTGGTTCCCCTCCCATAACCCTCTGCAAAGTAATTACCTTAAATAGCCTTCAGTCTTTACATTCAGATTGCCCAACCCTGATTCACGTGCTTGCGTTTGTGTCTTATATTTCCATTTGTTCAGTCAGTCGACGCGTGTCTGTAACCTTAACTTCATGTTAGATGCTTAGGAGATTTAAGGTTAAACAAGGGAGGTAGTGTTCACCTAAACAATGCAGGAACTTTCTAGAAACATATGTAAGCAGACAGGATGTAAGCATCTATAATAAGGTTTACAGTTCATGTATGCATAATCTTCTCATGACATTCACATTTCATACATTCTGGCTAGTGACTACATTACTCAACACTAATACTGCAGTACTCAACACCGTGAGAAGAGAAATAGTTGAGAATAAGTTGAGAATATATTTTTTTATCTATAACCTTGAACGAGTCCAGTAAGCCTGCCATTTGCTGTCATATATTGCAAGTGTGCGTGACGATAGGGTCAAATGGGGTTGAAAGTGTATGTGCATGTTGATACTGTAAGCATCATAAAACTATTAGACATAATGGCAGATATCTATTTGAATTATTTCTTATTGACAAAATCAATAGTGTTGGTACCGTCATAAAAAAAAAGAAGTTCTTAACTGCCTGGTGAAATAAACGTGTTTCTTATTTGCACATAAGAAAATTGGGCTGAGAATTCCTCAGCCCAATTTTCTAAAGTAATAATTAATATGCAGTACATGGTGTCCCTCTCAACAAACATGTTTTTTTTATAGGGGGCTCAAGGAGGTATTTACGTAATAAGGCCCGAGGGGGTGTGGTATATTGGCAATATACCACAGCAAAGGGCTGTTCATATGCACGACCCAACGCGGAGTGCTGAATATACAGCCTTTAGCCGTTGTATATAGGCCATATACCACAAACCCCTGAGGTGCCTTATTGCTAATTATAAACTGGTTGCCAATGTAATTAGAGAAGTAAAAATAACTATTTTTTCTAACCCGTGGTGTACCGTCTGATTTACCATGGTTCTCAGCCAATCAGCATTCAGGGCTCGAATCACCCAATTTATAATTCCTTTTAACCTAATCCTGAAGGAGTGGTTAAATAAAGTGAGAAGGCAGGCCGGAGTCACAGAGTAGAGCAGAGGGAGGGTAACATGCGCCAGTTTGGCTATCTGCACCTTTAGCGTTCTCAGTTAGAATACTCTGTAGACTCTCAGATACACTTTTATTTTCTACTTTTTATTTAACGAGACAGTTCAGAACAATGTCCTTGCATCTGAGCACAACACACCTTAGCTAGCTGCTTTCATACTTGAACATAACACACAACTCTGTAAAGTAAGGACATCAAACCCCCAGGACCACCAGAGAAGATCATCTTTCTGATGTACCTCCAGATGATGCTCCGGGATGTGATCTACTTTATCCTGCGTGGATCCGTGCGGATCGTCTTCCGGCCTGCTCACTATGCCCATCGACGGCTGAGCTTGTCCTAATCACAGGGTCAGGGGGCGCCTTGGGACGTCTCTTCGCCCTGGAGTTCACCAAACACGGGGCAGAGGTGGTGCTATGGGACGTCGACACTAACAACAACGAGGAGACTGTCAGGTTAGTGAGGGAGCCGGGGGGCAAGGTGCAGCCCTACAGGGTGGACGTGACCAACCGGGTGGAGGTGTAACGCACGGCGGACGAGGTGCGGACGGACCTGGGCCGTAATGTCACCATGCTGGTGAACAACGCCGGGGTGGTTGCCAGAGAACGGCTGATGGACTGTCAGGATTAGCTGGTGGAGAGGACCATGAAGGTCAACTGTCACGCCCTCTTCTGGGTAAGACTGCTTGCTGCTACCGTTGTTCCTCTGTGAGCCAGATAACACTTTATAGAACGGGGCCTTGGGACTCTTATCAGCTGGTTTAGGGAGAGGGTGGCATGCGGCTATCATCCAACTGTAGTCTCAGAACCCCGAACCAAATCTGGTGTTTGCTGGCCAGCTACTTGACATTTGACATTCTGTACATCTTAACAGTCTGTCACAAGAGACTAATCACCCTGTGATACACTGTAGGGATGATGAAAGTTCAATTCTGTCTATATAGTACCATATAGTTATGTTATCAGTCAGGCTTTAGGATGTGGGCTTGAGGTTTCCATGATTGATTGTTATTGATGATAATCAGACGGATTATTGGAATCT
Organism: Oncorhynchus gorbuscha; assembly: GCF_021184085.1. Classification (NCBI taxonomy): domain Eukaryota; kingdom Metazoa; phylum Chordata; class Actinopteri; order Salmoniformes; family Salmonidae; genus Oncorhynchus; species Oncorhynchus gorbuscha. The sequence continues at coordinate 38,746,795 of NC_060190.1, read as the reverse complement.
ATAAATATACAAGCTCCCATCACCAGCAAATAGCATCATTTTGCACAAGTTTGATATGCAATGTCAAGTTAGTAATAGTAATAGGTTTTATGTACAAATGTTTCTCAGAGCAGGATCCTACAGACTGCATTTACACAGGCAACCCAATTCTGATATTTTTCCACTAATTGGTCTTTTGACCAATCAGATATTTCAGATATTTTTCCAATAATTGGGAAAAATGTCAGAATTGGGCTGCCTGTGCAAATGCAGCCATAGTGTTACAAGGGCTATATGGGTAACATGAAGAAGACAAACCTACTGGTATGTGAAAACAGACTATTAAACTATAACTCGGAAAATATGAAGGATTTAGGTTTGCTCTTAAATCTTTGCATTGTGAAAGAGACATTTCAAGCCGTTTTATCCCTGTGTGCGTCCGTTTTCCCTCCCTATACCTCAGCTATAGTCGGACGTATACAGTGCAGTTTATTGTTCTTAATGTACCACATGACACGTGTGAAATGTACAACTTTAATAAGTTCTTATCCCCTTAGCTGAGCGACAACACCCCATACAGTGACCCTATTAATGTGACACACACACACAGCCAATTAAATGGCTAGGGGATTCCCTCCCTGATCCTCTTACAGTGGGGAACAGTAAGCCTGCTTCACATTAAGCAACTTTTTATAAGAAGCTTAGCGAGGCAGAACTCCAATCAGACCTGCAGTACAATAATACTGCCTCATTTTGCTCATTCAAAATGTTCATGGACTATTTCAATATTAATCTCATTATTGCGACTCCTGATAGTCAGTAATTGTGTTCATCGAATAACAGTCTCTTTGTTTGTGTGTGTGTGTGTGTGTTTGTCCATCTGGTTGTGTCCCTGCATGCCTGCGTGTGTTTGTCTCTCTGTGTGTTCTTGCGTGCCTGTGTGTGTACAAGCAGTGGCGGTTCTAGACCATTTCAACTGGGGGGCAAGCTGGGGCCAGTTGTACTGTTAGAGGGGCCAGTTACATTCAACGTTATTGTTGTCAATGTTTCTTCACTGCATTGCAGGCATTAGCAGGCAAAATACCATGTTGTTTTTTCTGTCTAATAATGTATGTAAAAAAAGAAAAAAAAGAACGATAGCAAACATTTGTTATGTGAAAATGATTTCATACCCCACATTTAGGGGGCTCAAAATTGTTGTCACAGGGGCACTGCCCCCTTCCCCCTGAACCGCTAGTGTGTACATGTCTGTCCATGTTTGTCCTTGCGTGCATGTGTGTGTACCTGTCTGTGCGTGCGTTTGGACCTGCCTATATGTGTGTGTCACAGATGACAAAGGCCTTCATTCCCCAGATGAAAGAGCAGAACCATGGACACATCATCACTGTCGCAAGCATCCCGGGTCTCTTCAGCACTACCTGTGTGGAGGGGGACCAGGAAGGACACATCACCTAAGAGAGAATATTATTACCACAAATATTATTTACCTAAGAATGGTATTACTACAGTTAGTACAGTGTAGTGACATATTGTAGGTAAAAGGGTAGCCTATGGTAAAGTGTAGAGTATCTTAGCCTCTGTAACGTAGCCTACTGTGATGTTCTAAATGTGTTTTGGACCCATATTCACACAGCATCTCAGAGTCGAGTCCCTGATATGCAACCTTTTAGATCATACTGAATAATATTACATGGACAGGATGGACCTGATCCTAGATCAGCACTCTTCCTCTGAGACTTAATGAACATGGGCCCTGATGTCTCAGTGGTGTTTCTGTTCTAACCAGGATTATTGCGCCAGTGATTTTGCGGCGGTGGGCTTCAACGAGTCCCTGGCCCACAAGTTGCTGACTGAGGAATTTGATGGAGTCAAGACCACTCTTGTGTGTCCCCATATTGTAGACACGGGGCATGTTTGACGGGTGAAAGATCCGGTGAGAGAAAGTATGGGCTGGAGAAAGGGCGGCACTAAAGAGGGAATAAGGGCTATTTTGTTACATTGCAGGTGTAAGCCTACTTCATACAATAGTACACAGTAGTGGTTCATCATTTGACACTGAACATAGGCTTACTACAGTATGTTTCAGAATGTTGTAGTTGTACATTTAACAATGTGATGCTGTAAAACTCTAAGCTCCCTGCTGCATCCCTCAGGGAAGAGGTAGTACTGTTCCTGGCACCGCTGGAGCCTGAGTACTGTGTGGAGCAGGCCATAAACGCCATCCTGATCGACCAGCCCCTGGTCTGCATCCCACGCCTCACATACCTGCCCGTCATCTCCCGAGTGTGAGTACACATATTGATTGAATAAACTTTATTGATCACCCACTCACTTCGACAGCTCCTTGGAGCGGTGGAGTGTCTCGACATCTGTCTCTCCACAACCTCTTCTGGGCCAGGTCGTAATTCAGTTGGTCGGACCATTGATTGATCCCCAGAGCCGAAAGCGGATTTTTCACCAGCAGCACGCTCAGGTGCTCTGATGAAGGCATAACTGCCGAAACGCGTTAGCCTGCCAGCCCCAAAATACAAAGCTGAAATGAGGTGACGTGTTTATCTTTTTTTGATTTTGGAGTGCCACCATTTCAGTGTTTTTTTATTTGAGATTTCATTTTTGTCATATATGGCAGAGCACCCAGCTAATAAAGCAATAGTGCGCTCATGTTACCAACTTCACATCAAATTTAGTGTGGCATGATACTGCACACTTCCTCTTCCTGCAGTTGCCATGGTGACCTATCGGTTCATGGGGTCAGACAAATGCATGCACCCCTTCATTAAGAGCAAGAAGAACAAGCTAACCAATGGAGGACCTACCCTGATTGCCGCTAACTAACTCTCCCTTTCAATTCAGTCTCTAAAGATGAAATCTAAGGGCCAGTTTCACACACATATTAAGCCTAGTCCTGGACTAAAATTCTCCATTGAGCATGTTTTTTAAATTCCAGGAAGAAGCTTAAACTGTGTCCGGGGAACAAACCTTGAGTGGATATAGACAAATACTTAATGGGATAACAACTATATAATGGGGAAATAAAATGCCACACTTTCTTCTCCCAAACTATTCTGCCGACCCCAACTGTAATACTGTGACCGTTGACCTTCCTGTGAGTATGGCCCAACATAAGGTCATTCTGCTTTTGTAACACTTAAGTTATTCCCAGGTGGTTTAAGGGCATCACCAACCATTCCCCTTGACTGGTTTAAAAGCAGGCTGGCACCATCGGTCCTGTTCAGCTCGCTTTAAGCAACCCCGGAGGACAATGTGAAAAGAAAACATCTGAGCCAGCACAGTAATGTCTTGAGTCTGCACAATAGTGTGAAAAGGTTATGTGTGTGACACCTGTGATTGGTGGTCCTCTGATTGCATGTGATGGAATGGAAGTAATGGTCATTGGCCAGCAATGAAGTCTTGCAGGACAGGGTGGTTTACCATGTGTTTGACAGGTCAATAATAATAAGTCAGCCGTTTGTTTGGCTTAAACATCGACTGCTGTCACAGTAAAAACACTTGAGTGACTGGGTTTGTTTTTCCGTCACTGACATCACAGCCCTATAGGGCTAGACATGCTTTACCAGAAACACACACGTCTGTCGAGAGAGTACAACAAACAACAAAGTATCTACCTTCCTCTATCCTCATACCATTTTCTCTTGGAACACATGTGCACAAGATGAACAAAAAAAATCAAAAATAAAAACTGATGGTTTTGTGCTTCACTGCACACAAGTTTTACTTACATTCCATGGGGAGCAGAGAGGTGGTTTGACACCGAGGGGGAGGGGGGGGGATCAACACAGACTTATACTGCCCCGCCATCTTTCAGTGGGGATAGACAACATCACACGCACGAACGCTACAATAAGTCTCAAAACCTTCCCAGTCCTACATGGTAATGTAAATAAGCACTGTTCACTTGTGGTGGTTGTTGTTATAAAGCACTCTAGGAAAATCAACAGTGGTTTGCTAGCTGCATCCTATCCTTCTATGGGGTAACATACTTCACAAGTAAACACTATTGTAACAACTATTGTAGACCTGGGTTCAAAAGCCATTTGAAATCATTACAAATACTTTAGCTGGGATTGATTGAGCTTGCCTGGCACAATGGAACCAATGGAATAGTGGCAAAACTGCAAACCAGTCCATCTGGCACGCCAGTCAGACTAAAGCAAACGCTGAAAATATTTGAAATATTTCAAAAATGTTTTTGAAGCCATGTTTGTGAACAACCCGCCAATAATTCCAGGCCCCGGGTTAAAGAACAATAAAACATTTAAAAATGAGAGAAAGAAAGTTGTTAACATTAAAGGGGAAAAAAAGAGAGAAAACGCTTCTAATCAAAAACAAAGCTTCTTTTCACAGTTAACATTATCCCATTCCATCTCAACAGAGCGGACTGCCATTATATCGGATACGATGCAGCTACATTTTTCTACTAAGCAACAAAACAAAATCATAAATGTGTACAATTAAACAACATTAAGAAGGAGGAAATTAAATTAAAACTATTTCTTCTATTAATCTTGTTTAACTGTTAACATTTCAGAACATCTAATATAAACACTAGTGATGCTTTAGAGCCTACAGTTGCCCTGAGCTTCCTGTAGAATTCTAAAACAGCCTATCACAACACAGTGTCAGAGTTTTCTTTTAGTGCTTCTTGCAAACAACCAATGGTGTGCGTCTGTCTACACAGTGCCATCCAGAGTCTGTTGTCCCAAGTTGCTTGAGTTAGCCTGTTTGATGATGAGAGAGTCGCAGCCGTCCATGTCCTGTTTGCCACACCTACAGAAGCAACACAATACAGATCAGCATTACCAAGTCATACAGACCAAATTCTCCGGTTGGAGGGAAACAAGGATTTCTGAAAAACTTAAAGGTTCCCAGATTTGCAACCCTATGAAAAAAATGTGTTATTCAACCGTAATAGTGTTCTCGTACTGGTCCACATCTGACCCATCAGACGCGTGGTCTTACCCAGAGGTTGGTCCGCTCCCTGTCCTGTCATTGGTCTGCTGCTGGTGCTGCTGCTGGTCCAGCTCTGACAGTAATTTCAGGATACTCAAGGCCGCCTGTGGACCGGATTGGAACATTAGATATAGCCTATATCATAATTTGCCTAGTGCTTGTGCCAATATATATCTGATTTAAAGCATCCGGGTCGTGTTCAGAGGGTACAATTGAAAAAGGGAAGTATATTCTGAACATGTCCAATATGCCCCCCCCCCCACAATCTATGAAAATGTTTAGCTACGGTGTGTCCTAATGGACAAGATTCTGGTCTAACCATCAGAGCATCTCACCATGTCGTGACAGGATTCCACGTCCTTGCCAATGCCGTGGCTGATAAGAGGCGGCTGGGAGGAGCAGTTGATCAGCGATACAAATTCATTCTTGTTGTTTTTGGGGAAGTCTTTGTAATCCACCTGCAAAGAAAAAAAGGGGTTTTAATACTAACACTCCAAAATACATGAATAAAAAGTTGTGTCTGAGTGCGTTTGTCCGCACATGCTTGCCTGCCTCTGCGTCTGTTTACCTGTAGACCTTGTACGTTGGCTAGGTAGCTGAGCTGTTCGGAGGGTCTGGTCAGGGGTCCGTGAGGTACTAGATGAGCCATACTGTTCTGACTCTTCAGGATGGTATCGGCGGTCAGGGAGGTACCACCGTACAGCAGCTCGTTGGCGATCATGGCCGTCAGGGTGGCCTTAATATAATACCATTAAAAAGGTGCGATAAGCAGAGATCTCTCCACCATTTCCTGCTTGCTAAAATTCTAATAGTATGCCTACTACTTTCACAACAAGCACGTGTAGAGAATCATTGTACCATCAAAACAGATGTGAAATATCTTTTAAATAACCAAAAACATTGTATTTTCAGCTGTTTGAAGCCAAAAGTAAAAGATGCAAAAACTAAACTTAACAGGACATAGAGAAAAAGAGAACATAGAACAGATCTATTGCTTTTTACACTTGCTGTCAATAACAAATCTATAACTAATTTATATGTGAATTTGGTCAGGTTGCCCAAAAAGTTCTACTGCAGCTTTAACAATAATAGTGTTTATTTGCATACTGCATATCTTTATACCAAGACACATTTACATAACAGAACATCAAAGGACTAAAAATATATATACAAAGGAAACCGAACTAAAATATCATCAAGGATAATGTCTAACTAAAACGCACACGAGACACTGACACACACACCTTGGCAGGGTTGGTCCGGGGGCCGTAACCCTTGTTCTGGTGCCCCAGACTGGGGCTGGCCCCTATAGCCTGGGCCACCTCTGCCACCATGGGCAGGATGCCTGCTGGGAGCTGCTGGTGGCTGAGGTAGGGCTGGCGGTAGTTCTCTGCCTTGGAGCCTGAGAGATAGGGGGCGACAGAGAGACAGACATGTAAAACACTGGGAAGGAGAACGGAACACCCATGTAAAAGCTTCCCTGATTTAAAAAAAAATCCTAAATCTGTCGTCCCGCACAACACCAAGCCCGCTGGAAGAAGATTGTGAATGACCTATGCTCCATAAAGAGACAAAAGGGTTTAAGTCAAGTAAGTCAAATCCAAAAGCAAAGTCTACTACATAAATTTGAGAACATATCAAAGCATGTGTAGTTCCAACCCTGCCCCTGAACAACTCACCCAGCGACTGGCTCTCTTCTACAGAGCCCGGCTCGAAGAAGGTCACTTTCCTCCCATCTCCATTTTTCTTCTGCAGGACCTTGGGTTACATGATCAACAGAAAAAGCACACGTCAGTTGGCTGCTCAACGGTCATTCAAGTCAACACAAACTACTCTGCTGTGTACTGCTGGCTAGATGAGCACATGAGTAGGGTCTAACTAAACCAGTTGCCTGGCTGGTATGCCTCCGGTGGCTCTTGAGGACATACTGTACCTTTTCGTCCGTTTTGAGCGCAGGTTTGTGGGGCTGAGGCGGAGGCACTTTAAAACCTAGAAGCTCAAGCATCTTCTCTGCTGCGTTCCTCTTCGCTACCTTCTTACTGGGGCCTAAGCCCTCTGCACAATGGCCACACACAGTCACCTGATGACCACAAAACAGGTCAGAATGAAAATAAAAATTGTCCCCCAAGCCTAGATAGACATACGCAATATGGCGCTAAATTGCCCTCTGATAGGATGGGTGTCTTGTTTGCCATATTTGTTCACACCTGTCCAATCCCCTCAGACCTCCACACGTGCTCTAGGCCTAGAGAATAGGCACTGTGGGGTTGATTTGGTCAAGAGCAGGATAGGCTATTTGAGCCTCCTGTTTTACCTGCATGACGAACTCCCTGCGTCTGGGCAGCCCCCTCTCCGTCATCATGCTGTATTCTGGCTCCTTCTCTTTCTTAGCCTGCTGGATCTGAGCCAGTCTGCTGATGGGGTTCATGCCCTGCCCATACTCTGGACTGGTCTGCAGCTGGGGGGGAGAGTGTGAGAGAGAGATATTTCGCATTACACACAAGAACAAAGATTCCTTAGAAACAATTTTCCAACTCTACAAAAACTTTCCTCATCACCCCTCCTTTCCCTCCTGTTGCACGTCCCTTTAAAAATGAATATCTTAGAAGCACTTGTTCTTTTTTTAAATGACGTACAGTACCTTTACTCACTGTTAGCTAGCAAATTTACCATCTGGGATAACAAAGATGCTTTACTGCTCTCTACACTCCCTGACCTAATCCCCCTGGTCCTTTCACCTTAATAATGGACTTGGTTTTCTTCTTAATGCGTGCTGGCTGAATCTTCTCCACGCTGGGGGACAGCTGGGGCAGTCTCCTCAGTTCCTCCAGCACGGCTGTAGCTGCCAGCTTCTTAGCGATCTTCTTACTCTTGCCCTCGCCCTCGCCACAGAACTCGCCCACCGCCACACACACCATAAAGCTCTTCATGTGAGGCGGGCCTGCCTCCTTCAGAACCTGTGGGTCGGAGGAGGAAAGACGTTAAAGACAAAACAAATTAGAAATAGGCGTATCAATGGAAAGGTAGGTCATTGAGAGGACAAATGATTTGTTGAAACTGGACATGATCAATCCAAATGACTGTTAAGCCAATGCAGGAATATAGCCTAACTACCTCAAAGTTGACAGGCATGTTCCTCTTCAGTGCGATCTCAAACACCTGGCTGATTTCTGATTTATTGAAGTTCTCTGTGTCTTCTCCATTCGTCTGAAATCAACAAAGTTTGTGTCAAAACATTTGTCTTACAGCGGAGTTGCTTTGTGTGGCAGTATTGAGTCACATATGTGTAGTGAGGTGTAGTGATCCATGTAGCAGGTGTTTCCTTATGGGTAAAATACTGTACATTTTCCCAAAGTTCCACCCAACTTGACCCCAGGCATTTCTGACCCCAGGCATTTCTGACCCCAGGCATTTCTGACCTCAGGCAGCTGCTGCAGCAGTATGGGCTCTTTCTGTAGAGTCTTCAGTGCCTTGGCAGCGGCGTCATGTTTGGCAAGCTGCCGCGTGCGCCCCTTCCCGTGGAACTGCTGGCCCCCGATGTTCAGCTCCATGTGGTACAACACCGGCCCCACCGGGGGAAACGGGTAGTAGTACCTGACCACACAGAGAAGACAGGATATGCTCAGGTATAGCTTTTACTGAGATGACACCCCCCACCCCAGAGTGGACATACTGTTGCATGGAGCGTTGGTAAGGCCCCGGGGCCCTGATGTTGTAGTTGAAGTTGGATGGTCTCATCCCAGGGTAGGGGTCTATGGGCTTGTACATAGGCTTCACCCCTAGCTTCATACAGAAGGCATTCAGCTCCACCGTGTGTGTCATGCAATCTACTGTGGTAGGACACACACACACACACACAGAAAAAACAGAAAAACAAACATTATAGAACAATAGGGACCAAAACTTTAATACACCTGGTGATCAAACTCTTTTGAATGTAGACTACTTAACGCCACTGACTATCAATGTTTCCCCAATCATGACACTTTCATGATACAGCAACTGATGACCTGAGAGCCTCTCAGAAATAAGCACACACACAGGGCCAGGTGTGCTGGGTTCTTGCCTGTGTTGTTGCGGGGGTTGTTCCGCATGCTAGGTTTGGGCAGTGTTGTCTGGGCCAAGGCTGTGGCAGCTGCAGAGTGCTGGGCCTTCTTTATACTGGTCCCCTCTGCCTCCCAGTGCTGATCCCCCAGTGATAACCGCACCGAGAAGATCTGGGGGAGGAAGGAAAGAGACAGAACAGATAGAAGTAGAGAGAGGGATATATCTGTTATTGAAATTAACACGTATTTAAGAGCAGGGAGGTAGACATTAAAAAGCACAGTGATTACTGATCTCCTAGGGTCATGTCCAGTAGGCAGAAAAAGGCCAGAAATTACAAGGTACTATCTGAAATTAAACATGTCAAACAAGAAACATGTACTTTTGTTTTCAGTTGCAAATCCCTTTGCTACAGTGAGTGTAGCCTAATGAACATGACCCATGTTTGCTAGTGAATGTCAGTGGTTGGGTTGTTGAGTTACCTTGGAATGAGCTGGTCCTTGCTCACAGAGCAGCTTATACTCAGGCTGGATCTTATTGAAACGGGCTAACTCATTCACCAGACACATGGGGGTCTTCTCTTTAGGGTTTGCCATGTTAGATACTAAAAACAAATTAACAAAATTAGATTGTCCATTGAGAGAGGCACAGAAAGAAAGCTTTGGAGCACACACACAATGCACGCACACCGACAGACCTGTGGAGGTGGGGCTGAATGGAGTGGCTGAGCCCGAGGGCAGGGCTGAGCTCAGGAGCGGGTGACTGGCGCTCTCGGAGGGCAGGGGGCCCGAGGCACAGGGGATACTGTACCCTGGCTGGGGCTGAGACAGCTGCTGCATGGGGCTGGCAGCAGGGCTCGACATAAGGTTACCCGGACACTGGAACTGGGACATACTGGCCAGTTGGGTTTGGTGGAGTCAGGCGGTAGGTAGGTTAAGTCGAGGTGGGAACTCTTCAGTACTGCAGCGATAGATGTTTAAGGTTTATTTGATTGAGGTAAATGACTGCAAAGCTCCGCCTGAAAAGAGGACAACAAAAACAATGGCTTAGACTTAGAGGGGTAGCTTGTTCCCTGCAATTTAAGGTTACAAGATGGTGCCACATTTGCATGACCACAACAACAAAAAACAGTCAGTGCCTTGCACAACTGGCCTTCAGCTGCCTTTGTAGATCCAGCACTGACAGCAACAACAATACAGATTCATAAATTTGTATCACCTAATAACAACCATACATGGAAATGTCATACGGGTGCTGTAATTTTGCATCATAAAACTAGAATGAATGGGCCGCAATAAATCCAATAAACGATTTAATCTGTTTCCCTGCAATACAATAACTATTATCTTAGACATCATCAGGCTGTTGTGACAATCAATAATTCTCTACAAACAGTAGAACTTAATGCCCAACTTGCTGAGAGGACACGTTTATAAGAGAAAGTCGTTTGAATGATCTTTGTGAGGTGTGTTCTGCTAGCTACTTAGCTAGGCAGCCAACTAGCTGTCTGGCTATCCAGCTGAACTAGTTCATGTTAATTTCATATACGAACCTTACATACTAACGTTATATGTATTTTTTGTTTCTGCAAAACGTTGTCAAGTGTCATTGATTGATCCGGTCTTGCTAGACAAGTTATTGCAGTTGTGCCGTTTGTTTGCACGCTTGTCAAGTCCAAGTACCGGCGGTAGCTAGCTAGTTAGCCTAGCCAAAGTATCTGGCTAGCTAACAATCTAATTATCTGGTCGACGTCAACACATTTGACACTCATGTCACGTTTATTAGCATTTTAAATAGTTTTCTAAAACATTCATTAGCTATATATTGCGCAATAAACGGGTATGAATCCGGCATAAATCTGAAGCAATTCGCTTATCGAACTCCTGCAGGAATAGATGGATCATGGATGTCGAGTCAGGTAGCTCGAGACGCTAGCTAAAAGCAAACTAGCTAAAGTTAGCTAGTCAAGAGGCATCTAATAAAACCTCACCTCGTTATCTTTCTTTCCAGTTTTTGGTTACTCCATTGGATACGTTACTTTAGTGTTGTATTGGTTTGTTTTTGCTCCAACTGTATAGGGTTTCCCGTGTGATTTTGGATCAAAATGTTGGTAGTGAAGTGGTGGGGGAAAGGCATACAAGGCAAACACTAAAGAGAATGGCCCAATCTTAGCTGTCTCTTCCGGGAAATGACATCGTTCAGCTAAGAGGAAGTATGCTTGGAAAGTGGGCTACTTTGTAGCTAACGAATGAATGAATGATCATATAATATATTTCCTAGTAGACATTTGAGTGCATGTCTTGCTACAGACGAGCACACACATAGCTCCAAAGGCTCTGGAACATTTAGTAAAGAAGACTACATGGTGTTGTCGACTGGTCTCAGATTAGATGTAACATGGTAAACATCAATCTGGGACTCTCAAATTAGTATGCCACATTACATAAAATAAAATGGAAGTAGGTTGCATTGATAGGTGGGTGTATAAAGCGAACGTCTAGCAAACCGATAGAATGCGTGTTCGAGTCCCATCATGGATAACGTAATCAACTTTGCAAACACTTTTTAGCAGTGGTGTAAAGTACTTGTAAAAAATACTTCAAATTACTACTTAAGTCGTTTTTTGTGTTATTTGTACTTTACTATTTATATTTTTGCCAACTTTTACTTCACTACATAACTAAAGAAAATCATGTACTTTTTACTCCATGCATTTTCAGTGACACCCAAAAGCACTGGTTACATTTTGACAGGAAAATGGTCCAATTCATGCACTTATCAAGACAACATCCCAGGACATCTCTGTCTCTGATCTTGCGGACTCACTAAAACACATGCTTTGCTTGAAAATTATGTCTGAGTGTTGGAGTGTGCTCCTGGCTACCCTTGTCTGTAAATTATTCCTTGAATCGATTCTACCACACCCAGAAATCTGCTCATTTTATTCTCTGTCCCCAATGCAATAGTCAACCAACCAGTTCTGATAGCCTTTAGCCATACCCTTACCCTACTCCTCCTCTGTTCCTCTGGTGTTGTAGAGGTTAACCCAGGCCCTGTAGCCCCTAGTTCCACTTCTAGGCGCTATCATTTGTTAAATTCTGTAACCATAAAACCCTTGGTTTCATGCATGTTAACATCAGAAGCCTCCTCCCTAAGTTGTTTCCCCCCGTTGCTTTAGCACACTGCCAACCCCGATGTCCTAGCCGTGTCTGAATCCTGGCTTAGGAAGGCCACCAAATATTCTGAAATTTCCATCCCCAACTATATAATTTTCCGCCAAGATAGAACTGCCAAAGGGGGTGGAGTTGCAATCGACTGCAGAGACAGCCTGCAGAGTTCTGTCATGCTAGCCAGGTCTGTGCCCAAACAGTTTGAGCTTCTACTTTAAAAATCCACCTTTCCAGAAACAAGTCTCTCACTATTGCCGCTTGTTACATACCCCCAGCTGCGCCCTGGACATCATATGTGAATTAATTGCCCCCCCATTTATCTTCAGAGTTTGTACTGTTAGGTGACCTAAACTGGGATATGCTTAACACCCGACCATCCTACAATCTAAACTAGATGCCCTCAATCTCACCCAAATTATCATGGAACCTATCAGGTACAATCCCCAATCCGTAAACTCGGGCAACCTCATGGACATCATCCTGACAAAAATGCCCTCTAAATACACCTCTGATCTCAGCGATCACTGCCTCATTGCCTGCGTCCGTAATGGGTCCGTGGTCAAACGACCACCCTTCATCACAGTCAAGCGCTCCCTAAAACACTTCAGCAAGCAGGCCTTTCTAATCGACCTGGCCCGGGTATCCTGGAAAGATATTGACCTCATTCCGCCAGTAGAGGATGGCTGGTTATTCTTTCAGAGTGCTTTCCTCACCATCTTAAATAAGCATGTCCCATTCAAAAATGCAACACTAACTCAAAAAAGTTCTGGGACACTGTAAAGTCCATGGAGAATAAAAACACCTCCTCCCAGCTGCCCACTGCACTGAATATAGGAAATACTGTCACCACTGATAAATCCACTATAATTGAGAATTTCAATAAGCATTTTTCTACGGCTGGCCATGCTTTCCACCTGGCTACTCCTACCCCGGTCAACAGCACTGCACCCCCCACAGCAACTCGCCCAAGCCTTCTCCATTTCTCCTTCTCCCAAATCCAGTCAGCTGATGTCCTGAAAGAGCTGCAAAATCTGGACCCCTACAAATCAGCCAGGCTAGACAATCTGGACCCCTTCTTTCTAAAATGATCTGCTGGAATTTTTGCCACCCCTATTACTAGCCTGTTCAACCTCTCTTTCGTGTCGTCTGAGATTCCCAAAGATTGGAAAGCAGCTGCGGTCACCCCCCTCTTCAAAGGGGGGGACACTCTTGACCCAAACTGCTACAGACCTATATCTATCCTACCTAGCCTTTCTAAGGTCTTCGAAAGCCAAGTCAATAAATAGATTACCGACCATTTTGAATCTCACCATACCTTCTCTGCTATGCAATCTGGTTTCAGAGCTGGTCATGGGTGTACCTCAGCCACGCTCAAGGTCCTAAACGATATCTTAACCGCCATCGATAAGAAACATTACTGTGCAGCCGTATTCATTGATCTGGCCAATGCTTTCGACTCTATTAATCAACATATCCTCATCGGCAGACTCGACAGCCTTGGTTTCTCAAATGATTGCCTCGCCTGGTTCACCAACTACTTCTCTGATAGAGTTCAGTGTGTCAAATCGGAGGGTCTGCTGTCAGGACCTCCGGCAGTCTCTATGGGGGTGCCACAGGGTTCAATTCTTGGACCGACTCTCTTCTCTGTATACATCAATGATGTATACTTCTGGCCCTTCTTTGGACACTGTGTTAACCACCCTCCAGGCAAGCTTCAATGCCATACAACTCTCCTTCCGTGGCCTCCAATTGCTCTTAAATACAAGTAAAACTCAATGCATGCTCTTCAACTGATCGCTGCCTGCTCCTGCCCACCTGTCCAACATCACTACTCTGGACGGCTCTGACTTAGAATACGTGGACAACTACAAATACCTAGGTGTCTGGTTAGACTGTAAACTCTCCTTCCAGACCCACATCAAACATCTCCAATCCAAAGTTAAATCTAGAATTGGCTTCCTATTTCGCAACAAAGCATCCTTCACTCATGCTGCCTAAGATACCCTTGTAAAACTGACCATCCTACCAATCCTTGACTTTGGCGATGTCATTTACAGAATAGCCTCCAATACCCTACTCAACAAATTGGATGCAGTCTATCACAGTGCAATCCGTTTTGTCACCAAAGCCCCATATACTACCCACCATTGCGACATGTACGCTCTCGTTGGCTGGCCCTCGCTTCATACTCGTCGCCAAACCCGCTGGCTCCATGTCATCTACAAGACCCTGCTAGGTAAAGTCCCCCCTTATCTCAGCTCGCTGGTCACCATAGCATCACCCACCTGTAGCGCGCACTCCAGCAGGTGTCTCTCTCTGGTCACCCCCAAAACCAATTCTTTCTTTGGCCGCCTCTCCTTCCAGTTCTCTGCTGCCAACGACTGAAACGAACTACAAAAATCTCTGAAACTGGATACACTTATCTCCCTCACTAGCTTTAAGCACCAACTGTCAGAGCAGCTCACAGATTACTGCACCTGTACATAGCCCACCTATAATTTAGCCCAAACAACTACCTCTTTCCCTACTGTATTTATTTTGCTCCTTTGCACCCCATTATTTTTATTTCTACTTTGCATTCTTCCACTGCAAATCTACCATTCCAGTGTTTTACTTGCTATATTGTATTTACTTTGCCACCATGGCCTTTTTTGCCTTTATCTGCCTTATCTCACCTCATTTGCTCACATCGTATATAGACTTGTTTATACTGTATTATTGACTGTATGTTTGTTTTACTACATGTGTAACACTGTGTCGTTGTATGTGTCGAACTGCTTTGCTTTATCTTGGCCAGGTCGCAATTGTAAATGAGAACTTTTTTTCAACTTGCCTACCTGGTTAAATAAATGTGAAAAAAACACACAAAAAATAAAAATAGATCCAGGAACAAATATAGCCCATGGTTCACTCCAGACCTGATTGCCCTTGACCAGCACAAAAACATCCTGTGGCGTTCTGCATTAGCATCGAGTAGCCCCCATGATATGCAACTTTTCAGGGAAGTTAGGAACCAATATACACAGGCAGTTAGGAAAGCAAAGGCTAGCTTTTTCAAACAGAAATTTGAATCCTGAATATAACACATTAGATCTGGTAAAAAATGATACAAAGAAATACAAAACAAATCATTTTTGTTTGTTTTTTGTACCATATTTAAAATGTGAGAGAAAGACCATAATTTATTATTCCAGCCCAGGCCACTAGATGGCAGCAGGGGATGTGCAACGTTTTAGACTGATCCAATGAACCATTGTATGTCTGTTTTTGTATCAAGACTGTCCAAATGTGCCTAATTGGTTTATTAATACAATTTCAAGTTCATAACTGTTCACTCTCAAACAATAGTAATATAATAATAATATATGCCATTTAGCAGACGCTTTTATCCAAAGCGACTTACAGTCATGTGTGCATACATTCTATAGCATGGTATTCTTTCACTGTAATATCTACTGTATATTGGACAGTGCAGATAGATTAACAAGAATGTAATCTTTCTGCCAATATCAGATATGTCTATGTCCTGGGAAATTTTCTTGTTTACTTACAACCTCACACTAATCACATTAGTCTACGTTAGCTCAACCATCCACCCGGGGGTGGGTGAGGCACCGATCCTGTAGAGGTTAAGTACATTTAAAACCAAATACTTCAAATCAAATTTTATTTGTCACATGCGCCGAATACAACAGGTGTATTTCACCTTACAGTGAAATGCTTACTTACAAGCCCCTAACCAACAATGCAGTTAAGAAAAATATATATATTTTAAAGTAAGAGGTAAGAATAACAAATAATTAAGAGTAGCAGTAAATAACAACAGCGGGGCTATATACAGGGTGTACCGGTACATTGTGCTGGGGCACAGGCGTCTAGGTAATATGTACATGTAGGTAGAGTTATTAAAGTGACTATGGATAAATAATAAAATAAGAGAAGCAGCAGCAGTGTATAGGGGAGGTCAATGCAAATAGTCTGGGTAGCCATTTGATTAGCTGTTCAGGAGTCTTGTGGGTAGAAGCTGTTTAGCAGCATCTTGGCCCTAGACTTGGCGCTCCGGTACCGCTTGCCGTGCGGTAGCAGAGAGAACAGTCTATGACTAGGGTGGCTGGAGTCTTTGACAATTTTTAGGGCCTTCCTCTGACACCACCTGGTATAGAGGTCCTGGATGGCAAGAAGCTTGGCCTCGGTGATGTACTGGGCCGTACGCACTACCCTCTGTAGTGCCTTGCGGTTGGAGGCCGATCAGTTGCCATACCAGGCAGTGATGCAACCCGTCAGGATGCTCTCGATGGGGCAGCTGTAAAACATTTTGAGGATCTGAGGACCCATGCCGAGACTTTTCAGTCTTCTGAGGGGGAATAGGTTTTGTCATGCCCTCTTCACGACTGTCTTGGTGTGCTTGGACCATGTTAGTTTGTTGGTGGTGGACGCTAAGGAACTTGAAGCTCTCAACCTGCTCCACTACAGCCCCGTCAATGAGAACGGAGGTGTTCAGTCCTCCTATTCCTGTAGTACACAATCATCTCCTTTGTCTTGATCACGTTGGAGGGAGAGGTTGTTGTCCTTGCACCACACGGTCAGGTCTCTGACCTCCTCCCTATTGGCTGTCTCATCGTTGTTGGTGATCAGGCCTACCACTGTTGTCATCAGCAAACTTAATGATGGTGTTGGAGTCGTGCCTGGCCATGCAGTCATGAGTGAACAGGGAGTACAGGAGGGGACTCAGCATGCACCCAAGGGGCCCCGGTGTTGAGGATCAGCGTGACAGGTGTTGTTACCTACCCTTACCACCTGGGGGCGGACCGTCAGGCAGTCCATTATCTAGTTGCAGAGGGTAGTGTTTAATCCCAGGGTCCTAAGCTTATGATGAGCTTTGAGGGCACTATGGTGTTGAACGCTAAGCTGCTGTCAATGAATAGCATTTCTCACATAGGTGTTCCTTTTGTCCAGGTCTGAAAGGGCAGTGTGGAGTGCAATATATTGCATCATCTGTGGATCGGTTGGGGTGGTATGAAAATTAGAGTGGGTCTAGGGTTTCTGGGATAATGGTGTTTATGTGAGCTATGACCAGCCTTTCAAAGCATTACATGGCTACAGACGTGAGTGCTACATGTCGGTAGTCATTTTGGCAGGTTATCTTAGTGTTCTTGGGCACTGGGACTATGGTGGTCTGCTTGAAACATGGTGTTATAGACTCCGACAGGGAGAGGTTGGAAATGTCAGTTTAGACACTTGCCAGTTGGTCAGCGCATGCTCAAAGTACACGTCCTGGTAATCCGTCTGGCTCTGTGGCCTTTTGAATGTTGACCTGTTTAAAGGTCTTACTCACATCGACTGCGGAGAGCGTGATCACACAGTCATCCGGAACAGCTGAAGCTCTCATGCATGTTTCACTGTTATATCATTGCAGAGAACACAATTCCACTGCTTCAGAGTCCAATGGCGGAGAGCTTTACACCATTCCAGCCGACGCTTGGCATTACAAATAGTGATTTTAGGCTTGTGTGTGGCTGCTCGGTCATGGAAACCCATTTCGTGAAGCTCCCAGGGAACAATTATTGTGCTGATGTTGCTTCCAGAGGCAGTTTGGAACTCAGTACTGAGTGTTGCAACCGAGTTGTTGTTGACTGGGGCAGCTCTAGCAGGTCAGAAATTTGACAAACTGACTTGTTGGAAAGGTAATTATGATGGTGCCACGTTGAAAGTCACTGAGCTCTTCAGTACAGGCCATTCTACTGTCAATGTTGTGCCTTGGATTTATGTACAGAATAATACGAAATGCTCTGAAAGCATGTTGCCATGTTGCAGACAGACAGAAATGAGTGGCCACAACTACAGTATGCGATTTTCCATTAGTGATGGGTCATTTGCAAACTAATGGCTCTTTTAGGTTAACGTTGGGAACCGAATCGGCTAAAGAGACGTAGGTTTGGCTCGCTGATTTGCATATTGTTACTATTTTTTGAGATTCAAAACAACAGATTATCTGAAAATAAGTTACAAAATTACTAATTTCCTTTTTTTGCAGGCGATCTAATAACTTGGCCAGGTAAACATTTATTTGAACGTAAGACGATGTGACAATGGTCGCCTACTTTTTGGGCTTTACATTATATATTTTTTTAAATGTCATGGTGCTAGGTACATTTTTAAGCATTTTGAACAAAGAGCTGTTGGGAGTCAAATGATAAGTGTCTTATACGTGAATGGAGTCAAATGATAATGCTCATCACTAATCTCCTTGAGGGATATCTCTCATAATAAACCGAATGGTGCATGTATTGATCAAACAAACAAATCAAACGAAACCACCATAATTGTCCTCACCACATTTATTTTGTCAGTGAATGACCATAAGCTGCAAAGAACTTTAACTTACATTGAGAAATCTTCAAACCATGATACAAAAGAGAAAAATCACACACGCAAACCTAAGATTATTATGCTCAAAAATATAAAATCCATGATTGATTCACTATAAAATATTGCTTCTCTATAACCATATTTTTCTTCCTGCGTCTGTCCATTCACAAGGACAGTGAGAGAGACAATAGCTGTGTTTGAGAGCATCAAAAACGCGATGTATCATGGGTAAATTGTGACCGACTGATGTACAAGTAATAATGACTCATTATTTACAAGGTCAATAGTAGATCAGTCAGTCAGCAGTCGCCTGCACTGTCGAACATTTCACATTTACATTTTAGTCATTTAGCAGATGCTCTTATCCAGAGCAACTTACAGTAGTGAGTGCATAATTGTACTTTTTCATACTGATCACCCGTGGGATTCGATCCCATAACCTTGGCGTTGCAAGCACCATACTCTACCAAAAGCCACACAGGACCCAAACAAGCCCAGTGGTTGCATAGCCGCGTGAAGTATGGGTGCGGAGGGTGCTGCAGCACCCCCTGAGAAATCCCCCAAAATAATCACAGCAAATATATATATATATATATTTTTTCTCTCCACAAAAGTAGTGTACTGGGCCTTTACTCGTCCTGTATTAGTGGACCACTTGCTGTCTGTTGCGTGGGAAAGATGTGGTTAGCTAATATGTTAAACACCTATCCAGGCATTGTGAGATCTGGCAGGTGTCTGCAATGAAGTCAGCCAGGAACACGGCCAGTAGTTTGAGGTTTTTTTTTACATGTTGTACGCCTGCCGTATGTTCAGTGAGTCTCGAAGCATCAGGTCCCGCAGGCGCCACAGTGCATCTGCCATCGTCTTGTGGGCTCCCTTGCTCTTCAGCCAATGGGAAGGGAGCCTGCTCTCCTGGTCTTTGGACAGGTGGGCATCTCTCCGACGCGCTGTGGAAATGACAGTCTTTACCCATTTTGCTCAGAACACACACCCACAAACAGAAGTGTAGAAACTCAGCAATAAAGGACACCTAAGAGGACAGCTATTCAAGAGACCAATAATACATGGGAGTAGAGAGAGAAGGAAAGTGTTGCGCTCAATTCATTGGAGTTAATTCCGTATGCTGCAGTACAGGTGCATAGAGAAGAACAGCACATTTGTGATTAGAAATATACCTTTGAGAGATTGGTCCCACTTGCTGACTGTGTCGGTCTCTGCGTTCAAGCCCTCGATGTACTTGAGGTAGGCCTCAGAGTGAAGCACCCTCTGTGTCTTGGGCGGTGGAGCCACAAACATGGGAGTCATGGGCTGGAGGTGAGAGGGCTGGCCTAGCTGGCCTGGGTAGGGTGGAGGAGCCTGCTGCCCCGGGCTAAACATCCCAGGCTGAAGGGAGATACAGGAAAACATAATAAGAGCACTGCTTTTTCACTGCATTTGGGTACAATATACCGTGTATGGAACTAATGAGTGCAGTTGCTCATTGGTAGTTCTTAGTAATAAGTTAGGCTTTTACCTGTTGCATGTAGTAGTGGCCTCCGGGACTTCCTTGCATGCCATTCATACCAGGACCCATCATACCTATCACAAAAGCAATGAGTTTCCACACACAACAACATGCATTGTTAGTGTAGGATGTATAACATGGTGGATGTGCATAGAATGCATGCTGTGGAATAACTGTGTGCGCTTCTTTATTTGTAGTCATATAGCTCCACATGCATTACATGTTTGTTCATGTGTTAATTGAGCTGACCATGGATTCTGAGATATGCGAGCAGATGGACCAGAGTAATACTGTGCGAATGTGTAGAGGAGAGGTAAAGGATGGTGGAACCCCTGTAGAGAAGGTCGCTACCCACTATTGCCTACAGAAAGTCTACAAACCCCCCCTTGGATTTCTTCACATTTTATTGTGTTACAAAGTGCGATTAAAATGGATTTAAGTGTCATTTTTTGTCAATGATCTACACAAAATACTCAGTCAAAGTGAGAAAAAAATGAATATATATATATTAGATAAATAAAAAAATAAAACACCTTGATTAGATAAGTGTTCACCCCACAAGTCAATACATGTTTGAAACACCTTTGGCAGCAATTACAGCTGTGAGTCTTCTTGGCTAAGTCTCATAAGAGTTTTGCACACCTGCATTGGGCAATACCTGCAAATTATTAATTTAAAAATTATTCAAGCTCTGTCAAGGTGTTGGGGATCATGACAGCCATTTTCAAGTCTTGCCACCGATTTTCAAGGAGAATTAGGTCAAAACTGTGACTTAGACATTAAGGAACATTCACAGTCTTCTTGGTAAGCAACTCCAGTGAAAGCTTTGGCTTTGTGTTGTAGGTTATTGTCCAGCTGAAAGGTGAATTCCTCTCCCAGTGTCTGGTGTAAAGCAGACTGAAGCAGGTTTTCCTTTAGGATTCTGCCTGTGCTTAGCTCCATCCAGTTTATTTTCATTCTGAAAAACTCCAAACATACCCATACCATGATATAGCCACCACCATGCTTGAAAATAAGGAAGCAGTTACTTAGTGATGTGTTGTGGTTGCTTTGCACTTAGGCCAAAGTGTATTCCTTTATATCATTTTCTTATCACTTTGATATTATGGAGTATTAGGTGTCGATCAATGACAAAAAATTACAATTAATTTGTAGACTTTCGATAGGCACTGTAGCTCTGATGCAGAGCAATAGAATGTCCAGCTACCTTCTTTACTTTTCAAAGTGTTTTGTTCTGCAACCTGGACCTCGCCAACTCAAGTATACATTTTCCCGTCTCGGAACAGACAGACAGAGACCAGGCTTGGCAGCCTGAATGGTCAGTGGGCCACCACAGCACAGCCTGTCTGTGGACCAGGTAAACCCCTCCAGCTGGAGAGACCAAGACATGACTGACTGGAAGCTACTGACTGGCCAGGACTGGTGTGGCCTTGGCCTGGAGTGGAAGGTGGGCGGGTCCTTACCCGGGTAGGGCATGCCAGGGTGGTACCCAGGCATACCTGGCTGGAGGTGTTGGGGGGGCATCGGGCCCATATGGTGAGGTGGCATTGGGCCCATACCCAGCAAGCCCTCATGGGGGCCCTGCATGGGCATGCCGTAGGGGGGGCCGTAAGCTCCCATCATGCCTTAGGAGGAGGAGGCGGGGCCGGGAATGACAACAACAACGATACCCATGCATAAGTGACATGCAACTGACTATCCAAAAGACATGCACTACATATTAATGAATGATAAAATATTAAGTTAAACAAGCTAGTAAGTAAAACAAGAATGGATGTTACTGTAAAGAAGAGTTTAAAATAATACAAATACTATTTCTGGTCATGCAGTTGATTTGGATCATGCAAACTCTGATTCAATGCATTTGATGCAAAAACAAAATATAAAACAGGGATGAAATACTAAATTAAAATTAGCAGCAACAGAGACAAAAACAATCAGCCTATAATGAGGATGCAGTTGAAAGCCACTGGACAATTTGGAATGGGCAATTTCTGGATAGGGGAGGAGGGTAAATAAATTAAGGTTGAATTGTTTTAGCAGTCCAGCTTCATTATTTCCCAGGTAGCTGCTAAGTCCCAAGCAATGGTGCCATCTCCCTGAATACCAAATCTCCCCTAGCCACTACCCTTTAGGCACTGTAGATCTGGGTGCTTAGGGGCTAGTGGTTGATTTGGGATGTCGGTCTCTGTGAGGAAGGGGTTACCTGGACCAGGCATCATTCCCATGTGGCTAGGCGAAGGCACCACCCCCATCATGGACCCTACTGGGGTACCTGCTCTCGGGGATGCTTGCTGCTGGGCTGCCCTCTCCTTCTCCTGCCGCTCCACCACCCTGGCTGCCCGCTCTGGAACAAACAACAATACGCAGACTTGGATTCATTCACAACGCCAACACTGAAGGGACATAACACTCCAAGTTTGTCAGATATTTGGCTAGGGATATGGACTAACGTATTTTGTTTTGTCGACATTTGGAAAGTTTACCCTCCAATTAGCTGTTTCTAGCAGGCCTGACGTGCCATTTTTTTTATCCAACATGTACTTTACTCGCATGAAAAGATAGGATGGAAACCTGGTTATTGTCAACACCAATCTGATTGCAGATCTCAACCGGTGTATGAATCCCACTGGTGAAACAAAGTCTCTATAGAGATGTCTCAGTACTAGCATGCTTCCCTGGCCTTCCTACCTTCGTACTCTACTTTCTTGGGAGCCTCCAGGTTCCTCCACTCAGTGCCCACCAGACGGCTGAGCTCCCCGAAGGAGAAATCAGGGTGGCGGGTCTTGATGACCGAACGCATCTCACTGCTGAATAGGATATAACCACTCATGTTGACCTTCCTCTTGGCTCCTTCCTTCTTAGAAACGCCCTTCGCCTTGGGAGTGGACTGTCAGAGAAACAGGGGGTAGACCAGTCAATGAACAGTAACACCCATGTTAATTAATAGTCACACCCCTGCATAGACCTAATTAGCATAATACACACACCCCATAACATCCATCTGTATAAAGCTAAAGATGTGTTTTTTTTATTGCATGGGCTGCGTCTCAATCCACCGCATCTGTCAATGTTGGCCTTCCGTATCTGCTGTGAAAGGTGGCAGAGCTACAGAGGTGTTTGTCAGACTAGGAGACATCCTGAAAATCTTTTAAGAAAACAACTGTGTCCAAAAGTTAGAGATAGCTATATACAGTGCATTCGGAAAGTATTCAGACCCCTTGACATTTCCCACTTTGTTACGTTACAGCCATACCAAAATGGATTAAAATGGTTATTTTCCCTCAATCTACACACAGTACCCCATGATGACAAAGCAAAAACAGGTTTTTATACATTTTTGCAAATGTATATGAAAAAACAAAAAAACAATTACATAAGTATTCAGACCCTTTACTCAGCACTTTGTTGAAGCACCATTGGCAGCAATTACAGCCTCGAGTTTTGGGTATGACACTACAAGCTTGGCACACCTGTATTTGGGGAGTGTTTCCCATTCTTCTCTGCAGATCGGGTTGTCATGTGACTTTTAATGAGGAGTGGCTTCCGTCTGGCCACTCTACCATAAAGGCGTGATTGGTGGAGTGCTGCAGAGATGGGAGAACCTTCCAGAAGGACAACCATCTCCACAGAGAAACTCTGTCAGAGTGACCATTGGGTTCTTGGAAACGTCCATCACCAAGGCCCTTCTCCCCCGATAGTGCAGCTTGGCCGAGCGGCCAGCTCTAGGAATAGTCTTGATGGTTCCAAACTTCATCCATTCAAGAATGGTGGAGGCCACTGTGTTATTGGGGACCTTCACTGCTGCAGAAGTGTTTTTGGGACCCTTCCCCAGATCTGTGCATCAACACAATCCTGTCTCAGAGCTCTATGGACAATTCCTTCGACCTCAAGGCTTGGTTTTGGCTCTGACTGGGACATTCTATAGAGAGGTGTGTGCGTCTTTCCAAATCATGTCCAATCAATTGAATGTACCACAGGTTGACATCAATCAAGTTGAGGAAACATCTCAAGAATGATCAATAGAAACAGGATGCCCCTGAGCTCAATTTCAAGTCACATAGCAAAGGGTCTGAATACTTACAGTACCAGTCAAAAGTTTGGACACACCTACAAGGGTTTTTCTTTATTTTTTACTATTTATACATTGTAGAATAATAGTGAAGACATCAAAACTATGAAATAACACATGAAATCATGTAGTAACCAAAAGAAGTGCTAAACAAATTAAATATTTTATATTTGAAATTCCTCAAAGTAGCCACCCATTGTCTTGATGACAGCTTTGCACACTCGTCATTCTCTCAACAAGCTTCATGAGGTAGTCATCTGGAATGCATTTCAATTAACAGGTCTGCCTCGTTAAAAGTTAATTTGTGGAATTTCTTTCCTTCTTAATACGTTTGAGCCAATAAGGTACGGGTGGTATACAGAAGATAACCCTATTTGGTAAAAGACCAAGTCCATATTATGGCAAGAACAGCCCAAATAAGCAAAGAGAAACAACAGTTTCATTACTTTAAGACATGAAGATCAGTCAACCCAGAACATTTCAAGAACTTTGAAAGTTTCTTCAAGTGCAGTCGCAAAAACCATCAAGCGCTATGATGAAACTGGCTTTCATGAGGACCGTCACAGGAAAGGAAGACCCAGAGTTACCTCTGCTGGTCATTACAGTTACCTTTGCAGTTCATTACAGTTACCAGCCTCAGAAATCTGCAATTAACTGCACCTCAGATTGCAGCCCAAATAAATACTTCAGAGTTCAAGTAACAGACACATCTCAACATCAACTGTTCAGAGGAGACTGGGGCGAAATCAGGTCTTCATGGTCGAATTGCTACTGAAGGACACCAATAAGAAGAATAAACTTGCTTGGGCCAAAACACACGAGCAATAGACATTAGTCCGGTGGAAAGCTGTCCTTTGGTCTGATGTGTCTTTGTGAGACGCGGAGTAGGTGAACGGATGATCTCCGCATGTGTGGTTCTCACCGTGAAGCATGGAGGAGTGATGGTGTGGAGGTGCTTTGCTGGTTACATGGTCTGTGATTTATTTACAATTCAAGGCACACTTAACCAGCATGGCTACCACAGCAGCAATATGCCACCCATCTGGTTTGCGCTTAGTGGAACTATAATATTTTCCCCAAACAGGACAATGACCCAAAACACACCTCCAGGCTGTGTAAGGGTTATTTGACAAAGAAGGAGAGTGATGGGGTGCTGCATCAGATGACCTGGCCTCCACAATCACCCTAATTGAGATGGTTTGGGATTAGTTGGACCGCAGAGTGAAGGAAAAGCAGCCATCAAGTGCTCAGCATATGTGGGAACTCCTTCAAGACTGTTGGAAAAACATTCCTCATGAAGCTGGTTGAGAGAATGGCAAGAGTATGCACAGCTGTTATCAAGGCAAAGGGTGGCTACTTTGAATATTAACTTTTTTGGTTACTACATGATTCCATATGTTTCGATGTCTAAACTATTATTCTACAATGTAGAAAATAGTAAAAATAAAGAAAAACCCTTGAATGAGTATGTGTCCAAACTTTTGACTGTTACCATACATACATACATACATACATACATACATACATACATACATACATACATACATACATACATACATACATACATACATACATACATACATACATACATACATACATACATACATACATACATACATACATACATACATACATACATACATACATACAGGTGACTTAAATCTAAATCAAATAGCTAAATTATCCTTTGTTACACCATCTTAAAACAATTCCATATGTTAGCTTAGTAGAAGTTTTAAGATCTTGGGGTTATGATGATAATGGGTGTAAAATCTGCATAAAGCTGTGTGTGATGCATGACTGGCTGAATAGAGGGTTTAGGTGGGAGTAGGCATACAAACTGGATGCTTGGATAAAAGTAAGACACTGGGCCAAGGATGTGTGAATGGCTGTATATGAGGAAGGGATAAGATATTTGGGGCGAGGAGAGGCGTGTGTGTGTGGAAGGGTACAACAGTTGGGCATTCAGTACGTGTGGGTGTTTGTAAGACCTGGGGAGGAGGGGTATAAGGCATGACGTCCAAATCGCTTGCCAGAGGGGTCTGAATGGTGGGCATGGAGGGGGTCTCTGGAGCCTCGTCCTCATCCTCCAGGTCATCCAGATCCTCATCCCCCTCATCCATGTCTGCCAGTTTCAGCTCCAGCTCCTCAATCTTCTTATTCAGCAGAGGAGACGGTTCCTTCTGGGGCACTATCAACTTCCTGGAAATGGACCAATCAGAGAAGAGGGTTGATACCAGCTAAAAAAGAAAATCACAAGTGCTATCTATTTAACCAAGTCTTTGGCTACAGTCCAATTATCTTCCCTTGTTCTCCCTGAAGTAAGCAGAGAAGCTTCCTTAGCCTGTATATACACACCAGTCCAATCCACGAGGGGGAGTGAATTAGTTCAGGGCACACTTCAAGAGGAGGAAGGGGATAGGGCTTGTGAGTCACTCCCACCTGAAGTAGTAGACCTCGTCGTCCACCACCTTAGCGTGGAGGGAGAAGCGCTTCAGGCCCTTAAACTTCTTCATCTGCTTCTCACTCTCAATGTAACGGCTCTCACACAGAAACACGTCCTCCTCAGACACCTCAGTGGGCCGACACGACAGGTAGTCCTTAAAGGACGACACCACACATTTACCTGCAGGACGGAGAGAGTGCTGGTTAATTATAGGGCCAATTATACTGCTATTGAACCTAGTATTCCAGGGGGTACTTGATCTCTGAAACGGTTTGAATGTCTGAAACTAGTCTAGCAAAGGTTTGATATTGGAAACAACTATAATGAATGCATGTTGAGTGTAGAGGATGCGGAAGGCAGTGCAGAATCCTAGCAAAGTAGTAAGGTACCTATGACGCAGGTCATGGGGCAGGCCTCCTCCACGTTGCTGAGGAACACCTCTCTCTTGTAGAACATCCTGGTGGGCTCGTGTCCCGTCTCCTCTGGGTGTATGAAGATGGGTCCGAAGAAAAATGCTGCGCCGTCGCGCACCCACAGCTTCTCTATCCTGTTACAGTTCAATCCATTAAAATAGCCCTGTTGGCTTCCTAATGGCCACATTCACAGACATACACCACATCTCCATACTCAAAACACAAAGGGTTTATCTCAATCCACATTTCTGTGATTTCTTATCTCCTCAGCTGCATTGGAGGAGTAAGGTCACAGGTCCCGCCCCTCGGACCATGTTCTCCCATGCATTTTTGAGTTAGAGGCGATAGGACGAGAGTAATCGAGGAAAGAGAAAGAGCCACCGACACCATCAACACATTACAAAAGAGTTCTGAAGAGAAACCGAATACCACGAGGTGTGTTTGACGTACCTGCCGACACGGGGTTTAACGAGCCCGTGTGACTGGACGTAGACACAGTCTCCCACCTTCAGCCACATGTTGTTGTAGTGGAGCTGGTCGTAGTACTGACAGCCTGGCTCCCCTCCACTCATCTCTACCGGGACATCCTCAAGCTCCTACACACAGTCACATAGCATGAGAGCACACACTCAGTAACACCAGTACACTTTCTTACACTATCGTGTCAACCCAAACCCGTATTGTGCCGACTCAGATATTTTCCTTTCACGGCGTCCTTTCCAACACCGCTCCAGCAACTATGGTGCGTAACCAACACAGCTTGCTTTGTTCAGTTCGGCTCAACAATATGGAACGGGTACATTAATACATTCCAATGTTTTAGTGTTGTTTACGATTAAATTATAGATAAGAAATAAGGATGAATGGTTCGAACCCGGTTATCGAGATTTTACCTCCCAAAACAACTCCCTTTTCCCAGGATAAATATCTGTGAGAAACCGGTAAATTATAATAATAAATGACCGACATGAACAGCATGGAGTGATATGGAACTGTTAAATGATGTGCAATGTCTAAATCTGGCTTCTCTACAGCCTGTATGATGAATCAGGGTGGGGACAGACAATCCATCTCAGTATGGAGTCAGTTCACAATGTACGTAGACCCATCATGGTAACTTTTTTCTTGTGACAGGTAGGCCTACCTTTGCTGCAGCATAGCCTCTGCTACAGTAATATAAAGACCGAATGCATGTCTAAATTTACCAATCTCTATCTGGCTTTCGGGAGTCACTTTGTTTTTAAAACAATTGTAAAGATACATTTTTTTAAATTGCAGTTGCAGTTTTTTAAATTGCAATCACTGGAATATCATTGCACGCGCGAGCATTCTCTCGCATTCAAATGGCATCCTAGAGATCTCTCCCTCATATAGTGCATCTATATATAGTGTATGTGGACACCCCTTCAAATGAGTGGATTAGGCTCTTTCAGCCACACCAGTTGCTGACAGGTGTATAATAGCAGATAGCAATGCACTCTCCATAGACAAACAGTGAAGGGAAATATTAATGCTACAGCATACAATGATATTCTAGACGATTCTGTGCTTCCAACTTTGTGGCAACAGTTTGGGTAAGGCCCTTAACGGTTTCAGCATCACAACGCCCCTGTGCACAAAGCGAGGTCTATACAGAAATAGTTTGTCGAGATCGGGGTGGAAAGAGCACTGACCTTAACCCCATCGAACAACTTTGGGATAAATTGGATTTCCGATTGCAAGCTAGGCCTAATTGGCCTACATCAGTGCCCGACCTCACTAATGCTCTTGAGGCTGAATGGAAGCAAGTCCCAGCAGCAATGTTCCAACATCTAGTGGAAAACCTTCCCAGAAGAGTGGAGGCTGTTATATCAAAGGGGGGGGGACCAACTTCATATTAATGCCCATGATTTTGGAATGAGATGTTCGACGAGCAGGTGTCCACATACACTACATGAACAAAAGCATCTATCCTCCTAGCCAACCTCTTAAGATAATAAATTCAATGCAGTATAAGCCTTATATTTAGCAAATTAATGATGGGTTATGCATAATATGCTTCTAACATACAGCCTCTGTTACTTGCACAATACGCAAGTACCTGTGCTCCGCTTGTCTCTCCTTAAATAAAAATGCTCCTTAGCTCTGAGTCCCATGCAGGAAAAGGTAGACTAGAATAGCTTGTGACGGCCGGCCGCCCAACAACCTGCCCGCTCGACCCTATCCCCTCCTCTCTTCTCCAGACCATTTCCGGAGACCTTCTCCCTTACCTCACCTCGCTCATCAACTTATCCCTGACCGCTGGCTACGTCCCTTCCGTCTTCAAGAGAGCGAGAGTTGCACCCCTTCTGAAAAAACCTACACTCGATCCCTCCGATGTCAACAACTACAGACCAGTATCCCTTCTTTCTTTTCTCTCCAAAACTCTTGAACGTGCCGTCCTTGGTCAGCTCTCCCGCTATCTCTCTCAGAATGACCTTCTTGATCCAAATCAGTCAGGTTTCAAGACTAGTCATTCAACTGAGACTGCTCTTCTCTGTATCACGGAGGCGCTCCGCACCGCTAAAGCTAACTCTCTCTCCTCTGCTCTCATCCTTCTAGACCTATCGGCTGCCTTCGATACTGTGAACCATCAGATCCTCCTCTCCACCCTCTCCGAGTTGGGCATCTCCGGCGCGGCCCACGCTTGGATTGCGTCCTACCTGACAGGTCGCTCCTACCAGGTGGCGTGGCGAGAATCTGTCTCCTCACCACGCGCTCTCACCACTGGTGTCCCCCAGGGCTCTGTTCTAGGCCCTCTCCTATTCTCGCTATACACCAAGTCACTTGGCTCTGTCATAACCTCACATGGTCTCTCCTATCATTGCTATGCAGACGACACACAATTAATCTTCTCCTTTCCCCCTTCTGATGACCAGGTGGCGAATCGCATCTCTGCATGTCTGGCAGACATATCAGTGTGGATGACGGATCACCACCTCAAGCTGAACTTCGGCAAGACGGAGCTGCTCTTCCTCCCGGGGAAGGACTGCCCGTTCCATGATCTCGCCATCACGGTTGACAACTCCATTGTGTCCTCCTCCCAGAGCGCTAAGAACCTTGGCGTGATCCTGGACAACAAACTGTCGTTCTCAACTAACATCAAGGCGGTGGCCCGTTCCTGTAGGTTCATGCTCTACAACATCCGCAGAGTACGACCCTGCCTCACACAGGAAGCGGCGCAGGTCCTAATCCAGGCACTTGTCATCTCCCGTCTGGATTACTGCAACTCGCTGTTGGCTGGGCTCCCTGCCTGTGCCATTAAACCCCTACAACTCATCCAGAACGCCGCAGCCCGTCTAGTGTTCAACCTTCCCAAGTTCTCTCACGTCACCCCGCTCCTCCGCTCTCTCCACTGGCTTCCAGTTGAAGCTCGCATCCGCTACAAGACCATGGTGCTTGCCTACGGAGCTGTGAGGGGAACGGCACCTCAGTACCTCCAGGCTCTGATCAGGCCCTACACCCAAATAAGGGCACTGCGTTCATCCACCTCTGGCCTGCTCGCCTCCCTACCACTGAGGAAGTACAGTTCCCGCTCAGCTCAGTCAAAACTGTTCGCTGCTCTGGCCCCCCAATGGTGGAACAAACTCCCTCACGACGCCAGGACAGCGGAGTCAATCACCACCTTCCGGAGACACCTGAAACCCCACCTCTTTAAGGAATACCTAGGATAGGATAAAGTAATCCTTCTCACCCCCCCCCCTTAAAATATTTAGATGCACTATTGTAAAGTGGTTGTTCCACTGGATGTCATAAGGTGAATGCACCAATTTGTAAGTCGCTCTGGATAAGAGCGTCTGCTAAATGACTTAAATGTAATGTAAATGTAAGCTTGCTGGACATAATTTTTTTAAACATTTCTAATACCGATACACTATTCCAATAGGAACGTAGGCTCTTCATTTGCTGAATGTTAAAATACAGCAGCCAATAGAACTCAAGGGTAGTTTAAAAGAAGCGTGAACGTGCGATGGCGATAGGCTGTAGCAGTTATTCATTCAGACCCGTTCAATCGTCGTGAAGAGAAGTGAAAGCCTTCATCTAATTCTAGTCCAATATTCTAGGATGTCATTATAATGAGGACTTATTTCATTTGACTGTTGAAAGCGAGGAAGGAATGAAGCAACAACAGAGTGATAAAAAAGGAGGTAATCTAATAACATTAGGGGACATGTTATGGAAGTGATATATGAGTCAGCCTACTAATTATACAAATTGGCTGTATTACATTTCAAAATTAAGATCTAATTCGCTAGCCTATGCTTGCAACATTGTAGGCCTCATGGGCTGCACCAGAACCCATGTTCTCTTCTGCTTTATCATGGTTTGAACGATGGGTGTAATTCCAGTCCATATAATACAGTACAGTAACGCAGTTCACACTAAAAACATTAGCCTACGGGAGCTAGTTTCATTTATTTACCCAAGAGAGAATATACAGTGCGAACTGGCTTGCTGGAAAGGTGGTATCCTATGATGGTGCCACCTTGAAAGTCACTGAGCTCTTCAGTATGGGCCATTCTACTGCCAATGTTGTCTCAGATTTATGCACAGAATAATACAAAATGCCCCGAGAGCATGTTGCAGACAGACAGATGAGTGGCCACAACTACAGTAGCTAGCTACATCATGGGCTTTTTAAAAATGTTTTTCTGTCATGCATAAATGTGTAGTAGCCTATATCATAGATGTATTGGATAACGGCACAATCATTTGGGCTTGGGCTCAATAAATGTCGTTCATGTAGGGCTCATAAAATGTATGTAATATATGGCTCATCAGGCTCAGGTTAAAATGTTCATGCTTATCAAACCGCCAATCAAATCCAGACATATTTATATGCTTTATAATGCTTTTGAATAACACTTCCGGTTTGGCAGGAAATACTGGGTTACCTGGGAGAAGAGTAAGTTGTAAAACACCAGGAAAATATTCAACCTTAAAACAAGTCCTCAATGAAGTGGT
This sequence comes from Oncorhynchus gorbuscha, assembly GCF_021184085.1. NCBI lineage: Eukaryota > Metazoa > Chordata > Actinopteri > Salmoniformes > Salmonidae > Oncorhynchus > Oncorhynchus gorbuscha. Next base: position 38,714,844 of record NC_060190.1, on the reverse strand, counting down.
CTCACAAGTACAGTATCATTTTAATCATTTTAGTCAATAAAGATTCTTGCTACGTAGCTTAACTTTCTGAACATTCGAGACGTGTAGTCCACTTGTCATTCCAATCTCCTTTGCATTACCGTAGCCTCTTCTGTAGCCTGTTAACTATGTGTCTGTTTATCCCTGTTCTCTCCTCTCTGCACAGACCATACAAACGCTCCACACCGCGTGGCCGCGGCCACCCTAATCTGGTGGTCCCAGCGCGCACGACCCACGTGGAGTTCCAGGTCTCCGGTAGCCTCTGGAATTGCCGATCTGCTGTCAACAAGGCAGAGTTCATCTCAGCCTATGCCTCCCTCCAGTCCCTCGACTTCTTGGCACTGACGGAAACATGGATCACCACAGATAACACTGCTACTCCTACTGCTCTCTCTTCGTCCGCCCACGTGTTCTCGCACACCCCGAGAGCTTCTGGTCAGCGGGGTGGTGGCACCGGGATCCTCATCTCTCCCAAGTGGTCATTCTCTCTTTCTCCCCTTACCCATCTGTCTATCGCCTCCTTCGAATTCCATGCTGTCACAGTTACCAGCCCTTTCAAGCTTAACATCCTTATCATTTATCGCCCTCCAGGTTCCCTCGGAGAGTTCATCAATGAGCTTGATGCCTTGATAAGCTCCTTTCCTGAGGACGGCTCACCTCTCACAGTTCTGGGCGACTTTAACCTCCCCACGTCTACCTCTGACTCATTCCTCTCTGCCTCCTTCTTTCCACTCCTCTCCTCTTTTGACCTCACCCTCTCACCTTCCCCCCCCCCTACTCACAAGGCAGGCAATACGCTCGACCTCATCTTTACTAGATGCTGTTCTTCCACTAACCTCATTGCAACTCCCCTCCAAGTCTCCGACCACTACATTGTATCCTTTTCCCTCTCGCTCTCATCCAACACCTCCCACACTGCCCCTACTCGGATGGTATCGCGCCGTCCCAACCTTCGCTCTCTCTCCCCCGCTACTCTCTCCTCTTCCATCCTATCATCTCTTCCCTCCGCTCAAACCTTCTCCAACCTATCTCCTGATTCTGCCTCCTCAACCCTCCTCTCCTCCCTCTCTGCATCCTTTGACTCTCTATGTCCCCTATCCTCCAGGCCGGCTCGGTCCTCCCCTCCCGCTCCGTGGCTCGATGACTCATTGCGAGCTCACAGAACAGGGCTCCGGGCAGCTGAGCGAAAATGGAGGAAAACTCGCCTCCCTGCGGACCTGGCATCCTTTCACTCCCTCCTCTCTACATTTTCCTCCTCTGTCTCTGCTGCTAAAGCCACTTTCTACCACGCTAAATTCCAAGCATCTGCCTCTAACCCTAGGAAGCTCTTTGCCACCTTCTCCTCCCTCCTGAATCCTCCTCCCCCCCCCCCTCCCTCTCTGCAGACGACTTCGTCAACCATTTTGAAAAGAAGGTCGACGACATCCGATCCTCGTTTGCTAAGTCAAACGACACCGCTGGTTCTGCTCACACTGCCCTACCCTGTGCTCTGACCTCTTTCTCCCCTCTCTCTCCAGATGAAATCTCGCGTCTTGTGACGGCCGGCCGCCCAACAACCTGCCCGCTTGACCCTATCCCCTCCCCTCTTCTCCAGACCATTTCCGGAGACCTTCTCCCTTACCTCACCTCGCTCATCAACTCATCACTGACCGCTGGCTACGTCCCTTCCGTCTTCAAGAGAGCGAGAGTTGCACCCCTTCTGAAAAAACCTACACTCGATCCCTCCGATGTCAACAATTACAGACCAGTATCCCTTCTTTCTTTTCTCTCCAAAACTCTTGAACGTGCCGTCCTTGGCCAGCTCTCCCGCTATCTCTCTCTGAATGACCTTCTTGATCCAAATCAGTCAGGTTTCAAGACTAGTCATTCAACTGAGACTGCTCTCCTCTGTATCACGGAGGCGCTCCGCACTGCTAAAGCTAACTCTCTCTCCTCTGCTCTCATCCTTCTAGATCTATCGGCTGCCTTCGATACTGTGAACCATCAGATCCTCCTCTCCACCCTCTCCGAGTTGGGCATCTCCGGCGCGGCCCACGCTTGGATTGCGTCCTACCTGACAGGTCGCTCCTACCAGGTGGCGTGGCGAGAATCTGTCTCCTCACCACGCGCTCTCACCACTGGTGTCCCCCAGGGCTCTGTTCTAGGCCCTCTCCTATTCTCGCTATACACCAAGTCACTTGGCTCTGTCATAACCTCACATGGTCTCTCCTATCATTGCTATGCAGACGACACACAACTAATCTTCTCCTTTCCCCCTTCTGATGACCAGGTGGCGAATCGCATCTCTGCATGTCTGGCAGACATATCAGTGTGGATGACGGATCACCACCTCAAGCTGAACCTCGGCAAGACGGAGCTGCTCTTCCTCCCGGGGAAGGACTGCCCGTTCCATGATCTCGCCATCACGGTTGACAACTCCATTGTGTCCTCCTCCCAGAGCGCTAAGAACCTTGGTGTGATCCTGGATAACACCCTGTCGTTCTCAACCAACATCAAGGCGGTGGCCCGTTCCTGTAGGTTCATGCTCTACAACATCCGCAGAGTACGACCCTGCCTCACACAGGAAGCGGCGCAGGTCCTAATCCAGGCACTTGTCATCTCCCGTCTGGATTACTGCAACTCGCTGTTGGCTGGGCTCCCTGCCTGTGCCATTAAACCCCTACAACTCATCCAGAACGCCGCAGCCCGTCTGGTGTTCAACCTTCCCAAGTTCTCTCACATCACCCCGCTCCTCCGTTCTCTCCACTGGCTTCCAGTTGAAGCTCGCATCCACTACAAGACCATGGTGCTTGCCTACGGAGCTGTGAGGGGAACGGCACCTCAGTACCTCCAGGCTCTGATCAGGCCCTACACCCAAACAAGGGCACTGCGTTCATCCACCTCTGGCCTGCTCGCCTCCCTACCACTGAGGAAGTACAGCTCCCGCTCAGCCCAGTCAAAACTGTTCGCTGCTCTGGCCCCCCCAATGGTGGAACAAACTCCCTCACGACGCCAGGACAGCGGAGTCAATCACCACCTTCCGGAGACACCTGAAATCCCACCTTTTTAAGGAATACCTAGGATAGGATAAGTATTCCCCCCCCCCCCCCCCCCCCCCCCTTTAAGATTTAGATGCACTATTGTAAAGTGACTGTTCCACTGGATGTCATAAGGTGAATGCACCAATTTGTAAGTCGCTCTGGATAAGAGCGTCTGCTAAATGACTTAAATGTAAATGTACAGTAAATATGATGGTCTTATTTGTGATGGACATGTCCAATAAGCAGGACAAATGCATTTTATGCTCTAAAATAAAATAGAATAATTAGGGCTGTCAAAGTTAAAGCTGCAATATGTAACTTTTTGGGCATCCCGATCAAATTCACATAGAAATGGGACTTATAGATCCGTCATTCACATTGAAAGCAAGTCTGATACAGATTATTTTATGTTTCTTCCCTTATAATCAAATCATATTATGCCAGTTAATGCACTGCTTAAAAAAAAAAACAATATATCTCTTCGGGGCCAACATTGTTACAAATTCTAAAATGTTGATTAATTATTTTAATCGTTTGACAGTAGAATGTATGCACACATGACTGTAAGTCGCTTTGGATAAAAGCGTCTGCTAAATGGCATATATTATTATTATTATTATAATATATGCCATTTAGCAGATGCTTTTCTCCAAAGCGACTTAGTCATGTGTGCAACATTTTTATGTAAGGGTGGTCCCGGGAATCAAACCCACTATCCTGGCATAAGCACCATGCTATACCAACTGAGCTAATATCCTCCTGTGCACAGACTTCTCACCTTGTCGACGATGCTGTGGCTGCCATTATCGGCCACGGCCAACAGTTTCTCCTGATCACGTTTGGCATACATGGAGGCCACCCGGATAACGGGCAACGGCACATCCCGAGGGACAAACCTCACGCCGGCTGGCCCGGCCCACATCTTGATTTTCTTGAAGGCCTTGTTCCTGGCAGAGTAACGGGACTCACAGACGTACACGTCCTCTGGTCTTACTCCCTCAGGCTGAAGCTTGAAGTAATCCTGTAGAGGGGGAGCACACAGTTGGTCAGTGTGTTGGAGGGAATCAGTTTGAGGAAGAATCACTAATCTTGGCAATGAGTAGTTATTTGGGATACAAGGTGACTTGTAGATCAGTGGTTCTGCACAGTAGACAATGTAGACGATTTCAAAACAAACAATATAGACTACCACATGTCAAAATGAGAGGGATGATGCTTTATACAAGGCAGTGTATCTCATATTACAAAATTACATTACAATATTTAGCAACGGCAGGGTTTGGAATGAACTTTTTTTAGGACAAGGACAGATTTTTTTGCTTGTCTGAAAGCCCAAGTTACATGTCCAAAAATAAAAACTATAGTCTAACACCATGTTTGCATCATTGCATGATGCAAGGAACCACTTTACAAAATAAAATGCATTAGTATCTTTTTTTCTTTACCATAGAGATTCAGACAAAAAAAATATAGGTAACACTATTTGCATATTCAAGTTGCATATTCAACACTGCCCATTTAAGGCCATCCTAGAGGATGGTTTCAGAGGATGGTTTCAGGTCGCAGTTGCAAATGAGAACCTGTTCTCAACTAGCCTACCTGGTTAAATAAAGGTGAAATAAAAAAATAAAATGGTTGATGAAATATTGTAACATTACAATTACAACCAAATAATAAAATGATTCACTCCACGGTTTGAAATTAAGGGCGTCCTGTCATCCTTGGGGCGATAAAAGAAATGTCTAGGACGGTTCAAAGCAAGACTCTGGGACAGTTCTAGAAAGACCGATCCCAAATTCATACAGTGAGGATGATGCAACAGATCACTGTTTAGCCTTAAAATGTCGATACAGTTTTATTTCTTAATATTATAAGCTCAGCAAAGCGCACATGGCTGAAGGCTACATGTGAATCTTCCAAAATGAAATTAGAGGGAAAACGGCATTCTCAAAAGTGCACCACACGTGCAAGCGGTTTCACGTGACAGAGAAGAAAATATTAGTTAGAAATTAAGAAAAAGGGGTGACCTAAAGATGCATCAACTAGTGTACAAAAGAATCAAATACATCTGCCATTCCATTCACTCCGTTCCAGCCATTATTATGAGCCGTCCTTCCATCAGCAGTCTCCATTGATTTGTGTAATTAATTGTCTCATTAAAAAAAAGTTTGGCTACATTTTCTGGCAATTTCCCCATTTCAGCATGGGTTTGGATATGAGCCTGTAGTCAATATGCATATCCCCTACACTTTGACATGTAGGCCTTTTTATGTACATTAAACATGTATTTTGATATCATTCCAACATTGGCCTCTCTGATCCAATTCTGATCTGAGTAATTGCCTGAGAGATGATTTAATTTAAAAAATTTCAAATCAAATTTTATTTGTCACATACACATGGTTGGCAGATGTTAATGCGAGTGTAGCAAAATGCTTGTGCTTCTAGTTCCGACCATGCAGTAATATCTAACCTAACAATTTCACAACAACTACCTTATACACACACACACAAGTGTAAAGGAATGGATAAGAATATGTACATAAAAATACATGAATGAGTGATGGCCGAACGGCAAGGCAAGATGCAGTAGATGGTATAGAGTACAGTATATACATATGAGATGAGTAATGTAGGGTATGTAAAGATTATAAAAAGTGGCATTGTTTAAAGTGGCTAGTGATACATTTATTACATCAAGATGGCAAGATTCAGTAGATGGTATAGAGTACAGTATATACATATGAGATGAGTAATGTAGGGTATGTTAACATTAGTTGCATTGTTTAAAGTGGCTAGTGATACATTTATTACATACATTTTTCCATTATTAAAGTGGCTGGAGTTGAGTCAGTATTTTGGCAGCAGCCACTCAATGTTAGTGATGGCTGTTTAACAGTCTGATGGCCTTGAGATAGAAGCTGTTTTTCTCTCGGGCCCAGCATTGATGCACCTGTACTGACCTCGCCTTCTGGATGAGAGCGGGGTGAAGAGGCAGTCAGTGACGGCCCCAGACCATTAATCCTCCTCCACCTAACTGTACAGGTGGCGCTATGCATTGGAGCAAGTAACGTTCTCCTGGCATTTGCCAAACACAGATTCACCCATCGGACTGCCAGATGGTGAAGCGTGATTCATCACTCCAGAGAACGTGTTTCCACTGCTACAGACTCCAATGGCAACGAGCTTTACACCACTCCAGCTGATGCATGGCATATATATATATGTGTGTGTTCAAAATAATATATGCACATGCCTCATTTGTTTAAATACACTAGGTTCATTTGCATAGTGCATAAACCACAAAATTAACATAAAGAGGTGGAACAGGGTTGCAACCACCAAAAACTTGCTCTGTCTCGACTGCCTGATAAATTACTGTTAGCACGTTCTGTTGCATAATTCAACAGCAGGATACAAATAGCATTCAATAGCAGGATACCCTCGGATTAAAAACCAACACGCTTGTCTCTAGATTACACCCACCTATACACTTAACATTGTTTGCGAGATCAGACATAATATCAGTATAATCCGAATGTTCATTTTCTGAAGTTGCTTTCATTTCAGAGCATCTAATTTGTACACATTCAACTGTATTAAATGATCACTTTTTTCAATTCTACAAAAAAAAATTAACACCAATTAAAATAAAGTTACTTCTCTTTCTTGTGATGTTAAAGTGTCGAGACAACAGGCCTTACATTACATTCCAGACAAAGCTTTAGTGTTCTTAAAGATGCAACAGAAAGAATGTATTCCATTGAGCCCATTTCAGCAATTACTGGGGTGTGTTTGACAGGTCATTATAAACATCTCCGCAGTCATAACGTTAACGTGAAAAAGCGACAGGCACAAGTAAGAGCATGAATGAGTTGCAGGAGAGAAATAAAAGCACCCTTCAAACACAGGAAATAGATGGCTGAAGAAGACAGATCCTGAGGTAGGCGAGGCATGCATGAGCATAAAATTGCATACATCTATGGTCCCGGGGTGTGTATTATCAAAACCGTTCAGATATATAGGATAGCCTTACCTTGACAAACATGACCATGCATTTTGCCAGTATCTTGCTGACTGGTACTTTGTTGAAGTAGTCACTCTTGAAGACCTCTTGCTTGAGGAACTTGCGTGTGGCTAGATGAAAGGTCTCACTAGGCCTGTAGAACCAACAGCCATACAGCCACTTCTCACCTACACACACACACACACACACACACACACACACACACACACACACACACACACACACACACACACACACACACACACACACACACACACACACACACACACACACACATTACTAACAGGAGGGAGTGTCAGAAAGCAGTAAGTGTGTGTGTGTGTGTGTGTGTCTCAAAGCGTGCATTTCTAAACCTGCGTGTTGAGTTGGTTACCTGCTTCATCCTCCCACAGGCGCTCGATGCAGACGATGTGAGGCTTGAGGTTGGCCTCGGCTGGCTGCACGTAGACACAGTCACCCACGTGGTAGGTTCTGTTCTCAAAGCTGCAGTCCTGACGGTATGTCCTCTCTGGCCCCGCACCTCCCCCAGCTGGGTCCTCAGCCTTCTCTCCCTCCTCTGGAAGTAAATTAGAATATTATAATACCTCTCACATTGTATACGCTTCAGACTCAGAGTCTATGTCACATCAATCACCTGCACTGGCAATCACACACCAGCACAGATTTCTACACACGCATACCCGGCCACAACGCCATCACGCACTAACACACCTTTGTTCTCCTCCTCCTTCTTCAGTTTGTCCTCCTCTATCTCCTTAGGTAGTTTCTCTCTCTTTTCCTGCTCAACGTCATTGTGCAGGTGTTTGGAGGTGTAGCTGAGCGCAGGGGAGAGGAGGATCTCCCCATTCTTACACAGCTCATCCCGGATCTTTATAAAGAACTGCTGCAGCTCCACCGCATCCTCAAAGATCTCAGAGTCCGTCCTGGGAAGAGACAGGGCAAGGTGAGGGTTCTGGGGGTGGTTCAAGACTAAAAAAAGGTTGGAGAGTAATTCAAAAGGCCTTTCTAATGACTACGTACCTGTGCAGGCGCCTGGCCTTCTCCAGCACATTGAACATGTGCTCCTGGAACACGTCCAGCCTGCGGTAGCGTCCTCGGTCTATGTTGGCCCGGATCACGTCGAAGTTGAGCGGAGGGTTCTCCGGGCTGGTCGGGTCCTGTTGAAGTCAGTTAACAGTTTTATTTGTCGTTCAGAAAAACAGTTGCTATTAAAAACTCTGAATGACTTTGCTGATATCGTAAACATCAGTTATTTTTAAGAGCATAACCAAGGGCCATATGAGTGCTGAATTATGATAGATTTTGCCTTTTAGATCACAATGAATAAGATTACATAGACAGTGGGGGACCTGATCCTAGATCAGCACTCCTACCCTGAGACACTATGAATACGGCAGCACCAGGTAGAGTATGGGCGATCTCCTTTCTCTTACCTGGGCAGGGATCTCAGCCAGTGAGTCGCTGTAACACCTCCCCTCCTCGTCCTGGTGCGCCAGCACAGACACAAACAGGTTCCTGATCAGTTCCATGACCACTGGCCCTACAGCAGGGGGAGAGCCGCCGCCCTCCTCCCCTACCTCCTGCAGCCGCCGGGTATCCAGGAGCACGCGGTGGAGGAGCAGAGCGTCACGGTAGATCAGGGACTCTGGCTCGTTGTAGGTACAGGCGTTGTTGAACATCACTGCAAAGTCTTCCACCAGAGCATCCACGTCCTGGTATCGGCCTCCCGCCATGTGGCTGGAGAACAAGAAGAGAAGATCATTGCATTTTCTATTGAAACGGGGAGAAATATACACTGCTCAAAAAAACAAAGGGAACACTAAAATAACACATCCTAGATCTGAATGAATGCAATATTCTTATTAGAATGTGCTGACAACAAAATCACACAAAAATTATCAATGGAAATCAAATGTATCAACCCTTGGAGGTCTGGATTTGGAGTCACTCAAAATTAAAGTGGAAAACCACACTACAGGCTGATCCAACTTTGATATAATGTCCTTAAAACAAGTCAAAATGAGGCCCTCCCTACAACGCCTGGGCATGCTCCTGGTCTCCTGAGAGATCTCCTCCCAGACCTGGACTAAAGCATCCGCCAACTCCTGGACAGTCTGTGGTGCAACGTGGCGTAGGTGGATGGAGCGAGACATGATGTCCCTGATGTGCTCAATTGGATTCAGGTCTGGGGAAGGGGTGGGCCAGTCCATAGCATCAATGCCTTCCTCTTGCAGGAACTGCTGACACACTCCAGCCACATGAGGTCTAGCATTGTCTTACATTAGGAGGAACCCAGGGCCAACCGCACCAGCATATGGTCTCACAAGGGGTCTGAGGATCTCATCTCGGTACCTAATGGCAGTCAGGCTACCTCACACCATGACTGACCCACCACCAAACCGGTCATACTGGAGGATGTTGCAGGCAGCAGAACGTTCTCCACGGCGTCTCCAGACTCTGTCACATGTGCTCAGTGTGAACCTGCTTTCATCTGTGAAGAGCACAGAGATTGGCAAATTGCCAATCTTGGTGTTCTCTGGCAAATGCCAAACGTCCTGCACGGTGTTGGGCTGTAAGCACAACCCCCACCTGTGGACGTCGGGCCCTCATGCCACCCTTATGGAGTCTGTTTCTGACCGTTGACTTGGAGTTACATTGTGTTGTTTAAGTGTTCCCTTTATTTTTTTGAGCAGTGTATATATATATTTCTTTTTACATCTTTACTTAATATGGTTTGCTTTATGGATTCGTCATTTATCTCACTTCATTCAAATAAAGCTACAACAACCTATATAGTATTTATTTAATTATTCATTTTTGGAGGGCAAATCATACTCAAATGTCACTGACATTGTTGTTACAGTCAATTTTATTCTGATACCTGTTATTTTTGTACTATACTCTTCTTATTTTATTCTACTGAATGAAACGTTGTTTTTAGTTTGATCAGATCCCAACCCCAAGCGCAGTTTAGTGGATAAGTGCCCTGCTCAAGAATACTGACAAAAGCAACCCTCCAGTTGCTGGCTCACTCCACAACAGCTTTTCCCTGTCGGAGCTGGGATTCAAACAGGGCAACCTTAGTTCCTGGCCCACCTCTCTAACCACCCAGCAACCTAACCTTTAGTTAGCCACACACTAGTGGTGGAAGGGTCAGCTGTTTGTTCACTCGCACCCACCTGCAATCGCCACTATGCCCATGTATTGCCTTTACCTCCCTTATCCTATCTTATTTGCACACTGTATATAGACTTTTTCTATTGTATTGTTGACTGTATGTTTGTTTATTCCATGTGTAACTCTGTGTTGTTGTTTGTGTCACACTGCTGTGCTTTATTTTGGCCAGGTCGCAATTGTAAATGAGAACTTGTTCTCAACTAGCCTACCTGGTTAAATAAAAGTGAAATATAAAAATAATAATAAGAATTCAACAGAATGAATTCTTCAATCTAGTTGACATTGGTAAAGTTCTGTCATCTCTGCTTCTTTCGCGGAGCAAAAGACGTTTAGTGGCAGAGGAGAAAATGCAATAACTTAAAAAAAATAAAAAAATATTTACTGGGATTCAAACTTCCAAATGACATCAGTTTGACCGGTTGTAAGGAAATAGAAAGCTGTGAAAACAACCCAATATGTTTCTGATGAGATTTTAGTTCAGCTTGGATGCATATTTTATGTGGATGAAATACTATCAGCTTTTATGATGCTGATAAAGATAGATACTGTCTGTAGTGGTGCTAACTGTGCATTCACATTCTCTCAAGATACTGAAAGAAAGATTTTCTCTCAACTCATATTCCCAAGTCAAAATGTAGCCTACATTTAAGAAATGCTTAATTCTTCAGGAGATAATATTAAGGCTATGTGAGAGGTTATAGACCTAGTGTCCAGATTTCATTTTCCATTTAACCCATCCGAACAGTAGGCCACAGTTCCCTTAAAGTGTCATAGGCTTATTTGAAGTCCCAGTCTTGTGACTGTTGAATTTATATAGCCCTCACAATTACACATAGACTGTACTGCTATCATCCTTTTACCACATCTTTCCAAAACATTACATTTCTGGCCCTCCCTTCGCTCTATTTTCAACTCTCCATTTCACAGCTTTTCTCATATTGAATAAAACTCTTGACATTGTTCTTTTTTCCGCCGTGGATTAACGCTTGCTTTTCTTTTGCCCGTTCCCAAAATAATTTGTAGACTATTTGGCACGCGTACAGTTAGCCTAAAATAATGAAAGAAAAACCTCAATGTAGCCTATAAATATAAATTGCACAAGAATGATAAAACATCCATGAATGTAAGGCATTGTTTTCTCTTTATTCAACCCAGCCTTTATCCACACAATATTACATGACCCTAAACCCCCAGATATAACCGCAGGAACTGCGGGTTATGAGTCAACCCGCACATCACTACCACACACACACACAGGTTAGCCTCTAGCTTACCTGCGCAGGCGCTCCATGTCGATGGGCCTCTTGATGGTGGCGTAGTAGTCAGGCAGCTCGGCACGGGAGGGCAGGCGCAGGAAGATGGTGGAGATGCGTCGCCCCCTGGCGTCTGTGTAGTTCCTCACAGCGTCATACAGCTCGTTGAGGCGCTGCTGCAGGGGGGTCAGGCACTTATTGGACTTCTTAGGAGACACACCACTCTTCCCTACAGAGAGAATTCCGTGAAAATGTAATCAAAACAGCAAGATATACAGTTGAAGAGGGAAGTTTACATACACTTCGGTTGGAGTCATTAAAACTCGTTTTTCAACCACTCCACAAATTTCTTGTTAACAAACTATAGTTTTGGCAAGTCGGTTAGGACATCTACTTTGTGCATGACACGAGTCCTTTTTCCAACAATTGCTTACAGACAAATTATTTCACTTATAATTCACTGTATCACAATTCCAGTGGGTCAGAAGTTTACATACACTAAGTTGACTGGGCCTTTAAACAGCATGGAAGATTCCAGAAAATGATGTCATGGCTTTAGAAGCTTCTGATAAGCTAATTGACATAATTTGAGTCAATTGGAGGTGTACCTGTAGATGTATTTCAAGGCCTACATTCAAACTCAGTGCCTCTTTGCTTGGCATCATGGGAAAATCAAAAGAAGTCAGCCAAGACATCAGGAATGAAAATGGTAGACCTCAACAAGTCTGGTTCATCCATGGGAACAATTTCCAAATGCCTGAAGGTACCGTATTAACACCATGGGACCAATCAGCCGTCATACCGCTCAGGAAGGAGACACGTTCTGTCTCCTAGAGATGAATGTACTTTGGTGCTAAAAGTGCAAATGAATCCCAAAACAACAGCAAAGGACCTTGTGAAGATGCTGGAGGAAATAGGTACACAAGTATCTATATCCACAGTAAATATAGATATAAATATATCGATATAACTTATTATATCGATATAACTTGAAAGGCCACTCAGCAAGGAAGAAGCCACTGCTCCAAAACCGCCATAAAAAAGCCAGACTACGGTTTGCAACTGCACATGGGGACAAAGATCGTACTTTTTGGAGAAATGTCCTCTGGTCTGATGAAACAAAAATAAAACAGTTGGCCATAATGACCATCGTTATGTTTGGAGGAAAAAGGGGGATGCTTGCAAGCTGAAGAACACCATCCCAACCGTGAAGCATGGGGTGGCAGCATCATGTTGTGGTTGTATTTTGCTAACGGAGGGACTGGTGCACTTCACAAAATAGATGGCTTCATGAGTTAGGAAAATTATGTAGATATATTGAAGCAAGAATATCAGTCAGGAAGTTAAAGCTTGGCTGCAAACGGGTCTTCCAAATGGACAATGACCCCAAGCATACTTCCAAAGTTGTGGCAAAATGGCTTAAGGACAACAAGGTCGAGGTATTGGAGTGGCCATCACAAAGCTCTGACCTCAATCCTATAAAATAAATTGTGGGCAGAACTGAAAAAGCATGTGCGAGCAAGGAGGTCTACAAACCCCGACTCGGTTACACCAGCTCTGTCAAAAGGAATGGGCCAAAATTCACCCAACTTATTGTGGGAAGCTTGTGGAAGGCTCCCGAAATGTTTGACCCAAGTTAAACAATTTAAAGGCAATGCTACCAAATACTAATTGAGTGTATGTAAACTTCTGACCCACTGGGAATGTGATGAAAGAAATACATGCTGAAATAAATCACTCTCCCTCCCTATTATTCTGACATTTCACATTCTTAAAATAAAGTGGTGATCCTAACTGACCTAAGACAGGGAATCTTTACTCGGATTAAATGTCAGGAATTGTGAAAAACTGAGTTTAAGTGTATTTGGCTAAGGTGTATGTTTTCTTGGAATTTTTCAGAAGTAATGTTAAAACGCCCATAGAGAAGAGTCAAACACACTTAGTTTGAGCTTAGGAGATCCCATGTTGTCAGTGTCCTCCTCGGGAGAAGCTCCTAGCTCCTTCCTCTTGTCCTTCACTATCTTCTCCAGGATGCCAGCGTCGTTATAAACCTTCACAGCAAAACAACATCAGAACATGTCACTCAACCCTCCCTTTTGTTGTAAATTTAGCCCAGGGTTGTGTTCATTAAGGAATAGGATAGACAGCATTCAGTTTCTTACTGGACATGTTCAGGTAGTCAGTCCCACCCAGTTTTACACCTACTAGGGATACGGCAAAAAAAAAAAAAAAACGATCCAAATGTTGAAACTGACATTTTTATTTTTTCCAAAAATCGGGTTTCTGTTATAATGAGAAGAAGAAAAGATTCCACGTGAATTCATAATGCCAGCAATTCTTTGGGTCTCACTGTTTTCATAGCAAGCTAGCGAGATGGCGAGAGAGGGGAGGAGCACAGTACAGGCAGGTCGGCCACCTAGTAGACAGTCAGACCGTGCACTAGACCTACCTAACGACAATTTATTTTATTTTATCAAAAGCTGTATCTTGCAATGTAATAATCTCACAATGTCTTTCAACTTCAGTAAAGCAGGGCCTATCATCAACGAATGGCTGAGGATACTGAATGAACGAGATACAACACTTTGCTCTCACGCAGTATCTGCGCATGTGCACCGGTTCGCTTCACACTGTTCACAGCGACATGGCCCTGTGAGTGATTGGCTGTGGTCCTACCTGAGATCCCTCCTCGTTGTAGTGACGTGCATTGCGGAACATCAGCCTCATGTCGTCCATCAGGGCTTCTTCGGTGGCGTAGCGCTTTGAGCGGACGTTGTGCTCGATGGTCTTAAGGTCCATGGGCTCCAGGATCACCTGATTAGTAGGGAGGAGTTAGGTTCATAGATTAGTCGATCCACGGCATCTGTATCGATTCCAACATTGGGGAATAAAAATAACAATTCCAAGATATTTTCCATTGCTGAACCCAAGATACGCGTTTCAAATGAACAAGATTCTGCTTGGATATAAAATGTGTGGCGTTTCTCCACTGCAATAGGATACATCCAATACACCGGACTACATTTTGTCATGGAAAGTAAGATTGGTACGTTTAAAGAAAAACGTTGATTAATTGACCCTAGCAACGACCAACTAGTGGATTGTGAAAGCCTTGTGTTGAACTCATATCTACCTTGTAGTAGTCTGCGTAATCCTTCTTGGAGGGCTTGACCATGAACAGATCACAGAGCCTCCGGTTGGTGCCTGGCTCTCTGGCTTCAGTCACTGCAGCATACAGTGCCTTCATACGGTTCTTCATGTTCTTCTTATGGCTGCAGAGCAAGAGAAGCCTGGGTTAGTGAAGTTACTTTTTAAAATTAAATATAAAACATGTATGAATGCAATATTAGCTAACACAAGTTGTCAGGATAGCGAATTAATGCGTTATAGATTTGATCAAAAAAACCTGGCCGCCTGTAGGCAACTTGAGTGCAAGTGTTGCAGATCTACTTAGCTTGACAAAGGGCCAACTTATAACACAGGAGGCTGCTGAGGGAAGGACAGCTAATAACATAGGCTGGATTGGCGTCAATGGAATGGTAAACACATGGAAACCATGTATTAGATGCTTTCGATACCATTCCGTCCATTCTGTGCCAGCCATTACTATGAGCCCGTCCTGCACAATTAAGGTGCCACCAACCTCCTGTGACTTATAAGCAGCTGTTGTAGATCGACACAGAAATCGAGAATGAAAGCGATAGGTGGTTGACTTGGTGTGAGATGGCAACAATGGGCATCTAAGTAGACGTGGTAAGGAAAGAGAGAAGTGGTCCTACCTTTTCCTCTTGGTGGCACTGCCGGTTCCTGTGTCAGAGGACAGAATGCTGTCCTGTTCCTCTTCGTCACCTCTCCTCAAAAGCTCCCTCTTCTTAAGCTGCAAAACATTCATTACATACTGCATTCAAAACAATAACAATAGTGTACTACTCACCATTCGGTCTTCAATTATTTTGTATACAGCACAGGAGGTTGGTGGAACCTTAATTGGGCTGGAGCGGAATGGTATCAAAAACATGGTTTCCATGTGCTTGATGCCATTCCATTTGCTCCATTCTGGCCATTATTATGAGCCACCACTGTTATATAGAAACCCTACCAGAATTAGCATTTTTATGTCTTGTATTCCTACAGTTCCAGTCCCAACCCACCACCAGAAAGAAATCCTACCAGTGAACTCTGAACTAGTTTAATATATTCAGCTCTTACCCTAAACCAGGGCTCTCCAATCTTGCTCCTGGAGAGCTACCGCCCTGTAGGTTTTTTCTCCAACCCCAATCTAGCGCACCTGATTCTAATAATTATCTGGTTGATAAGCTATACAGTGGCTTACGAAAGTATTCCCCCCCCCCCCGGCATTTTTCCAATTTTGGAATTCCTGGAATTAAAATAGATTTTTTTGGGGGGGGGGGGTTGTATCATTTGATTTACACAACATGCCTACCACTTTGAAGATGCAAAATATATATTTTTTATTGTGAAACAAACAAGAAATAAGACAAAAAAACGGAAAACTTGAGCGTGCATAACTATTCACCCCCCAAAGTCAATGCTTTATATAGCCACCTTTTGCAGCAATTACAGCTGCAAGTCTCTTGGAGTATGTCTCTATAAGCTTGGCACATCTAAACACTGGGATTTTTGCCCATTCTTCAAGGCAAAATTGCTCTAGCTCCTTCAAGTTGGATGGGTTCCGCTGGTGTACAGCAATCTTTAAGTCATACCACAGATTCTCAATTGGATTGAAGTCTGGGTTGCTTTAGCAGTATGCTTAGGGTCATTGTCTCAAATCTCTGGAAGACTGAAACAGGTTTCCCTCAAGAATTTCCCTGTATTTAGAGACATCCATCATTCCTTCAATTTTGACCAGTTTCTCAGTCCCTGCCGATGAAAAACACCCCCACAGCATGATGCTGCCACCACCATGCTTCACTGTTGGCATGGCGTTCTCGGAGTGATGAGAGGTGTTAGGTTTGCGCCAGACATAGCGTTTTCCTTGATGGCCAAAAAGCACCATTTTAGTTTCATTTAAATAGAGTACCTTCTTCCATATGTTTGGGGAGTCTCCCACATGCCTTTTGGTAAACACCAAACATGTTTGCTTATTTTTTTTCTGGCCACTCTTCCGTAAAGCCCAACTCTGTGGAGTGTACGGCTTAAAGTGGTCCTATGGACAGTTAATTCAATTGCTGCTGTGGAGCTTTGCAGCTCCTTCAAGGTAATCTTTGGTCTCTGTTGCCTTTCTGATGAATGCCCTCCTTCATCAATTTGGACTATTTTGTGTATGTCCATTACATGAAATCCTAATAAAAATCTATTTACATTACAGGTTGTAATGCAACAAAATAGGGGGGTGAATAGGGGGCCAAGGAGGGTGAATACTTTTGCCAGGCACTAGATTAGGTTAGTTACAACTGGGGTTGGAGTGAAACTCTACAAGAGGGTAGGTCCCCAGGAACAGGGCTGGAGAGCCCCCCTCCTAAACCAACAGCAAATGGCAAACAAGATCCAAGTCCCTCTACTGACCAGCAGGATCTGCTGCAGCCGGAGGGCCCGTTTGGAGATGCTTGAGGTGGGCACGTTGTAACACTTGGCATTCTCAAACATCAGAGTAAGGTCAGAGTCCATCTGCTCCACACTCTCATACTCCCCATTCTTCATCTTCTCCCTGAGACAGGGACAAAGAAGTTCATCATTCACTGAATGGATGGGTTTTTACATACATTCAAAATAGCACCAGGAGCTGGACAAAAACAAGGTCCATAGAGTTTTGCTGCTCGCAAAAAAGGAGAAAAAAGGAGAAAAAATTGCATTGGGAGCAGCAACACTGTGAGTGGACATTCTCTTTTTCATCATTGACTGACGTTAGCTACACGGACACCAACTCTCCATGTACAGTGCCTATTTGTATTTTTATTTATTTTATTTCACCTTTATTTAACCAGGTAGGCAAGTTGAGAACAAAGTTCTCATTTACAATTGCGAACTGGCCAAGATAAAGCAAAACAGTTTGACACATACAACGACACAGAGTTACACATGGAGTAAAACAAACATACAGTCAATAATACAGTATAAACAAGTCTATATACGATGTGAGCAAATGAGGTGAGATAAGGGAGGTAAAGGCCATGGTGGCAAAGTAAATACAATATAGCAAGTAAAACACTGGAATGATAGATTTGCAATGGAAGAATGTGCGAAGTAGAAATAAAAATAATGGGGTGCAAAGGAGCAAAATTCATTAATTAAATACAGTAGGGAAAGAGGTAGTTTGGGCTAAATTATAGGTGGGCTATGTACAGGTGCAGTAATATGTGAGCTGCTCTGACAGTTGGTGCTTAAAGCTAGTGAGGGAGATAAGTGTTTCCAGTTTCAGAGATTTTTGTAGTGCGTTCCAGTCATTGGCAGCAGAGAACTGGAAGGAGAGGCGGCCAAAGAAAGAATTGGTTTTGGGGGTGACTAGAGAAATATACCTGCTGGAGCGTGTGCTACAGGTGGGAGACGCTATGGTGACCAGCGAGCTGAGATAAGGGGGGACTTTACCTAGCAGGGTCTTGTAGATGACATGGAGCCAGTGGGTTTGGCGACGAGTATGAAGCGAGGGCCAGCCAATTGAGAGCGTACAGGTCGCAATGGTGGGTAGTATATGGGGCTTTGGTGACAAAACGGATTGCACTGTGATAGACTGCATCCAATTTGTTGAGTAGGATATTGGAGGCTATTTTGTAAATGACATCGCCAAAGTCGAGGATTGGTAGGATGGTCAGTTTTACAAGGGTATGTTTGGCAGCATGAGTGAAGGATGCTTTGTTGCGAAATAGGAAGCTATAGGACAATGTACTGTAGTAGCCTATTCCTACCTGATCTGCTGCAGGGCGATGGGGTGTTTGATCTGCTGGTAGTAGTCAGGGTATTCTTTCCTGGAGGGCAGCTGGAGGAAGGGTTCAGAAAGGAGCGGTCCCTGGCTGTTCCTAACCCCCCTCACAGCCTCGTACAGCTGGAACACTGGGTTACCCATGTCCATACTGGAGCTCAGGCACTCCGCCTCAGACTCACCCTCGTCATAATGCACAGAGCCTGGAACACATGATACACAGAGAAGTGCACACATTTACAAAATCACACATACTTAACACACCGTAACAACATAAAGCTATGAAGAGGGCTTGGCCTCAAAGACTCAACCATTCAAATCTGGTTAGTGTGTGCGCGTGTTTGTTGTGTTGACAAACTCACCAGAGAGCAGGGCGTCCTCGTCATTCTCTGAGCCGTACTGCAAAGCCAGAGTGATGGCAGAGAAACGGTCTCCCTGGGCTGACCTCCGGTTCTTGATGCGGACACTGGTCTTAGTGGGCTCAGCATGGTCTATCTCAGTCTTTCTCTGGATGAAGACCTTCTTGATGATGTTAGCATCCTTGACATCAAATAAGGAAGCATTGAGATTAGTGTGCTTTCTATAACATCTAAGTTGTAGACATGCAGGGAAATCTTGAGCACAACATGGCTCTACTGAAACTAGACTTTCCGCACAACTACTCACAAGAACATAAGATACCAATAGGGAAATGCTGTATAAAATATATCCTATGCCATATAGGAGGATAAATATACCTTAAAAACCTGAGATCCTGGTTCATTGTATGTTTTTGCATTTTTCACCAGAAGGTCAACATCCTTAGCCATGCCGGTGACACTTTTGTAGTATCCGATCTGACAAAGATTCACAAAATATCATGGTTAGGTTACAGAGTTACATTTTTGTTAATTAGCAGGCGCTCTTATCCAGAGCGACCGACAGTAGTGAAAGTATACATTTTCATACCGGTCCCCCACAGGAATCGAACCCACAACCCTGGTGCTGCAAGCGCCATGCTCTACGAACTGTGCTACACAGGACACATATGATTTCTTATATGATTACACAAAATAACAAACAATATCAAGTTGGCCTATATTCATGTGTTTATGTATTAATACGCTTAACCAATTAGATGTCAATCAATTCTACACAAATTGCACAAATTACCTGTATTCTCTGAGTGATGGCTCTCAGATCAAGGGGCTCCTTGATAACGGCATAGTAGTCTGGGTAGTGCACTTTGGAAGGCAGCTTCTGGAAGAGCTCACTGATGACCCTTCCTGAGGGGTCCGTGTATGACACTACAGCATCTAGCAGCTGCTCCAAAACCTCCTTCAGGCAGCTCGGTGGGGTCTGTAGATCAGAGCATACAGGAACAACCACAAGTTATGATCCCACGTACATCCAGTACTTATGGAACTTGAGTTGCAAGTGTTGCAAGTCTACGGAGCTTGTCAACAATGAGTAAACTTAGCTTGAGGGTAGATGTTGTAGACACAGAAGAGGTGAGAATAAAAGATATATGTGGTCGACTTAACATGATGTAGATTGTCCATGATAGATAGACATACAAAGCAGCAAGGAGCTTAAAGATCTCATGATATATAGATATATTTGTCAGATGATCTTTAATCTTTACCTCATCTTCAGTGAAGAGAGCACGATTATCTAGGATGTCTTCACCATCGTCATCATCTTCATCACCATCCCCTGGCTGAACAAACTCATTCCTGGTGTGGACATAGAGTTCCCACAGCCTGCAGGCTTCTTGGTACTCCACACCCTCAGCCTGACAAGTCAGAGATAAAACAGAGTTTCTGTTAGCCAGTATTTGCTGGCTGTTGGCCAAAAAAAAGAAAAAGAAAGTCAAATAAAATTGTTTTCGGCCAAATTGACCCGGGAGAAAACCCCCCACCGGTGGGCAGGCTATCAGCACGTCACCCACCACTTTAGCTGGAGGCAGTATGCATTAGACGTCGACCGATTATGATTTTTCGACGCCGATACCGAATATTGGAGGACCAAAAAAGAGGATACCGATTAAGCGGCTGATTTAAATAAATTTTAAAAAGTACTTGTAATAAAGACAATTACAACAATGCTGAATTAACACTTATTTTAACTTAATATAATACATCAATAAAAATCAATTTATCCTCAAGTAGATAATGAAACATGTTAAATTTGGTATAAATAATGCAAAAAACAAAGTGTTGGAGAAGAACGTAAAAGTGCCAATATGTGCTATGTAAGAAAACTAACGTTTCAGTTCCTTGCTCAGAACATGAGAACATATGAAAGCTGCTGGTTCCTTTTAACATGAGTCTTCAATATTCCCAGGTAAGGAGTTTTAGGTTGTAGTTATTATAGGACTATTTCCCTCTATACCATTTGTATTTCATTAACCTTTGACTATTGGATATTCTTATAGGCACTTTAGCATTGCCAGTGTAACAGTATAGCTTCCGTCCCTCTCCTCGCTCCTCCCTGGGCTCGAACCAGCAACACAATGACAACAGCCACCACATCGAAGCAGCGTTACTCATGCAGAGCAAGGGAAACAACCACCCCAAGGCTCAGAGAGAGTGAAGTTTGAAACGCTATTAGCGCGCGCTAACTAGCCAGCCATTTCACGTCGGTCACACCAGCCTCATCTCAGGAGTTGATAGGTTTGAAGTCATAAACAGCGCAATGCTTGACGCACAACGAAGAGCTGCTGGCAAAATGAGCCTGCTTCTGCCTACCACCACTCAGTCAGATACTTAGATACTTGTATGCTATCTAGTAATATAATCAACCATGTGTAGTTAACTAGTGATTATGATTGATTGTTTTTTATAAGTTTAATGCTAGCTAGCAACTTACCTTGGCTTACTGCATTTGCATAACAGGCAGTCTCCTTGTGGAGTGCAACGAGAGAGAGGCAGGCCGTTATTGCGTTGGACTAGTTAACTGTAAGGTTGCAAGATTGGATCCCCCGAGCCGACAAGGTGATAATCTGTCTTTCTGCCCCTGAACGAGGCAGTTAACCCACCGTTCCTAGGCCGTCATTGAAAACAAGAATGTGTTCTTAACTGACTTGCCTAGTTAAATAAAAGGTGTATAAAATTTAAATTGAACATTTTTTGAAAATAAAAAAATAAAAATAAAAAAAAAAATCGGCAAAATCGGAGCCCAATTAATCGGCCATTCCAATTAATCGGTCGACCTCTAGTATGCATTTTGAAAACATTGTTTGAAACCTGAATGTTTAACTTAATATTATGAGGCATGTCCTGCCTTGCTTGAAAATCCAAACAAAGAAATGCGTAGGCAATGAATTTATAAAGACTTGTTTCAAGTTTGGGGAAGCATACAATTTATCCTACCACTTCTTCCGATCTACGTGCCAGTTATGAGTTTCATATGCGCATGTCTGCGGAACAGCTTCATTTCAATAATAACGTTTTGTTTCTCAAAATCATTATCACGTTAATTCATAAAAATCTTATTTATACTGCTAAAAATATAAAAGTTCAAACTCAACTAATGCGAGAGCACTAGCATCTGCCATATGGACACATTGATACACTGATCATTGGTGGCTAAATAGCCTAAATGAGCACATGGAACTCAGGGGTGGCCAATGCATCTGGTGGCCTATAACTTATTGTCAACGAAGTAAAATTAGATAAAGCTGACAAATAAAACATACTAATGGAAATTCCAGTTCTTCCAGTCCCTTTCTTGTCTGTCTTGACTGGAGGTATGTATTATTGCTAGTGAAGTGCAACAATGTATCAAATCAATCAACTGGATCCAGCCTGAAGTGGTTTCTTGCTAACTTGCAACATTGTATCTACCCGCCTATTATACAGCCCTCAGACAGCTGTTTTTGCAAAAGCAAACTGTATTTTATTACTTTTCCACTGAGGCTTGGTGATTTTTTTTCAAATAGCCTAATAGTTCCTCACAATAGACCTATCATTTGCAATGGATGTAAAAAAAAAAAAAACATTTGACTTACTGTGTGGGATGAAGAAAATAATTACTTGGTTTATTAGTAGTGGATGTGGTAAGTTAAGACAAGCTGAAAACATCCCCAAATAGGCACTTTCTTACATATATGCGCAGCAGGCCAGGTAGGCTACTTCTGTGCTTGCTCCCCCAACATGAGAAACCAGACCCATGCTCATTGCTCACACCGAGCACTCCAAACAAAAGACAATGAAAAAAATGGCTAAACTCATAAATTATAGTTATGAAATAAACCTAAACGTGTTTCTCACAAGTGTAGCGGGTTGTGAACTCTGCAAAACACATTTCCACCCCAAGAATGAGAATGGTAAATGACTATAGGCCTAATTAGTAATACAATGCATTAACAGAAATTAATGTAACCAAATGACAGGCATTAATGGTATATTTTACTACTTGTGACACATGTAATGGGGAATTGATAAAAATAAACAATTCACACAATGAAACAGCAAAAGAATTGTCAGGAGACAGCTGAGTGCATTCTGGAGAGCTGAGCGCATGCATTCTGGAGAGAGATTTTTATTTATTTCACCTTTATTTAACCAGGTAGGCTAGTTGAGGCACAAGATGCACCTATAGTCTATCTTCGCCACACACCCTCTCCTTCTTCATGTCTCAATATTTTAAATCTTCTCACATAACTTATGCTTTTCGCTGACCGCCGCAACTCAATAATCAACTAGGCCTTTTGCCACCTGCGCTGGCTATGAAAGACTTCCTCATCTCAAATCAAATCGTATTTGTCACATACACATGGATAGCAGATGTTAATGCGAGTGTAGCGAAATGCTTGTGCTTCTAGTTCCGACAATGCAGTAATAACCAAAAAGTAATCTAGCTAACAATTCCAAAACTACTACCTTATAGACACAAGTGTAAGGGGATAAAGAATATGTACATAAAGATATGAGTGAGTGATGGTACAGAGCGGCATAGGCAAGATACAGTAGATGGTATTGAGTGCAGTATATACATATGAGATGAGTATGTAAACAAAGTGGCATAGTTAATGTGGCTTGTGATACATGTATTACATAAAGATGCAGTAGATGATATAGAGTACAGTATATACATATACATATGAGATGAATAATGTAGGGTATGTAAACATTATATTAGGTAGCATTGTTTAAAGTGGCTAGTGATATATTTTACATAATTTCCCATCAATTCCCATTATTAAAGTGGCTGGAGTTGAGTCAGTGTGTTGGCAGCAGCCACTCAATGTTAGTGGTGGCTGTTTAAGAGTCTGATGGCCTTGAGATAGAAGCTGTTTTTCAGTCTCTCGGTCCCAGCTTTGATGCACCTGTACTGACCTCGCCTTCTGGATGATAGTGGGGTGAACAGGCAGTGGCTCGGGTGGTTGTTGTCCTTGATGATCTTTATGGCCTTCCTGTGACATCGGGTTGTGTAGGTGTCCTGGAGGGCAGGTAGTTTGCCCCCGGTGATGCGTTGTGCAGACCTCACTACCCTCTGGAGAGCCTTACGGTTGTGGGCGGAGCAGTTGCCGTACCAGGCGGTGATACAGCCCGACAGGATGCTCTCGATTGTGCATCTGTAGAAGATTGTGAGTGCTTTTGGTGACAAGTCAAATTTCTTCAGCCTCCTGAGGTTGAAGAGGCGCTGCTGCGCCTTCTTCACGATGCTGTCTGTGTGGGTGGACTAATTCAGTTTGTCTGTGATGTGTACGCCGAGGAACTTAAAACTTACTACCCTCTCCACTACTGTTCCATCAATGTGGATAGGGGGGTGTTCCCTCTGCTGTTTCCTGAAGTCCACAATCCTCTCCTTAGTTTTGTTGACGTTGAGTGGGAGGTTATTTTCCTGACACCACACTCCGAGGGCCCTCACCTCCTCCCTGTAGGCCGTCTCATCGCTGTTGGTAATCAAGCCTACCACTGTTGTGTCGTCCGCAAACTTAATGATTGAGTTGGAGGCGTGCGTGGCCACGCAGTCGTGGGTGAACAGGGAGTACAGGAGAGGGCTCAGAACGCACCCTTGTGGGGCCCCAGTGTACAGGGCGGGGTCGAGACCCAGGGTCTCGAGCTTGATGACGAGCTTGGAGGGCACTATGGTGTTAAATGCCGAGCTGTAGTCGATGAACAGCATTCTCACATAGGTATTCCTCTTGTCCAGATGGGTTAGGGCAGTGTGCAGTGTGGTTGAGATTGCATCGTCTGTGGACCTATTTGGGCGGTAAGCAAATTGGAGTGGGTCTAGGGTGTCAGGTAGGGTGGAGGTGATATGGTCCTTGACTAGTCTCTCAAAGCACTTCATGATGACGGAAGTGAGTGCTGCGGGGCGGTAGTTGTTTAGCTCAGTTACCTTAGCTTTCTTGGGAACAGGAACAATGGTGGCCTTCTTGAAGCATGTGGGAAAGACAGACTGGGATAGGGATTGATTGAATATGTCCGTAAACACATCCCCAGCCACGCATGCTCTGAGGGCGCGGCTGGGGATGCCGCCTGGGCCTGCAGCCTTGCGAGGGTTGACACGTTTAAATGTTTTCCTCACGTCGGCTGCAGTGAAGGAGAGTCCGCATGTTTTAGTTGTGGGCCGTATCAGTGGCACTGTATTGTCCTCAAAGCGGGCAAAAAAGTAATTTAGTCTGCCTGGGAGCAAGACATCCTGGTCCGTGACTGGGCAGGTTCTCTTTTTGTAATCCGTGATTGACTGTAGACCCTGCCACATACCTCTTGTGTCTGAGCCGTTGAATTGAGATTCTACTTTGTCTCTATACTGACGCTTAGCTTGTTTGATTGCCTTGCGGAGGGAATAGTTACACTGTTTGTATTCGGTCATGTTTCCGGTCACCTTGCCCTGATTAAAAGCAGTGGTTTGGGCTTTCAGTTTCACGCGAATACTGCCATCAATCCACGGTTTCTGATTTGGGAATGTTTTAATCGTTGCTATGGGAACGACATCTTCAACACACGTTCTAATGAACTCGCTCATCGAATCAGCGTATTCATCAATGTTGTTGTCTGACGCAATACGAAACATATCCCAGTCCACGTGATGGAAGCCATTTCTCTTCTGTTCTATTGGTTTTCATATCAACTTTCTTTTGTTGTCCAGAAGCCAAAGGCACAATCCTAGTCATATTAGCAACCCGTCCTAGTTGTTGCATCTTTAGAGTCACCCTCTTTCTAAGGAGATTTTCATCTCGGTCATATACTGCATCAGGTGCACTGTTTAGAATTGCATTTAGGCAAATGTTTGAAATTGACGTTTTATTGTCTGCTTCATTACAGGAGTTGAATGTTCTGTTAAGATGAATTACCATAATGTAAATGTTATTTCTGTCATTCCAAGCACCGGAGGTAGACACCCTAATGGGTTACGAACCCAATGCATATGGGTCCGGTACATTTCTCATAATGGCCAGTAAATGTAAATCTTCCAAGTCACGTTGTCCAGTACCACATTATCCTAACGGAAACCCTGATATAAAAGCATGAATAACCCGCTGTGTCTAAAGGATGTGTTTCCTACTAGTCAAAGACTAACAAGGTTTGTTATCACAAAGTGTAATACCAGAAAGTACAGCACAATCAAGTTTTCAATCGATTTTCAGCTTAGACTTCAATCCACATAGTGTGTGTGTCACCTTATAGTAGGTCTTGGCGTTGTTGAACATGAGCTGGAAATCAGCAGTGAGCTGCTCCACATCTTGGTAGTCCTCTGACTTGAGCTTCTGCTGGATCTTGGTCATGTCTATGGGCTGGGACACCACCTCATAGTAGTCTGGCTGTTTCCTGAGGGAGGAAGAGGCAGAGATAAGACACCTGGGGGCTTTTCCTCTATATTTCGTCTATGGTCATTTGGCACCAAATATCAGAAAATGGGTTGGGAAAGGGAGGGACTAAATTTTTGTTATGACCCTTACCTTCTCTTTGGTACCCTGATAAACAGCTCACAAAACAGTCTTCCCTGGTTGTCCTTGTGGTCCCTGACAGTGTTGTACACCTCATGGCACACAGCAATCTGTTGAACACAAAACATGATATGATAATAATAATAATGTGGGTCGAAGCAGGTTACAGTAGACAATTCCGTGTTTGGGGAAACTTGGATTCACTGCATCACACAAATAAAACATGACAAACCTGACCAAGAGTAAAACAAGGATGTTGATAAAGATAACCACAAGCTTTATCAAAGGGATAGTCAGGGAGGATTCTTAAATTCACTCTGGAGTGTCAGACTGCACTCTCTGCGTTCATAAATTAAGAGCTTTGTTCGATTGTCCATTCGTAAATCCAAGTGCATTTCGCTCATGGAGCGTTCAGAGCGCACACCGGATGCGCTGGCCAAGGAGCAGGGTTGATCCGAGCATTCTGACCTCACAACAAGAGCCCAAGCTAACTAACTAACTAAATCTGGCTAGCTTCTTCCAAACACAAATGAGAGAACACCTCACGCTTCACTATTTTACTCGCCCTAGCAGAGCTGGTTAGACTGTTTACATGTTATCTGTGCAGCTAGCAACAATTTGATTTAGTTTTTTTGCATACTTTTACTGATGTCTGTCAAATTCAATGGGTTTTGCCATAATTTCTCAGAACAAGAATAGACTGACGAGTTTCAGAAGAAAGTTCTTTGCTTCTGGCCATTTTGAGCCTGTAATCAAACCCACAAATGCTGATGCTCCAGATACTCAACTAATCTAAAGGACAGTTTTATTGCTTCTTTAATCAGCACAACAGTTTTCATCTGTGGAAACATAATTGCAAAAGGGTTTTCTAATGATCAATTAGCCTTTTAAAATGATAAACTTGGATTAGCTAGCACAATGTGCCATTGGAACACAGGAGTGATGTTTGCTGATAATGGTCTCTGCACTCCTATATATAGATATTCCATAAAAATCAGCCGTTTCCAGCTACAATAGTCATTTACAACATTAACAATGTCTACACTGTATTTCAGATCAATTTGATGTTATTTTAAATGGACCAAAAATGAGCTTTTCTTTCAAAAACAAGAACAATTCTAAGTGAAACAAACCTTTGAATGGTTGTGTATATATTTTGTAGTTAATTTGATGTTTTTTCCCCCCACATTAATGTGTGTCACATCAGTTTGCAAACAATGCAAAAAATAATAATTTAGTTCATAAATCCGCATACAAACATGGTCTCTTTTTTGCTTACGGGTCTCTTTTCCAAGCTTAAACAGACAAACATTCACATATAACACCATGGGCCAGAAAAGGTTGAATAGATTGGCCGTGGTGTCAATCCAGCATGACTTCTGCCATGTTCAAAACAACTGGAAAATCTCAGACTTCAGTGAGTTCAAGACAACTGGGAACACTGGGGAAAAAAAACTAGCTTCAACTTGGAAAATACATTTTGAACAATCCTAGTTGAGAACTTGGGCCTCTTTCTAGAGCTCCGACCTGAAGATCACTGATGTGAGCAAGTGAGCACAGAACAACAAGGTTATTCCATAAATGTATTGTATGCTGCTGCATAATGTAATATGTCAGGGAGATATGTATACTGTAGCTAAGAAAGTAATATTATGTGTGTGTTGTGTGGTAAGCTGATAGTAGCTCATGTGCCTCACCCTAATTAATTTAGTCCCTTTCCCTCTCTTAACTCCTACTGTGACTTGGTGGTGCACATGTAGCCTATTGCCTGTTTTAGAGAAATGTAATCACTGAATATTGTAAGAGCTTTCATGGTCTGCTTATATGCTCCCTTTATGTATCCTACAGTTCTGACTTTGTGTACAGGGAGAATACTGTAAGAACGACGACCCATGTTCTGAATTCTGTCACTGTACATTTCAAAGGGCTGAATTTTTTATTATTTATATTGACGACGTCCATCCTAGCATTCTCAAATAATGTCTTCCGCTCGTCGTCCCCTTATGCCATAGTTTGCACATCTCAATTGTCAGTAGAAACCACATTTGTTTCAGCAAGTCAGCCATATCAGCTATGTTTTTAAGGGCAGTAAATGAGGGCGAATGAACTATTTTGCTGCCAGACAAGGCTCCGCTGATAGCTAGGTGTAGCGTTGGTAAGGATTCACTCCATGGTGCTGAAAGGAAATATCCGCTGTTGGGACAGCTTTATTTAGGCCCTAAAAGTTTGTGGGCACCGTTTGTCACCGTTATAGTGCAATTAATGCATTATTTAGTGGCTTTGCTGGCATTTTTTTATTTATATGGCATATATATGCATAAAAATAATGGGGGGAGTTTGTTTGCCCCACCAAGATCTACATGCTAAAATCGTCACTGCATCAGAGCTAGAAGAGTAAGACATTCAACTCACAGGATCTACCGTAGGGACATTAGAGGGTCTTCTCCTCTTTCGCCCGCTTCCAGGAGTGGAGGAGGAGGCATCGTCAAAGTCCCCTCCGCTCACACTACTACTGGATGGAGAGGTGGCCCTTCTCCTTTTCGAACTCATTGGTATAACTGATGGTACCTTCACAACAACACACACAAATACCGTTAGCTTGCTGGCTAAGTAGCCATCCAATTTTGTATAATATTATAAACACAGACTAGACCTGTAACGTTACAGAATGAAGTATTTTATTATAATTCGTTTATTTAACTAGGCAAGTCAATTAAGAAAATATTATGATTTACAATGACGGCCTACAAAGAGACAGAGTCCCGCTGGGACCAGGGCTGGGATTAAAAATAAAATGTACTGTACACTAGTAGGACAAAAACACACATCACGACAAGACAGACACCACAGCACTAGCTACATAAAGAGAGACCTAAGACGACAACACAGCATGGCAGCAAAACAACACCACCGTAGCAACATAACACGGTAGCAACTCAAACATTGAGAGAGATTAACTCTGAAAAGCATTTAAACACGTCCGTGTTAACTTTATCTGGCTACCGGTAACGTTAGCGAGGTAGCAGCTAGTTATCAAACATGGGAAAATGGGATCTTCGACGTATAATATTAGCTAGTTTATCTCGCTATCTAGCTAACAATCTGCTGATAAATACAGTTAGCAGTAACGTTGTTAGCTAGCTAGATGACTAAGTAAACTTACAAAGGCGAGCGCCTAAAATGTAAACGTTCGCTAAACCGTAAAAACTAGAGCTAGCTTGCTAACAAGCTAGTTGTAATGCTACTTTGATAAACAAATTGAAAGCAAAATGCAATCCCGGTTTACCTGAATTGTAGTATGTTTCCCTGAGCAAAATTGTTTCATTAAAAAGTCAATTCATTCGAAACGTTAGCTAGTCAAGCTCCTCCCCGTGGCAGTATATTGTGACCGGATGTGACCCTATAAAGCTGCGATCCATTTGAAAACAGTCGAGGCGGCAGGGACTTGAAAGGGTATCAAACGCATGAAGCGGAGACTGTGGGGGTGGTGGTTGAAAGAGCGCGCTGGTTTGAAATGGAAAAGCGTCGTGGTAGCTTTTGATAAAGAAGAACATCAATATGAAGCAGCTGCTTTATAAGTGGGATGCACTGTTAAGCGCCACATCCCGAGCGCGTTCGTGCTGATTGTTCGGAGATTGTGAAAGCCGGTTAAATGGCGTCCCTTGAGAAGGGAAGAACACGATGTATGTCAGGACAAGTGCAGTATTAGCATATACATACACACACTTGGGATACGAGGAGGAATGGGAGGGAGAAAGAGGCGGAGGAGATCTACGAGCGAGGGAGGAAGAGGGTGAGCTTGAGTATGTTAAAAATGGCGGGGAAAAGTGAAATGGTTTGTTCAAGTTGAATGGTAGAAAGTGTACACGCAGAGAACTAAAGACAGGAGGAAGAATGAGGGCGAAGTATCGGAGGTGATAGGTGTGGTGAATTTCTCGGAGCCCGAGGCTTGCACCAAGGTTTAGGATAAAGATGAGCCTGTGACAGGAGTGACCTTTTTTTGAAGAAGTGGACCCTTGCCTTTTGGCTGATCCGTTTCTGGTTTCATGGTGGATGAAAACAGAGTTGGGTGCTGTGGAATCGGTGAAGTTAACCAGAAGTGGTCTTGTGAGAATTGTTTGTGTTTCTACTGGTCAGAGGGAGAAGGTGATCTGCGTTAAACTGATAGGGGCAAGAAATGTGAATTGGACCCTGATCTCTCTTTTGACGAACATATTACGACTGTTTCAAGGCCAGCTTTTTTCCATCTATGTAACATTGCAAAAATCAGGAACTTTCTGTCCAAAAATGATGCAGAAAAATGTATCCATGCTTTTGTTACTTCTAGGTTAAACTACTGCAATGCTGTACTTTCCGGCTACCCGGATAAAGCACTAAATAAACTTCAGTTAGTGCTAAATACGGCTGCTAGAATCCTGACTAGAACCAAAAAATGTGATCATATTACTCCAGTGCTAGCCTCCCTACACTGGCTTCCTATCAAGGCAAGGGATGATTTCAAGGTTTTACTGCTAACCTATAAAGCATTACATGGGCTTGCTCCTTCCTATCTCTCTGATTTGGTCCTGCCGTACATACCTACACGTATGCTACGGTCACAAGATGCAGGCCTCCTAATTGTCCGTAGAATTTCTAAGCAAACAACTGGAGGCAGGGCTTTCTCCTATAGAGCTCCATTTTTATGGAACGGTCTGCCTACCCATGTCAAACTCGGTCTCAACCTTTAAGTTTTTACTGAAGACTCATCTCTTCAGTGGGTCATATGATTGAGTGTAGTCTGGCCCAGGAGTGTGAAGATGAACGGAAAGGCTCTGGAGCAATGAACCGCCCTTGCTGTCTCTGCCTGGCCGGTTCCCCTCTTTCCAATGGGATTCTCTGCCTCTAACCCTATTACAGGGGCTGAGTCACTGGCTAACTGGTGCTCTTTCATGCCGTCACTTGAGTGGGTTGAGTCACTGATGTGATCTTCCTGTCTGGGTTGGCGACCCCCTTGGGTTGTGCCGTGGCGGAGATGTTTGTGAGCTATCCCTGGCCTTGTCTCAGGATGGTAAGTTGGTGGTTGAAGATATCCCTCGAGTGGTGTGGGGGCTGTGCTTTGGCAAAGTGGGTGGGGTTATATTCTTCCTGTTTGGCCCTGTCTGGGGGTATCATCGGATGGGGCCACAGTGTCTCCTGACCCCCCACTGTCTCAGCCTCCAGTATTTATGCTGCAGAAGTTTGTGTCGGGGGGCTAGTGTCAGTTTGTTATATCTGTTATATCTCTCAGAGGACCTGAGCCCTTGGACCAAGCCTCAGGACTACCTGGCATGATGACTCCTTGCTGTCCCTAGTCCACCTGGCTGTGCTGCTGCTCCATTTTCAACTTTTCTGCCTGTGATTATTATTTGACCATGCTGGTCATTTATGAACATTTGAACATCTTGGCCATGATCTGTTATAATCTCCACCCGGCACAGCCAGAAGAGGACTGGCCACCCCTCATAGCCTGGTTCCTCTCTAGGTTTCATCCTAAATTCTGGCCTTTCTAGGGAGTTTTTCCTAGCCACCGTGCTTCTACACCTGCATTGCTTGCTGTTTGGGGTTTTAGGCTGGGTTTCTGTACAGCACTTTGAGATATCAGCTGATGTACGAAGGGCTATATAAATAAATAAATTAGATTAGATTGTTTTGCTCTCAAGAAAAGGGTTCCATTGAAAGGAGTGATTACTAGGGTAGCAGTTAATGTAAAAATTGACCAACTGAAGGGGAATATTCCTGGGGTTTGTGATGCTTGTTGTTTGGTGCGACACAGACAGGGTGGCGTGAGTGGTGAAACAGAAGAGTCATTGTCTGTTCTTTCGAGTTTCGATATTGACTCTTTGCCCGACGAAGTGATGTTAGAATAAATGGTGGTATGTTAATTGTAGAGGTCCCCTTAAGGCTGGGGATCAGAAATGTTCCATGCAAGAGAAGCAGGTTGAGGTTCCAGGGTTGGAGTAGTGCAAAGGTTGTCATATGCTGAGGCAGTGAAGAAAGTAGAGGAAGATGGGTCAAGTGGGAGGGGTCCCGAGAGGAGTGTTGTGAGTAGGAGATCTGTACCAGTGAAGGGGGATAGGCCAACAAGTGATATGTTTCAGTAAAATTGGATTTTTAACGTGTATAGCAATGGTTATCAACTGTACTGCAGGGATGGAACATGTTTGTGTAGGTTGTAGTGGCAGCTGCAGAGGGGTATTTGGGTGTGCGAGATTTGACATCAAAAGAGATACAGGGTGTGTTAAGTGGTGGTCTCATCCTTTCAGGTTGTTGGCATGAGGTAGCCCTAAATGGATTGAAATAGCGGAGTAGGGTGGTGTTATTTTTTATTATTTGATTTATTATTAAATTTTTTGTGAGTGTTGTGTTAGATGGTAGGATATTTATTCATTTCTTTCAAGCAAAGTATAAGGGAGTTGTACTCCAGTCTAGTAGGTGGCGGTAATGCAACATTTATAGGATGCCAACCGCCGTTACACCTCATCAAAGAAGAAGGCGACGTTGGACCTACAAATCAAATGTCTGTAAAAATATCCCTGTTGTGGTGGTTGAGTGTTTCTATCTAACGGTGAATGGGAAACATGGTGGAAGTGGATCAAGCAGTATGTCAAGAAAGGTTGAAGACGAATGTTCACAATAGACAGTAGTATCGAAAACTGGAGAAAGTAAATTGTCTAACATTTGTCTGTCCTGTTTTTTGATAAAGAACAAATGGCTATGCATGTAAAGTGTTGGTCCCATGTTTCATGAGATGAAATGTGCAGTTTTGTCACACAACACAATGCCACAGTTGTCTCAAGTTGAGGGTGCATGCAATTGGCATTCTGACTAGAATAATGTCCACCATAGCTGTTGCTAATTGAATGCTAATTTCGCTACCATAAGCTGCCTCCAGAATCGGCCTCACAACCACAGACCACTTGTAACCACGCCAGCCCAGGACCTCCACATCCGGTTTCTTCACCTGTGGGAACAGCTGAGACCAGCCACCCAGACAGCTGATGATACTGGGTTTGCACAACTGAAAAATGTCTGCACAAACTGTCAAATATCGTCCCAGGGAAGCTCATCTGCATGCTCGTTATCCTCACCAGGGTCTTGACCTGACTGCAGTTCGGCGTTGTAACCGACTTCAGTGGGCAAATGCTCACCTTCAATGTACACTGGCACACTGGATAAGTGTACTCTTCACAGATGAATCCCAACTGTACTATGCTCTCTCTAATTCTCTCTTTCTTTCTCTCTCTCGGAGGACCTGAGCCCTAGGACCGTGCCCCAGGACTACCTGACATGATGGCTCCTTGCTGTCCCCAGTCCATCTGACTGTGCTGCTGCTCCAGTTTCAACTGTTCTGCCTTATTATTATTTGACCATGCTGGTCATTTATGAACATTTGAACATCTTGGTCATGTTCTGTTATAATCTCTACCCGGCACAGCCAGAAGAGGACTGGCCACCCCACATAGCCCGGTTCCTCTCTAGGTTTCTTCCTAGGTTTTGGCCTTTCTAGGGAGTTTTTCCTAGCCACCGTGCTTTTACACCTGCATTGTTTGCTGTTTGGGGTTTTAGGCTGGGTTTCTGTACAGCACTTTGAGATATCAGCTGATGTACGAAGGGCTATATAAATAAATTTGATTTGATTTGATTTGATGGCGTGTATGACATTGTGTGGGCGAGTGGTTTGCTGATGTCAACGTTGTGAACTGAGTGCCCCGTGGTGGTAGGGTTATCGTATGGGTAGTCATAAGCTACGGACAATGAACACAATTGCAATTTATCTATGGAATTTTTATTGCACAGAGATACTGTGGACGAGTTCCTGAGGCCCATTGTTGTGCCATTCATCCACTGCCATCACCTTATGTTTCAGTATGATAATGCGCCATGTTTCACCTCTCAAGGATCTCTACACAATTCCTGATAGCTGAAAATGTCCCAGTTCTTCCTTGGCCTGCATACACAGACATGTCACCCATTGAGCAAGTTTGGGATGCTCTGTTGCATCTGTTGGTCAGATACTGACTGGATATCTGTATTCCCAGTCATGTGGAATCCATAAATTAGGGCAGTGTTTCCCAACCCTGGTCCTCGAGTACCCCCAACAGTACACATTTGTGTTGTAGCCCTTGACAAACATGCCTCATTCAACTCATTGAGGGCTTGATGAGTTGACAATTTGAATCAGGTGTGCGTGTCCAGGGTTAATAAAACTGTACTGTTGGGGGTATTTGAGGACCAGGGTTGGGAAACACTGGATTAGGGACTAAATAATTTATTTAAATTGATTTATTTCCTTATATGAACTGTAACTTGGTAAAATCTGTTGCTGCAGGATTATTTTCCTGGTGTGGCAAACTGGCTCAAATTACATATGTAGAGTTCTCAGAATCAAAATGAATTTGTTTTAACATTCTGAAATTAAATCTCATGCAATTATGATTGTATTTCATTCATTGGAATGGAATTGTGTGGATTCTGGAATTGCACCCTCAATAATAATTTATAATAACAGCGTCATGGTGTGTGTTAAGCTATTATCATTAAGAATTAGGCTACAATCCTTTACAGTAAGGTTGCAAAGAGAGGGCACATTACTGGAAACGTTCTATGTTTACCAGGAAACTACTAGAATTTTGGTAGCATTCAAGTTCTTTGGGGTATTTAATAAGATGATATCTAGTGGCCTTTTTGGGTACTTCCGAATATCACATGGGTCTGTAATTACTATGGCCTTCTGTGTGGCCTTATCACATGTTGAAAATTAAAATAAGAATGACAAATCTGTAAAAACATTCTCTTAAAAATAAACAATCAACTTAGTGAATGCCATTTGTTTTTAATATGAGGGTTTCATAATTAAATATCCTTTATATATACAGTGGGGAGAACAAGTATTTGATACACTACCAGTTTTGCAGGTTTTCCTACTTACAAAGCATGGAGAGGTCTGCAATTTTTTATCATAGGTACATTTCAACTGTGAGAGACGGAATCTAAAACAAAAATCCAGAAAATCACATTTGATTTTTAAGTAATTAATTTGCATTTTATTGCATGACATAAGTATTTGATCACCTACCAACCAGTAAGAATTCCAGCTCTCACAGACCTGTTAGTTTTTCTTTAAGAAGCCCTCCTGTTCTCCATTCATTACCTGTATTAACTGCACCTGTTTGAACTCGATACCTGTATAAAAGACACCTGTCCACACACTCAATCAAACAGATGCCAATCTCTCCACAATGGCCAAGACCAGAGAGGGTGTAAGGGCATCAGGGATACAATTGTAGACCTGCACAAGGCTGGGATGGGCTACAGGACAATAGGCAAGCAGCTTGGTGAGAAGGCAACAACTGTTGGTGCAATTATTAGAAAATGGAAGAAGTTCAAGATGACGGTCAATCGCCCTCGGTCTGGGGCTCCATGCAAGATCTCACCTCGTGGGGCATCAATGATCACGAGGAAGGTGAGGGATCAGCCCAGAATTACACGGCAGGACCTGGTCATTGACCTGATGAGAGCTGTGACCACAGCATCAAAGAAAACCATTAGTAACACACTATGCCATCATGAATTAAAATCCTGCAGCGCACGCAAGGTCCCCCTGCTCAAGCCAGTGCATGTCCAGGCCCGTCTGAAGTTTGCCAATGACCATCTGGATGATCCAGATGAGGAATGGGAGAAGGTCATGTGGTCTGATGAGACAAAAATAGAGCTTTTTGGTCTAAACTCCACTCGCCGTGTTTGGAGGAAGAAGAAGGATGAGTACAACCCCAAGAACACCATCCCAAACGTGAAGCATGGAGGTGGAAACATCATTCTTTGGGGATGCTTTTCAGCAAAGGGGACAGGACGACTGCGCCGTATTGAGGGGAGGATGGATGGGGCCATGTATCGCGAGATCTTGGCCAACAACCTCCATCCCTCAAGAAGAGCATTGAAGATGGGTCGTGGCTGGGTTTTCCAGCATGACAACAACCCGAAACACACAGCCAGGGCAACTAAGGAGTGGCTCCGTAAGAAGCATCTCAAGGTCCTGGAGTGGCCTAGCCAGTCTCCAGACCTGAACCCAATAGAAAATCTTTGGAGGGAGCTGAAAGTCAGTATTGCCCAGCGACAGCCCCGAAACCTGAGGGATCTGGAGAAGGTCTGTATGGAGGAGTGGGCCAAAATCCCTGCTGCAGTGTGCAAACCTGGTCAAGAACTACAGGAAACGTATGATCTCTGTAATTGCAAACAAAGGTTTCTGTACCAAATATTAAGTTCTGCTTTTCTGATGTATCAAATACTTATGTCATGCAATAAAATGCAAATTAATTACTTACAAATCATACAATGTGATTTTCGGGATGTTTGTTTTAGATTCCGTCTCTCACAGTTGAAGTGTACCTATGATACAAATTACAGACCTCTGCATGCTTTGTAAGTAGGAAAACCTGCAAAATTGGCAGTGTATCAAATAGTTGTTCTCCCTACTGTATAATGAGGGTTTCATCATGAAATATCCTTTATAAATCTTTTTTACACATTTTCTTTTCACTATGTCAAATGTCTTTTGTAAATGTTTTGGTGCCACTATTGGTGGCAATTGTGAAAAAATTGTCATTGCTGTTGATAAGATTAGCTTTTTTCATTAGTTAGGATATTTTATTTTGAACCATATGGTATATCTACTAGAAACTCATGGACATGGATATAAAAAAAGTAACACTAGCCTATATATCAGGCCTGCTATATATTAATAATAAAATAAATGTTATTCAAGTGTAAATTACCGAAGTTACCATAGATACCTGTTAATTATGAAATGACAAGATTCCACTACTTTTGGTAAATTACTGGTAGCTTTAAAACCTGCATGCCAGGCTCTTGATGCCAGGCTATATTGATTCAACCCTTGTGAGGTGTTTGTGTCTGTGGGACCCATTTTCAATGTTTACTGAAAGAAAAATTATACAATGAATATTTTTTTTCAACCTGGGACTCATTGGCCTTGGCTCATTTTCTGTGAAGAACATGTAAAAGAACACATACACATTTATATTTCATATGTGGTGTTTGGGTCCACTGGACCTGGGGGTAATAAAAGTGTGTGTGTAGGTGAAAACAAGTAAAAATGGAGAAAAAAAAGTTTGCTGTGTGCCTTCACTCTGTCTTCCTCCTCCCTGGGCCTGCTGTTTCAACATAGGCAGGGATACAGAGGTTGTTGGTGCTGTCTCCTGCTTTTATCACACTCTTTACCCTTTGTAGAGTGTGAAACTACACAATGTATTGCGGGAACCTGCACAGTGTTATTACAATACATTATTTCGATACAATGTAAAAAAAATCTGTATTTTCTCACACTCTACCCCAGCCAGGTGCAAAGTGGGGGAGGGACACAACAAATAAATAGCTTTGCATGTGTGGCTTCTTACAATCACTATGGTCAAAATAATCTCTGCTCAGAGGGCCTTAGAAATAATTTTTGCGGAGAGAGAAGCTGGTGTGGTAGGAGCATCTTCCACTTTGGAAGATGAAGAATATTCAGAATATGAGGATCATGTCTCCGTCAATTCTGAGTCCGGCAGTGAGTTGGAAGAAGAGGATGAGATTGACCCTCAGCCAGACCAAGGACCAGCCAGTCAGCAGCCAGCCCCAGGAACAGCCCGTCAGCAACCAGCTTATCAGCAGCCTGAAGGAGGAGAAATATGAATGTCAAAATATTGTGAAATTGAATGGTCCCACGGAATGAGCCACCCCACATGGCTGTCAATGTGATGAGAATGATACCATGGCCGACGCTGATGGCGGTTACTCATGTAGAGGACATGAAGTCTTCTTTTCAACTGTTCATCCCAGACACCATTCACAAAAACACTGGACTGCACTCATTTGGAGGAAATGTGTGTTTTTGGAAAGAGATGGACCAAACTCATTTACATGCATACTTTGGGGTTCTTATTCTTCCTGGTGTTTTCAGATCCAATGGGGAATCCACAGAATCCCTGTGGGATGCAGAAACTGTCAGATAACTTTTCTGTGCAAAAATGTCTTTGGAAAACTTCCACATTATTTCCAGGATTATCCTCTTCAATAATCGAGACACCAGACCAGCTCGGCGGCAGAGAGACAAGCTAGCTGCATTCAGGTCAGTGGGTGGACCTTCTTCCCCTGTTTTACAACCCTGGACCCAACATTACTGTTGATGAGCAGCTTATGCCATTTAGGGGCTGCTGTCCCTTCAGGCAGTACATAGCATCCAAACCCGCAAAATATGGAATCAAGATATGGGCTGCCTATGATGCTGCTTCATCATATGTGTGGAACTTGCAAGTGGATACAGGGAAGCCAGATAGGAGCCCCAGAGAAGAACCAAGGGATGTGGTTTGTCCTGGACGTGACAGAGGGACTACGTGGCCACAACATCACATGCAATAACTTTTCTACTTTGCAGAAGCTGAGACAAAAGCTCCTCAACAGGAAGCTGACGATGGTAGGAACAGTACAAAAAAACATGCCAGAGCTCCAACCTCAGCTGTTGAATACACGGAACAGGCCCATTAATTCCTCTTAAGTTTATGTTCACAGCCGACACGTCCCTAGTGTCCTATGTGCCAAATAAAGGCAAAAATGTGGTACTCATGAGTACGCTGCATAGGGATGGGGTAATTTGTGGCCAGGAACATCACAAAACAGAAATCATAATGGATTACAATGTCACAAAAGGAGGGGTGGACAATTTAGACACGCTGGTGACTGGCTACAGCTGCAAAAGAAGAACCGTACGCTGGCCACTTGTGATATTCTTCAACATCTTGGACATCTCGCCTTGCAACACGTTTGTCATCTGGATGGTGTTGAACCCAGATTGGAACAGAAGGAAGCTCCAGAGGAGACGGCTCTTTCTCGGGGAGCTGGGCAAGGCATTGGTAGGACCTAAAATCCAGAAGAGGCAACATATCCCAAGGACACCAGCTTCTGCAGCCATTGTGAGGAGGATTCAGGAGGAGGATGCTGGTGCCCCATCCGCCCATCCATCCGAACCACAGAACCAACAACTCCGGAAGTGTGAGTGATGTTGTTGCATGTGTGTGTGCCTGACTCTCCTACCCTGGCCTGCTGTAACTATATATGTAAGTGAGATGTTAATAAAAGTCCTGAGTGTTTTCATCATTCTAGATTGCAGCCGGTAGCAACAAGAAGAAGCACTGTGATGTGTGTGGGCCCAAGAAGGACAGGAAGACACAGTGCACATGCATAAAGTCTAAGAAATACAATTGCAACACACACAGTAAATCTCTGTCCCTCATGTGGTGTGTAGACCCGCATTAATTTGTGTTCAATGGGGCTCATTTATCGTTTCCATAAAATACTGTATGTAAAATGTGTCCTTCCAATTTGTTCAGTTCAAATCAATAAACATCAATAGTGATGAAAACCTTGTTTCATTTATATTTGCTCAATATTAACATGATTTATTCCACCCATGTCTTAATTATTATTTATATTTTTCAAAACGATTTTAAAAATGATAAATGTGATCTGGAAAATATTAACCATGTATGCTGTCTATATTGCTTGTAATTTATATAAGTCAACATATAATTATTACGTATTTTTACGTAAATTGTTATGGCTGTATTGTTTTAAAAACCCAATAATGCTGTGGGTCAAACAGACCCGCGAACATTGGGTGGATAACAAAAACATAAACATCACACAATGGTTAAGTAAGTCCAGTAGGCTACTTTTTAGCTGTGGTTGATTTGGGGCTGTTTGATTTCCTGAGCTGTGAAGCCAATGCCCTTCTTTGACGTCAGGCGCGAGACCAGCAGCCTCAACTGATATAGCGCTGCGCATAGAGCCAAACAGCCCATTGACAGGGAGAAGGGATTCTTGAGCTTTGCGCATTCAGGTAAGATTTGCATTGAATTTGGACGCAAAATAAAACATAGGCTAACCACATTTTACACAAAGCGTTTTTTTTTTGTGTCCTCGGGTAGGCTAATAATGTCGCAGTAGACTATTCTATAGCCTGTCTATCCAACTGGCGCATGTTCGATTTTGCAATGTCTTCTACGTACTACCTTAGCCTACAATGCATATCCATCTATGACTATAGCCGTTTTATACTCTCGCTGGACTATAGCCTACCCTTGAACATTCAGAATGCTTATGTACACCCATACACCTTGTATTTTGATTCCAACCATCGCCTATTGATGTGCGCTATACTTGTAGGCTACCTGTGTTTGACAGATTAGTCTATATGATAATATTTTACATTTCTTAACCCGTCTGCTATTGTAGGCCTACCGTTGTCATTGATAGCCTATTCGTGCCTATGAAAACCTGCCAGTTTCTCACATAATTGACAGTGAAGTAAGTACTTGGCTGCGTTTACACAGGCAGTCCAATTCTGATCTTTGTTTCACTAATTTACATCAGATCTTTCATGTCAGGTATTTTTCAGAGCTTTTTTACATGCGATCTTTTCACATCCGATACTCTTCAGAGCTGATCAGGTTGGTCAAAAGACCAATTAGTGAAGAAAAGGGCAGAATTGGTCTGCCTGTTTAAATGCAGCCCTATTCTATTATTTTCTATATCAGATCTATTTCTTCTTACATTTCAAGTCTTGTACTATTGGAAACCGAATAAAGCTAGAAGAACTGAGGCTATGGAACAATATATTGCATACTTCCTGTGTTATTGGTGACATTCTGCTGTAATCCTATGGCTTTCCTTACTCTTTGAGATATGCAATACTATACTACTATTCATGCATAAAGCAATAATGTCCAGGACTGCCACACGTTTCCATGTGACTACTGCACTGTGCTACACGCTAGGACTTTGCCAATAGGGCAATGGTCATCATCAGTTCTCGATAGGTTGGCATGAAAGACAGTTGTAGAGAGGTTGCAGGTATACACCAGATGTTAGGGTCCAGAGAAATCTCCCTAAACAAGTATGTTTGACCTTTGCCTTATTCAACTTATTTTCGCCTCATTACAACCTACAGTCAAAGTATGTGAAATTAATAAAAATTGTACTGCTAAATCTCCTAGTTGTACACTTCATGAAATGAAAAATCCATCCTAATTATGGTGGATGGGACTACTTGAGACAACTGCCTGCCAATGTCTCCTGCACTTAAAAAAAATGATTTCATCCATCAGATTCCAGTGTTGACTCTTGGATGTTGAACAATATTATCTGAAGATAAGTGAAATTGTTGCATGTTGTGTTTTATATTTTGTTCAGTGCATATACTGTGCATTCAAAATATTCAGACCTCTTGACTGTTACGTTACAGCCTTATTCTAAAATGTATGAATGTTTTTTTCCTCATCAATCGACACACAATACCCCATTATGGGGTATGTGTCGATTGAAAATAAAAAATAAAATACATATCTCATTTACATAAGTATTCAGACCCTTTATCAGTACTTTATTGAAGCACCTTTGGCAGCGATTACAGCCTCAAGTGTTCTTGGGTATGACACTATAAGCGTGACACACCTATATTTGGGGAGTTTCTCCCATTCTTCTCTGCAGATCCTCTCAAGCTCTGTCAGGTTGGAAGGGGAGCTTCACTGCACAGCTATTTTCAGGTTTCTCCAGAGATGAGATCGGGTTCAAGTGTGGGCTCTGGCTGGGCCACTCAAGGACATTCAGAGACTTGACCCAAAGCCACTACTGCTTTGTCTTGGCTGTGTGCTTAGGGTCGTTTGCCCCAGTCTGAGGTCCTTGACGCTCTGGAGCAGGTTTTCATCAAGGATCTCTATACTTTTCTCCATTCATCTCATTCATCTTTCCCTCTATCCTGACTAGTCTCCCAGTCCCTGCTGCTGAAAACCATCCCCACAGCATGATGCTGCCACCACCATGCTTCACCGTAGGGATGGTGCCAGGTTTCCTACAGATGTGACGCTTGGCATTCAGGTTTCATCAGACCAGAGAATCTTGTTTGTCATGGTCTGAGTCCTTCAGGTGCCATTTAGCAAACTCCAAGCTGGCTGTCATGTGCCTTTTACTGAGGAGTGGCTTCCGTCTAGCCAATTTACCATAAAGGCCTGATTGGTGGAGTGCTGCAGAGATGGTTGTCCTTCTGGAAGTTTCCCCCATCTCCACAGGGGAGCTCTGTCAGAGTGACCATCAGGTTCTTGGTCACCTCCCTGACCAAGGCCCTTCTCCCCTGATTGCTCATTTTGGCCAGCTCTAGGAAGAGTCTTGGTGGTTCCAAACTTCGTCCAATGATGGAGGACGCTTTGTTCTTGGGGACCTTCATTGCTGCAGAAATGTTTGCTCCCCTTCCCAAGATCTGTGCCTCGACACAATCCTGTCATGGAGCTCTGCGGCTAATTCCTTCAACCTCATGGCTTGGTTTTTGCTCTTAACATGCACTGTCAACTGTGGGACCTTATATAGACAGCTGTGTGCCTTTCCAAATCATGTACAATCAATTGAACTCACCACAGGTGGACTCCAATCAAGTTGTAGAAACATCTCAAGGATGATCAATGTAAACAGGATGCACCTGAGCTCAATTTCGAGTCTCATAGCAAAGGTTCTGAATACTTATATAAATAAGGTATTTCTGTTTTTAATTCCTGGTATATTTGCTAAATGGTCTAAACCTGTTTTCACATTGTCATTATGGGGTATTGTACGTAGATTGAGGAGGACCATTGTTTTATTTAATCAATTTTAGAATAAGGCTGTAACGTAACAAAATGTGAAAAAAGGGAAGGTGTGTGAATACTTTCCGAATGCACATATATATATATATATATATTTATTATTATTATTATTATTATTTCTACCGGTCTAAAGTTTTAGAACACCTACTCATACAAGGGTTTTTCTTTAGTTGTACTATTTTCTACATTGTAGAATAATAGTGAAGACATCAACAACTATGAAATAACACATATGGAATCATGTAGTAAACCAAAAAAGTGTTAAACAATATACACACACACTACATGACAAAGTATGTGAACGCTTGCTCATCGAACATCTCATTCCAAAATCATGGACAATATTATGGAGTTGGTCCCACTGCTATAATAGGTTCCAATCTTCTGGGAAGGCTTTCCACCAGATGTTGGAACATTGCTGCAGGAACTTGCTTCCATTAGTGCATTAGTGAGATTGTGCCCTGATGTTTAGGCCTGGCTCGCATTCGGTATTCCATTTCATCCCAAAGGTGTTCGATGGGGTTAAGGTCAGTGCTCTGTGCAGGCCAGTCAAGATCTTCCACACCTATCTCGACAAACCATTTCTGTCTGGACCTTGCTTTGTGCATGGGGGCATTGTCATGTTGAAACAGGTAAGGGCCTTCCCCAAACTGTTGCCACAAAGTTGGGACCATAGAATTTTCTAGAATGCCATTGTATGCTGTAGCGTTAATATTTCCATTCACTGGAACTAAGGGGCCTCGTCTAAACCATGAAAAACACCCTCAGACATTATTCCTCCTCCACCAAACTTTACAGTTTGGACTATGCGTTGTGGCAGGTAGCGTTCTTCTGGCATCCGCCAAACGCAGATTCATCCATCGGACTGCCAGATGGTGAAGCATGATTCATCACTCCACAGAACACGTTTTCACTGCTCCAGAGTCCAATGGTGGCGAGCTTTACACCACTCCAGCCGACACTTGGCAATGCGCATGGTGATCTTAAGCTTGTGTGTGTGCGGCTGCTTGGCCATGGAAACCCATTTCTTGAAGCTCCCGACAAACAGTTCTATTGCTGACGTTGCTCCCAGAGGCAGTTTGGAACTCTATATTTTTGCAACCTAGGACATACGATTTTGACTATCTATTTATAAAATGGGTAGGACCGCGGGCTGCCAGTTGCCCATCCGTGATATATATATTGAACAAAAATGTCAAAATATGTTCCATTTGCAGGAAAAGCATATTTCTCAAAAATGTTGTGCACAAATTTGTTTACATCCCTGTTAGTTATCATTTATCCTTTGCCACAATAATCCATCCACCTGGCAGGTGTGGAATATCAAGAAGCTGATGAAACAGCATGATCGCTACACAGGTGCACCTTGTGCTGGGGACAATAAAAGGCTACTAAAATGTGCAGTTTTGTCACACAGCACAGGATGCCACAGATGTCTGAAGTTTTGAGGGAAGATGCAATTTGCATGCAGACTGCAGGAATGTCCACCAGAGCGGTTGCCAGGGAATTGAATGTTAATTTCTCCACCATAAGCAGTCTCCAACGTCATTTTAGAGAATTTGGCAGTACGTCCAACCGGTCTCACAACCGCAGATATCTTGTAAGCACGCCAGCCCACGACCTCCAGACCAGTCACCCGAAAAGCTGATGAAACTGAGGAGTATTTATGTCTGTAATAAAGCCCTCTGATTGGCTGGGCTGCGCGCCTGCCCAGTCATGTGAAATCCATAGATTAGGGCCTAATTAATTTATTTCAATTGATTGATTTTCCTTATATGAACTGTAACTCAGTAAAATCTTTGAAAATGTTGCTGGGCCAGTAACCAAAAGGTTGTTAGATTGAGTCCCCTAGCTTACAAGGTAAAAATATGTCGTTCTGCCCCTGAACAAAGCAGTTAACCCACTGTTTCTAGG
This sequence comes from Oncorhynchus gorbuscha, assembly GCF_021184085.1. Lineage (NCBI taxonomy): Eukaryota > Metazoa > Chordata > Actinopteri > Salmoniformes > Salmonidae > Oncorhynchus > Oncorhynchus gorbuscha. The sequence goes on along the minus strand of NC_060190.1, from coordinate 38,669,970 downwards.
CAGTCATCGTAAATAAGATTTGTTCTTAACTGACTTGTCTAGTTAAATAAATAAAAATAATCTTGCATTTATATTTTTGTTCCGTATAATATACTGTATACAGAAACTATAACCACATTTCTCGCTCTCTTTCCTTCTCTTAGCCTTGTGGTAAATACACAATCTCAAGTGGTGATCACTCTTTACTCTGGTAATTTATCGACTGAAATGTCCTTTGAGTTGTAATGAATTACATACTAAAGGGAGACGGCATTGGAAAGTGCTTTAAATCTCCAATATTGATCCATACATCTGGTTTAGCACCATGTCTGCTTCCCAAATGGCACCCTATTCCTTATTTGTGTGTGTGTTGTGTGTGTCTTTTCCAGTGAGCAGGTTTTTCTGGCTAACTTTGAATTTGATTAGGATCCCCATTAGCTGACGCCATGCATAACATCGGCTAATCTTCCTGGGGTCCAACACAGAACTAAATAGACATTACAAACAATTACAATTTACATTAAGACATTTCCAAGTAGACATTGCAGACAATTAAAATACCCGACCGGTAGTATATTTAACATTCAGTGAATGCTCTCTGGGTTTAGTATCTGTCCAGTCATATGGTTGATTGCATTAGATGTTCTTTAGTTTTTCCTTGAAGGTGGATTTACTTTTTGCCTGAGAAATGTGAGCTAGGAAATGGTGATGCTACGCTTTCTGCCTGACTGTCCACCCCTTTATTCCTCCACAGTTCTCCCTTGGCCGATCGGATTGACAGTTTAGGATAGGATGCCCCTTGGAGATCTAGAGGACGGGAATGGATGGAAAAAGAAGACGTCAGACATCAAAGAGAACTACGACTTCAAAGAAATTCTGGGAACGTAAGTGTTCTGACACCACTGTTACAGTAATAGCTACAGTGGGGTCCGGAATGATGGGATCCCTTGATAAATATGAGCAACAAAATGACTGTGTATAAAAAAAATGATACAAATACTGAGATATATTGTATGCTAAAGAAATGGAAAAATGTATACTAATACAATTGCTCAGAGAAATAAATGGTTTTGTTTAACAAGTAATATCAAAAATCCCTCCAAAATAGGGGTTAAAATGAGTGGAGAATGACATTGAACCTTTTTCTATGAGAATGGAGAACACATTGGGAGGGATCTTAGACCATTCCTCCATACAGAATCTTTCCAGATCCTTGATATCCTTCGATATCCTCCGTCTGCCTTCTTCAATTCAAACCACTGGGGTTCATGTCCGGAGACTGAGATGGTCATTGCTAAATGTTGATTTTGTGGTCAATTAGCACATTTCTTTGTAAATGTGCGCTTGGGATGTTGTCTTGCTGGAAGATTCACTTGCAGCCAAGTTTCAACCTCCCAGCAGAGGCAACCAGGTTTTTGGCTAAAATGTCCTGGTACTTGGTGATGTTCATGATGCTGTTGCACCCCAGGACCAATGGCCTTTTGAAAGAACAATTCATAAGCAGAAAATACCTCATCCCTACTGTAAAATATGGTGGTGGATCTTTGATATTGTGGGGCTATATTGCTTCCGTTGGTCTTGGGGCCCTTGTTAAGGTCAACCGATTCATGAACTTTACCAAGTACCAGGACATTTTAGCCAAAATAACTGGTTGCCTCTGCCAGGAGGCTGAAACTTGAATGCAAGTGAATCGTCCTGTAAGAAAATAACCCCAAGCACACATCAAGTCCATATCCACAGACTAAGGATATCAATAGGGCCCTATTAAATCAGTTATTTTTTGCCTCATTCCATTTTGTGTTTTAGTTTTTCCAGGTTTCTGTTTTTCAATCTCAAAATCATACTTTCTTAATAGGAAAAACAAACAAAAGTGGATGTTATAAGCCCACAACAATGCTTAAACCACACTAGAAGACCCCTTTTGGGGTCTGGGAAAAATCAGACATTTTGAATTTTGGGTATATTTACCCTAGTTCAACTGCACACCAGCAAGGGACCGTTGTTTGGTTAGCAATGTTTCTGTAGCACTCATGTGATTGCAGAGTTGCAAAACAAAAGGCTGGATTGATGCAAATAATCATTATATCATTCTGCCAATTAAGCATAGGCTACTTTGTAGTTAACATTTAATTGAGGTTTTTGGGAAAGCCTTTCCATCTACCAGAAGAAGTTTTTCATTACATTAGTATTATCACTAACGGCAACACAAAGTGGTAGACAAATGCGTGCGCACACAGTGTCAGAGGAAGGCCCAAAAAATTGTCAAAGACTCCAGTCATCCAAGTCATAGACGGTTCTCTCTGCTACCACACGGCAAGAGGTACTGGAGTGCCAAGTCTAGGACCGAAAGGCTCATTAACAGCTTCTAACCCCAAGCAATAAGACTGCTGAACATTTAAATCAAATGGCCAGCCGGACTATTTGTAAATGTTTTATTAACTCTATTTTCTTAAAACTGCATTGTTGGTTAAGGGCTTGTAAAACAAGCATTTGTATTTGGTGCAGGTGACATGAAATTTTATTAGATTATTTGATTCCCGTGACTTTGCCTCTTCAGAAAGTTTAAGTAAAATATGAATCACTGAGGCTTTTTATGCATTTTTTATGTTAAACTTGGGCAGATGAATGCATTTTCGAATAAATTCAATACATTTAGTTGATTTTTCTACGAATTAAAAACAAGAAGTATGTTGTTGAATTCCATTTAATGTCTAGATCCCTGGATTCCGTCCGCATTCTCCGCAACGCAGATTTTATAGGGCCCTAATTATTTAGGATCTGGAAAGAATCTCCAACCTCATAAAACATTTTAGAAAACAGCTCCGTGTCGTTATCCTCGCAAGGGGAGGGTGCTTGAAAACAACGGATCAAATATTCTTACTCCTACCCTTTAAAAAAAATTGTATTACTTGTTAAACAAAATCAATTTTTCTGAGGAATTGTATTAATATAAAATAGCAATTGTTCATTTTATGCCGTTTTTTTGCTTATCTTCATAAAGTGGTCCAATAATTCCGGACCTCACTGTATATAACTCTCAATGCTGGGAGAGAGATGTGCAAGGAGAAGTATAGTATGTTTAGCATTCCAGAGAGATTAGTGTTCTTGGCCATCATTGTATTTATTTATAGTGTCTCAGTGAGAACAGAGCATAGAGCAGCCAGGACAAATGGCCCAGTAACAGCAGCTCATGAGAGGAGCAAAGAGGGGGAATTGAAAAAAGGAGCCAATGAAAAACAGGGTGAGAAGAATACATTTAATTTCAACAGGAAACACCCTTGAATCTTATTTTTTGCAAGGGTGACATGGATGTCGTTCGCGGGAATAACACACACTTGGATGTGATCATGGGGCCAACATTTTTCAACATATTTTGGCCTTTTTCTGTAGCACGGCATCAAGCTGCCATGGAACCATTATGCGTTTACTTGGATGTTCTGAGAAGGAGAACCATAGCGATCCTATAATGAAGAAGGAGAACTCCCTTATGTCCTTGAGTAGTTAAATTTAGAATTTGTACTTAAAAATGTATCCTTGTTTGCCTTCCCACAGTGCGTATGTGTACCTTAGCATGTCTCTGCTTGGGGTAGAATGCAATGTACTCTATCCTTCGGGTATAGTGGGTAGATATAAGGCGACGTGGGCAGATCCGCCCCTCTCGGATATAGTCATTATAAGGATGCCTGACTGGTCTCTCAGATGCTAAAGGCAAGATGGTCTGACTGCGGCATTACGGTCACTGTCTTATGCGGTCTTATTCAGACCATTGCTCTTCTGTCAATGTGTTTGTGATCAGACAGAGAGAACGTTCTTATGCATTGTTTAATTTCTAAATTTCACATTTATAAAACATTTCTCAGTAGACATTGTAATGGTCCAAACTTTGAAGCACATATGAAGCCTAGGATCATCACATGATGTTTCAGTCAGTTCACGCAAGTAGGAGAGTATAGAGAATAGGGTGGCGTTTGGGACTCAACCACTGTTGGATGGATAAGGAGGTGGTCCCTTACAGTATATCAGACCTGATGTAGCCGAATGGGGGAAAGCTCAAGTAAGTAGAGAGACAAGTCAGTCATATACAGTTCCGGTATTACACCATATTTATCCCAATGTTGCATCAATGTGAGAGAAGCAGATCACCACTTCAGTGTTAAACAGTGAACAACAATCTTTGTCCAGATATTTCAACCTTAAAGTTGTTAATTCTCTTTTTTTTCCAATAACATTGGATAGATAATTCAATACAGTAATGTGGAGTCTGACAGAATATTGAGATTTTTTTTATTTTTTAAAGTCTTATATAAGCAGGATTTAAGGAGTGAATAACCAGGAGGGTAGTATCACCTTGTTCCAATGAAACCTCGTAACCAATCTTCCCTCCCTGTTGTCAGTGTTCCCAGTGAGACCTGGCAGAGAGCAAAATATAATCCCACTGTATGTGTTGACGGAAAGCTCCTTACGCTCCCAGAGAGATTACTGAATTCAGTTTATCCAGGAATTCAGGGTATGGAGTTAATTAATTAATTAGGAAATATTGTATTCGGGTTTTATGGTTTAATCCTGACATTCCTCTTGTGTTAGGACCCGGCTGTTGTAGAAACTGTCCTTGTGGGGTTGATAACATCTGGATCTATAAAACAAATTATCATTCAGTGGATGTTGTTTTTATTTGATTTTTGAAATACAGTATGTCACTATGTACAGTGCCTTTGGAAAGTATTCAGACCCCTTGATTTTTTTTGACACATTTTGTTACGTTACAGCTTTATTCTAAAATGGATGAAAAATATTTTTTTTACCCCATAATGACAAGGCGAAAACCGGTTTTAGACATTTTTGCAAATGTATAATAAAAAAAATAGAAATACCTTTATTTACATAAGTATTCAGACCCTTTGCTATGAGAATTGAAATTGAGCTCAGGTGCACCCTGTTTCCATTGAACATACTTGAGATGTTTCTACAACCTGTGGTAAATTCAATTGATTGGATATGATTTGGAAAGGCGCACAGCTGTCTATATAAGGTCCCACAGTTGACAGTGCATGTCAGAGAAAAAAACAAGCCATGAGGTCGAAGGAATTGTCCGTAGAGCTCCGAGACAGGATTGTGTCAATGCATAGATCTGGGGAAGGGTAACACATTTCTGCAGCATTTAAGCTCCTGAAGAACACAGTGGTCGCCATCATTCTTAAATGGAAGAAGTTTGGAACCACCAAGACTCTTCCTAGAGCTGGCCGCCCGGCCAAACTGAGCAATTGGTGGAGATGGGTTCTTACCTCCCTGACCAAGCCTGATGGTCACTGACATAGCTCTAGAGTTCCTCTGTGGAGATGGGAGAACCTTCTAGAAGGACAACCATCTCTACAGCACTCCACCAATCAGTGCTTTATGGTAAAGTGGCACATGACAGCCGGATTGAAGTTTGCCAAAAGGCACCTAAAGACTCTCAGACCATGAGAAACTAGATTCTCTGGTCTGATGAAACCAAGATTGAACTCTTTGGCCTGAATGCCAAGCGTCACGTCTGGAGTAAACCTGGCACCATCCCCACCGTGAAGCATGGTGGTGGCAGCATCATGCTGTGGGGATGTTTTTCAGTGGCAGGGACAGGGATTAGCGGAGCAAAGGACAGAGAGATCCTTGATGAAAACCTGCTCCAGAGCACTCAGGACCTCAGACTGGGGTGAAGGTTCACCTTCCAACTGGACAACGGCCCTAAGCTCACAACCAAGACAACAACATGTGGCAATAGTCAAGGGGTCTGAATACTTTCCGAATGCACTGTAAGTGGCACGGAATTATGCCTGATCATATCTGATGATGACTGATCATCTAAGTTTGTTTGTTGAACATTGTGAAAAAATGTATTATATCTATGTATTTTCCTGGTCTTGAGTGGGACACAAATGTGACAAAACAGGTTTCTGTGGAATGGATGGTGAGTTTAATGTAATGAATTGCTCTTGGTTTGAAACGCACTCAGACTGTGGGAAGATGTGGTAGTGTTGTTATGTGACTAGGACCAGATCAGAGCACCGTATTGAATCATAGTGTGTTAATAAGAAAATGAGATACCTAGTCAGTTGTACAATTGAATTCCTTTTACTGAAATGTGTCTTGCGTATTTAAACCAACCCCTCTGAATCAGAGAGGTGCAGGGAGCTGCCTTAATCAACATCCGCGGGGAACAGTGGGTTAACTGCCAGTTTATGACAGATTTTGACCTTGTCAGCTCGGGGATTCGATCCGGAAACCTTTCGGTTACTGGGCTAATGCTCTAAACACATGGCTAGCACGTTACATTGTAAACTACTGATCCTTTTAAAACCAAACTCTGCCCACTCGGCACATCACGTCATTTCAATGTGGAAATATGGGTCATATTTGGTTGAGATGTTGTTCAATGAGATTTCAACCTTTGATTCACCCACTCAAAAAGACAGCCAGAGATTTGTTGAATTCCCAATGTGTTATCACTGCTTTCAACCAAATTCTGATGAAAAAACGGTCAGATTTTTGGTTTAGTTGTCATCTAAATGTGTTATCACTGCACTTTCAACCACTTAAAAAACACTAAGTTGAAATGGGAATACAATGTCAGATATTTTGTATTTACAGTATACAACAATTTAATGTGTAATCACTGTTTCATCTAATAGCACAACCAAATGACCGGGACTGAAGTTGAGATTAGATTAAAAGTTCATAGTGCAAGATATCAATGATGTTCGAGATCCTGCACAGATTGTTTTAGCAATTGTGAAGATCTCCACAGACCTGCAGCCTTTGCATGCTATGTTGAACATGCACATTTTCTATGATTACATAGGAAGACATTTATAGTTACTGTAGGCTAACCTCAAAATGTGTCCATGGATGTGCTGCTCATTTTACGATTGAATAAATACTGCTACATTCATTTGTAAGAGCCTTAAATTAGGACTATTTACTATATTACACAAGTTGTTTGGTTGTCAACGCAACCATATATCAACATTAAGGAGATGTATCTTTTGTGCTACTGACTTTAATTCCAGTTTGTCTACAAATGTATATATATTTTTTAATGTTGGATTCACATATCTCTCAACCAACAATCTAATTTTAAGACTAAATCTAATCAAACTATAATGTTTGATTTACTCCTATTCTTTACCTTAGATTTCTCGTTGAGATGGAGATTTGAATCCAACATATCAATTCTAAATTTCTAGACAAAATAGGATTTAAAGCCAGACTAAGTCTGTGGCACAGACGGAACTGTCCAAGCAGAAGATATATCACCTTCAAATATTAATGTTTGGTTGCGGTGACAACCAAACACAATTCAATATCCAGTTTGTCTACAAAATAATACATTGATATGTTGGATTCACGTCTCCAGCTCAACCTGTCAGGACCAACGCTGGAGATGAGAGGAAGGTACGGGGAGTTGACATTTAATACGGAACAGACAGGCAACAAAACAGGAACAGCGTCAGCACACGGGGAAACAAGGACATATGACAAGTAATACTGCAGTGGGGAACCAGACAGATATAGGGGAGGTAATGTCAGAGGTGATTGAGTCCAGGTGAGTCCAGTAATCGCTGATGCGAGTGACGGGGAAAGGCAGGTGTGTTTACTGACGGTGGCAGGAGTGCGTAATGCTGGAGAGCCTGGCTCCTTCGCCAGGGAGGTAGAGCGGGAGCAGGCGTGACACATCCAAAAATGAAAGTTAATGAATAGGACAATCTGTTTCAACTTTAAATGCACTTTAAATAATATGTGATTTAGACCTATTATGTACCTTTGATTTTTGGTTGAGAATAATTGAATCCAACATATTAATGATTAACTTGAAGATTCAATTTGAAACCAAACAAAGCTTGAAACCCTAGGCATGTATTGTCTCTTTTTAGTTGAACCCTGGGTTGAATTGAAACAAAAGCTCTTGATGACTTTGCAAATGCTATATAGGCCTAAATAGTATCATTGTTGATATAAGTGATAGAGTATGGTCACATGTAATATGCTCTGTTAAACTGACCCTTTTGAATGACTTTGATAGCGACAGTGAATATATTTAGTTATTAAGAGATCTCTCAATAATCATTCTCACGATTGCACATTGCTAGTACTCAGTGACAAATATCAAAACTAAGCTGGGCTCGGTTAAATCCCTGGATGGGAGACCAAATTAATAGCTGTAGATGGATCAACTCTCCAGGAAGAAGTGCTGCCAGCCTGTAGTTTTTTTTTCTGACAGTGGATATAACATTGTTTCAAAGATACAAATTCAACATTTTATACAAGGTTTGTCTTTGTTGAAAATGGGTTACAATGATGGCATAATCCTGTGGTTGAAATCCCACCCTCAAAACAACAGTTTGGATTATTTTTTTCAAATCCAATGTATTTTTCACGTAGGTTCCACGTCACAATACATTGACAAATTACATTTGAAATAACATTGATTCAACCAGTTTGTGCCCAGTGGGTGTTCTCTGGGATTCACAGTGAGTATGTTTACATGCACACTAATATTGAAAAAAATAAATAAATATTATGACAGTAGGCTGAGTATGGAAATAGTCATGTAAACACCTTACTCTGTTTATCTTAATCGGCGTACGGTCAAAATAGAAGTAAGCATACACCGATTAAAACACTTGGTTTTCTTAATCTGCATTTCAGTGGTGTATATGATCTGTGTATATGCCAGCACCGGTAGCGCAAACCTCACCTCTTATGTGAGAGTGAAGTGGCTTCGGAAAAACTTTAAGTATGCATCTTAGAAATAGTTATCACAAACTTTATATGTCCAAACTTATAGTTAAACAGGTTTAGCAAAAATAACATGGTCACGGTGGTAGAACTCTTTTTTTAAAAATTTTTATTGCTGATTTTCAGCATTTATCAAAAGTCAGATCAGTAGGCTTTTTCAGATGTGTTCATGTAAATAGGATTATTATGGAAATCTTTCTTCTTGCCAAGAATGTAAACATTTTAGACAAACTACAGTGGGGCAAAAAAGTATTTAGTCAGCCACCAATTGTGTAAGTTCTCCCACTTCATAAGATGAGAGAGGCCTGTCATTTTCATCATAGGTACACTTCAACTATGACAGACAAAATGAGAAAAAAATTATCCAGAAAATCACATTGTAGGATTTTTTATGAATTTATTTGCAAATTATTGTGGAAAATAAGTATTTGGTCACCTACAAACAAGCAAGATTTCTGGGTCTCACAGACCTGTAACTTATTCTTTAAGAGGCTCTTCTGTCCTCCACTCGTTACCTGTATTAATGGCACCTGTTTGAACTTGTTATCAGTATAAAAGACACCTGTCCACAACCTCAAACAGTCACACTCCAAACTCCACTATGGCCAAGACCAAAGAGCTGTCAAAGGACACCAGAAACCAAATTGTAGACCTGCACCAGGCTGGGAAGACTGAATCTGCAATAGGTAAGCAGCTTGGTTTGAATAAATCAACTGTGGGAGCAATTATTAGGAAATTGAAGACATTCAAGACCACTGATAATCTCCCTCGATCTGGGGCTCCACGCAAGATCTCACCCCGTGAGGTCAAAATGATCACAAGAACAGGGAGCAAAAATCCCAGAACCACACGGGGGGACCTAGTGAATGACCTGCAGAGAGCTGGGACCAAAGTAACAAAGCCTACCATCAGTAACACACTACGCCGCCAGGGACTCAAATCCTGCAGTGCCAGACGTGTCCCCCTGCTTAAGCCAGTACATGCCCGTCTGAAGTTTGCTAGAGAGCATTTGGATGATCCAGAAGAAGATTGGGAGAATGTCATATGGTCAGATGAAACCAAAATAGAACTTTTTGGTAAAAACTCAACTCGTCGTGTTTGGAGGACAAATAATGCTGAGTTGCATCCAAAGAACACCATACCCACTGTGAACCATGGGTGTGGAAACATCATGCTTTGGGGCTGTTTTTCTGCAAAGGGACCAGGACGACTGATCCGTGTAAAGGAAAGAATGAATGGGGCTATGTATCGTGAGATTTTGAGTGAAAACCTCCTTCCATCAGCAAGGGCATTGAAGATGAAACGTGGCTGGGTCTTTCAGCATGACAATGATCCCAAAAACACCGCCCGGGCAACGAAGGAGTGGCTTCGTAAGAAGCATTTCAAGGTCCTGGAGTGGCCTAGCCAGTCTCCAGATCTCAACCCCATAGAAAATCTTTGGAGGGATTTGAAAGTCTATGTTGCCCAGCAACAGCCCCAAAACATCACTGCTCTAGAGGAGATCTGCATGGAGGAATGGGCCAAAATACCAGCAACAGTGTGTGAAAACCTTGTGAAGACTTACAGAAAACGTTTGACCTCTGTCATTGTCAACCAAGGGTATATAACAAAGTATTGAGATAAACTTTTGTTATTGACCAAATACTTATTTTCCACCATAATTTGCAAATAAATTCATAAAAAATCCTACAATGTGATTTTCTGGATTTTTTTTCTTCTCATTTGTCTGTCATCGTTGAAGTGTAACTATGATGAAAATGACATGCCTCTCTCATCTTTTTAAGTGGGAGAACCTGCACAATTGGTGGCTGACTAAATCATTTTTTGTCCCACTGTATATTAATCTGACTATCCACAATAATTGTATTATTGTGTGCATGTAACCGTGTTCAGTGTTTAAACCCCTCGCCTCAGAATAATCTACCATGTCAAATACTGTACACATTGGTCGTGCAAAGGGAGGGGCCTTCCAGGAGTTAATTGTTCAAGTTTACATGGAGGTGAAACGCAGGTTGACGTTTATTGTCATGAGTCTTGCCCTGTCGGCATAACTGAGTGATTTCTGTTCGATTGTCCAGCTGCAAAGTCAAAATTGGCTATGTCATAAATATTTATGAAATGGTCTTAATTTTAGGTTAGGTTTATGCATTAGGGTATGCAGTGTGGTTAAGGTTCGGATTAGGTTTAAAATCGGACTTTATGACTTTGTGGTACATGAGTCATCCCAATACATTTTTGTCCCTTTTAAACAATTTTTGGGAACTCAGTTGCGGTTCGCGTAATTTAAAAAAGAAAGTGTGAATGCTCCAAAGCATCTCAAGACTAGAGGTCGACAGATTAATCAGAATGGCCGATTAATTAGGGCCGATTTAAAAAATCTGTATTTTTGGGCGCCGATTTCCGATTATTTTTTAAATAAATGTTTATTTTATTTTTATACCTTTTATTTAACTAGGCAAGTCAGTTAAGAACACATTCTTATTTTCAATGACTGCCTAGGAACTGTGGGTTAACTGCCTTGTTCAGGGGCAGAACGACATGTTTTCGCCTAGTCAGCTCAGGGGTCCCAATCTTACAACCGCACAGTTAACTAGTCCAACGCTCTAACCATTGCACTCCACGAGTAATCTGCCTGTTACGCGAATGCAGTAGAAGCCAAGGTAAATTGCTAGCTATCATTAAACTTATCTTATAAAAAACAATCAATCATAATCACTAGTTATAACTACTAATCCAGTTTAGCAGGGAATATTAACCAGGTGAAATTGTGTCATTTCTCTTGCGTTCATTGCACTCAGAGTCAGGGTATATGCAACAGTTTGGGCTGCCTGGCTAATTGCAAACTAATTTGCCAGAATTTTACGTAATTATGACATACATTGAAGGTTGCGCAATGTAACAAGAATATTTAGACTTAGGGATGCCACCCGTTAGATAAAATACTGAACGATTCCGTATTTCACTGAAATAATAAACGTTTTGTTTTCGAAATGATAGTTTCCGGATTTGATCATATTAATGACCAAAGGCTCGTATTTCTGTGTGTTATTATGTTATAATTAAGTCTGATTTGATAGAGCAGTCTCACTGAGCAGCAGCAGGCCCGTAATCATTCATTCAAACAGCACGTTCGTGCGTTTTGCCAGCAGCTCTTCGCAAGCACAGCTCTGTTTATGACTTCAAGCCTATCAGCCTAATGGCTGGTGTAACCGATGTGAAATGGCTAGCTAGTTAGCTGGGTGTGCACTAATACCGTTTCAAACGTCACTCGCTTTTAGATTTGGAGTAGTTATTTCCCTTGCGCTGCAAGGGTCGTGGCTTTTGTGGAGTGATGGGTAACGATGCTTCGAGTGTGGCTGTTGTCGACGTGTTCCTGGTTCTAGCCCAGGTAGGGGCAAGGAGGGGGACGGAAGCTATACTGTTACACTGGCAATACTATAGTGCCTATAAGAACATCCAATAGTCAAAGGTATATGAAATACAAATGGTATAGAGAGAAATAGTCCTATAAATACTATATTAACTACAAACTAAAACCTCTTACCTTGGAATATTGAAGTCTCGTGTTAAAAGGAACCACCAAATTTCATAAGTTCTCATGTTCTGAGCAAGGAACTTAAATGTTAGCTTTTTTACATGGCACATATTACTTCTCCAACACTTTGTTTTTGCATTATTTAAACCAAATTGAACATGTTTCATTATTTATTTGAGGCTAAATTGATTTGATTGATATTTTATATTAAGTTAAAACAAGTGTTAATTCATTGTTGTAATTGTTGTTATTACAAATAAAAATAAAATAAAAATCGTCCAATTTAATTGGTATCGGCTTTTTTGGCCCTCCAATAATCGGTATCAGTATCGGCGTTGAAAAATCATAATCGGTTGACCTCTACTCAAGACCCCTCAGAGCCTGCAACGCAAACCAAATTGAGACCATCTCGAGAGTTTGGTTCATTTAAAGTCTATAGTTCGGTTCCCTTTTTTTTAGTGCAATGTGAACACAAAGCTCTCCAGGTTCACTTGTCATTATTTCCACTCCAAACACCATATGCTACTGCAGCACTGTTTCCCCTGCCATAGCCCCTTACATTAGTGTCACAAACACAAAATGTGCAGGCTGTAGGTCCAATTTTCAATTTAAACACGATTTAATCTGCAATTCTTCTTCTGCCATTTATCCTGTTACCAGTCATTTTGACATGTAAATATAATATTTAGATTATAATTAGTATGTCTTATTTTGTAACTAAATTCAAACTATTAGCTTCTAGTTCTCTTAGTATTTACACTTGACACATTTTTAGTTTGCCTTTGAATGAGGACTCTTTTGCCAGTTCTCTTCACCCATTTTGTGGTCCGAGTCCTCTATGTGTTCACATGGCTGTTTAGAAAGGAACCAAGATCTTTTTCCAACATTCACTAAATACACTCTGGGTTTTTATGAAGTGCAGGGCAAGCCATGCCATCAGATGGTGTTATCGGACAGCTAAATATACCTACTTACATTTTGAAAAGGAATAGATTAGTTAAAAGATGAGATATACCAGTAATAATTATCAGAAGATAATATTACCATGTAAACATTATTGGTAACATAATAAATAGTCGAGGAACACTGCAGATTAAATAATACTGTAATTGAAAATTGTACACTGCCCCTTCAGGAGCTAGCATAAATTTTGTGATTAGTGCTATACACGATCCTTGGGACATCCCTACCCTAAATCCTAACCTTAACCCTTACCTAACCTTAGCCATTTTAAATGTCAACTTCAATGGGCTAACGTAAGTTGGGAGATCCCAAGAGTCCTGGGTTGCAAGGATTTGGTACCTAATGTTGTGTTGTCTTCTCACTATTTAAACCACACAATTGAATCAACAGTTTATGAAGCTTTCTTACCCTATAGATCACATGTTGCAAACAAATAATCTGAACATTGTGTCAGTACAAAACTCCACACATATTTTGAAATTCCTGTGCATCCTTGACAATTGCTAATAAATATCCAAAAAGCAACAACAAAAAATTCACGAGCCTTCACATAATTTTCTCTCTTTTGTGGTTGCTAATGTGAAGGGTTATGGCAGGGGAAACGGTGTTGCAGTAGTCTAGTGTGAGGGGTTATGGCAGGGGAAACGGTGTTGCAGTAGTCTAGTGTGAGGGGTTATGGCAGGGGAAACGGTGTTGCAGTAGTCTAGTGTGAGTGGTTATGGCAGGGGAAACGGTGTTGCAGTAGTCTAGTGTGAGGGGTTATGGCAGGGGAAACGGTGTTGCAGTAGTCTAGTGTGAGGGGTTTATGCAGTAGTCTAGTGTGAGTGGTTATGGCAGGGGAAACGGTGTTGCAGTAGTCTAGTGTGAGGGGTTATGGCAGGGGAAACGGTGTTGCAGTAGTCTAGTGTGAGGGGTTATGGCAGGGGAAACGGTGTTGCAGTAGTCTAGTGTGAGGGGTTATGGCAGGGGAAACGGTGTTGCAGTAGTCTAGTGTGAGGGGTTATGGCAGGGGAAACGGTGTTGCAGTAGTCTAGTGTGAGGGGTTATGGCAGGGGAAACGGTGTTGCAGTAGTCTAGTGTGTGTGGTGCGGGAATAATGACAAGCGAACCTGGACAGCTTGGTGTTCACATTGCCCTAAAAAAAAAGGGAACCGGTCTGCGGAATTCAAGCAAACCAAACTCAGACCACCTTGAGATGGTACCCGTTCGGTTTGCTTCGGGGGCTCTTTTAAAAAGGCATCCTTTGGAGTGTTCACATTGCATAAAAAATTCAGTGAACCGCACTGAGTTCACCTGTAAAGAAGACTATACACTCAGCGGCCAGTTTATTAGGTACATCCATCTAGTACTGAATCAGACCCCCCTTTGCCTCCAGAACAGCCTGAATTTTTCCACACATGGAAACGTTGCTTAGTTGGTATCAAGGGACATAACGTGTGCTAGGAAAACATTCCCCACACCCTTACATCACTGCCACCAACCTGTACCTTTGACAATGGCAGGATGGGGCCATGCTGCTTACGGCAAATCCTGACTGCCATCAGCGTGACTCAGCAGGAACCGGGATTCATCGAACCAGGCAATGTATTTCCACTCCTCAATTGTCCAGTGTTGGTGATTGCGTGCCCACTGGAGCAGCTTCTTGTTGTTTTTAGCTGATAGGAGTGGAACCCAGTGTGGTTGTCTGCTGCAATAGCCCATCTGTGACAAGGACCAACGACTTCTGTGTTCCGATATGCCGTTCTGTACACCACTGTTGTACTGCACCGTTATTTTTCTGTTTGTGGCCCGCCTGTTAGCTTACACAATTCTTCTGTTTTCACCCACAGAACTGCCGCTGACTGGATGTTTTTTGTTGTTTCGCACCATTCTCTGTAAACCCTAGACACTGTAGTGTGTGAAAAGCCCAGAAGGCTGGCCGTTTTAGGTACTGGAACCGTTGTGCCTGGCACCCGATGATCATACCAGGCTCAAAGTCCCTTAGGTCACTCGTTTTGCCCATTCTAACGTTCAATCGAACAGTAACTGAATGCCTGTCTGCCTACTTTATATAGCAAGCCACAGCCACGTGACTCATTGTCTGTAGGAGCTAACCATTTGTGAACTGGGTGGTGTACCTAATAAACTGAGAACTCCAGCCAGCTTTTGACGTGTTTGACTCATGTTTCCCTGTTTGTTTTGCTTTTAGCCAATCAGTAGTCAAGGTCTAATGGAAAAGAAAGATCCCTGCATGTCTAACTGTTTTGCACTGCTCTGAGGTCATAGCGATCTGGTAGTCTTGACAACAGCGAGAGAGAGTTTTCTGCATGCAGTCAGTCACTATGGAGACAGAAGTTACTTTTTTTTCGTGAGGCAGATGAATGTGTTGTAAGACACGGTAAGATCCCCTCTCCTGTTGACTCAAGCTCTCCTAACTGGGATCATCTGGAGGCTGGGGCTCGTAGTCACCCCGAATGTTTCTCTTCTTCCTGAAGGCTGTAAATGAAGGGAGGGGAAGGAGAGGAGGCGAAGGGGAAAGAGAGGGCAGAGGGAGGGAGTGGATGAGAGGGATGCTAGCAGTCCGACTATTCCTCTGATTGGCTTCATCCTGACTCCTGCACTCTACAACACTCCATCACGGCATTGCTTTATTGCTGTTCGTGTCATTTCGACATCTAAAATGAGTCTTATGAGATTTTTTTTTCCTTTCACAACCATAATAACTGTCAATCATGAAAATCATTTGTTGCAAAGTAATCTCGCTTGCTAGAGTCATGGCACCTGTAAGAGACCAGTTGAAAAGCATTGTGGGATATGAAATCTTCCCACTTTTCTAGTCTATCAGTCCGTCTTTTTAGAATCTATTCTAGTCCATAGGGTAATGAAGGAATGACAGTACAAGATTGTCAATTTCACAGCAGCACAGTAAGTCATCGGGGATAATGACGTATGGTTAGGAGTTGGGACAATCGTTCGCATACGCATGGTGGACTAATCATCAATGTTGGAAAACACCCACTGCTATCTGATGAGTTTACATGAGAGGATGCAGGTCCAGAGGTGCCGTGACACAGTATGATTTGTTATTGGAACAGTAGCTATAGGAAATATAGTAGCATCGTTAGGCGCTGGTCTGGTACTCGTGGGTGGTAAATGTATGTTGCATTATCATGTTCACAACACGAGGTGAGAGGAATGGATTTGAGGGGTTGGGTCGAAACTGTTAAGAGAGCAGTGACCATATGCCCACACGTGAATGCCAACGACTAGAAAAAGCTCAAACCAAGTTTATTCACCCCACTGAGTCATACAGCTGCCAAGACATTTACATTTACATTTAAGTCATTTAGCAGACGCTCTTATCCAGAGCGACTTACAAATTGGTGCATTCACCTTATGACATCCAGTGGAACAGTCACTTTACAATAGTGCATCTAAATCTTAAAGGGGGGGGGTAAGAGGGATTACTTATCCTATCCTAGGTATTCCTTAAAGAGGTGGGGTTTCAGGTGTCTCCGGAAGGTGGTGATTGACTCCGCTGTCCTGGCGTCGTGAGGGAGTTTGTTCCACCATTGGGGGGCCAGAGCAGCGAACAGTTTTGACTGGGCTGAGCGGGAGCTGTACTTCCTCAGTGGTAGGGAGGCGAGCAGGCCAGAGGTGGATGAACGCAGTGCCCTTGTTTGGGTGTAGGGCCTGATCAGAGCCTGGAGGTACTGAGGTGCCGTTCCCCTCACAGCTCCGTAGGCAAGCACCATGGTCTTGTAGCGGATGCGAGCTTCAACTGGAAGCCAGTGGAGAGAACGGAGGAGCGGGGTGACGTGAGAGAACTTGGGAAGGTTGAACACCAGACGGGCTGCGGCGTTCTGGATGAGTTGAAGGGGTTTAATGGCACAGGCAGGGAGCCCAGCCAACAGCGAGTTGCAGTAATCCAGACGGGAGATGACAAGTGCCTGGATTAGGACCTGCGCCGCTTCCTGTGTGAGGCAGGGTCGTACTCTGCGGATGTTGTAGAGCATGAACCTACAGGAACGGGCCACCGCCTTGATGTTGGTTGAGAACGACAGGGTGTTGTCCAGGATCACGCCAAGGTTCTTAGCGCTCTGGGAGGAGGACACAATGGAGTTGTCAACCGTGATGGCGAGATCATGGAACGGGCAGTCCTTCCCCGGGAGGAAGAGCAGCTCCGTCTTGCCGAGGTTCAGCTTGAGGTGGTGATCCGTCATCCACACTGATATGTCTGCCAGACATGCAGAGATGCGATTCGCCACCCGGTCATCAGAAGGGGGAAAGGAGAAGATTAGTTGTGTGTCGTCTGCATAGCAATGATAGGAGAGACCATGTGAGGTTATGACAGAGCCAAGTGACTTGGTGTATAGCGAGAATAGGAGAGGGCCTAGAACAGAGCCCTGGGGGACACCAGTGGTGAGAGCGCGTGGTGAGGAGACAGATTCTCGCCACGCCACCTGGTAGGAGCGACCTGTCAGGTAGGACGCAATCCAAGTGTGGGCCGCGCCGGAGATGCCCAACTCGGAGAGGGTGGAGAGGAGGATCTGATGGTTCACAGTATCGAAGGCAGCCGATAGATCTAGAAGGATGAGAGCAGAGGAGAGAGAGTTAGCTTTAGCAGTGCGGAGCGTCTCCGTGATACAGAGGAGAGCAGTCTCAGTTGAATGACTAGTCTTGAAACCTGACTGATTTGGATCAAGAAGGTCATTCAGAGAGAGATAGCGGGAGAGCTGGCCAAGGACGGCACGTTCAAGAGTTTTGGAGAGAAAAGAAAGAAGGGATACTGGTCTGTAATTGTTTACATCGGAGGGATCGAGTGTAGGTTTTTTCAGAAGGGGTGCAACTCTCGCTCTCTTGAAGACGGAAGGGACGTAGCCAGCGGTCAGGGATGAGTTGATGAGCGAGGTGAGGTAAGGGAGAAGGTCTCCGGAAATGGTCTGGAGAAGAGAGGAGGGGATAGGGTCAAGCGGGCAGGGTGTTGGGCGGCCGGCCGTCACAAGACGCGAGATTTCATCTGGAGAGAGAGGGTAGAAAGAGGTCAGAGCACAGGTTAGGGCAGTGTGAGCAGAACCAGCGGTGTCGTTTGACTTAGCAAACGAGGATCGGATGTCGTCAACCTTCTTTTCAAAATGGTTGACGAAGTCATCTGCAGAGAGGGAGGAGGGGGGGAGGAGGATTCAGGAGGGAGGAGAAGGTGGCAAAGAGCTTCCTAGGGTTAGAGGCAGATGCTTGGAATTTAGCGTGGTAGAAAGTTGCTTTAGCAGCAGAGACAGAGGAGGAAAATGTAGAGAGGAGGGAGTGAAAGGATGCCAGGTCCGCAGGGAGGCGAGTTTTCCTCCATTTCCGCTCGGCTGCCCGGAGCCCTGTTCTGTGAGCTCGCAATGAGTCATCGAGCCACGGAGCGGGAGGGGAGGACCGAGCCGGCCTGGAGGATAGGGGACATAGAGAGTCAAAGGATGCAGAGAGGGAGGAAAGGAGGGTTGAGGAGGCAGAATCAGGAGATAGGTTGGAGAAGGTTTGAGCGGAGGGAAGAGATGATAGGATGGAAGAGGAGAGAGTAGCGGGGGAGAGAGAGCGAAGGTTGGGACGGCGCGATACCATCCGAGTAGGGGCAGTGTGGGAGGTGTTGGATGAGAGCGAGAGGGAAAAGGGTACAAGGTAGTGGTCGGAGACTTGGAGGGGAGTTGCAATGAGGTTAGTGGAAGAACAGCATCTAGTAAAGATGAGGTCGAGCGTATTGCCTGCCTTGTGAGTAGGGGGGGAAGGTGAGAGGGTGAGGTCAAAAGAGGAGAGGAGTGGAAAGAAGGAGGCAGAGAGGAATGAGTCAAAGGTAGACGTGGGGAGGTTAAAGTCGCCCAGAACTGTGAGAGGTGAGCCGTCCTCAGGAAAGGAGCTTATCAAGGCATCAAGCTCATTGATGAACTCTCCGAGGGAACCTGGAGGGCGATAAATTATAAGGATGTTAAGCTTGAAAGGGCTGGTAACTGTGACAGCATGGAATTCAAAGGAGGCGATAGACAGATGGGTAAGGGGAGAAAGAGAGAATGTCCACTTGGGAGAGATGAGGATCCCGGTGCCACCACCCCGCTGACCAGAAGCCACACAAACAGCCACACAAACAAATCGTTATACCTTCCAACTAGGCAGAGTCACTTCCTTGCATGTCTAAGATGACCTAACACCAAAGAAGGATTGGTGGAAACACAGTAGGTTCCTCCCTCTTACTGGTATTGTCATAGCCCTGCTTAACTCTTGGACCCCCATGGGCGTGGGAGTGAGTATGTGTGGGAGATGTTCTTCCAGCAGCATCTCTTCAAACTGTTGACCTGGTCGAGAGTTGAGTTCCACATTCCCCATGGTCCTGGTTCCGCAGCAACTGGCTTGCCTTATCAAGAACTGAAACTTGACTGTAGACCTTTACCTCTATCCTTAGGAACATTCATATTCAACAATAATATATGAACAGAATATGAACTTCCTGCACTTCCTCTTTTCTCACTTTCCATATCACTCAGTAACTTTCCACACACCAAGTACCTCTTCACCCTTCCTTGACCCCCAACATATGCATTTCTTACAGATGTGAAGTAACAGATGTGAAAGTTATAGATGTGAAAGTTTTGTTATGGTAACATGAATAAGTATATTTCAAGCTAGAATCCCAACAACGCTAATGCACACACACAAACCAATTAACACACCCGCACAGAAAGTAAATATTGTTCTGGTGTAGGACAATGTTCTCTATGGATCACATTCAGACGTAGGAAATGTATGCCTTCCCTACGCACTTCTCAGTAGTTGGTATTCAGACTTACCTTATGCAGGTGCGTAACAGAATTGGCAGGTGTGGTTCCCTTGCGCGTGCTGAATAAATTGAATTCAACCTCTCAGAACCCTCCCACTTGCTGTCCAACAGATTTTCTTGTGGAGTTTTCAGTCAATATGATTTTCAATACATGTATCTAAAGCCATCCCTTTACATTTGGCATACCTTTAATTCAAATTTTATTAACAGACTCACTAGAATATATGTAGAGCGGTTCAGCATGTAAGGGACCAATGAAAGAAAGCCATGTAAATACACGCATATTCATATTTTCAGCACCAATTAGTAGATTTAAAAATACTCTGTCCTATTTATGAATGGCAAAAAAATAAACTGGTTTGGAGAGCCTTTACACACAAAATATATTGATGAATCCAAAATACACTGGTTTGATTCATCCTGAAAAGTTTGCCATATTCAATTGTTCAAACCATGAAATATTGGAAGGAGGGAAAGTGTCCAAAATGATTTCCCAACTTGCAATACGTTCAACCTAATATGATCCACTGTTGCTAGCGATCTTCAGGAACAACTTCCTTGTTCCAACCACACAAACGTGACAAAGGAAAGAAAGATGAACTATGTAATGGAATGATGCAAAATGTAAGGAAACTAACACTAAAGTCACTGGCATTTTATAACGGTTGGTGGCTACCGATAGTGGCTAATATTTAACATAATACTACAATCAATTAAGAAGAAATACAGCGACGTCTGGGCATATAACTAAAACATTATAGAAATCAAAATCAACTCAGGTTTGGCGCTAATACTGTCATTTGCGCATGGCTACAGAAGCCTATAGCTTGGGTCTCAATTTCGGGCTTGCAAGTTAAGAGGCCAGCGTTTCATAAACTTCCCTGTGGAAAAGGTGATCTGTTGACATGCTTCAGTATTGCTGCTAAATGACTTGTTTCACATTTGTGTCCAGTGAACCTAAGTTAAAAGTTGTCTGGATGTCCTTTGGGTGGTGGACCATTCTTGATACACACAGGAAACTGTTGAGTGTGGAAAACCCAGCAGCGTTTGGGGTTCTTGACACAAACCGGTGCGCCTGGCACCTACTACAATACCCCGTTCAAAGGCACTTAAATATTTTGTCTTGCTTATTCACCCTCTGAATGGCACATACACAATCTATGACTCAATTATCTCAAGACGGGGGGTTGATGTTTGGGTGAGGATCATGGGTGAGGCAGGGGTGGGAGATGGTTTTGGCTGCCTGGAAGGAAGCACCTGAATCATGTGGAATCGACAGACAGCCATCCATCAGTCTGATGTTAGTTTTTCTCAAATCGCGAGAACTTCTGATCTTTCCTTTGTACCTGACTATTATATATTTGACCACCTTTTGATAAACTGAGTATAAATGTCACCAGTAGATACAAAATCTGGTACTTTTGTATACTTTTTAGCCAGTAGTTCTGAAGGTAGCTCTCACGAGCCAAAAGTGGTCACCAAAAATGGCTTACTCCGTCACATACAGTATATGCACCACGTCATTGCGCTCTCTCGCTCTGCTGTGTGTGGATCTTGCTAGCTGTCACTCAAATGGTCAGGGGCTGAGTCGCATTGGCCGGAACTCAAATTGCTCGGGGGCTGGCCCACATGGAGGAAAATGGCGCATCACAGCTTCCAGAAAAAACAGGCTTTCAAACTAGGGATTTCGTGGCTTACCACAGTCAAGTTGGCTGGATGTCCTTTAGGTAGTGGACCATTCTTGATACACACTGGAAACTGTTGAGCATGAAAAACCCAGCTGCGTTGCAGTTCTCAACACTCTGCCTGACACCTACTACCAGACCACGTTCAAAGGCACTTAAATGTTTCGTTTTACCCATTCTCTTTGAATGGCACACACACAATCCATGTCACAATTGTCTCAAGGCTTCAAAATCCTTCTTTAAACTGTCTCCTCACCTTCATCTACATTGATTTAAGTGGTTGAAGGTGACATCAATAAGGGATCATAGCTTTCACCTTATCAGTCTGTCATGAAAAGAGCATCATAATGGTTTGTACACTCATCATAATGGTTTGTACACTCATCATAATGGTTTGTACACTCATCATAATGGTTTGTACACTCATCATAATGGTTTGCCACCTCAGCAAGCATCCATCAATGGGAAAGAGATGCATTGGAGTGCCTTCTTTAAATACACCATGTACTGTTGCGGGCTGGCAAGCAAACTCTGGGAACACATGCTGGAGAGGCTGCAGCTAGCTACTGTATTCCGTGACACAGGCTGCGTTCCAAACGGCACACTATTGGGTGGCAGTTGGGAATCCAGTCTTTCCTCCCGTAAAAAGGAAAGAAACTCCCGCATTGAATGTTATTGTTTTCATGTGTATCTGAGCTATTGCTGTTCAAGCAGGCAGAAACTCAGCCGGTATGATGTGCCATTGTGATAAAGCTGCGCTCACTACACTGGAAGTTAATAGGAACTTTTAGATCACAAAAACGTTTATCATACACGGCCGATGTCATAACGCGGGAGGTTGTCTTCTCTCGAATGAGCCATTAATCATATTTTTGTGATATTCCTACCTCGAGAAATGTTTTATTTAACCAAAGCTCCACGACATGTATCCTATTTGTCTGCCTCTTCAGCCCAGGGTGCATTGCAGGGTGCATTGCAGGGTGCATTGCATGGTGCATTGCATGGTGCATTGCATAGACGTTGTGAATGTCAGACTCCACTCTGCGAGGCACACCATAGAGCAGTGGTCTAATCAGCACTCTTCAGCTTCAAGCATAAAGAGTTCGTGACCAGTGCTGAGCAATCTTTTTGACACTTTGTATGAATGGTAAATTGTTAGTGTAGCCTACTGTTAACATTTAACCAATCCAAAAGGAAGATGCCTACTGGCTACCAAGGCAACTACCTTAGTAGGCAGCAGTTTTCCAGCAGGTTACTGCCATTTGGGCTGAGATTCGAAGGCAGCATCACCTGATGATGTGATGAAACCAACAGCCTTGGTTTCTACTAGGCAGTAGGCATCTGCTTCCAAGATGACGTAGCTGTCAGACGTGTGTTTTGTCCCGTCCTGTCCCGTGTAAATATGGTTTCTTTTATTTAAAATATATTTTAATCTCACTTTACATTTACGGACTGAATATAGTAGAATATCTGAATATCCTGCAACCCGCCTCACCCAATGTGGTACGGATCTGCTATTTTTATACTTTAGAACTGGAACCCCCATCAGAAGCTAGCCAGCTAACAAGCTACTAGTCAGTTATCCACTGCTAGCGGTCTTCAATGTTAACTCGGACACCAGCCAGCCTAAGCTCGGTCAATACCTGCCAGTCAACACAGCGCGATATCACCCCAGAGCATATCGGACTGCTTTTTCTCTACCACATCTCCGGATTCCTACCACAAGCTCTGAACATTTACACTGGAGAATCACAGCTAGCTAGCTGCAATCCGAGTGGCTACTCCTGGCTAACGTCTCTGTCCCAAAGCAAGCATCAGTTAGCCTTGAGCTAGCCTCGAGCTAGGCCCATCTCACGGCTGGCCGAAGAGGTCCACCAGCTAATTTCTTAAGCTACAATACCTCTTTTGCCAATTGACCGTGACCCTTCACTGCCGACACGGAGCTCCGCCGATCTATCACGACTGGTCTGCCGACATAATTGTCAGAGGTGGTCTCAACAGGCTCTTCCGATGCGATGTCACTGAAGGCCCATCTGCTAACCCTGACCTGCTAACTGTCTGAACCGCCATGTCTCCAGCTCGCCTAGCGTAGTAGCGACTACTGAATCGGCTCCCTGACTCACCTATTGCTACTCATTGGACCCTATAATCACTCGGCTACACATGCCTCTCCTTAATGTCAATATGCCTTGTCTATTGCTGTTTCGGTTAGTGATTGTCTTACTTCACTGTAGAGCCCCCAGCCCAATATGCCTTAGATAGCACTTTTGTCCCACCCCCCCCCCACACATGCGGTGACCTCACTTGGCTTAACTGGTGCCTCTAGAGACAAAACCTCTCATCGTCACTCAATGCCTAGGTTAACCTCCACTGTACTCACATGCTACCATACCCTTGTCTGTACATTATGCATTGAATCTATTTTTACACGCCCAGAAATCTGCTCCTTTTACTCTCTGTTCTGAACGCACTAGACGACCAGTTCTAATAGCCTTTAGCCGTACCCTTATCCTACTCCTCCTCTGTTCCTCTGGTGTTGTAGAGGTTAACCCAGGCCCTGCAGCCCCCAGCACCACTCCCCTTCCTCATGCGCTCTCATTTGTTGACTTCTGTAACATAAAAGCCTTGGTTTCATGAATGTTAACATTAGAAGCCTCCTCCCTATGTTTGTTTTATTCACTGCTTTAGCACACTCCACCAACCCTGATGTCCTAGCAGTGTCTGAATCCTGGCTTAGGACGGCCACCAAAAATCCAGAAATTTCCATCCAACTACAACATTTTCCGACAAGAAAGAACTTGTCGGCAATCTACTACAGAGATAGCCTGCAGAGTTCTGTTATAATATCCAGGTCTGTGCCCAAACAATTCGAGCTTCTACTATTAAAAATCCACCTTTCCAGAAACAAGTCTCTCACCGTTGCCGCTTGTTATAAACCCCCCTCAGCCCACAGCTGTGCCCTGGACACCATATGTGAATTAATTGCCCCCATCTATCTTCAGAGATCGTATTGTTAGGTGACCTAAACTGGGACATGCTTAACACTCCAGCCATCCTACAATCTAAGCTAGATCCCCTCAAGATCACATAACTTATCAGGGAACCTACCAGGTACAACCCTAAATCCGTAACCATGGGCACCCTCTTAGATATCATCCTGACCAACTTTTACATTACATTTAAGTCATTTAGCAGATGCTCTTATCCAGAGCGACTTACAAATTGGACTTGCCCTCTAAATACACCTCTGCTGTCTTCAACCAGGATCTCAGCGATCACTCCCTCATTGCCTGCGTCCTTAATGGATCTGAGGTCAAACGACCACCCCTCAATGTCAAACGCTCCCTAAAACACTTCAGCGAGCAATCCTTTCTAATCGACCTGGCCCAGGTATACTGGAAGGATATTGACCTCATCCCACCAGTAGAGGATGCCTGGTTGCTCTTTAAAAAGTGCTTAAATAAGCATGCCCCATTCACAAAATGTAGAACTAAGAACAGATATAAACCTTGGTTCACCCCAAACTTGACTGCCCTTGACGAGCACAAAAACATCCTGTGGCGTTCCGCATTAGAATCGAATAGCCCCCGCGATATGCAACTTTTCAGGGAAGTCAGGAACCAACATACACAGTCAGTTAGGAAAGCTAAGGCTAGCTTTTTCAAACAGAAATATGCATCCTGTAGCACTAATTCCAAAAGGTTTTGGAACACTAAAGTCCATGGAGAATAAGAGCACCATCTTCCAGCTGCCCACTGCACTGAGGCTAGGAAACACTGTCACCACCGATAAATCTACAATAATCGATCATTTCAATAAGCATTTTTCTACAGTTGGCCATGCTTTCCACCTGGCTACCCCGACCTCGGCCAATAGCTCTGCACCCCTGCAGAAACTTGCCCAAGCCCCCGTCCTGCTTCTCCTTCCCCCAAATCCAGACAGCTGATGTTCTGAAAGAGCTGCAAAATCTGGATCCTACAAATGAGCTGGGCTAGATCATCTGGACCCTATCTTTCTAAACATTATGCTCCAAAATTGTTGCAACCCCAAGATCCCCAAAGATCGGAAAGCTGCCGCGGTCATCCCCCTCTTCAAAGGGGGAGACACTCTAGACCAAAACTGGTATAGACCTATAACCATCCTGCCCTGCTTTTCTAAAATCTTCGAGAGCCAAGTAAACAAACAGATCACTGACCATTTTAGAATCCCACCGTACCATCTCTACTACGCAATCTGGTTTCCGAGCTGGTCATGGGTGCACCTCAGCCACGCTCAAGGTCCTAAACGATATCATAACCACCATCGATAAAAGACAGTACTGTGCAGCCACCTTCATCGACCTGGCCAAGGCTTTCTACTCTGTCAATCACCGCATTCTTGTCGGCAGACTCAACAGCCTTGGATTCTCAAATGACAGCTTTTCCTGGTTCACCAACTACTTCTCTGATAGAGTTCAGTGTGTCAAATTGGAAGGCCTGATGTCCGAACCTCTGGCAGTCTGTATGGGGGTGTCACAGGGTTCAATTCTCGGGACCAGTATTTTCTCTCTATATATCAATGTCGCTTTTGCTGCTGTTGATTCTCTGTTCCACCTCTATGCATTCTGTAAAAATCTGGCCCTTCTTTGGACACTTAACAAACCTCCAAACAAGCTTCAATGCTATACAACACTCCTTCCTTGGCCTCCAACTGCTTTTAAATGCAAGTACAACTAAATGCATGCTCTTCAACCGATTGCTGCCCGCACCGGCCCGCCCGACTAGCATCACTACTCTGGACAGTTCTGACTTAAAATATGTGGACAACTACAAATACCTAGGTGTCTGGTTAGACTAAACTCACTTTCAAGACTCACATTAAGCATTTCCAATCCAAAATTAAATCTAGAATAGGCTTCCTATTTCGCTACAAAGCATCCTTCACTCATGCTGCCAAACATACCCTCGTAAAATGGACTATCCTACCGATCCTTGACGTCGGCGATGTCATTTACAAAATAGCCCCCAAGTGGAATTTGAGGTTTGCCTTCAAAATAAGTGTCATTGAGTGATGCAAATGAATACAAGTAGTAGAATTATGCCATGCTTTTATTTTGAAGGCTAACCACAAGTCCACTATTGTGGCTAATCCTTATTGTGGCTAGCTTCACATAGATGGGTCCGACCACCATTAATCAAGTAACTATCTTATAAATTAAGGTTATTTTAGATGACACCTAGCTATATAGTTAGCTTGCTAACTGTAGCTACTGAATCAGATTGTCATATTATTTGACACGTCAAATAGTGTATCTTTTAAAGACCCAAACAGCGTTCCATAGAAATCCTGGTTGAGAATGAAACGACTGAACAACGAAACAGCACAGCAAGTAAGTGAAAGAAGCAGGTTTTTGATTATGATTTACTGGTAATGGGGACATACGTAAATGCCAACAAAATAACTTTTTGGTCAGTGTGGTGTGTGTGTGTAACCTTTAATTAGGCAAGTCAGTTATTTACAATGACAGCCCGGATGACGCTGGGCAAGTTGTGCGCCACCCTATGGGACTCCCAATCATGGCCAAATGTGATACAGCCTGGATTTGAACCAGGGACTGTAGTGACGCCTTTTGCACTGAGATGCAGTGCCTTAGACCGCTGCGTCTATGTGTGTTAACTATTTAACTGTACAAATTGTAATAAAATCAGTATCGTTTTTTTTGGTAAGGAAAATATTGGATATTGGTATCGGCCAAAAATGTAATATCAGTGCATCACTAGTCTCAACCCCACCCTGTACAATTGTGTCCTGGACTTCCTGACGGGTCGCCCCAGGTAGTGAAGGTAGGAAACAACATTTCTACTTCGCTGATCCTCAACACTGGGGCCCAACAAGGGTGCATGCTCAGCCCCCTCCTGTACTCCCTGTTCACTCATGACAGCGTGGCCTTGCACGCCTCCAACTCAAATCATCAAGTTTGCAGACTCAACAGTAGTAGGCTTGATTACCAACAACAACGAGACAGGCTACAGGGAGGAGGTGAGGGCGGGAAAACAACCTCGCACTCAACGTCAACAAAACAAAAGGAAATGATCATGGACTTAAGGAAACAGCAGAGGGAGCACCCCCCTGTCCACAGACAGGACAGCAGTGGAGAAGGTGGAAATGGTCCACCCACACAGAGAGTGTGGTGAAGAAGGCGCAACAGCGCCTCTTCAACCTCAGGAGGCTGAAGAAGTTTGGCTTGTCACCCAAAATCCTCAAACTTTTACAGATACACAATTGAGAGCATCCTGTTGGGCTGTATCACCACCTGGTACGGCAACTGCACCGCCCACAACCGCAAGGCTCTCCAGAGGGTGGTGCGGTATACACAACGCATCACTGGGGGCAAACTACCTGCCCTCCAGGACACTTACAGCACCCAATGTCACAGGAAAGCCAAAAAGATCATCAAGAACAACAACCACCCGAGCCACTGCCTGTTCACCCCATTACCACCCAGAAGGCGAGGTCAGTACTGGTGAATCAAAGCTGGGACCGAGAGACTGAAAAACATCTCAAGGCCATCAGTCAGTTAAACAGCCATCATTAACACAGAGAGGCTGCTGCCTACATACAGACTTGAAATCATTGGCCACTTTAATAAATGGATCACTAGTCACTTTAATAATGTTTACATATCTTGCATTACTTATCTCATGTATATACTGTATTTTATACCATCTATTGCATCTTGCCTATGCCGCTCTGTCATTGCTCATCCATATATTTGTATATATTCTTGCTTGTGCTTCTAGTTCCGACAGTGCAGCAATATCTAACATGTAATCTAACAATTCCACAACAAGCATTTCACTACACTCGCAATAACATCTGCTAACCATGTGTATGTGACCAATAACATTTGATTTGTCATAATTATCTACAGTGCCTTCAGAAATTATTCAGATCCCTTGACTTTCCACATTTTGTTAGGTTTTATAGCCTTATTCTAAAATGGATGATTCCCCCCAATCTACATACAATACCACATAATAACCAAGCAAAAACAGGTTTAGAAATGTTTGCAAATGTATTCAAAATCTGAAATATGTAAATGTAATACGTATTCAGACCTTTTATTCAGTACTTTGTTGTAGCACATTTGGCGGCGATTACAGCATAGAGTCTTCTTGGGTATGACACTACAAGCTTGGCACACCTGTACTTGGGGAGTTTCTCCCAATCTTCTCTGCAGATCCTCTCAAGCTCTGTCAGGTTGGATGGGGAGCGTTGCTGCACAGCTATTTTCAGGTCTCCAGAGTAGTAACATTTTTCAACGCCGATACCGAATATTGGAGAACCAAAAACAGCCGATACCGATTAATCAGACAATTTTATTTATTTATAATAATGACAATTACAACAATACTGAATGAACACAACTTAATATAATATATCAATAAAATCAATTTGGCCTCAAATAAATAATGAAACATGTTTAATTTTGTTTAAATAATGTAAAAACAAAGTGTTGGAGAAGAAAGTAAAAGTGCAATATGTGCCATGTAAGAATGCTAACGTTTAAGTTCCTTGCTCATATGAAAGCTGGTGAATCCTTTTAACATGAGTCTTCAATATTCCCAGGTAAGACGTTTTAGGTTGTAGTTATTATTGGACTATTTCTCTCTATACCATTTGTATTTCATTAACCTTTGACTATTGGATGCTCTTATAGTCACTTTAGTATTGTCAGTGTACAGTATAGCTTCCGTCCCTCTCCTCGCTCCTACCTGGGCTCGAACCAGGTAGGACCGCTCAAACGACAACAGCCACCCTCGAAGCAGCGGTACCCATCGCTCCACAAAAGCCGCGGCCCTTGCAGAGCAAGGGAAATAACCACTCCAAGTCTCAGAGCGAGTGATGTTTGAAACACTATTAGCGTGCACCCCGCTAACTAGCTAGCCATTTCACATCGGTTACACCAGCCTAATCTCGGGAGTTGATAGGCTTGAAGTCATAAACAGGGCTGTGCTTGCGAAGATCTGCTGGCAAAACGCACAAAAGTGCTGTTTGAATGAATGGTGCCTACCACCACTCAGTCAGACTGCTCTATCAAATCATAGACTTAGTTATAACATAATAACATGCAGAAATACGAGCCTTCGGTCATTAATATCGTCGAATCTGGAAACTATCATCTCGAAAACAAGACGTTTATTCTTTCAGTGAAATACGGAACCATTCCGTATTTTATCTAACGGGTGGCATTCATAAGTCTAAATATTCCTGTTACATTGCACAAGCTTCAATTTTATGTCCTAATTACGTAAAATTCTGGCAAATTAGGCGGCCCAAACTGTTGCATATACACTGACTCTGCGTGCAATGAACGCATGAGAAGTGACACAATTTCACCTGGTTAATATTGCCTGCTAACCTGGATTTCTTTTAGCTAAATATGCAGGTTTTAAAATATATACTTCTGTGTATTGATTTTACGAAAGGCATTGATGTTTATGGTTAGGTACACAATGGAGCAACGATACGCACCGCATCGATTATATGCAACACAGGACACGCTAGATAAACTAGTAATATCATCTACCATGTGTAGATAACTAGTGATTATGATTGATTGATTGTTTTTTTAAGATAAGTTACCTTGGCTTACTGCATTCGCGTAACAGGCAGGCTCCTCGTGGAGTGCAATGAGAGGCAGGTGGTTGGAGCGTTGGACTAGTTAACTGTAAGGTTGCAAGATTGAATCCCCCCAAGCTGACGAGGTAAAAATCTGTCGTTCTGCCCCTGAACGAGGCAGTTAACCCACTGTTCCTAGGCCGTCATTGAAAATAAGAATGTGTTCTTAATAACTGACTTGCCTAGTTAAATAAAGATAAAAAAAAAAATATATATATATACTATATATATACATACATATATATATACACAGTATATAATTTTTTTAAATCGGCCAAATCGGTGTCCAGAAATACCGATTTCCAATGGTTGTGAAAACTTGAAATCGGCCCAAATTAATCGGCCATTCTGATTAATCGGTCGACCTTTACTCCAGAGATGTTCGATCAGGTTCAAGTCCGGGATCTGGCTAGGCTATATTCAAGGATATTGAAACTTGTCCCGAAGTCAGTCCTGCATCGTCTTGGCTGTGGTTGTTGTCCGGTTGGAAGGTGAACCTTCAGCCTCAGTCTCAGGTTCTGAACACTCTGGAGCAGGTTATCAAGTCTCTCTCTGTACTTTGCTCCATTTATCTTTCCCTGATCCTTACTCGTCTCCCTTTCCCTGTCGCTGAAAAACATCCCCACAGCATGATGCTGCCACTACCATGCTTCACCATATGGATGGTGCCAGGTTTCCTCCAGACGTGACGCTTGGCATTCAGGCCAAAGAGTTCAATCTTGGTTTCATCAGACCAGAGAATCTTGTTTCTCATGATCTGGGAGTCTCTAGGTGGCTTTTGGCAAGCTCAAAGCGGGCGGTCATGTGCCTTTTACTGAGGAGTGGCTTCCGACTGGCCACGGTACCATAAAGGCCTGATTGGTGGAGTGCTGCAGAGAGGTTTGTCCTTCTGGAAGATTCTCCACAGAGGAACTCTGGAGCTCCTTCAGAGTGACCATCGGGTTCTTGGTCACCTCCCTGGCCAAGGCCCTTCTACCCTGATTGCTTAGTTTGGCCAGTCAGCCAGTTCCATATAAGAAGGATGGAGCCCACTGTTTTCATGGGGACCTTCAATGCTGCAGCACTTTTTTTGTGTGTCCTTCCCTAGATCTGGATCTGTGCCTCGACACAATCCTGTCTCGGATCTCTACAGACAATTCCTTCGACCTCATTGATTAGTTTTTGCTCTGACATATACGGTCAACTGTTGGACCTTATATAGACAGGTGTGCCTTTCCAAATCATGTCTAATCAATTGAATTTACCACAGGTGGACTCCAATCAAGTTGTAGAAACATCTCAAGGATGATCAATGGAAACAGGATGTACCTGAGCTCAATTTCGAGTCTCATAGCAAATGGTCTGAATACATTGAGTACGTAAATAAGGTCTGATTTTTTTTATTTGTTTTTTTATACATTTTCAAAAATGTCTAAACCTGTTTTCGCTTTGTCATTATGGGTAGTGTCTGTAGATTGAGGAAAAATATTTATCAATTTTAGAATCAGGTTGGAACTTTAACACTTCTTTTAATTTAAAAAGGCAAGTCAGTTAAGAACAAATTCTTATTTACAATGAAGACCTACACCGGCCAAACCCTATCGACACTGGGCCAGTTGTGCGCCGCCCTGTGCGACTCCCAATCACAGCCAGTTCTGATACAGCCTGGACTTGAACCAGGGTCTGTAGTGACACCTCTCACATTGAGATGTAGTGCCTTAGACCACTGCACCACTCGGGAGCCCAACTGTGGAAAAAGGGTCTGAATACCCTTCCGCATGCGCTGTAAATGCATATCGAACTTGAAATGATTACAGCATTATATTATTGCTACCTTCTCTCCTTGCAGGGGATTAGACAGATCACCAGATGCCCAGGCCTCAAAACCAGAAACAATTGTAATTTTGTATAAATGTTAACATTTGTTTTTACTGTATCTGTGCATGAGTCTTTAAAACAGTCCATTGTACAAAATTAATCATTCCTAAGTGAGTGACACAAGGAGATTGACTTCCAACATTCACAAGCTTGTTCAGTGCACAAGAGCAAATTGTGTAATGACAGCCACAGGTTTTTTTATATGCAGGACCGTACTTTACAGGTTCTTGTTCCAGCACTTCACCACCACATAGTTAAACACATTGTGGTCTAAATTGAAGACTTGCAAACAGTGCAATCCCCTGGGACAGAAATCACATCTGTATTTGAGAATGAGCTTCATACATCACAATGTCCTGACAAATCTGGATAAACAATATGGGTGAATCTATTCAACATTGCGATGTTGCACACTCCTGAATAATATTATTGGATATGGTGATTACAGTGGTGGCTGGGAGGTGCACAACAAGTTATTTACATGTGCAGGGTGTCAGGGTGGGATGTCCTTCAACCTTGTACAAGCTGAGACGGGGGGAAAAGAAATGACCCTCACTGCTCAAATTTCAATGCTGGTTCAAGTTGCTTAAGCCACAACTACCTGTATTACTCTGCAATCATTTGTTAACAGTTTTGCATATTTTTAGGCTTTGTCAAGTTTACAGTAAGAGTAGAAAAATTTCCTCAAATTGTAACACTAACCCCAATGGTGCAACACAATAAGGGAAGGGAAAGTGGCAAGAGAAGGTTAGCTGGGTAACACTGCAGCTAGGTAGAAAAACAGACTCATCAACAGGATGTACAAATAACTTGGCTGGCTATTGGGCAGGACTGTTTTCTCCTGCCAAGCTAATGCAATGGAGTGAAACACGATCAGGTGCCCACTTTAGTACCTGAAAACGATTTGCTGTCTAGCAAGTTCACCAATTCATTGCTGAATCTACGACTAGTTCGTTTAGGGTGTTCATCTCGAAAACAGCCGATATAAACAGGATGAGATCGCCGGCAGTCGTGGCCAACGTGTTAGCTAGCTAGCTTAGCAACTAACTCTTAAACACCAGTTACTCAACATTTGAATTCACAATTCAAATGAAAGTAATTTGTTGAACATTTAACATAAATAAACGTTACACTTACATTTCCAAGTGATTTATTCTTCTTCTGGAAAGTGTTATCCCAAGCAGGGACTTCTGTCGGTCATTAATTCAAAAAACAATTCCGGTGCGCCGCAAGGTGTTATGGGATAGCCTCCTACATGGGATTGGGACACACCAATTTTGACACCCTGCATCGAAAATCTTCCTCAAAAGGCAGCAAGTATCCTTATTGTCGCCCGTTGATGTCTCGTTGAACCATAAATTCACGCTAAATTCACCCACACAGCTGATCTCAATTGCAACCATTATTGGGCACTTCATTACTGCTCCATAAAAGATGCTTGTAACCACAGTCTTTCAAGGTATGTTCGCCCTCTGGTTGGTATTGTCATTGCAACAACTAAGTCCTTTTTGAACAGAGTAAGGATGATTGATTTATTTGACAAGCATTCCGTACAATATAAAGTATTTCCTCGTTTAAATCTACTGTTGCAATTTACCCGACACTTTGTATGACTGGAACCTAATGTTGGTGTAGCCTACTGACTTATTTGATTAGTTTCCTATTATGTAATCCAAAAGTGTCTGGTATGGTCATTTCTAGTCAAGATGGGGAGTAAAACAACCCTTGACTGTCCATATTTGAAATGTGTAACTACATCAAGTCAATCGGGGTATTGAGTTACTTGTGCCAATTATGAGTTAATTCGTAACTTTAGGATACACTCGAACAGGGGTCTCCAACCCTGTTCCCGGAGAGCTACCCACCTGTAGGTTTTCACTCCAACCCTGTTCCCGGAGAGCTACCCACCTGTAGGTTTTCACTCCAACCCTGTTCCCGGAGAGCTACCCACCTGTAGGTTTTCACTCCAACCCTGTTCCCGGAGAGCTACCCACCTGTAGGTTTTCACTCCAACCCTGTTCCCGGAGAGCTACCCACCTGTAGGTTTTCACTCCAACCCTGTTCCCGGAGAGCTACCCACCTGTAGGTTTTCACTCCAACCCTGTTCCCGGAGAGCTACCCACCTGTAGGTTTTCACTCCAACCCTGTTCCCGGAGAGCTACCCACCTGTAGGTTTTACCCACCCTGTTCCCGGAGAGCTACCCACCTGTAGGTTTTCACTCCAACCCTGTTCCCGGAGAGCTACCCACCTGTAGGTTTTCACTCCAACCCTGTTCCCGGAGAGCTACCCACCTGTAGGTTTTCACTCCAACCCTGTTCCCGGAGAGCTACCCACCTGTAGGTTTTCACTCCAACCCTGTTCCCGGAGAGCTACCCACCTGTAGGTTTTCACTCCAACCCTGTTCCCGGAGAGCTACCCACCTGTAGGTTTTCACTCCAACCCTGTTCCCGGAGAGCTACCCACCTGTAGGTTTTCACTCCAACCCTGTTCCCGGAGAGCTACCCACCTGTAGGTTTTCACTCCAACCCTGTTCCCGGAGAGCTACCCACCTGTAGGTTTTCACTCCAACCCTGTTCCCGGAGAGCTACCCACCTGTAGGTTTTCACTCCAACCCTGTTCCTGGAGAGCTACCCACCTGTAGGTTTTCGCTCCAACCCCAGTTGAAACTAACCTGGTTCATTTTATCAACCAGCTAATTATTATAATCAGTTTGGAGTGTAAACCTACAGGACAGTAGCTCTCCAGGAACAAGGTTGGTGAGTCCTGCACTAGACACTTGTATGTCGTAGCCCAGTGGAGACCAATATCCATGTTGTGTTATTAAGCTATATAAAACAATGGTTGTTGATGTGTATGGCTGCATTTTAGATCCATTTTTGTACATTTGAATGTTGCAGTAATAGGACCGAGGCCTAGTGTTTGCACAAGCGAGAGAGAACATTCTGTTCTGTTATAATCTCCACCCGGCACAGTCAGAAGAGGACTGGCCACCCCACATAGCCTGGTTCCTCTATAGGTTTCTTCCTAGGTTTTGGCCTGATGTACGAAGGGTTATATAAATACATTTAATTTGATTTGAGAACATCATTTTGATAGCAAGCCCTGATCCAATGACTCAACTGCACCCGCATGGAGAGAAAGATAACTGCTCGTTTTCAGCCAGCTCACAAGGCTCATTTTAATTTCCTGATGCTAACATATGGAATTGTTTTTAAGATGGTCATATCATGGATAATTTAGCTATTTGATTTTGAATTTTATCTCTATTCCGTTTATTTTTATCCCCCAAAAACTCCCTAGTCCTTACCGATGACAAGTGTACCCTTAACATGATGCAGCCACCATGCTTGAAGATTTGTGTTGGATTTGTCCCCAAAGGTTAAACTTTGTATTCACGACGTAAAGGTAATTTCTTTGCCAAATATTTAGCAATTTTACTTTAGTGCCTTATTGCAAACAGGATGCATGTTTTGGATTTGTTTACAATTCTGTACAGGCTTGCTTCTTTTTACTCTGTCATTTACAGTACCTTCGGAAAGTATTCAGACCTTGACTTTTTCGAAATGTTGTTAGGTTACAGCCTTATTCTAAAATGTATTAAATAGTTTTTTTCCTCATCTACACACAATACCCCATAATGACAAAGTAAACAGGTTTATATATTTTGGGGTCTGAATACTTATGTAAATAAGATATTTCTGGTTTTGAATTTTAATACATTTGCAAAGATTTCTAAAAACCTGTTTTCG
Organism: Oncorhynchus gorbuscha; assembly: GCF_021184085.1. Taxonomy (NCBI): domain Eukaryota; kingdom Metazoa; phylum Chordata; class Actinopteri; order Salmoniformes; family Salmonidae; genus Oncorhynchus; species Oncorhynchus gorbuscha. The sequence goes on along the minus strand of NC_060190.1, from coordinate 38,633,975 downwards.
CTTAGTCATTATGGGGTAGTGTGTGTAGATTGCTGAGGATTTTAAAAAATATGTTTAAATCCATTTTAGAATAAGGCTAAATGTAACCAAATGTAGAACAATTCAAGGGGTCTGAACACTTTCCGAAGGCACTGTAGGTTAGCATTGTAGAGTAACTACAATGTTGTTGATCCATCCTCAGTGTTCTTGTATCACAGTCATTTAACTCTGTAACTGTTTTAAAGTTACCACTGCCCTCATGGTGAAATTCCTGAGCGGTTCCTTCCTATCCGGCAACTGAGTTAGGAAGGACACCTGTATGTTTGTAATGACTGGGTGTATTGATACACCATCCAAAGTGTAATTAATAACATCACCATGCTCAAAGGGATATTCAATGTCTGCTTCTTTTTATTTTTCCCACCTACCAATAGGTGCTCTTTTTTGTGAGGCATTGGAAAACCTCCCTGGTCTTTGTGGTTGAATTTGTGTTTAAAATGTACTGCTCGACTGAGGGACCTTATAGATTTTTGAATGTACAGGGATGAGGTAGTCATAAAAAAAATCATGTTAAACACTATTATTGCACACAGAGTGCGTCCCATGCAACTTATTATGTGACTTGTTCAGCAAATGTTTACTCCTGAACTTATTTAGGCTTGCCATAACAAAGTGGTTGAATATTTATTGATGCAAGATATTTCAGCTTTTAATTGATTAATTTGAACATTTTTAAAAACATATTTCCACTTTGACATTATTGAGTATTGTCTGTAGGCCAGCGACACAATTCAGGCTGTAACATAACAAAATGTTGAACAAGTCAAGGGGTATGAATACTTTCTGAAGTCTCTGTATTTAACCCCAGAAGAACGGTTGTTTTTTCTTTGTATTATCTCTTACCAGATCTATTGTTTTATATTCTCCTACATTCCTTTCACAATTCCACAAACTTCAAAGTGTTTCCTTTGAAACGGTGAATAAACAGGGCCTGAGTTAAATAAGATTTGGGTATGTCATTTTAGGCGGATCCTTAAGATGGCAGATCTGTATATGAATTTGCATTTGGCTCACAACACTTGTTTGATTTGATACGTTAATGAAGCTATTATACAGTAGAGAAGACATCACCACATACAGTACATGTCTATTTGGATGTGGATTCTAAAAGCACACTGGTATCATTACACATATTGGCACTGGCCACTACAATGTTTTGGTAATATGAGAGACCACAGGGACTCATGTTTACATCAATAGCTAATGGCAAACATTGACTACAAGCCAGTGTATTACTGTGCGTGTATGGACAGTGTGTACTGCATGTGTATTCAATCCATATGTTTGTGTACCAAATATTTGGGCTCGGTTGGGTGATTGTTGCGATAGTTCTCTCATGGCTGAGATTTATTCCCATGCTAATGATGGAAAGCTTACAAGCTCAGAGCTAAAAGGATAGTGATGTTTCTACAGACTCTGTGCGTGCATTGTGTGCCTGCGCGCGGTCTGTCACGCTCCGTTCCTCCCCCCTCTCTCTCCCCCTGCATGTCAACCTAGGTTAAACACAGCCTCCTTTCCTCTCTGCCTCTCATTCTCACTCACCACTCATATTCTTGTGTGCACTCAGATCACTGCACTAGAGACACATTACACTAGCTGAACCATCGCTGGCCTGCCTATTTATCTATGGCAAATTTCATCCATTCTCCATTTTGGGAAATTAATCTCTCAACCCACATATCTGAGATGGTGTTGGTGTCACCATTGCTAAGGATAATATCAATATTGTGGCATACTGGAAGTGTTATAAGCAATCATCTGTAGTAGTCGTGTTATTCTATAAATGATTTACATACCAGTATGTATTGTTTTTCAGATAGCTGCTAAGCTTCCGTTTTAGACCTGGGAATTGCCAGTCACAAATACAATGTCATGATACTTAAGTGCCGATACAGTTTGTATTGCTATTCTCACGATTTTATATGTATTGCAATTCAATATTGTGATTTTTATTGCTATTTGATGTTCCAAACATATTGCTCTCTATACTGTATGTCTCTATACTGTATGTCTCTATACTGTATGTCTCTATACTGTATGTCTCTATACTGTATGTCTCTATACTGTATGTCTCTATACTGTATGTCTCTATACTGTATGTCTCTATTTTTTATTTTTTTCCACCTTTATTTAACCAGGTAGGCTAGTTGAGAACAAGTTCTCATTTGCAACTGCGACCTGGCCAAGATAAAGCATAGCAGTGTGAACAGACGACACAGAGTTACACATGGATCAAATGTAAACCATTAACAAGTCAATAACACAGTAGAAAAAAAGGGGGAGTCTATATACAATGTGTGCAAAAGGCATGAGGTAGGCGAATAATTACAATTTTGCAGATTAGCACTGGAGTGATAAATGATCAGATGGTCATGTACAGGTAGAGATATTGGTGTGCAAAAGAGCAGAAAAGTAAATAAAGAAAAACAGTATAAAAACAGTATGGGAATGAGGTAGGTGAAAATGGGTGGGCTATTTACCAATAGACTATGTACAGCAGCAGCGATCAGTTAGCTGCTCAGATAGCTGATGTTTGAAGTTGGTGAGGGAGATATAAGTCTCCAACTTCAGCGATTTTTGCAATTCGTTCCAGTCACAGGCAGCAGAGTACTGGAACGAAAGGCGGCCAAATGAGGTGTTGGCTTTAGGGATGATCAGAGAGATACACCTGCTGGAGCGAGTGCTACGGATGGATGTTGCCATCGTGACCAGTGAACTGAGATAAGGCGGAGCTTTACCTAGCATGGACTTGTAGATGACCTGGAGCCAGTGGGTCTGGCGACGAATATGTAGCGAGGGCCAGCCGACTAGAGCATACAAGTCGCAGTGGTGGGTGGTATAAGGTGCTTTAGTGACAAAACGGATGGCACTGTGATAGACTGCATCCAGTTTGCTGAGTAGAGTGTTGGAAGCCATTTTGTAGATGACATCGCCGAAGTCGAGGATCGGTATGATAGTCAGTTTTACTAGGGTAAGCTTGGCGGCGTGAGTGAAGGAGGCTTTGTTGCGGAATAGAAAGCCGACTCTTGATTTGATTTTCGATTGGAGATGTTTGATATGAGTCTGGAAGGAGAGTTTGCAGTCGAGCCAGACACCTAGGTACTTATAGATGTCCACATATTCAAGATCGGAACCATCCAGGGTGGTGATGCTAGTCGGGCATGCGGGTGCAGGCAGCGATCGGTTGAAAAGCATGCATTTGGTTTTACTAACGTTTAAGAGCAGTTGGAGGCCACGGAAGGAGTGTTGTATGACATTGAAGCTCGTTTGGAGGTTAGATAGCACAGTGTCCAATGACGGGCCGAAAGTATATAGAATGGTGTCGTCTGCGTAGAGGTGGATCAGGGAATCGCCCGCAGCAAGAGCAACATCATTGATATATACAGAGAAAAGAGTCGGCCCGAGAATTGAACCCTGTGGCACCCCCATAGAGACTGCCAGAGGACCGGACAGCATGCCCTCCGATTTGACACACTGAACTCTGTCTGCAAAGTAATTGGTGAACCAGGCAAGGCAGTCATCCGAAAAACCGAGGCTACTGAGTCTGCCGATAAGAATATGGTGATTGACAGAGTCGAAGGCTTTGGCGAGTTCGATGAAGACGGCTGCACAGTACTGTCTTTTATCGATGGCGGTTATGATATCGTTTAGTACCTTGAGTGTGGATGAGGTGCACCCGTGACCGGCTCGGAAACCAGATTGCACAGCGGAGAAGGTACGGTGGGATTCGAGATGGTCAGTGACCATCTCTGTTTGTTGACTTGGCTTTCGAAGACCTTAGATAGGCAGGGCAGGATGGATATAGGTCTGTAACAGTTTGGGTCCAGGGTGTCTCCCCCTTTGAAGAGGGGGATGACTGCGGCAGCTTTCCAATCCTTGGGGATCTTAGACGATATGAAAGAGAGGTTGAACAGGCTGGTAATAGGGGTTGCGACAATGGCGGCGGATAGTTTCAGAAATAGAGGGTCCAGATTGTCAAGCCCAGCTGATTTGTACGGGTCCAGGTTTTGCAGCTCTTTCAGAACATCTGCTATCTGGATTTGGGTAAAGGAGAACCTGGAGAGGCTTGGGCGAGGAGCTGCGGGGGGGGGGGGGGGGGGAGCTGTTGGCCGAGGTTGGAGTAGCCAGGCGGAAGGCATGGCCAGCCGTTGAGAAATGCTTATTGAAGTTTTCGATAATCATGGATTTTATCGGTGGTGACCGTGTTACCTAGCCTCAGTGCAGTGGGCAGCTGGGAGGAGGTGCTCTTGTTCTCCATGGACTTCACAGTGTCCCAGAACTTTTTGGAGTTGGAGCTACAGGATGCAAACTTCTGCCTTAAGTAGCTGGCCTTAGCTTTCCTGACTGACTGCGTGTATTGGTTCCTGACTTCCCTGAACAGTTGCATATCGCGGGGACTATTCAATGCTATTGCAGTCCTCTATACTGTATGTCTCTATACTGTAAGTCTGCTGCAGAGAGATGAGAGCATGAGAAAATGTTTTATCAGTCATGGCAATAAAAGTACTGGAAACATTGCTCACTATTTAGAAAGTAGATGGAGAACAGGCTATAGGATGGAAAAAAGTTTTGGCGCAAGTATAGTCGACTAGCGTTAGCCAACTCTAGCAAAAATGAACATTTATCGATACTTGGAGTCAAAGTATAGATATAATATCCCCATACAAAAAAATAATTTATTGCTGCAAGTTTGTGGCAAATTTGTTGAAAATTAAATTGTCACATTCTGACCTTTTATTTCCTTTGTTTTGTCGTTATTTAGTATGGTCAGGGCGTGAGTTGGGGTGGGCAGTCTGTTTGTTTTTCTATGATTTTGGGATTTCTATGTTTCGGCCTAGTATGGTTCTCAATCAGAGGCAGGTGTCATTAGTTGTCTCTGATAGAGAATCATACTTAGGTTGCCTGGGTTTCACTGTTTGTTTGAAGGTGATTGTCTATGTTAGTTGCTTGTGTCAGCACATTTCTTATGATAGCGTCACGGTCGTTTATTGTTTTTGTAAAGTTTACTTTGTGTTTTTCGTCATCTATTAAATGATGCATTCACATCACGATGTGCTTTGGTCCGCTTCTTACGACGATCGTGACATAAATAGTATGCAAAACAATGTTACCAGAAGTTTGCAAATGTTTGCCACTAGTGGTGAATCTGCGGCAAACTTAATAATATTTATTTCCACTAATGGCAAACAGTTGAAGAGGCGACTCCGGGATGCTGGCCTTCTAGGCAGAGTTCCTCTGTCCAGTGTCTGTGTTCTTTTGCCCATCTTAATCTTTTATTTTTATTGGCCAGTCTGAGATATGGCTTTTTCTTTGCAACTCTGCCTAGAAGGCCAGCATCCCAGTCGCCTCTTCACTGTTGACGTTGAGACTGTTTTTTTTCATGTACTATTTAATGAAGCTGCCATTTGAGGACTGCGTCTGTTTCTCAAACTAGACACTCTAATGTACTTGTCCTCTTGCTCAGTTGTGCACCGGGGCCTCCCACTCCTCTTTCTACTCTGGTTTGAGCCAGTTTGCACTATTCTGTGAAGGGAGTAGTACACAGCGTTGTACAAGATCTTCAGTTTCTTGCCAATTTCTCGCATGGAATAGCTTTCATTTCTCAGAACAAGAATAGACTGACAAGTTTCAGAAGAAAGTCTTTGTTTCTGGCCATTTTGAGCCTGTAATCGAACACACAAATGCTGATGCTCCAGATAATCAACTTGTCTAAAGAAGGACAGTTTTATTGCTTCCTTAATCAGCACAACCATTTTCAGCTGTGCTAACATAATTGCAAAAGGGTTTTCTAATCATTAATTAGCCTTTTAAAATGATAAACTTGGATTAGCTAACACAACGTGCCATTGGAACACAGTCATGGTTGCTGATTATGGGCGTCTGTATGACTATGTAGATATTCCATAAAAAAAATAGCCGTTTCCAGCTACAATAGTAATTTACAACATTAACCATGTCTACACTGTATTTCTCATCAATTTGATGTTATTTTAATGGACCAACAATGTGCTTTTCTTTAAAAAACAAGGACATTTCTAAGAGACACCAAACCTTTGAATGTGTGTGTGTGTGTGTGTGTGTGTGTGTGTGTGTGTGTGTGTGTGTGTGTGTGTGTGTGTGTGTGTGTGTGTGTGTGTGTGTGTGTGTGTGTGTGTGTGTGTGTGTGTGTGTGTGTGTGTGTGTGTGTGTGTGTGTGTGTGTGTGTGTGTGTGTGTGTGTGTGTGTGTGTGTGTGTGTGTGTGCAATTCACCAGCTAAGTAAAGATGCACATCTGCTTCTAATCCTGTCCTCGGTTGAAATGGACCTCCTCTGTGTGTGTGATAGTTAGTTACACTATGTTTAGCTCCCTGGGTTGAGGGAGGGAGTGAGCAATACACTCCTCCTTGATTGTCCCTTTCATGGGCCTCAGGCCCTCAGCTCAGTGGTCTTTAGGGGTTGCCAGGCACAGGCCATTAGGATTTTACTGACAGACTACGAGAGGGCTTTGTGTCCTTGTGTCCTAGTGATAAAATATCAGTTAACATTTACTGTAAAACAGGCCAGGGCAGATTTATAGGTACAGTGCGAATATAGAGTTTTTTTTCTGGGTCGAACAGCACAAATAAAGCAATGGCTTGTCTCCTTTTCCAGGTCGATGAGAAGTGCAACTTTATTTGATTTTGTTGCTTGCAGGCTAAATTTGAAGACAATTATGTGGAAGGGGAAGTGCAGTGAATGCGTGAGATTTGATCCCCTCTTTTTGGAATCAGCCTAACCATGCAACCCTTTCTGCCCCACTGGCTCATTGAGCACAAGACTGAGGGCCATGGGTGGCAGGAAGTCTCATCACGGGGAGTCAAGGACTTACAGCGTCTTTCAAAATGAATGCAAGGGGGGAGCAAACAGAATGCATAGGATTAGAATATATTACATTTAAGTTATGTAACACAGTTTTAGTTTAAGTTATGTAAGCGTGTGTGCCCGTGTGTTGTTTGTGTGGTTGGTGTAATGCTCAGCTCAGTGATGGCCAGTGAGTGAAAGTGGTGCGCCAATGTACCCGACAGCAGTGCAGGGTTGTTCGTGACAGAGGCTGAGAACCGTAAAGTTTACATGCTTTCAATTAACATTGACATTTTAGTAATTTAGGGGACCCTAATCCAGAGCGATTTACAATTAAGAGATGAAGAGATGTGCTGCCGGCCAAATTAGGTTGTCAGGCTCACCAAATGGGATAGAGGGGCCTTTATGTTGATTTTCTCAGAACCTCTGCACCGTAACTGACCCTCCACTCACCCTCATGCCCTGTAGCAGGGAGGGATGGAACTGACCAGAACAAGTGATAGAATGACCATAACGCCCCAGTTCTCTGTGAATGTGCGTGCCCATCAGTGCATGTTTTAGCTCCATAACCAACCACACTGTTATGTGGGTTTACTGGGTTGTTCTTTTTTTTGTTGCATTCCTTCTATAAGGAAATATTCTTTCTATAAAATTGAAATAATTGAATAATAATAAATAATGGCATCAAGGTGTGTGTGTGTGTGTGTGTGTGTGTGTGTGTGTGTGTGTGTGTGTGTGTGTGTGTGTGTGTGTGTGTGTGTGTGTGTGTGTGTGTGTGTGTGTGTGTGTGTGTGTGTGTGTGTGTGTGTGTGTGTGTGTGTGTGAGTGTTGTTTAACGGGGGAGGAGGAGAAAGGAGAGGAGAGAGGGAGGGAGGGAGGGAGGGAGGAAGAGAGAGAGAGAGGGAGAGAGATATCACAGCTGCAAGTGGGATGTGCTCTCAAAGATGTCCTCCAGTAAAACACTGTTGGTGTGCTTGATTCTGAAAAGAGAGATTTTTTTTGCGGGGTTGTATAATAGCTGGTAACGTGAGTGTACACGTCTTCATCGTCATCTGTCTCTAACCGCATCTGTTTCTGATGCGCAGGCACATGGCTGTGTGCGTGGGTGGCCTATTGAATAATTCACAATGGTGACATTGCTGTAGTGCCTCTAAAACCGTTTGCCATGTGAACTTTGAGACTGACAGGTAGGTGGTAGTGGGGGCAAACAAAAACACAGCGCTATCCCAAATAGCAGCGAGAGGGACTGGCTTGTAGATTTTTTAAATTATATATATATATATATAGATGGAGTGCTGTTTCAATTGTTATTTTTTGTGGGTCAGGCAGGGTTGGGGTTGGGATGGGTGATGTGGATGGCTAGTGATGATGAGTGAGCAAACACTTGTGTTTTTGTTTATCTCTCCTCTGCCCTGAACCCCACGGGACCTGGCTGCCATGACACACACAGCTGTGGAGAGCCTGGAGTGCATGTGATGTTCCTGGTTATAGTAGCTAGTCCTCCATGGGGAAACCCTCCCTGGGTGGAGAGAACCTGTTCTGCTACTGGGAGGGATAGGATGAGAGAAACAGGATCTGCCTTATTAGAGGGTGGCCGTGGGGGCACCGTCCATGGGTAGAGAGGTGCTACTGGCATGGGGTTAGGGACAGACACGATGTGCCTGGTTATAGCAGCCACGGGGAGGCCCTCCCTGGGTGGAGAGAGCCTACGTTCGTGGGAGAGATGGTGGACAGAATGTGCATGGTAATAGTGGCTGGCCATGGGGAATGTGTTGGACAGGTTAGGCCATGGGGATCTATGAGGGATACCCTCACCTGCCCTGAGGAGGAAGGGAAGCTCTTTCTGTAGCCACACTCGCCCCACCATGAGTCATGCAGCTCACATGCGAACACTCTTTGTGCAAAGTGATCCTCACGCCTTATTTCCCAAGAACTCTACCTATTGATTTGGGACCAGACCCTTTCCTCTTATTAAAATGTCACTAGCGTTTTAGTAACCCACCTTTGAGACACGCAGGCCTTATTGACTTGGGTTCTAGGGACCAACACTAACTGCCTCACCTTTTCATTGGTGACATACCTTCAGCAACGCATATTTAACACATATTTAATGTACAGTATTTTGGATTGGTCTTTGCAGTTAGTAAGTGGAACTGTAAGTGTGTGTCATATTTTTTGGGGAATACGTGTGTTTACTGTGCTCCAGGGGGGCGTTCTCGGAGGTGGTGCTAGCGGAGGAGAAGGGGACCCAGAGGCTGGTGGCCATCAAGTGTATCCCCAAGAAGGCTCTGCAGGGAAAGGAGAACAACATCGAGAATGAGATCGCTGTGCTGCACAGGTCAGTAAACATAGAGAATTAACGCAACAAAAAACACAGCCCACTACACCACACCACACCACCACATAACCCGATATCCTTAATGCTAGAATCCGCAGTTGAAACCATAACAAAGTAGCCACGGCGCTTCTGTTTTGGTAAAATGCTAAACGATGGGCCTGAAGAAATGTAATCATTCTCAAATGCATAAACAGAGCTATGGGTGCAAGGACTGACCATCCATGATATCAACGTTCTAGTTTAAACCATGTTTTGAGGCGATACGATGTTTGTTTACATTTACATTGTTTACATTGTTTCAAACATGAGTAATACCAACTTATATTTTGGGTTCTGGTGGAGGTGACAGTTGAACTAAGCTCATGAGGCATTTCTAAGTTATAGCCTATTCTTCAAGAATCAATGGCTACGTATCAATAATTCATACGTCCAAAAATGGGTGTAGCAACTGCAGATTCCAGCTTTAATAATGAATACCAGGTCGTTTCCCCATCATCAGTCATGCAAATATTTTAATAATCATTTACGTTCAGGCTCAGGAAAGAGGCTGAAGGTGGCAGGTAAGCCTAGCGGTCGGGCCAGTAACCGAGAGGTTGCTGGTTCAAATCCCCGAGCAGACTAGGTCTAACATCTGTTGCTGTGCCCTTGAGCAATGCACTCAACCCTAATTGCCCCTGTAAGTCGCTCTGGATAAGAGCATCTGGTAAATTACTCAAATGTAAAATCGAAATGATAAACTGGGTGGTTTCAGCCCTGAATGCTGATTGGCTGACAAAACGTTTATTTTTACTGCTCTAATTATGTCGGTAATCAGATAATAATAGCAATAAAGCAAATAGCAACTCCGCGTTGCATTGTGCACAAGAACAGCCCTTAGCTGTGCTACATTGGCCATATACCCCAACTTCTTGGGCCTTATTGCTTACATAACACACAGGATCTGTCACTGTGAAGAATTGACAGCATGGTATCTATCTATTGGCTCGTGGTAATGTACGGCAGAGCAAACTGATGTTAAGCAGTGAATGCCAGTGGAGAAGGGGGACTGGCTGGATGTATGATACAACATGTTTTATATATGTGTCCTGTCAGTAGAAACACCAGGATTGTGCACCGGAAATGTCAGGAGTATAGAATATAAACCTATTTTTAGTGTCCTTGTTGCTAGGGCAACAGCACATACAGAGGCGGGGGGAGATGATGTGTGTGTGTGTGTGTGTGTGTGTGTGTGTGTGTGTGTGTGTGTGTGTGTGTGTGTGTGTGTGTGTGTGTGTGTGTGTGTGTGTGTGTGTGTGTGTGTGTGTGTGTGTGTGTGTGTGTGTGTGTGTGTGTGTGTGTGTGTGGAGTTCCCTGCAGCAGTGCGAGGGAGAAATAGAATTGAGGGGAGGGAGAGCGACATCCTCATAGACATACACATTGACATCCTCTCTCCTCCGTCCTCTCTCCTTTCCTTTACAGCAGCAACACACAGTGTCACATATCGCCTACATGCATGCTTACAGTATAACAACAGAGCAATGTCCTGCCTCAGCCTTGGATGTCTCGTTGTTGGCTTGTGTATTACCAGTGCTGTCCCTGCCAGTGTATTTCCCTCAGTCACTATAGAACTCCCCCGAACTGGCTCGCTTCTCTCTCGTCAGTGGTGCTGCATGGAGACGTGGACACTGGTGTGTTCAGCCAACGACAGGAGCTGTCTCCAATATATATCCATATATTCTGAATGGAGATGATGAAACACTCCTCTGTCAGAGACTACTGGTCGTTTTGGTGTGAGACGAAAACAACCGACCCCACGATATTACAAGTTCTGTATTTATGGGATGAGGCTTTGTGTATGGTACTCCTACACACTCTTAAACAGAGCAATGGTGCCACCTGGTGTTCACATGACAGTATTGAGAGTGAGACACCTTGCAGCATAGTACTGTACACTGAGTAATCCAAAATGTAAAGAACACATTCCTAATAATTGAGCTGAACGTTTTCCCTCAATAACAGCCTCAATTCATTGGGCGTGGACTCTATAAGGTGTCAAACGTTCCACAGAGATGCTGGCCCATGTTGACTTCAATGCTTCTCACAGTTGTCCAATTGGCTAGATGAGCTTTGGGCAGTGGACCATTCTTGACACACACAGGAAACTGTTGAGTGTGAAAAACCCAGCAGCGGTTGCAGTTATTGACACAAACCGGCACCTGGCACGTTCAAAGGCACTGAAAGATTTTGTCTAGCCGTTCACCCTCTGAAATGGCACATACACAATCTATGACTCAAGTCTTAAAACTCCTTCTTTAACCTGTCTCCTCCCCTTCTTCTACGCTGATTTGAAGTGGATTTAACAAGTGACATCCATAAGGGATCATGGCTTTCACCTGGATTCAGTCGATGTCAGTCTATGTCATGGAAAGAGCAGGTGTTCTTAATGTTTTGTGCACTCGGTGTATATTGCCATAATAATATCCCTGTCTTTCTGTCTTCTTTGTGTCTTTCTTTCTTTTTCAGAATCAAGCACACCAACATTGTTTCACTGGAGGATATATTTGAGAGCACATCCCACTTGTACCTGGTCATGCAGCTGTGAGTCGGCTCTTTCTTTTCTCTCTCTCTCTGTATCTCTCTCTCTGTCTCTCTCTCTGTCTCTCTCTGTCTCTCTCTCTCTGTCTCTCTCTGTCTCTCTCTCTGTCTCTCTCTCTGTCTCTCTCTCTGTCTCTCTCTCTGTCTCTCTCTGTCTGTCTCTCTCTGTCTCTCTCTGCCTGTCTCTCTCTGTCTCTCTCTGCCTGTCTCTCTCTGTCTCTCTCTCTGTCTCTCTCTGTCTCTCTCTCTGTCTCTCTCTGTCTCTCTCTGGCTCGCTCTGTCTCTCTCTGTCTGTCTCTCTCTGTCTGTCTCGCTCTGTCTCGCTCGCTCTCTCTCTCTGTCTCTCTCTCTGTCTCTCTCTCTGTCTCTCTCTGTCTCTGTCTCTGTCTGTCTCTCTCTGTCTCGCTCTGTCTGTCTCTCTCTGTCTCTCTCTCTGTCTCTCTCTGTCTCGCTCTGTCTCTCTCTGTCTCTCTCTGTCTCGCTCTCTGTCTCTCTCTGTCTCGCTCTGTCTCTCTCTGTCTCGCTCTGTCTCGCTCTGTCTCTCTCTGTCTCTCTCTGTCTCGCTCTCTGTCTCTCTCTGTCTCTCTCTCTGTCTGTCTCTCTGTCTCTCTCTGTCTCTCTCTCTGTCTCTCTGTCTCTCTCTGTCTGTCTCTCTCTGTCTCTCTCTCTGTCTCTCTCTGTCTCTGTCTCTCTCTCTGTCTCTCTCTGTCTCTGTCTCTCTCTCTGTCTCTCTCTGTCTCTCTCTCTGTCTTTCTCTCTCTCTCTGTCTCTCTGTCTTTCTCTCTCTCTCTTTATCTCTGCCACCCCTCTCTCCCCTTCTTATTCAGTGTTCTGGTAGAAATACTGTCATGAAATAAGAAATAAGTCATGAATCCGGGACAGATTGCTGGACTGGTGTGGGGTAAGAGTTGAAGACATGTTTTTCCTTTCTTCAAATATTGTGTTTGGTAGAAGCAAAACCGTGAGCGGACATTCCCTTCGTCTGTATGTATAGGACCTTTTTTTTGTCCAGCACGTATAAGTATTATACGTAAGTAGCATTGGCTCGGGCGTGCCGGGAACTGCTTATAGGAGGAGTAAGGGCCTATCCCCTTTCTGTAGCATGAGGCAGCTTGATGTACAAGTACACCAACTGGACAGGGTCTTACTGCCAATCTATCTCCTTGATGTTGTGTGCCAATCAGGGAATCATCGGGTCCCGTTTTTAGTATCACGGATGTGTGTCTCTGTCAGGGTGTCGGGAGGGGAGCTGTTTGACCGCATTGTAGAGAAGGGTTTCTACACGGAGAGAGACGCCAGCCAACTCATCCACCAGATCCTGGACGCTGTCAAATACCTCCATGACATGGGCATCGTACACAGGGACCTGAAGGTATGGCAACTCTACACCCACACACACTCACACATGCACACACGTGCCTACACACACTCACAAATGCGCACACACACACACTCACACATGCACGCACGTGCCTAAACACACTCACACATGCACAAACACACACACACACTCACAAATGCATACAAACCAGGGTTGGCGTCAAATCCATTTAAATTCCAGTGAATTTAGAAATTCTAAATGTTACTCATTGAAAAGCATTGAATAGATTTGGAATTTCGGTGTACTTCCTGAATTGTCTGGAACTGAAAGATAATTGACCCTAACACCCACACACATACATACACCTCCACGACATGGACATACCATACATGGCCATCCTACACATGGTCATCATACACAGGTTCATCCTACACATGGTCATCCTACACATGGTCATCCTACACAGGGTCATCCTACATGGTTCATCCTACGCATGGTTATCCTACGCATGGTCATCCTACGCATGGTCATCCTACGCATGGTCATCCTACGCATGGTCATCCTACGCAGGGTCATCCTACACATGGTCATCCTACACATGGTCATCCTACACATGGTCATCCTACACATGGTCATCCTACACTTGGTCATCCTACACTTGGTCATCCTACACATGGTCATCCTACACATGGTCATCCTAGACATGGTCATCCTACACATGGTCATCCTACATAGGGCCGGTCAGTTGATGAGATCTTGTACTGTTGTGAAATGGTCACGATTCCTGTAGAATCTAATGCTGTCCATTAGATTAGTACTCAAAAATAACAACCACTCCAATTACTCTTTGTCTTGCATTGCCACACATTCATGTCTCATGTTCACCAATGTGAGAAAGCTGGAAATCTTGGTTAATTTATTCCTCTCCTGCCAAATTATAATTTTCATATTTAAATATTTTACATGGATACAGCTGTTGGTGCAATGTTGCCAAGCAATCACCACTTGACCATTTGAACATGGAATGCAACAGATCCTCCCTCAGGTTTAGGCATGCTGCCACATCCCAGGCTGGAAGAAGAGGTGCCAATGTACTCCCTCAACAACTTTTCTTGCCAATTATTTCTTACCGGAATCATTAAGGTTTCTGTAAGAAAAGCTTCAAAGCTTCAGTTGTAATCTTTTCCCTTTTTATCATAACGTCATACCCTAATTTTCTCTCTCACTCTATCTTTCTCCCTTCTCTCTTTCTCTCTTGGTTCCTCCCTCTCTCTCCCTCTCTTTCTCTCCGCTTCTCTCTCTTTCTCTCTCCATCCGTGTCTCTCTTTCTCTCTCCATTTGTGTCTCTCTTTCTCTCTCCATCCGTGTCTCTCTTTCTCTCTCCATTTGTGTCTCTCTTTCTCTCTCCATCCGTGTCTCTCTTTCTCTCTCCATCCGTGTCTCTCTTTCTCGCTCCATCCGTGTCTCTCTCTTTCTCGCTCCATCCGCTTCTCTCTCTTTCTCTCTCCATCCGTGTCTCTCTTTCTCTCTCCATTTGTGTCTCTCTTTCTCTCTCCATCCGTGTCTCTCTTTCTCTCTCCATTTGTGTCTCTCTTTCTCTCTCCATCCGTGTCTCTCTTTCTCTCTCCATCCGTGTCTCTCTTTCTCGCTCCATCCGTGTCTCTCTCTTTCTCGCTCCATCCGTGTCTCTCTTTCTCTCTCCATCCGTGTCTCTCTTTCTCTCTCCATCCGTGTCTCTCTTTCTCTCTCCATCCGTGTCTCTCTTTCTCTCTCCATCCGTGTCTCTCTTTCTCTCTCCATCCGTGTGTCTCTCTTTCTCGCTCCATCCGTGTCTCTCTTTCTCTCTCCATCCGTGTCTCTCTTTCTCTCTCCATCCGTGTCTCTCTTTCTCTCTCCATTTGTGTCTCTCTTTCTCTCTCCATTTGTGTCTCTCTTTCTCGCTCCATCCGTGTCTCTCGCTTTCTCGCTCCATCCGTGTCTCGCTTTCTCGCTCCATCCGTGTCTCGCTTTCTCGCTCCATCCGTGTCTCTCTTTCTCTCTCCATCCGTGTCTCTCTTTCTCTCTCCATCCGTGTCTCTCTTTCTCTCTCCATCCGTGTCTCTCTTTCTCTCTCCATCCGTGTCTCTCTTTCTCGCTCCATCCGTGTCTCTCTTTCTCGCTCCATTCGTGTCTCTCTTTCTCGCTCCATCCGTGTCTCTCTTTCTCTCTCCATCCGTGTCTCTCTTTCTCTCTCCATCCGTGTCTCTCGCTTTCTCTCTCCATCCGTGTCTCTTTTTCTCTCTCCATCCTTGTCTCTCGCTCTCTCCCCTCCACACTCTCACCCCCCCTCTCTCTGTCTTTCTTTTGTCTCTTTTCTCTCTCCATCCGTGTCTCTCGCTTTCTCGCTCTCTCCCCTCCACACTCTCACCCCCCCCCTCTCTCTGTCTTTCTTTTGTCTCTTTTCTCTCTCTAGCCAGAGAATCTGTTGTATTACAGTATGGACGAGGACTCTAAGATCATGATCAGTGACTTCGGCCTGTCTAAGATCGAGGATACAGGCAGTGTCATGTCTACAGCCTGTGGGACCCCAGGATACGTGGGTAAGAGATCTGTGCGTGCATGAGTGTGTGTGTCCATGTGTTTGTGGGTGTGTGCATGCGTGATCTCTCTCACTACCCCCTTTCTTTCTCTCCCTGATCCATTCACAACCTCCTCCTCACATGCCATTTATGTTGGAGTGCTATTGTATCAACTGTTAGTCCTTCAAAAGCTCTCTCTGTCTTTCTCTCGTGTGTGTGTGTGTGTGTGTGTGTGTGTGTGTGTGTGTGTGTGTGTGTGTGTGTGTGTGTGTGTGTGTGTGTGTGTGTGTGTGTGTGTGTGTGTGTGTGTGTGTGTGTGTGTGTGTGTGTGTGTGTGTGTGTGTGATGTAACCCACTAGAGCTCTGATTGAGAGGGTAAAACAAGAACTTCAATGTAGCAATCAGTCCCTCCGTCTTTCTCAATCACACTCTCCCTCTCTGTCTTTCTCCCTCTCAGCCCCTCTGTTTTTCACCAAATCTCTCTCCATCTCTGTCTTTCTGACTCCCCCTCTCTTCCTCTCTCCTCCTCTGACTTCGCGGTTTCATGTTGTTGGCAGCTCCTGAGGTGTTGGCTCAGAAACCGTACAGCAAAGCAGTAGACTGCTGGTCCATCGGAGTCATCTCTTATATTCTGTAAGTTATCTGCTTAGTCCTCTAACACAAATACAGTGTCTCATACTCTGTGTACTGACTGGTGCTTGTGCATTTAAACATCTGTTATAGAGCACTCGCTCGAGCAGCTCGTACCAAAAGTTGTACAATTCTTAAATGGTTCTGTCCGTGTCCTTCGATGATCTTCACACCCCCACGTTATTTGGTATGGTCGTATTGGTATGGTTCGATCTGTGGCTAGGACTCTTGGCACTTCATAGCGCCACAGTGATATTACATCCTTTCAACCAAATTTAAATTGGAGATTTTATTAACTGCGTTTGATGTATGGAGAAAAAAAAAAGTGTTCCCTCATGTCGTATGAACTCTTTCAGGTTGTGTGGCTACCCTCCGTTTTACGACGAGAACGACGCTAAGCTGTTTGAGCAGATACTGAAGGCAGAGTATGAGTTCGACTCTCCTTACTGGGATGACATCTCCGATTCAGGTATCTTAATAAACACACTTTGGACCTTTTTTTTTTTTGATAATAGAAAAAAAGTCAGAGGATGACACACAAAAAAAAACAATAAAATCACGAATCCTTTTTGAATGATCTGCACTCGTTTCAAAGACAGATTGCATTGGACTGTGAATGAATACCATGTTTACTTTGTGTGGGTTTGTTAGCCATTGATTGTACTATACCATACACAAGTATGTGGACATCCCTTCAAATGAATGGTGCTGGCTATTTCAGCCACACCCGTGGCTGACAGGTGTATAAAGCACACAGCCATGCAATCTCCATAAACAAACATTGGCAGTAGAATGGCCCATACTGAAGAGCTCAGTGACTTTCGACGTGATGCCGTCATAGGATGCCACCTTTCCAACAAGTCAGCTTGTCAAATTTCTGCCCTGCTAGAGCTTCCCCGGTCAACTGTACTGTAAGTGTTGCTATTGTGAAGTGGAAACGTCGAGGAGCAACAACGCGAAGTGGTTGGCCACACAAGCTCACATAATGGGACTGCCGAGTGCTGAAGTGTAGCACGTAAAAAATCATCTGTCCTTGGTTGCAACATTCACTACCGAGTTCCAAACTGCCTCTAGAAGCAACATCAGCATAATAACTGTGAAGGATGTTATAGCAGCAAAGATGGGGCCAACTCCATATTAATGCCAATGACTTGGAATGAGATGTTTTTGACGAGCAGGTGTCCACATACTTTTGATCATGTAGTGTATCTGGAGCTAGTGTAAATTGTAAAAGGATTCAACAATGTGAATGTTCAGTAATGATTTGAAACTGTTTTGATTAATTCCAGCTAAAGACTTTATCTGTCACCTGATGGAGAAAGACTTCATGAAGAGATATACCACTGATCAAGCACTTCAACACCCCTGGTACTACAAGCTTTCCCCAACCCCAACCCTAACTTCATGTCCATATCCTAGATCAACCATAACCCTGACCGCAACCCCAACCCCAACCCTAGCTTCATGTCCACATCCTAGATCAACCATAACCCTGACCACAACCCCAACCCTAGTTTCATGTCCACATCCTAGATCAACCATAACCCTGACCACAACCCCAACCCTAGTTTCATGTCCACATCCTAGATCAACCATAACCCTGACCGCAACCCCAACCCTAGTTTCATGTCCACATCCTAGATCAACCATAACCCTGACCACAACCCCAACCCTAGTTTCATGTCCACATCCTAGATCAACCATAACCCTGACCGCAACCCCAACCCTAGCTTCATGTCCACATCCTGGTTCAACCCTGAACCTGACCGCAACCCCAACCCTAGCTTCATGTCCACATCCTGGTTCAACCCTGAACCTGACCGCAACCCCAACCCCAACCCTAGCTTCATGTCCACATCCTGGTTCAACCCTGAACCTGACCGCAACCCCAACCCCAACCCTAGCTTCATGTCCACATCCTGGTTCAACCCTGAACCTCAGCTTCATGTCCACATCCTGGTTCAACCCTGAACCTGACCGCAACCCCAACCCCAACCCTAGCTTCATGTCCACATCCTGGTTCAACCCTGAACCTGACCGCAACCCCAACCCCAACCCTAGCTTCATGTCCACATCCTGGTTCAACCCTGAACCTGACCGCAACCCCAACCCCAACCCTAGCTTCATGTCCACATCCTGGTTCAACCCTGAACCTGACCGCAACCCAACCCTAGCTTCATGTCCACATCCTGGTTCAACCCTGAACCTGACCGCAACCCCAACCCCAACCCTAGCTTCATGTCCACATCCTGGTTCAACCCTGACCGCAACCCAACCCTAGCTTCATGTCCACATCCTGGTTCAACCCTGACCACAACCCCAACCCTATCTTCATGCCCACATCCTGGTTCAACCCTGACTCCAACCCTAAATCTAACTTCATTTCCACATTCCGGTACACCATAACCTCAGCTTAGGTTGAGGTTTATCTGAACATCTTGGTTCATATGCAGAAACATGTAACTGCCAAAATAAAGGAAACACGAACATAAAGCGTCTTAAGGGTTGGGCCACCACGAGCCGCCAGACCAGCTTCAATGCGTCTTGACATGGGTTCTACAAGTGTCTGGAACTCTACGAGGATGCGACACTATTCTTCCACGAGAAATTTCATCATTTGGTGTTTGGTTGATGGGATGTTAATTCCTTAATTAACTCAGTAACCACATCTGTGTGGATGCATCTGCTTTCAATATGCTTTGTATCCCTCATTTATTTAGATGTTTCCTTTATTTTGGCAGTTACATTTGACATAAAAGGCAATGATGTATACAAATAAGAAAATAAAACACAAGTAAAATATATGATCAGCCTAACTCTATGAGCAGTACATCATCAATAAGTCATAAACAACAAAATGGCATACCACCAAATCAATAAATATGCATATCAATGTCTTTAGTGATATAGCAACACATTTGCATAGTTTGAGAGCTCTTGGCAAGAAAGAACTCTGGTTGTTGCAAAAGAGTAATGCCTCCTCAGATCACGCTGCCTCTGTCTACAGTAGGGGTTAGACATTTGTGCAGTGGACTCAGTGGTGGAAAAAGTACCCAATTCTCATACTTGAGTAAAAGTAAAGATACCTTAATAGAAAATGACTCAAGTAAAAGTGAAAGTCACGCAATAAAATATTACTTGAGTAAAAGTATTTGGTTTTAAATATACTTAAGTATCAAAAGTAAATGTAAGTGCAAGAATATACTTAAGTATTAAAAGTCAAATTAAAAGTATAAAACCATTTCAAATTGCTTATATAGAGCAAACCAGACGGAACCATTTTCAAATGTTTTTATTTACGGACAGCCAAGGGCACACTCCAACACTCAGACATAATTTCCAAACAAAGCATTTGTGTTCAGTGAGTCCGCCAGATTAGAGGCAGTAGGGATGACCAGGGATGTTCTCTTGATATGTTCGTAAATTGGACGATTTTCCTGTCCTGTTAAGTAAATAGTACATTATTTTAAGTAAAAGTAAAAGTTGTAAAAATATCAATAGTACAGTAAAGTACAGATACCCCATAAAACTATGTATGTAGTACTTTAAGTATTTATACTTTACTTTAAAGTATAAGTACTTAGCACCACTGAGTGGACTTATGTGGTCATGCAGGAGTGCTTTGAAGGTCTTGGCTTCATCCCGTCTGAATGGGAGTGAGTTGTAGGGCTTCATCCCGTCCGCATGGGAGTGAGTTGTAGGGCTTCATCCCGTCTGAATGGGAGTGAGTTGTAGGGCTTCATCCCGTCTGAATGGGAGTGAGTTGTAGGGCTTCATCCCGTCTGAATGGGAGTGAGTTGTAGGGCTTCATCCCGTCTGAATTGGAGTGAGTTGTAGGGCTTCATCTCATCTGATATCCTGAGATGGGAGTGAGTTGTAGGGCTTCATCCCGTCTGAATGGGAGTGAGTTGTAGGGCTTTATCCCGGCTGAATTGGAGTGAGTTGTAGGGCTTCATCTCATCTGATATCCTGAGATGGGAGTGAGTTGTAGGGCTTCATCCCGTCTGAATTGGAGTGAGTTGTAGGGCTTCATCCCATCTGAATGGGAGTGAGTTGTAGGGCTTTGTCCCATCTGAATGGGAGTGAGTTGTAGGGCTTCGTCCCGTCTGAATTGGAGTGAGTTGTAGGGCTTCATCCCATCTGAATGGGAGTGAGTTGTAGGGCTTCATCCCGTCTGAATGGGAGTGAGTTGTAGGGCTTCATCCCATCTGAATTGGAGTGAGTTGTAAGGGCTTCATCCCATCTGAATGGGAGTGAGTTGTAAAGGCTTCATCCTGTCTGAATGGGAGTGAGTTGTTGGGCTTCATCCCGTCTGAATGGGAGTGAGTTTTTGGGCTTCATCCTGTCTGAATGGGAGTGAGTTTTTGGGCTTCATCATGTCTGAATGGGAGTGAGTTGTAGGGAGTTCCAATAATGCGAAAGCGTCGTCTCTGAATGCATTCTAAGACCTTAGAGAGACACTTCAACCCCCAAGTCCTTCAATGCATTCTGGCGTAAGGTTTAGGCTGGTTTAACCAGGCTACGATGCCTACGTCCCACATCCCAAACTTCAGACAGCTTGCCCCACCCTGCTCTCATCTCTCTCTTTTCTGATTTGCAGGATCTGTGGAGACACAGCTCTTGATAAAAACATCCACGAGTCTGTCAGTGCTCAGATCAAGAAGAACTTTGCTAAAAGTAAATGGAAGGTCAGTGGCTCAAAATCACAGCTTTGATAACTCTCATGTTCTTACTCTTTTTATTAATTTATCTCTCTGTCTTCTCTCTAATTTATATGGTTCCTCAGTTTTTTATGGTGGTTGGATAAATCACTGTGCATTTCTCATCTTCAGCTCTCTCTCTCTCTCTCTCTCAATTCAATTTCAGTTCCATTTAAGGGCTTGATTGGCATTGGGAAACATATGTTAACATTGCCAATGCAAGTGAAGTAGATAATAAACAAAAGTGAAATAAACAATAAAAATGAACAGTAAACATTACACTCACAGACGATCCAAAAGAATAAAGACATTTCAAATGTCTCTCTCTCTCTCCCTCTCTCTCTCTCTCTCTCTCTCTCCCAACCCCCTTCCTCTTCTCTTCCACCCACCCTTTCTTCTCTCTATGTCCCTTCTCTCCCCCCTTTCTTTTGCTCTGTCCTTTTCTTTGTTTCCCCCTATCCCATCTCCCCCTCTCCCTCCCCCTTTCCCCCCATGTAGCAAGCATTCAACGCCACAGCGGTGGTGAGACACATGCGGAGACTGCAGCTGGGTACCAGCCTAGAGGGCCCCAGCCAGATCACCCCCACCAGCCCCTGTCACGCGCAAGCACTCCTGCTGCAGGAGGAGGACGAGGAGGAGGAGGAAGAGGGACCGGGGGTAGAGGAGGAGAGCTGTAAGTGAGACAAACACTGAGCCTGTCCCCCTCAGACTCATGCTTTCTATCTATTCTATCGATTTGAATCTATTCTTCCGTGCCCAGAAACCTGCTCCTTTTACTCTCTGTTCCAAACGCACTAGACGACCAGGTCTTATAGCCTTTAGCCGCACCCCTATCCTACTCCTCCTCTGTTCCTCTGGTGATGTAGTGTTTAATCCAGCTCCACTCCCTTCCCCAGGTGCTCTCATTTGTCGACTTCTGAACCGTAAAAGCCTTGGTTTCATGCATGTTAACATTAGAAGCCTCCTCCTTATATTTGTTTTATTCACTGCTTTAGCACACTCCACCAACCCCGATGTCCTAGCAGTGTCTGAATCCTGGCTTAGGAAGGCCACCAAAAATCCAGAAATGTCCATCCAACAAGATAGAACTGCCAAAGGGGACAAGTTGCAATCTACTGCAGCGATAGCCTGCAGAGTTCTGTCTTACTTTCCAGGTCTATACCCAAACAGTTTGAGCTTCTACTTTTAAAAATCCACCTTTCCAGAAACAAGTCTCTCACCTTTGCTGCTTGTTATAGACCCCCCTCAGCCCACAGCTGTGCTCTGGACACCATATGTGAATTGATTGCCCCCATCTATTTTCAGAGCTCGTACAGTTAGGTGACCTAAACTGGGACATGCTTAACACCCCAGCCGTGCTACAATCTAAAGTAGATGCCCTCAATCTGACACAAATCATAAATGAATCTACCAGGTACAACCCCAAATCCATAACCATGGGCACCCTCATAGATATCATCCTGACCAACCTGCCCTCTAAATACACCTCTGTTGTCTTCAACCAGGATCTCAGTGATCACTGCCTCATTGCCTGCTTCCGTAATGGGTCTGTGGTCAAACGACCACCCCTCATCACTATCAAACGTTCCCTAAAACACTTCAGCGAGCAGGCCTTACTAATTGCCCTGTCCGGGGAATCCTGGAAGGATATTGACCTCATTCCGTCAGTAGAGGATGCCTGGTTATTCTTTAAAAGTGCTTTCCTCACCATTTTAAATAAGCATGTCCCATTAAAAAAAATTGAACCAGAAACTGATATAGCCCTTGGTTCACTCCAGACCTGACTGCCCAAAAACATCCTGTGGCGTACTGCATATGCATCGAATAGCCCCCGCTATATGCAACTTTTCAGGGAAGTTAGGAACCAATATACACACTTTTTAAAGTGTCCCAGAGGAGAATAAGAGCACCTCCTCCCAGCTGCCCACTGCACAGAGACTAGGAAACACTCACCACCGATAAATCCACGATTATTGAGAATTTGAATAAGCATTTTTCTATGGCTGGCCATGCTTTCCACCTGGCTACCACTACCCCGGTCAACAGCCCCCCAGCCCCCACAGAAACTTGCCCAAGCGTCCCCCATTTCTCCTTCAGCCAAATCGCAGATAGCTGATGTTCTGAAAAAGTGGCATAATCTGGACCCCTACAAATCAGCTGGGCTAGACAATCTGGACCCTCTATTTCTAAAATTATCCACCGCAATTGTTGCAACCCCTATTACTAGCCTGTTCGACCTCTCTTTCGTATCATCTGAGATCCCTAAATATTGGAAAGCTGCCACAGTCATCCCCCTCTTCCAAGGTGGAGACACTCTAGACCCAAACTGTTACAGACCTATATCTATCCTACCTTGCCTTTCTAAGGTCTTCAAAAGCCAAATAAACAAACAGATCACTTCGAAACCCACCGTACCTTCTCCGCTATACAATCTGGTTTCCGAGCTGGTCATGGTTGCACCTCAGTCACGCTCAAGGTCATAAACAGTATCATAACCGCCATCGATAAAAGAAAATACTGTGCAGCCATATTCATCAACCTGGCCAAAGCTTTCTACTGTCAATCACCACATTCTTATCGGCAGACTCAACAGCCTTGGTTTCTCAAATGCCTGGTTCACCAACTACTTCTCTGACAGCGTTCAGTGTGTCAAATCAGAGGGCCTGTTGTCCCATTTTCTGGCAGTTTCTATGGGGTGCCACAGGGTTCAATTCTCGGGCCGACTCTTTTCTCTCTATACATCAATGATGTCGCTCTTGCTGCTGGTGGTCCACCTCTATGCAGACGACACCATTCTATATACTTCTTGCCCTTCTCTAGACATTGTGTTAACTAACCTCCAAAAGAGCTTCAATGCCATACAACTCTCCTTCCGTGGCCTCCGAACTTCTCTTAAATGCAAGTAAAACTAAATGCAGGCTCTTCAACCGATCACTGCCCGCACCTGCCCACCAGTCCAGCATCACTTCTCTGGACGATTCTGACTTAGAATATGTGGACAACTACAAATACCTAGGTGTCTGGTTAGACTGTAAACTCTCCCTCCAGACTCACATTAAGCCTTTGCTAGGTAAAGCCCCGCCTTATCTCAGCTCACTGGTCACAAGCACCCACCAGTAGCACGCGCTCCAGCGGGTTTATTTCACTGGTCACCCCCAAAGCCAATTCCTCTTTTGGCCGCCTTTCCTTCCAGTTCTCTGCTGCCAATGACTGGAACAAATTTCAAATATCACTGAAGCTGGAGACTCATTTCTCCCTCACTAACTTTAAGCATCAGCTGTCAGAGCAGCTCACAGATTATTGCACCTGTACATAGCCCATCTGTAAATAGCCCATCCAACTACCTCATCCCCATATTGTTATTTATTATTTTGCTCCTTTGCACCCCAGTATCTCTACTTGCACATTCATCTTCTGCAAATCTATCACTCCGGTGTTTAATTGCTATATTGTAATTACTTCGCCACTACGGCCTATTTATTGCCTTACCTCCCTAATTTTACCTAATTTCCACACACTGTATATAGATTAGACTGTTTTAGACTGTTTTGCTTTATCTTTGCCAGGTCGCAGGTGTAAATGAGAACTTGTTCTCTTCTAGTCTACCTGGTTAAATAAAGGTGAAATTAAAAATGTTAAAAATAAAAAATCTCACATAGCCACCAGTGGAGCAAGTACATTGTTGTGTACAGTACTCTATTGGTACTCTAGTAGTATAGTACTCTAGTCACAGGAGGCTGCTGAGGGAAGAAGGGCTCATAATAATGACTGGCGCAGAGCAACTGGAATGGCATCAAACACCTGGAAACTATGTGTTTAATGTATTTGATACCATTCCACTGATTCCACTCCCAGTCATTACCACAAGGACCATCCTCCCCAATGAAGGTGCCACCAACCTCCTGTGACTTTAGTACAGCACTGTGGAGTACTGTCCCTGTCATCAAGCTCTCCTCTCCTCTCCTCTCCAGTGTCGCAGCGGCGCGGGAGTGCAGAAGGCAGTGCCGACCGGGACAGTCTGAGGAGTTGCACCTACTGCTGCAGGCCAGCAAGTCGCGTCTGAGTAGCCACAGACCCCGCCCCTCTGTCGCCACGGGGATACGTATGTTTCTATGGAGCCACCCAGAGCCGGCCCAGTCTGGCCATGAATGCAGAGTGATGTTATGACAGGCTGTGTCCACTAGAGGGACACAACCAGCCAGGCATAGTTTCCAGGCACAAAAGACCATTTGTTTCCGTATCACTGAAACCAATACCAGTTCATCATCAACATTCAAACCACTACTACTTTCTTCTTTCCATTGTAATGTTTATTTTTCTTCTTCGATTGTTCCATTTGGATCATAAATCATCCGTATCTTACCTGTGTTTGTTTCGGTTTTGATGCTTCCATCCCCATCAGAAACACTTCAGAGTTTATGAGTGAGTTGACTGCAGGACTCTGGATGGACTCTGTATTCTGGTTCAGACTGGGGTCGTAAAAAGCGCTTCTGGTTCGAGGCATCTGCATGCTTCGGTTGGATGATAAAATGTGAAATGTGTGGATATAAAAGGGAGAAAAAAAATCTTATGGCTGTTCTGTTACCAGAGGTTCACACTGAGATCCCTATGACTGTATAGCCTATCAGATTAATCCTATAACCCTCTCAGCCAATGAGCATGTCCATAGTAACCACACCCACTTAACATGTGAGTTGGGGCACATGGTTTGATGTTGAGACCATTTCAGTTCGGAGTAGTTTGCAAATAAACTCTTGACAAGGAATCAAGTCAGTTGTGTGCATGGCAACTCTATTCGCAAAGGCCCCTAAATGTCATGATCATTTAAATGTGCCGCCAATTTTACACCCCTATCCTTTGTGGTGGGAGGGATCTCAGTGTGTGTGTTCACTGTCTGCTCTGTACTGTGCACCTCTCTCTTGTGGAAGAAGTATCGGTCTACCGTCTGCATGACCTGGTTATAATATGTTTACATGAATGATGATCAACATATAAATATTTAAAAAAAACACACGTGTATGATTATTATTACTACTCTGTTGTCCTGATCAAAAAAAAAATGTAATTCTGAATAATGTAATTCTGAATAATGTAATTCTGAAAACGATATAATGTGAAGTGAGAATCACCAGTCAGATGTTCTGTTGTTGACAACGTATGTACGTTGCAGCACAGTCTGAACTGTAACTTTACCTTAACCTCTGCATTGTCCATATGATGGTCATATCTCTACCCCAGTGGCACACTGGCACCATTTCCCTGGTAACCATGTTGATTTAGTTGAAATTACAACTCTAGGATGTTCTATAAGTCGTTGTGGGAGTCTTTATTTGTTTTGTCCACTTAAGGTTTTGTAGTTTGTCTCAACATACTGAATGGGCCCTGACCCCTCCCTTGCCCTGGTACTGTGTAACAGTTTTGATTGTAACATAAAAATGTTGAGTGAACACGACAGACTTCAGTTAGAATACTATTTGAAACATTTCAAATACTTTGAGCGTTGGCTTAGGAGTGGAACGAGAAACCAGTTCTCTACCTGCAATGACAAGACAGAATGCAGTCTGATTAAAAAATCTCAAAGTACAGTGTTACTTGATATGATTACGGGTTCAACACGTCAGTAAGGCTGACAATGGAAAGCCTATTGTAATCTGTTTTGTTCATGCCAAACGGCTGTTCAGATTGGATACCAAATCCTTATTGTTTAGTTGAATCAGAGGTACTGCTAGGCAAAACCTTATAGTTGGACCTGGTTTAGGGCAATGGTGACCTGTGTTTGGTCCTTAGCAGTGACTTCATGAGGTTATAATTGGTCGAAAGATGTTGGCCAGTCATAGAAGGCAATCATTCTGGCTTTAGAAGTGACCGACTGACTGCAGAGTGGAAAATATGCAAACCATGTGTGAAGGGCTTCATGTTATATGTTTGGTGTAGTTGCTGTTGATGACTTTGTTAACCTAATAACCTGAGTTCATTTGTTTGGTATAGACCTTCTGTTGAACTTTTCCTTGGTTTTGTTTCCCCTTGGTTCCGATTTGTAAAAAAAACAAAATAACGGATTTATTTGACTCATGACAAACATTTAAATGCATTAAGAAACACGTGTATATTATATATATATATATATACATATATTTATATATATATATACATATATATATTCTATATTCTATATCCTTTTTTGTAAAAGCTGTTTTGAGCTACTAATGTATGGATGCAATGCATCATGGGTTATTGATCAACATGTATGAAAGGAGATAATGATTTGTACCATCGGAGGAGATATGATCGCAGGAAATGAAATTAAACTTCCTTGTCTATGCATTGTGTGTACTGTCATTTTACTGTCATTTGTAAAAAATAAAAAATTCAGTCAGGGTCACGTTCATTAGGCACCAAACAGAATTTAAAAAATAGGTAGGGACTACACTTTTTTTTGTTTTTTACTTGAACGGTGAGGGTTATGGTATGTTATAATACTACCATCGGTAATACAGTACATGCGTCCTATTCTGCCATCTGATGGGGCAGTATATACTGTACCTGAGTGTGGATAATAGAGGGCGTATGGTACAGCAGACATGGGATGCTGTCTTACGCTTGTGTCCAGATAAAATACAAAATGCACTTTATTCATGTTTAATGTCCTTTTTATTTATGACAAAGTAACACATTTCCAAGGACAATGTCATCTGAAGTGTTAAACATTATTATTCACTGTTGTCACTAGGTGAATGATGTATGTTCTGTTGATTTGCATAGAGAATGTGTACGTGAGAGGATCAGGGAAGGACAGGACGGAACCAGTACTTAAAGAAATAACAACTGGTCTTAGACCAGTTGCAAAACTGCTAATAATATAAAACGACTCTGAACATTTACGACAGGTAAAAAAATACTGTAAACTTATTAACAAACAAATAGGAAATGTAATATTATTTTAGAAATACATCTACTGATACAGTATATCAACATATTCCACGAATACAATCACAATGTGAACACTTTATAGGCATGAAATTAAAAACGTTACGTTCACTCATTGTATGTAAGTCAGTAAGATCCCTGGTTAAAGGGGTGCTCTCCCTCTCTGTGTGTCAGAGGTGGTTGGCATGAGAGACAAATGACTAATCTAACGTCAAGTCTCTCAGAGGATGGGAGGGCCCAGCCATGTCCCAGATCTGTTTGTGCGGTATAGCCAGATCCTATGGTCGTTGTCATGGAAGATAATATTGGAGTTGGCAAGACAACAAACAGACCTGGGACCAGGCTAGCAGGGAGTCGATCCCTAATTGGAACAAATAAAGATGTTCTTCAAAAGGCCAATTGGACAAGGGGTGGTTACCTTCATGCAGTAGGCTCTTCCGGAGAAGACGTGTGGTCGACGACATGTTCAGGCACCAATCTGCACCATGCGTGCATCCATCTGTACTCCCATGCAGCTAGCTAACAGCTAATGCCCTAACTTGGTCCCAGATCTGCTTGTACTGTACAGCCAACTCCTATGATGTTTTTCCATTTCAATAACCGTAGGAGTTGGCAAGACAGCACAAACAGATCTGGGTCTAAGCTACTAATGGATCACTGTTGTCCTGAACTATGCCAAGCACACTATCCCACCAACTGTCAACCCAATTGAATAGCTCAATGTCAGTCTTCCTTCCACCTCTGTGTAATCATTTATCCACACCATCCTATCCTTACCTCATGTAGATGCTAAAACAACCCCAACGCCACTCTAGCCATACGTTACACATCTTCCCGTCGGTCCTTTTAAACTACCTTCTCTCCCAGATCCAGTATGGTGGTGCGTCTCAGGCTCTCTTTAACTCTGATGAACTCTGGGGAACTCTGCAGGCCCTCCTGCTGTGCCTTTAGCTCCCTCTCCAGCTGCAGGGAACAGATGGACACTGACAGTCATTGAATACAGAGGTAGATAGGACTGCATACCATGTGTATGTACACGTTTCAACCCAACAGGACACAGTATGTAAAGTTCGCAGGAACTGAATAAGTCATGTCTGCTTTGACTCCATCTTACATTTTAATAATGAGCATTGTATGTAAATGAGCTAGTAATGCACGAGTGAAGCTTTGCACAGTGTGAAACATGTCAACTTTGACAAGTCAGACAGACGCAAAAGCAAGGGGCTGGATTCAAGCCGTAATCGCCAAAGTACTGCAGACATGCACAGCGTTTACCGCAAAGGCGGTCTCCACCACGTTGACATGACGCATACCAACCTCCTCCAGCCTCTGGTGCCTCTTGAGCAGTTCCCGTTGGAGAGGAGACCTGTCCTTCTTCTCCTCCTCTGCCGCTCTCCTCTGTTTCATCCCCTGTTCCCAGTTCCTCTGGTCCAGAACACGCTGGAGCTCTGGCTTCACATCCAGACAGGGACCTCTGACAGAGAACAAAAATGACTGCTGAAGCGTGTTTGCAGCTATGTGCAGCGCGCACGCTTGGGCTACCCTGTACAAGCCCTACCTCTTGTGTGTCATCCTTAACTCCCTGTGGAGCTCCTGGTGGCTCTTGGAGACTCGGACCAGGTTGAGGCGCTTCTTGGGCTGGATGATAAGGTCTCTGCCCTCCTCCTCCTGACTCTCTGGCTGAGGTGGGGATCCACCCGACTTCCCCTGCTCTTGGTCCTCTGCACGTTGACCCTGCTCTCCATCCCGGTCCGACAGCAGGCCAGTGTGGGCTGAGGCTGGGGGACAGAGACAAAGTCAACTTGAACGTTTTGCCTGAGCTCACATCCTCGTTGTAAAAACATGTCCGTAAGCCTCGTATTAGACAGGAGCAGAAATGATGGACAGAGGTTACATCACTTAGTAACATTACACATTACACAACTAAAACCATGTCCCTTTTCCGCTGGCCAGACACACTCCAGTTGCATCATAGCAGCAGAATCAGCTAAACAGGTCATTTGGTTCTGTTTATAGCACCACAGCTGTTAAGCTTATGTTCTATTCCTTGGCATGGACAACAGTGATCCATTAGTAGCTTAGACCCAGATCTGTTTGTGCTGTCTTGCCAACTCCTACGGTTATTGAAATGGGAAACATCATAGGAGTTGGCTGTGCAGTACAAGCAGATCTAGGACCAAGTTAGGGCATTAGCCATCTCCATATCAGAACTACATAGAACAACAGGTGTCCTATTGCACCAGCTTATTGTGCACATGTTGTGGTTATACATTTCACTATCAAACTCCAAGGACCATATTTACAAAGTGTTTGCATAAATACAAAGTTTGCCTCCGTGATTTTCCAGAGGGATGGAAACATGATCATCAACACCTATCAACCCAATATCGAATCATTAATTCATATATATATTAATGATGTGCTCACAAACCCAACACATGATGCCCTTTTTACACCAATCATCAATCAGTTCCTATGAAAAGCTACTCTTTCTGCAGTTGTTTCTCTCACTGTGAAATTATCTATAGGTCCCTTACCTGACTTGACCAGTCCCTCTCTCTGCCTCCCTGGTGTTCTGTTTAGGATGACACTGCTAGTATCCATCTCTTCTATGGAGCCCAGAGCCCGGCTAGTGATAAGTAAGCTAGCAAAGCTATCACTGGCACTATGAATCCAGAGGTCTGGCCAGAGCTGGGCTGGTCTGGGAGCCTACCTCCATAGCCACTCCCTGCTCCACTACCCTAACACCTCTGTCTCCATTCCACCTCAGCCCCACCTCCAGCCCTGGCCACACCTCTAGCCGCTAGTCAGTCACATGACTGCTCAGGTTGTCCTGTAGCCTCGCTACTGCCCCCTCTCTCTCCATACATCATCTCCTCTTTCCCTCCTCCTCTCCTCTCCTCTATCCCTCTACCATTTCTCCCTCTCCCTCCCGTTCGCTTTGTGACTTTGATCCTTCCACTCTCTCCACTGTCCCTCTATCTCCCCTCTCCCTCCTCTACCCTCTCTCCCTCCCCCTCTACCCTCTCTCCCTCCCCTCCCCTCTCTACCCCTCTCTCCCTCCCCTCCTCTACCCTCTCTCCCTCCCCTCCTCTACCCTCTCTCCCCTCTCTCCCTCCCCTCCTCTACCCTCTCTCCTTCTCCCTCCCCTTCGCTTTGTGACTTTGATCCCTCCACTCTCTCTCTCCACTGTCCCTCTATCTCCCCTCTCCCTCCTCTACCCTCTCCCTCTCCCTCCCCCTCTACCCTCTCTCCCTCCCTCCCCTCCTCTACCCTCTCTCCCTCCCCTCCTCTACCCTCTCTCCCTCCCCTCCTCTACCCTCTCTCCTCCCCTCCCCTACCCCTCTACCCTCTCTCCCTCCCGTCCCCCCTTCGCTTTGTGACTTTGATCCCTCCACTCTCTCTCTCCACTGTCCCTCTATCTCCCCTCTCCCTCCTCTACCCTCTCCCCTCTCTCCCTCCCCCTCTACCCTCTCTCCCTCCCCTCCCCCTCTCCCTCCCCTCCTCTACCCTCTCTCCCTCCCCTCCTCTACCCTCTCTCCCTCCCCTCCCCTCCTCTACCCTCTCTCCCTCCCTCCCACTCTCCCTCCCCTCCTCTACCCTCTCTCCCTCTCCATCCCCTTCGCTTTGTGACTTTGATCCCTCCACTCTCTATCTCTCCCTCCTCTACCCTCTCTCCCTCTCCCCTCCCTCCCCTTCGCTTTGTGACTTTGATCCCTCCACTCTCTCTCTCTCCCTCCCCTCCTCTACCCTCTCTCCCTCTCCCTCCCCTTCGCTTTGTGACTTTGATCCCTCCACTCTCTCTCTCCCCTCCTCTACCCTCTCTCCCTCTCCCTCCCCTTCGCTTTGTGACTTTGATCCCTCCACTCTCTCTCCCCTCCTCTACCCTCTCTCCCTCTCCCTCCCCTTCGCTTTGTGACTTTGATCCCTCCACTCTCTCTCTCCACTGTCCCTCTATCTCCCCTCTTCCTCCTCTACCCTCTCTCCCTCTCCCTCCCCTTCGCTTTGTGACTTTGATCCCTCCACTCTCTCTCTCCCCTCTCCCTCCGTGCCTCGCCCTCTAGGTTGGATTACCCAGGGCTCGAGCCCCGCCCTGTTTAAATCTCCTCACTGGAAGCCAACTGCCGGACCTATTTACATAATTACACCCATCACAATATGGTTAAGGATTTACAGTATCACAAAGCACCTCCACGCGCCTCGTGGTAGATAGACACTACAGGCTGGTGACCCGGACACAGATTACGTCTAGTCCCGGACTAGTAAGGACTTTCAATGGAGATTCTCCATTGAGCCTGCTTTTTCTGTCCAGGACTAGATTTAACCTGTGTCTGGGACAACTGCCCTACATCTTCATTGTCCAATGACAATACAGGTAGATGCTAAGTGATGTATTCTTATTCTATTCTAATCGGATAACAGATTGTTCTCACCTGTTCCCTTCAGAGGTGTTCTACTTCTTGTGGGAGAGATTTGGAGGTGGTGTTCACTCTGTCAACAGATAAAACACAATCAACCACATGAGAAACTGTCAGAGGAACTGTCAGAGGAACTGTCAGACCAAAGAATACAGCAGAATGTGTCACAGTAATGTCTTTCCCAGCTGCTCTCTCTCTCTCTCTCTCTCTCTCTCTCTCTCTCTCTCTCGTACCATGTTTTTCCACAAACATTTTGAATGGTCTAATTTCGAGGATATCTTTCATAAGGTGATCACATCCTACTCATTTTGAATGTCCCAATGGACAATCAGCTCAACAATGGTCCTTTGTTGTTTGTGTTAGACCAGACATGAAGGGGCAGCTACAGACCCAGATGACCAGTGAACCGAGAGGAGAGGCCCTTGTGATGTGAAGGGGCAGCTACAGACCCAGATGACCAGTGAACCGAGAGGAGAGGCCCTTGTGGAGGCCTGCCATCCACCTCATTACCGACAAAACCACAAACAACAGGCCTTAGTTACTGGCAATAACGTTCAATACAATTATTTTTTTCAATACAATATGAAGCCTTGTTTAGAGGAGTAATATACAATCAGTGGCCAGTTTTTTAGGGCAAATCCATCTGGACTGGGTCAGAATCCCATTTGCCTCCAGAACAGCCTGAATTCTTCAGGGCATGGAAACATTACTCAATTGGTATCAAGGGACCTAATGTGTGCCAGGAAAACATTCCCCACACCCTTACTCCACCGCCACCAGCCTGTACCATTAACACCAGGCAGGATGTGGCCATGGACTCATGCTGCTAACACCAAATCCCGACTCTGACATCAACATGAATCGGGATTCGTCGGACCAGGCGTTGTTTGGTGATACCGTGCCCATTGGAGCCACTTCTTCTTGTTTTTAGCTGATAGGAGTGGAACCCGGTGTGGTCGTCTGCTGCAATAGCCCATCTGTGATAAGGACGACAAAGACTCGTGTTCCGAGATGCGCTGTTGTACTGAAGTGTTACTTTACTGTTTGTGGCCGCCTGTTAGCTTGCACAATTCTTGCCGTTCTCCTTCGACCTCTCATCAACAAACTGTTTTCGCTCACAGGACTGCAGCTGACTGGATGTTTTTTGTTTGTCACACCATTATTGATAAACCTTAGACACTGTCGTGTGTGAAAAGCCCAGAAGGCCGGCCGTTTCTGAGATAATGGAACCGTCGTGCCTGGCACCGATGATCATACCATGCTCAAAGTCGCTTCAGTCAGTCGTTTTGCCCATTCTAATGTTCAATCGAACAGTAACTGAATGCCTTGATGCCCGTCTGCCTGCCTTATATAGCAAGCCACGGCCACGTGACTGTCTGTTGGAGCAAACCATTTTCGTGAACTGGCCACTGAGTGTATCTCAGATTAAATCCTTCTGCTGGACATACTGCTGCAACAGATTAAAAGCGAGTCCAACTTTGTTTTAAATGAAAGCTAAACAGAATCTGGTGGTTCATTGCATTTGTCTACATGTACATATGTTGCCTGAGGTGGAGGTCAGCCAGACATCATCTCTTATGGCCTGAGTTTGGCGCAGCATAACAATAGTTCAAAGAAAGGAAATCTGCATTTCAAACGATGATAATGCCTCGCCATCACTGATGTGGTCAACAGTGGAGAGACTTACCTTGAGAAATGTAACCACTCTAAAAACGTCATGGACAGAGCTATGGATACAAGGACTGACCATCCATGATATCAACATTATAGTTTTGACTATGGGCTCTAGTCAGTCTGTATCGCTGAAGCGTTACAGATTGTGTGCTGGAAACGCAAAGGTAATTTCAGATTGAGCCGAAATATGCAGTGTTCACTGTAAAATGCAGTCTCCGCTGACGCGGGAACAGTGCCTTTCAATTTCAATCACACCACACTGTCACGCTCAATTTCCAAGATACAAATTGAATAAAGACTTTTTTTTTAGGCTGTACAGTGGTTGTTTACATTTACAGTACATATTTACAAACAAAGAAGTAAAACAAGCTCATATTTTGAGTTCTGATGGGGTACGACATTTGAACGTAAGCTCACGAGGCATCTACAAGTTACAGTGGGGCAAAAAAGTATTTAGTCAGCCACCAATTGTGCAAGTTCTCCCACTTAAAGACGACAGAGGCCTGTAATTGTCATCATAGGTACACTTCAACTATGACAGACAAAATGAGAAAAACAATCCAGAAAATCACATTGTAGGATTTTTAATGAATTTATTTGCAAATTATGGTGGAAAATAAGTATTTGGTCACCTACAAACAAGCAAGATTTCTGGCTCTCACAGACCTGTAACTTCTTCTTTTAGAGGCTCCTCTGTCCTCCAGTGTTACCTGTGTTAATGGCACCTGTTTGAACTTGTTATCAGTATAAAAGACACCTGTCCACAACCTCAAACAGTCACACTCCAAACTCCACTATGGCCAAGACCAAAGAGCTGTCAAAGGACACCAGAAACAAAATTGTAGACCTGCACCAGGCTGGGAAGACTGAATCTGCAATAGGTAAGCAGCTTGACTTGAAGAAATCAATTGTGGGAGCAATTATTAGGAAATGGAAGACATACAAGACCACTGATAATCTCCCTCAATCTGGGGCTCCACGCAAGATCTCACCCCGTGGGGTCAAAATGATCACAAGAACGGTGAGTAAAAATCCCAGAACCACACGGGGGGACCTAGTGAATGACCTGCAGAGAGCTGGGACCAAAGTAACAAAGCCTACCATCAGTAACACACTACGCCGCCAGGGACTCAAATCCTGCAGTGCCAGACGTGTCCCCCTGCTTAAGCCAGTACATGTCCAGGCCCGTCTGAAGTTTGCTAGAGAGCATTTGGATGATCCAGAAGAAGATTGGGAGAATGTCATATGGTCAGATGAAACCAAAATATAACTTTTTGGTAAAAACTCAACTCGTCGTGTTTGGAGGACAAAGAATGCTGAGTTGCATCCAAAGAACACAATACCTACTGTGAAGCATGGGGGTGGAAACATCATGCTTTGGGGCTGTTTTTCTGCAAAGGGACCAAGACGACTGATCCGTGTAAAGGAAAGATTGAATGGGGCCATGTATCGTGAGATTTTGAGTGAAAACCATCAGCAAGGGTATTGAAGATGAAACGTGGCTGGGTCTTTCAGCATGACAATGATCCCAAACACACCGCCCGGGAAAAGAAGGAGTGGCTTCGTAAGAAGCATTTCAAGGTCCTGGAGTGGCCCAGCCAGTCTCCAGATCTCAACCCCATAGAAAATCTTTGGAGGGATTTGAAAGTCTGTGTTGCCCAGCAACAGCCCCAAAACATCACTGCTCTAGAGGAGATCTGCATGGAGGAATGGGCCAAAATATCAGCAACAGTGTGTGAAAATCTTGTGAAGACTTACAGAAAATGTTTGACCTCTGTCATTGCCAAAGTATTGAGATAAACCTTTGCAAATAAATTCATTAAAAATCCTACAATGTGATTTTCTGGATTTTTTTTCTCTCATTTGTCTGTCATAGTTGAAGTGTACCTATGATGAGAATTACAGGCCTCTCATCTTTTTAAGTGGGAGAACTTGCACAATTGGTGGCTGACTAAATACGTTTTTGCCCGCCCCACTGTATACTCAATGTTTTTTTATGGGTATATAATTAATTAATTGAAAAGTTTAAAAAATGTATGTCGCAACAGCAGATAGGTTTTCATTAAATATTGAATGGGCTGGCTAACTTTATACACAGCGACTCAGTCTACCTATTGGCAGTGGTGTACTGGTATTTTAAGCTTCTTTGTCATTTTGTCCCGATCCACCACTACAAATGACTAAATTGAAATGGTATTGACCGCCCAACCCGGATACTAACATGATCAGCCATTGACTAAGGAAGTGAATTTGATTCATTATAAGAGGTTACATGG
Organism: Oncorhynchus gorbuscha; assembly: GCF_021184085.1. Taxonomy (NCBI): domain Eukaryota; kingdom Metazoa; phylum Chordata; class Actinopteri; order Salmoniformes; family Salmonidae; genus Oncorhynchus; species Oncorhynchus gorbuscha. Next base: position 38,597,701 of record NC_060190.1, on the reverse strand, counting down.
AGAAAATCGGCCCTCTGAAATGAAAACCTGCCCTGAGCACTTAAAGAAAAAAAAGGGACGATCCTCTATACCCAAAATAATGATTCAAACAAAACATCCTTACCATTTACCCTAATTTCCGGGACAGACTCGAGCCTTAGATATTCCATTTTAGAAATTGTTCTTCATCCTTAAAGCATTTACATGGCAATGCAGGAATTGTAATAGCAAACATGGCAGTGGGCCAGGTTGAGGCTTCACAGACCACCGTAGACAATGGTAGGGGTGGAAAGATCTCCTTTTATAGTAAAAGCATTGCATGAATCTATCATCGTATTTGCAGGTCCGAGAAATAAAGTATTTTATAAACTTTTAATGCAATTTTACGTAATTTTACATATTAGCAGAATATTGTATAATTCCATACAAATTACCTAAATTACAGGCAAAAATTAGATAGAGAGATATGATAAAATGAACACATAGGCCTATTTCCCAATGCCAAATCAAAATTGCCACAGAAACTGTCCCTGTTTGCAAATAGACAAATCTGAGACATCAGTAGGAATCTGAGCATGGTACTTTAAAAAGTTAGTCCTACCTTTCCAACACAGACAGTAGGCCTACAGATGCAGAAAAATGTAAGCTTCAACTGCCAGATGCAGAAAAATGTAAGCTTCAACTGCCAGATGCAGAAAAGTGTAAGCTTCAACTGCCAGATGCAGAAAAGTGTAAGCTTCAACTGCCAGATGCAGAAAAGTGTAAGCTTCAACTGTCAGATGCAGAACAATGTAAGCTTCAACTGTCAGATGCAGAACAATGTAAGCTTCAACTGTCAGATGCAGAACAATGTAAGCTTCAACTGCCAGATGCAGAAAAATGTCAGCTTCAACTGCCAGATGCAGAAATATGTCAGCTTCAACTGCCAGATGCAGAAAAATGTAAGCTTCAACTGTCAGATGCAGAAATATGTAAGCTTCAACTGTCAGATGCAGAACAATGTAAGCTTCAACTGCCAGATGCAGAAATATGTAAGCTTCAACTGTCAGATGCAGATCAATGTAAGCTTCAACTGCCAGATGCAGAACAATGTCAGCTTCAACTGCCAGATGCAGAACAATGTAAGCTTCAACTGCCAGATGCAGAACAATGTAAGCTTCAACTGCCAGATGCAGACAAATGTAAGCTTCAACTGCCAGATGCAGACAAATGTAAGCTTCAACTGTCAGATGCAGAACAATGTAAGCTTCAACTGCCAGATGCAGAAATATGTCAGCTTCAACTGCCAGATGCAGAAATATGTCAGCTTCAACTGCCGGCTACTCTTGGCTTAACCCAATGAGAGAAGGTCAAGAAGGGTTTCCCTAGAAGCTGTCTGTGTTTAAACATCTTCTACTGTACAGAAAGTGAATAGCGTAATCAATTGATAGTGACAGAATTAGATATAGAAGGTTGTAGCCCAGCCTCTGAATGTCAAAGAAAGGAAAGAATGATATCCCCAAATGCAACGGAGTCGAGTCTTTCCCTGGTATTTTACAGCTTGTTTCTAGCATAAAGCATCGCGGAACAACGCGCTGTTATAGATCACTTTATATCATCAGATCTGTTTTATTTTCTTCAAAATCTTAAGCTAACAAGGGATGGGCCTGTGCCTTTTGCCATTTTCTGAAATTGAAAAAGCATGACCCTCACCGATGTTCCTCCATGTACCCAGTCTGTCCATTTGGATCCAACCCTAACAGGAGAGTGTAGTCTATAATCTTGTTGAGCTGTAGTATTGTAAGAGTTCAGTGAAGGTAATGCTAACATGATGTCATCTAAATGAATACCAGGAGAGTGTAGTCTATAATCTTGTTGAGCTGTAGTATTGTAAGAGTTCAGTGAAGGTAATGCTAACATGATGTCATCTAAATGAATACCAGGAGAGTGTAGTCTATAATCTTGTTGAGCTGTAGTATTGTAAGAGTTCAGTGAAGGTAATGCTAACATGATGTCATCTAAATGAATACCAGGAGAGTGTAGTCTATAATCTTGTTGAGGTTTAGCGATAGCATCACTGTTCAAAGGGAATTGACCCAAACCCTGCTAATGAATACGAGGAGAGTACGTGTGTGTGTACATCTGGTTGAGCTGTAGTAATGGCATCTCCGTTGGTTCAATGCTCTTACGATAATGAGGTGGTATCGCCACCGATTGGCTAATCTCTGGGAGAAGATGCTGTGCGTAGACCATTAATGTGACACAACAGCAGAACCTTCGCTCTGGGGTAAACATGCTGCTCTTACGGGGTCTAAGTCTACGTGTTGTTTCACACAGACACACAATTATTTTGGGTTACACACAAAGCTTGAAGGTCCAGACAAAACGTACTGTCACTCTTTCAATTGCTGTCAGAATATTTCAGAAGGTTCCACTGGGCACAGACGTCAATTCATCGTTTACTTCACATTGGTTCAACGTCATTTCATTGATTCATCCAGTGTGTGCTCCGGTGGGTTTCTACGGCTCATTTGAATTTAACAAATGTGTAAATAGCCAGTGAAGCAACTCTGTGGCCTAAGATGGAAACCAAACGTTTCTGTAATTCTTTATTCTATGAAACAGGTTCGATGAAAGATGTTCATTCAGAGACAAACATGAACTTTCAATCTGGTTGAGGTTCAAAACATGAATTACAATTGAAAAACAATTGCCTCAGGTTTTATGGCTCGCAAGTGTCATAGACCTTCAGGCCTTTTTTGGGCTTACAGACACATCAAAGTTAATTAGAATAGTTGTTTAACATTTCCAGTCTATTAACATAATGCATGTCTCTGCAGCACCACCCTGCAAGCTGACCATGTGACCTGAGATTTGTCAGAGTCCAGCGTCGTGTCAAATCAGAAGTGATAAAATGAGGAAGGAAACATAATAGTTACTTACTTTCTTTCCGTGGGTGACTCCCATGGCCTCAGGATGAGCTGAGATCCTCGGCAAGAGTAGGTGAGTTTGTACAGTTCCTGAAGTTTCACTTGTTCTGAAGTTTCACTCGAGCTGGTCTCTGGTGAAGGAGAGGAGAGCGGGGAGGAATGGACTCCCCCAGGACCAAGGACAAGTTGACAACCCGACCGTCATCTAATGCGTGACACCAGTCTCAGAGAGGGCGCATTAAATCTAGGGAATTCACCAGCCGTTAATCACACCAAGCACGTCAACAAATGAGCGAAATATAGAGGTCTGCCTCTTTAGGAGTGGGGGGAGGAAGAGAGCCTAGAGAAAGAGAGATGGGTGAGAAAGGGGGGTGGGTGGGGAGAAGCTTGAGAAGGAAAGAGAAGGGAGCAGTTGATATTTTGGTTGAGAGGGTAAGAGATTGCAAGGAAAGGAGATAACTGAGGAGAGCGAGAGAAGAGTGAGGGTCGGGGTTTGTGAGAAAGAGAGAGAGAAACAGAAACAAAGGGAGGTAGAGATTAGATGATTAAGAAGAATAACATCAAAGAAGAAAAAAAAACTCCTGACCACCTGTTCGTGGGTAACCGGTGGTCCCCACTCGCCACTCTCCAAAGCTTAAGGGGGGTCCAGTGCAGATTAGGCTAATTGAGGTTGACGGAGCAGCCGGTTTGCATACGGTAATGGGGGGGCGTATTGGTGCTCTGTGCAGCCAGGGAAGGTCTAGCTGGCCACTACACCATTCATTTATCTATTTAACCTAGGTAATCCCCTCACTAGCAATTGCCACTGCTATCCAGGGAGTCCTTAGCCTGGGTGCCAGTCTGTTTCATTGTCACGCCAAACATGCGCATGTGTGGCATGATAATGAGTGACAAGGAATTCACATTATAGCACAAACAGATCTGGAACCAGGCAAGGGAGTCCTGGAAAACACCAACAACAGGGATTAGGTAGAGATGGAATTGCAACAACACATCAACAACAACTATTGCAACAACACATCATCAGTAGGATAAAACTAACCTGTCTCACGACGGTCTAAACCCAGCTCACGTTCCCTATTAGTGGGTGAACAATCCAACGCTTGGTGAATTCTGCTTCACAATGATAGGAAGGGCCGACATCGAAGGATCAAAAATCCATCTATCTAGTCAACCAATGAGAGGTGCTTCCCTCCCAAAATAGTTGTGCTACCACGCTAAACACACGAAAGTGAACGAGGTAACTCATTTCTCCAGGGAAAAGTATGATGCTACACAAAAGACAGCGCATTTCAAATTAGGCCCGGGATTATGACAATACTAAAAGTACAGTACAATTCGTGAACTGTAGTTCAATAAAAATCCCATAGAGGGAGCCCAAGATTCATTATTTAATTTGAAACAACATCTCTCGAATTTCTTAAAAACACATGTTTTTTTTTTATTGTTTTACATACTTTGAAACTACTCTATTTTGCTAAAAATGATGTAATCATAACCATAAACCATAATAATCTGACATGAAAAAACACACAATGAATGCCCAGTCTGAACAGAGAAGTTGTTACTTAAAGTTGAGTGATCCTGACAGTGGTTTGTTTGATCTGTCAATCATCAAGCCAGTCCGGAACCATTTTCATAGGAAGTCTATCAAGGCCTGTACTTATAAAACATCTCATATAGTATGAGTACCGATTCAGGATCTGTTTAGCCTTTGACATAATAATGAATAACAATACATGGATAGGATGGACATGATTCTAGATCAGTATACTCGGAGATCTCTGTATGGGATGTCTAGTCAGATCTTCCTGGGGAAGCAGCCGGCTATTTCCACCACCTCTGGCCAGTTTCCGTAAATATTGGTCTTCTGATTATTGGCAGCCAGCTGAACAAAAGAAGATAGGAAATCATCACACTGTAGTTTCATCAAAGAACCTGTCACACTATATACCATCTGCTTTATTACAAAAGTAGAGAGAGCTTATAGTACTATAGTATCTACTATATAATTGTGTAGTAGTATTGCAAAAATGTTGCTGGACAGAATAGGGATTTTTATATCGATTGATCTTGATATTTGTTGTAGACAGTGTCGTTGCTACAAATGCTCTCTCACCCTCTCAAAGGGGCTTTTCTGTTCTGTCCCAGCGCCTCCAGCAAAGACCCAGCTGTCTCTGAATTTGACATCCTTGATACTGCTGCTTCCCAGTCCCGCAAATATGTTCCTGATTTCATCAGTCATCCTGAGGAGAGATTGAAGGTCAGAGTGGATGTGTGACTGTTCTTATTTGAAAACAGGATGTAAAATGAATATTGATTTATGAATATTTGAATTTATTTAAACTAGAAATGGGCACCGATATGGAAAATCTATATCAGTTGCATTTTCATCTTGATACAATATATTGGTTTAGAAAAAAAATAACATTTACAACTGTCTCTGCTCTGGGAAGTCCAGACATCTGTTTGCGGTTTGCTCATTGGGCCAGGTGTGAATGTTCTGGGAGCCTAACCTACCCACCCAGTCTGAATACAATGGGAGGCCCATCTACCGAGTGATGACTCAGCAGGCATGCTACGAATACTAAGGAGACAGCCTGTGAGAAGGTCTGTGAGAGGGTTTTGTGCATACAGGAACAGCCATTTATGCTTTTCTTTCACATTATAGTGTAGGTTAACAGGAAGGATAAACTGATATCACCATATACCTTGCTCATACATTAACATCAAACGATATATCGATATCATATCAAATGATCGATATTGGTGCCCACTGCCCACCACTAGTTTAAACTTACTTTGTCGCTGCATCATCAAAAGATGCCACCAGAACGATCATTCCGGGTTTAATCGTCTTTAAGAAGTCCAAGATGGCCTTTGTTTCTTTTTGGAGAAAGTAGGGGGAAAAAAACTGTAGTTTAGATGAAAAAACAAGATAATTTCTACCTTTACATTTCCATCAGAATATAGAATGCATGTCGCTTTTGCATCCTAATAAAAAAGCTCTGACGAAGGCCTTGAGGCCGATACGTAAAGCTTAATAAAGAGCAGTGATACCCCCACGCTGCTCTTGCTAGTATCCTATTCAATTGTTACCGTGGCACCTGCAACAAAGATAGCTCAGGTGTGCGAGTGCCTTTTGAATGTTGCATTCTTATAACTGTCCTTACCTCCAGAGTACATGTTAAAGTAGTCAAATTTTTCAATCTTCCCATTTTCACCTATGAAAACAAGAGATGCACATTGCACAACAATCCAATCATTCACTCCAAAGCAGTGTGTCTATGTGCATCACAGCTTTGTGTGGTGAAGTTAGGAGAAGCTGAGCTCACCATTCACCAGCACTAGGTTCAGGCCTGGTCCCACGTTGTTCAACACACCACTCATAACACTATGGGGATGAGAGTCACATGTCACAAGACTCCAAACACAAGAGCTGGAGTAGCGATCACATGTGCAATAGCTGAAGTGTCATGCAAAAGTTTGGTGAAAATATCCACGTTTAAATTTGGGACACGTTTAAAGTAGGGGTGGGCTGCATTCAAATATTTCTGTCTTGCTCACTAATCACTAGCTAATAAGTCAATTTCTGTTAACAATATGAATGTAAATTGGTTAAGAACACACATACATGTTACCATCAAAGCAGATCTTTGGGCCCACAACAGTCGCTGCTCCACTCTTGATTTGAAATGCAAAATGGTCGATAGGGCAGTTTTTGGAAAGGCTGCATTTTGGATGGGAGATTTCAGGCACAGCTGACAAATACAGGCACAGACAGATATGTGTTGAAATGATATATTTAGAAACCCACGGAGAAATCAACATGCTCATCCAGCTGTAACACACATCCTTATGATAAGTCTCATATACAACCAGTCAAGCAACCTACCCTACCAGTCAAAAAGTTTGGACACACCTCCTCGTTCCATGGTTTTTCTTAATAAAAAAAAAAACTATTTTCTACATTGTATAATAATAGTGAAGACATCAAAACTATGAAATAACACATATGGAATCATATAGTAACAAATCAAAATATATTTGAGATTTTTCAAAGTAGCCACCTTTTGCCTTGATGACAGCTTTGCACCCTCTTGACATTCTTTCAACCAGATTCATGAGGTAGTCAAAATATCTACACAATGTAGAAAATAGTTTTAAAAAAGAAAGAAAAACTCTTGAATGAGTAGGTGTTTCCAAACTTTTGACTGGTACTGTGTGTAGATGGAAACATCTTCAGATGTGATTCAAAGTGTTACACATGATACAAAGTGTGATACAAAGTTGAAATTAATGCAAAGTTAAGAAAATCATATTATGAGAGACATAATTCATATGTAGGACCCCCCTCCTACGTCTCTCTCCTTTAGAACCAGCACTATCACACTCCTAGATCTGATGAAACAGAGTACTGCTTTACTTTCAAGAAGTGAGGGAGGAGGCTGTGAATAGCTAAAGATTACTGACTGATAGGCGACAGAGGGTTCAGGGACAAAGAGAAAACCTCAGACATCATAAGAGACACTTCTGAACTCTCTGTATCACTTTGAAGTTCAACTATTTACCTCATAATAAATTATTACCGCAGAATATTTTACTTTTGTATTCAGCATTTTGCATGTATTGAATATTCGGCATGTTCAACTATGAAGATTGATTGATACTATTAAAATAGACGGGAAATAGCTAAAATGGAAATGCTTGAAACACTTACCAGCAGTGACCACAGTTGCTCTTTGAGCTCCTGAAATAAGAGAAACACAACACAGTGCTATTATACTGAGGGGAAAAACGATTAAGTAGAGGGCAAAAGAGACACACAGAAATAGATATGGAGAAAAAGTGATCTTACCAAAGATATGTTTTGTATAAGCCTTGCTCTCTGATGGATGTAGGGTGGGTTGGTATAGATTCCCCACATAACGAGGATGACGATGAGGAAAGTAACAGCATACACAACGTCTAGCAACCACAACCACAGCAACACAACCACAACGACACATATGTGAGATAATGCAAATTCCACACTCGATCACATTTAACTTATTCAAAACATTTCCATGCCATGCAAAAGCAGAGCTCTCACCTCTTGGTCTCATCTCAACAGCCAATTAGAAGACAATTCCTTGGTATTTTGGCAGTTCTTTACACTGGAAGAAGAGATTCCTGAAGTATTTCCTGCCAGCCTGGAGTACTCTCCTCTGTCATGCTGTATAGCTCAAGCAACAGTCCCCACTTCCACCGTCATCCTGTAAAACCTACAGCAGTGTTCAGCCTCAATAGAGAACCAAGAGTGATTATCCTGTAGCCTATAGTATAGAGTAAATGCCAACACTCCTGTAAGCTACATTGTGAAACCAGGATATGGTAATATGCCCACACCCACCATATAAACAAGATGGCCACACCGTGGAGGACACGACAACGGATATTTGATCAAACAATACAACACAATGAGACCTTTCACCGGAGAAAGGCAGCTTTAGCTGTTCTATTTACTTTTGCCATACCTTTACTGTCCTCTAGTGTTGAAATCAAACACCTAACGGAGAACACAGCAGTGCGATTGGGAATGGGCCAACGGACAAGAGGGCATACACTGGCCTGATGGCGTTATTGTTACTGGAATCGCTCCCTTCCTTGATTCCATATTTACCCTTTGGATTGTTGGTTTATGTGATTAGCATACACAGGTGTGGGGGTGTGGTTGATAATGCCAGGTGAGCAGAGCGTCTCTTTATTGATAAGCACTGAAGAAACTCACAGTAACGGTACATGATTTAATTTCAAAGTGCAGAAGGGCAAACACAAAACAGAACGGCAAACACTAAACACAGAACGGCAAAACACGTGCTTCTAGGCCTGTATTGCTTGCTGTTTGGGGTTTTAGGCTGGGTTTCAGTGCAGCACTTTGTGACATTAGCTGATGTAAGAAGGGCTTTATAAATACATTTGATTGATTGATTGACATATTAATTTCTGCTCAGGGGGAAATACATTTATACAACATGTTTATACAATATAAAAAAAGTAAATAAACAACGAAAAACGTATGCACTCACTACTGTAAGTCGCTCTGGATAAGAGCTAAATGACAAAAAAAATAATAATTAAAGGACGTACCCACAACAGCTTGTGTCTTAAAGAAAACACCAGGGCCGCTGTGTTACGTTAACATAGTACCACATACTTTACATTAAATGTGTGAATAATACTTAAAGATGACACAACAATACTCAACAACTGAAACAGTGCTTGAAGAGGTCAGTAACAAATAGAACGAGTTGATTGCGGTATACAGTGCAGACACAGCTTCTATACTTGTGAAGAATGGTTATTTTGGTCTGCTTGCCATTGGTATCGGTTATATATTTACAAATATTATTAACAGTCTAGATGTGTAGAATAAGGTATGCATGTCATGACAACAATTCCCTGAATTAGACCCAGCATCAGTGGATAATAGCCCTGTTGTAACTAGTCAATGCAAAAGAGCCCAGCCATTTCGGCACACACTTCACAGTCGACCTCAGCTAACCTGAGCGCAGAGCAGTGTCATCCGAATGATGATTCACTCCAACATATCCTGTTGGAGGGGAGAAAAGAGAAGAAAGACACGACTAGATCTCTTATCACAGCAAAAACACCCAGAAACCCTGAAAAAAATATATAGTAGACTAGGCCTATGAAATAAATGGCGTGTCATGTCCCAATGTTTAGCAGCCAAGTACTGTCCATGCATGTAAAATGACTATCGTATAGCCTATGGTATAACTTAGGTGTTGCCAAAACTTTTCTAGTCTCTAAAATGTAATTTTCCCCATCCCCTGATTAAGACAGGTGTTCTGGTGTAGACTATAGTGGCTCAGGGGTAATGTTTCCCCAAGATGCAAATCTAGGATCAGCTTCTCTTCCCCAAATCCTAACCTTAATCATCAGTAGGGAAAATGCTAAACTGACCCAAGAGTCCTGTGCAACTTCACCCTATACCACTATAGTGACGAGGAGGATGACAGACACAGGACCAGGTCCACCAACCTCATCAGAGTCCTCCCCCAGTGTGTAGGGCCCGGGCCCGTCCTCCTCCTCCTCCTCAGTCCCTCCTGACCCCTCAGCCTCCATCCGCCTCAGCACTGAGTACCTGTATGTGGCCTCGCTGAAAAGAAAACACTGTTTAACATTTACATTATTTATTATTGAGACTATGACTTAAACAGTTCATTATGATAGTACCCTGGGCACTACACTTGATAAGCAAGTTTACTCATTGATGAAATAACATAAAATGAGCATAATGAACAACCTCATGAAGGCAATCATAAATCCTTAAAAGGCTACATTCATATTGACATGCAGCCAACATCCAGAATACTGGACCTCCAGGCAGGCAACATGTTTGATGTTGTCTTTCATGATATTAAGATCTATAATGATCTAAAATAGAAAGGCCAACACAGCTCTATTGATGATCCATATCAATATCACAAATACCTGCGGGGAAAGCAGTATTTTCTGATGATAAAAACTGCAGCAAGAACTGCAGCAAATGTAACGAATATCACAGCTGCAATGACCCCCGGGTGCAGTCTTGCCTATTGAATGACAAAGATATGGAATTTAATTTGAGAAATGAAATGTCACAAATGTGATTGCCATTTAACCGAATGCCTAGGTATGCGCATACGTACAACTGTCAACAACGATTACATTGACAGACAACGGATAGCTACAGCTACTTCACCTGTTGAGTTGACGACTTGGTTGGGGTGACACTTCTCATATGGATCTCATTCCTGTCCTCCGATAACTTCTGGGTTGAAGATAAACTAGTGGTGGGTCTCTCACAAAGTATTTGTTGAATAAAGAAAATAATAAATAGTTTTAAAACATTAGAAACTATTTTTCTTGAAGTCATCGCCATTATTGTTTACTTCCTGGTTGGGGTTTTCACCTGTTTACGTGGAAACGAAAGGCTTTTCTGATTGGAGGAGGTGGAATGCCTTATTTAGGGAAGTTCGAGAGGACAAGATTGTAAAGGTAGGCTGTATTGCATGATTGAGTTTGGCATGTTTCTTGAATGGGGAAAAGTACAAATTCCATGAAACAGCTGCATAAATTGTAGGAATATATTTCGGGGGAAATTGTCTGAAATAAATGTTTATAATATAATATTAACATTTTATAAGCAGTGAAATCAACAGTAATGTATTGTCCATAGTAATAGAGTGAATGCAGGAAAAACGAAGAGAATCTATTTAAGTGCAGTCCTGATTTGTCTTGTAAGTCTTGTGTAGGCAAAGTCCAGGGGCGGATTGGCCATCTGGCACTTCTGGAAAATGCCAGATGGGCTGGATAATTTTATTGTTAGATGGGCTGGTTGAAATTGACACACACCAAAATATGTATTTCTTGGACATATTAGGTGAAACAACTAATTTCTTGAATAGGCCTACCTCAGTAGTCTATATATTATACTTCTTAATATTAATAAAGCACTATGAATTACTTTATAAGATGATTGCTCATGATTTGGGTCAGACTAAAACATGGGCCGGTACCACCAACTGTAAAAGTTAGTGGCACCAGTGCCACCAGGGGAAATGTTAGTCTGATGCCCTGTAATAGTAATTAACACTTACTGTTGATTCAGGGGAACACATTTGACAGGCACTCATCTGCAATACAGCCTAAATCATTGGCTTGGCTTTTACAATGTATAAGGGTTAAGCAGACAGGCAAGACAAACAGAGAACAAGAAGAAGCACAGAGTGACAGCAGAGAAGATGCTGAGACAGATATGGCAAGTTGGCGGCGCACACAGTGACGTGGGCTGGTGTGGATCCAATGCCAGGGCCAAATTCTTCTCCCAGTCCGCCCCTGGCTAAGTCTAACCACTTAAATTGAACAAAGGACAAAAACATTTGAGCCAAGGGTAAAGCAAACACGTTTAATCACAAATATGTGTAGAGGACACACACACTACTGCATACACACTATACAGTACAGAACACTTAAAAAAGTCACTGTATAAACAATTAATTACAAGAGCATCCTCACCATTCCATATTAAATACAACCGGGGATAACAGAAAATATTTATACCATTCTAAGGCTCGTTAATAGTTCAGAAAAGCGTAATTAAGTAAAACAAAAAAACATCTATTTTTCCAGTAGTGAACATGCCTGTTCTGTTCTTTTCCTTGCATTTTGCTCATCAAAAAGCTTGATGAATTAAACCAACTCATAGTATTTCCCAGACTGGGGATCAAAGTAGCAGTTAAGAGAGGGATCATAGAGCAGATTCAGGTACTCCTCCTCGTCCTCATTTCCCCCATTCACTGATCCATCAGCCCCTGAAACACAAACAGGAGGAACATGCAGTTATGACATACCATAACATGCACATACACCGGGGGGGGGGGGGGGGGGGGGGGTAGCCCGACTGGGACGTCAACCTGGCTCCCTACTAATTCCAATTTCCAACACCTTAACCGGTTACATTAAGAGGTCCAACCCTTTTTTATTTCCTTTGTCATTTTTTTTCTCAGAAGTGCCAAACCTTTTGATGAGATTGCAAAGGTGGCATTTACATGTTTTTATTTGAACCTTTATTTAACTAGGCAAGTCAGTTAAGAACAAATTCTTATTTACAATGATGGCCTACCCCGGCCTCCCCTAACCAGGACGACACTGGGCCAATTAGTGTGCCGCCCTATGGGACTCCCGATCACGGCCAGTTGTGATACAGCCAGGGATCGAACCAGGGTCTGCAGTGATGCCTCTAGCACGGAGATGCAGTGCCTTAGAACGCTGCGTCACTCGGTCATTTAGCTCGCTACATTATAAATTACCCCCCATATAGAAATAGAAGAGTACAACTGAACCAGAGGAGGCTGGTGGGAGGAGCTGTAGGAGAACGGGCTCATTGTAATGGCTGAAATTGAATAAATGCAACGGCATCAAACTAGGGTTGTAAAGCTACCTGGAATTGACCAAAGTTTTGTAATTAACTTTGGTAGTTTATAAAAAAATTCATATATAGTATTATTTGATTATATCTGTGTCCATATTGTCCATGAGTTTCTAGTGGATAGACCATATCATTCAAGAGAAATAGCCTAATTCATGAAAAACAATGGCGTTATTTTCAATTAACTCTGCAACTCTAACTGTTGACTGGGTTCACAACTGCCACCAGTTTGACGCCAAAATATTGACATCAAATAAATATTGGCATAGTAAAATAAATCAAATGTGTAAAAAATATATATAAAGGATATTTCATGCTGAAGCCCTCATATTAAACACCAATGGTGTTCACTAAGTTGATGGTTTATATTTAAGATAATGTTTTACAGCTTTGTCATTCTATTTTTATTTTAAAATCATCTTATTTAATATATTTTACACATGATTATTACAGACACCTATGATAATTTGAAGTACCCAAAAGGGCCACTAGATGTCCTGTGATAGATTACATAAAATCCTTGAAATATACCAAAATTCTGGTAGTTTACTGGTAAACTTAGAAAGTTTCCAATAATATACCCTCTTTTTGCAACCATATATCAAACACAACAAACATATGGAATGAGCCCATCCTCCTATAGCTCCTCCCACCAGCCTCCTTTGGACTGAACAAGCGTTCCGATTTCCTCTGAGGAAATATTCCTTTTGGCGAGAACTGAACAAGACCGTGTATGTAACTGTAAGTGCACGACTGAAGAGACGGCCAACACCAGACCCGAGCAGTGTAAAGCCATGAATCTGTACCCCTACTACCCTGTGAACAGAACTGTTTAGTGGACTTAAAATGGTTCCTGGGAGGCTGTAAGGGTCTGCTGACCTTGGGACCCAGGTGAATCTTAACTTCTCCTCTGCCATTTCAGACACTCTCTTCACATCAATCAGCACAGCCACGTTTAGGATCCTCATACCTCAGAATACCGCACAGACACATTCTGAAAGCTGTTAAATAAAAAAGGTGATGTAATTTCCAACCCCTTGCTTTAACCGCCATTATTTTAGTTGTTAAATTGACGGGCAGTTAACTACTTAAAAAGGTAATGGAATGCTCTGGGAGAAACATTGTGTCTAATTGGAAACTCCAATGGATGATAATGAAAACTAATTATGAGACACAATGTGTCAGAGGTTTAAAATGATGTTGTAAATTGGAAAGGTTTTGCCAATTAACCCCGGCAGGCGTGTCTTTGGAAGCGCAGCCTTGTAACGAGACTGTCTCTGACCTGTGGAGTCACGGGGAGAACAGAAAGCTGCAGCCTCCTGGGATCTATAGCCCTAATTGGTCCTAGTTTTTTTGGGGTCTCCTTGCTCTGCCTCGTTTCCACCCTGTGTCTTCTTTAAAGAGAGCCTTAACATTTCAGCCTGCCTAACTTCTGACACCCGTGAAACATTTCCATTAGCAGAATGTGACGGTGGTGCCATTTCACAGTTTTCTGAGAACAATAAAAACAATATGAATTCTATAGGTTTACGTGTGTGTGTGTGTGTGTGTGTGTGTGTGTGTGTGTGTGTGTGTGTGTGTGTGTGTGTGTGTGTGTGTGTGTGTGTGTGTGTGTGTGTGTGTGTGTGTGTGTGTGTGTGTGTGTGTGTGTGTGTAGGACAAGGAGTTTGGTGTTGGAGGTGTTGAGCCAAGCCTGCACCTCTGGTCGGGGGTCCACTCCGATGGTCCCTTGTGCACTCTGACCCCTTCCCTTTTTTCTGGCTAGGAGGAATAATGGGAGGGCTGAGGACATCCATCCATTCCCTAGAGGCAATAGGCATCAGAACACAGTCATCACTACAGAGATGCTATCAGACAATTAGGAATTCATAATATTAGTTGCGGTGTAGGTCAATTAACAATTTGTGAATAGCGGATAATGTCAAAAAAGGAGGACAGTTTTAATCAATCAGGAAACTCCCATCCCTGTTACCAACACCAATCAAATAGATTTGTGAGGCAAGAATACATTCTACCATTCCAGTGTTTAATTGCTATATTATAATTACTTCGCCACCATGGCCTATTTATTGCCTTACCTCTCTTATCTTACCTCATTTGCACATGCTGTATATTTTTCTACTGTATTATTGACTGTATGTTTGTTTATTCCATGTGTAACTCTGTGCTGTTGTATGTATCGAACTGCTGTGCTTTATCTTGGTCAGGTCGCAGTTGTAAATGAGAACTTGTTCTCAACTAGCCTACCTGGTTAAATAAAGGTGAAATAAAATAAATAAAATACTGTAGGGATCGCACCTGATGATCTTTCCATGAGGCCCACTAAAGCCTCCCATCTCTTTTGTTCTTTAGACTAGACCAGCATGGGCCATCACTAACCTCCCCATCCACTGCCCTTGGGCCTCCCAGCCCATCTCCTCTGTTCTGTTCTAACGGGCTCAACAACCGAGAACTTGTCTGTAGGACCATTTGTCAGACACAGACACATGCCGTGATTTCACACAAGTGTCTGTACACCACAGTACCAATCAAAAGTTTGGATACACTTATTCATTCAAGGATTTTTCTTTCTTTTTACTATTTCCTACATTGTAGAATAATAGTGAAGACATCAAAACGATGAAATAACACATATGGAATCATGTAGTAACCAAAAAAGTGTTAAACAAATCAAAATATATTTTATATTTGAGATTCTTCAAAGTAGCAAGCCTTTGCATTGATGACAGCTTTGCACACTCTTGTCATTCTCTCAACCAACTACATTGGGTAGACACCTGGAATGCATTTCCATTAAAAGATGTGCCTTGTTAAAAGTTCATTTGTGGAATTTCTTTCCTTCTTAATGCGTTTGAGCCAATAAGGTACGGATGGTATACAGAAGATAGCCCTATTTGGTAAAAGACCAAGTCCATATTATGGCATGAACAGCTCAAATAAGCAAAGAGAAATGACAGTCCATCATTACTTTAAGACGTGAAGGTCAGACAATGCGTAAAATTTCATGAACTTTGAAAGTTTCTTCAAGTGCAGTCACAAAAACCATCAAGTGCTATGATGAAACTGGCTCTCATGAGGACCACCACAGGAAAGGAAGACCAAGAGTTACCTTTGCTGCAGAGGGTAAGTTCATTAGAGTTAACTGCACCTCAGATTGCACCCCAAATAAATGCTTCACAGAGTTCAAGTAACAGACACATCTCAACATCAACTGTTCAGAGGAGACTGTGTGAATCAGGCCTTCATGTTTGAATTGCTGCAAAGAAACCACTACTAAAGGACACCAATAATAAGAAGAGACTTGCTTGGGCCAAGAAACACGAGCAATGGACATTGGACCGGTGGAAATCTGTCCTTTGGTTTGATGAGTCCAAATTTGAGATTTTTCGTTCCAACCGCCGTGTCTTTGAGACGCAAAGTAGGTGAAGGGATGATCTCCGCATGTGTGGTTCCTTAAAATGAAAAGCTAAAATGTCTTGAGTCAATAATTATTCAACCCCTTTGTTATAGTAAGCCTAAATACATTTGCTTAACAAGTCAGATAATAAGTTGCATGGACTCACTCTGTGTGCAATAATAGTGTTTAACATGATTTTAAAATGATTATCCCATCTCTGTACCCCACACATACCACACACACGTAAGATCTCTCAGGTGAGTAGTGAATTTCAAGCACAGATTCAAGCACATACATGCATCCTGTTTACAATAAGGCACTAAAGTAACTCCGCAAAAAAAATTGCCAAAGAAATTATGTTTTGTACTTAATACTAGGCAAATCCAACACAACACATCACTGAGTATCACTCTTCATATTTTCAAGCATGGTGGTGGCTGCATCATGTTATGGGTATGGTTGTCATCGACAAGGACTAGGGATTTTTTTTGAGGCGAATAAAAATAAACGGAATAGAGCTAAGCACAGGCAAAATCCTAGAGGAAAACTTGGTTCAGTCAGCTTTCTAACAGACACTGGGATACAAATTCACCTTTCAGCAGGACAATTACCTAAAACACAAGGCCAAATATACAGTTGAAGTCAGAAGTTTACATACACTTTAGCCAAATACATTTAAACTCAGTTTATATGCAAGAGGCTCGTATACTGCCTTCCCTGTGCTCCATTCTCCCCTTCCAGCACTACCGTTGGAGTTAGAAATTAAACAATTAAATGTAAGTATATAGT
Organism: Oncorhynchus gorbuscha; assembly: GCF_021184085.1. Taxonomy (NCBI): domain Eukaryota; kingdom Metazoa; phylum Chordata; class Actinopteri; order Salmoniformes; family Salmonidae; genus Oncorhynchus; species Oncorhynchus gorbuscha. Next base: position 38,580,651 of record NC_060190.1, on the reverse strand, counting down.
GATGTATGGTGGAAACTGGAGAAAAAGAGGCAAGACAGTATCATTGTATAGTAAATTGTATGTATACTACATTAGACACCATCCAGACAAGTATCGCCTTTAAGCTAGTCTTCAATGTTTTTGTACTTTCTTTGCCTCAGGATACAAGTTGCTTCAGAGAACATCATGGGAGGTTTATGAAGTTTTGAATTAAACTTATTTTCTTCTCGAAGGTTTCATTTATTTTCAAAGTGGCATCATGTTTCAAAGTGGGATTAAAATGGATTTAATTGTTAAAATTGAGTGTCACTAGTCTTTGTGGTAGTCAGAGGGACAGTATTATACCTTGTACTGCTGGGGGACAGACGTACTGAGAGGAGCAATACTCTTCCTCCTACACACGAGAGATGAGGGTGAAGGAGCACTGCAGACTGCATCAGCGTTGTGTGTGTGAATATTTGTGTGTGTTGTGTGTGTCACCGTACTGCTACCAGCAGGGCTCTCTCTCTCTCCCATTTATATCAGAGGTCAATGCAACAGACAGAACTGAACCAAAGGCTATCTCCTTCCCACTACTTTTAGCCCCCTGTCTCCTAAACTCTTGATTTTCAGAACGGCACTGTCATGTTTTGTCATTGATTATCATGTCTTGTCCCTGTGCTTCCCCTTCTATTCGTTTCCCTCTGCTGGTCTTATTAGGTTCTTTCCCTCTTTCTATCCCTCTCTCTCCCCCTCCCTCTCTCACTCTCTCGCTCTCTCTTCTCTCTATCGTTCCGTTCCTGCTCCCAGCTGTTCCTATTCCCCTAATCTATCATTTAGTCTTCCCACACCTGTTCCCGATCCTTTTCCCTGATTAGAGTCCCTATTTCTCTCCTTGTTTTCCGTTCCTGCCCTGTCGGATCCTTGTCTATTGTTCACCGTGCTGTGTCTATGTATTGCCCTGTCGTGTCGTGTTTCCCTCAGATGCTGCGTGGTGAGCAGGTGTCTGAGTCTGCTACGTTCAAGTGCCTTCCCGAGGCAACCTGCAGTTCTTGATCAAGTCTCCAGTCTGTTCTCGTCATTACGAGTAGTATTATGCCTTTTGTTTGTAAAGTAACTTTACTGGATTAAAAACTCTGTTTTCGCCAAGTCGCTTTTGGGTCCTCATTCACCTGCATAACAGGCACCTTTATGGTTGAAGTTGATTCCTAGTTGACAATCTCAAAAAGACCCTGTCTTACTGACGGCTTGAGGCCAGTTGTTCGACTAGGAGCTAAAAGGAATGAGTCAAGTAAGTCACTGATAGTTTGAACACATCCGAAAGTAAACTGTCCACAGGTTTTAACAGCTAAGAAGTATTTTCCATTGGAGCGGTAAAGTTGCTTTCCTCTATGTCTTGGTTTCCCCCTTCTCTTCCACCAGTTAGCTCTGATCTTTGATATCCAAAATGAACAGTGACTATAAGTTGATATGATATCATCACTTGACTGAGATGTGTAACTCTCTCCTCCATTCTAACAGTGTGGCTGCGGAATACATTTAGGTAAAATATGGACGTCTCGAATTTCAATCTCTAAACTGGGAAAACAGCATGCTTCCACTGAGTTAGTTTTTTGTAAATACATCTATCTACACACTCACAAATACAGCAATTCTATACCTCTGTCAGATATAGATCCTACTTGATTTTCAATTTCAACTTCAAGGACTAGATAGTAACCCTCCCCCATTGTGTCCCTTAGAAATACATCATCACTTCTTCTCCAGACCGAAGCTAAAATCAAATATATTCCAAATAATATTTCCTTCCCCTACCGGAGCCATTTACACCCTCCCACTTCCCTCTGACTCCACACTGGGAGGCACAAAGCACAGGCAGATTTAATGGAAGCTATTTTCAAGGACAACGCAGCTCAACGCTGCAGACAGCAGCTACCTACCTGCAGGGAGAGGAAATTGTTAAGTGGGACTGGACGAGAGACTGTGGATTGAATTGTTAAGTCATTATATTCATGGCATAAAAGTGAACTGGAGATGGGAAGAAATAAATCAGCCTTTTTTTTACCTGACAGAAGATGAAGGTCCCTTTTAGTAAGTATTTTACCTTGAGGTTAGTGTAAAAAAACAAAAACATTATCTATAGTGTACCCAGCAAACCAAAATTGGTTCTGCAGAGGTTCCCAGAACATTCGTTAGGTTGCGGCAAATGTTCTCATAACACAAAAACTGTCCAGTTGTGCTGATGATTATACAATGTTTGTATAAAACATAAGCCTGATGTTGCCGGAACGTTCCCAGAACACATTTAGTATTTTCTTTAAAAGTACCTAAAATACTTATTTAGGTGAGAACATTGTGGGGATATGGCAAGAGAGGTTCCAAAAACACACACAAAAAAACAAGCAAACAGAAAAACTGTCCAGTTGTGCTGACATTCAGATAATATTTGTATCAGATTGCACAAAAAATGAGTTTGATGTTGACAGAACAGCCTGTCTGAGTTCTTTAAAACGTTGATTTGCTGGGATTTTAAAATATTTTTTTTTATGTTAAGAGAACATTTAATTTCAAACCTAAAAAAAAAAAATGTTATCAAAAACATGATTTGAAAGATTTTGAGATGTTGTCATACTGATGTTAGAATAAAACCCTAACTAGAACTTCATGGTAATCTTAGCTAATGTTCTGCCAATATTCCCGGTTTGCTGGGTATACTCCTACAGTACATCTGTGCTTGGAGCTGGAGATGAAAGAAAACGGATGTTGGCACTTCTATCTCTTTTGAAAATAGACTTTGTAAAAAGATGATTCTGTGTTCAGTGAGAATGCATCAGATTCTATCTTCAGTGAGAATATCTCCATTTCTCCATGACAGGGTGTTTAGGAGATGCAACGCTTGTTTACCAGCCAGAGGCAGAAGGCACAGATATCACACACAGTGGAACATGGTAAATGTGTCAGAAAAGCACTGACAAAACTACAGCAGGGAGCAGCAGCACCGTTTCAACTGTCAAACTTTACCACTCCAAATAACTGACAGTGGAGCCTTGCAGACAATGGTGCCAGTCAGGACACTTAAGACCGAATATTTCACTTTTGGGCTTTCAGAACACAAAACACCTTTGGGGGTCTGTCTGAATACAAAAGAAAGAAAGAATAAAAGAGAGGAGAAGAGAAAGAACAGACAAGATTTCCACTGACAGAGAGATAATTAAAGCTGGTTGTCGTGCCACATCCCACACCTCTCAGATCCACTGCAGCTGTACTTGAATACAGTAAAACACATATTCAGTCATCACCTATATAGTGTTTGTAGTATTTCCGTAGTAAATACAGGCCACTAGTGGATAGGGTTCGGTTAACAAGCCTATACTTAAAAAATATAAGCCTATACTTGAGTACACTCTTAGAAAACACGGTTCTATGGGAACCCTTTTCGGTTCTAGATGGCACTTTTTTTCCCTAAGAGTGTACTCAAATCTGCCTCAGGGCGCAGTCGAGCAGAAACACAAGCACTCAGTCTGAACATTTGAAAGACAGAGACAGTCTCAAGGACAGAAGGTTTAGTGAACTTGAGTGAAATGAAACAGAAGTATAATACAAACCAAATTGAACCTCAAAAACACTAGGTGACTGCAATTTTGTTGCCAGGTTCATTCAACAGTCATGTGGTTTAACACCACGAAGGAGCACGTAATACATCATGGGGACAGAGATATATACACCATGAAGCCTTCCCTGCCTTTCATCAATAAATCAGACATGTTTGAGCCAACAGGAACAATGCATAATTCAACCTGGAGACAGGTGATGCAACACTTGTGTCATCCTTTGTAACATGTTGGTGGCGCTGCACGTGTGTCCTCAGAGAGAGAGAGAGACGGAAAGAGAGAAAGGGAGAGAGAGAGACCCACAAGGAATTTGAAAACATAAAGACAGAGCGAGCGAGAGAGCGGGTTGTGTGCTAATGAGTGACAACAGCCCTGCATCTAATTGAGAGGCGAGCAGAGAGGATGACAAGAAGAGCTCTAATGAGTAATGGCAATGGCATCCTTGTAAGATGAGGTGAGGTGAGCCAGACCCAAGCCCAGGTGATGACAGCCAAGTAATGACAGCCAGGTGACTGGTGTATTAGACCTCTGTGTGTTTGGGCCCTGCGCCAACGGAAACACTAACTAACTCGGTGCTAATCATCCGGGACAGCCTTGGCTAATGAGACACTGACGTACTGCTACAGGTGGGAATCTGTTAGTATGTGTTCATATTTACATGTTGTGTACAGTTTCATACACTTGTCAGGAAGGGTTCCATGCCCTGGGTCTCTTGATTGATTCTGAATGGACAGATAGAATTAACGCACCATACATCCATTCTCACTTCAGGATCAGTGAATTATTTCATTTATTCTTTATTTAACTAGGCAAGTCAGTTAAGAACAAATTCTTATTTACAATGACGGCCTACTGGGGAACAGTGGGTTAACTGCCTTGGTCAGGGGCAGAACAACAGATTTGTACCTCGTCAGGGGATTCAATCCAGTAACCTTTTGGTTACTGGCCCAACGCTCTAAGCACTAGGCTACCTACCTCCCCGATTTCCCATCATAGATAACGTTACGGAAGAGATTTGACGGAAAGGGAGGTTACATCATTTACAGGCTGAACATATTGGCTACCTTTAAACAGTTGGCGGAGGACCCGTATTGATCGCAAATTCAAAAAGGATGAAACCTCAACCACCCAACCTAATACGTAATCTGCTCGAGGGGATAAGTCAACCGGCTCATACGTTGCGACGTCCCCTGAATGCCCATCTGCTAGCCTGCTAGCCGCGGCCAGCTAGCTGTCTAGAGCATATTGGACTGTTAGCTGAATAGATCCATTTGCCAATTGAACCCCTCTGCTACACGGAACCCTACTAATCCATCACGACTGGTCTATTGACGGAACCACACGAGGCAAAAACAGACTTTCCTCCGTCACGACGTCCCTCTAAGGCCCATCTGCTAGCTTGCTAGCCCCGGCCTGCTAGCTGTCTGAATCGCTGTGTCTCCAGCCTGCCCACTGACTGGACCCCTATGATCACCTATGATCACTAATATCAATATGCCTTGTCCATTACTGTTCTGGTTAGTGATTATTGTTTTATTTCACTGTAGAGCCTCTAGCCCTGCTCAATATGCCTTAACCAACCATTTATGCGATGACATCACCTGGTTTAAATGTTTCTAGAGACAATATTTCTCTCATCATCACTCAATGCCTAGGTTTACCTACAATGTACTCACATCCTACCATACCTTTGTCTGTACATGATGCCTTGAATCTATTCTATCGTGCCCAGAAACCTGATCCTTTTACTCTCCGACCCGAACGCACTAGACGACCAGTTCTATTAGACTTTAACCGTACCCATATCCTACTTCTCCTTCGTTCCTCTGGTGATGTAGAGGTTAATCCAGGACCTGCAGAGCCTAGATCCACTCAAATTCCCCAGGTGCTCTCATTTGTTGACTTTTGTATCCGTAAAAGCCTTTGTTTCATGTATGTTAACATTAGAAGCCTCCTCCCTAAGTTTGTTTTATTTTCTGCTTTAGCACACTTTGTCAATCCAAATGTCTTAGCCGTGTCTTAATCCTGGTTTAGGAAGACCACCAAAAACCCTGAAACTGCCAAATGGGGCGGAGTTGCAATCTACTGCTGAGATAGCCTGCAGAGTTCTGTCTTACAAACCAGGTCTGTACCCAAACAATTCAAGCTTCTACTTTTAAAAATACACCTTTCCAGAAACAAGTCTCTCACCATTGCCGCTTGCTATAGACCACCCTCAGCCCCCAGCTGTGCTCTGGACACCATATGTGAATTGATTGCCCACCATCTATCTTCAGAGCTCGTGCTGCTAGGTAACCTAAACTGGGACATGCTTAACACCCCGGGCCATCCTACAATCTAAGCTAGATGCCCTCTCACACAAATGATCAATGAACCACTAGGTACAACCCCAAATCTGTAAACACGGCACCCTCATAGATATCAATCTATCATACATGCCCTCCAAATACACCTCTGCTCTTTTCAACCAAGATCTCAGCAATCATTGCCTCATTGCCTACATCCGTAATGGGTCTGCAGTCAAACGACCACCCCTCATCACTGTCAAACGTTCCCTAAAACACTTCAGCGAGCAGGCCTTTCTAATCGACCTGGCAGGGGTATCCTGGAATGATATCGACCTCATTCCATCAGTAGAGGATGCCTTGTTATTTTTTCAAAGTGCCTTCCTCACCATCTTAAATAAGCATGCTCCATTCAAAAAAATAGAACAAGGAACAGATACAGCCCTTGGTTCACTCCAGACCTGACTGCCCTTGACCAGCACAAAAACATCCTGTGGCGTACTGCATTAGCATCAAATAGCCCCCACGATATGCAACTTTCAGGGAAGATAGGAACTAATATACACAGGCAGTTAAGAAAGCTAAGGCTAGCTTTTTAAAACAGAAATGTGCATCCTGTAGCACAAACTCAAAAAAGTTCTGGGACAAACTCCATGGAGAATAAGAGTACCTCCTCCCAGCTGCCAACTGCACTGAGGCTAGGAAACACTGTCACCAGCGATGAATCCACTATAATTGAGAATTTCAATAAGCATTTTTCTATAGCTGGCCATGCTTTCCACCTGGCTACCCCTACCCCGGCACCCCCCACAGCAACTCGACCAAGCCTTCCCATTTCTCCTTCACCCAAATCCAGATAGCTGATGTTCTGAAAGAGCGGCAAAATCTGGAACCCTACAAATCATCCGGGCTAGACAACCTGGACCCTCTCTTTCTAAAATGATCTGCCCTTGCAACCCCTATTTACCAGCCTGTTCAACCTCTCTTTTGTATCGTCTGAGATCCCCAAATCTTGGAAAGCTGCCGCGGTCATCCCCCTCTTCAAAGGGGGAGACACTGTAGACCCAAACTGTTACAGACCTATATCTATCCTACCCTGCCTTTCTAAGGTCTTTGAAAGCCAAGTTAACAAACAGATTACCGACCATTTTGAATCCCACCGTATCTTCTCCGCTATGCAATCTGGTTTCCGAGCTGGTCACGGGTGCACCTCAGCCACGCTCAAGTGAGCTTCAATGCCATACATATCTCCCTTTGTTGCCTCCAACTGATCCTAAATGCAAGTAAAACTAAAAGCATGTACTTTTGCATGTACTTCTGCCCGCCCGTCCAGCATAACTACTCTGGACGGTTTTGACTTTGAATATGTGGACAACTACAAATACCTGGCCTCCCGGGTGGCACAGTGTTTAAGGGCGCTGTACTGCAGCGCCAGCTGTGCCATCAGAGTCCCTGGGTTCGCGCCCAGGCTCTGTCGTAACCGGCCACGACCGGGAGGTCCGTGGGGCGACGCACAATTGGCCTAGCGTCATCCGGGTTAGGGAGGGCTTGGTCAGTAGGGATGTCCTTGTCTCATCGCGCACCAGCGACTCCTGTGGTGGGCCGGGCGCAGTGCGCGCTTACCTAGGTTGCCAGGTGCACGGTGTACCCTCCGACACATTGGTGTGGCTAGCTTCCGGGTTGGATGCGCGCTGTGTTAACAAGCAGTACGGCTGGTTGGGTTGTGTATCGGAGGACGCATGACTTTCAACCTTCGTCTCTCCCGAGCCTGTACGAGAGTTGTAGCGATGAGACAAGATAGTAGCTACTACAACAATTGGATACCACGAAATTGTGGAGAAAAAGGGGTAAAAATTAAATAAAAAAATATATATTTTTTTTAAACTACAAATACCTAGGTGTCTGGTTAGTCTGTAAACTCTCCTTCCAGACTCACATTAAGCATCTCCAATCCAAAATTAAATCTCGAATCGGCTTCCTATTTCACAACAAAGCATCCTTCACTCATGCTGACAAATATACCCTCGTAAAACTGACCATCCTACCGATCCTCGACTTCGGCGATGTCATTTACAAAATAGCCTCCAACACTCTACTCAACAAATTGGATGCAGTCTATCACAGTGCCATCCGTTTTGTCACTAAAGCCCCATATACTACCCACCATTGCGACCTGTACGCTCTTGTTGGCTGGCCCTCACTTCATACTCATCGTCAAACCCACTGGCTCCAGGTCATCTACAAGTCTCTGCTAGGTAAAGCCCCACCTTATCTCAGCTCACTGGTCACCATAGCAGCACCCACCCGTAGCATGCGCTACAGAAGTTATATCTCACTGGTCACCCCCAAAGCCAATTCCTCATTTGGCCGCCTTTCCTTCCAGCTCTCTGCTACCAATGACTGGAATGAACTGCAAAAATCACTGACGCTGAAGACTCATATCTCTCTCACTAGCTTTAAGCACCAGCTGTCAGAGCAGCTCACAGATCACAGTACCTGTACATAGCCCATCTGTAAATAGCCCATCTAACTACCTCATCCCCATAATGTATTTATTTATTAATCTTGCTCCTTTGCACCACCGTATCTCTACTTGCACATTCATCTTCTGCACATCAATCACTCCAGTGTTGAATTGGTATATTATAATTACTTTGCCACCATGGCCTATTTATTGCCTTACCTCCCTTATCTTACCTCATTTGCACACTGTATATAGACTTTTTCTACTGTATTATTGACTGTATGTTTGTTTATTCCATGTGTAACTCTGTGCTGTTGTATGTGTCGAACTGCTTTGTTTTATTCTTGGCCAGGTCGCAGTTTTAAATGAGAACTTGTTCTCAACTAGTCTACCTGGTTAAATAAAGGTGAAATAAAATAAATAATAATACATTTAAAAAACTCTGCCCTCTTTTTAAAAGAGAAAACATTGTTTATGTGTTGTTTATTTTGAGGACAAGATTTGAGGTATGCTCACCTTGGATTGGAGTGTAAGAGTGGGTTCATTTCCTTCTGGTAGTGATGGCCCTGTTTGGCCGGCTGAGAACAACAGAACACAACGGATGAGGAAAAGAGAACGTCATAATCTACAAGCGATGCTATAATCATTCAGATTCTAATCTCGGCACCCAGAAGACAGTCTCACATACAGGGTGGCCGCTCACATTTTAATTTAAAGGCTGTCAGTCACCAGAGACTAATAACATAAAAAGATACCCGCCACACACATTTAGCATGTTGCTATCTTTTCTAACTATCTCATACAGTATTACGTGAAATCACAATCTGCGTAATAACAAAAAGCTTCAGTGCACCTCCCGCAGCTGCCTGATGGGGGCGCTGTGGCTACATATGTTACTACAGAGTGCAAAGGTTCTCAGTATTTATCTCAGGACTCTATAATGGCACATTTCCATACAGGATTTACCCCAGTGTTTTACCCAAAATACTTTTCTGTTTCCATCTACGCGGGCCGGCACCGGTGTCTCACCGGGCCATGGCTCCGGCAGACCTGCTCTCACTTGGGGCCAAAACCAGGCCACTGGTACTTTTTAGCTGGCAATTACATAACATTGGCTAACTGTGAAATTCAACACCTTCTTATAAAGCAACTCTTTTGATTATGCAGAGTTTGTTGATTTTACTCTCCACAGGTCCTCACGGTCCAGCCCTAGCTACGGAAACACCGTTTCTCTAGTATAACAGAGCGGAGTATACCCTAGCGTGACACTGATGTTACAGTCGAAAAAGCAGCAATGTGAACACAGCACATCAAGCTGTCATGGCAGAATTGGGGTGAGCTGATGTAACTTCTCACGGGTTATGTTATTGTTCTGTGTTATGCTTTTCATAGGCTCCTGGTGTGTCTGCACCCTAACATAAGCCCACTGTGTTCCCGGAACTGTTGCTGTATTGAAACAACTGTTGTGTAAACAACATGATTGTATTATCACCTCCCACTATATAAGTGACATGAAACCATTTATTCTTTGAGTTCTTCCCTGTGAAACCAGAGGTGGATCTCCCCTGCAGCTTCTTGATGAAAATATTCACTATTATATATACTATTAGTCTCTGCCTGATCTTTGGATCGCGTTTTCCACAACAAAGGTGAGCAGCCAGCTTGAGAGAGAGAGAGAGAGAGAGAGAGAGAGAGAGAGAGAGAGAGAGAGAGAGAGAGAGAGAGAGAGAGAGAGAGAGAGAGAGAGAGAGAGAGAGATTGTTTGAATAAGCCCCATTTGCACCTTGATTTATCACTCAGGAGAGCTGCCTGTAAATAAGGGCTTAAGGACATAGGAAGGCATAATAGATATCTGGGCCCACTTCATTGCTTCTGCAAATTACAGTATGTGAGTGTGAAATGAGCAACACTAACCCCCTACGTCAATGGCAAACATCCTGAGTAAGACATCTTCACTTGTCCCCCATCTTTGGGGTACATGACTCACCATAGGTATGTGTGTCCAGGTGGATGGCTCATCACTGCTGGTGCTGATGCTGACGTTACATTGGTGGATCTGAGAGGCACTGAGACCTGTTGCTCCTCCCCCATCCTCTTCTTCCTCCTGCTCCCGCTGTAGACTGGCCAGCATATGTAGCTCCTCCTCCTCCTGCATACGCAGGCTGTCCAACAGACGCAAATCACAGCTACTGGACCCAACAGGCTCATGCCTGCTCTCCGCCCTCTCCTCTCCCACCTTCAAATCGACAACAAACAAAATCAAGATGGATTACACACTGCATTCCAGACATTACAGTAAAGGAATTTGACGGCTTTTTTAATGGGCTTTGTGGTTTGACCATGGTGTGTATCAAGCACATGCCCCAAATTCCTAGAATCTCATTCATCCTTTTTCATCACATCCACAAATAGCAAGTTCTGTTCGATCCGTCCACTAAGAAGAAACAGGTCAATGACCTGAGCCCAACCAACCCCTGTGTACGTGTAACAAAGATAAGTAATCAGTGTGTTTAAAACAGCATGTCTCAGTTTTCCCATCCGGGGCCCAGCCCAGGCTTGGATATCACCCACTGGCCTGTGGCTTGGCTGGCATGATTTGTGTGTGTGTGTGTGTGTGTACAGTAACTCGTCCAGCTATTGATTCAGTAGGAGGCTTGGAGCTCTGTGGTAACTGGCTTTGTCCGAAAGGAAGAACTGGGGCAACCCTGGAGGTTAAGAGAGGATCAATGGCTGCTGGCGTGAAAGAGAGCCTCATAGGCCAGTGGGAACCGCAACAATCATCTCTGTCTTCTCTCTCTCTGACAACATTTCAATCAGGACCCTGACTCTACTGTACCATAGGCTAGCTCAGTGGCTACCACACTGACTCAGTACTGGTACCCCCTCTATATAGGGAAAGGGGGATACCTAGTCAGTTGTACAACTGAATTCATTCAACTGAAATGTGTCTTCCGCATTTAACCCAACCCCTCTGAATCAGAGAGGTGTGGAGGGCTGCCATGATCGACATCCAAGTCTTCGGCGCCCAGGGAACAGTGGGTTAACTGCCTTGCTCAGGGGCAGAACAACAGATTTTTACCTTGTCGGCTCTGGGATTCGATCCAGCAACCTTTCAGTTAATGGCCCAACGCTCTAACCATAGCCTTGTTATTGTTATGTAATTTTCTTGTGTTACTTTTAGATTAGATTTTTTCACTTTAGTTTATTTAGTAACTCTTAACTCTATTCCTTGAACTGCATTGTTGGTTAAGGGCTTGGAAGTAAAGTCTACCCCTGTTGTATTTGGCGCATGTGACAAATACAATTTGATTTGACTTGATGGGAGGACAGCTCAACAGCCTTCACTTGGCTACCTGCTGGGGACATGGAGCAGGGTGTGTCAGTGGTTATAAGACTGCAGCTTACTGGGCTGTGTTCCACTACAATGAGGTGAGGGTTGAGGGGGGTGTCTGAGCCTCATCAGCGACCCAGGCAGCAGGCCTCCTTTGTGGGCTTGGGATCCCTCCACTCCCCTGTCTTTTGTGGACCTCAGGAAGAGTAGCTGCTGTGTCAGCTAGAGCTAATGAGGATCCCTAAAAAATATTTTAAAAAAATACAAAAATACTGTGCTCTGATCATGGATCCCCTGGTTCCTCTTAGGAGGAGCGGCTGGAAGGCGGGAAGGGAGTGAGCCCCGGGCACCTCAAGGTGTGACAGCTAGCCCCCCACCTCTCTTCACCCTCTCTCTCACCCTCTCTATTTTAAATCGCAGAATCCTTCTCCTCAGCACAGCATGACTGACAAACCTGCTCTTAGATCACTGCTCTGCTCTGCTCTGTACATCACACACTTTAATGTGAGCAGAGGAGATGAGGGGAAGCGAGGGATGAGGGGAGAGACAGGCAGGCAGGCGGGCGGGTGCGACACGGCGTGTCATCATGCCATCAGAAGCTGAACAGCACGATGCCAAGCCCTTTAACAAGCTTCTCTCTACATTTCCTCACTCACTCTTCTTCTATCTAAGCTTCTCTCTCTCTTCTCTTCCTCACTCTCTTCTATCTAAGCCCATCCTGACTGCAACCACTTGAGCATCGGAGAGGAGTCAACCCCGACCATAAAAGAAAGACTGGCACAAAGCAGGGAGCCACATGACTGTCACATCCACTCTTTGTCAAAAGGGACCTTTCCTCTCCCCTGAAAACTCTCTTCAGACTTCTCAGACTTTCCTGGCTGTGTCCCAAACGGCACCATATTCCCTATATAGTGCACTACTTTTGCCCACAGCCCTGGTTAAAAGAATCGCACGTTACAGGGAATAGGGTGCCATTTGGGACACACGCAGCATCTTTAATTAAACAGTGGGCTCTCTTCTGTTGTGAGAGGTCAAGGGGAATGACTGTTCTCTCCTACAGTTCCCAGTGATAATTCTACATCCCTCGTTCAACATGCACTCTGCTCCCTCTTTTCTTCTCACTCCCTCGCTCTTTGTGTATCCCTCCACCCACGCCACTGATTCCCTGTTTTCTATCTATTATTAAGCTTTGGCGATATGTCTGTGGGAGAATGAGGATCAACAAGGGGCACAGACAAACTCATTGTATCTATCTGTATCAAAACAGAGATTTATTTTCAGCTGGTCTGGGACAGTTCAACCAGCAGACTTGTAACTACATGTTTTCAGAGGGGGGAAATCCAGGAATTTGCAGTGCTTTTCTATTGATAAAACTACTATACAGTATACTACTGTAAACACAGACCACTGAAGAAAAACAATCACAGAGAACTCTAGGTTTAACTAAATAAAGTACTATAGGCACAAGTATCTAGTAGGAATCTCAGCTTGAAGAAGCAAAACATGAGGCAGACTGAAGAGAAAATATGAGGACATGCTATCCTTTCACCCTTGTGATACATCCATGTCCTGTATATGTGACTACTAGGCTATAACTTGAATATGATACATCCATGTCCTGTATATGTGACTACTAGGCTATAACTTGAATATGATACATCCATGTCCTGTATATGTGACTACTAGGCTATAACTTGAATATGATACATCCATGTCCTGTATATGTGAACATGATACATCCATGTCCTGTATATGTGACTACCAGGCTATAACTTGAATATGATACATCCATGTCCTGTATATGTGACTACTAGGCTATAACTGAACATGAATATGATACATCCATGTCCTGTATATGTGACTACTAGGCTATAACTTGAATATGATACATCCATGTCCTGTATATGTGACTACTAGGCTATAACTTGAATATGATACATCCATGTCCTGTATATGTGACTACTAGGCTATAACTTGAATATGATACATCCATGTCCTGTATATGTGACTACTAGGCTATAACTTGATGATCAGTCTGTTGTCTTGGGGAGGAATCACACGGTGGCACATCTGATGTGTTTTGACAACTGTAAATCCCCGTCGGTTGTGGCATCACGCATCTGGCTGGCTGCTCAATTAGACTCTCAGACAGGTTCTCCCTCCCTCTTTCTCGCTCCCCCCTCATCCTTCTCTCCTAGGGGCTCCCTCCCTCTCATCCCACCCAGGGCCTCCCTTCCACCCAGGGCCTCCATCCCAGAGTGGCAAGAGACCGTCAGGACTGATGGTCACTTGACAGCTGCTCACTTAATTATAACATGAGAAGTATAGGAGGAAATGGAAGATGGCGGAGTTAACAGCAGAACTTTCTCTCTCTTGGTAAATCATGTGCTTCTGTTCTGTCCCACAGGGCGGGTAAGAGATTCTGACGAAGACAGTGCGATAATAAGGATGTGATTGTGAATACTAAATGCCTGGCTGCAGACAGACAGTACCTAACCTTGTCTAATGTGGCGTCTCCTCGGGGGATGATCTCTCGCAGAGATCTCCTGCTCAGTGATGTCCTGCTGCTGCTCCTGTCCTGAGTCTGGCTCGCTCCCTCTTCTCTTCCCCCAGGTGCAGACTGGCCCAGACTGCTGTGTCTCTGTCCCTGCCTGGTACCCTGACAGGGTGACCGGCAGCGGGTTGGGACCATCCCAGGCACCTCTAATGTTCTCCTGTATGCTTGGGAGTCAGTGTGGGGAGCCAGCCTGGTTTTACACCCTGCAGGGTCTGTGTGGGTTAGGGTTCGCTCTATGGTAAATGTTCGGTCTGCACCACTGGACCCACTGGACCCAGGCCGTGCTCTGGGCGGAGTGTCCTCATCTAGGCCTGATGATCCGGGGATACCAGGGGTGGAGCTGGGGGGAACACCAGGAGTACCAGGGCTGGGGGGGACACTGGACCTCTGATAGAGGAACCTGGAGGAGGTCTCTTCCTGGGAGAAATAGAGAGGAACAGTTTAAAAATAGGATTTCTTTTTTTTTATTTATTATTAGAATATGAGTAATGGTAGCCAGGCAGGCATATCTAAAAGGACAGAGTAGGCACTGACGCAACACCTTGAAAGAAAAAGACGTCTGTCTCAAGAAGGGAATTATAGCACAACCTGCCACAGATGAATGCAAAAGAATTGTGTGTGCTGGCCAGCTAGCTAATAAACTGCTACGGCTGTACTGTACGATTCCATACTGGCGGCTAGCCGTGGGCTGGTATACCACGTCCCAAATTACTTGCAATTAACTATGGCAGCAGGCTATCTGAAAAGACTCAACATTAGTCTTGCTTAGCTGGCAGAGGCTAAAATGGCTTTAAAGTAGTGTAAAGCGCTAGGCTTTCATCCCGGCTAATGGTCTCGGTAAGTTTGGCTTGAAAGCAGACGGCTCTGGTTCCTGGTTCACTAATGAGGACAACCTGGTGATAGGGCATGTTAAGTTTGACTCCTAGCCCGAACCCCATTGACTCTTCTTCACTCCTCCTCTTCCTCCCTTTTACCTCTCTTCTCATCCTTTTCTTCTGCTGCTTTTCGTTTCATGCTCAGAATCGTATGTCATTGAGTGGGGCACTGATGTCAGTGGTGTGATAGAGGCCAGTTTAGAGTCAACACCTCTGGCATGGCCATTTACTAAGCCTGATCCAACCAAGGTATCGAATGTGGATGTCCACTGGGACGAGGCATCGAAAAAGTATGTCCATATGAATTAACTATCTAGTAATAATCAGGGATACATTTAATGTTTTTATTTTTTATTTATTTCACCTTTATTTAACCAGGTAGGCTAGTTGAGAACAAGTTCTCATTTACAACTGCGACCTGGCCAAGATAAAGCACAGCAGTTCGACACATACAACAACACAGAGTTACACATGGAATAAATAAGGAAGAATAATCTGATTTCCCTCGTTGGTAACATTGTATTTTATGTAGTTACACTTTTAGGCAATCTGTCTTTTGGTTCCGACATACAGTGCCAGTCAAGAGATTGGACACACATACTAATTCAAAGGTTTTTCTTTATTTGTACTATTTTCTACATTGTAGAATAATTGTGAGGCCAATCAGTTGTGTTGTGACAAGGTAGGGGTGGTATACAGAAGATAGTCCAATTTGGTTAAAGACCAGGTCCATATTATGACAAGGACAGCTCAAATAAGCAAAGAGAAATGACAGTCCATCATTACTTTTAAGACATGAAGGTCAGTCTACCACTACTGAAGGACACAAATAATAAGAAGAGACATGCTTTGGCCAAGAAACACGAGCAACGGACATTAGACCAATAGATATCTATCCTTTGGTTTGATGAGTCCAAATTTGAGAATTTTGGTTCCATCCGCCATGTCTTTGTGAGACGCAGAGTTGGTGAACAGATGATCTCCACATGTGTGGTTCCCACCGTGAAGCATGGAGGAGGTGTGATGGTGTGGAGGTGCTTTGCTGGTGACACTGTCAGTGATTTATTTAGAATTCAAGACACACTTAACCAGCAGGGCTACCACAGCATTCTGCAGCGATAAGCCATCCTATCTGGTTGCACTTAGTGGTACTATCATTTGTTTGTCAACAGGATAATGACCCAAAACACACCTCCAGGCGGTGTGATTGCTATTTAACCAAGAAGGAGAGTGATGGAGTGCTGCATCAGATGACCTGGCCTCCACAATCACCTGACCTCAACCCAATTGAGATGGTTTGGGATGAGTTGTACCGCAGAGCGAAGGAAAAGCAGCCAATAAGTGCTCAGCATATGTGGAAACTCCTTCAAAATTGTTGGAATAGCATTACGCGTGAAGCTGGTTGAGAGAATGCCAAGGGTGCGCAAAGCTGCCATCAAGGCAAAGGGTGGCAATTTTGAAGAATCTCAAATATAAAATATGTGTTCTTGCCATAATTTGGACTTGGTCTTTTACCAAATAGGGCAATCTTCTGTATACCACCCCTACCTTGTCACAACACAACTGATTGGCTCAAACATATTAAGAAGGAAGGAAATTCCACATATTAACTTCTAACAAGGCACACCTGTTAATTTAAATCCATTCCAGGTGACTTCCTCATGAATCTGGTCGAGAGAATGCCAAGAGTGTGCAAAGTTGTCATCAAGGGAAAGGGTGGCTACTTTGAATAATCTCAAAATATATTATGATTTGTTTAACACTTTTGTTTAACACATTCCATATGTGTTATTTCATAGTTTTGATGTCTTCACTATTATTCTACAATGTAGAAAATAGTACAAATAAAGAAAAACCCTTGAATGAGTAGGTGTGTCCAAACTTTTGAATGGTACTGTAGGTTAGGGAGAAGAGGAAGCTATTTTCAGTGTTTAATAACCGTTTTTTTTTAAGGCCAACTGGGACTACCTGTGGATATGGTAGTAAGCTGTGATGTTGAATATTTGAACCCATGAATTACCTAAAACATGCTGCGTGACTACTGTCTAGTCTGTTGTTTATTCAAATGAACCTTGGTCTCCCAGAGTAATATGATTGGCTGAAAACAAGCAAACAGAACAAGATGGGAATTGAAAGAAAAATAGAAAGCTCCAGAGGTTTTACAATATGTTCTTCTAGACTAGCAGAGCAGCTAATACACACACACACACACACACACACACACACACACACACACACACACACACACACACACACACACACACACACACACACACACACACACACACACACACACACACACACACACACACACACACACACACACACACACACACACACACACACACACACACACACACATCAATCAAAGTGGCCTAATTAACAGTAGCAGAGCATATGTATGTTGAAGATGAAACTGATTTCCCTCAGGACAGTAGAGGAGAGAGAGAGAGAGAGGCGGATCAACACAACAACTAAATTATCTTTCTCTATCTCACACACAACTGGATTGAGGATGAACAATATATATTCTCAATTCTAATGGAAGTTAACTA
This sequence comes from Oncorhynchus gorbuscha, assembly GCF_021184085.1. Lineage (NCBI taxonomy): Eukaryota > Metazoa > Chordata > Actinopteri > Salmoniformes > Salmonidae > Oncorhynchus > Oncorhynchus gorbuscha. Next base: position 38,563,015 of record NC_060190.1, on the reverse strand, counting down.
GTCTGAGCCAGCGGAGTGATATGTTTCTCAAACAACAAACTGAATTATATTTCTCATACAGGACCCATAAAAAAATAAACTGATTAATATTTTTTTCTTTCATATAGAAATGGACTGAATGTATAAAAGAACTGACCCTCACTGCTTTTTTGTCTCCTTGTGGAATCCATTAGGCGAAGCCAAGAAAAGAACAATGAGCACCTCAAGGACCCGCCATTTATTCTGAATTTGACTGTTAATGAAAGTCTTAAATCTGAAGAGTTATATTCCTTCTTAAATTTGAAAACCAGTCAAGACAATTCGTTTTCCTTTGAATACATCTAACGGAAATAGCCTCTGTACTCGTTACTTATAAAATTCTCCTCATCAGCTCTTTATCAGCAGCTCTTTATTACTGGGTTACATTGCTGTGTAAACACTTTCTTACATTTTATATTTACATTTAAGTCATTTAGCAGACGGTCTTATCCAGAGCGACTTACAATTAGAGCATTCATCTTAAGATAAGTAGGTGAGACAATAACACATCACAATCACTTTGCACTAATGGTCTCAGATATAAGATTTAAGAGTATAATTAGTTATTATATACACTTAGTTTATGCTTTGGTTGAGTTTAAAATCAATCCTTTTATTGGCCCATAGAGTGTCTCATAACTTTTTCCCCTGTTTCAAACAATTGCTTTAAGGAAGCAGCTCCTACTGGAGTTGTTGTGTGGCGGTGGTAGGACTGTTTATTCAGGGGATCTGAAGGTCATGGGGGTCAGAGAGGTTTCTATTGTACAATCTCTGAGGTTCCTATTGTTGAGGTTTTTAATTGAGGTTTCTATTGAAGCTAAATGTACCAGAGCAACTAAATGTTTTGAAGAAGAAAAACAATTATGTTGAGAGGACTGTGTCAGGGGGCACAGGGTCTTGTGTGTGTGTGTGTGTGTACTCTTCATCCTCCAGCAAATCTGGAACAGACCCAGTCGTTTGAGACACATAGACATACCTCCTCACTCTCGCTGGCGAGGAAGTCGTCGTCTGGCCTGGCCCCCCTGTGCCCTCCCGTGTCATGCTGGCTGTAGGTGTCAGTGGCCTGAGCTGCCTCCTCAGACCAGCAGGTCTCTCCATGTCCCTGGCCCTGTCCCTGGTCTCCATATCCTTGTCCCTGTCCTCGCTTGGCTGAGTGGGGCCAAGAAGAGAAGGTGAACACATTTTCCACTGAGAACTGAGGCTCAGAGACTTCATCCACATCACTCTCCCCTTCACTGTCATCACTGTCCGAGTCCTGCAGGGGTAATGGTGATGGGGGGAGGTCAGGGACAGGGGTCGACTGGCCAGACAGAAGCTCTGGAGAAGATTTGGAGGGCTCCAAACAGGTTCTGTCCTCGTCAACAGGTCTGGGAGGCAACAACTTGTCTAAGAGAAGAATTAACAACAACAACAGCTTTACAGTCAATAAAAACATGAGACTGCTCTGATTGTCTTCTCCAATGGTTCTTGTTGACTCGATTTGCTCGTCCCGTGATCGTTAGCTACAACTGTATCATTGATACTAAAACTAAGTTCCACCTTACTAAATTCATACAATGAAAACACAATGCCTAACCTCGGATGAATGGATTGCACAATCCATAAGGAGTATTCAATATACAGAGTGCGTAGGCTGCTAATGCACAGCCCAAGCCTCTTGTGTAAGACACCCCTCTTGAGTCAACGAGCAATGGTGATGATGAATCCAGAATAATGACAGAGATCTTATTACAGTGATCAATGGATCCATCTTAATTTCTTCATCATCAGGAAAACCTCCTGCTGTTCTCTGCCTGCCTGGGTTCATTTTCATATATGCAAATAACTACTGCCTAATCACAGTACGGCAGAATGAAATGAATTCGATTATGCCATGGTTGCCAAAAGCGGGTCTGCGTTAATTTCCACTCCTGCATAGATGTATATATTTTGGTCAGGTTTTTGTTAATAGAGGCATAATGCCTTAATGAGCATTTCAAATATGCATAAGCGGAAGCCGAAGCATTGAAAACGATTGCGAATGTATTTGTCTGTGGTATGCAGGGAGGGACTGGGGGAGAAAAACGCTTCGCCTTGGTAGAGCGGGGCTCACCCGCCGGCACACAAACGACATCATTAGTAGTGTGGGCGCCATTCTGCCGCAGAATCATCGCTCACACACCCATACCTCTGCCCATGGGGTCTGTCTACAGGCCCTGGCATTAGAAAACACCCAGGCAGGAACACACTGCTCCAGAGGCCTGACTGCATGTCATCCAAGCTGATTAATAGTAGCGTTGGCTTATTGCAGACAATGACATTGGCTGTATGTGTATGTATGCTGTGAAATGTTCACCAATGGAGTCCAGGCCCACTTAGGAGGTCCAGACTTGGAACACATCATGTTCATTCACTCCAGTGGAGGCTGCTGAGGGGAGGACAGCTCATGATAAGGGCTGGAATGGAGCGAATGGAATAGTATCAAACACATAAGAACCATGTGTTAGATGTTGATACCTCTCCACTTATTCCACTTCAGCCATTACCACATGCCCGTCCTCCCCAATTAAGGTGTCTCCAAACTCCTGTGATTCACACACTCAAGAGCCCATCCATCCACTATGTTCAAGTGACTCTCATCAGACCAAACGTAACTAATGAATCCTAATACTTTCAGCGAGCTAGGCTCTATGGCTGCTTCCCAAATCAAACCCTATTCCCTAAGTTGGTGGTTGGAGATATCCCTCTAGTGGTGTAGGGGCTGTGCTTCGGCAAAGTGGGTGGGGTTATATTCTGTCTGTTTGGCCCTGTGCGGGGGTATCGTCGGACGGGGCCACAATGTCTCCCGAGCCCTCCTGTCTCAACCGCCAGTATTTATGCTGCAATAGTTTATGTGTCGGGGGGCTAGGGTCAGTCTGTTAAATCTGGAGTATTTATCCTGTTTTAGCCGTTGTCCTGTGTGAATTTAAGCATGCTCTCTCTAATTCTCTCTCTTTTTCGCTTTCTTTCTCGCCTTCTTTCTCTCTCTGAGGACCTGAACCGTAGGACCATGCCTCAGGACTACCTGGCCTGATGACTCTTTGCTGTCCCCAGTCCACCTGGTCGTGCTGCTGCTCCAGTTTCAACTGTTCTGCCTGCAGCTATGGAACCCTGACCTGTTCACCGGACGTGCTACCTGTCAGACCAGACCTGCTGTTTTCAACTCTCAAGAGACAGCAGGAGAGGTAGAGATACTCTGAATGATTGGCTATGAAAAGCAAACTGAAATTTACTCCTGATGCGCTGACCTGTTGCACCGTCTACAACCACTGTGATTATTATTATTTGACAATGCTGGTCATCTATGAACATTTGAACATCTTGACCATATTCTGTAATAATCTCCACATAGCACAGCCAGAAGAGAACTGGCCACCCCTCATAGCCTGGTTCCTCTCTAGGTTTCTTCCTAGGTTCTGGCCTTTCTAGGGAGTTTTTCCTAGTCACCGTGCTTCTACACCTGCATTGCTTGCTGTTTGGGGTTTTAGACTGGGTTTCTGTACAGCACTTTGTGACATCAGCTGATGTAAGAAGGGCTTTATCAATAAATTTGATTGATATTGAGTGCACTTATTTTGACCAGGACCCATAGAGCTCTGGTTAAAACCAGTAGTGCACTACATTTGGAATTTTAATTCAGTGGCCTTCTGGTTAGTGTCCACCCAGAGATTGGAAGGTTGGGAGTTCGATTCCAGGCCAAGTCACACCAAAGACTGTAAATGGTACCCGATAGTGCCCATGAAGCTCATCACTAAGCTAATGACCCTGGGACTAAACACCTCCCTCTGCAACTGGATCCTGGACTTCCTGACGGGCCGCCGTGGTAAGGGTAGGCAACAACACATCTGCCACGTGGATCCTCAACACCGGGGCCCCTCAGGGGTGCAATCCTAGTCCCCTCCTGTACTCCCTGTTCACCCACGACTGTGTAGCCAAGCACGACTCCAACACCATCGTTAAGTTTGTTGACGACACAACATTGGTAGGCCTGATCACTGACCATGATGAGACAGCCTATAGGGAGGAGGTCAGAGACCTTCAGGACAACAACCTCCCCCTCAATGTGAGCAAGACAAAGGTGATCGTGGACTACAAGGAAAGGAAGGCTGAACGGGTTGAGAGTTTCAAATTCCTTGGTGTTCACATAACTAAGGACCTATCATGGTTGAAACACACCAAAACTGTCGTGAAGAGGGCACGACAACATCTATTCCTCAGGATACTGAAAATACTTGGCATGTGTCCTCAGATCCTCAAAAAGGTGCACCATCGAGAGCATCCTGACCGGTTGCATCACGGCCCGGTATGGCAACTGCTTGGCATCTGCCCGCAAGGCGCTACAGAGGGTAGGGTGTACGGCACAATACATCATTGGTGCCAAGCTTCCTGCCATCCAGGACCTACAGTTGAAGTCGGAGGTTTACATACACCTTGGCCAAATACATTTAATCTACATTTTTCACAATTCCTGACATTTAGTAGTAGTAAAAATGTTCTATCTTAGGTCTGTTAGGATCACCACTTTATTTTAAGAATGTGTAGTGTCAGAATAATAGCAAAGATAATTATTTATTTCAGCTTTTAATTATATCATCACATTCCCAGTGGGTCAGAAGTTTACATATACTCAATTAGTATTTGGTAGCATTGCCTTTAATAGTTTAACTTGGGTCAAACAGTTTGGGTAGCGTTCCACAAGCTTCCCACAATAAGTTGGGTGAATTTTGGCCCATTCCTCCTGGCAGATCTGGTGTAACTGAGTCAGGTTTGCAGGCCTCCTTGCTCACACACACGTTTTCAGTTCTGCCCACAAATATTCTATAGGATTGAGGTCAGGGCTTTGTGATGGCCACTTCAATACCTTGAATTTATTGTCCTTGGGCCATTTTGCCACAACTTTGGAAGTGTGCTTGGGGTCATTGTTCATTTGGAAGACCCATTTGCGACCAAGCTTTAACTTCCTGACTGATGTCTTAAGATGTTGCTTCAATATAATTTCCCTCATGTGCCATCTATTTTGTGAAGTGCACCAGTCCCTCCTGCAGCAAAGCACCCCCACCAGATGATGCTGCACCCATGTGCTTCACGGTTGGGATGGTGTTCTTCGGCTTGCAAGCCTCCCCCTTTTTCCTCCAAACATAACAACGGTAATTTTGGCCAAAAAGTTATATTTTTGTTTCATCAGACCAGAGGACTTTTCTTCTTTGTCCCCATATGCAGTTGCAAACCGTAGTCTGTTGTTTTATGGCGGTTTGAAGCAGTGGATTCTTCCTTACTGAGCGGCCTTTCAGGTTATGTCGATGTAGGACTCGTTTTACTGTGGATATAGATACTTTTGTACCTGTTTCCTACAGCATCTTCACAAGGTTCTTTGCTGTTGTTCTGGGATTGATTTGCACTTTTCGCACCAAAGTACGTTCATCTCTAGGAGACAGAAGGGGTCTCCTTCCTGAGCGGTATGATGGCTGTATGATTCAATGGTGTTTATACTTGTGTACTATTGTTTGTACAGATGAACATATATAATAATAATAATATATGCCATTTAGCAGACGCTTTTATCCAAAGCGACTTACAGTCATGTGTGCATACATTCTACGTATGGGTGGTCCCGGGGATCGAACCCACTACCCTGGCGTTACAAGCGCCATGCTCTACCAACTGAGCTACAGAAGGACCACAACATGGCACCTTCAGGTTGACTTGTGGAGGTACACCATTTTTTTGGGCTTGGCTGATTTCTTTTGATTTTCCCAGGATGTCAAGCAAAGAGGCACTGAGTTTGAAGGTAGGCCTTGGAATACATCTACAGGTACACCTCCAATTGACTCAAATGATGTCAATTAGCCTATCAGAAGCTTCCAAAGCCATTAGCCTATCAGAAGCTTTCCAAGCTGTTTAAAGGCCCAGTCAACTTAGTGTATGTAAACTTCTGACCCACTGGAATTGTGATACAGTGAGTTATAAGTGAAATAATCTGTCTATAAACACTTGTTGGAAAAATTACTTGTGTCATGCACAAAGTAGATGTCCTAACCGACTTGCCAAAACTACAGTTTGTTAACAAGAAATTCGTGGAGTGGTTGAAAAACTAGTTTTAATGACTCCAACCCAAGTATATGTAAACTTCCGACTTCAACTTTATATACTAGGCGATGTCAGCGGAAGGCCCAAAAAATTGTCATAGACTCCAGTCACCCAAGTCTTAGACTATTCTCTCTGTTATCGCACGGCAAGCGGTACCGGAGCGCCTCCCCCTTTTTACACTGCTGCTACACGCTGTTTATTATCTACGCATAGTCACTTTACTCCTACCTACATGTTCAAATTACCTCAACTAACCTGTACCCCCTGCACATTGACTCTGTACCGATAGCCCCTGCATTTGGCCTCATTATTGTTATGTACTTTTTATTTTATACTTTCATTTATTTAGTAAATATATAACTATTTTCCATGAACTTCATTGTTGGTTAAGGGCTTGTAAGTAAGAATTTCACAGTAAGACCTGTTGTATTCAGCGCATAACATTTTTATGACCTAGAATATGTGGACAACTACAACAACTGTACAACTACAGTCAGACTGTAGACTCTCCTTCCAGACTCACATTAAGCATCTCCAATCCAAAATTAATCTAAATCTAGAATCTGCTTCCTATTTCGTGACAAAGCCTCCTTCACTCATGCTACCAAACATACCCTCGTAAAACTGACTATCCTATCGATCCTTAACTTTGACGATGTCATTTACAAAATAGCCCAACACTCCATTCAGCAAACTGGATGTAGACAGTGCCATCCGTTTTATGACCAAAGTCCCATATACTACCCACCACTGCGACCTGTATGCTCTCGTTGGCTGGCCCTCACTACATATCCGTCGCCAAACCCACTGGCACCGGGTCATCTATAAGTCTTTGCTAGGTAAAGTCCCCCCCACTTATCTCAGCTCACTGGTCACCATAGCAACACCCACACGTAGCACGCACTCCAACAGGCATATTGCACTGGTCATCCCCAAAGTCAACACTTCTTTTGGCTGCCTTTCCTTCCAGTTTTCTGCTGTCAATAACTGGAAGGAATTGCAAAAATCTCTGAAGCTGGAGTCTTATATCTCCCTGTCTAACTATAAGCATCAGCTGTCAGAGCAGTTTACCAATCACTGTACCTGTACACACGGTTTTCCTCCTCTTCTAAGGAGGAGAAGGAAAGATCGGACCAATGTGCAGCGTGGTAAGTGTCCATATTTTAATGAAATATAACCGAACACTGACTACAAAAGAACAGGAGAAATAAATGAAAACCGAAACAGTTCTGTATGGTAAAACACAGACACAGAAAACAACTAACCACAACCCATAGTGGGAAAACAGCCTGTCTAAGTATGGTTCTCAATCAGAGACAACGATCGACAGCTGCCTCTGATTGGGAACCATACCAGGCCAAACACAGAAATACAAAACCTAGAATACACAACATAGAATGCCCACCCCAACTCACGCCATGACCTAACTAAAACAGAGACATAAAAAAGGAACTTAGGTCAGGACGTGACACACAGCCAATCTGTAAATAGCACACTCGACTACCTCATCCCCATATTATTACTTACCCTTCTGCTCTTTTGCACCCCAGTATCTCTACTTGCACATTCATCTTCTGCACATCTATCACTCCAGTATTAATGCTAAATTGTAATTATTTTCGCCTCTAGGGCCTATTTATTGCTTACCTGCCTACCCTTCTACATTTGCACAAACTGCACATAGATTTTTCAAATTTGATTTTCTTTTGTGTTATTGACTGTATGTTTGTTTATGTGTAACTCGGTGTTGTTGTATTTGTCGCACGGCTTTGTTTTATCTTGGCCAGGTCGCAGTTGTAAATGAGAACTTGTTCCCAACTGGCCTCCCTGGTTAAATAAAGTTGAAATAAAAATATATTTTTTTTGTTGAATTTTGATTTGATGCTTCTCTGCTTGGGAGTAAGTCCCTGTGATAGGCTATTGTCCTGTCCAAGGGGTGTACTTGTAAATCAAGCTGCCTCAAGCTACTGACTCCTGCTCCTATGAGCCATTCTGGCTCGCGCAAGGCTACTTACCATACAGGAAATAGTGTGTCATTTGGGATGCAGCCTAGTAGTTCAGCGGTATGAAGTCTCTATGAACATTCAGTGCACTTTTGTCTCAACACTATAATCACCTTTTCTAATTGTGCTGCTGTGTGGAAGACCCTGAGCCAAACCCACAGGACTTCCCCCTCTGACTCTTATTTAATGTGCCATTACCATTAATGAACGTACTGCGCTTAGACTGAGAGTAAGAGGGGAGGGCTGCAGTGCTGCCTCATGCACTGCACAGGGACAGCTCCAGGCTTTTGGAGATGGGAACAGCCCATAAATGTGCTTAGAGCAAAAAAAGTGTGCATTTAGTGTGGCTGGGGTGGGGGGGGGGTTAACAAAAAATCTCAGACAAGTATTTCATAGCCTTAGCAATGTGTAGAAATGGGTGAGACTTCAGAAGCTGGGTATTATTACTGTAGCTGGAAACTACTGAGGCAAATATACTAATGGCTAAAGTTGGCCAAACTTGCCAATTAATTGAGGTAGATGGAAGTAAAGAACCATCCTTGGAAGTGTCATGCCAGATAAGCCATCTGCCACATACTGTAGCTCCAGATTGTGATGGTTGGATGTCTGCTCTGGAGTAGGAACTGGATAAAGGGGTTAAAGTGTCTCCACTTCACTCCCAAATCAGAAACAGAAGCACTAGCCGGAGCCCGGCTGTATCCATTTTTTTTATTTAAGTTTGTCAGTTTAGAGAAGTGTTTGACCTTCTGTTTGGTCTCCACTCGTCTCACTGGGGGTCAAAAGTTGTTGGTTCCTGTCTCCATGGAGGGCTAAGTCCAGCGTCTATGGGTCCATTTACAACAGAAAAGAGAACATCTACCCTAAGACCACCACACTTCACACACTTCACACTTAGACACACAATCCATTTCACACAGACAGACAGGCTCTCTAAAGCTTTCATAATACATACACAGCTCACCTGAGCCAGGCGCCAATTTCTCCTTCCCTGCACTGTGTACCCGTAGCTTCCTGGACCCCGCCTTGTCTGATGACGCTCTGTCTTTAGGTGGTCGCGGCTGCAGGCTCCCTGGCTTCCCTGTACATTACACAATGAGGTTACATTCAAAACACTGAGTCACAATAATAGCCTGACAAACACATAACGCAACTTTAGAACCTGAGCAGATAACAATTTGTTAATGGCTAGCGGAACAGCTTACGGAGTACTGAATAGTATGCCACAGTAAAACCATCTTTCGTTCTCAATAAAAGGTATTTCAGAAAACGAGCTCTATCCAATCCATCAATAGCGAGTGCAGCAGACTAAATAAAGCAAGCTATGCACAACTAAAGCTAGATATTTTAATGGTCTTCTTATACACTCCATCACACTTCAAACGTACTGCATTACCAAGTCTAATATATTAGAATTTAGGTCAGTGAGTGTATAGAGTCAGTGTGCGGCTGAATTACTATCACATAAAGGAGCATGCTAACCAGACATACTTATGTAATATTTCAATTGCGCACTCAGATTGAGAAGGGAAACCATAACTATGATGAACGTTGGGGAGTCAATGATTCTGTCATACCATTGTACTAATGAACCAGTGTTTATGGTTAGTTAGCTTGGTGGAAAAGGACAGCTGTTGAAAGTACATTAAATATACACTGATTTAACTTCTCTTAGGGGAGCAGTAATTCGACAAACTGGGCTGAATAAAGCAAGCTAGGCAAAACTAAGGAGGAAGTTGTTTTTCAGATTTTCCCAAATCACAATTTCCAAGTCATGTCTGTGACTATTGGTCAGTGTGGGAAGCACACTGTGGAATGAATGTATGGTTTCTGTAGTAGTGTGGCATGCACATTATTAATGGCCTCTAAAAAAAACCTCTCAGTTCATGCTTGAATTTCTGCTACAACGATTTGAGATTTGCTGATGCTAATGATAACAGTCGACACTACAGTGTGGGATCCACACCGACAGACATCTGAAAGCCCTATCGTCTGAAAACGTCTGAAAACCAACCTCATCAAAAGATATCTTGATTAATCCCACAGCACCCTCATGCTTACTATTACTGTGATATATAGTTGTCTCACCTAGCTACTTTAAGACGATTGCACTGTAAATCACTCTGGTTAAGAGTGTCTGCTTAGCGACAAAAGTATTCAAAATGAACTGAAACATCTGAGTAAGTTAAGGTGATTTCGATAACCAAATGTGATAAAGAAGCATGTTCCTACCATTAAAACAGCTGAAAAACTCATATTTATGTTAAAATGATTGAAAATAATTTGACTACTCGGGCTGGCGCAGCGGTCTAAGGCAATGCATCAGTGCTAGAGGCGTCACCACAGACACCTTGGTTTGAATCCAGGCTGTATCACAACCGGCCGTGATTGGGAGTCCCATAGGATGGCAAACAATTTAGCCGGTGTAGGCTGTCATTGTAAATTGTTCTTAACTGACTAGTTAAATAAAGGTTACATTTAAAAAAGGGCTGTGTGTTGCCATGTTGATAATGTGTCATCAACGACATCACTTGATTGGTTCATCTGACAGGCAGCCCTGATTACAATGCATGTGTCACGAATCCCGCCGAAGATGTTCGTTCCTGTTCCTCTTCCTGTTCGGGCGGCGCTCGGCGGTCGTCGTCACCGGCCTACTAGCTGCCACCGAACCCCTTTTCTGTTTCATTTAGTTGTGTCTGATTAGTTGCACCTGTTTTATGTTTAGGTTTTGATTGTGGGCTATTTAAACCCAGTAGGCCCGCCGGCTTTTGTGCGGGCTTGTTTCTCTGTTCGTTTTGTGGATGTGATATTTTTGTATTTCTCCGGACTGTTTGTGTCCTGTTTTTGGGCCGGTCATTGTATGCGCCAGGTGTTTTGGCGTGACCTACTTTTCTCCGGAATAAATACAGTTGTCCTTTACCCTCTGCTCTCTGCGCCTGACTCCGCACCCACAACTCCTAGAAGTCGTAACAGCATGTTAGTAGCCTCATTGACAATATTTTCATATAAGTGCCTTTTTAGAAGGATCTCCTGTTATAGACTAGCTAGGTCAGGGTTCCCCAACTAGCGGCCCACTGGACGAATTTGGCCCGTGGGTGATTTTATTAATTTTAGTTTTCTGAGCAAAAATGTAAGTAAACATTTTTGATTTTAAAAAATATATATTTTCTTGTTGAACATAAAACAAGAGTGATTTTAATTTTGGAAATCTGTTCCAATGTATTCCCACACATAATATAGAGATATACAGTATGCGATCGTATACAAATGTAAGCAATGTTTGAAATTATTCTGTTTTAGTTAAATATTATATCCGTTTGTGCTTCTTGCGGTCAATCTGCAGTTTACAAATGATTTGTAATTATGTTATGGCCCCCTGACCATCTGCTTAAGAAAAAAAATGGCTGTGGCTGAATCTAGTTGAAGATTCCTAAACTAGGCGATATGGCATGATAAATTGACCAAAAAATTATACGGTGCGTTGTGGGCTATCATAGCCAGCTAGTCCAAAACCACGGTATGCTCAGCTATCCTTGATGGATACTTTGCATGCTAGTGTCGTTATCGGAACAGCTTGCTACAGAGCAGGATTTTACTATGGATTATGGATTTCACTATGGACATTGGTAACATAATTTGGTCTCATAAATCTTACAACTAGCTGCAATTGATTTAATACGAGTGGACACTGTTAACAACCCGACATGTCTGTTCCTAAATCTTTTAGATGACACCTAGCTAGCTTCAACACTCCTTTTTCTAGCCAGCTGTTTCTGGCCCAGCTAGCTTGCTAGCCTCTACTGGGTTTGAAGTGAAGTCCCTCACTGCAAACCATATTGAATACCGTTTCATGCATAGTGTACACGATCTGCAAAAGTGACTTCATTACCATGCAGTTGGCTAGCTTACTAACCTTGTTTGCTGTTAGCTAGCTTGCTGGCAAACACAGTATGATCAGATGCACATGTCAAAACTACTGTAATGTTTAACACAGCTAGACCTTGCTCGCTGAACGGATACCAAAGGCCATGAGTAAAGTAGGCGCCCGGACGCTCTACCATTCCCATTACGCTGTTTCAATATGGCTGCGGCCACATCTCTCTAAGCTTGAACAATTTCAAATATTATGTTCTAAAAGTATTGTCCTAACATCCCGTTCAACAAGGTTACCTAACATCGACATGTAAAACGATGTTGTAGGTTGATTTGAGCATTTCAGTTGAATGTAAATGTCTATGGCATTTTTACTTGACGTTGTCTGGAACAGACGACAGAGTGTTGTCCTTACCTGGCAGCTCATAAACGGAGTCATTCTTCTGGCTACTGGGACCAGGTTGTTTCTCGCTCCAGTCTCCATGATCTTGATGTCTCTCTGAAGCAGCTGTTCTATTTGTTCTTGCACCAGATACAGACCCCTGTGACAGAGAGAAAGAAGGAGAGAGAGAGAGAACAAGATTGGCAACCTGTTGCCCCAATAAAAGGGCAACATTATGTTTATTTATTTTCCCGTTTGTACTTGAACTATTTGCACGTCGTTACAACACTGTACATAGCCATAAATGTCTCTATTCCTTTTAAACTTTTGTGAGTGTAATGCTTACTATTTACAATGTAAACATATGTTTCCCATGCAAATGAAGCCATTTGAATTGAATTGCGAGAGAGAGAGAGAGAGAGAGAGAGAGAGAGAGAGAGAGAGAGAGAGAGAGAGAGAGAGAGAGAGGGGTATAAAAACATATTATAAAACATAAATCAGAGCACTGAAGGCAGAAACAGAAAAGCAAAAACCAACAAAAGAGGATCACAGAGCGTATCTCTCCCGGGAGTCCTAGGAGACACAGGCTTTCCAATGATGGGAGATATGACAGGCGGATAATAATACAGAAATAGTTCAGAATGCGTCAAAGACCCAAATAACTTCCGGTGCCTCAAGACAACATCCGTTGATTCTTATCATCATCAAACTATTGGAGAAAAAGAGAAAACAAAAGCAGGAATTCCTCAAATACTATTCACAAAGGTCTCTTTGTGGATGTGATATCTATGTTTGGAGAGTGGGCCAGCGGTACAATAAAATAACAACAGCTCCTCCCAAAACTTATTTTCACACTATTGGTAAATGCAATAGTCACATTGTATGATAAATGTGTTCATGTGGGTATTCAAAAGAGAGACTCTAACACTCCCATGCAATATATTTATATATGAAATCCACCCATGTTTGGACAGCAAGCTCCCTTCTCAGGGGAGTATTACCATATTCATGCTCCGGTGTGTCCTCCCGTCCTGTCCCTGTCCCTCTGAGAGTCCACTATTCTTCCTTCCGGTCAGTGGAGGGGGTCCTAAAACCCTCGACCCAAATGCGATGTGGGAGGCGTCCGGCTGGAACTTGGGGCCTCGAGCAGCACTGGCTACCCTGCCACTGCCTGACAGATCTGGAAGGTACAAAAATAAACTGATCATTTGGAAACTCATTTGTTATCAATGTTTACAATGCATAGGATCATCTCTTTCAATGTAATACTGGGGAAATAGATAGTGATCGTGACTGTGATAGTGATCAACAGCGATGTCTGGCTGTTTAGTGTAATTTTCAAGTAACCAGCTCAAACACATTACACATAGGCTTAATGTAGCATATCAGCCTATTACTATTAAACTGTTACTCGCACTGTCACCACTTTGCACTTATTTGTGTTTCATTTATATTCCTGGAGGCTAAGAATAACACAGCAAGAGACAAATGCTGCCTATGTAAAAAGGCAGTGATATCCTGACATTGCAAATAGATTCCAGCTGATTTAACATATGGATTTGAGCTTGATATTACAGTGGCATACTAGCACCCCTCTGCACATAATTCATTTACAAACAAAATTACACCCCTCTCAACCAAGATTGATTCAAAAATGGACAGAGTTGAAGTCGGAAGTTTACATAGACTTTGGTTGGAGTCATTAAAACAAATTTTCAACCACTCCACAAATTTCTTGTTAACAAACTGTAGTTGTGGCAAGTTGGTTAGGACATCTACTTTGTGCATGACACAATATTTTTTTCCAACAACTGTTTATAGACAATTTATAGATAATTGTTTATAGACAATTTATAGATAATTCACTGTATCACAATTCCAGTGGGTCAGAAGTTTACATGCACTTAGTTGACTGTGCCTTTAAACAGCTTGGAAAATTCCAGAAAATGATGTCATGGCTTTAGAAGCTTGTGATAGGCTAATTTACATAATTTTAGTCAATTGGAGGCGTACCTGTGGATGTATTTCAAGGCATACCTTCAAACTCAATGCCTCTTTGCTTGACATCATGGGAAAATCAAAAGAAATCAGCCAAGACCTCAGAAAAAAAATTGTAGACCTCCACAAGTCTGGTTCATCCTGGGGAGCAATTTCCAAACGCCTGAAGGTACCACTTTCATCTGTACAAACAATAGTATGCAAGTATAAACACCATGGGACCACGCAGCTGTCCTACCGCTCAGGAAGGAGACGCGTTCTATCTCCTAGAGATGAACATACTTTGGTGCGAAAAGTGCAAATCAATCCCAGAACAACAGCAAAGGACCTTGTGAAGATGCTGGAGGAAACAGGTACACAATTATCTATATCCACAGTAAAACAAGTCCTATATTGACATAACCTGAAAGGCTACTCAGCAAGGGAGGAGCCACTGTTCCAAAACCGCTACAAAAAAAGCCAGACTACGGTTTGAAACTGCACATAGGAACAAAGATCATACTTTTTGGAGAAATGTCCTCTGGTCTAATGAAACAAAAATAGAACTGTTTGGCCATAATGACCATCGTTATATTTGGAGGAAAAGGGGGAGGCTTGCAAGCCGAAGAACAACATCCCAACCGTGAAGCACGGGGTGGCAGCATCATGTTGTGGGGGTGCTTTGCTGCAGGAGGGACTGGTGCACTTCACAAAATAGATGGCATCATGACGCAGGAAAATTATGTGGATATATTGAAGCAACATCTCAAGACATCTGTCAGGAAGTTAAATCTTGGTTGCAAGTGGGTCTTCCAAATGGACAATGACCCCATGCATACTTCCAAAGTTGTGGCAAAATGGCTTAAGGACAACAAAGTCAAGGTATTGGAGTGGCCATCACAAAGCCCTGACCTCAATCCTATGGATAATTTGTGGGCAGAACTGAAAAAGCGTGTGCGAGCAAGGAGGCCTACAAACCTGACTCAGTTACAACAGGTCTGTCAGGAGGAATGGGCCAAAATTCACTCAACTTATTGTTGGAAGCTTGGGGAAGGCTACCTGAAATGTTTGACCCAAGTTAAACCAGTTAAAGTCAAAGCTACTAAATACTAATTGAGTGTATGTAAACTTCTGACTCACTGGGAATGTGATGAAAGAAATAAAAGCTGAAATAAATCATTTTCTCTACTATTATTCTGACATCTCACATTCTTAAAATAAAGTGGTGATCCTAACAGGCCTAAGACAGGGAATTATTACTAGGAATTGTGAGTTTAAATGTATTTGGCTAAGGTGCATGTAAACTTCTGACTTCAACTGTAGCTATGTTATATAAACTGTGGTATAACTAATCAGAGAAATATTTGGAGTGGGAAATAAGCACCATAGCTTCCTTTATATAAATGCAGAAGCTTGAGTCTGATTGGTTTGAAACACCACAACTTACAGGACTGGGTCGTTCCACAACATGAGTCCCTTTTGGATCCTTTTGATATTTTAAGTAGAAATGATGCACCAATATTGGATTTTAATAGCCTGTTATATTAAATGAAGTGTTCTTTAATATAGACCATATGGAAAATTCAATAAATTCAATCAGATTTTTGTATACCCCTTGTTAATTTGTTGCTTTGATACAGTAGTTTCTGAAGATTATTATTTATTTAAGGTGATTATTGATTTGTTTTAAGGTTAAAAAAATAACTAATTTTAGTAATGGTGAAACTATTCCTATTTAAAAATGATTTTTCAAAAGAAACATTAAACATCAGTCCTCACTCACTTGGTAGAGCATGGCACTTGCAACACCAGCGTTGAAGGTTAGATTCTCACAGGGAACCAGTATGAAAATGTATGCACTCACTACTGTAGGTCGATCTGGATAAAAGGGTCTGCTAAATGACTGGAATGTCAAAAAATGTCAAATCTAATAGTGAAAGCGGGTGAGCTGGTTCTACTTTTTTTTTGCAATTTTCTGGTTTTGTGGTGGAAAACTGAGTGGGTCGAGCACTACACGCCAACCTCGTTTCCCATAAATAGACAGGCAATAATTTTTTCACTTTTTTTTTTTTTTGTGAAGCTTGCATTCAATTGCCCCTAATTGCTGCACACAACAAACTCCCATTCCCCCTGTCACAAGGGGATTTATGGCTGATTTAAGATGAAATTGTCAACTCTGCTACGTTCAACACCGTTACTTTCTTTGGCACTTAATAGGCACTCACCATATAACAAATAAATAATAATAATAATAACCTCTTGAGATTGTTTTTTTTGGTAAAAGTTGAACATAAAAGCTCGTCATGACAGAATGTTAAAATTAGGGGAAATAAAGGTTTTCTTCACCACACTTCCCAAAAGGGAACAACCCGCCTACACTTTTCCATAGCAAAGTGCCTAGTGATAATTGGATGAACCTAAAGACAAGGTCACACCATTGTTGAAAAGACAAAACCAAGCATGCGATTGGTTCAACTGTTCTCTCTCAACAACAACGAAAAATCTCTATAAATGTTTCATCTTTTAATTTGCTGTTTGGCTGACGAATGTACTAAACTCAAGAAACAGTAATTATCAACAGTCTTTTTTACACAATTAGATTGCATGTCTACTTTAATAGCAATCCCTTTTAATCATTATTAGGCATGTTATGCTAATAACTAGACCAACCAATTATGAGAACTCATTTACAAGAAAACGAACAGTGTGTGCGTGCACGAGTGTGCATTGTGTGTGTGTGTGTGTGTGTGTGTGTGTGTGTGTGTGTGTGTGTGTGTGTGTGTGTGTGTGTGTGTGTGTGTGTGTGTGTGTGTGTGTGTGTGTGTGTGTGTGTGTGTGTGTGTGTGTGTGTGTGTGTGTGTGTGTGTGTGTGTGTGTGTGTGTGTGTGTGCATGCGTCCAAGTGTGTGTGTGTATGCATGCGTCCAAGTGTGTGTGTGCATGTGATTACTGTTCATTTCTAATGGCACGGCCAAGTGACTCAACATGCTGGAGACAGCTGTCAGAACAAATAAATATGCGCTGATAAAAAGGCCACAGAGGTACTGTCTGTCTGTAGGGGAGCAGAGTGGGGCTCCTGAATCACTGGCGCATGTCTTTCTCCCTCATAAACACATATAATTGCTGTTCTCTCTCTCTCTGGGTGTACAGGTGCGGGGTGATGTGCGAGCCAAATTCCAAAGGCCACCTGGGTTTTAGAGTGCAACAATCACACTGTGCCGCCTGCAGCAGAGTGGCAGCTTTTAGGTGAGAATAAATGCAAGTCCTTTAAAGTACTACTTACTGCCTGTTCTGGATTTTCATTGCTTTCAACCATAAAACAACAACAGAAATGTACACAAAACAACAACAATGGAACTTTGACCGCCTTTCAAAGTTATAGGGATGGTTATGTAAAGCCACAAAATCCCATTGGGCATTGCTGTACTCTGATGATGCTGTCTTCCTGGGTATGGCTTTAAGGCTCTGTCTTTATGTATTTAATCCCTCAGAAACTCTATTAGACTTTACATACCATCTGTGATAGCAGCTCAGGAATCAACAGGAGATTACTGAACTGACAGATTATTATGTAAACCACGAGAGACAAGCAAACTATCTGATTACATGCAACAAAAGTGTCTGAAAAAGCACAATCTATATTCGACTGCTTATTTGTGTTTAAACATGTTATGGACATATTGACAAACAAAACACATTTTACATTTCAAAGATAAAGATTTGCAATATGCTGCTTTCAATAAATGGAAAACTGTTTGCAACTATGGGACTATGTTTACTTTGGTTAGATGTGGGGGTCTGAGGCTGAGTTTAGCCAGTCATGAAGCATATCCAATCAGGGAAACAAAAACAGAAGGAGCCAGAAAGGGCAAACCAATTTCAGAGAATTACTGGTGTCTGTTTGAAACAAATGGAAAAGTCTGGCTTATATGGAAATTAATTGAACTGAATTATTATTTGTTTCTTGGTCAAAGACGGAACAAAATGGACGTAGCCTTGAACTGTTTGATGAAAATAAATACTGGACTTGATTTGATTGTTTTTTATTACTAGGTTATTGTTACTATTATTTGGACAATCACTTGGTTAGCTATTGACACTCAAGAACTCAGATGAACAAGATCTCATGCTCTATCCCAACCATAACATGCTTGTTCCACCCCAAAGAGGGGGATTAGAAATAAACACAGAGCGCAGCATTTGTTCTCTCAAATGAAGAAAGTCACACCCACCACACATGATTTTGAGTGTGCAACTTTCTTTTTTACTTGTATCCAACACCTCACAGAAGGGATGTAGGTTCTTTATCTATTTACTTCATAGATGTGTTGTCTCACCCACCAGACTCAGAGTTGTGAGGGCAAGTCTTCAGGTCTGCCAGTCTCAGCCTCTCCATGTTCTTTACCTGGATCACCTGGTGGACGTCAGGGGGAAACTGGCAGCTCCGAGGGATCGAGTCCATGGGACCATTTACACCAATATATAGGTCTACAGAGGGAATACAATAACAAAAAACTATGCATGAAACAAGAGAATGAATAAACCAAAAGTGATCTAGCTGAAAACATAATCATGGAGGTATTGGCTTTCTCAAGGAAGAGAAAATAAGCATTTTGCATTATAATTCATTAAAACATTTTAAAAATCCAGGCCTATCCATTTTCCAGATGAACTGGCAGGCGGTGTAGTGGGTGTACACACACACACACACACACAAACACACACAAACACACACACACAAACGCACGCACGCACACACACACACACACGATGCTCTGTGAGGGATGGAGGTGTGAGGTTGGACTCACCATATCATTGGTTCATCATATAGGAAGAGGCTATTCACATGATACACATCGGCTTATCATGACTGTTTAAGCAACCTACCATGGTAGGCCAAGCATCAATTTTCAAAAAGGCCTAATGTTCATGGGGATAAAAATGTACAGTTTAATATCCATGGAATGGACAAAAATGAAGAAGACATGTCTTGCCATGATGGAGCGTTTTGAGTGTTTTGGTGTGACTGAATGATTGACTGACTGACTGAATGTCTTACCTCCATCAGAAGCCCCTGCAGGCTCAGTCTTCATGGTGAAGATTCTCCGTAACTTACAGCTGGCAGAGACAGTGATTCCATCCAGGGATAAGAACCCTGCACCTTTAAACAGCTCACTGGTGAATGACACAAGGTCGATGCACATGTTGCACCACTAGAGATGAGAAAAGAGGGAAGAGAAGGAAATGGTTTTGTTCAGACTATCTAAAGCAATTTAAACAGTTGACAGCTCTCCTCCTTGTCCCTGTTTTCTTTTTTCTTTTTTAAAGTTTGTTGAAGCAATATCCCAGCTAACATCAAATGCTCCCATAACTTTAGAGAACATTTCTTTACAGGTCCAATGCAGACGTTTTCATCTCAATATCAAATAATTTCTGGGTAACAATTAAGTACCTTACTGTGATTGTTATACTAAACTATATGGAATAAAAAGGTCATACCAAAGATAATTATTCTATTTGATTTTGAATTTTTAAGACCCCTTGAAGTATCAAAAATGAATTTGAAAAAAATATTTATTTGGCCTTACTGCTATTAGCCCATACAAACGCATTGAATAAGAAAGAGACAGATACAATAAGAAACAACACATAGACCCCCCCTAAAAATCTAAAATAAGTTTGTTCTGAAGTGTCTATCCTTAGAGATGTAAGGAAAGATTCTGAGAAACGACAGTCCATCATGACTTTAAGACAGGACGGTCATTCAATCCGGAAATATTCAAGAACTTTTAATGTTTTTTTTTCAAGTGCAGTCGCAAAAACCAAGCGCTATGATGTTACCTCTGCTGCAGAGGATACGTTCATTCGAGTTTCCAGCCTCAGAAATTGTAGCCCAAATAAATGGTTCACAGAGTTCAAGTAACAGACACATCTAAACATCAAGAGGAGACTGTGTGAATCAGTCCTTCGTGGTTGAATTGCTGCAAAGAAACCATTACTAAAGGACACCAAATCTATCCTTTGGTCTGATGAGTCAAAATTTGAGATTTTTGTTTCCAACTGCTATATCTTTGTGAGATGCAGAGTAGGTGAACGGATGATTTCTGCATGTGTGGTTCCCACCGTGAGGCATGGAGGAGGAGGTGTGATGGTGTGGGGTGCTTTGCTGGTGACACTGTCAGTGATTTATTTAGAATTCAAAGCACACTTAACCATCATGGCTACCACAGCATTCTGCAGTGATACGCCATTACATCTGGTCTGCACTTAGTGGGACTATCATTTGTTTTACAACAGGACAATGACCCAACACACCTCCAGGCTGTGTAAGGGCTATTTGACCAAGAAGGAGAGTGATGGAGTGCTGCATCAGATGACCTGGCCTCCACAATCACCTGACATCAACCCAATTGAGATGGTTTAGGATGAGTTGGACTGCAGAGTGAATGAAAAGCAGCCAACAAGTGCTCAGCATATGAAGTGGTCAGCATACAGTATGTGGGAACTCCTTCAAGACTGTTGAAAAAGCATTCAAGGTGACGCTGATTGAGAGAATGCCAAGAGTGTCATGGAGGCAAAGGGTGGCTACTTTGAAGAATATAAAATATATTTAGATTGTTTAACACTTTTTTGGTTACTACGTGATTCTATATGTGTTATTTCATAGTTTTGATGTTTTCACTATTGTTCTAGAATGTAGAAAATAGTAAAAATAAAGAAAAACCCTTGAATGTGTCCAAACCTTTGACTGGTACAATATATACCTGGTAAAATATATACTCCCATTAATTTTTTCAACTGGGGGACCTTCAGAATTTTTTTTTGGGGGGAAGAACGTTTCTTTGGGACCATCAGGCGACATCCTGAAAAACGTATTTGGGGAAGTCACCCGGAACAACCCGGGAACTAAACTAAAACCTCCAGGGGACCATAACAGAATGTCCTATGTTTTAAATGTCTTTGAACACAGGAATGCTCTTGCAATGTTATCTTATATTTGGAGAACATGGCACCATGTTCTGTGTATGTTTGGTGTGAAGTTGATGATTCTCAGAACCCTCAGAAAACAGGACACGCAAATGTTCTTGCAACGTCCCATGAAACATGTCTTGAACGCTAATATTGAATATTCTGAGAACACGGTAACCACGTTCTCGGTAAGTTATGTTTGATATTCAGGAATTGTCCTAACACCAAAACGTGCTAAATAGGGTCTCATAAGGCTTTTTGCTGACATCGATAGAATGTTCCTAGAACTAATGGAAATCTGGACAGTCAAACATCAGGAGAACATTACAGATAACATTACTAAAATGTTCTCTCTCCCTAGAATTGTAAGCTGGGATAGTATCTTTCGAACTGGTAGAAATTTGCAGAACTTTCTTAAGTCACAAGCAACCTCGATATATTGTACTTATGTTAGTGGTGGAGGCGACGGCAATACTCACAACGTTGCGTTTCAGACCGAAAGGTATCCTTGCATGCAAGGGTGTAGCAGAGAACTCTTTATGAACCGTGGATAGGTACAGCCTCCTTTTCATATGACCTAAATCAGTTATCCTGAAAAACAAGTGAAGGAATTCATGAGTTAATAGTGAACAGCAATTATATATTACAATAAACTTTCAAGTCTTAGAAAAAAATCTAGAATCTAAAAGGGTTCTTTGGGCTATCCCCATAGGAGAACCCTTTGTAGAACCCTTTTTGGTCCCGAGAAGAACACTTTGGGGCTCCATGTAGAACCCTCTGCTGAGAGCCACTGAAAAGCATCCCCACAGCATGATGCTGCCACCACCATGCTTCACCGTAGGGAAGGTGGCAGGTTTCCTCCAGATGTGACGCTTGGCATTCAGGCCAAAGAGTTCAATCTTGGTTTCATCAGACCAGAGAATCTAGTTTCTCATGGTGTGAGAGTCCTTTAGGTGCCTTTTGGCAATCTCCAAGCGGGCTGTCATGTGCCTTTTACTTCAGGCTTCAGTCTGGCCACTCTACTATAAAGGCCTGATTGGTGGAGTGCTGCATAGAGGTTTGTCCTTCTGAAAGCTTCTACCATCTCCACAGAGGACCTATGGAGCTCTGTCAGAGTGATCATCGGGTTCTTGGTCACTTCCCTGACCAAGGCCTTTCTCCCCCTATTACTCAGTTTGGCCGGGCGGCCAGCTCTAGGAACAATCTTGGTGGTTCCTAACTTCTCCCATTTAAGAATGATGGAGGTGACTGTGTTCTTGGGGACCTTCAATGCTGCAACAACAAAAAAGTGGTATCCTTTTTTGGTACCCTCGACACAATCCTGTATCGGAGTTCTATAGAACAATTCCTTCAACCTGAATGGCTTGGTTTTTGCTCTGATATGCACTGCCAACTGTGGGACCTTATACAGTACACAAGTGTGTGCCTTTCCAAATCATGTCCAATCAATTAATTTTACCACAGGTGTACTCCAATCTAAACATCTCAAGGATGATCAATGGAAACAGGATGCACCTGAGCTCAATTTCAAGTCTCATAGCAAAGGGTCTGAATACTTGTGTAAATAAGGTATCTGTTTTTATTTCTAATACATTTGCACAAAAAAAAAGAATTCAACCCGTTTTCACTGTGTTAGGGTTGTTATTATTGTGTGTAGATTATTGAGGTAAAAAACTAATTTAATTGATTTTTAGAATAAGGCTGTAACGTAACAAAATGTGGAAAATGTCAACGGGGCTGAATACTTTCTGAATGCACTGTAACCCTAATTGCTCCTGTAAGTCGCTCTGGATAAAGATCATCTGCTATATGACTAAAATGTGAAATGAAACGTTATGGTTTTAATAAGAAGAATTTTCCTCCTCTGTCTCTGCTGCTAAAGCCACTTTCTACCACGCTAAATTCCAAGCATCTGCCTCTAACCCTAGGAAGCTCTTTGCCACCTTCTCCTCCCTCCTGAATCCTCCGCCCCCTCCCCCCCTCCTCCCTCTCTGCAGATGACTTCGTCAACCATTTTGAAAAGAAGGTCGACGACATCCGATCCTCGTTTGCTAAGTCAAACGACACCGCTGGTTCTGCTCACACTGCCCTACCCTGTGCTCTGACCTCTTTCTCCCCTCTCTCTCCAGATGAAATCTCGCGTCTTGTGACGGCCGGCCGCCCAACAACCTGCCCGCTTGACCCTATCCCCTCCTCTCTTCTCCAGACCATTTCCGGAGACCTTCTCCCTTACCTCACCTCGCTCATCAACTCATCCCTGACCGCTGGCTACGTCCCTTCCGTCTTCAAGAGAGCGAGAGTTGCACCCCTTCTGAAAAAACCTACACTCGATCCCTCCGATGTCAACAATTACAGACCAGTATCCCTTCTTTCTTTTCTCTCCAAAACTCTTGAACGTGCCGTCCTTGGCCAGCTCTCCCGCTATCTCTCTCTGAATGACCTTCTTGATCCAAATCAGTCAGGTTTCAAGACTAGTCATTCAACTGAGACTGCTCTCCTCTGTATCACGGAGGCGCTCCGCACTGCTAAAGCTAACTCTCTCTCCTCTGCTCTCATCCTTCTAGATCTATCGGCTGCCTTCGATACTGTGAACCATCAGATCCTCCTCTCCACCCTCTCCGAGTTGGGCATCTCCGGCGCGGCCCACGCTTGGATTGCGTCCTACCTGACAGGTCGCTCCTACCAGGTGGCGTGGCGAGAATCTGTCTCCTCACCACGCGCTCTCACCACTGGTGTCCCCCAGGGCTCTGTTCTTGGCCCTCTCCTATTCTCGCTATACACCAAGTCACTTGGCTCTGTCATAACCTCACATGGTCTCTCTTATCATTGCTATGCAGACGACACACAATTAATTTTCTCCTTTCCCCCTTCTGATGACCAGGTGGCGAATCGCATCTCTGCATGTCTGGCAGACATATCAGTGTGGATGACGGATCACCACCTCAAGCTGAACCTCGGCAAGACGGAGCTGCTCTTCCTCCCGGGAAGGACTGCCCGTTCCATGATCTCGCCATCACGGTTGACAACTCCATTGTGTCCTCCTCCCAGAGCGCCAAGAACCTTGGCGTGATCCTGGACAACACCCTGTCGTTCTCAACCAACATCAAGGCGGTGGCCCGTTCCTGTAGGTTCATGCTCTACAACATCCGCAGAGTACGACCCTGCCTCACACAGGAAGCGGCGCAGGTCCTAATCCAGGCACTTGTCATCTCCCGTCTGGATTACTGCAACTCGCTGTTGGCTGGGCTCCCTGCCTGTGCCATTAAACCCCTTCAACTCATCCAGAACGCCGCAGCCCGTCTGGTGTTCAACCTTCCCAAGTTCTCTCACGTCACCCCGCTCCTCCGTTCTCTCCACTGGCTTCCAGTTGAAGCTCGCATCCGCTACAAGACCATGGTGCTTGCCTACGGAGCTGTGAGGGGAACGGCACCTCAGTACCTCCAGGCTCTGATCAGGCCCTACACCCAAACAAGGGCACTGCGTTCATCCACCTCTGGCCTGCTCGCCTCCCTACCACTGAGGAAGTACAGCTCCCGCTCAGCCCAGTCAAAACTGTTCGCTGCCCTGGCCCCCCAATGGTGGAACAAACTCCCTCACGACGCCAGGACAGCGGAGTCAATCACCACCTTCCGGAGACACCTGAAACCCCACCTCTTTAAGGAATACCTAGGATAGGATAAGTAATCCCTCTCACCCCACCCCCCCTAAGTTTTAGATGCACTATTGTTAAGTGACTGTCCCACTGGATGTCATAAGGTGAATGCACCAATTTGTAAGTCGCTCTGGATAAGAGCGTCTGCTAAATGACTTAAATGTAATGTAAATGTAAGAATAAGATTGATATTTTCAAGGAACAAACCTGCAGTTGCTACATCCATTTCTGGACATATAAATTGATGATATATACTCATTGATTCTTGAAGAATAGAATTAGTAAATGCCTCATGAGCTTAGTTCAACTGTCGTACCCCATCAAAACCTAAAATATAAACTTGTTTTTCTCCTATATTTGTAAACATTGTAAATGTACACAAAACTATAGTCTCAATATATGCTTACAGCTATACATTTTTTGAAATTGGATGGTCCTTGCATCAAAAGCTCTTTAACAAATAACATTTCTCCAGTCCCGTCCCTCAGCTGTTAACCAAAGCCATTGTTGTTTCAAATGCGGATTCCCTCTTTAACAGTGAGGGAGAGCTGGCCTATTTTTCCACTAACACAGCTTTCAGGCTCATAATCTATTGCCTTGTGTCAGCGTGATAAGATGCATCCCCTCCATTGTTAGAGGTGGAGGGTAGAAGAGAAGAGGGAATTAATCAATTTACATGCTAATTCACTTTCACCACCTCCACTGAATTATAGCACCTATCTACCGATCCCCACCCCTAAAACAGAATTCAATTTGTGTGAGGAATGAAGATGTGTTGAGGGGTGAAAATGTAAAGTTACAGCTAGCTTAAAGCCCCTGAGGGTGTGTTATTAAGACATCAAACAAAGTGTCATTATAATAACATTTTGTATATTGGCCTATCTTTTACAGCATTCATTGTATGTTGCATGCATTCTCTGCAAAGACACACACATATACATAGGATTTCATTAAAAAATCATTTAGGTGTAAAAAAAATAATAGCCAAGGGGAGATCACACACACAAACACACTGTTGACCCACCATTTCTGGTAAATTGACTTGGCTGGTGGTGGTCAAAGTAACAAATGTGATACCAAAGCCTTCTAGATACACGCAAGAGTAAGTTACATCTTAGATGAAAGGGATAGTACAAAAGAAATAGCATGGCAATTATGTCTACAGTTTAGTAGCATAATAGCACTGGTGGCTAAAAGCCAAATGGCTCAAAGGCAGAGCACAAATCATTTCTCTCAGTCTCAAGGTTATATGGTTCTTCTGAATTAAGTATACATGCATCATTGATACGAAACTGACACAACCTTCAGTTGAACAATGTGAACAAGAAACATTTGCTACTTTGGGTACAGAGAGCTTTCGGCAACTTGAGCCAACTCAAGTTCGGATTTGTCATAAATTGAGGACTGTGTGATCTGAGGCATAGAGATTGATGAAAAACTGTTGTATACTTAAACAATTTTAAGTTATGTGTGTGCAAGTAAGCATGTTACTCATTATTAGGGTTGCAGATGTTACCAGTAAACTACTAGAATTTTTGTAGCTTTCAAGTTTTGGGGGGAATTTTACAAGATGATATCTAATGGCATTTTTTTTTGGTACTTCAGATTATCACAGGTATCTGTGCTTATTTCTGTCCCTCTGTGTGGCCTTATCACATGTAAAATATATAAAATAATTAAATAATATGTTTTTAAAATAAAACATTTAATGACAAAGCTGGGGAGGTACTACTAAGCTATAAGGGCACAAGGCGAGACCCAAATGCAGACACAAAAGGCAGATGGTTGAGCTCCGATATATATTATAGCAAAAGGGGTAGGCAAAAGGGTAGGTCAGGTACAGGCGAGAGTTCATAAACCAGGTCAGAGTCCAAACGGTACAAGATGACAGGCAGGCTCAAGGTCAGGGTGGTCAGGCAGGTGGGCTCAGAGTCAGGACAGTCAAGGGTCAAGACCAGGAGGGCGAGAAAAGAGAGACTGGGAAAAGCAGGAGCCGAGACACAAAACCGGTGGTTGACTTGACAAACAAGACGAACTGGCACAGAAAGACAGGAAACACAGGGATAAATACAACGGGGATAATAAGCGACACCTGGAGGGGGTGGAGACAAGCACAAGGACAGGTGAAACAGATCAGGGCGTGACATACGCTATATGCATTTATTTTTAAAGACGGTCATACCTAGGATAATGTTTCTATTTGATTTAGAATTTTAAGACCCCTTGAAGTATCAAAAATGAGTCAAAAAAAAATTTGGATCAGGAAACATTTGTTAATTTATTTTGTCACTAAACAGTCTCCATATATACTGTCTAACCACATTTTTTTCAACTGGTACATTGACAACTGGTACATTGGGGATATTCAAACGAGACTTGTGAGGCCTGTGGACGTCCTAGAGCACCATCGTGTTCTTGAGACTCTCATCTCTCCATGGAGGGGTCATAATAAAAGTTTTTCTAGGCCAAAACGTTCAGACGATTTTGTGAGAAGACCGATTTTCGGAAGTGTTACATAGGCGGATGCGATGGATTGAGACGCATCCAACTGATATCTCTAGCTTAAACTGACATATTTTTACGGGGATTTTTGTTTTATGCTAATTAGATTTAGGAAGGGGGCACGAACATCAACCTTATTAATAAGGCTATTTTCTGTTGAACTCTATGGTCTATCCACCAAAAAATCATGGACAATATGGACAAAAATATTGCAATTTAAACATAGGATTGCCGGAAATACCGAAGAAATTACTGAAGATTGCGGTAACTTTGGTAAATTACTGGTAGTTTTGCAACCCTACTCGTGAAATGATTCTAAGCAACAACACGTAAGAATATGGTACATGGCTTGGGTTCTCCTCCGTCCTCAATACACACACACGCACGCACGCACGCACGCACGCACGCACGCACACACACACACACACACACACACACACACACACACACACACACACACACACACACACACACACACACACACACACACACACAATGTTAACAACTGATCAGGCAATCTGGCCTACGAAAGCATTACAGCATTAAGACCTTATTCTACTTACAGCTAAGATGGTGTGTTTAACCTCTATTCACACAGGCTGTCCTGATGCTAAACAGCCTCTCTCAGAGTCCCAAATTGCATCCTATTCCCTTCAAAGTGCACTACTTTTGACTAGGGCCCATAGGACTCTGGTCAAAAGTAGTGAACTATATAGGGAACAGGGTGCCATTTGGGACATCCACTGTCTCCCAGCATGTCTTTCCTCTGTAATGGACTTTGGAACAGTGTTCACCTGTTACCTCTACTACGCCTAGCAGATATGATTAAACATCTCATCTCCTTACCTCACCCAATGTCAGGGTACTACACTGGTGAGCACCAATTACTATTACTGTGATCAGTTCTGAATGCAATCATAACGTACTATGCTATTATTCATCTGCACTATATATACAAAAGTATGTGGACAACCCTTCAAATTAGCGGAGTTGGCTATTTCAGCCACACCCATTGCTGACAGGTGTATAAATTTGACCACACAGCCATGCAATCTCCATTGACAAACATTGGCAGTAGAATGGCCTTACTGAAGAGCTCGGTGACTTTCAACGTGGCACCATCATAGGATGCCAACAAGTCAGTTTGTTCAATTTCTGCCCTACTAGAGCTACCCCGGTCAACTGTAAGTGCTGTTATTGTGAAGTGGAAACGCCTAGAAGCAACAACGGCTCAGCCGCAAAGTGATAGGCCACACAAACTCACAGAATGGGCCCGTTAAGTGCTGAAGAGCGTAAAAATCGTCTGACCTCGGTTGCAACACTCACTACCAAGTTCCAAACTGCCTCTGGAAACAACGTCAGCACAATAACTGTTCGTCGGGAGCTTCATGAAGTGGGTTTCCATGGCCAAGCACCCGCACACAAGCCTAAGATCACCATGTGCAATGCTAAGCGTCAGCTGGAGTGGTGTAAAGCTCGTTGCCATTGAACTCTGGAGCAGTGGAAACGTCTTCTCTGGAATGATGAATCACACTTCACCATCTGACAGTCCCGACGGATGAATCTCGGTTTAGCTGATGCCAGGAGAACGCTACCTGCCCCAATGCATAGTGCCAACTGTACTTTTGGTGGACAATGCCCCATGAACAAAGCGAGGTCCATACATAAATGGTTTGTCGAGATTGGTGTGGAAGAACTTGACTGGCCTGCACAGAGTACTGACCTCAACCCCATCGAACACCTTTGGGATGAATTGAAACGTCGACTGCAAGCTAGGCCTAATCGCCCATCATCAGTACCCGACCTCACTAATGCTCGTGGCTGAATGGAAGCAAGTCCCCACAGCAATGTTCTAACATCTGGTGGAAAGCCTTCCCAGAAGAATGGAGGCTGTTATAGCAGCAAAGCGGTGACCAACTCCATATTAATGCCCATGATTTTGGAATGAGATGTTCACATATATTTGGTCATGTAGTGTATCTTCATCATCTGCAGGGAGGGAGGGGGGGGGTAGGGAGGGAGGGAGTTTGAGAGAGAGAAAGTAGGAGAGGAGGAATTTATGAAATAGAGGGAAAGAAGCAAACTGAAAGCCTAAAGTAGTTCTTCTGGCCCATTTTCCACACAGCCCCCTCCTCCATCTGAACGATAGCTTCATTAACACTAGCGTGTAACCATGACCAATGTCTCTAATGGATTGCATTTTCTCCAGCCTGGAGTTTTACATAATTACACGGTACCGGTGACCAGGACACAATCGAAACGCTGCGTTTTTCCATTATTGCATCTTTATTAATTAGTGCTTCAGAATAACAAACACTACACAGAAAGATGATGCATGAAATTAATCGACAACACATCAATGTTTTCACTGCAGCGGGACCAACAAGTCTGCTCTGTCCAATGATATAGGGCCTATTATCGGCCCATAATAGGGCCTATATATACCGGTAATACATTAATAAGGCCTATATTTACTCAATTTAGAACAATTCACAAAAGTGTTTGAAGAACACATTTGGCAGACCGAAATTCCCAAACTGATTAGGTTTCCATTTCAACCAAATGAACTACAAGTTACCAGCAAAGAAAGTGTGCAGCCAAGACTGTTGCTTCACTTACTTCACCCTCTTCATTTTTGTGACTACAAATCAAGCCAGGGCTTTGAATATGATCAACTGCCAGCGCCTGTTTTCTAATCTGGAAATTAGTTTTGCAGCACAATGGATTATCTTCTTGCTAAAAGCCAATTTTACAAATGTGTTATGGTCTCTCTCAAATAGAAAAAGGTTGCTGAATTAAAAAGAACATTTGAATTGAACTCACTCTAGATAATGTAACACCTGATTACCTTTGTTTATAATAACTTTTTAATATCCACCTCATCGGAAGTGTTGATTTTAGCAATTCTGATTATGGAAATTCTTCTGAGGATGACAGGCTTACACATAGAGTTTAGAGTGTATGCCATCTCTCCTTTACTGTGTACTAAGCACACTGATTTAAGTTTGTGTGTGTGTGAGAATGTGTGAATGAATTAATTAAAGTGTGTGTGCATGTGCGTGCATTTATATGTGTGTGCATATGGTTGCTGCTCTGTGAGCAATGTGTAATCCTTTTGTGTAAAGCTAACCCGACCTTCAACATGATGATCTGCTACTATAATTACATATACTACTGCCTGCAGAACAGAGTTTCCTAATGGGTCAAACTATAAAGGTCCTGTGCCTGCCCAGCGTGACACAGTATAATGTGTCACAGAGATACATCTTGTCAGTTCCTTCATTAAAATGGTCAGGTCTTATCAAACACATTGCTTCAGTTCAGACACATCACCACGGTGGGCTTTTATTCTTAACTTAATGAAGTTTCCGTAGACAAAAGATTACAGAATTATCCAATACTAACTCACTGTCATTATAATGAGAGAGAGAGAGAGAGAGAGAGAGAGAGAGAGAGAGAGAGAGAGAGAGAGAGAGAGAGAGAGACAGAGAGAGACAGAGACAGACAGACAGACAGACAGACAGACAGACAGACAGACAGACAGACAGACAGACAGACAGACAGACAGACAGACAGACAGACAGACAGACAGACAGACAGACAGACAGACAGACAGACAGACAGACAGACAGACAGACAGACAGACAGACAGAGAGACAGAGAGACAGAGAGACAGAGAGACAGAGAGACAGAGAGACAGAGAGCGAGAGTCTGTGTGCATGCATGCGTATGTCTACATTAAAAGGTAATGGATGTCTTTTGGAACCAATAAAACTGTCACTCTGTTTTCCTGAGGAATTAGTGGCTGGATATAGATGATCAACTCATGTTGGGAGGAGGGAGAATAAATTTGACCAGGGGCAGTTAGATTATGGTTGACAGACAGCTTCCGTGTTAAAGATGTGTGATTACAGTGTTTTTTCTGGTATGAAGCAAGGCCATGAAGTAAGTGAAAATAAGAGGATACTGGTCTGGTAGGCTACTTACACAAGCTCTGTAGAGAAGTCTTTACATTGGGAAACATTCACCTGGAGGACCAAGAATCTCTGTACCAGTCCAACTGGAATGACAATCAAACAAACATACATTACTCAACCTACAGTAAATTAGTAATAGACTCCGTGCCCTGTTTTTTCAATAGGCCTAGTTGGGTACAATATTCTTAGGTCTCATTCAAACAGTATATGGTTGAGACTTACGAGACATTTTTCCATCCTTTGGCATCTGCATTTTAATAGCTTGGCTGCTCCCCTCCAGACTGTACACAAAGCTCTTGACCTCTTTGTCAAACTCCTAGAGCAGAGCAATGCAAAAATGCTAGATTATGATGATCAGGTTATTCATATCAGCAGCGGCAGATTGGCCATCTGGCAATTCTGGCAAATGCCACATGGGCTGGACCAATTTTTGCACATGCCATTGCGCAGACATAGGCCTATATTGTGCATTTGGAAAGTATTCAGACCCCTTGATGTTTTCCACATTTTGTTACGTTACAGCCTTATTCTAAAAAGGATTAAATACACACAATAGCCCATAATGACAAAGCGAAAACATAAAAAACAGATACCTTATTAAGAATTCAGACCCTTTGCTATGGGCCTCGAAAATTGAGCTCAGGTACATCCTGTTTCCATTGATCATCCTTGAGATGTTTCTAAAACTTGATTGGAGTCCACCTGTGGTAGATTCCATTGATTGGACATGATTTGGAAAGGCACACACCTTCCTATAGTTGACAGTGCATGTCAGAGCAAAAACCAAGGCATGAGGTCGAAGGAATTGTCCCTAGAGCTCCGATACAGGATTGTGTCGAGGCACAGATCTGGGGAAGGGTAATAAAAATTGTCTGCAGCATTGAAGGTCCCCAAGAACACAGTGGCCTCCATCATTCTTAAATGGGAGAAGTTTGAGTCCACCAAGAGTCTTTCTAGAGCTCGCCGCCTGGCCAATCGGGGGAGATCGTCCTTGGTCAGGGAGGTGACAAAAAACCCAATGGTCACTCTGACAGAGCTCCAGAGTTCCTCTGTGGAGATGGGACAACCTTCCAGAATGATTACCAAATGTAACCAGATGGAAGCCACTCCTCAGTAAAAGGCACATGACAGCCAGCTTGGAAATTGCCAAAAGACACCTAAAGACTCTCAGACCATGAGAAACAAGATTCTCTGGGTTGATGAAACCAAGAACAAACTCTTTGGCCTGATTGCCAAGCGTCACGTCTGGAGGGAACCTGGCACCATCCCTACCGTGAAGCATGGTGGAGGCAGCATCATGCTGTGGGGATGTTTTTCAGTGGCAGGGACTGGGAGACTAGTCAGGATTGAGGGAAAGATGAACAGATCAAAGTACAGAGAGATACTTGATGAAAACCTGCTCCAGAGCGCTCAGGACCACAGACTGGGGAAAAGATTCACCTTCCAACAGGAGAACGACACTAAACACACAGCCAATACATTGCAGGAGTGTCTTCGGGACAAGTCTCTGAATGTCCTTGTGTGGCCCAGCCATAGCCCGGACTTGATCCCGATCTAACCTCTCTGGAGAGACCTGAAAATATCTGTGCAGCGATGCTCCCCATCCAACCTGACAAAGCTTGAGAGGATCTGCAGAGAAGAATGTGAGAAACTCCCCAAATACAGGTGTGCCAAGCGTGTAGCGTCATACCCAAGAAGACTCGAGGCTGTAATCACTGCCAAAGGTGCTTCAACAAAGTACTGAGTAAAGTGTCTGAATTCTTATGTAAATGTGATATATCAGCTTTTTATTTTTACTAACTTTGCTAAAATATATAAAAACATATTTTTGCTTTATCATTATGGGCTATTGTGTGTAGATTGATGAGGGAAAAAAACAATTTAATCCATTTTAGAATAAGGTTGTAATGTAACAAAATGTGTAAAAAGTAAAGGGGTCTGAATACTTTCCGAATGCACTGTATGTCCTATGGGTAATTGCAAATGAATACGCCTATGACATTAGTTAGTGCACATAAAGATGTATGTAATTAATCTATAACGAACAAAAAATAATAATTCTGGAGTCCTATTTTGACAGTAGAATAAAAACTATAGTTTCATTGTCAACCCTAAATTCATGACAATGATTGGAATTAGTTAGCACATAAAAACATCTTGAATGATGCATTCCTGCTTGGAGTGTTAGGTGAAACAACTTATTTCATGAATAGGCCTACCTCAGTCGTCTATTTATTATACTTCTTAATATTAGTAAAACACTATGAATGATTTCATAAGATGATTTCTCATGATTTGGGTGTGATCAGGATTTGGGTCTGACCAAATCATGGGCTGGTGCCACCAACCTTAAAAGTGTAAAATGTTAGTCTGGTGCCCTGTAATAGTAATTAACACTTGGTGTTGTTTCAGGGGAACACATTTGACAGGTACTAATTCGCAATACAGCCTAAATCGGATTGGCTTTGATAACGTATAACCTAAGGCGTAGACAGGCAGGGAGACAGACAGAGACCCGGAAGAAGCATAGCGGGGGGGGGGGGGGGGGGGGTATTTTTCGACCTACAATTGAATGGGAAAAATCATTCAATATGTCTGGCTCAATATTCAACTCACTTTATTTATAGCTGATTTTCCTCCACAAAGTTTCCATTTTGCAACAGGATCTTTCCCTTGTGCACTGAAGATCTCTACAGCAGCTCCACCCTTTGAAGGAAATGCCATTCGTTTTCATGACACAGACAGTGAGTGTTTGAGAGGTAACGGTCAGGCTATGTTGTACATTGAAGATTTGTTAAACTAAGATTTACCTGATATTCGTTCTTAAACATGTTTCAGGTAGGATGTCTTCTTTCCTTTGTCAACCACTAATGTTGGCTAGCTAGATAACATTCTGGACTGGCATGTGACCACTTCCAATAGCTGGCTACAGTAACGTTAGCTGGCTAACGTCATTTTATTTAACCTCGGCATGCATGTGTCTTGCTATCAGTCCAGTGTTGGCTTTGCAATCAAATATTGTCGGCACGCTGGCCACAGGAGTGTTCCAAAACAGAGCAAATTCTCGAAATAATTCTTCATCCGTGAGTTTCAATGTTTGCTAGCTAACTGGCAAATGCCAAAGTCTGCTAGCTAAAATCCACAGTCAAGTTCCCTAGTCATTTGAGTCGGGGTGTCTCCATGGTGACAAGACGCTACACTGTAGCACGAGGCTGCACAACTGTATCGAGATCAGATCTAGCCAGTCTTTCCCAGGCTGCATATGAGATAGTAAAATGTGTAGAATTGCAGGCAATTAACTTTTAAACAGCAAAAGACAGCTTCGAGACGGTCAAAAATGCATTTTTACGTACATGTCTTTAGTATTTCACAGATAGAAGAATGAAGGTCCAGTCCAGGAATGTCTTAACAAAACGAAGCCAAAATATTTAGGCTGACATCCAGTGTCCAAAAAACAATGATTTGTGCTATATGCAAATATCAGCATTTTTCAGCCAAATTACTCTATGAGGGTGTGGTGCCTGGCCTTAATACTAAACATAAATATAAATTCAACGATTTTACAGCGTCACAGTTCATATAAGGAAATCAGTCATTTGAAATCAATTCATTAGGCCCTAATCTATGGATTTCACATGACTGGGCAGCGGCGCTGCCATCAGTGGGCCTGGGAGCCAGGCTCAGCCAACCCACTTGGGAGCCAGGCCCAGCCAATCAGAATACGTTTTTCCCCAGAAAAGGGCATTATTACAAACAGAAATACTCCTCAGTTTCATCAGCTGTCCTGGTGGCTGGTCTCAGATGATGAAGAAGCCAGATGTGGAGGTCCTGGGCTGGCGTGGTTACACGTGGCCTGCGGTTGTGAGGCCGGTTGGACGTACTGCCAAATTCTCTAAAATGGCATTGGAGGCGGCTTATGGTAGAGAAATTAACATTACATTTCTGCAGTCAGAATGCCAATTGCACACTCCCTCAAAGCTTGAGACATCTGTGGCATTGTGTTGTATGACAAAACTGAACATTTTAGAGTGGCCTTTTATTGTCTCCAGCATAAGGTGCACATATGTAATGATCATGCTGTTTAATCAGCTTATTGGATGGATTATCTTGGCAAAGGATAAATCCTAACCAACAGGTATGTAAACACATTTCTGAGATTTTTGTTGTTGAATATGCTTTTTGTGCATATGTAATGTTTCAGAGATATTTTATTTAATCTCATGAAACATGGGACCAACACTTTTACATCTTGCGTTTATATTTTTGTTCAGTGTGTGTGTGTGTGTGTGTGTGTGTGTGTGTGTGTGTGTGTGTGTGTGTGTGTGTGTGTGTGTGTGTGTGTGTGTGTGTGTGTGTGTGTGTGTGTGTGTGTGTGTGTGTGTGTGTGTGTGTATATATATCCTAGAATTAAATACTTAATGATTGGAGAACATTTTACGAACAGCACCAAATATTGAGATGAGTGAGAAGCAAGACTTCACAATCACACTGTGCATGTGCACAGATTTGCTTCACGCTCTTACAGTGTGGGAGCCACAGGACCAAAACAGATGAGAAGTTTAGCCTCGCGCTTCAAAGCTCTTAGGTGTTGCAGAAATTGACACACTGTGCTGTTTACTTAGCGAATCTACGTCATATTACTGAGTCGACCTTTAACATTTATCAATCAAAAGAACTGAAAGAAATGCTACAAATGTAAAGCAAACAAGACACATGTTTAGGCCTGAAAGAAATTGATAAATGACACTTTCAGGCATTAAGCTAGAGATAGGCAATACATTGACTCATGTCAAAATTAGATTAGAACAGTTTAGCATTTTCAAAATGAATAAGAAATATATCATTAATGAGTGAGACATACATGTAAGCTAATACAGTAACACCTGACATCAAGTTCATGTCGTAACTTTGATTTCTACAATAGCAACATTGTTGTTATGTAGGACTTTAGAAATGGCTTTTTAATTACTTAATAATTGAGTTATCACACAAGTTGAATAAAGTAGTGTAGAGTAGTTTAAAAAACACCCAACTCACTGTTATGCAATTAAAATGCAATTACCAAATTATTATTTAACATCGTGCTAATAAAATGTTGCTTAGTGTTATAACACAGGAACAATAATAGTTTAATCAAAGACAGGACAGTATTAAGATAAGCAGAAACTGTTTCTCCAATAGAAATCCCCGATCACACTTGTAAGCGATGTCATGGCGATGTTGGTTAGCTCAGCTCATGCACAGAAACACATCATCGGGTCTAACGGTCGTTTCCTGCCGAACTGCACATGTGCAGGCCTTTAAAATCGAAGGGTTGTTTTTCGATATAAGGTTGTTTTTGGTGAAAATGAAAACTTGTCACTTTCACCAGGTTGGAGTAATAACCGCTGCGCTCCCGAGTTGTGCAGCGGTCTAATGCACTGCATCTCAGTGCTAGAGGTGTCACTACAGTCCCTGGTTCGTATCCAGGCTGGATCACAACCGGTGGTGATTGGGAGTCTCATAGGGCGGAGCACAATTGGCCCAGTGTCGTCCGGGTTTGGACAGTGTAGGCTGTCATTGTAAATAAGAATTTGTTCTTAACTGACTTGCCTATTTAATTTAAATCAAAATTAATACAAATAACGTGTTCAACTATTTCAAGAGATTATCCAGTATTTTTTTATTTGTAGTAAATGTGCAAAAAATTCTAAAAACCTGTTTTCACTTTGCCATTATTGAGTATTATGTTTAGATCAATAAATACCTTTTTTTACATTTTAATTTTAGAATAAGGCTGTAACTTGTGGAAAGTAAAGGGGTCTGAATACTTTCTGAATGCACTGTATGTGCATATTACTGTGTGTGTGAGCAAATGATGGAGTGAGTGTCAGTGTACATAGGTCTGTAGGGCCCTGTGAGCGTGCATAGCAAAATGTATTCGCAAATAATGACAACATGACAATAACAGTAGCTTTAGATGATAGTTAAATATAGGTTAAATAAAAATGATGTAATGAGATGGAGGAGGGGATGGGATGAGTGGGTAGATTGTTGGGCAATCAGAAGTCACTAGATGCAGAATTTTCGTCTGGAGGGAGAGGAGAGAAAGAGTTAAAGGATGAGGAGAGAGGAAAGAGGTGGAATCAAGAGATGCTGCGGCTAGTTCTTCCTGTCACTTGTCCTCGACAGGCAGACAGTTTCAGTCATGGTTTCAATAACATGGGCCTGGTTGAGTTGGAAGCCCTCTCACCACGTCAAGGCCGAGAGCAGTATTTTGATTTTAATTAAGGCCTTTAACCCCCTACTCTATCTTTGTAGTGCTTGACCTGATGGGGCTTGGATAGGTGGAGCAATATGGTGATGACTCAACCCTGCTGTGTAATGGACTCTGGGAGACTTCTGCCATATTACGTACACAAATCTAGAACCTCCAGATATGCAAACACTAACTAGAAACCAATGTCCAATTCCATACCAACCCTGGCCTCAAATTTGATTTGGAATTGGACACAAAATATTAATGGTTCGGGAGAAGGAGTTAAGGACCAGTAAATAACTGGGCAATTGAACTGTCAATTTCAGTCAATTGAAAATGTTACTTGCAATGAATAAATGTAATATGTAAATGTATACATTTACAGCCAATTTGAGCAAGTTTCAAATATTTACCAGCAGAATGGAAAAATATACAAACATTTACATGCTTGTAAACATTACTTTGAATACAAGACAGATTACATATGCTATATACTTACCAAGCAACTTACCAACTTCACAGCCAACGTCTGCAAGAAAACACATCTCTATACACATTTTAAACAGTATTACAACAGGTTATTTACAATAACATACAATATACAACCAGATGCAATGTAGTAAAATAGCTATCGTGTTGAGGTGGGGAGCCGGCCAATTAGTGAAAACAAGTGTGGGGAAAACATCAGACAAAACAGATGACGGACGATGGACAGACAAATTCACGCACATCGACGCCATGAGACAAGCAACACACATAAATGCTTTCCGCATCTCCTGCATCGGGCCACCTCCTTACCTTCTCTCACGTATTTCCGACAGAAGCAGTGGTCGCTGACCTTGCGAGGCCTGGACCCAGGATGGGGACTGGAATCGGCACTGGGAAATGGATTTCTGATGGTATCGTGCCATGGAGGGTTCCTCATCTCTGCAGAGACTAAGACTGTTTGCAATAGCAAACAGCCCACAATCTGTGCCCCCTTTCTGCTGCTGGACTGCCGGCCACCCCACAGTCAGAGAGGTCCCTGGAAGAGAGGTCCCTCCCAAGTAGGCCTCCTACTTCTGGATGCTGCACCTGCAGAAGAGCTTGAGCATGATCAATTGTAAAATTGTCTAACCAGGAGTGTGACGGACGAATGACCCTCCGAAGGTCCTCCATCCGGCCACAGAGAGCAGCTGGCCTTACCTGTGCCTGTTAGACACTAGTGATGAGAACTTCACTAGTGTCTTCTAGTCCAGGGCCTGGACTTACCTGCCCCTGTCCTCCAGTCCAACGCAAGCCACCTGTGAGAACATTTGATGGATTAGTGCAGTGTTATGAAGAGGAGATGTGTACTTTTCAACTGTTGTTGAAAGTATAGCCAACCTCAAGCTGGTGTCTTTCTGACTCAGAGCACAGAGAATCAGACTGATCCTCTTGGGTGGCTCGGACAGTTGACGGTCCTAAAGTAATTTGGAGAGAGAAATTGAAGAGGTATGAGCTCAGCATAACTACCATTTCTTGCTTTCTCAAATGTCAACCAAAGCCTAACACACAGTTGAAGTCAGAAGTTTACATACACTTAGATTGGAGTCATTAAAACTTGTTTTTCAACCACTCCACCAATTTCTTGTTAACAAACTATAGTTTTGGCAAGTCGGTTAGGACATCTACTTTATGCATGACACAAGTCATTTTTCCAACAATTGTTTACAGACAGATTATTTGACTTATAATTCACTGTATCACAATTCCAGTGGGTCAGAAGTTTGCATACATACTGTGCCTTTAAACAGCTTGGAAAATTCCAGAAAATGATGTCATGGCTTTAGAAGCTTCTAATAGGCTAATTCATACAGCACATGGGTAGCAGCATCATGTTGTGGGGCTGCTTTGCTGCAGGAGGGACTGGTGCACTTCACAAAATAGATGGCGTCATGAGGCAGGAACATTATGTGGCTACATTAAAGCAACATCTCAAGACATTAGTCAGGAAGTTAAAGCTTGGTCGCAAATGGGTCTTCGAAATGGACAATGACCCCAAGCATACTTCCAAAGTTGTGGCAAAATGGCTTAAGGACAACAAAGTCAAGGTATTGGATTGGCCATCACAAAGCCCTGACCTCAATCCTATAGAAAATTTGTGGGCAGAACTGAAAAAGCGTGTGCGAGCAAGGAGGCCTACAAACCTGTCTCAGTTACACCAGCTCTGTCATGAGGAATGGGTCAAAATTCACCCAATTTATTGTGGTGTGGGAAGCTTGTGGAAGACTACCTGTAATGTTTGACCCAAGTTAAACAATGTAAAGGCAATGCTACCAAATACTAATTGAGTCTATGTAAACTTCTGACCCACTCGGAAATTGATAAAATAAATAAAAGCTGAATTAAATCATTCTCTCTAATATTATTCTGACATTTCACATTCTTAAAATAAAGTGGTGATCTTAGCAGAACTAAGACAGGGCATTTTTACTAGGATTAATTGTCAGGAATTGTGAAAAACTGAGTTTACATACACCTTAGCCATATACATTTAAACTTCCGACTTCAGGCTGTAGGCTGTCTCGTCATTGTTGGTAATCAGGTTTATCACTGTTGTGTTATTAGTAAACTTGATGATTGAGTTGGAGACATGCATGGAAACGCAGTCATGGGTGAACAGGGAGTACGGGAGGGGGCTGAGCACGCACCCTTGTGGGGCCCCCATTTCGAGGATCAGCGTGGCTGAGGTTGTTGCCTACCTTCACCACCCCAGAAAGTCCAGGGCCAAGTTGCAGAGGGAATTGTGGAATTTCTTTCTCTCTTAATGCGTTTGAGCCAATCAGTTGTGTTGTGATAAGGTAGTGGTGGTATACAGAAGATATCCCTATCTGTTAAAAGACCAAGTCCATATTGTGTCAAGGACAGCTCAAATAAGCGAAGAGAAACAATAGTCCATCTGTACTTTAAGACATGAAGGTCAGTCAATCCGGAAAATTTCAATAACTTTTAACGTTTCTTCAAGTGCAGTCGCAAAACCCATCAAGCGCTATGATGAAACTAGCTCTCCTGAGGACCACCATAGGAAAGGAAGACCAAGAGTTATCTCTGCTGCAGAGGATACGTTCATTAGAGTTCACTGCACCTCAGATTGCAGCCCAAATAAATGCTTCACAGAGTTCAAGTATCAGACACATCTCAACATCAACTGTTCAGAGGAGACTGCGTGAATCAGGCCTTCATGGTCGAATTGCTACAAAGAAACCACTACTCAAGGACACCAATAATAAGAAGAGACTTGCTTGGGCCAAGAAACATTAACAATAGACATTAGACTGGTGGAAATCTGTCCTTTGCCCTGATGAGTCCAAATTTTAGATTTTTGTTTCCAACCTCCGTGTCTTTGTGAGACGCAGAGTAGGTGAACAGATGATCTCCACATGTGGGGTTCCCACCGTGAAGCATGGAGGAGGAGGCTGTGTGATGGTGTGGGGGTGCTTTGTTGGTGACACTGTCTGGGATATATTTTGAATTCAAGGCTACCACAGCATTCTGCAGAGATACGCCATTCCATCAGGTTTGTGCTAAGTGGGACTAAAAAAAAATTTCAACATGACAATGACCCAACACACCTCCAGGCTGTGTAAGGCTTATTTGACCAAGGAGAGTGATGGAGTGCTGCCTCAGATGACCTGGCCTCCACAATCACCCGACCTCAATCCAATTGAGATAGTTTGGGATGATTTGGACCGCAGAGTGAAGGAAAAGCACCCAAGAGGTGGTCAGCATATGTGGGAGCTCCTTCAAGACTGCTGGAAAAGCATTCCTCATGAAGCTAGTTGAGAGAATGCCAAACGTGTGCAAATCTGTCATCAAGGCAAAGGGTGGCTACTTTGAAGAATCTCAAATATAAAATATATTTTGATTTGTTTAACTTGTTGAGTGTATGGGGGTAGTATTTTGATGTTTAGATGAAAAATGTACCCAAATGAAACTGCCTATTTCTCAGGCCCAGAATCTAGAATATGCATATAATTGTCAGATTAGGATAGAAAACACTCTAAGGTTTCCAAAACTGTCAAAGTATTGTCTGTGAGTATAACAGAACTGATATTGCAGGCGAAAACCTGACGAAAATCCAACCCCGAAGTGCTGTTTTTCCTGAAAACTCTCTGTTCCATTGCCTGCCTTCGCTCCATTTAAAGGGATATCAACCAGATTCCTTTTCTTATGGCTTCCACATGTTGTGAACAGTCTTTAAACATAGTTTCAGGCTTTTAGTTTGAAAAATGACCGAGAAAGATCACATCGTGTCATTGGATGGCTGCGTTTTGCATCCGCAACAGCTTGGAGTAGATATTTTTTCTCTCTCCTATTGAAGAAGCTACAGTCCGGTTGAAATATTATCGATTATATATTGTAAAAATAACCTGAGGATTAATTATAAAAAACATTTGACATGTTTCTACGACCTTTACAGATACTATTTGGAATTTTCATCTGCCCGGTCTTGACCGCTCGAACCTGTGCATTTCTGAACTTAACGCGCCAACCAAATGGAGGTATTTTGGATATAAAAAGAATCTTTATGGAACAAAAGGAACATTTGTTGTGTAACTGAGAGTCTCGTGAGTGCAAACATCCGAAGATCATCAAAGGTAAGTGATTAATTTTATTGCTTTTCTGACTTTCGTGACCAATCTACTTGGCTGCTAGCTGTTTGTAATGTTTTGTCTGTTGAGAGAGATGTCCTTACATAAAGGCTTGGTATGCTTTCACCTTTTTTGAAAGATTTTTTAAAAATCTGACACACCAGGTGGGTTAACAACCAGCTACACTGTGTTTATTTATATAGCACTTGTGATTTCATGAAAAGTTATTTAATTTTAATTTGGTGCTCTGCAATTCAGCGGATGTTGACGAAAATGATCCCGCTAACGGGATGGGTGCATCAAGAAGTTAACACTTTTTTGGTTACTACATGATTCCGTATATGTTATTTCATAGAATGAGTAGTTGTGTCTAAACTTTTGACTGATACTGTACTTTGTTCTCATTAATGGCAAACAGAAATCATGTCATTTGGCTCACGCTACTCTGACTGTAATCCTGAAAGTTCATTTAGGAATATTATTCACTACCGAGTATAAAGACGAAGGGCTTTGCTTGCTTGTTCTTGTTCTCAACTGGCCTACCTTGTTAAATAATGGTGAAAAAAATAAAATTGCTGAAGGGGGATACAGTACCTTGGATTTAACGCATGCCTAATGAACACTTCATGGATGGATAATGTCCAATACTCTGGGAGCTAAGAACATACAATAACAATACCTCTTTAAAG
This sequence comes from Oncorhynchus gorbuscha, assembly GCF_021184085.1. Classification (NCBI taxonomy): domain Eukaryota; kingdom Metazoa; phylum Chordata; class Actinopteri; order Salmoniformes; family Salmonidae; genus Oncorhynchus; species Oncorhynchus gorbuscha. The sequence goes on along the minus strand of NC_060190.1, from coordinate 38,520,021 downwards.
TCAAATTGCCTCCCATGCATACGTACAGTACCACTGTATAGGCCTAACTCTTACTTTTGAATTCACTGCTAAGCTTAGGAAAGTGTGATACACATGGACAAGAGGTATCAAAACCATTAAAGGTATAACCGTTGTCATGACGTTGGCCTGATGGGGGAGGTTTATGACCCCCATAAATACCTTTCCCCTTTTTCCTCTCTCTACTCTACCGATGTGACTATTGAAAATCCCTTTGTTAACATGGAGAGTCTGGGGACATCAAAAGATGGGAAACGGAACCATATTTCGATAATCCAACCAGTTGAAAATATGTGTTGGTACTTAATAAATATGATCTCAGATCAGTTGTCTGAGACATTATTACTAATGACAGGATGACATAAACTGTGTCTTGGAAAGTCGACACATTCTAGTTATCAGATTCACATGGAATTGTTGTGCAGTTTAAATGTTTAAATATGAAACTGTTTGTGAAAATATTAAATGTAATTTTAGCTTCTTAATGAGAGAACGGTTTGTCAGAAGAACAATACTCTGCTCACTCAGAGGCCCCGCCCAAGACATGGGTTGTAAACTATGAAACACATTTACGAAAATGTAACTTCCTGTTCCAAGGATGTGTGGACTTGAGGTCCCCACGTTGACAGGACAAAGACCACCTACAGAACTAAGCCAACCCTAGAGAACCTAACGAAATTAGCATCGAATTTCAATGTGAAGGTGACAACCTACATGACGGAAGAATGCATTTCGACTACACCAGCTAGAATATAGCATATGCATATAGCATAGCAGCTTGGTATGAACTTTGAACTCCTATTCACTAAAGAAGTGATACCTCCTAGCTGTCGCACTAGCGCAGCAACTGTAGACGTGGGCTAGGAGAGGACAGAGTATTTGTTCTACCACAAGACGACGGTACTACCAAGTATCCATTCTACCACCAGACATTCTTCAAAGGACAACCCAGCCTCCCATCTACGACCAACCGATCGAAGCGCAGCTCAGAGTAAATGTTTATTGCATTTTCCTCAAATGGGCAGTAATTTAGAATGCATAAGATACTGTATTTACGATAGCATAGCTGCCTACGGCCCGATAGAGACATAGCTTGTCCTTTTGTTCCTCAGTCTTCCCGCTCTTTCATTCAAAACCTCACCCCTTTCTTTGTGTAACCAGCTGTCATATCTGTTCCGTCCATTTTCCGTTATGACATAATTTGTAATCAATGTATGATACATTCTGTGTATATGTAATTCTGTGTGATTATTTAGGCAACTTGTTAGCCAGGGTTCGTGAAGATAACCAAGAATTTACAACTTTCACACTAAACAAGGTGATGTTTAAATATTGACTGCTATTGATGTAAAAGATTACTAGGTCTTTAAGAGTTTATTCGGAAGATAACAGTTCTATAAACATTCTTTTGTGGTGCCCCAACTTTCTAGTTAATTACATTCACCTGATTAGCTTAATCAGGTAATATGAATTACAGAGAAATGATTTTATAGAATAGCATGTCATATCACTTAATCTGGCATAGCCAAAGACACAACACTGGTGTGAAATGGCAAGCTAGTTAGCGGTGTGTGATATTATTTCAATCGGCGACATCACTCACTCTGAGACCTTGAAGTATTTATTTCCCTTGCTCTGCAAGGGCCATGGATTTTGTGGCGCGATAGGTAACGATGCTTCATGGGAGGCAGTTGTTGATGTGTTCAGAGGGTCCCTGGTTCGAGCCCAGGTTGTGGCAAGGAGAGGGATGGAAGCAATCCTGTTATAATGGCATGAAATTGACTTCCTTGATCGTTCCTGTTCATTGATTGTGTGACTCACTGGGAGGGATGACATGACAACAAATGTGTTTTTCATGAGAAGATTTGAGATGTATGTTGTTTCTCAGCGCTCGGTTCATTGACAGTGCTGCTCTACTGAGCACCGTTGCAAATTGTAGAGCATCCTTTGTACCATAATGTAGGTTTGGAGGCAATGTTTCAGCCAAATAGAAATATAAACTGAAATAAGCAAACAGAATGAACACACACACACACACACACACACACACACACACACACACACACACACACACACACACACACACACACACACACACACACACACACACACACACACACACACACACACACACACACACACACACACACACACACACACACACACACACACACACACACACACACACTGCTATTCAGTTTGGTTTGCTCCAGTGATCATCCACAGAGGAAAGTGAACCTAATTTGCATATAAAGGTTTAGCTGAGGCATATGGAGTTCCTGTATTTACATGTATTGCAATAATAATGATGATGACAACAGCAAATTAGAGCTAAATTAGATTTTGTGAGCTGTTACGGATCATGGAAATGTCACTTAATAGAATTTGCTCCCTACAAGAGGTCCAACGTGTCAGTTGATGTAAATGTCATGCATGCACACACACGTTGTACGCTAGACGTATCACTCTCTCACACGTATGCACACACACACACTTCTCATCCACTAAAAGAACAAGTGTTCACTAGAACGGAAGGCCAGCCCGGAACAATTTGATTCAAAACATTTCGGAATCTCTTTGTTCACATAACTCATTCTTTTAAACTTTCTTTTAAACAAGAATACTGGCAGAGAACGTAGCCAATGTAACCTCTGCATAGAAAACTGACTCAGACATGACTTCATGTCCATCTAAGTGTTATAGCCACCAACATTTTCATACAGTAATAGGGGTAGGGGCATGAGCCAGAGATAGTTTGGTTCAATCAAGGACATTTTGTAATCATATTGCACATCAAGCTATCAGCACACTGACTGATTGGATGATAAATTTACTTCTTAATGTGATGTTATTGCTTCTTGGTAATCACCTTCTGGGATAATGACTTTGTGCATAATCATATGAGCAGCACAGTTGAGCAGTGAAAAGGTTCAAGTTGGACCTTGTAGCAGTTGGAGGGACAGAAATGTTGCAGCTGAAGACGTAGTCTACAGTGCTTTTATCTCCCGATGAATCGGGTGGTCCAGACTTGCAAAAAACGATGATATCTAGCCTACGTACTTCTCAAATCAACTTCATGATAAAAAAAACACTTAAATGCCTTGGAGCAGGCAAACCTGTCTACTCCATTCGGACCCAGGAGGCTATAGGCCTATGACTCTCCTCCCAATTACAGAAATCAGTCCGCCAGACTGCGGCTTCTAAAGTTTATAATTTCCACTTTAAATGTTCAGACTTGATTTGCCCCAATGAAAAATGTGTTAACCCCTACAAAAATGTCCATTTAATTATAATCCACATAATAATTCACATTTCCTGCTGTGAGAAACTGTTCAAATTAAGATCCTACATCTGTATATTGGCTTAGCCCCTCACTGGGACATACTCTTCACACAACTGGTATCGTCCTCGCAGGAAAACCAGGTCGGCCTATAGGAACGCGACTGTGCGAGCACTGGTTAAAGGCTCCTAAGCCAACGTCCGAAACCTGACACAATATGACGGAGCTAACACATTTGATGGACATAAAGTGAACTTCTACCTCGTGAGTCTAACAAATGTGCACTTCACACACAGTGTGTTTAGAGGCTGAAAATGTCTACAACAGTAGGCTATGGGCCGAAATGGTGGAATGCCAGCAATTATTTTAAGAGGTGATGGAATGTAGATTTAACAGAAATGATGTAAAACTTGGGGAAACATGAATAAATATTTATTATAGAAAAACAAAGCATTCTCAAAATTGGCTGAAATTTGGAGCGGGCGAGAAGCTTGGTGTGTTTTCACCACAGAAAAAACACAACAGGTTAACATTGACAGTTCGTTTTGGAACTCTTTAAAGCGACAATCAGCAGTTGAGACATCATTTTTTTGGACTAAATTAATTATATGTACCCATTGATTATTGAAGAATATAAGTTAGAACTGCCTTGTGCTTAATTCAACTATCATATCCCATCAGAACCCAAAACATAAGCTTGCTTTAGTCCAATGCTTTTAAACAAAGTCAATATTAAACAAACACTGGTTAAAACCTCAAAACATGGTTTAAACTATAATTTTGGATATCATGGATGATCAGTCCTTGCATCCTCTGCCTATGAATTTGAGAGTGATTACATTTCTCCTCCCTATCCCTCAGCTTTTTATCGAAACCGTGGCGGGGAGGGCACTTTGTTTGTCTTTCAACTGCTGATTGACCCTTTCAAACTATGTCATGTCAAATCAAGCTTTATTTGTCACATGCGCCGAATACAACAAGTGTGGACCTTACTGTGAAATACTTACTTACACTTAACCAACAGTGCAGTTCAAGAAGAGGTAAGAAAATATATACCCAATAAACTAATGTAAAAATAATAAAAGTAACACAGTAACATACAAATAACAAGGCTATATACAGGGAGTACTGGTACCGAGTTACTGTGCGGGGGTACAGGTTAGTGCCCCCGCACAGGTAATGCATATATATGACTATGCATATATAATAAACAGCAAGTAGCAGCAGTGTACAAAACAAATGGGGGGGATCAATTTAAATGGTCCGGTAGCCATCTGATTAATTGTTCAGCGGTCTTAAATGCTTGAGGGTAGAAGTTCCTAAGGAGCCTTTTGGTCTTAGACTTGGCGGTCCGGTATGACTTGGGTGACCGGAGTGATGCAACCGGTCAGGATGTTCTTGATGGTGCAGCTGTAGAATTTTTTGAGGATCTGGGGACCCATGCCGAATCTTTTCAGTCTCCTGAGGGGGGAACATTTTTTGTCGTGCCCTCTTCACGACTGTCTTGGTGTGTTTGGACCATGATAGATCATTGGTGATGTGGACACCAAGGAACTTGAAACTCTTGACCCGCTCAACTACAGCCCTGTCGATGTTAATGGGCCTGTTCGCCCCACCTTTTCCTGTAGTCCACAATCATCTCCTTTGTCTTGCTCACATTGAGGGTGAGGTTGTTGTCCTGGCATCACACTGCAAGTTCTCTGACCTCCTCCCTATAGGCTGTCTCATCGTTGTCAGTGATGAGGCCTACCACTGTTGTGTCATCAGCAAACTTAATGATGGTGTTGGACTCGTGTTGGCCACGCAGTCGTGGGTGAACAGGGAGTACAGGATGGGACTGAGTACACACCCATGAGGGGCCCCAGTGTTGAGGATCAGCATGGCAGATGTGTTGTTGCCTACCCTTACCACCTGGGGGTGGCCCATCAGGAAGTCCAGGATCCAGTTGCAGATGGAGGGGTGTAGTCCCAGGGTCCTTAGCTTAGTGATGAGCTTCGTGGGTACTATGGTGTTGAACGCTGAGCTGTAGTCAATGAACAGCATTCTCAGGTGTTCCTTTTGTCCAGGTGGAAAAGGGCAGTGTGGAGTGTGATTGAGATTGCGTCATCTGTGGATCTGTTGGGGCAGTATGAGAATTGGAGTGGGTTCAGTGTTTCCGGGAGGATGCTGTTGATGTGAGTGCTACGGGGCGGTAATCATTTAGGCAGATTATCTTCGCTTCCTTGGACATAGGGACTATGTTGGTCTGCTTGAAACATGTAGGTATTACAGACCCGGTCAGGAAGTGGTTGAAAATGTCAGTGAAGACACTTGCCAGTTGGTCCACGCATACTTTGAGTACACGTCCTGGTATTCCGTCTGACCCCGCGGCTTTGTGAATGTTGACCTGTTTAAAGGTTTTGTTCACACCGGCTACTGAGAGCGTTATCACACAGTCATTCAGACCAGCTGGTGCTCTCATGCATGCTTCGTGTTGCTTGCCTCAAAGCAAACATAAAAGGCATTTAGCTTGTCTGGTAGGCTCGTAGTCCGTAACAGTTTTCAGGCCCTGACACATCTGACGAGTGTCAGGGCCGGTTTCAATCTTAATCCTGTGTTGACGCTTTACTTGTTTGATGGTTCGTCTGAGGGCATAGCGTGATTTCTTTTTTTAAGCGTCCGGATTAGTGTCTCACTCCTTGAAAGCGGCAGCTCTAGTCTTTAGCTCGATGCTGATGATGCCTTGATGCCATGGCTTCTGGTCGGGGACGATGTCGTCGACTCACTTGTTTATGAAGCCGATCACTGAGTAGAACCGATGGCTGTGGGAGTTTACTGCGCTCGCATACGGATTCTCAGAAGGCAGCCCGACCTGCACCCCGTCAAATGGCATAGATTTGGGCCTGTTCCCGGGAAAGCAGTATATCCTTTTCGTTGGACTCGTTAAAGGAAAAAGCTTCTTCCAGTTCGTGGTGAGAAATCGCTGTTCTGATGTCCAGAAGTTATTTCCGGTCATAAGAGACAGTAGCAGCAACATTATGTACAAAACAAGTTAGAAACAACGCAAAGATAGCACAGTCATGTGTGTTCATAATCTATGAATCTTTAATAGGTTTCTTGCAATTACTAGAAAACAACTTCAAAAATAACAACCAACTTGACCAAGTTGTCATTTCAGTTCCATTTCTAGGATTACTAAATTGGCATCATGAAAAGGACAGCCATTAACACCAACTTTGTTCAGCTTAGCAGACATCGTTAGCTACTGCCAATTAGGCAAAAACATCCAGTCAAATGTCTTTGAATCTTGTCCAATTACTCTAGTGACAGAGCCCCCCGTTTCTTCTATCATATTTTGAAATATTAAATCTTTAAAAAACAGATGTTAATAATTCATTTGCAGTGCCTTCAGAAAGTAGTCATCACTTACTTCCCATTTTGTTGTGATACAGCCTGGATTCAAAACGGATTACATATATTTGTTTCTCTCATCGATCAACACACAATACCCCATAATGACAAAGTGAAAACATGTTTTAATACAAATGTATTAAATTAAATACAGAAATATATCATTTAGATAAGTATTCACATCCCTGAGTCAATACTTTGTAGAAGCACCTTTGGCAGTGATTACAGCTGCCTTATAGCTGTCTTACAGTGTCTTTCTGGGTAAGTCTCTGAAAGCTTTCCACACATGGATTGTGCAACATTTGCACATTCTTCTTCTTTTTTGTCTTTTTTTTTTAAAGCTATGGCAAACTGGTTGCTGATCATTGCTAGACAACCATTTTCAGGTCTTGCCATAGTTTTTTAAAAGTAGATTTAAGTGAAAATTGTAACTCGGCCACTCAGGAGCACTCACTTTCTTCTTGGTAAGCAACTCCAGTGTAGATTTGGCCTTGTGTTTTAGGTTATTGTCCTGCTGAAAGGTGAATTAATCTCCCAGTGTCTGATGGAAAGCAGACTGAACCAGGTTTTCCTTTAGGATTTTGCCTGTGCTTAGCAACCATTGTTTCTTTTTTATTCTGAAAAACTCCCCAGTCCTTAACGATTACAAGCATACCCATAACATTATGCAGCCACCACCATGCTTGGAAATACGGAGAGAGGTACTCAGTAATGTGTTGTATTGGATTTGTCCCAAACATAATACTTTGTATTCAGGACAAAAGTTAATTGCTTTGCCACATTATTTTTGCAGTATTACTTTAGTTGCAAACAGGCATGTTTTGGAATATGTTTTATTTTCTATAGGCTTCCTTTTCACTCTGTCAATTAGGTTAGTATTGTATAAACTACAAGTTTGTTGATCCTATCACAGCCATTCAACTCTAACTGTTTTAAAGTCACCATTGGCCTCATGGCGAAATCCCTGAGTGTTTTCTTTCCTCTCTGACAACTGAGTTAGGAAGGACACCTCTATCTCTGTAGTGACTGGATGTATTGATACACCATCCAAAGTGTAATGAATAACTTAACCATCCTCAAAGGGACATTCAATGTCTGCTTTTTTATGTTTACCCATTTACCAATAGGTGCCCTTCTTTGCGAGGCATTGGAAAACCTCCCTGGTCTTTGTGTTTGAATTTGTGTTTAGAATTCCTCCTCACCTCATTTCACTTTATACAGTATGTGTTTACCTTGTATGTTTTGGAAATCAATCAGAATTCTTCTAACTGTGGATATCTGATCTGTGATTCCTCAGCAAACTGTGGAGTTCTGAGATTTGTTGTCTCGTGCTTTTATGTTATGTTTTATGTTCTTTTTGTTCTTTTTGTTCTGTCATGTATGACGTGTGTAGCTTTCTGAATCGTTCCATCAGTTGTTGATGTATGCTTCCATCTACCTTGATCTCCCCTATACGTGTGCCAGGGCTGGAGCAGTGTGCAGGTTGTGTGTGCCAGAGACCAGCGGCAGATGGGCCACATCTACAACAATCCCCACTACATTAAGCAAACAGGACGCAAAACTGAATCAAAGAACTTGCTCACAACATGGACAAAATAACGTTCATTGTCTCAGGGTGAGTACACATGCAGCTGTTACTGGGTGGTAGTGGGGGGTTGGGGAGTCCCAGGACACAGTGTTGGCTGGGGAGGAAGGGAGGTCAGGAAGGTCCATTGGGTGGAATGAGTTCTGGGGAAACAATCTGCTGTGACTGACCGGAAGATGATCAGGTCATACAAATGGGTTTAGAAACAAGATGTGTTTCTCTTGGATCGGACGGCAGCTTGACGTGAGTGGATGAGTCACTGGGTAGGCCGATGTTTTGTGTAGATTGGCCAAGTGTTGAGATTGAATTGTGGGCTTGGCTCGACCTCTTTCCCTTTAGAAATTGAGGGCCCTGGCCTGGCTTGGGACAACCGCTTAGCAGAGAAATCCAAGAAAAGGTGTGGTTCCATCTTGCTTTGTTCTAAAATACAACACAGAAATGAGTTGAGAGGATAGGTTAAATGAGGGAAGGGGATCTGTAAAATGAGTTGAGGGGATCGGTGAAATGAGGGGAGGGGATCGGTGATATGAGGGGAGGTGATCGGTGAAATGAGGGGACTGAATCGGCAAAATGAGGTGAAGGGATCTGTGAAATGAGGTTAGGGGATCGGTGATATGACGTGGGTGGATCGTTTAAATGGGGGGAGTGGATAGGTGAAATGAGGGGAGTGGATAGGTGAAATGAGGGGACTGGATCGGTGAAATGAGGGGAGTGGATCGGTGAAATGAGGGGAGGGGATTGGTGAAATGAGGTGAGGTGATCGGGGAAATGACGGGTGGATCGTTGAAATGAGGGGAGGGGATCAGTGAAAAGAGGGATCTGAAATGACGCGAGGGGAGCGGTGAAATGACGCGAGGGGATCGGTAAAATGAGGGGAGGGGATCTGTTAAATCAGAGGAGGGGGTTTGTGAAATGAGGAGAGTGGATCGGTAAAATGAGAGGAAAGGATCAGTAAAATCAGGGGAGGGGATTTGGAAAATGATGCGGGTGGATAGGTGAAATGAGGCGAGAAATGAGGGGAGGGGATCGGTGGAATTAGGAGACAGGATCAGTAAAACGAGGGGAAAGAATCAGTGAAATGAGGGATCTGTAAAATCGGGAGGGGATCCATGACATGAGAGGAGGGAATTGGTAAAATAAGTTGAGAGGATAGGTTAAATGAGGGAAGGGGATCTGTAAAATGAGTTGAGGGGATCAGTGAAATGAGGGGAGGTGATCGGTGAAATGAGGGGAGGGGGATCAGTGGAGATCAGTAAATTAGGGTATCGGTGAAATGAGGAGAAAGGATCAGTGAAAAGAGGGATCTGTGAAATCAGGGGAGGGGATCGGTGAAATGATGCGAGGGGATTAGGGAAATGACGGGTGGATCGTTGAAATGAGGAGAGTGGATAGATGAAATGAGAGGAAATGATCGGTGAAATGAGTGGAAATGGCATGGGTCCCTAGATCCTCAAAAGGTTCTACAACTGCACCATCGAGAGTATCCCGGCCGGTTGCATCATTACCTGGTATGGCAACAGCTCGGCATCTGACCGTAAGGCGCTACAGAGAGTAGTGGCCCCAGTACATCACTGGGGCCAAACTTACTGCCAACCAGTAAGCTTATTGTGTTACTTTTTATTTTTACTATATTTTAGTCTAAATATTTCTTAACTCTTCTTGCACTGTTGGTTAAGCATTTCACGGTAAAGTCTACACTTGTTGTATTCAGCATATGTAACAAATAAAGTTTGATTTGATTTGAAATGATTGGTGAAATCAGAGGAGGGGATTGGTGAAATGAAAGCGTGGGGTTCAGTGAAATGAGGCGAGGGAATCGGTGAAATGAGGCGAGACGATTGATGAAATTAGGGGATCGGTGAAATGAGGTGAGGTGATCAAATCAAATTGTATTTGTCACATACACATGGTTAGCAGATGTTAATGCGAGTGTAGCGAAATGCTTGTGCTTCTATTTCCGACCATGCAGTAATATCTAACAAGTAATCTAACCTAACAATTTCACAACAACTACCTTATACACACAAGTGTAAAGGAATTAATAAGAATATGTACATAAAAATACATGAATGAGTGATGGCCGAACGGCATAGGCAAGATGCAGTAGATTGTATAGAGTACAGTATATACATATGAGATGACGGGGGTGGATCGGTGAAATGAGGGGAGGGGATCTGTGAAATGAGGGGAGGGGATCGGTGAAATAACGGGGGTGGATCGGTGAAATGAGGTGAGGGGATCGTTGAAATGAGTTGAGGGGATCGGTGAAATGATGGTGAGGGGATCGGTGAATTGAGGGAAGAGAATCTGTGAAATGTGGCGAGGGGATCTGTGAAATAACGGGGGTGGATCGGTAAAATGAGGTGAGGGGATCGGTGAATTTAGGGAAGACAATCTGTGAAATGAGGTGAAGGGATCGGTGAAATTATAGGGGTGGATAGGTGAAATGAGGGGAGGGGATCAGTGAAATGAGGGGAGGGGATCGGTGACATGAGGGACAGTCCATATTTCACACTCTAGTTCATGCTTTGTCTGCCTTATTACACTTAGGCTACTGTTTGCAGGTCATAGCCAAGGAGGCAGTTCTTCCCCAAAAATGTTTTGCAGAGATGAAGAGGGAAACACATTTTCATCAGGTGGTTTGTTGTCCAGGCCAATTCAGAAATCTCTGACTGCCACAACCCCTAATTACTTTGCATCAATCTCCTTCCCCTCCTTTGTACGCAATGCCCCCCTCCCTCTTTCTCTCTATCCCCTCTGCTTGTCTTACTGTTTGTAACAACAGGCATATCATTATTACAGCAGGAACATTTGAAAAGAACGTACATGTACAACAATCAGAATGTTAATGTATGTTGTATTGAATGTAGGAAGTAAAGTTTAGGTTAAAAGCTTCATTCTGACGCCGTCCATCTACAGAGATTTGTGTCTTTTTAAAGGTGTTACTGTCGGTGTTATGGCCGTTAATCTGGTTCTGAAACACACACATAGACATTTATATAGTGTTCTTTCTTCCTGTTTGGCTCAGATCGAGCTGCTAATAAACTGCAAATTATTCACTGTCAGAGGAGCGTATTGCAGATCGGGAAGTTGACTTAATTAAAAGGTTGTGGTCTCCTGAGAGAAACATTGCCTCATGACAGCGGAGTTCATTTTCATCTAGCCTTACCTCCTGCTAATGGTATGACACTGTGACATACAGGCACACACATACACACACACAAAACACACACACTAATGGCAGAGAAACTGTGACAGCCTCTGACTCATAATAGTTTTTTTCCTGTCACTTCATTGTCACAAAGCGCCTCTCTGCCTCTCTGTACAGTAAGTAGCTCCATTTCCCTCCAGCATCCCACTGCAAGCTGTAACTCTGCCACTCCACAAATGACAGGAAATACATTGTAGAAAACACTTTTGTTTCTAAACAGTTTTTTTGTTCTTTCACTGTGTGATAGGTTTTTCTTTTCTTTTTTCATTGTATTATTTTTTCTGGATTTAAAACGACCTTCTCAAGGGTTCAATTTACATCATAATGAGTTCTGAAATGGTTTATGTTGTTTTATTAAGCGGAGGACTCCGAATCTGCAAGGTGACATTTATTTTAAACAATAACGTTCCATTTGCCAAATTTAAATAGAGAATCCGCTGAACCCCAAGTAATTGAAAGGGGGCTCAGTACACCCACCAGTGAAATGGTGTCGCAACAGAGGCCTATTCATTTCCCCTTTTCTCCTCTGTCATCACAGGTCCACTCGGGAGTGATGAAGGAAGGATAGATTAAGAGGTGTTCGTCGGCTCCAGAGAAAGGCCGGAATGATTCGTATTGTTTGACGCTAGGTATGCAATAGGGTTCATACCTAAAGTGAGCAGCTTCACATGTTCCTGTGTTCAGATAAGAAGTTGTGTCTATGTACGTAATACTGTTCACTGTTTGCTTGAAACAAATACCCTTTGAGGAGATCCTTTTTTTCATTCACATTTGATCCAACCTGTGTTCACTAGTATATCTAGCAGAGACTTGTGAGTCAAGGGGTTCAATAGCTAGATCACTGCTTTGGTTTTCAAGCTCAGTTTAAAAAAAAAAAAACATCCACAGCAGCTCTAAATGTAATCCACTTGTGGAAGAAGGAGTGTGTGTCACGGGAATATCCCGGGTTGGACACACACACACCTGTGGAAGGAGGAGTGTCACAACATATCTGGTTAATTACACAGAGTGGGCTCAGTGGCTGCTGGCTGCTTCTGATTCATGTACTCTACAGAGGCAGGGGAGCTAAGTGTTTGTGACGGGACACCTGAGGAGTGTAATTGGGAAATAATCAAATGGTAATTTTACTGCAATATTACCGACAGTAACTAGTCTATACTAGTGTTTTTATTGGTGATTCCCCTTGCCACTCTATTGTAAGCCAACGTTTTTTTGTTTTGTTTTGTCTTGCCTCCACCCACTCAATATATAATCTTACTGGCTGGTTTGTGTAGCTTGCTTACGAGGGGCGGTGTTTGAGTGAGACCCATCTCAGTCAACGAGCGTCAAACCAGCGGTAAGTTAAATGGTTGCAAAGCACTGTACACCAAAAGTGATTTTTATACTCCTAAGTGCAGATCGGAATACACAAGTTATATCAATTTGGTTATTAACATTGCCGGAACATTAGACAGGAGATCCGGTGTTTCTTTTGTGGTGCATTTTGTTGAATATAATTTCAGCTAAGGCTGGTTATTCAATGTGTCTGGGGGGGGTCATGTCTTTTCTACAGCGTATACAGAGAGTACGATGATTATCTGTGGCGGCTGCATTGCATGATGTGCTAGCTGTGCTGTTTCCTATTAGGAGCATTGCTGAAATTGTTATTATTATATTTGGCATTGCATGTATTCCTGTTGTAAACTTGTATTATTTTAGGTAACTATGGTTACCCCAGTCAACAACTCCAAACAAGTGTGCATGCAGAGAGTAGGATGAGGATCTGCGGTGGCTCCATTGGATTAAGTGCTATCCGTGCGGTTTTCTATCAGATAGTAAACTGTGCTACATGCCGGAGTCCTTGTGGATGATTTTTGACAACACAAGAAGAGCACTGTTCCACTGTTATCGTAAAGAAATAGCTGTGTCCTGAGTTTGTGCCTCCTCTTCAGCCTGAAGGAAGTCTTGGCTCAACAAGAAAAAAGTCAGCCTCACATGGCCTAGTGCTTGACCTGGTTTGACCGTAAAGAGCTTGTAACATTGTACCCAAGACCAAATGTCTATGGAAGCATGCTAACATTAAACAGCCAATAATGGAACATCCGTGTTCAACCATGTTTGGCCCACAGATCGGGTTAAGTGTTGAATAACTTGACAGATTTTTAATACAGTTTTTTGGCTGCCCAAATATCCATGTAGCTGGTAACGCTGTCCCTTTTAGAGTTAATGTTCATTTTTTAGTAGGGCTGTAGTTAATGTTTATCCATAACATACCAGTGACCCAGAAGTGTCTGAGGATATCAAAGATGAGAGGACCTTTTAAGGGTGCAGATCAAACGCTGAGCCTCTTAGCCATCCCCATCCTCTTTCCAATGAACTTTTAAACCAACCAACCAGTGACTGAGAAGATCTGACACACTTACAGTGCTTCCCACTCCGTCATATGATAATTGTGTGTGCGTGCGTAGCGATTAAGATGTCACACAGCGTCCAAGTCTCTCAAAAAACAAAAATATAATTTAAGTGAAAGCAAATCTTGGTCTATTATCCTAACCTAAGACCTGGCGCAGAGCAAAGGGTCTGTCTGGGTCAAACAAGCAGCCTCTTTTTGAAGTGTCAGATAAATTAGGGCGTGTAAGGGAGTATGCGAGGGGGCATTGTAATGAAATGAGCCTTTGCGATTAGCCTAGCCGCTGTCTTTTTGAGGTCAGAGGTATAGGCTTGTGGAATACCAAAAGAAAGTCACATCATACTAACATCCCTGGTACACCAATCCACTATGGAACAGAATTGTAAAAGTTCCCTTTTCACTCGTAAATCGCGACATGGGGTGTTGTCTCTATGTTTGTTGGCTGACCAAGTCTGAGGTGTGCTGTGTCGGTGTCATGTCATGTCACATGGCCTGTATATAGCATGGGAGAACGCCTGCCCCCTCTCATTGAAGCCATGGAAGTTCAAGGCCGACCACGGTATTGATGGCAATGTTAGCAGAAAATAGGATCCCCCATTATAGTGAATGGAGAAATGCAGATCTTTGTGGTCCATCTTTGTGTAAATGAAATATTTTTGTCGAAGACATTCATGGTACAAATAATTGCTTCTAATACACCAGATAGATACAAGGTTCTCCCATTTCCACATATGAACTCTGGAGCTCTGTCAGAGTGACCATCGGGTTCTTACTCACCTCCCTGGCCAGCTCTAGAAAGTGTCTTGGTGGACCCTAACATCTTCCATTTAAGAATGATGGAGGCCACTGTGTTCCTGGGGACCTTCAATGCTGGACACATTTTTTCGTCCCCTTCCCCAGATCTGTGCCTTGACACAATCCTGTCTTGGAGCTCTACAGACAATTCCTTCGACCTCATGGCTTGGTTTTTGGTCTGACATGCACTGTCAACTGTGGGACCTTATATAGACAGGTGTGTGCCTTTTCCACCACCGGTGGACTCCAAGTTGTAGAAACATCAATGGATGATCAATGGAAACAGGATGCACCTGAGCTCAATTTTGAGCCTCATAGCGAATGGTCTGAATACTTATGTAAATGAAGTTTTTTTTTTTTTTTTTTGTCTTGTTATTATGGGGTATTGTGTGTAGATTGCTGAATTCTTTTTATTTAATTCATTTTAGAATAAGGCTGTAACGTAACAAAATGTCATGAGGTTTGAACACTTTCCAAATGCACTGTATATGTCTGATTTATTTTCAATTTGCACACAGAAGAAGTTAAGGATAATTTAGTTGCTAATGGCAGCCTGTAGTACCCTAGTCGGCCTTCAACTTGTTTAATCAATGAGAAGGGGCAACACTGAACTAGCCTTCCTGGTTTTGCTCAAACTGCGCATGTTAGGTAAAGGAATGTCTCCATTACTCTCCATCTTAAACGACTTCATTTGGCTTCAATGCGCTATTGAGTCTTCACATAAGAATTAATAGTGTCATTTGATCAATGGCTTTGTCCATTTATTTAAACAGTCATTGGTCGCAAAGGCTCAAGGTAAACTAATGAGCAGTGAACTGTAGGTCAGCCAATAGAGCGATTGAGAATTCCTTTTTATTCAGTCCAACAGACAAGATCAACTATATCAACCTTGTTGAAAACAACCCTTTTTTTTGGTGACTACAGTATATTAGTTAATAATTACATTCACTCTTAATTACTTTTTAATTCAGTTTTACTTTGATTCAGTCAAACTTGCTATCCATGTTAGTCTCATTCATTGCAACAGTTGGAAGTATAACAATTAACATGTTGTTATGGTGTTGGTTTGTTTCATATGTAATAACACTTTTCCACATTAATTACCCATAATGCAGCTTGACATCTAATTATCTCATTGCCTAGGAGGAAAATCCTTTTTTTTTTTCTTGTCTGACCTTAGTTATTTATACCTAATGTTGCCCCAGGCAACCTCTGGTGTCACATCCATGCACACACATCTGAACCAGTTTTCATACTGGGCAGTTGCCAAGTTTCCTATATCAGCTAGGAAAAGCTTGCATCAATTTGCATTAGATTTAGTTTATTTTGCCTGTAGTTAAAGCAGGTAGACTCTTAATTGCCTGATGTAGGCTACTACGTTGTACTACAAAGCAATGGTCTTTATGCCTGATTATGGCAACACACACACTTCATGCTTTACACACGAAGACAAGCATATAACATACTAACAGACACTGTACGTACTCACATACAGGCACATTTTCACAAATCTTCAACAATACCAGGCGTTGTCAGTAGGTGACTGGTGAAAGACATGGGCCAATCAGACACCTCTACACCCATCGACATCACAGCATTCCTACAGATCTAAAGGTGTGTTTATGTTGACTGGTCCCAGATCTTCCTGGTGTTGGTGGTCTTGCATCTCCTGGTTTGTAGTGTACTGTATGTAGCCTGGTTGCTTGGCAGCTGCTGAGCTGAGTGGAGAATGACAGTGAAGTAGGGAACCGCTCTTCGTTGTGTACTGTCTGCTGACTGGGCCGATATCTAATGCATCAGATGTGGGGGATAGAAGAATTGGATTTACTAGGCCTATACTGTAGTGGTCTCCATTCAGATCAGATGCCAGAGTGAAATCATACAGCAGAGAGCAGAGGCACATATATTACAGTGAGCAGACGATGGGATGGAATAATATATCAAATACATTTATTTAACCTTTAATTAGCCAAGCCTGTATCGTTGCAAATGACAATGGCTCTTTCAAGAGAGACCCGGATACAATGTTGCTAATAAGATGGATGGTAAGTATCAATTTCTTAGATGTATCAATATTCCTTAATCAGAAGGGATATGAAAGAAGACGTTCTGTTGAAGGACTGGTGTGTGTGTCAGAGAGGGACCATAGGGAGCTCGTGTTTGAAGGACATGAGGAGGAAGCTGCTGTATCAGATATCAGTGTCCTCACTAAGGGGAATCAGTATAGTGTTGTCAAAAACTTGATCCAAAGATATGGCAGAGACTAATTTAATTATTTAAAGTCTAAGGGGGATCATAGCTATTTGATTTCAGAACCCCTTTAGGTTAAAGAAATATATATATATATATATATATATATTTCAAAATTATTTGATAAAATATTGAATTAGGCCTTTACTACTAGCCCAGAGAAACGCACATTCATAAATGGCACAACAAAAAAAGTTACAAAGAAAAATAAATAATAAGAATCAAGGTTTTGAAGTGTTTGTCCTATTTAGGAGATACAATACATCTCAGGAACAGTTATTTTATACAGCAACAGTTCCAGAACACAATGGTCTTGTGTTACGGTGCAGACATAACAAGAGTATATGAAATGCCTAACATCAGAACCGAGCATAAACCTTAAGACGTTTCAACAGCTCACCCCAATTCTGCCACCACAATTCCCCCTTTGATGCCATGAAAACCATAATCATCACCATACATGATATATCTGAGCTGTCAGACAGAACTTAAAACCTTCTGGGAAAAAATGACATTTTCATTTTACACTAAAAGGGGTGATCTGAATGGACCTCCTGAACGGTAACTTAATAATAATAATCGGGGGAGACGGGAAGTTCATAGGGATCGGGTTCATTTCGATGACAGTAGGTACTATCATCTCTGATAGGGACATCTGGGTGAAAGGATGAAACAGTGGCCTGATCCGTCAGGTAATTTTAAGCTGACTTCTGTGGTCATGACCATCTGGTGGGGAGGGGATACTGCTGTTTCACACAATCTCCTCACCAAGGTCATCAGGCATGAGAACAGAGAACAATAGCAGGAGGAATCCAACCAGTACCAGGAGACATTGCAACACAAGAGTTTCAATGTTCTCAAAGGCTAGCTTTCACATATGCAAACAGATCCCAAACCCACTCGTTATCTCGCTTTGCCACAGTATCAACCAGATGTCTAATAGTGGCAAATGACTCAGCAAAACCCATAGGGGAGTCTGGAATATAAGTATAGCATTCTTGACCAGCTACCGCACAGGTGCCTCCCTTATATGCTAGGAGAATATCCAAAGCCAATCTATTCTGTAAGACCATAGTACCTATAGCCACAAGTTCAGCAGTAAATTATTCAATAGCAGTAGCATTGCCCATTCTTTGCTAGTTCTCTAATGGAATCAAGTGCAACTGTCAAAACGTAATTAGGGATTAATGCAGAGGGGAAAAAAATGTTTTGCAGGACAAGATGCAGTGGTCCTCCTATACAAGTTGGAGAAAGGGTGATTTGTAGGTATTGGGATAGTACGCACAGCAGGAACAACATAGGCAGCATAGCATGATCCTGACCAATTTTTAGACAGATAATAGTAGGTGTTCCCCCCACATATACATAGTTCCACTTACTGAGGACATACACTACCATTCAAAAGTTCAAAAGTTTGGAGGAAATTGGCTCCAATTAAGCGCCGTCCACAGGGTATGGCATGGTGTTCCAAACTGGAGTGATAGCCTTACTTCTTCAAGACCTCTTTTACCCGGTACAAATCTTCCATTTTACCACCACCAAAGCACCCTCAGACCATCACATTGCCTCCACGATGATTGACAGATGGCGACAAGCACTCCTCCAGCATCATCACATTCTTTCTGCATCTCACGAATGTTCTTCTTTCTGATCCGAACTTTTGCCAATCTTAATATTTAATTTTTATTGGCCAGTCTGAAATATGGCTTTTTCTTTGCAACTCTGCCTACAAGGCCAGCATCCCGGAGTTGCCTCTTCACTGTTGACGTTGAGACAGGTGTTTTGCAGGTACTATTTAATGAAGCTGCCATTTGAGGACATGTGAGGCGTCTGGTTCTCAAACTAGACACTCTAATGTACTTGTCCTTTTGCTCAGTTGTACGCCGGGGCCTCCCACTCCTCTTTCTATTCTGGTTAGGGCCAGTTTGCACTGTTCTGTGACGGGAGTAGTACACAGCGTTGTACGATATCTTTTCTTGGAAATGTCTCACATGGAATAGCTTTCTTTTTTCAGAACAAGAATAGACTGACGAGTTTCAGAAGAAAGGTCTTTGTTTCTGGCCATTTAACCCCAGATACTCAACAAGTCTAAAGAAGGCCAGTTTTATTGCTTCTTTAATCAGGACAACGGTTTTCAGCTGTGCTGGCATAATTGATCAACTTGGATTAGCTAACACAACGTGCCATTGGAACACAGGAGTGATGGTTGCTGATAATGGGCCTCTGTACGCCTATATAGATATTCCATAAAAAATATGCCGTTTCGAGCTACAATAGTCATTTTCAACATTAACAATGTCTACACTGTATTTCTGATCAATTTGATGTTGTTTTATTGGAAGGAAAATGTACTTTTCTTTCAAAAACAAGGACATTTCTAAGTGACCCCAAAGTTTTGAACACTAGTATACGTTTAGCATACACACTGACATTCTTAAGTTTATAACGTATCCCTAATGACATGTTAAGGTGGAATGTTCCTTTTCTCAACAGGAAGGGCAGGGTTATGTTATTGTAGACAGAAAGGTTATACTTACAATGACTATCCCCCAACTGGAGACCGGTTCCATTTGCTATATAACACATAACCTGGGGGAGAGTAGACCAGGGTGATGGGTTGCTTGGGAAGAGAGGTGTGATTATTAAAATCTTCTCATATAAAACACCTCATCCTCCACCCAATCAAGCATGGTTACCTGCTTTGGTCCACATCAATGTTTCATAAGCACCGAGGGGTACAGCTCGTAATGGCATAGTCTCAGCACTGTCTAGTAACAATCCACAAACCAAACAATCTGATACATTCTGTAGTACAGAGACATTACTAGCTAAATGTAAGAAAGTGTTTGACCTGGGGAAAACCCCATCATGTTCATATCCTCTTTTTTTCCCTCTTCAGGTCTGTGGGGTCGTCAGAGTCCAGGCAGGTTTCATATGTGCTCTTCTTGGCTTCACCCTGTGGAAGCCGGGCCTTGTTGGAGCAGAGAGGTCGGGGAGAGGTCACTAGCACTTTCACCTGCCTCGAAGTCTGCTACCACCCAGAGGATGAGTCCCAGGATGAGCAGAGTGCCCCTAGTAACATCTTCCTGCTCTGCTACTTGCTTGCAGTGGGAGGCGTGGATCCAGGTGTCTTTTCCTAAGCACTTTACATCTGTTACGGGGGTGAGGGCGATCTGATGTGGTCCGTTCTATCTGGGTTTTTAAAGGTGCCTCCTGACCATTACCCAACTTCCAGACTGGAGATCGCAATATGGACGGTCATCTGGGAGGGTCTGGGCATCGGAGGCCTGTGAGTGAACAGCTCGGATACAGTTAGTCAGAGAGCTATACAGCACTTCATCATAGTGTCATCCAACAGATGCAGATCTGGGATAGCACATGGAGGGGATGCTGGGGTTCTCATAGGCCTTGCCAAATCAATTTGCATATTTTACTAATGGGCCCCAGGGAACTGGTAGTCAAGACTAAGAAGTGGGTACTCATTTTCCTGCATTGTGTTCTTGGCAAATCGGTGCATGTAGTACATTTTCTGCATGCACTGACCGTTCACTTTTTGGACACATGACTCACACCGTCATTACATGCTTCCAAGGTAACCCAACAGTGTCTGTGGCGAATCGTAAAACCCTCCCCATATGTAGCCAACAGAGTATGAAATTGATATAATTGGTTACAGTAATCAACCACTTATGAGAGTAGCTTGTTATTGGCTGGAGTACACAACAGGGCTTTCTCTCTCAGCCCTGGGGAGGAAACCCTCCCTAAAACCAGAGAGCTCAATGGATTCTTACAAACATTTAATTAGTTTCAGAAACCACCTACAGAATGACATTTCTATGAGGGCATGGGAATGTGTAGGAATAGCTTTGCTTTACTGCCCACCTACATTTCTTCAGAAGGAAAAAAATTAAAATAAACTAATCAGAATAACAGGTAACCTTTTAATTACAACCCTTGATAACTCATAATGAAATCATTTTATCGCATAAAGGAATTGAAGAAAAAGTCAAATAGACTAGACAGGAGTTTCTCACACCACTCATGCACTATTGGTGAGTAGCTCACCCGCCCCTCCCTTTGTGAGTTCTTCAAAGTTCAGTGGCAGTACCCTGTCTCTCTCCATCTCGCCTGTCTGAATTAGAATAAGAGGTATTGATGAATCACTTCGTAATTATCAACGTTTACATGTTATATTTATAGGTAGCACTTAAACAGGCCAAATCATCATCATCATCATATCCATCATCATCCACTGAAAGAGGATGAGGAAAACCATAGGGACATTGTGATTCAAAGTGTTCCAGTGATTTAATGTATTTAAATTCTTGACGAAGGTTCTGATATCTTGGCGATTATATTTTTTGGCGGAAGCTATGCCAATCTTTGTCTGAGACTTTAATTCCCAAATCTTTTTAGACAGTCATGCAGTGCTTTTAACCTTATCTTTATCAAATGATCCGTAAGGGGACCACTCTGAACTTCTCTGAGTACGTCTACCCCACTTACATGCGTCTAAAATTCACCCGGATCAGCACTTTCACTGGTTATTTTGGAGTGTTTATCTCCATTTACATTTACATTTAAGTCATTTAGCAGACACTCTTATCCAGAGCGACTTACAATCTCCCATGATTTCTAATTGTCTTCTTACTCTTGTACAGTGCCTTGCGAAAGTATTCGGCCCCCTTGAACTTTGCGATCTTTTGCCACATTTCAGGCTTCAAACATAAAGATATAAACTGTATTTTTTTTGTGAAGAATCAACAACAAGTGGGACACAATCATGAAGTGGAACGACATTTATTGGATATTTCAAACTTTTTTAACAAATCAAAAACTGAAAAATTTGGCGTGCAAAATTATTCAGCCCCTTTACTTTCAGTGCAGCAAACTCTCTCCAGAAGTTCAGTGAGGATCTCTGAATGATCCAATGTTGACCTAAATGACTAATGATGATAAATACAATCCACCTGTGTGTAATCAAGTCTCTGTATAAATGCACCTGCACTGTGATAGTCTCAGAGGTCCGTTAAAAGCGCAGAGAGCATCATGAAGAACAAGGAACACACCAGGCAGGTCCGAGATACTGTTGTGAAGAAATTTAAAGCCAGATTTGGATACAGAAAGATTTCCCAAGCTTTAAACATCCCAAGGAGCACTGTGCAAGCGATAATATTGAAATGGAAGGAGTATCAGACCACTGCAAATCTACCAAGACCTGGCCGTCCCTCTAAACTTTCAGTTCATACAAGGAGAAGACTGATCAGAGATGCAGCCAAGAGGCCCATGATCACTCTGGATGAACTGCAGAGATCTACAGCTGAGTTGGGAGACTCTGTCCATAGGACAACAATCAGTCGTGTATTGCACAAATCTGGCCTTTATGGAAGAGTGGCAAGAAGAAAGCCATTTCTTAAAGATATCCATAAAAAGTGTTGTTTAAAGTTTGCCACAAGCCACCTGGGAGACTGGTCAGATGAAACCAAAATTGAACTTTTTGGCAACAATGCAAAACGTTATGTTTGGCGTAAAAGCAACACAGCTCATCACCCTGAACACACTATCCCCACTGTCAAACATGGTGGTGGCAGCATCATGTTTTGGGCCTGCTTTTTTTCAGCAGGGACAGGGAAGATGGTTAAAATTGATGGGAAGATGGATGGAGCCAAATACAGGACCATTCTGGAAGAAACCTGATGAAGTCTGCAAAAGACCTGAGACTGGGACGGAGATTTGTCTTCCAACAAGACAATGATCCAAAACATAAAGCAAAATCTACAATGGAATGGTTCAAAAATAAACATATCCAGGTGTTAGAATGGCCAAGTCATAGTCCAGACCTGAATCCAATCGAGAATCTGTGGAAAGAACTGAAACTGCTGTTCACAAATGCTCTCCATCCAACCTCACTGAGCTTGAGCTGTTTTGCAAGGAGGAATGGGAAAAAATTCAGTCTCTCGATGTGCAAAACTGATAGAGACATACCCCAAGCGACTTACAGCTGTAATCGCAGCAAAAGGTGGCGCTACAAAGTATTAACTTAAGGGGGCTGAATAATTTTGCACGCCCAATTTTTCAGTTTTTGATTTGTTAAAAAAGTTTGAAATATCCAATAAATGTCGTTCCACTTCATGATTGTGTCCCACTTGTTGTTGATTCTTCACAAAAAAAATACAGTTTATATCTTTATGTTTGAAGCCTGAAATGTGGCAAAAGATCGCAAAGTTCAAGGGGGCCGAATACTTTCGCAAGGCACTGTACAAGAGTAAGAAGACAATTAGAAATCATGGGAGATTGTAAGTCGCTCTGGATAAGAGTGTCTGCTAAATGACTTAAATGTAAATGTAAATGGAGATAAACACTCCAAAATAACCAGTGAAAGTGCTGATCCGGGTGAATTTTAGACGCATGTAAGTGGGGTAGACGTACTCAGAGAAGTTCAGAGTGGTCCCCTTACGGATCATTTGATAAAGATAAGGTTAAAAGCACTGCATGACTGTCTAAAAAGTTTTATATCTTTATGTTTGAAGCCTGAAATGTGGCAAAAGGTCGCAAAGTTCAAGGGGGCCGAATACTTTCGCAAGGCACTGTATTATTACACCAAATCTCTAGTAACCCATACACATCTAGTAACCCATACACATCTAGTAACCCATACACATCTAGTAACCCATACACATCTAGTAACCCATACACATCTAGTAACCCATATACATCTAGTAACCTATACACATCTAGTAACCCATACACATCTAGTAACCCATACACATCTAGTAACCCATACACATCTAGTAACCCATACACATCTAGTAACCCATACACATCTAGTAACCCATACACATCTGGTAACCCATACACATCTAGTAACCCATACACATATACACACATACAACTCAATCTTTCTTTATCCAACTACGTCTCTTAATAGACACAATTCTATCCGACCACTTGTCTATCACTTCCTCACTATTCTAAACCTGTCCTATTACCAACCAAACTATTAGTCAGATTTCTGTTATTACCTTCAACTGTCTCCTCTCATGCAGGCAAACCAATTCCTACTACCAATATATTCAATTGTTGGCCGACCAATTCCTACGGATACATAATTCGACTGTTTACTTTCTTGTGGGTTATCCAATCCCTTCTAATAATGTTAAAAACTGTATATTTGACCAACTTCATTAGACATAATCAATCCTTCTCACTTCCGTAACCCTCTGTGTACAAATCTATTGTATATACAGTATATACTGACCCAACAGTTTTTATACTGACCCAACAGTTTTTATACTGACCCAACAGAATTCACCTGCAAGTGTAGAGAAACCAATCCCTATTTATATACTGATCCAACAGTATTCACGTGATTGTAGGAAAACCAATCCCTACTATTGGAGACACGAACCCCTGTGCTCCCATTGGTCAATGTTATTCAGCCAGATTCATTATTATACGGAAATAGTTCTGCCAAATTGAACCCCAAAATGTTGTGGAAGACTCGATCTAAAGGTTAGGCAGAGACTAATTTCAAGTATGATAGGGAATCTTTAATACAACAGCTGCAAGGTAGATCCCTCTCGAATCTCATTCATGGAAGGAGCTCAAAGAGTAAATGGTTACCTTTTTATATAGCGGGAGGTGATCAAGTAACAGTTCCAGAACACAATGTGTTAGGGGTGTAGACATAACAGAAGTCCATGAAATGTAATAACATCGCAGTTCAACGCAGAACGGAGCAGAAACCTTGAGAAGTTACAAAAGCTCACCCAAATAGGAATAGAGCCAGAGCATCCACTCCCCTCGCCGCAACTGATCCCATACTCGTATACTCTTAGCGTGCCAATCGCCGCTGTACCTCACTGACTTGGATATTTTATTTTCACATTGTCCTTGACAGATTGGCTTCGGAAACGATGGTGGATTACGTAACCTGGCTAGCGCAGTACAGCTCGGCACAGTAGTTTGAAAAGTGTATTTGTCCAATTGGCAGCTGTTCCAGAATCTTGAACACGTATAAAACCAACACTCAGGGCTCAAAGCGATAGCGGAAATACTGAAGCAGCTCACAGGGGAATGCACTTTGGCTTGTCAGGGAGTGTTTTTGCTGATGAGTGACGGAATTTAATCCCATCTCATAGTAACATACTGCAGTGCATCATGAGAGGTGCAGTCTTTAATAATCGTTAATAATTTGACTAATATACCCATGATTCGATTCTGAAAAGGCCTTGTGTTGACATGTCGAGACCCACATTCTAAGTCTGTTATACGGTTAAGCTGATCTAGGCAGAATATTATGTACATATACATTGATCATAGATTTGGCAACTTTACATTTTGTACATCCTTTGCATTTATGGCTTAGTAACCCCCTGCAAATCTCGAATGCATTCATCGTTTTCATACCAGTTTTATTTTCACGCTTGAAAAAAGTTTCAAAAGTACTTTCATGGGGGCGATGGGAAAAAACAAGCAAACGCAGATTGGACTTTAAAGGGAAAGACTAAAACAACCAAAAAGAACACAAGACAAACACTTTGTCTAAACTAGATCAAGGAGGAACAGAGAAAAAGGTTTAGTTTAAATCAATACCAGTAGACATGGGACTAACTCACTCATCCACTGAGAAAGTCTGCAGGCAGAGCAATCAATGCCACAGTATGGCTCTGCTCTCACACATAAATCAAATCAAATGTAATTGGTCACATACACATATTTAGCAGAGGTTATTGCGGGTATAGCAAAATGCTTGTGTTACTACTGCACTGTTGGAGCTAGGATCTAACAATTCACAGCAGTACACACAAATCTAAAAGTAAAAGAATGGAATTCGAGAAATATATAAATATTAGATTGAGCATTGTCGGAGTGGAAATGACTAAAATACAGTAGAATAGAATACAGTATATACATATGAGATGAGTAAAGCAGTATATAAACATTATTAAAGTAACTAGTGTTCCATTATTAAAGTGGCCAGTGATTCCATGTCTATGTATATAATGCAGCCGCCTCTAAGGTGCAAGGTTGAGTAACCGGGTGGAAGCCGGATAGTGATATCTACTGTATTTAACAGTCTGATGGCCTTGAGATAGAAGCTGTTTTTCAGCCTCTCAGTCCCAGCTTTGATGCACCTGTACTGACTTCTCCTTCTGGATGATACCTGGGTGAACAGGCCTTGGCTTGGGTGGTTGATGTCCTTGATTATCTTTTTGGCCTTCCTGTGACATTGGATGCTGTAGGTGTCCTGGAAGGCAGGTAGTTTGGACAGACCGCATCACCCTCTGTAGAGCCCTGCGGTTGCGAGCAATGCAGTTGCTGTACTAGGCGGTGATTCAGCCCGACATTATGCTCTCAATTATGCATCTGTTAAAGTTTGAAGGTTTTAGGGGCCAAATTTCTTCAGCATCCTGAAGTTGAAGAGGCGCTATTGCACCTTCTTCACCTCACTGTCTGTGTGGGTGGACCATTTCAGATCGTCAGTGATGTGTATGACGAGGAATTTTAAGCTTTCCACCTTCTCCACTGTGGACCCGTCGATGTGGATAGGGGTGTGCTCCCTCTGCTATTTCCTGAGGCCCACTATCAGCTCCGTTGTTTTGTTTGACGTTGAGTGAGAGGTTATTTTCCTGGCACCGCTCTCCCAGGGCCCTGACCTCCTCCCAGTAGGCCTACTACTGTTGTGTCATCTGCAAACTTGGTGATTGAGTTGGAGGCGTGCGTGGCCACGCAGTCATGTGTGAACAGGGAGTACAGGAGGGGGCTGAGTACACACCCTTGTGGGGCCCCTGTGTTTAGGATCAGCGAAGTGGAGGTTTTGTTTCCTACCTTCACCACATAGGGGCAGCCAATCAGGAAGTCCAGTTGCACAGGGCGGGGTTCAGACCCAGGGCCCTGAGCTTAATAAAGAGCTTGGAGGGTACTATGGTACATAGGTGTTCCCTCTTGTCCAGATGGAATAGGGCAGTGTACAGTTTGATGGTGATTGCATCGTTTGTGGCTCTATTGGGGCGGTAAGAAAATTGAAGTGGGTCTAGGGTGTCAGGTGAGGTGATATAATCCTTGACTAGTCTCTCAATGTCATGCAGGTGAAAGAGGACCCAAAAGCGACTTAACAGAAACAGAGTTTATTTAAATCCAAACAGGGAATAACAAAAATCCTCTAGTCTGTAGAGGGGAATAACTAGAGAAGCGGCCACAGACTGCAGGTCGCTTCGGGTAGGCGCAGGCCGTAGTTGATAGAGCCACCTGCTCACACGCAGCATCTGATGAAGGCAAAAACACGACAGGACAGGGCGAAACACAATCACAGCATGGTGAATACAAAACGAGGAACCGACGGGACAGGAACGGATCACAAAGGAATAAATAGGGACTCTAATCAGGGGAAAGGATCGGGAACAGGTGTGGGAAGACTAAATGATGATTAGGGGAATAGGAACAGCTGGGAGCAGGAACGGAACGATAGAGAGAAGAGAGAGCGAGAGAGTGAGAGAGGGAGGGGGAGAGAGAGGGATAGAAGGAGGGAAAGAACCAAATAAGACCAGCAGAGGGAAACGAATAGCATGGGGAGCACAGGGACAAGACATGATAATAAATGACAAACATGACAGTACCCCCCACTCACCGAGCGCCTCCTGGCGCACTCGAGGAGGAATCCTGGCGGCAACGGAGGAAATCATCGATGAGTGAACGGTCCAGCACGTCCCGAGACGGAACCCAACTCCTCTCCTCAGGACCGTAACCCTCCCAATCCACTAGGTATTGGTGACCCCGTCCCCGAGAACGCATGTCCATGATCTTATGTACCTTGTAAATAGGTGCGCTCTCGACAAGGACGGGAGGGGGAGGGAAGACGAACGGGGTGCGAAGAAAGGGCTTAACACAGGAGACATGGAAGACAGGATGGACGCGACGAAGATGTCGCGGAAGAAGCAGTCGCACAGCGACAGGATTGACGACCTGGGAGACACGGAACGGACCAATGAACCGCGGAGTCAACTTACGAGAAGCTGTCGTAAGAGGAAGGTTGCGAGTGGAAAGCCACACTCTCTGGCCGCAACAATACCTTGGACTCTTAATCCTGCGTTTATTGGCGGCTCTCACCGTCTGTGCCCTGTAACGGCAAAGTGCAGACCTCACCCTCCTCCAGGTGCGCTCACAACGTTGGACAAACGCTTGAGCGGAGGGAACGCTGGACTCGGCAAGCTGGGATGAGAACAGAGGAGGCTGGTAACCCAGACTACTCTGAAACGGAGATAACCCGGTAGCAGACGAAGGAAGCGAATTGTGAGCGTATTCTGCCCAGGGGAGCTGTTCTGCCCAAGACGCAGGGTTTCTGAAAGAAAGGCTGCGTAGTATGCGACCAATCGTCTGATTGGCCCTCTCTGCTTGACCGTTAGACTGGGGATGAAACCCGGAAGAGAGACTGACGGACGCACCAATCAAACGACAGAACTCCCTCCAAAACTGTGACGTGAATTGCGGGCCTCTGTCTGAAACGGCGTCTAACGGGAGGCCATGAATTCTGAATACATTCTCAATAATGATTTGTGCCGTCTCCTTAGCGGAAGGAAGTTTAGCGAGGGGAATGAAATGTGCCGCCTTAGAGAACCTATCGACAACCGTCAGAATCACAGTCTTCCCCGCAGACAAAGGCAGACCGGTAATGAAGTCTAAGGCAATGTGAGACCATGGTCGAGAAGGAATGGGAGCGGTCTGAGACGACCGGCAGGAGGAGAGTTACCCGACTTAGTCTGCGCGCAGTCCGAACAAGCAGCCACGAAACGGCGCGTGTCACGCTCCTGAGTCGGCCACCAAAAGCGCTGGCGAATAGACGCAAGAGTGCCTCGAACACCGGGATGACCAGCTAACTTGGCAGAGTGAGCCCACTGAAGAACAGCCAGACGAGTGGAAACAGGAACGAAAAGGAGGTTACTAGGACAAGCGCGCGGCGACGCAGTGTGCGTGAGTGCTTGCTTAACCTGTCTTTCAATTCCCCAGACTGTTAACCCGACAACACGCCCATAAGGAAGAATCCCCTCGGGATCAGTAGAAGCCACAGAAGAACTAAACAGACGGGATAAGGCATCAGGCTTGGTGTTCTTGCTACCCGGACGGTAAGAAATCACAAACTCGAAACGAGCGAAAAACAACGCCCAACGAGCTTGACGGGCATTAAGTCGTTTGGCAGAACGGATGTACTCAAGGTTCTTATGGTCTGTCCAAACGACAAAGGAACGGTCGCCCCTCCAACCACTGTCGCCATTCGCCTAGGGCTAAGCGGATGGCGAGCAGTTCACGGTTACCCACATCATAGTTGCGCTCAGATGGCGACAGGCGATGAGAAAAATAAGCGCAAGGATGAACCTTATCGTCAGACTGGAAGCGCTGGGATAGAATGGCTCCCACGCCTACCTCTGAAGGCCAACCTCGACAATGAATTGTCTAGTGACGTCAGGAGTAACGAGGATAGGAGCGGACGTAAAACGTTCTTTTAGAAGATCAAAAGCTCCCTGGGCGGAACCGGACCACTTAAAACACGTCTTGACAGAAGTAAGAGCTGTGAGAGGGGCAGCAACTTGACCGAAATTACGAATGAAACGCCGATAGAAATTAGCGAAACCTAAAAAGCGCTGCAACTCGACACGTGACCTTGGAACGGGCCAATCACTGACAGCTTGGACCTTAGCGGAATCCATCTGAATGCCTTCAGCGGAAATAACGGAACCGAGAAAAGTAACGGAGGAGACATGAAAAGAGCACTTCTCAGCCTTTACGTAGAGACAATTCTCTAAAAGGCGCTGTAGAACACGTCGAACGTGCTGAACATGAATCTCGAGTGACGGAGAAAAATCAGGATATCGTCAAGATAGACAAAAACAAAAATGTTCAGCATGTCTCTCAGAACATCATTAACTAATGCCTGAAAAACAGCTGGCGCATTGGCGAGACCGAACGGCAGAACCCGGTACTCAAAATGCCCTAACGGAGTGTTAAACGCCGTTTTCCACTCGTCCCCCTCTCTGATGCGCACGAGATGGTAAGCGTTACGAAGGTCCAACTTAGTAAAGCACCTGGCTCCCTGCAGAATCTCGAAGGCTGATGACATAAGGGGAAGCGGATAACGATTCTTAACCGTTATGTCATTCAGCCTCGATAATCCACGCAGGGGCGCAGAGTACCGTCCTTCTTCTTAACAAAAAGAACCCCGCCCCGGCCGGAGAAGAAGAAGGCACTATGGTACCGGCGTCAAGAGACACAGACAAATAATCCTCGAGAGCCTTACGTTCGGGAGCCGACAGAGAGTATAGTCTACCTCGAGGAGGAGTGGTCCCCGGAAGGAGATCAATACTACAATCATACGACCGGTGAGGAGGAAGGGAGTTGGCTCGGGACCGACTGAAGACCGTGCGCAGATCATGATATTCCTCCGGCACTCCTGTCAAATCGCCAGGTTCCTCCTGAGAAGTAGGGACAGAAGAAACGGGAGGGATGGCAGACATTAAACACTTCACATGACAAGAAACGTTCCAGGATAGGATAGAATTACTAGACCAATTAATAGAAGGATTATGACATACTAGCCAGGGATGACCCAAAACAACAGGTGTAAACGGTGAACAGAAAATCAAAAAAGAAATAGTCTCACTGTGGTTACCAGATACTGTGAGAGTTAAAGGTAGTGTCTCAAACTTGATACTGGGAAGATGACTACCATCTAAGGCAAACATGGGCGTAGGCCTGTCTAACGGTCTGAAAGGAATGTTATGTTTCCGAACCCATGCTTCGTCCATGAAACAACCCTCAGCCCCAGAGTCAATCAAGGCACTGCATGTAGCACCCGAACCGGTCCAGCGTAGATGGACCGACATAGTAGTACAAGATCTAGATGAAGGGACCTGAGTAGTAGCGCTCACCAGTAGCCCTCCGCTTACTGATGGGCTCTGGCCTCTTACTGGACATGAATTAACAAAATGTCCAGCAACTCCGCAATAGAGGCACAGGCGGTTGGTGATCCTCCGTTCCCTCTCCTTATTCGAGATGCGAATCCCTCCCAGCTGCATGGGCTCAGTCTCAAAGCCAGAGGAGGGAGATGGTTGCGATGCGGAGCAGGGAAACACCGTTGATGCGAGCTCTCTTCCACGAGCCCGGTGACGAAGATCTACCCGTCGTTCTATGCGGATGGCGAGAGCAATCAAAGAGTCCACATCTGAAGGAACCTCCCGGGAGAGAATCTCATCCTTAACCACTGCGTGGAGTCCCTCCAGAAAACGAGCGAGCAGCGCCGGCTCGTTCCACTCACTAGAGGCAGCAAGAGTGCGAAACTCAATGGAATAATCCGTTATGGACCGTTCACCTTGGCATAAGGAAGCCAGGGCCCTAGAAGCCTCCCCACCAAAAACTGAACGGTCAAAAACCCGAATCATCTCCTCTTTAAAGTTCTGGAATTTGTTAGAGCAATCAGCCCTTGCCTCCCAGATAGCTGTGCCCCATTCTCGAGCCCGGCCAGTAAGGAGTGAAATGACGTAAGCAACCCGAGCTCTCTCTAGAGTATGTGTTGGGTTGGAGAGAGAACACAATCTCACACTGCGTGAGAAAGGAGCGGCACTCAGTGGGCTGCCCGGAGTAGCAAGGTGGGTTATTAACCCTAGGTTCTGGAGGCTCGGCAGGCCAGGAAGTAACAGGTGGCACGAGACGTAGACTCTGGAACTGTCCAGAGAGGTCGGAAACCTGAGCGGCCAGGTTCTCCACGGCATGGCGAGCAGCAGACAATTCCTGCTCGTGTCTGCCGAGCATGGCTCCTTGGATCTCGACGGCAGTGTAACGAGCGTCTGAAGTCGCTGGGTCCATTCCTTGGTCGGTTCCTTCTGTCGTGCAGGTGAAAGAGGACCCAAAAGCGACTTAACAGAAACAGAGTTTATTTAAATCCAAACAGGGAATAACAAAAATCCTCTAGTCTGTAGAGGGGAATAACTAGAGAAGCGGCCACAGACTGCAGGTCGCTTCGGGTAGGCGCAGGCCGTAGTTGATAGAGCCACCTGCTCACACGCAGCATCTGATGAAGGCAAAAACACGACAGGACAGGGCGAAACACAATCACAGCATGGTGAATACAAAACGAGGAACCGACGGGACAGGAACGGATCACAAAGGAATAAATAGGGACTCTAATCAGGGGAAAGGATCGGGAACAGGTGTGGGAAGACTAAATGATGATTAGGGGAATAGGAACAGCTGGGAGCAGGAACGGAACGATAGAGAGAAGAGAGAGCGAGAGAGTGAGAGAGGGAGGGGGAGAGAGAGGGATAGAAGGAGGGAAAGAACCAAATAAGACCAGCAGAGGGAAACGAATAGCATGGGGAGCACAGGGACAAGACATGATAATAAATGACAAACATGACACTCAAAGCACTTCATGATGACAGAATTGAGTGCTACGGGGGCGATAGTCATTTAGTTCCATTACCTTTGCTTGGGTACAGGAAACAATGGTGGACATCTTGAAGCATGTGAGGACAGCAGACTGGGATAGGGAGAGATTGAATATGTCCGTAAACACTCCAACCAGCTTATCTGCATGCTCTTGGGATGCGACTAGGGATGCCTTGCGACGGTTAACACGCTTCAATGTCTTACTCACGTCGGCCACCATACCTTTTCACAACACAACGGATTGGCTCAAGCGCATTAATATATTTTATCAAGGCACACTTGTTAATTGAAATGTATTCCAGGTGACAACCTCATGAATCTGGTTGAGAGAATGCCAAGAGTGTGTGAAGCTGTCATCAAGGCAAAGAGTGGCTACTTTGAAGAATCTAAAATATATTTTGATCTGTTTAACAATGTTTGGGCTACTACATGACTCCATATGGGATATTTCATAGTTTTGATGTCTTCACTATTATCCTATAATGTAGGAATAGTCAAAATAAAGAAAAACCCTTTTGACTGGTACTATATGTCTCGTGTCTGAGCCGTTGAATTGCAACTCCATTTTGTCTCTGTACTGACTTTCTGCCTGTTTGATTGTAAAGCAGAGGGAATAACTACACTGTTTGTATTCGGCCATATTCCCAGTCCCCTTGCCATGGTTAAATGAGGTGGTTTGGTTTACGCTTTCAGTTTTGGGCGAATGCTGCCATCTTGGGTAGGTTTTAATAGTCACAATGGGTACAACATCTCCTGTACACTTCCTGATGAACTCAGCAACCATATGCGTGTATTCGTCAATGTTATTCTCAGAAGCTACCCAGAACATATCCCAGTCCGTGTGATCAAAACAATCTTGAATCATGGATTCCGATTGGTCAGACCAGCGTTGAATACACCTTAGCACGGATACTTTCTGTTTGAGTTTCTGCCTATAGGAAGGGAGGAGCAAAATGGAGTCATGATCAGATTTGCCAAAGGGAGGGCGGGGGAGGGCCTTGTAGGCTTTCCGAAAAGTTGAGTAGCAGTGGTCCAATGTTTTTCCAGAGCGAGTACTACATTCAATGTGTTGGTAGAACTTCGGTAGCATTTTCCTCAAATTTGCTTTCTTAAAATCCCCAACTACAATAAATGCACCCTCAGGATATGTGCTTTCCAGTTTGCATAAAGTCCAGTGTAGTTCTTTGAGGGCCGTCGTATATCGGCTTGAGGGGGAATATACACGCCTGTGACTATAACCCGAAGAGAATTCTCTTGGGCGGTAATACGGTCGGCATTTGATTGAGGTATTCTAGGTCGGGTGAACAAAAGGACTTGAGTTTCTATATGTTATCACAATCACACCATGAGTAGTTCATCATGAAACATACACCCCCGCCTTTCTTCTTCGCAGAGAGTTCTTTATTCCTGTCTGTGTGATGTACTGAGAACTGAACTGGCTGTATGGACGGGGACTGTATATCCAGAGAGAGCCATGTTTCCGTGAAACAGAGTATGTTACAATCCCTGATGTCTCTCTGGAAGAAGATCCTCGCCTTGAGCTCGTCTACTTTATTATTCAGAGACTGAACATTATCGAGTAATAAACTTGGAAGTGGTAGATGGTGTGTACGCCTCCTGAGTCGGGCTAGAAGTTCACTCTGAATACCTCTTCTCTGCCGGCTGTGTTTTGGGGCAACCTCTGGAATAAGTTCCATTGCACTGGGGGGTACGAACAAAGGATCCAATTGGGGAAAGTCGTATTCCTGGTCGTAATGCTGGTGAGTTACCACTGCTCTTGTCAGGCATATGTGTAAAGGTGGCAGGGAAGTCAGGCGCAGGAGAGTCAAACGGAGTGTAAAATGGAGTATTTTAATAATGTCCTAGTAACATGCTCCATAACACTAAACAGGAAAAGAACATAAACAAAATATGGGTACGAAGACCCGTCGCGCACCTATACAACAAAAAACACTACACTGACAATAAACAATCTCTGACAAAGACATGAGGGGAAACATAGGGTTAACTACACAACAGGTAATGAATGGGATTGAAAACAGGTGTGTGGGAAGACAAGACAAAACCAATGGAAAATGAAAAATGGATCAATGATGGCTAGAAGACCGGTGACGTCGAACGCCGAGCACCGCCCGAACAAGGAGAGGCAACGACTTCGGTAGAAGTCGTGACAGCTCTGCTATCCAAATGTTCTGTCCGGCTGTATGTAATAACACAAAAACAATTATTGGCTAATAATGTAAGACATAACACACAAAAAATTAATACTGCAAAGTTGCTTCTGAGCTAGAAGCAGAGCTG
This sequence comes from Oncorhynchus gorbuscha, assembly GCF_021184085.1. Classification (NCBI taxonomy): domain Eukaryota; kingdom Metazoa; phylum Chordata; class Actinopteri; order Salmoniformes; family Salmonidae; genus Oncorhynchus; species Oncorhynchus gorbuscha. Next base: position 38,485,364 of record NC_060190.1, on the reverse strand, counting down.
CCATATCTGTCGGCGCCATCTTAGAAATACACTTTAAGCTTAGAAATTGATAAGAAATAACACAGTCCTCCCTTATTTTCAGGGCAATCAGCTTTAGGTTAAGAAGATGTTTCAAAGTAGGCATGAGTTGCCACCACAAACATTTTAAGAAACATATTTGTTCCATTGGCAACCCTGCACATCTCAATGTAAAACATTTATATGCTCAAAATGAAGTTGATTTATAAATGTGCACACTCAAATTGAAGTTGATATAGTCGATATAGTTTCCCAAAAGCATCTTAAAGCTAAATTAAACTTTAGAAACTTTTGTAGTAGCATTGTTAAATCTCAGCGCTGTTTCCCCAAAACATTGTTATAACATTGCACTTGAAAACACTCGTAATCGAATGCCTCATTCACATTAACCAGAAGCACTCCGTTACGTTGAGCCAGATGTCATTCATTTGAATGGGGACCATCCACAACGGAATGACCATCCACAACGGAGTGAAAATGCAATGCCCCCTTGCGGTTGAAGACTCCATTGCGAAACAGACACCGCTTACTTTGAATTTTTCTAAACTCTTCGTCTTCTTCAGTCTGGCCAGAGTCCGTCGAAGAAGTGGAAGTTACCAAACCACAGAACAAAATGAAAATGTGTGGTATTAGAGGATGGTTTTATGGGATAACTATGTTAATAGTATGGTAAAAATAATAAACATTGGCTGTAATGCCAAATATACTTTCTGACTGTTGCCTCACATTTTTGTTTATTGTGATGGTAATGTTTGTTTTTGATGATAATTATTAGGTAGAGGTCGCTAAGTGGTATCTTCAACCTAGTCTAACCTTGAGACACTTGAGACATGGATTGTGTTTGTGTGCCATTCAGCGGGTGAATGGGCAAGTCAAAAGATTTAAGTGCATTTGAACAGGTTAAGATAGTACAGTACTGTAGGTGCCAGGCTCAACGGTTTGTGTCAAGAACTGCAACGCTGCTGAGTTTTTCATGTTCATGAGTATCCCGTATCAAGAATGGTCCACCACCCAAAAGACATCCAACCAACTTGACACAACTGTAGGAAGCATTGGAGTCAACATGGGCCAGCATACCTGTGGAATTAAATATTAGAAAGGTGTTTAATGTTTTGTATTTTGCAATCTCCCTAAAATAAATGCGTAGGTGGTAATATCTCCCTAGGAGCTGATCTGTTATCAGTATTGTGAAATAATTATAATGTAAAGGAAATATTTGAATGAAGAAAGGTGATCCAGGACCTGCGCTCCCTTTCTTTCGATCCTGTCAGTATAGATGCACTAAGCGACTGCTCTCACTGCGTGCCATTTTGGGAAATGCATGTTGCATCTTCGGCCGTTGTAAGAAAGATGCATTGTTAAAACACTCATAAACCTAAGTTCCCTTTCCATCGCTATTAGGAAATCGGGCCCTGGTTTTAATCAGTTATGTGTCCTCAGTGCAGTACCGTGTGACATTTTAACAAGTCACCAATAGGTGGAGCAAGTCAGTTGAGTGTTAAATTAATACACATCTTCTGATTCATTTAGGTGTCTTCAAACACAGGGATGCTAAATGTTGCATGGAGAATCTGGAGACTCAAATATTCAGAGCTGTCGAGTTGGAATTCTCTCATCTGGCATCCATGCTCGAGTTTCCGCTGACTTCCTTTGAAAATAATAAATTATATTGGGAAGCTTGTTTTGGGACGGATATATTAGGAGAAATCACTGAGAGAGTTGTGTATGTTTAGTGAGGACCTCATGCTGGGGCCTGTATCGTATTCTAATGATGCTGCCTGCCTCAATCAGTATCAAGCCATCGCTGGAGAGGAATGAAAGTTAATTCTGAGCCTTACTCTGCTGCCCTCTCTCTGTCACCATCTCGCTCACTCTTTTTCTCTAACACTGCAGAGCACAACCCATCCTTTCCTCCATGAAATGAGCTTATTCCCTCCCAGAGTTTGCACTCTGTCTTCCATTGTCATGCACAATGCTCCCTAATTATCCCCAGCATTGTGTCCAACAGAAAAAGTATTTGTGAAGGTATTCATAGCTATGAAACAAGGGAATATTGGAGAAAACAGGAACAGAAACAACAAAGTTAATGACATGAAAGGATGTCCTCGACATAAACATTGCCTGTGGAGACCAGTGTGTGAGTGGGCTGTGGGTCTCCTTTGTTCCGACATCTTCCACAAATAACAGAGGCCACCTCATGGTTTAATCAAACGATTGTTTTCTAATGTGTAAATAAGCAATACTATAATAAGATCTAGCCCATCTTCTGGATATTTATCTTCCTCGGTAGCTAATTAAGTAAGGGATCATTAACGAGGGGCTATGCATTCCATGGGAAATAATTAACGATGTGGAAGGTTTGTTGGATTCATCGGAGTTTGTAAACTTCCACAGAGTTGCACTATTTTCCAGAGTATGCATAGAGCCTCGAGTTGATTGTCCCTTTTATACCATGGCTATAACTTAACACATTTGCCACTAGAAATGTGTTCATTTGCTATAATTTAACACATTTGCCACTAGAAATGTGTTCATTTGCCATTCTAAATGTGTTCAACATCCACTGAAGTAGCTAGCAAGTTTACTAGATAGCTACAGTAGTTGCCTTGGTAACCAAACCAGCAGTCCAAGCTTGCTATTATGAACATTGAATTCAACAATGCCAGTAATGTTTTCTATTCGAATTTTGCTTTCAAAAGCAGCTCAAAAATAGAACATGTTTTTTTTTCACCTTTATTTAACCAGGTAGGCTAGTTGATAACAAGTTCTCATTTGCAACTGCGACCTGGCCAAGATAAAGCATAGCAGTGTGAACAGACAACACAGAGTTACACATGGAGTAAACAATTAACAAGTCAATAACACAGTAGAAAAAAAAGAGGCTATATACATTGTGTGCAAAAGGCATGAGGAGGAAGGCGAATAATTGACTGATAAATGATCAGATGGTCATGTACAGGTAGAGATACTGGTGTGCAAAAGAGCAGAGAAGTAAATAAATATAAACCGTATGGGGATGAGGTAGGTAAAGTTGGGTGGGCTATTTACCGATAGACTATGTACAACTGCAGCGATCGATTAGCTGCTCAGATAGCAGATGTTTGAAGTTGGTGAGGGAGATAAAAGTCTCCAACTTCAGCGATTTTTGCGATTCGTTCCAGTCACAGGCAGCAGAGAACTGGAACGAAAGGCGGCCAAATGAGGTGTTGGCTTTAGGGATGATCCGTGAGATACACTTGCTGGAGCGCGTGCTCCAGGTGGGTGTTGCCATCGAGACCAGTGAACTGAGATATGGCGGAGCTTTACCTAGCATGGACTTGTAGATGACCTGGAGCCAGTGGGTCTGGCGACGAATATGTAGCTAGGGCCAGCCGACTAGAGCATACAGGTCGCAGTGGTGGGTGGTATAAGGTGCTTTAGTAACAAAACGGATGGCACTGTAAAAATGAACTATAGCCATTGAATTCTACCGTGCAGATATACCATGCAATATATGGAAATAATGCATGCTCTAAAATGCCCTTCAAGCCAATTAGAAACGAGTATTCAACAATGCCATGGTATAGACCCAGTCGTTACTAGAGAGAACATTGCAGTCCCGCCCGCTTGTGGGGAAAACAACCTGTGGTTACCTAGATTACCCCATTGGCTCACAGCAAATATTTGGCCTTTTTCAAACACAATTTTATTTTTGTCTGTTTTAGTCAATTACAAAACTACATTTAAGAAAAGTACCTGTTTTAAAGATTACTTTTTGACATTGCCTGCTCCCGAGTGTTCTCACTACTAAGAAAAAAACAAATATTGTAGGGCCTCGTGACTTTTTCCAGGACAGTGCTAGCAGTCACATGAGTGAGCACTAGCTAGCCAACCGGAACCTTAAGGTAGCCAAGACCAACAACAGACTATACAGCTACAATAGTGAGTGGCGTTACTTACGGACTGTACTAAGCACATTAAATATCTTACCTGTTGTTACGTTCCCCAGCAAGAAAACCAAAAATGTCGCTCAAACAGAATGGGGAAGTAACAAAGAGTGACTGACCATCAACCAAATGTTCTGAAAGACACTCATGGATGTGTCTGCTGAAAGTTCCAGTTGTAACAACAACTAGAACCCGAAAGACCCCCATCATGAGCACCTAATAAATTTGCCCAAGGAGAGGTAAACAAAAGAAAAGCCCACCACAAACTTAAAGGCAGGAAGCAAACCAACAATGATTACCATGGCATAAAAGGGACAATCAACTCGGGGCTCTATGTGTACTCTGGAACACAGCTTCCATGTTGTTCATTATTTCCCATAGAATGCATAGCCCCGAGTTGATTTTACCTTACTTATTTTTGATCTCTTCAGGGAAAAAAAGGTGCTATCTAGAACCTAAAATGGTTCTTTGGCTGCCCCCATAGGAGAACCCTTTGAAGAACCCTTTTTGGTTCCAGGCAGAACCCTCTGGAACCAAAAAGGGTTCTGGGGAATTTTGCATTTGTCAAACACTTGAAATAGCTTTTCCTGCAATCGAAAGCCATAATCGATCATTATGCCTAATTTTATGTATACTTTCCTGCAAAGGTTATATAAGTTACCCTTTTGACTGTTCAATTGTAGTTTTAATGAGGGTGTTATTCTGAATGTTGTAAATTACACATCTCAATATACTGCACTAACATGCCTATATATAGGATATTATATCTAAAGTACAATACAGTATATGGGATAACACACATGATCAAAACAGGCACGTCATGACATCATAAATAATACACAAATATCATGCTATTACCATAAGATGCCAGATTACATTTAAATCAATTATTTGTCTGCGTATCTAAGCATATCTTGAGCAGTCTGTATCCTCCTGTTTCTTTGCATCTCTGCTAAAATCTGGGTAAAATATTGAAAGGAATGTGTCTTATTCAATACATTTAGTAATTGCTTGCTTTTCTAAAGTCTAGCAACCTTGCCAGCAGGCATGCCAGCTATGATAGTTAGACAAGCCACTCTAATTTGATTGAAAGCTTGAAATAGCTTGGTAGCTAGTTATGATGGTTGGGAGATTGGGAACCTATCTAGCTGGCTAGCTAAAGCCAACTTCATAAAATGGCTAATATAATAATATATGCCATTTAGCAGACGCTTTTATCCAAAGCGACTTACAGTCATGTGTATATACATTCTACGTATGGGTGGTCCCGGGAATCGAACCCACTACCCTGGCGTTACAAGCGCCATGCTCTAGATGGCTAGTATTACAGAGAAACAACACAACATTTTATTTGTATTTATTCATCAAGAAGGAATCAATAGGCTGCATTATGATTAAATTATTAATTGAGAATGCTATGTGTTCTACTCCATGGTGCACATTGGAAGGAACCACTTTATAGGGAGAATAGGGGGAGGGTACTCTTTGCCTGGTCCAGTCAGTGTGCCCCCTCTCCAAAATACAACTAACAGACCTTTTTTAAAGTAATTATGATAAAACATGGGCTTAAAAATGAAGTTTAGTAATTCATTGAACATCTGAAATGTTTTAAAACAGGACAAATCCGAGGGGGCACGTGCCTTTATGCCCCCAAAGGGCATGACGCCTCTGATGTTGAGAGAGACTGTACAGAGCCATGATAGAGCTCATCCACATTTAAGACACACAAGAGAAATGAAAATGCACTCAAAACTAGAAAAATAGATTTAAGTGGCTCAGTTCTGCAGGCATTCTGCTCCCAAGGACCCACCTTAAACTCAGTGATATGAAAGTGGACACTTTGAGAGTTCAAAGGTTTTCCAGTGATTGTGTTTTACCTGCACTTTGGGAGGTGCGGAATGTGTTTCAGGAAGATGTGCCCGCTGGTAAAGATGGTTTAATTGTTCTTCTGGGCTCCCTGAAACAATAGCCTCAGGCTCTCAGAGGTTCTCTCTTATACTGCTTCTCTGTATTTTACGGACCAGAAGGTATTTCTAGAGAAACACAGATCGATACAATAGAATATAATACATTATTTAAATTGGTCTATGTTCTCTCTGCTCTGGTCTTTTATCTAGTTTTGTTTGAGAGGTCACATATCAAATCTAATTAATATTTTTTTTATTTTAAAGGTGAAACAGCAGTGGTGGCGTTGTGAGAAATAATATGTTTAACACCAAACACACACACACACACACACACACACACACACACACACACACACACACACACACACACACACACACACACACACACACACACACACACACACACACACACACACACACACACACACACACACACACACACACACACACACACACACACACACACACACACACAATGAACACCCATCAGTAAACAGAAGAATGCAGTACACACGTATTTATTCTTGCCAGATAAATTGCAGGATGATTTATATTACTATTGCACTGTATTAATAATACTTTCATCTGTTATTTGAAATGGAGAAAGTAAAAGGTCACAGGAAATCAATAGGTGGGACAAACATTAATCACACATTTGAAAGAATACTATTAGCATGACCGTTATACGAGCTACAACACTCAGAGAGAATTCCTACATGTTTATATTTAAGTAATTTAGCAGATGTTCTTATCCAGAGCATGCATTTTTGTACCTCTTCAAAAACACATTTTATTCTATACTTAATCGTGCCTGGCTCCATCAACACACTGACTTAAGAACAAAATATTTGAGCAAGTAACAGACATGGAAATCTCAACCTAGGATTCAAAAGTAGAAGTATACTCAAAACTGCAGCCGCTTTCTGTAGGTTATAAAAACGATGTATTTTATAACTGAGCGGACAAACTAATCACTCACACAAACAAAATATAACATAACAAGACAACAAAATGCACAGTCTTGTCTGAGGATCACTTTGGGAGTGACTCCCAATCCCATAAGAACAGAGAGCAGCTGGGTCCCTTACCCATCTGCAGTAGCACAAAGTGGAGCATGCTACTGAATCTCATTGTGTAAACTACAGCTTGCATCCACACACACACACACACACACACACACACACACACACACACACACACACACACACACACACACACACACACACACACACACACACACACACACACACACACACACACACACACACACACACACACACACACACACACACACACACACACACACTAATGCTTGGGGAAATGTCCACACTCACGTTATGTTTTGCAGCATGGTCTTGCAGCTTACCTGCTGCCTGTCTGTCTTCCTCAGAATGGTACCAGCTGTGGTGTGGTGCGGAGGGAGGCACTAGTTTATCCTGTTTGTATGTAAAATCATATTGTATTTGTCACATGCGCCGAATACAACAGGTGTAGGACTTACCGTGACATGCTTACTCACAAGCCCTTAACCAACAATGCAAAGTTTAAGTAATATTTGCAAAAAAAAATTAAATAACGATGCTTGTGTAGTAGGATGTGGCATTGATACGTGGTTGCGTGGCTCTGTGACTGTCACCGTGTGGTTAGCTGGACCAGCGAGTGCGGGGAAGAATTCATTTGCAGAATGTATCACTTTTTATTCAGTTAAATAAGAGCTTTAGTTTTTCTCGTTTGGCTGTGATACACTGTTGATCCTCCAGGATGAACAACATATGTGTGGGTTTCTTGTAAATACATTTCCTGATGTCATTCTCCTATCTAAATAGTTGTACACCTGTTGTGTAGGAATGTGAACATGTAGGACATCCATCAGCATACTTTCACGCCGTGCACTAACCCATTATAACCTCACACTGGGAGGGAGTGACTTCATGGTCCTCTGAATGCATTCCACAGCCAGCCATTAGGGGTGAGTTGGCAAGGGTGCACACCAACGCACACACACACACACACACACACACACACACACACACACACACACACACACACACACACACACACACACACACACACACACACACACACACACACACACACACACACACACACACACACACACACACACACACACACACACCACAGGTTGGTGGCACCTTAACTGGGGAGAACAGGCTCATGGTAATGGCTGGAGTGGAATAGTTGGAATGGGTTCAAATACCTCGAACACATGGTTTCCAGGTGTTTGATGCCATTCCATTTGCTCCATTCCGGCCATTATTATGAGCCGTCCTCCCCTCAGCAGCCTCCTGTGACACACACACACACACACACACCCAGCCGATACAGTGAGTGAGTAATCCCCTGTCTACTACCACAGGGCTGCAGGCCACGGCACGGTAGACCTCATTCCAACACTGACCTTTTTACTCACTTTTAAATTACAGTAAGCCACAGCAAGGCCGACATTTCCCCTGCTGAGGGGAGACCTGCTGCCCTGTATTTACTGTATCCAATGTGTGTTTCCAGTACGGCAGACAGAGCGATAAAAAAGCAATTGAACCTCATAGAGGGATTAGGGCTGCCCACAGCACCGCTTTAATCAGAGAACAGTAGAGCCTAAAATATATGATTCCCTGCAGATTAAATGAGTCTCTGCAGAGAGATCTGTTCGGTGTGTTAATGGTAATAATAACTGAAAGATGGTTTAAAAAGTACCCGGCTGAATCGAGGCTCTACAGGCCTGCATGTTGTATCTAACATAGACATTTGAATTCTATGGTTGTGTATTTACACCCTGACATCTGTACAGTGTGTGATGTTGGTCCTATATCTATGTTTTGGATCCCACCCTACTGGTGTGATGTTGATATTTTTTTGTTTGTTTTTGTTTTTGTGGCCCTTGACTTGCAGAGCATCCTACAAGATTATGTGATGATTGTGGATTCCACGCCCTTTCATTTTACAGTGTGTCTCTGTTTATTAATTGTTTCCTTTATTTGACTAGAGGACACGTTCACTTTTACAATAACAACCTGAAATGTGCCGTAATGCCAAGGTGAGTACAGATAATTACATTTCAAAAGTGCATTGCCTTGTAGGGATACCCGTTGTCAAATGTACAGGCTTTCAATTCAGTTTCATCATTCCTCGTGGGTGCTTCCTCGTGTGGATAGTGTTGTCATGGTGAGCCCGGCTGTTGTGTTCAGTAATGTGGGGTTCTAGCTCAGTTGGGTATTAAATCAGTCGCTTTAAGAATGTATCACGTGAAGGGTAGGTGCACAGGTGCACAATGTTCTTTATATGAGTTGCTAACAAGTTGATCTAAAGTAAAGAAGTTCAGTTTAATTACACAACAAGCCTATGTGCATCTGTAGCACTGGGTTGAAGGAATTACTTCTGATAGAGTGGTACACATTAGTAGTAGTACATTGACACATTAATCATATAAACCAAATAGAGAACAATAAATCTGAGGCCCCGTATTAAAAAAAAAAAAAGTGTCTCAGAGTAGAAGTGCTGATCAGTGGAGGCTGGTGGGTGGAGCTATAGGAGGATGGTCTCATTGTAATGGCTGGAATGGAATACATGGAACGGTATCAAACACATCAAGCATATGGAAACAACATTTATTCCATTCCAGCCATTACAATGGTTCCGTCCTCTTATAGCTCCTCCCACCAGCCTCCACTGGTGCTGATCAAGAAACATGTCCTCCCTGTCTATGTAATCTTATTCATTATGATCTATAATGGAAAACAGTTCCTATACCAGCACTCCTACTCTAAATATGGGGACACTGGGCATGTGCATTGTGAAACCACAATAATTAATCAAAACACCTACCAGGACAAGGCACCAGCTGAAAAGAGACCATGCCCCCGTGGCCCCTTTCTCCGAGGGTTCATAAGTTTTGACCCACTTTCAAGTTTCAAGTTTTCTCACGTGCACAAGTACAGTGAAAGGCCTTTCTTGCATACTCTAAACCCAACAATGCAGGAATCAATATAAATGTAGTACTAAAAATAACTAAAAGGTAGAACAAAAACACAAGAAATAAGAAGAACACAACAAAGTAAGTAAGTTATATGCTGGGATACTAGAGTGGTAGAGGTAGATATGTATAGGGGTAAGGTGACTAGGCATTGGGATTTATGATAAACAGAGTGGGAGCAGCGTATATGATGATCATATGTGAGTGTGTAGAGTCCGTATTAATGTGTGTCCATGTTATTTGTGTGAGTAAATGAAGTGTGTGTGTGTGTGTGCGTAGTATTTGATATACAAAATCCTTAATGTAAAAATTAAATACAAGGCTCAACTCAGACAGGCTTATCAGAGTCAGCAAACTTGATAATGGTGTTGGAGTCACGTGTGGCCATGCAGTTGTGGGTGAACAGGGAGTACAGGAGGGGACTAAGCACGCACACCTGTGGGTCCCCCGTGTTGAGGGTCTGCATGGCGGAGGTGATACTCTCACCACCTAGGCTCGGGCCATCAGGAAGTCCAGGATCCAGTTGCAGAGGGAGGTGTTCAGTCCCAGGCTTGTAAGAGTGACGAGCTTTAAGGAGAAAATGGTGTTGAACGCTGTGTTGCAGTCAATGAACAGGATTCCTCTTATCTAGGTCGGTCTGGGCAGTGTGGAGTGTAATTGAGATTGCGTCATCTATGGATCTGTTGGGGCGGAATGCAAATTGGAGTGGGTCTAGGGTGTCTGGGATGATGGAGTTGATGTGTGCCATAACCAGCCTCTCAAAGCACTTCATGATTTCAGATGTGAGTGCTACAGGGCGGTAGTCATTGTGGCATTAAGGCTTAGAGGTCTTGAGAACAGGAATTGTGGGGGTCAGTTTAATAAGACATGGGGGGATTACAGACTGGGACAAGGAGAGGTTGAAAATGACCTTGAATATGCCTGCCAGCTGTTCTGTGCCTCAGAGAGCGAAATCACCCAGTCCTCTAGGTCGGTGGTGGCACGGTGTTGTAATTGTCGAAGCGTACATAAAATGCACTGAGATCGTCTGGTAGAGAGGCATCATTGAGCAGATCACGGCTGGGTCTTCCTTTGTAATCCGTAATGGACTGTAGCCCCTGCCACATACGGTGGTCGTCGGAGCCTGTGTAATTTGATTCCACCTTATTCCTATATTGTCCTTTTGCTCGTTACATGACTCTGTGGAGGTCAACGTGGGACTTCTTGTACTTGTTTCTGTCCTCAACCGTAGCCTCATGGTTGTCTGTGGTAGCCATGTCCTTTAGTTTAGTGCTAACCTCTGTGTTAATCCAGGGCTTTTGATTGTGGAAGCAGGGAACCTGCATCCCCAGTCAGGTTTGCTGCTTCTAGGGGAAGTGGACGGCCAGTTTTCCTTTCACCTTAATCTCAACAGACTCCCACTCTCTTGCCTCTGTAACGTAGGTGTTTCCTCTTGGATACCCCGGGAATTGGGTCGGAATTATAGAAGAACCCAGGACAAATGAGTCAAAGTTGAGGCCAGAATTGAGGTAATAAGCTCATTTGCAAATAAATTCATAAAATATCCTACAATGTGATTTTCTGGATTTTTTCCCCTCATTTCTTCTGTCATAGTTGAAGTGTACCTATGATGAAAATTACAGGCCTCTCTCATCTTTTTAAGTGGGAGAACTTGCACAATTGGTGGCTGACTAAATCATTGTTTGCCCCACTGTATATCCTTCCTCCCAAAGGTTGTGCTTGTCTACTTCCCTTTACTGATTCGAAAGGAAATGACTGGTATAAGAAATATGGTGGAAACTTCCACTAGCCCATCCCTCCACCCAATGCTTTTAGATTTGTGGGAAGTAGAGAAGGAGTATACATTTCAGAAGAAAAGAGAGATTATTGGGACGCAGCCAGTAATGTGTCTTAAATTATTTTAAATATTTAAAGATAATCAGCACGTACACCCCACTACGCACCAAGGTCAGCTGTCCATCACACTGTAGGAGGGCCATTGTGATTATCCTGAAACGCCCACCCTATTCATTTGGCAGTTTATACTTCACAATGATTCTACCACTGGGGGGGGGGGGGTGAGAGGGATTACTTATCCTATCCTAGGTATTCCTTAAAGAGGTGGGGTTTCAGGTGTCTCCGGAAGGTGGTGATTGACTCCGCTGTCCTGGCGTCGTGAGGGAGTTTGTTCCACCATTGGGGGGCCAGGGCAGCGAACAGTTTTGACTGGGCTGAGCGGGAGCTGTACTTCCTCAGTGGTAGGGAGGCGAGCAGGCCAGAGGTGGATGAACGCAGTACCCTTGTTTGGGTGTAACGCCTGATCAGAGCCTGGAGGTACTGAGGTGCCGTTCCCCTCACAGCTCCGTAGGCAAGCACCATGGTCTTGTAGCGGATGCGAGCTTCAACTGGAAGCCAGTGGAGAGAGCGGAGGAGCGGGGTGACGTGAGAGAACTTGGGAAGGTTGAACACCAGACGGGCTGCGGCGTTCTGGATGAGTTGTAGGGGTTTAATGGCACAGGCAGGGAGCCCAGCCAACAGCGAGTTGCAGTAATCCAGACGGGAGATGACAAGTGCCTGGATTAGGACCTGCGCCGCTTCCTGTGTGAGGCAGGGTCGTACTCTGCGGATGTTGTAGAGCATGAACCTACAGGAACGGGCCACCGCCTTGATGTTAGTTGAGAACGACAGGGTGTTGTCCAGGATCCACTCCCCACCCCCAAAAAACCATCCCCTCCAACCCCACCAAAACCACCACCCACCTAATGTGCCAACAACCAACAAAAAGAACAAAAGAGAAATTGGTGAAAACAAATTCTTATTTACATTTGATGGCCTACCCTAGCCAAACTCAGACGACGCTGGGCCAATTGTGCGCTTCCCACGGGACTCCCAATCACGGTCGAATGTGATGCAGACTGCATTACTTTAGTGCCTTGTTGCAAATGTGCATGTTTTGGAATATTTTTAATTCTGTACAGGTTTCCTTTTTCCTTCCTTTCCTGGTGAAATCCCTGAGAGATGTCCTTCCTATCCGGCAACTGAATTAGGAAGGACACCTGCATCTTTGTAGTGGCACAACATCCGAAGTGTAATTAATAACTTCACCATGCTCAAAGGGATATTCAATGTTTTTATTTTGACCCATCTACCAATATGTGCCCTTTGCGAGGCATTGTAATGCCTCCCTGGTGTTTTGTGGTTGATTCTGTGTTGGAAATTCACTGCTCAACTGAGGGACCTTACAAATAATTGTATGTGTGGGGTACAGATATGTGGTAGTCAGTCACAAATCATGTTAAACACTATTATTGCACATAGAGTGAGGCCATGGAACTTATTATGTGACTTGTTAAGCACATTTTTACTCCTAAACTTATTTAGTCTTGCCATAACAAACGGGTTGAATACTTATTGACTCAAGACATTTCGGCTTTAAATTTATAATTCATTTGTAAAAATTTCTAAAAACATAATTCCACTTTGAGGTTATGGGGTATTGTGTGTAGGCCACTGACAAAAGCTAAATTTAATCCATTTTAATTTCAGGCTATAACACAAAAGCATTTGGAAAAAGGCTGTGAATACTTGCTGAAGGCACTGTAGGTAATAATTATGTCCTGAAGGGGAATAAAATATAATGTGTCATTTCACCTCTACATATCCTATTACCTGAATCCAATTGTGGTCATTTTAAATGTTATGTAATCTAAGGAGAGCTCAGCAAAGTGTGTAATAAAAGTTGGTGAAATAATTGTTGTCAAACTACAGGTATTGGAAGAGGTGGATTTGAATACATTACGAACAGGTTGCTGTGCTGGCATACATTATACAATTAGTTATATATATATTTTTTTTTACATATCACTCCATCCCTTACTCCAGAAAACAATAAACCCTATAACATTGTAATGCTCTGACTCAAGTCTTCAGACAGAATTCAACTCAATGAATCTAAATATTAATCAGGATTTTCTTTAACCCGGGTACCAGTCTGGTTGTGCTAAAATGTCATATGACTCAGAGAACAAGCAGTGGAATGTTAGCACAAACAGACTGGTACCCAAACTACAGATCTTTGCTTCTCATATGAAAAGGAAGACTGTGCATTTTCATTTCAAGCCTCGCAAGAGGAGTAATGAACATTGTTCAAAGCCAGACTTAACCTGGTAACTGTGTGATTAATTGGGGGTGGCAGGTCTACCCAGAGCTTACTGCTAGAGACACAACCCAGGCTGAGGCTGTCAGCCTTTCTGGGGCAGTCACTGGTAGACAGACCACAGAGACAAGACCTGATACCAGAAATAAATCAATGGCAGGATTATTATTTATTGTCTAGAAAACAGGAATTTTTAACAGATGCCCTCAATTTGGACTTTCCCACTATGGAAACCAGCATAGTTCTCTCCTCAGGACCATTTTTGAGTAACATACCATACACAGGGTTAGAACACTGCAGAAAGAAGTACCAATTATGCTCTTCGCATGATGTCGAACATACAGGAAGCACAGTGCCTGTGCAATACAGTGCCTGCAACTAGTAATTTCCTTTTTTTTCAAAGGGCCAGATGTCAAGTCAATATACCAGAAGACAAGGTGTACTATGCTGTATGGCAGTATGCATATGTCGACTTATGAACGCTACAGTATGTCAAAGCGTCTATTCCGTACATTCAGTTCAGTCAAGCTTGGTTTGTCCTACCATCAGGACTGCAAACTGTAACCTGACCTTCGACCCATCACCTAGGGAAACAATGATTCTTACATTGTCAATGAAATGTGTAAACAGTCACTGTATGTCTATTCAGAGTTAGTTAAAGATGCATTGTTGCTTATTCACCACTATTCAATTCAAGGTCTAGAATGTTAGCTAGTAATTTGGAATAAAAAAAAATGTGCGGTTGGATTCTCAGTTGATTAACTTACATTCCATTTAAGTTAGAATTAAAAAACGTGTTGTTCAGCACAATGTGGAAATGTGGCATCACACATACATTAAACAACCATCTAGCTAAACAGAATCACTTCAGGCTCCGTTTGTATTTACAGTAAGGATGAATTTATGCTTGCAAAGCCCAACATAGGAGATGAAAAAAAAAGAGGGGCACAATTTATGTTAATCCATTCACTGGTGTCCTGAATAAAGCGTGAGACATGAGACAATAATTCATTTAATGTCACTTAATGTTAGTAGTAGAGTTTGGGAAAGTCCTCATTGCAGACTCCTCAGGTTGCAGCCAGACCTCTGTGTTGACATCTCTCCAGCCCCGTGGGCCATTAGGGCATTCCCATGATGCATCTCCCCAGCCCCTCCAGCCATTGGGGCATTCCCAGACTTTCCTCTGACTGACTCAGAACCCGCTGGCCTTATGACAGTCATCCTCTCAGGGTGTTGTGGGGATACCAGTCATCTTCTCAGGGTGTTGCTGGGTAAAGCCTATAGGTTGCGGATAAAATGCCACCCTATTCCCTATATAGTGCACTACTTTTGACGAGAGCCCTATGGGTGCTGGTCAAAATTTGTGCATTATATAGAGAAGAGGGTGCTGCTTTGGACACACGAATATCTCCTCTGGGTATCTGCTAGTACTGTAAACCCTGAGGCTTCCTGATTATCTCACTGCAGGTCAGGAGGGTCTCTAGCTCTGGGAGTAGAGAGAGGCACACTGACTTACAACACACACACACACACACCATGTTGTCTCACCCACTATCCCAACTGATCCCATGGGCCTTTATACGCCGCTCGTTACCAGATCCTTGCAGGAAAACTATGTTAAGACCATTTCCTAAAATGTGACTTACTCAATTATTCATACAGAGACATATCGGTTGTGGATACAGACATGTAAATATGATAATAGGTTGTGTAAAAAAATGTATTCATTAGATCTCTTTGAGAAGTGTAGTAGTTTTGAATCATCTGCTGAAGGAGCAGCTGATGAGACACCAGGGAGAAAACATAGCAGGTTCCACAGAAATAAATCCTATCAGAAACATCTTCTGATCATGGAAAACAGAACCAAGATGTGAACCAATTTAAGATGTGTCAGGGTATAATTTTATCGCACTTCATATCATGACGTCTCCCCATCCTCCTACCCTATGTCGTTTTGATGTCTATCAATATTGGGCTGGACCCATCTGTGACCTTTTGGGTATAAGGGTCACTTCACAAAACCCCAGAGTGACCCTCAGGCATGGATGAGTGCATTTTACATGAGCAGCATCTTCCATAAAGGTATTCTGTTTGTGAGTCCTTCCTTGACCAAGAAAGGCCAATGAAATAGGAGGTCACTATGCTCGGGTGATATCCTGATAGTCTAAGGTTCACAGATTTCATGAATATCTTTGCTATGCTGAGACGACAGGTGATAAAATATGTATTCAGCGCCTTAAGTGCTTTACCTCTTCTTTGTGTCTGTTTTATGGGATTGGCAGTTATGGGAAGTTCTTACAGAAAGACAAAGCCATGAGATGACATTCATAACATGTATTCCACCTCTAAAGTATCTGAATGTCCATAAAATATGGATATGTTCTGCATAGAATAGGCTGAGGATGGCTTACTCTGCGCGGTGCATTATTCTGCACAAAAGGAAGTCTAAACCCGGGCAAAATGGGAACATTCCCAGAACATTAGCTAAGATTGATCTAACCCTAAGATTATAAAATCCCCGAAAACATTCGAAGAACGTGGGAAAAGTCTGGTGGGAACATTGTTGGGACATAACAAAAGGAGAACACTCATTTGGTTACTACATGATTCCATATTGTCACGCCCTGATCTGTTTCACCTGTCCTTGTGATGGTCTCCGCCCCCTCTAGGTGTCGTTTATTTTCCCCAGTGTATTTAAAAAAAAATGTTTTAACCTTTATTTAACTAGGCAAGTCAGTTAAGAACAAATTCTTATTTTCAACGACGGCCTAGGAACAGTGGGTTAACTGCCTGTTCAGGGGCAGAATGACAGATTTGCACCTTGTCAGCTCGGGGATTTGAACTTGCAACCTTTCGGTTAGGGGAGGTTTTATCCCTGTGTTCCCTGTCTCTCTGTGCCAGTTCGTCTTGTATGTTTCCAAGACAACCAGTTTTTTCCCCGTTTGCCTGCTGTTGCATTCTCCATTTTCTAGTCCTCCCGGTTTTGACCCTTGCCTGTTTCTGGACTTTGTAACCGCCTGCCTGACCTTTCTGCCTGCCTTGTCCACCAGCCTGTCTGCCACTCTGTACCTCCTGGACTCTGATTTGGTTTTGACCTTTTCCCTGTCCACAACCATTCTCTTGCCTACCCCTTTGGATTAATAAACATTGTAAGACTCCAATCATCTGCCTCCTGTGTCTGCATTTCGGTCTCGCCTTGATACATTTGTGTTATTTTGTCGTTTTGATGTCTTCACTGTTATCCTACAATGTAGAAAATAGTAAAAATAAAGAAAAACCCTTGAATAGGTAGGTGTGTCCAAACGTTTGACAGGTACTGTAAATGTTTAAGATACGACTGCATCGGTTCACAGACCACAAACAGATCCAAAGGTACTATGCATCTGTCAGAAAGTCTATTCAAACGTTACGAATCGGCAATTAACTTTTTTGTTGTACTTTCATTTTACATTCTGAAAATACCTAATCTTTTGTGAAGACTGATAGGTCCTCTCCTTCAGTGTCGAACTAAGCATCCCAGCTAGCAATGAGGAATCGGCCCAGAAGCGGCCCTCTTCCGGGGTGCCGGAACTGATTGAATCAACCCGGGTGTCGGACTCGGCCCAGAATCAAAATGAATGATCGCCCAGAATCAGCCCAACTACATCTGGTTGTTTCAGTCTACCGGAATTCAGGCTGAAATTGCCGGCATCTTACCAGAATCTCCCCCAGAAACGCCCCGATGTAAATGTATAGAAAATGACCCGATTTAGTAATTTTACATATTAGACATTTTATACAAATTTAAATATATATAATACATTTTTTTTACCCCTTACGTCTTATCCAATCGCTGCAACTCCCGTATGGCCTCGGGAGAGGCCAAATGAGTTGCTACAGCGCAATGGGACAAGGACATCCCGGCCGGCCAAACCCTCCCCTAACGGAGCAGGCCCTACACCCAAACAAGGGCACTGCGTTCATCCACCTCTGGCCTGCTCGCCTCCCTACCACTGAGGAAGTACAGTTCCCGCTCAGCCCAGTCAAAACTGTTCGCTGCTCTGGCCCCCCAATGGTGGAACAAACTCCCTCACGACGCCAGGAGAGCGGAGTCAATCACCACCTTCCGGAGACACCTGAAACCCCACCTCTTTAAGGAATACCTAGGATAGGATAAAGTAATCCTTCTCACCCCCCCCCCTTAAAAGATTTAGATGCACTATTGTAAAGTGGCTGTTCCACTGGATGTCATAAGGTGAATGCACCAATTTGTAAGTCGCTCTGGATAAGAGCGTCTGCTAAATTACTTAAATGTAATGTAATGTAAATGGACCGTGTCAGCATGCATGCACCTGGCCAGCCACACAAGTCGCTACAGCACGATGGGACAAGGACATCCCGGCCAGCCATACCCTCCCCTAACTCGGACGACGCTGGGCCAATTGTGCATTTCCTCATGGGTCTCCCAGTTGCGGCCGGCAAGGGTATCAAGCCAGCATATGTAGCAACGCAGTTTGCACTGCAATGCAGTGTTTTAGACCGCTGTGCCACTCGGGAGGACCAGCTACAAAGGTTTCAATTGCCTTGCACAAAGTATCAAAATACTAAAATACCACTTAAACAGGACTCTTAAAGAAGTGAATTTAAATGTAAAAATGTCATGAAAAAATCACAGAAAAAATGAGAAAATATACATTTACATTTACATTTAAGTCATTTAGCAGACGCTCTTATCCAGAGCGACTTACAAATTGGTGCATTCACCTTATGACATCCAGTGGAACAGCCACTTTACAATAGTGCATCTAAATATTTTAAGGGGGGGGGGTGAGAAGGATTACTTTATCCTATCCTAAGTATTCCTTAAAGAGGTGGGGTTTCAGGTGTCTCCGGAAGGTGGTGATTGACTCCGCTGTCCTGGCGTCGTGAGGGAGTTTGTTCCACCATTGGGGAGCCAGAGCAGCGAACAGTTTTGACTGGGCTGAGCGGGAACTGTACTTCCTCAGTGGTAGGGAGACGAGCAGGCCAGAGGTGGATGAACGCAGTGCCCTTATTTGGGTGTAGGGCCTGATCAGAGCCTGGAGGTACTGAGGTGCCGTTCCCCTCACAGCTCCGTAGGCAAGCACCATGGTCTTGTAGCGTATGCGAGCTTCAACTGGAAGCCAGTGGAGAGAGCGGAGGAGCGGGGTGACGTGAGAGAACTTGGGAAGGTTGAACACTAGACGGGCTGCGGCGTTCTGGATGAGTTGTAGGGGTTTAATGGCACAGGCAGGGAGCCCAGCCAACAGCGAGTTGCAGTAATCCAGACGGGAGATGACAAGTGCCTGGATTAGGACCTGCGCCGCTTCCTGTGTGAGGCAGGGTCGTACTCTGCGGATGTTGTAGAGCATGAACCTACAGGAACGGGCCACCGCCTTGATGTTAGTTGAGAACGACAGGGTGTTGTCCAGGATCACGCCAAGGTTCTTAGCGCTCTGGGAGGAGGACACAATGGAGTTGTCAACCGTGATGGCGAGATCATGGAACGGGCAGTCCTTCCCCGGGAGGAAGAGCAGCTCCGTCTTGCCGAAGTTCAGCTTGAGGTGGTGATCCGTCATCCACACTGATATGTCTGCCAGACATGCAGAGATGCGATTCGCCACCTGGTCAAAAAAAATATGGAGAAAAAAAGTATAAATAATAAAATGTTAATTATACAATTAGTCCTTGTAATCATCTGCCAGAGCCCCAAGTAATACATTTGGGCCAGATAAGCCCAGATCCACAATTTCCTGTGTATCAAGAATGGTCCACCACCCAAAAGACATCCATACAACTTGACACAACTGTTGGAAGCATTGTAGTCAACATGTGCCAGCATTCCTGTGGAACACTTTCAACACCTTGTAAGAGTCCATGCCCTTGACGAATTAAGGCTGTTCTGAGGGGAAAAGGGTGGGGTGCATATCAATATTAGGACGGTGTCCAATAATGTTTTGTACACTCAGTGTATATGTTCAGTTTTAGATATATAGGGTAAAGTTGATCATTTTATAATGAGGAATACCTTTTGCGCGGCGCACTGACTGCATGGCCAGAGGGGGAGGAGAAAGGAAGCTCACTAAAAACTTCCACATTGTCAAAACCATTAGATTTTTAGATGGGGGGTGAAATCCAAAATTGTGTTATATATTCTAATTTGTAAATTATACATATTGATATATTACTAAGTCAAACACATAATCTGCAAAAATGACATGTTAATTAGTGGGTGATGGTGATTTCAGAAACAAAGTGGAGGTGCAGAAAACAGGCACCATTGCCCCCCTCTAGTTTGATAGTGATAGTGGGCTGGTAGATGCCTGGTCTTCCTTATCGCTCAGATCAGGTGCCTACATAGTATGCAGCAGTGGTTCACAACCTTTTTCGGTTAATGTACCACCAAGTACATATTGCTCTGTCCAGAGTACCCCCTCGTGCTGTATCACATCTGGCCGTGATTGGGAGTCCCATAGGGCGGCGCACAATTGGCCCAGCGTCGTCCGGGTTTGGCCGGTGTAGGCCGTCATTGTAAATAAGAATTTGTTCTTAACTGACTTGCCCAGATAATTAAAGGTTCAATAAAAGAAAGGGGTCCTAGTTGAGAAACACTGGTATACACCATAGACATACAGTACCTTCGAGAATTATTCACACTCCTTGACTTATTCCACATTTTGTTGTGTTACAGCCTGAATTCAAACTGGATTCTGCACACCACCCCATGATGACAAGGTGAAGACACGTTTTTAGAAATGTTAGCAAATGTATTGAAAATGAAATACAGAAATATCTCATTTACATAAGTATTCAAACACCTGAGTCAATACTTTGTGGAAGCACGTTTGGCGGCGATTACAGCTTTGAGTCTTCTCGGCCATGTCTTGATCAGTTTTGCACATCTGGATTTGGGGATTTTCTCCCATTTTCCTTGCAGATTTTCTCAAGTTCTGTTAAGTTCTGTTAAGTGGTGAACAGCTCCCCATCCATATTTCTTCCATTTCCCAGTGATGGAGACTATGCTCTTGGTAACTTAGAACACTCTAGAAAGTGTTTTATACCCTTCCCCAGATATATGCCTCATCACAATTCTATCTCAGAGATCTACGGACAGTTCATTGGATTTCATGGTATAGTTTCTGAAGGCACTGTACATCATTTACACACACACACAGAAAGAGAGAGAATGAGAGAGACAGAGAGAGACAGAGAGCGAGCTCAGCCCAACTCATGAGCCCCATCAGCAGCAGATTTGAATTTAGAATGGAAAATTAATGTGTTTATGCAACAAATGTTAGTGCATTGTAACGTATCACATCGATTTGTCCTCTAATCAAACATAATCGCACCGAATCATTTCAAACTAAAATGTATCGTTCCTGTATCTTATCGGAGCCCGTGTATCCAGATACATAGCAAATTGTCTTGGAAGGGAACGATGCACATCCTTAATTACAAGCGATAGGTTCCCAAAGCACAAAATATTCTTAGTTGTGATGACATTCATACAATGTTAAAGTTAGGTTGCACAGGACATTCCATTAAAGGGAAACCACTCAAAAACATAAACAAATATTAGTCCACTGTTGCATTTTGTATCATCATGATGATGTGGCCGGTGACTCTTTGTTTCTTGAAAGGCCAATATCTTGAAATCTTGACTGCTAACATGCAAAACACTTTGGGACTGCATCAACAGCGAGAGATAATGACAGCTTTTGGGTGGTTTTTCCCTTTAATGTTGTAAGAATGTTGATAGAACACCTGATCTAAGTTCTTTAAAGTTTCCCAGTTATTGGGAGTTGTCTGGGATGTTGCAAGAACGTTCTTGTGATAGTCACATACTTTACAAAAGAGGTTCCACAGCACATTCCCACAATATTGTAGAATGTTCCACGATTTCCAAATAAGTCCTTTTTTATGACATATTTGTTTTACGTGAACATAATATTCCATCGATGTTTATTAAACAGTGTATATTTTAGCTTGTCTTGGAGGTCCTCAGAATATTTAAGTTTGACCTAATATTACCACAACATTGTAACGGTCGTCGTTGCATGAAGGATCGGACCAAAGCGCAGCGCAGTAATTGTTCATGATTTTATTTGATCAACAAACACTCGAACAAAATAAACCAAGTGTGAAAACCGAAACAGTCCTGTCAGGTGCAGAACACTAAACAGAAAACAACATTCCACAAAACACAGGTGGGAAAAAGCTACCTAAGTATGGTTCCCAATAGACAGCTGTCCCTGATTGAGAACCATACCCGGTCAAAACAAAGAAATACAAAACATAGAAATAAAGAAACTAGAATGCCCACCCTAGTCACATCCTGGCCTAACCAAAATAGAGAATAAAAACCTCTCTATGGCCTGTGCGTGACAAACATTCTCAGCATGCAGATTTCTTTACTCAGAACTTTGTTGAAGCACCATTGGCAGCGAATACAGCAACAATTATTCTTGGGTAGGAAGCTACAAGCTCGGCACACCTGTATTTGGAGAGTTTCTCCCATTCTTCTCTGCAGATCCTCTCAAGCTCTGTCAGGTTGGATGGTTGCTGCACATCTACTTTCAGGTCTCTCCAGAGATGTCCGATCGGGTTCGGACTCTGGTTGGGCCAGGACATCCTGCATTGTCTTGGCTGTGTGCTTAGGGTCGTTGACCTGTTGGAAGGTGAACCGTCGCACCAGTCTGAGGTCCTGAGTGCTCTAGAGCAGGTTTTCATTTAGGATCTATCTCTGTACTTTTCTTCGTTCATCTTTGCCTCAATCCTGACTAGTCTCCCAGTCCCTGCCGCTAAAAAAAATCCCACAGCATTATGCAGCCACCACCATGCTTCACCGTAGGGATGGTGCCAGGTTTCCTCCAGATGTGACACTTGGCATTCAGGGAAAAGAGTTCAATATTGGTTTCACCAGGCCAGAGAATCTTGTTCTTCATGGTCTGAGAGTCTTGAGGTGCCTCTTGGCAAACTCCAAGTGGGCTGTCATGTGCCTTTTACTTCTGTCTGGCCACTCTACCATAAAGGCCTGATTGGTGGAGTGCTGCAGAGATGGTTCTCCTTCTGGAAGGTTCTTCCATCTCCACAGAGGAACTCTAGAGCCCTGTCAGAGTGACCTCCCTGACCATGGCCAGTCAGCCAGGTTCCAAACGTCTTCCATTTTAGAATGATAGAGGCCAATGTGTTCTTGGGGACCTTCAATGATGCAGAAATGTTTGGGTACCCTTCCCCAGATCTGTGCCTCGCCAATCCTGTCTCGAAGCTCTATGGATAATTCCTTTGAACTCATGGCTTGGTTTTTGCTCTGATAGGCACTGTCAATTGTGGGAACTAATATAGACAGGTGTGTACCTTTCCAAATCATATCCAATCAATTGAATTTACCACAGGTGGACTCCAATCAAGTTGTAGAAACATCTCAAGGATGATCAGTGGAAACAGGATGCACCTGAACTCAATTTTGAGTCTCATAGCAAAGGGCTGAATACTTATGTAAATAAGGTATTTCTGTTTTATTTAATTTTCTAATAAGCAAAAAATGTCAAAAAACCCGTATTCACTTTGTCATTATGGGGTATTGTGTGTAGATTGCTAAGGATTGTTGTTTATTTAATCCATTTTAAAATAAGGCTGTAATGTAACAAAATGTGGAAAAAGTCAAGGGGTCTGAATACATTCCGACAGCTCTGTATGTTGACAATCTGCACGTGGGTTTGAACCTGCAATCTTTGGATATTCAGACAGATCATTAAAACCCCCTAGAGTTGATAAAACATTTTTTAAATAATAATTGCAGAAATACCAGTATGCATACAAGAAGTATACAAACAGACATTGTTAACATATGCTAGGCGGTACAACAAATTACATATTATACAAAGAGTTATTATACAAAGATACACATGTATTGATTGTTTTAACAGCTTTCTTATTGAAAGAATGTAGAATGGTCTTAGCGTACTGCTAACTCCTTAACCTCCCTGGTAGCGGGATGAAATTCGACAACATACGGTGATCGCTACATAAATAGTCATTTTAAACATTCATGAAAATACAAGTGTCTCACTTGTTTCGAAAGCCTAGAATCTTCCTAATCCAACTGCTTTGTCAGATTTAAAAAAGGATTTACTGCGAAAGAATATGATGCGATTATCTGAGGATAGAGACAACTATTTCAACCAGCACAGGCGTATCAAAATCACGAACTGCAAGAAAATAAATAGTTTACCTTTGACGATCTTCCTCTGTTTGTAATCCTAATGCTAATTGTTCCACAATGAATGGTCTTTTGTTTGATAAAATCCATTTTTATAGCCTAACACGAAACATTTTGTGAACCACTTGTGTCGTGAATTCCGTCTCATTCCATTTTCGATGACACATTCGTGGTAAATACACACACAACACGTGACTTTTCCAGTCATGTTTGGTTTCATTGCAATCAACTGGTTTCTTTGTAACAACACAACCAAACCTGATGGGTCATTTCGCGTGATGTATTGACTGAAAGAAAGATTTGAAGACAACAAGTAATGACATCATTGTGCACCAAAGATTTGCCCTCTGTTTCGTTGATTGATTGCATTTTAACCCAAATGACCACTGATCGTCTTGAAATCTAGCTGGGTAGATAGCCAATAAGCTGAGCTAAACGGCAACATGTAATGTTTATTGTGTTGGAAGACCAACCCATGAAGTAAACTCCGGTGTAAAGAGGTTAATTCGCCATTGACTATTCATACCACGCATGTTGCGCGCAGAATTGTTTTGGTAAAGCGCATATTCAGCTGTTTATATATCAATCAGTATGGCGACTAAGTCAGGGAAAGCCAAGTCTAAGTCTGGATATACAGATGTACACACAATTTTAGAATAAATTGTTTGAAGACGATTCATTTAGCGATTCCCAAATGGAGGAATATTTTTTTCATGGAGAGGACATCGTTTTGGACTGGTAAGTCCTTCTCATGCTAATGCCGTTGTTTGAAATTAATAATATAAAATATTATTTGTGAAATGAAATAGCCTGTTTGAAGCTGTTGAGGGGAGGGCTGGCCCACAACAATGGCCAAAGTGAAATGGAGACAGTAGATCTAGCTGGTCTGTCATAATATAATAGAGACAGTAGATCTAGCTGAAATGTCATAATATAAATGAGACAGTAGATCTAGCAGGTCTATATGTCACGTTCTGACCTTTATTTCCTTTGTTTTGTCGTTATTTAGTATGGTCAGGGCGTGAGTTGGGGTGGGCAGTCTATGTTTGTTTTTCTATGATTTGGGGATTTCTATGTTTCGGCCTAGTATGGTTCTCAATCAGAGGCAGGTGTCATTAGTTGTCTCTGATTGAGAATCATACTTAGGTAGCCTGGGTTTCACTGTTTGTTTGTGGGTGATTGTCTATGTTAGTTGCTTGTGTCACCACAGTTCTCATTATAGCTTCACGGTCGTTATTCGTTTATTGTTTTGTATAGTTTGTATTCAGTGTTCAGTGCTTTCTTTAATTAAAAAATCATCATGAACACATACCACTCTGCATTTTGGTCCGCTGCTTACGACGATCGTGACAGTATAATAATATATTCAACCTTATGTTCCCTGTACTCTATATCTGTTTATTATACCCGTTGATACAGGGCTCATATGTGAAACTATTCTAACTGAACATTTTCTTTCACAGTGACACTGACTCCGAATGGGAGCCCCCAGTGCCAAGGTGTCCATCCCCCACTGAAGCTGGTTCATCCAGCTCCTGCCACAAGTGGTGTTCATCTGCCCAACTTTATTTCTGCAGGCATGGATGTGCTGTGGCACCTGGCATCAGCAGCACAATATTGTGTAGAGGACTGAGGGTCTTCCAAATATTGAAAGTGTTATTTTGTAAATGTATTTTTTTTTCATGTTTTTTCTCCATTTTTGGGGGGGAGTGTTAGAATACCATTTTGGTATTTTGTATATAGGTATTCCATTAAAAATGTATAACTTCACCAATTTGGCCACTTGGGTACATTTGGGCTACTTGTGTGGGACACCTGGGTAACTTCATGATAAATGTCATGTAGCACACTCATTTTGGAAGTTATCATTCTGACACTTTGCACAAGTACTGTTGTCCTCTTATGTTTTTCACTGAAATTGCCCCCATCATCCTATCTGAATGTTCGTTTTATCTTGTTCATTTTAAAGATGATACAACAATAAAAATAAAATAGGTTTTTCATTGTATTATCTATTCCATTCACATTTACACAAACTTCAGCGTGTTTTCTTTCAAATGCATATATGCATATCCTTGGTTCGGTGCCTGAGCTACAGGCAGTTAGATTTGCCTATGTCTTCAGGCAGAAATGGAAAAAAGTAGGGGGGTATAGCTCTAAGGGTTTTAGAAAACATGGAAGAGTGTTTTTTATTAGTGAATTTACAGTTATGAATATGACATTTTTCTGTTAGCACAATTAGATTTAATAGGTAAAATTGTTTTCTTTATCCTTATTATCGTTATGGAAACCAAGCAGCATATTCTCCCATAATAAACAAAAGTCATCAGCCGCGGCCCGCTAGCTGTCTTCAGCATATCAGACTGTTAGCTAATAGGCCCATCGGACAATTTCTCGGGCCACTATACCTATTTTGCCAATTGGCCTAGGCCCCTTTTACTCAACGAAGCCCTGCTATCATGACTGGACTACCGACACATTTTTTTTTCATACAGGCCCCTCCGTCGCGACATCCCCTGAATGCCCATCTGCTAGCCGCAGCCCGCTAGCTGTCTAGAGCATATTGGACTGTTAACTGAATAGATCCATCAGCCAAATTCTTGTGCTACTATAAATATTTTGCCAATTGGGCTTGGACCCCTCTGCTACTCGGAACCCTACTAATCCATCACGACTGGTCTATTGACATCACCGCACAAGGAGTCTAAAACAGACTTTCCTCCATCGCAACGTCCCTCTAAGGCCCATCTGTTAGCTTGCTAGCCCCGGCCTGCTAGATGTCTGAATCACCGTGTCTCCAGCCAGCCCAACCGCTCACAGGACTCCTATGATCACTCGGCTAAGCATGCCTCTCTCATGCCGCTTGTCACAGGCGCCGAATACAACAGGTGTAGTAGATCTTACAGTGAACTGCTTACTTACCCTAACCAACAATGCAGTTTAAAAAAAATCTAAAATAAATATCTTAATATATATAATATCAAAAAAAAAAATACAAATAAGAAATAAAAGTAACTAATTACTAAGCAGCAGTCAAATAACAATAGCGGGGCTTGGGAAATCTTTTTGTATCCAAATCCGGCTTTAAACTTCTTCACAACAGTATCTCGGTGCATTTATACGGAGACTTGATTACACACAGGTGGATTGTATTTATCATCATTAGTCATTTAGGTCAACATTGGATCATTCAGAGATCCTCACTGAACTTCTGGAGAGAGTTTGCTGCACTGAAAGTAAAGGGGCTAAATAATTTTGCACGCCCAATTTTTTCAGTTTTTGATTTGTTAAAAAAGTTTGAAATATCCAATAAATGTCGTTCCACTTCATGATTGTGTCCCACTTGATGTTGATTCTTCACAAAAAATACAGTTTTATATCTTTATGTTTGAAGCCTGAAATGTGGCAAAAGGTCGCAAAGTTCAAGGGGGCCGAATACTTTCGCAAGGCACTGTATATACAAGGGCTACCGGTACATGTGCGCGGGTCAATGCGGTACCTGTGCGGGGGTCAATGAGTCAATGTGTGGGGGCACCGGTTAGTTGAGGTAATGAAGGTAATATGTACATGTAGGTAGAGTTATTAAAGTGACTATGCATAGATAATAACAGAGAGTGTCTGTAGTGATGCTTCTAGCACTGAGATGCAGTGCCTTAGACCGCTGCGCCTGAGGGAGCAAGGAGAAACACATTTTTCCTATTGGAGAGTCAACTGGATTAAGCAAGGGCAGTTTAAGAAGGTGAGGGAGGTCTGGTTACACCTCTAAACAACGTGATGGAATAATACCAAAGACAATGGCGAACTCTCTAGGTGTAACAGGGACATTGTAACGAGATAAAAATTCCTCATAATTGACTAACCTTCTTTCTGCATTAAAAAGTTGACTCACCAGCAGGACATGATTATTAAACTAGTTCTTAAAAAATAAATACTTGTTTCTATACAAAATATCCTTATTGTTCCAAATGAAATACCTGCGGATATTCTTTTTAAATATATTAATGACCACGCTAAGATTACTTGTCTATGAAAAGCAGATACTTTTGTAGGAATCTTATCAATGTCATAATTACAAAGTAACATAAAATTGAAGCCACCGAAAAGGGAGAAGATATGATGAGGGATGAAATTCCAAATTGAAGTTGGATTCTTCAAGAAATGTTTAGTCCAATCTTAAAAGTATTATATAAAGTAGGGGAAAAAATTAAGACAGATTTATTAATATAATGTATACGATTTTTCCAGATGAAGTTGAAAAGCTTCTGGTGAACTGCTTTACCTATTTTGTCTGTTCACATGTAGGGCTGTATAAGAAATAAATACTTGACCTTTCAAGGATAAAACCCTCTGCAACCAATGGTTCAACTGCTATTTGTTTTTTTCAATAATAGGTATGAAATGTAATTTCATTTTTTTTCATTTTACCTTTATTTAACCTTTATTTAACCAGGCAAGTCAATTAAGAACACATTCTTATTTTCAATGATGGCCTGGGAACAGTGGGTTAACTGCCTGTTCAGGGGCAGAACGACAGATTTGTACCTTGTCAGCTCGGGGGTTTGAACTCGCAACCTTCCGGTTACTAGTCCAAC
The DNA here is from genome assembly GCF_021184085.1 of Oncorhynchus gorbuscha. Classification (NCBI taxonomy): domain Eukaryota; kingdom Metazoa; phylum Chordata; class Actinopteri; order Salmoniformes; family Salmonidae; genus Oncorhynchus; species Oncorhynchus gorbuscha. Next base: position 38,456,576 of record NC_060190.1, on the reverse strand, counting down.
GCTCTAACCACTAGGCTATGCTGCCGCCCCACTGCCGTAATGAGCATCTATCCTGTTGATCCTTAAATATGGTAATCCCAATGTATGTTACTTTTTCCTTGACTGGAATATTGCAGATAGAGGGTATCACACAGTATTTAACAGCAAACAATTCACACTTATAAAGGTTTAGGCAAAGACCAGATGCTTTAGAAACAATATGTATCACGTTGACTGCTCTAGGAATATGATCAGCATCTTTCAAAAAGAGGGTGGTGCTATCTGCAAGCTGATTTATGATAATATCTCTGTCAGCAATAGAGATCCCTTGTATATCACTGGATTTAACAAAACTTGTAAGAAGTTGGGTTGCAAGCAGAATAAGAAGGTGAAATTGAGCAAACTTGCATAATTCCTCTTTTTATCAGGTATGAAGGTAAGATCCAGATGCAGACCACGTCGAATAAACAATAGTTTAATAATTCAACAGGGTCAGGCGATAGACAGATCAAGGCAGGCAGGGGTCAGTAAACCAGAGGAGGGCAAAGGAACAGGTCGGCAGGCAGGCTCAGGGACAGGAAGAGTAGTCACACAGGCAGCCTCAGAGGCAGGAAAGGCAAGGGTCAAAACCAGGAGGGCGAGAAAAGAGAGACTAGAAAAAGAAGGAGCTGACTCGAACAAACAAGACAAACTGGCAACAGACAAACAGAGAATGCAGGTATAAATACACAGGGGATAATGGGGAAGATGGACGACACCTGGAGGTGGGTGGAGGCTTTATAGTCTATGAAAGTCTAAGAATACAATACAACTATCTTCGAAGATTAGATCAGAATAGTCAATAAGGTCTAACATTAGTCAGATATGATTAGATATACTGTATGTCTATTCCTTATAAAAAAATATTATTATATATATATATATATATATATATATATTTTTTTTTTTTAAATGTATTTTCCTCATGAAGTCAGATTGGATCTCCTAAAATTGAGTCCAATACTGCCGTCATTCTTTTTGCAAACATAGAGGCTAATAATTTGTAGTCGATATTGAGCAGACAGATTGGACGGCAATTATCGAGGAGAAGCAGGTCTTTCTTGGGCTTAGGGATTCATGTAATCAGACCTTGAGTCAAACTGGTTAGAACAAAAGTTAAATCACCTTAGAGCCAGGAGCACATCAGAGGTAGCTATCTAGGTAGCCTATGTTGACCATCAGGCACAGTCTATGACAGTCCTCAAGGAGGAAGGCTGATTTAGGATCCGTTGAAGAAAGCGTGCCCTCCGATGAAGTAAGAAGCTTTCCCCTGTTTTTGTGTTTTTTCAACAGCTGGCCACAGTTTCTCTCTCCTTTCTCTGTCTGCTTTTGAGAGGTCTTCTACAAACCGCAGGTTTTTGTCACGTAGGAAGGTAGATCTCTTTGCTGCTTTCCAAGTGGCATCCCTGTAGATCCATAATGTGAACTGGAGAATAACACCTCTGGGCTTGGAGTCACCCTGCCTTCTAGTGCCGAGGCGATGTACAGTGTCGACAACATCTACTAGCTTAGCCTTCTCCTCAGGTAGGACAGCTTGGCGGACTTGGATGGTTTCTTGCTTGGTAGCTTGGGAGATGTTCTCCCATCTGCCTCAGGAACTATGTAGTTGCAGATTCCACTGCCTGGAGTAGCTTTCGAGTTCTGCAATTCTTCTTTGGCACAAGTCCATCTTTTCCTCCTTTTTTCGACACCCCTTTTGATGTAGGTGACCTTCTACTTAACATCCTTGATTTCCATGCCCTCGATTTTCATTGCGTAGTCGCCAACCATTTTCTCTATGGAATCGAACCTTGTATTGGTGAGCCTGGAAAGAGTGGTGATAACATCATTATTGGCAGCGTCATCGAGGTTCAAACATGCCTTTCTTGGAAGCTGGAGGTTTGCTTGGGGTTATAGGCAAAGAAGGAAATACTCATCTGACACCGTAAGTGTCATAGAGTCTGTCAGGCCAGTTGTAGTATACTGTAGTTGTGGCAGTTGTCAATCCAAGCGTTTGCTTAAATCATCAATGACCTGGTGTTTTTAGCAAGTGAAATTTTAATTTGGTAGTTCAAATTAATACACTTTTCACTATCTTTAAAAAGTTGATATGCAGAGCTCGGTAGGAAGCATGTGCTCAAGCTGCCATCTTAGAGCCCCCCCCACCCCCAGTCAATTGATGCACCTGCTCGTCATGCCGTGACGTCATCACGTTTTATTAAATAGCTCCCCATGTGTTTACGCTAGACCTGTTTCTTGCACAGGCTTTGTGAGATTCTACTGAGTTCGCCAGCAGCCGCCAGTCAGCTTTTCCATAACCTAGGGCTTGTGAATACAGTGTTTTTCCAGACACGAGAAGATCAAGACATAAAGATTGTCACGAAATAGTCTATAAAACCCGAATGCTTTGAGCTGGAAACTAATATGACAACGAAAACTGAGACTCTCATGAACACAAGGGTGTCGGTTGTTTTCGCTTTACAACGACCACAAGCTTTACGGCAGTCGTCTGAAGTCGCTGATTTGGACCTCCCAAATCTTCTCATAAAACCGCCTGTCAAATCCAAACTGCTTGATCTAGAAGTTAATATGACACCACCATCGAAAGCTGAAACTCTCATGGACACGTGATTTGCTCTATGACGCACACATGCTTTACGGGTGTCGTCTGAAGGTAACCAAGTACCGGGCTGTAAATATGGCACTGTGAACACGGGGGAAAAAGTGTCATGAGTAAAGTTGTCACGTTCGTTGAATGGAGGATACCAAGGCGCAGCGTGATATGAATACATGTTAGTTTTAATAAAGATAGACACTAAACAAACTATACAAAACGACCGTGAAGCTATAATATAAATGTGCAGACACATGCAACTAGACATAGACATAGATAATCACCCACAAAATACTCAAGGAATATGGCTTCCTAAATATGGTTCCCAATCAGAGACCACGATAAACAGCTGTCTCTAATTGCGAACCAATCTAGGCAACCATAGACATACAAAACACCTAGACTAGTGACAACCCCATAAACATACAAAACCCCCCTAGACAGGAGAAACACAACAAACCACCCCTTGTCACACCCTGACCTAACAAAAACAATAAAGAAAACAAAGAATACTAAGGTCAGGGCGTGACAAAAGTGCTTTAATATGGATCTAAAAAAAGATTCTACAAATCCCGAGTTTTCTTATATCTCTCAGATATTCTGTAGGACAGACACTTCAAACATACTTTCCTCAGATTTTAGTTTTTATTATCTGTTTTGCCATGTACAAATGTGTTATTCGGTGCATTTCTATGTGGCTGTAGCAGTAAAGACCAAATTCAATGGATTGTCAAATATATATATATATATTTTTTTATATAACTACAGGGACCTAAAATCCAAAATCAAATAGGTAAATGATCTATGGTATGACCATCTTAACAATTCTATATGTTAGCTTAGTAGATATCACCATCTAAGGGCTTTGGCCTACATGGATTGTTTAACCCTCTGCGCCACCATGGGAAAGCTGTGGTATTGCAGGGTTTTTTCAGTCTACTGTATATAGATTGACTATATTACCCTGTCATGACACAGAATGCAGTTTCTGAGTTATTAAAATTTTCCCATCCTGTTCATATGCTGTGTATTTGTAACACTGTACTTTACTATATCACGTGTTGAAAGTCATGAAATTAGATTTTAGCTGGATAGATATTTATAAAGCTTCGTTTGAATAACTTGTATAACACTGTACAGCTACAAGGGGTGGAAGAGGAAACGATCATTTAAAAACTCTTAAAATAATATTGTGAAGTCATAATCTTTGAGTTGACTATGAAATGTGATAGGATTTAGTATTTAAACATTTAAAAGGAGTACAGTTAATGGTTTTAGGTGCATGCAGTCGCAATCACAGGAATGTGAAGGTGAAAGACCTGGAAACTTACATTGGGCAAACTCTACATTCTGCACCACACAGGAGACTGGTGCAAGGCACGTGGGTTTATTTTAGAATGAATAGTGACCATAATGGTGCTCATCTGAAGAATATACCATTTTGCACAATAAACCAAATGCTGTTAAATGTTGTCTTTTCATATTCAATAATGATCTGTTTTTTTTGTATTCTTGAAGGTGCTAAATTAAGATTAAAACAGCACAGAACATGTAATCAATAAAATATGAATTAATTGAACCTGAAACTGTTTTTGTATATTTATTACTTGTAATTTTTCAGCATGAGTATTGCATTCATTTTTTAAAGGAAGCTTAATAAATATATATCCAACTAAAATCACATTTCATAAGACCTTCAACAGTGATGAAGGAAACAATTCTTGCAATGTAGGGTTACAAGTAGGGATGTGACAAATTGATCATTTAAATGGACATTTCTTATTGGTTTTTCCGTTAAAACGATAAGAAAAAAAATCACAAAATTCTGTGTCAATTCACAATGTCGAATAATAGTCCTATTACATATGTTTGACCGCTGGGGCTGGGCAAGTTATATCTACCGCAACCCTTTACAATCATAGAAAGCAGCTACTGTTACAGTAAAATGTCAATAGCAAAAATAGATAACTTTTCAGACAATTAAAAAAATTGCAGCATCAGAAGTCTGTACCTTTTCAGACAGTACAATTCTGCTCCAGCATTAAATGTTCTACTGCTTCCCTGACAACAATACATGTTGCTGATTGATGTGCTGCTGTGCTGTTTTTAAGTCACTGTATTTAAAGAACTGTAAAGTACTTTTTTTTAGGACAGAGTAGTCTGTGTGCAGGCAGTCAGGATGCCTGCCGCAGCTCAACATTACTTGATTGACAGCTCTGGCCGCCTAGTGATGGAAGTTTGTCTCACTTCAGCCGCAGCATTACTTTACAGACAAGTAAAATGCTGTTCATATTTCCAGATAAAGTTTTGATGTCTCCATTAAAAAAGCCATTGTGTAGCCTAACCTAATAACAGACGAACAAACGTGACGTTGCCCGAGGCGCTTTCAAGGGACCACATTCCATCTGAAAAGGGTAATCAATACAGGCTACCAGTAGTTTACTGTAATTTAATATTATGAGACAAAAACACCCCCACCCCGTCAGAAACGATGAGTACCATGTGCGCGCAAGACTGTCCTGAAGATACCCCTGTATCCGACATCGGGCCCCATGCAAAAATTAGGATATTCTACAGGCAACCGACCGAAAACTGAACAAACACTTGCATCATTACAGTTCGTTTCAACCAGAAGCACTGCCTTTGCTCCAAAAGATTGGCCATTTCGTAGGCGTTGCGTGAACATATTCAAGTAAGTAGGTAAATGCGTTTTGAAAATGTACAAAATCTCTGTATTATTATCTAGCTACAGCAGGCCAGTGTGTGTAGGCTAATGAGCTGATTATTAGCTAGCTAGCCAACGTTACATACTACAGCTAGTTAACTTATCTTGTTGTCTTGATGTAGGCCTATTTATCGTGTAAATTAAAAACTCATGCTCCAAATGCATTGGTAGATAACAGCAATGGAAGAGGGTGAAATGATGTTCTACTCAAGCTGTCAGAAAGGGTAGCACAGTGTACTACTAGTTAGACAGGGTAGGTTGTGGGATGACATTATGCAAATAGTCTCCAGTTTTAGTCCCTAGAGAGGAAAACTATGAAGACAGACAGAGAGATAATAGTCATGGCAGTCTAATTGAAATAACATGAAACCTGTTTCTTTGTGATGTCTGTCCTCAGATATGGAAAGCTGTGAAAGCCTTTCTGCAGATGAATAAGTCCCAGTGAATGTCCCAAGAGTCTGCTGGCACATCATTGTATGCCATGGGTTGTATGTGTACTTATGTTAGCAAATGTTATATACAACAATACAGTTAAAAGTCACACACAATGTAGGCTACAAACGTATTACAACTGTAGCAGGTCAATTCTTCTCCTGCAGGTATGCTGCGTGTGCAGGCTTCTGTTTCAGCCTAGCACTAACACACCCGATTCAATTTATCAAACCTAATGAGCTGATAATCGCTAGACTGGAATAGAAGCCTCTTCACCCAGTAGATCAGGGAGTGGAGGAAGGTTGGCCACCACTGAAATTATGCTTTTAGTAATAATAGCCTACTTACTAAGATGTTTAACATTAACAAATGTATTTATTTATTTCAATATTGATTCATTGAAGTGAAGTGTTTAAACATATTTTATTTTTTTCAACAAGATGAACTAGTGTGAATGTACATTCAGCACAGATCACAATTCTGCAAAAAAAAAGGCATGAAGGGATCCAATTTGTCTGTTTCTGTGTTGCTTTCTCAAATTAACAGGACTTTTTTGTCCAGTTGTGAGCTCTCCAGTTTAAAATGATACCAGTAGATAATGCATGAGTCTAACCATAGGCTGGATTTTCTACATCTTTTTTTGTGACATCAAATTGTTTAGTGCAAATCCAACCCTTGTATTCTAGGTACAGGACTGAACATGAAAATAAGGAGCTGGCAATTTGTACGTTAATAAAAATGTATAATGAAAATTCTACCTCGTTTATTTGCTGAGAATGATTTTCGAGACAGTAGAGAGACAAAATCAGAAGGTCAATGGCATGGAGGAGGATTGCAGATGTTGGTGTCTGATCGTAAGGCGCTACAGAGGGTAGTGCGAACGGCCCAGTACATCACTGGGGCCAAGCTTCCCGCCATCCAGGACCTATATACAGTTGAAGTCGGATGTTCACATACACCTTAGCCAAATACATTTCAACTCAATTTTCACAATTGCTGACATTTAATCCTAGTAAAAAAGTCCCTGTTTTAGGTCAGTTTAGTTTAGTTTATTTTATTTTTACAGGGACAGTGCACATTAATCAACGTTTCAGTAAAAGTGCCGGTTTTAGCCAGTCGGCTAATTTTCAACCGCAGTCCCTGGGCAGGTTATTAAAAACAATTACAATATAACAATAGCACCATAGAACAAGCAAGACATAGCAACATAGGACAAGCAAGACATAGCATACAGACAGAGCAACATAGAACAAAAAGCAGCAAAACAAAATTCATAAAAGCAACAAAGTGTTTCCACACCTCACAAGCTACAGACAACAGACAACATGGAAAGCGGCAACACACAGCTAGGGACCATGTTCACAAATCTGATTGACCTTTAGCCAGGTCTTCAAGCATTTTGTGAAAGTATGATATGTGGTGCAGTTATGTGTGTCTGATGGCAGTGTATTCCAGACATGGGAAGCTCTCACAGAGAATGCAGATTTACTAAAGGTGCTTTTCCTTAGGGGAACTATACAGTCACCTCTCATGGCAGACCTTGTGGATCTGCTGCCATATGTCTGGGTTTTCTGTTTAACAAAAATATTGAGTGGAGGGGGAGCCAGGCCATTTAGGATCTTGAATACAAGACATGCATCAGTGTATTGCACAAGATTTTCCCAACTCAAGAGCTCATGCTTTCTAAGGATGTGACAATGATGATGGCTATTGGGCTTCCTATCAAGCACTTTGAGAGCCTGTTTGTAGACAGACTGAATAGGTTTTAATGTTGTACAGCAAGCTTGGGCCCAACTAGTCAAGCAGTATGTTAAGTGGGGAGTATCATAGAATTGAAGTACAGTTTTGCTACCTCTGTAGTCAAACAATTTCGTATAAATCGGAAATTAGCTAGGTTGAATTTGGTTATTTGAATTACCTTTTTCACATGCTTTTTAAAAGAGAGGTTGGAATCAAGTATGATGCCAAGGTACTTAAAATCGGATACCACCTGGAGCTTCTCCCCTGACACAGACATCTGGCTCAGTAGCATCTGTTGCCCTCTTTGTGAAGAACATGCAAACAGTTTTTTTCACATTGAGATGCAAACACGAGTCACTGAGCCACTTTGTAACCTGAACCATTACAGTAGTGAGTTCTTGTGCAGCTTGTTGTTTGCTCTTTGCATGCACATATATCACTGTATCATCTGCATACATTTGAACTTCAGACCCAGTACAGACAGAAGGCAGATCATTAATGTACAGGCTGAACAGGAGGGGCCCCAGTATTGACCCTTGGGGCACGCCCACATCATAGCTACGAGTGGGCGACAGCTCATTGCTCACTCTGACACACTGAGTTCTGCCTTCAAGGTATGATTTCATCCATCTCAAGGCATCAGGGGAAAAGTTGAACTTGGACAATTTTGTGATGAGAATCTCATGGTTAACAGTATCAAAAGCCTTCCTTAGGTCCAGAAACACAGCCCCAACAGCACCCCCTTTGTCCATCTTGGACTTCACATTTTCCAGAAGAAAGCAGTTGGCCGTTTCTGTGGAGTGTTTCGCTCTGAAGCCAAACTGCATGGAGTGTAATGTGAAGGGGCTGTTGTTGAGGTGGGCAATCAGTTGTTCTGCTACACACTTTTCAACAACCTTTGACACCACAGGTAGTATACTAATGGGCCTGTAGTTACTCACGTCAGCAGGGTCGCCTGATTTAAAGATGGCCGTTATTATGGCCGACTTCCATACCCTTGGAAACACACCGCTTTATTTTAAGAATGTGAAATGTCAGAATAATAGTAGAGAGAATGATTTATTTCAGCTTTTATTTATTTCATCACATTCCCAGTGGGTCAGAAATGTACATACACTCAATTAGTATTTGGTAGCATTGCCTTTAAATAGTTTAACTTGGGTCAAACGTTTTGGGTAGCCTTCCACAAGCTTCCCACAATAAGTTGGGTGAATTTTGGCCCATTCCTTCTGACAGAGCTGGTGTAACAGAGTCAGGTTTGTAGGCCTCCTTGCTCGCACACGCTTTTCCAGTTCTGCCCACACATTTTCTATAGGATTGAGGTCAGGGCTTTGTGATCGCCACTCCAGTATCTTGACTTTGTTGTCCTTAAGCCATTTTGCCACAACTTTGGAAGTATGCTTGGGGTCATTGTCCATTTGGAAGACCCACAAGCTTTAACTTCCTGACTGATGACTTGAGATGTTACTTCAGTATATTCACATAATTTTCCTGCCTCATGAAGCCATCTATTTTGTGAATGCACCAGTCCCTCCTGCAGCATAGCACCCCCACAACATGATGCGGCCACCCCCATGCTTCACAGTTGGGATGGTGTTCTTCGGCTTGCAAGCATCCACCTAATAACAATGGTAATTATGGCCAAACAGTTCTATTTTTGTTTCATCAGACCAGAGGACATTTCTCCAAAAAGTACGATCTTTGTCCCGTTGTGCAGTCGCAAACTGTAGTTTGGCTTTTTTATGGCAGTTTTGGAGCAGTGGCTTCTTCCTTGCTGAGCGGCCTTTCAGGTTATGTCGATAAAGGACTCGTTTTACTGTGGATATAGATACTTTTGTACCTGTTTCCTCCAGCATCTTCACAGGGTCCTTTGCTGTTGTTCTGGGACTGATTTGCACTTTTCGCACCAAAGTACGTTCATCTCTAGGAGACAGAACGTGTCTCCTTCCTGAGCGATATGATGGCTACGTGGTCCCTTGGTGTTTCTACTTTGCTTACTATTGTTTGTACAGATGAATGTGCTACCTTCAGGCATTTGGAAATTGCTAAAAAGGATGAACCAGACTTGTGGTCTACAATTTTTTTTTCTGAGATCTTGGCTGATTTATTTAGATTTTCCCATGATGTCAAGCAAAGAGGCAATGAGTTTGAATGTAGGCCTTGAAATACATGCACAGGTACACCTCCAATTTACTCAATTATGTCAATTAGACTATCAGAAGCTTCTAAAGCCATGACATAATTTTCTGGAATTTTCCAAGCTGTTTAAAGGCACAGTCAACTAAGAGTATGTAAACTTCTGAACCACTGGAATTGTGATACAATGAATTATAAGTGAAATAATCTGTCTGTAAACATTTTTTTTTTAAATTACTTGCGTGATGCACAAAGTAGATGTCCTAATCGACTTGCCAAAACTATAGTTTGTTAACAAGACATTTGTGGAGTGGTTGAAAAACAAGTTTGAATGATTCCAACCTAAGTGTATGTAAACATCCAACTTCAACTGTAATAGGCGGTGTCAAAGGCAAGCCCATAAAATCCAGTCACCCAAGTTATCAACTGTTTTCTCTGCTTCGCACGGCAAGCGGTACCAGAGCGCCAAGTCTAGGTGGTTCAATTTACATTGACACCCCCTTGTACACTTGCTACTCGCTGTTTGTTTGTTACCTATGCATAGTCACTTTTCCCCCACCTACATGTACAGATGACCTCAAATAGCTTGTATCCCTGCACACTGACTCAGCACCGGTGCCCCCTGTATATAGCCTCATTATTGTTATTCTTAGTGTTACTTTTTATTCTGACTTTTTATTTTAGCCTACTTGGTAAATATTTTTCTTCTTCTTTAACTGCACTGTTGGTTAATAAGGGCTTGTAAGTAAGCATTTCACGGTAAAGTATACACTTGTTGTCTTCGGCACATGTGACAAGTAAAGTTTGATTTGATGGTGGGTAAAGACAGATGTGCACAGCAATGTTTGCAAGTCAAAGCCACAAAGTACCCATTCATCTGCATGTAGGCCAATGTATTTTACAGGAAGTGAGCTACAATCATCAATGTCATGATACAAGTATAATGAAAGAGCTATAAACTACAATATTCTGTATGATAATCATAATGTTAAGAAAGCATAATCCAATTGGTAGCATAGTACATGGGAAATTCATGCTCAGTGTATCATTTACAATGTTATGATGCATGTTACTGGTGGGTGATTTCTATCCTTTGTTTCACAATTTAATTTACTCAACACATTTACAAATGCTGTTTTTGATCGCAGTTTTGAGGTTTTGGTTGCTTGATGTCCATTGCTAGCTAGCAGAACAAGCAAACATTCACCCACCATCAACAACAACCATCTCTGCAGTCCTCCTCCTTGCCATTGACCTCATGATTTTGTTTCTGTATTCTAGCGTAGCAAAAACATATAGAATTGGAAAACTAGACACAGCAATGATTGGGTTTCCTCCATGCTTTTTGGTTCTGCTTTCCCCGGAACTAATGACAGGCGGAAGGAAGTATGTTTTGTTATCGGCAGCGGTGGCCGCGTGCAATTTGCATAAAGTAAAGTAGAGCAGAGCTTAACTTTTTATATTGCTGGGTTCACGCCGCTCACCTTCTCACAATCCCCTGCGCATTGCTCGGCGTGCTCCCATTGAAAATGAATGGGGGCAAAACTTCATCGGGCGAATTTGTAAATGGTGGAAACCCTAGTGAAGAGAAAGAGCAGGCAGGCCAGCCGAGGGAGAGAGTCGAGGCAGGCAGAACCGTGTGCATATGTCTTGTATGTCTTATCTTGCATGCCTCGCCAATTCACCAAAGTAACCTAAAGTTTGCCTCTTCCTCTCTGGCTTTATTTAAATTAGACAATTTTTCCCAGGTCTTTATAGTCATATAGTCTAGTTAGGCTATAACACATAAAATAATATGTTTTGTGATTACTGCACTGTGATTTTAATTATGTGAGGAAAACCTCATTTTTTTGTTTAGGGATTACAACTTCATTCAAAAGTTCACACCCCTAGTTACAAGTAGCCTACACAGGACATGAAGAGGATTTGAATAACTAAGAAACGGTGTTCTTTGTTCTGATTGACCATATTACCATATCTTCATAGACAGAAAAAGAATCATGCAATCTCCTGGTGGCAAGAAGGCTAATAACCTGGCTACAGATTTGAAGATTGCAGGTTTAGTTAGGTGCAGATTGTTAACATATGAAGTGTAAAAAATATGGTTGTGTTTGTATGGTTAAATGCTGTGATCAGGAGAGAAACATAATGGTGATTTATTCCAATCGCTTTTCTTATGCTTTAAGGAACTAGAAATGTGCATGCTGACAATGTTGTGGTAATATTAGGTCAAACTTAAATATAATATTTTCTAAATGTTCTTTAAATGTTCTGAGGACCACCAAGACAAGGTCAAATGTATATTGTGTGAACACCAATGGACTATTATGTTAAATCTAAAACAAATATGCTCTAAACTTCATAACAACTGACATATTTGGAAATTGTGAATATCACAAGATTATAATATTCTTGCAACAACCCAGACGACTCCTATAACTTAGTGAAATGTTTTGGGAACCTTTAAAGTACTGAGACTGGGTTTTCTGTCACCATTCTTAAAACATTAAGGGAATGTCCTGTGCAACCTAATTTAATCATTGTATGAATGTCAGCACAACCGAGCATATTCTTTGCTTTGGCAACCTATCTTCTGTAATGGACCCACACTGTTCCCACAGCCTAATTACATTGTTCTGGGAACCTTTAAAATAACTCAGAAAGGCTGTTCTGGTAACATTCTTGAAACATCATAGGAATGTTTTATGCACCCTGATACAAACATAATCTGACTGTCAGCACAACAGGACACTCTTAGTGTTTTGGGAACCTACAGTTGAAGTCGGAAGTTTACATATACTTAGGTTGGAGTCATTAAAATTCATTTTTCAACCACTCCACAAATTTCCTGTGAACAAACTATAGTTTTGGCAAGTCGGTTAGAACATCTACTTTGTGCATGACACAAGTGATTTTTCCAACAATTGCTTGCAGACAGATTATTTCACTTATAATTCACAGTATCACAATTCCAGTGAGTCAGAAGTTTACGTACACTTAGTTGACTGTGCCTTTAAACAGCTGGAAAATTCTGAAAATAATGTCATGGCTTTAGAAGCTTCTGATAGGCTAATTGACATAAATTGAGTCAATTGGAGGTGTACCTCTGGATGTATTTCAAGGCCTACATTCAAACTCAGTGCCTCTTTGCTTGACATTATGTGAAAATCAAAAGAAATCAGCAAAGATCTCAGAATAAAATTGTAGACCTCCACAAGTCTGGTTCATCCTTGGGAGCAATTTCCAAATGCCTGAAGGTACCACGTTCATCTGAACAAACAATAGTATGCAAGTATAAACACCATGGGACAACGCAGCCGTCATAACGCTCAGGAAGGAGATGCGTTCTGTCTCCTAGAGATGAACGTACTTTGGTGCGAAAAGTGCAAATCAGTCCCAGAACAACAGCAAAGGACCCTGTGAAGATACTGGAGGAAACAGGTACAAAAGTATCTATATCCACAGTAAAACGAGTCCTTTATCGACATAACATGAAAGGCCGCTCAGCAAGGAAGAAGCCACTGCTCCAAAACCGCCATAAAAAAGCCAGACTACAGTTTGCAACTGCACATGGGGACAAAGATCGTACTTTTTGGAGAAATGTCCTCTGGTCTGATGAAACAAAAATATAACTGTTTGGCCATAATTACCATTGTTATTTTTGGAGGAGAAATGGGGAGGTTTGCACGCTGAAGAACATCATCCCAACCGTGAAGCACAGGGGTGGCAGCATCATGTTGTGGGGGTGCATTGCTGCAGGAGGGACTGGTGCGCTTCACAAAATAGATGTCATCATGAGGTAAGAAAATTATGTGGATATATTGAAGCAACATCTCAAGACATCAGTCAGGAAGTTAAAGCATGTTCGCAAACGGGTCTTCCAAATGGACAATGACCCCAAGCATACTTCCAAATTTGTGGCAAAATAGCTTAAGGACATCAACGTCAAGGTATTGGAGTGGCCATCACAAAGCCCTGACCTCAATCCTATAGAAATGTTGTGGGCAGAACTGAAAAAGTGTGTGGGAGCAAGGAGGCCAACAAACCTGACTCAGTTACACCAGCTCTGTCAGAAGGAATGGGCTACCCGAAATGTTTGCCCCAAGTTAAACAATTTAAAGGCAATGCTACCAAATACTAATTGAGTGTGTGTAAACTTCGGACCCACTGGGAATGTGATGAAATACATCAGAATGTTTTTTTGCACCTGAAAATAAACATTGTATATTCATCTGCACAACTAGACAGTTTATCCTTTGTAATGTCCCCACAAGACTGTTCCCACAACCATTCTAGGAACCTTTAAAGAACAGATTAATTATGTACTGGTAACATTCTTGCAACATCAGGCAAATGTGTTATACAACTATTGTATAATCATCAGCATGACTGGACCAATTTTGGGTTCTGAGAACATTTGCTGCAACCTAACTAATATTGGTTTTCTGGGACAACAGACAACCGAGTCAAGTGTGATCACAAGCACATCCTTTATTTAGTTTTTAAGAAATAGAGCCTGCACTCTCGTAAGCACCACCACATACCTTTATTCACAAGCAAACTATGTTTCAATCCTGCAAGGATCGCCGTCAGGTCATCTCAGGTCAGTTGTTTGTTTGTGAATAAAGGTACATGGTGGAGCTTATGAGTGTGTGGGCTCTAAGACAGACAACTGACCCTGGAGACCTATTGAGTTTTGAACAGTTCTGCCATCTCCAATGTGTTTATTCGTCAGACAGCTCGTTCTTTTTTATCCTGGTGTTTTCTGTGCATTCTTCTGATGATCTCGGCATTGATGTGCTCCTGTGGCTGCTGACATTTAAATATCAATTTAAACATTCAGAGGAACATCAGGAAATCGATTTCCTCCAATGATTCTCCCCTGACTGAATAGAAGTCCATTAGCTGCCTTCAGTTCGGTGATGGCAGAAAGAATCAGGGAACAGACCTGCCGAATAAATGAATACATAGGATATGTTTAGTTATGGTAAAATATGACTAAATTCCCAAGTGTTTCTTATAAGATAAAACTATTATGCAACATTTTTTGAAACCATTAAAAGCTCATTTCCTGGGAATGTTTTTGGTTGGCTGAGCTACAACATTACATCCTCAAAAGCTAAAGACAAAGCACTAAAAAAGCATAGGAGAGAACGACTACAGCCTGCAAGACCCTAATTATTACCAAGCAGTTCACAGTGGTTCTGACAGGTTAAATTGGCCCAAGAACCAGGCTGTGTGAATCCTTCCTGGCATACAGCATCGTGGAACCACATAATAGTAGATGGTGGTGAGAACCTCATTTAACATTTACCTGAGAACTCTCAGGAAGGGAAACAGTGCAGAAGGCAGACCTAGTTATCAGGCCTTTGACACCACCATCTTACCTCATTTAAACAGCTTTATAGGGTGACCACAGGAGCCGTTAAATAACCAGGGTTATACAAAAGAGGTACAAAAAGGCAGCCATTTTCTCCCTCCCACTTTCTCCCCTCCCACAGATTTTTTCGTATCCGTCTTGTAGGGAGAGGCTGAGGTCACTAGAGTTTCTACTACTTTACTGGTTTTGTCTGTAGGGAGTCCGTCTTTAGTGTTAACAAGCGAGAAAAAAGCACCAAAGCATCATATCACAATAATTCACTGCACCTGTTTCACTGTCTTTATTTTATTGTGCTACTTTTATTGCTATATTTGACGTGTCTTTGTCACTAATAATCCATTGATCGCCGTAGTGCCTTGACCCCTCACTTTATCTAGTAGATAGCTTCAGAAGCTACATTTTGCGTTCTGAACTCTGTTATCTAGAATACACTAATATCGGAGGGAAATGCAAACACACAGACGCTGCTGTATCTCTTGTTTCTCAGCTAATACAAAAGGCCATATCATACATATGTATGAGGGTGACATTTCGAAATTAAACACCATTTTCAACAAGTCAGAGAAGCAATTGGCCGTGTGGAAATGGCAAGCTCTGCTGTTGATGGCTGATTAGGCAACAGTTTAATACATATAGGTACCTGATATAAAACAGATGAATTTGTGTTTAATGTGCAATAGGTGCTCAATAGATTTACTTTAGTTTCATATGTAATAGGTTTTAAAAAGATATCCACAGATGCGCAAACGTTTACACTGCAATCTGAGAAGCTACAGTATGTGAATACTTTAACGTTGGATCAATATAATGACAATAACCAGTTCAAGTGTCATTCATGTACCCTCAGAGACATCATGCCCATAGGGGGAAGAGGGGCACGTGCACCCTCATATTTGTCCTATCTAAAAAACAAAAACACATAAATAATAATATAATGTGTTGTTGTTTCTCTGTAATACTTCTAGCCACCTATATATCTTATGAAGTTTGCTTTAGCCTGACCAGATACAGTGCCTTCAGAAAAGTATTCACACCCCTTGACTTTTTCCACATTCTGTTGTGTTTCATCCTGAATAAAACATGTATTACTGGACTACACACAATACCCCATAATGTCAAAGTGGAATTATGTTTTTAGACATTGTTTTAAATTTTATTTTTTATTTTCACCCCAATTTCGTGGTATCCAATTGTTTAGTAGCTACTATCTTGTCTCATCGCTACAACTCCCGTACGGGCTCAGGAGAGATGAAGGTTGAAAGTCATGCATCCTCCGATACACAACCCAACCAAGCTTGCTTGTTAACACAGCGCGCATCCAACCCGGAAGCCAGCCACACCAATGTGTCAGAGGAAACACTGTGCACTTGGCAACCTTGGTTAGCGCGCACTGTGCCTGGCCCGCCACAGGAGTCGCTGGTGCGTGATGAGACAAGGATATCCCTACCGGCCAACCCCTCCCTAACCTGGACGACGCTAGGCCAATTGTGCTTCGCCCCATGGACCTCCCGGTCGCGGCCGGTTACGACAGAGCCTGGGCACGAACCCAGAGTCTCTTGTGGCACAGCTGGCGCTGCAGTACAGCGCCCTTAACCACTGCGCCACCCGGGAGGCATTTTTAGATTTTTTTTTACATATTAATTACAAATGAAAAACAAAAATGTCTTGAGTCAATAAGTATTCAACCTCTTTGTAATAGAAAGCCTAAATAAGTTCAACAGTAAAACTGTGCTTTAACAAGTCACATAATAATTTGCATGGCTCCCTCTGTGTGCAATAATTGTGTTATTACCACCTCATCTCTGTACCCCACATATACAATTATATATAAGGTCCCTGAGTCGAGCATTACATTTCAAATACACATTCAACCACGAAGACCAGGGAAGTTTTCCAATGCCTTGCGAAGAAGGGCACCTATTGGTAGATGGGTAAAATGCAGACATTGAATATCCCTTTGAGCATGGTGAAGTTATTAATTACACTTTGGATGGTGTATCAATACCCCCAGTCACTAAAAAGATACAAGCTTCCTTCTTAACTCAGTTACCAGAGAGGAAGGACACCACTCAGGGATTTCACCATGAGACCAATGGTGACTTTAAAATAGTTACAGATTTTAATGGCTGTGCTAGAAGAAAACTGAGGATGGATCAACAACATTGTAGTTACTCCAAAATACTAACCTAAATGACAGAGTGAAAAGAAGGAAGCCTTTACAGAATAAAAATATTCTAAAACATTTTCAATAAGGCACTAAAGTAAAACTGCAAAGAAATGTGGCAGAGAAATGTACTTTATATCCTAAATACAACGCATCATGTTTGGGACAAACCCAACACAACACATCACTGAGTACCGCTCTTCATATTTTCAAGCATGGTGGTGGCTGCATTATGTTATGGGTATGCGTGTAATCATTAAGAACTAGGGAGTTTTCTAACAAATGAAACGGAATAGAGCTAAGCACAGGCAAAATCCTAGAGTAAAATCTGGTTCAGTCTAGTTTTCAACAGACATTGGGAGACAAATTCACCTTTCAGCAGGACAATAACCTAAAATACAAGGCCAAATCTAAACTGGAGTTGTTTACCAATATGATATACAATCTTCTTGAGTGTCTTAGTTACAGTTTTGACTTAAATCGTCTTGAAAATCTATGGCAAAACTTGAAAATGGCTGTCTAGCAATGATCAACAACTGAACTTGACAGAGCTTAAAGAATGCAAATATTGTACACTCCGGGTGTGCAAAGCTCTTAGAGACTTGCACAGCAAGACTCACAGTTGTAATCGCTGCCAAAGGTGATTCTAACAGGTACTGACTTAGGAGTGTGAATATTTATGTAAATGGTATATTTCTGTATGTACTTTTTCAATAAATTTGCAGAAATGTATAAAAACATGTTTTCACTTTGTCATCATGGGGTATATCCGTGAAAAAAAAAGTTATACATTTTGAATTCAGGCTGTAACACAACAGAATTTGGAATATGTCAAGAGGTATGCATACTTTATGAAGGCACTGTAGGTTCCCAATCTCCAAACCTCATAACTATACTGAATAAAACATGCAATCAATTCAATAATTTTACTGAGTTATAGCTCATATAAGAAAATCAGTCAATTGAAATAAATTAATTATATTTCACATGACTGGGCAGGGGTGCAGCCATAGGTGGGCCTGGGAGGGCATACGCTCACCAACTTTGGAACCAGGTCCACCCACTGGGGAGCCAGGCCCAGCCAATCAAAAGCACTTTATTTGACAGAAATATTCCTCAGTTTCATCAAATGTCCGGGTGACTGGTCTCAGACGATTCCGCAATTGAAGAAGTTTGATGGGGTGGTCCTGGCCTGGCTCCCCAGTGGGTTGGACGTACTGCCAAATTCTCTAAAATGACGTTGGAGGTGGCTTATGGTAGAGAAATGAACATTCAATACTCTGGCAACAGCTCTGGTGGATATTCCTGCAGTCAGCATGCCAATTGCACGCTCCCTCAAAACCTGAGACATGTGGCATTGTGATGTGTGACAAAACTGCACATTTTAGAGTGGCCTTTTTTTGTCCCCACAACAAGGTACACGTGGGTAATGATCATGCTGTTTAATTAGCTTCTCGATATGCCATACCTGTCAGGTGGATGGATTATCTTGGCAATTTCTTTTTTTTTTCACCTTTATTTAACCAGGTAGGCTAGTTGAGAACAGGTTCTCATTTGCAACTGCGACCAGGCCAAGATAAAGCATAGCAGTGTGAACAGACAACACAGAGTTACACATGGAGTAAACAATTAACAAGTCAATAACACAGAGAAAAAAAGGGGAGTCTATATACAATGTGTGCAAAAGGCATGAGGAGGTAGGCGAATAATTACAATATTGCAGATTAACACTGAAGTGATAAATGATCATGTACAGGTAGAGATATTGGTGTGCAAAAGAGCAGAAAAGTAAATAAATAAAAACTGTGGGGATGAGGTAGGTGAAAATGGGTGTGCTATTTACCAATAGATTATGTACAGCTGCAGCGATCGGTTAGCTGCTCAGCTAGCTGATGTTTGAAGTTGGTGAGGGAGATAAAAGTCTCCAACTTCAGCGATTTTTGCAATTCGTTCCAGTCACAGGCAGCAGAGTACTGGAACGAAAGGCGGCCGAATGAGGTGTTGGCTTTAGGGATGATCAATGAGATACACCTGCTGGAGCGCGTGCTACGGATGGGTGTTGCCATTGTGACCAGTGAGCTGAGATAAGGCGGAGCTTTGCCTAGCATGGCCTTGTAGATGACCTGAAGCCAGTGGGTCTGGCGACGAATATGTAGCGAGGGCCTGCCGACTAGAGCATACAAGTCGCAGTGGTGGGTAATATAAGGTGCTTTAGTGACAAAACGGATGGCACTGTGATAAACTGCATCCAGTTTGCTGAGTAGAGTGTTGGAAGCAATTTTGTAGATGACGTCGCCGAAGTCGAGGATCGGTAGGATAGTCAGTTTTACTAGGGTAAGCTTGGCAGCGTGAGTGAAGGAGGCTTTGTTGCGGAATAGAAAGCCGATTCTTGATTTGATTTTCGATTGGAGATGTTTGATATGGGTCTGGAAGGAGAGTTTGCAGTCTAGCCAGACACCTAGGTACTTATAGGTGTCCACATATTCAAGGTCGGAGCCATCCAGTGTGGTGATGCTAGTCGGGCATGCGGGTGCAGGCAGCGATCGGTTGAAAAGCATGCATTTGGTTTTACTAGCGTTTAAGAGCAGTTGGAGGCCAAATGAGAAATGTTCACTAACAGGGATGTAAACAAATTTGTGAACGAAATTTTAGAGAAATATGTTTTTTGTGCGTTTGGCAAATTTCTGGGATCTTTTATTTCAGCTCATGAAACATATAGGGCCAACACTTTGCACGTTGCGTTTTTATTTTTGTTCAGCAGAGCTACCAAAAAGCAATTTCAGGCTATCAATCAAGTTAGAGTAGCTAGCTTGTCTACCTGTATTAGTTGGCATGCCTGCTGGCAATGTTGGTAGGCTTTAGAAAAGCAAGCGATAACTGAGCTAGACTCACATTCCTTTCAATCTTTTACCCATATTTTAGATGCAGAGAAGCATATGTATTTTCTTTAAAAAAAGAGACAGATCAGGGGGATACAGACAGCTCCAGATGTATTCTTAGATATGCAGAAAAATACACATGTATTTCATCAAATTAAGCATAACGACTAGATACATTGCAGAAAAAATCTGTTTCAGGTGTTAAAAAAATTATCCAACCCCAAGCCATCCTCAAGTACTTTGTGCCCCCTCAGCTTTTGGGGGTGCATGATGCCCCTGTATACCCTTATACAAGTATTTTTAAGGCATACAACCCCCCCCATCTTTAGGCATACAACCCCCTCTTGGGAACTATAATAATTCGGTATTAACCACTTGGATTATGAATACTAATCTGCACTAATGTGCTTTAGGTAAATCGATTTGCATATAGGACAATATAATTTACAAAGCTGTTCTCTTGATCCACAGAACACTGAGTACATAACAATGTTATCTAGTCCTTCCTTTGAGTAGTGTTGTGATTGGAAGATGGGAATAAGCTAATGAAGAGGCTAGCCTGAGGGAGATGGAGAATACATCCCTGCAGAGATTCTTAAAACTCACTTATTTAGGTTTTATTTAACGTTTATTAAACTAGGCAAGTCAGTTGAGAACAAATTCTTATTTACAATGACAGCCTACCCCGGACAAACCCTAACCTGGACGACGCTGGGCCAATTGTGTGCCGTCCTATGGGACTCCCAATCACGGCCGGTTGTGATACAGCCCAGGATCGAACCGGGGTCTGTAGTGACGCCTCTAGCACTGAGATGCAGTGCCACTCGGGAGAAAATCAACATACTGTGTGTCCCAAATGGCACTCTATTCCCTATAAAGTGCATTACTTTTGACCAGAAATAGTACCGCTTAAACTAAGAATTGCAATGAGGAATTTCAATATAAATTAATGAATTAATATAATGAATCATTATTTCTGTGATTATGTATATACATGGTATTGCACCTGGAGGACTTTACTATTTATGTGACTTTTTCTAGATGGCAAGCAGTTTATAAAACCCCTGCCATGGAGAATGCTACAGTATGGTGACTGAATTGTGGAGTGTGTTGTGGAGAGCCATATACAGTAGCTCTGTTGGAGACTAGCAAACAATGGAGATGCACAGCTGCAGAATGTATGTACTGGATGTCTCACTGAAAGTTATCCCAGTTCTTTCTGTGGCAATGTGACTGCTAGTGAGAAATGATACTTTTTATCCATACTCCCCCTAGCCTAGTAAAGATCTGTATGCTTCATGTTTGCACCTATAGTTATTCATATGATAACTAATGTAAGTGCCAGTGGGCCTCCACCATCCATCCAATCAGGCTACTTTCCAAAACCAATTTCTCAGTAGAGATGTGATATCCATCAATGCTGTGGCTATATATTTACCTGGCACACAGACAGCAGAGAAGGATTCTCAATGGAAAGTGGAAATAGGTCTCTATATTTCTGAAAGATAGATGCAAGCGGTCCCATGGAAACGCTCACGCACAGGATTTCTCACACTCGTGTCATACGGTGTAGCCCTGGGAGAAAAAAAGAGTGGCTGCTTGAGAAAGCTACTGGAGAAAAATAACAAAAGATGCAGAAGAAGGAGGATAATGGCCAGTGATTTTCACTTCTCTTTCTTGAATCAGGTTTTGATATTTTCTACGTCATTTCTCTGACACTGTCCCTGAATGATAGGTGCACAGAGGACAGGAGGAGTCAGCTGGAAAAAAATGAGAAACCATTTTTCTACCATTTCCCTTGAACGGCCATGTGGTCTTAGACAGGCTTTTCCCACTTGAATCATTCTATGGTGCCGGTCTGGTATCCCTCTGCTTAGTCTGATGGCCTACTGGAGCTGACAACACCGTGATAAGTCATAACCCTTCTGAGCTGTATTGACAGACTTCAGTAGGCCTCCAACGTGATCTAGGACTGGCAGGTTCTCATGCATGGGTCATTCTTGGAGGTCAGGTCCATGGTGTAATGTTGCTTAGTAGGTTTATTATTCTGTCGGAAATTCAATAACTTTCCAAAGTCTTCCCCAGAGGTCATAATGCTACTTTATACATCATGTGGAACGTATTGTTCTTAATATGAAATTGCATTACATGATCATGGTCAACATTTTACTCTTCATGGAGCGACCACTGACACTAAAATTGTTGATATAATCAAATATATTGTGGTAGACATGAACACATCCAAAGGAGTAATAATTAGATATTTTTCACTGTCCCTGATGTATCACACTCTCATTTGCATTTGAAATCATATGCAAATAAACCCTGGTTTTCTCTCTGCCATATCTGCACTTAGCTATCTGCTCTACAGCTTGCAATTAAAATTCTAATTGCAGTCAACTTGAGCGTTTGTAGGCAGAACCTGTCACAGAACCATGTATATACAGTAGATGGGTTGGTGAATGCTCTGTTGTACATTTGCAGACAGCAGCTTGGTTGGTTCTCCTCCTGTGCCAGTGTGATTTACTGTACATGTGGTTTGTAGATGAAACATGAAAAGTGTGTACACACTCTGGGGTCTGTAGTGGGAAGGGAACTATAGGAACCACAGTGGGGGAACGTGATGACACGTTCCATATGTTCAGCTAAATGAGTTCAAGCGCCATGCAGACACTCGAGCGGTGAAACCTCTCCTCACTCGGGACACAGTGTTGTCGATGCTGCATTACAACAAGCACATTACAATATTCACACACAAATCTTTCACTGGAGACAGAGACCGAGTGTTGCACAACATCCACTGCTTTGACTTCCAAGCATGAGCAGATAGACATGTTCTTTACCAGATGAGAGCAGGAGATGAATTACAATGATCATAATTATTATTTTAATTATTTATTTACGGAGGCAGTATGAAGCAAGGGTATTATAGTTTAGTGACTTTCTATTCGTTTTTGACATTTCATTTGAAATTCAGTTTTGTTTCAGTTAGTTTTCAGACTTCATTTACTAGTTTTTATTTAGTTTCAGTTTGATAAACACATTTCTATTTAGTTTTTATATTATTTTGTTTCCGCTTTAGTGTTAAAAGTAGCGTGCATGGGAGGCTAAGAGACATTCACCTATAGCAGGGGGTACTCAAGTACTATTTGAGAAGGTCCAGTCACACAAATTCCCTACAGATGTAGGATCTTAACTTCTTCGAGATAGGGGGCGCTCTTTTTATTTTTGGATAAAAAACATCCCGTTTTAAAAAGATATTTTGTCATGAAAAGATGCTCGACTATGCATGTAATTGACAGCTTTGGATAGAAAAAACACTGACGTTTCCAAAACTACAAAGATATTATCTGTGAGTGCCCCAGAACTAATGCTACAGGCGAAACCAAGATGAAGTTTCATACAGGAAATGCCCCAGATTCTGAAGGTGCTGTGTTCCAATATCTCCTTATATGGCTGTGAATGCGCCAGGAATGAGCCTGCCCTTTCTGTCGTTTCCCCAAGGTGTCTGCAGCATTGTGACGTATTTGTAGGCATATCATTGGAAGATTGACCATAAGAGACTGCATTTACCAGGTGTCCGCCCGGTGTCCTGTGTCGAAATTATTGCCATGCGCGTTCCATTTCTTCAGAGGCGAAAGTCAACTGCCACGAAGGATTTATCATTGATAGATATGTGAAAAACACCTTGAGGATTGATTCTAAACATCGTTTGCCATGTTTCTGTCGATATTATGGAGTTAATTTGGAAAAAAGTTCGCGTTTTAATGACTTAATTTTCGTTTTTTTTCTTACCCAAACGTGATGAAGAAAACGGAGCGATTTGTCAACACAAATAATATTTTTGTAAAAACTGAACATTTGCTATCTAACTGAGTCTCCTCATTGAAAACATCTGAAGTTCTTCAAAGGTAAATTATTTTATTTGAATGCTTTTCTGGTTTTTGTGAAAATGTTGCATGCTGAATGCCAGGCATAAATTATTTTACACAAATTTGTTTAATGGTTCAAAAGCATATTTTGAAAATCTGAGATGACAGTGTTTTTGTGAGAAAATAGATTTATTTAATTTCATTTGCGATTTTCATGAATAGTTAACGTTGCGTTATGCTAATGCTGCGGATAGATTTACACAATCCTGGATACAGGTTTTTTTCGTAGCTAAACGTGACGCAGAAAACGGAGCAATTTGTCCTAAACAAATAATCTTTCAGGAAAAACTGAACATTTGCTATCTAACTGAGAGTCTCCTCATTGAAAACATCCGAAGTTCTTCAAAGGTAAATTATTTTATTTGAATGCTTTTCTGTTTTTTGTGAAAATGTTGCCTGCTGAATGCTAACGCTAAATGCTACGCTAAATGCTACGTTAGCTATCAATACTGTTACACAAATGCTTGTTTTTCTATGGTTGAGAAGCATATTTTGTTGTTGTTAACAAAAGGCTAAGCTTGAGAGCTAGCATATTTATTTATTATTTAATTTCATTTGCGATTTTCATGAATAGTTAACGTTGCGTTATGGTAATGGGCTTGAGGCTGTCGTCAGGATCCCGGATCCGGGATGGCTCGACGCAAGAAGTTAATTTGATCACCCTGTTGCAGGAGAATATTCCTCCAATGCAGGAAATGTTAAACGTGTAGTGTATTTGAGGTTTAAAAAGGCTTTTGAAGTTTGTAATTTACACTTTTACATTTCTGACTTTATTTTCTCTTCTCAACCCCTACGAAAATGCCCATGAATTATAATCCACTAAAGAATTCACATATCCTGTTGCCGCAGGATTCTTTTCCTGCTGTAGCAAACTGGCTCAAATTAATATCCTACATCTGTAGGCGGTAAAGGTCCGTAAGGATATTGTAATTTATTGGCGTAGCAGGCAAACCCCTCGCAACCCGTGCGACCCCAAACTGTTCAAGCTGTTCTCACACTTCTAGCTGGCAGAGAGAACATTTAGCTGTTTTAAAGCTCATTTTCTGCAATTGTACACATTTTCCATGTCTTATGTGTGTTCATACGATACCAGGAGTCAACTCCTGACCGAATTCCAAAAATAAAGAAATAGCTGCCTCACCTTTTATTTATACAGAAATTCTTTGTGGGAGCTGTTAAGATGATCTTTAAGGTTGGTTGGGTTTTCCCCTTTTATCTCCATTCCACATATGCTGCCATCTTCTGACACTACAAATACATTTGCTTTCCAGCAATGTACAGTACTTGAGATGAATTCAAGCTCATGCTCCGCATTCGCTCTCGGTCTTTACATTTTTTTTCTTCATTATTTTATTTCAGTTTACTAAATTGTGTTTCCAATTTTTGCCTTAGTTGACTATAATAACCTTGGTATGAAATTAAGGCTAAACTGAGAGAAGGGAGACACAAAGTAGTAGGGCCAATAGGTGCATGGATTCGTACCCACACAGGTGGAGGAATCATACATATGCTGAGGGGTGTGGCCTTAACCGCACGGCCACCTTCTGGCACTGATAAGATAATATTAGAGATTAAGTACAGGTAGGCAGTACTGGCATTAGGAGTAAACATAAACTCCATTACAAAAAATAACATTCAAATGTCCATGTTCTGTCATTTATCTGCATTGTATCAGAAACAGGTTGTCAACCATAACAACCAAACACATTTCTGTCTCTGTGACAAAGAATGAATACACAATTACTGAACAAGATGTACTGTAGTACAGAGCCCTTGAAGAAGAGTTGAGTAAAGCTCTAAAAGGAACAGAAAAAAGAGTGAGGTTACACAGAAAGGGGAAGGAGAGAAAGAAAGGCCGATAGAAAGAAAGGAAGCGTGACTTCTTTTCACAGCGGACACATTGTCCATAGTGCTTTTCGAAAATAAAACATGTTTTTATCCAACGTGTTATTATTTATTGAAAAGATAAATTGATAAAGATAAGAATTTAAGCAATTATTCAATGGAGTTGTAGGGACCTTGCACTGTGGAAATGCTTTCACTCAAACCTCAGTTCTGGAGCATACAGAATATTACAGTGTGAAACATGTAGAATATGAACTATAGTTGACCCATGTATAAGAATATACACACTCTCAATCGCAGAAATCATCATCTTGCACTGACACAATCTTTGTTTATTTTATTTATCTGTTATTTTACCAGGTAAGTTGACTGAGAACACATTCTCATTTGCAGCAATGACCTGGGGAATAGTTACAGGGGAGGGGAGGGGGATGAATGAGCAAATTGTAAACTGGGGATTATTAGGTGACTGTGATGGTTTGAGGGCCAGATTGGGAATTTAGCCAGGACACCACAATAAGTGCCATGGGTCCTTTAATGACCTCAGAGAGTCAGGACACCGGTTTTAACGTCCCATCCAAAAGACAGCACCCTACACAGGGCATTGAGATATTTTTTTTAGACCAGAGGAAAGAGTGCCTCCTACTGGCCCTCCAAGACCACTTGGTCTCCCATGCAGGAACTGACCAAGACCAACCCTGCTTAGCTTCAGAAGCAAGCCAGCCATGGTATGCAGGGTGGTATGCTGCTGGCATTTGTAATGAAATAAAATTAAACCTATTCAGTCGAGAAGGAGAGATAGGGAGGGATGGGGGGGGGAGGGAGGGACAGAGAGAGAGTCTGTAGTTAAAATTGGCAAACAACACACACATTTATTTCAACAGGGCCATGGGTTGAGACAGGGATGCAGCTTAAGCTCCACCCTCTTCAAGCGTATACAGTCCCATGCAAAAGTATTCATCCCCAATGGTGTTATTCCTATTTTATTGCATTACAACCTATAATTTAAATGGATTTTTATTTGGATTTCATGTCATGGACTTTCACAAAATAGTCCAAATTGGTGAAGTGAAATTTAGAAAATTACTTGTTTAAAAATATTCAAAAGAATAACAAACGGAAAAGTGGTGCGTGCATATGTATTCACCCCCTTTGTTATGAAGCCCCTAAATAAGATCTGGTGCAACCAATTACCTTCATAAGTCACATAATTAGTTAAATAAAGTCCACCTGTGTGCAATCTAATTGTCGCATGATCTGTCACATGATCTCAGTATATATACACCAGTTCTGAAATGCCCCAGAGTCTGCAACACCACTAAGCAAGGGGCACCATGAAAACCGAGGAGCTCGCCAAACAGGTCAGGGACAGAGTTGGGGAGAAGTACAGATCAGGATTGGGTTCTAAAAAAATATCTTTAACTTTGAACATCCCACAGAGCATCATTAAATCAATTATTAAAAAAGGAAAGAATATGGCAACACAACACACCTGCCAAAAGAAGCCCGCCAACCAAAACTCACGGACCAGGCAAGGAGGGCATTAACCAGAGAGGCAACAAAGAGACCAAATATAACCCTGAAGGAGCTGCAAAGCTCCACAGCGGAGATTGGCGTATCTGTCCATAGGGCCACTTTAAGCCGTACACTCCACAGAGCTGTGCTTTACGGGAGAGTGGCCAGAAAAAAAACATTGCTTAAAGAAAGAAACAAGCAAACACATTTGGTGTTCACCAACAGGCATGTGGGAGATTCCCCAAACATATGGAAGAAGGTACTCTGGTCAGATGAGACTAAAATGTAGCTTTTCTGCCATCAAGGAAAATGCTATGTCTGGCGCAAACCCAACACCTCTCATCACCCTGAGAACACCATCCTCACAGTGAAGCATGGTGGTGGCAGCATCATGCTGTGGGGATGTTTTTATCGGCAGGGACTGGGAAATTGAAGGAATGATGGATGGTGCTAAATACAGGGAAATTCTTGAGAGAAACCTGTTTCAGTCTTCCAGAGATTTTAGACGGGGACGGAGGTTCAACTTCCAGCAGGACAATGACCCTAAGCATAATGCTAAAGCAACTGTTGAGTGGTTTAAGGGGAAACATTTAAATGTCTTGGAATGGCCTAGTCAAAGTCCAGACCTCAATTTAATAGAGAATCTGTGGTATGACTTAAAGATTGCTGTACACCAGCGGAACCCATCTAACTTGAAGGAGCTGGAGCAGATTTGCCTTGCCTTGAAGGATGGGAAAAAATCCCAGTGGCTAGACATACCCAGTGGCTAGACATACCCCAAGAGGCTTGCAGCTGTAATTGCTGCAAAAGGTGGCTCTACAAAGTACTGACTTTGGGGGGGGATGAAAAGCTATGCACGCTCAAGTTTTCATTTTTTGTCTTATTTCTTGTTTGTTTCACAAGAAAAAATATTTTGCATCTTCAAAGTGGTAGGCATGTTGTGTAAATCAAATGATACAAACCCCCCAAAAATCTATTTTAATTCCAGGCAACAAAATAGGAAAAATGCCAAGGGGGTGAATACTTTCATAAGCCACTGTAAATCAACGAATAGGCAAGGGCACTAGAACAGTCTGCAGCATCCGTCCTCACTCTACTAGAATCTGAAGTCAAATGTCTACTGTTTTCTGATGATCTGGTGCTTATGTCACCAACCAAGGAGGGCCTACAGTAGCACCTAGATCTTCTGCACAGATTCTGCCAGACCTGGGCCCTGACAGTAAATATCAGTAAGACCAAAATAACGGTGTTCCAAAAAAGGTCCAGTCACCAGGACCACAAATACAAATTCCATCTCGACACCGTTGCCCTAGAGCACACAAAACACTATACATACCTTGGCCTAAACATCAGCACCACAGGTAACATTCACAAAACTGTGAACAATCTGAGAGACAAGGCAAGAAGGCCCTTCTATGCCAACAAAAGGAACATAAAATTCGACATACCAATTTGGATCTGGCTACAAATACTTGAATCAGTTATAGAACGCATTGCCCTTTATGATTGTGTGGTCTGGGGTTCGCTCACCAACCAAGATTTCACAAAATGGGACAAACACCAAATTGAGACTCTGCATTCAGAATTCTGCAAAAATATCCTCAGTGTATAAAGTGAAACACCAAATAATGCATGCTCAGCAGAATTAGGTCAATACCCGCTAATTATCAAAATACAGAAAAGAGTCGTTAAATTCTACAACCACCTAAAAGGAAGCAATTCCCAAACCGTCCATAACAAAGCCATCACCTACAGAGAGATGAACCTGGAGAAGAGTCTTCTAAGCAAGATAGTCCTGGGGCTCTGTACACAAACACAAACAGACCCTACAGAGCCCCCAGGACAGCAACACAATTAGACCCAACCAAATCCTGAGAAAACAAAAAGATAATTACTTGAAACATTGGAAAGAATTCACAAAAAACTGAGCAACTAGAATGCTATTTGGCCCTAAACAGAGAGTTCACAGTGGCAGAATACCTGACCACCGTGACTGACCCAAACTTAAGGAAAGCTTTGACTATGTTCAGACTCAGTGAGCATGGCCTTGCTATTGAGAAAGGCCGCCGTAGGCAGACCTGGATCTCAAGAGAAGACAGGCTATGTGTACACTGCCCACAAAATGAGGTGGAAACTGAGCTGCACTCCCTAACCTTCTGCCAAATGTATGACCATATTAGAGATACATATTCCCTCAGATTACACAGATCCAAAAATAATTTGAAAATGAACCCAATTTTGATAAACTCCCATATCTACTAGGTGAAATAACACAGTGTGTTATTAAAATAACACAAGAAAAGGGCAACCAGTGAAGAACAAACACCATTGTAAATACAACCCATATTAATGTTGATTTATTTTCCCTTTTGCGCTTTAACCATTTGCACATCGTTACAACACTATATATACATAATATGGCATTTGAAATGTTTTTATTATTTTGAAACTTCTGTGAGTGTAATGCTTATTGTTCATTTTTATTGCTTATTTCACTTTTATTTATTATCTACTTCACTTGTTTTGGCAATGTTAACACATGTTTCCCATGCCAATAAAGCCCCTTGAATTAAACATAATTTAATTGAGAGAGAAGGGGGTGGAGAGAGAAATAGAAGGGGCTGGAGAGAGAAGAATAGGAGGTAGGGGGAAAGAAATATTGCAGATTGAACCAAATACACCCAATTACAGAGACAGTGCTTCCCCCTATACCCAGTCATTCAAGGGGAGGAGGATAATAACGTTATAAAAACATGCTGATTTGGACAACCAAGGAGCAGTAAATAACATAGTTGAATGTCTAGTTTGTTTTGGTATTTTTCTACTAATAAGCTCAGCGGTACCAGTCACTGATAATTGAGTTCAAGCTGATCTCTGAATCTCTGAGGTGGTTTGGATAATGGACTTGGCTCTACTTCAGTGGCTGCTTTCTCTCTCCCTCACTCTCTGCTTCTTTCTTTTTCTCTCGCTCTCTGCTCTGTCTTTCAATTTGCCCATCACTCTCTCTCTCTCTCTCTCTCTCTCTCTCTCTCTCTCTCTCTCTCTCTCTCTCTCTCTCTCTCTCTCTCTCTCTCTCTCTCACCCTTTCGATCTGTGTTTGAGAAATGGAGCTGTAGCAATCTGCATTTTCAAACCATATGTGTGACAAGGCACTCTGCTTGCTGAGAGAGGAAACATTGTTGTTTACTTTACTGCTAGATAATTATATGCTCCCGTCACAACACTGGTCTCCTGTCAAATTAGCCTACAGACACTGTCAAACCTTATCCCCGAAGTCTGTGCTTCTCTTAATGGCTTCCAGTAATACACTCCTTTGTGACAATTAATTTGGACTTGCCAGATAATTTGTTTGATCATAGGCCCTGTCTACACTGCCACTTTTATGACGGAAAAAATACACATTAAGTCCTCTAAATAGCAGAGGGAGAGAAACGATTGAAGTAAAAAGAAGCATAACAGTGTTATGATCCGTGAGGAGAAGAATACGTCACGGAACAATTCTAAAAGGACTTCAATCAAGTAGGTAGACCCAGGAGAAGAACGGTTCACTTCTCCCAATCAAGCAGTTAGTCCCTACGGCAAGAGGTGTTCACTCAGTCTCCCTCAACGCCTAATTCAAACAGATATCACCGACTATATTTGAAGTGGAAATAAACACCAGGTAAGGGCTACTCTGCTATTTGTATTGTCTATGGTAAATCTATAAAGAGTAGTCAACAACTTCATTGTCAGGAACAGCTGTGGCCCTAGTAGGCCATGCAGGAGGAACAACAACCACAGCCCAAACAGTAGCAATGTTAGTCAGAGCTAGAACGATCACTGTTGTTCCCCCGAACCCTGCTCTTCTACCCCTACCTCAGCAAAACCACACACCGTTGGGCCAGCCAAGGGAGCAACGTTTATGAAGAGAAAGAGAAGATTTTAACTTGATGCACAGGTCTGCCAACTTGTGTTAGAGTTTAGCCATCAGAGCTACAGTAATTATGTTGTGCGTGGCATGCAAAATACAAATCAAAGTTTACTGGTCGTGTACACAGATTTGCAGATGTTATCGCATGTGCAGCGGAATGCTTGTGTTTCTGGCTCTAGCAGTGCAGTAATACCAGCAAAAAAAACAATACACACATAATCCAGAAAAATAAATAAATATCAGTACGAGAAATGTCAGAGACCGGCATATATATACAGTATATACACATATAATGGGTGTATAGACAGTATTTGAATAGAAAAGGTGTGTACACCAGTAGTTATATAGGATGAGCCATGAATAGAATACAGTATGTACAGTACCTTAGGAAAGTATTCAGACCCTTTGACATTTTCCACATTTTGTTTGGTTACAGCCTTATTCTAAATGTATTACAATGTTTTTTTATCTCATCAATCTACACACAATACCCCGTAATGACAAAGCAAAAACAGGATTTTAGAAATGTTTGCTAATTTATAAAAATGTTTAAAAAAAACTGAAATCTCACATTTATATACACTACCGTTTGGGATCACTTAAAAATGTCCTTGTTTTCCATGAAAACATACATGAAATGAGCTGCAAAATGAAAAGGAAATATAGTCAAGACGTTGACAAGGTTATAAATAATGATTTTAAATTGTAATAATAATTGTGTTCTTTGCTTTCGTTCAAAGAACGATTTGCAGCAATTACAGCCTTGCAGAACTTTGGCAATCTCGTTGTCAATTTGTTGAGGTAATCTGAAGAGATTTCACCCCATGCTTCCTGAAGCACCTCCCACATGTTGGATTGATTTAATGGCACTTCTTACGTACCATATGATCAAGCTCAATAGGGTTGAGATCTGGTGACTATAATGGAGTGGCCAGCACAGACAGAATACCAACTGACTGCTTCTTCCCTAAATAGTTGTTGTATAGTTTGGAGCTGTGCTTTGGGTCATAGTCCTGTTGTAGGAGGAAATAGGCTCCAATTAAGCGCCGTCCACAGGGTATGGCATGGCGTTGCAAAATGGATGATAGCCTTCCTTCTTCAAGGTTCCTTTTACCCTGTACAAATCTCCCACTTTACCATCACCAAAGCACCCCTAGACCATCACATTGCCTCCACCATGCTTGACAGATGGCGACAAGCACTCCTCCAGCATCTTTTAATTTTTTCTGCGTCTCACGAATGTTCTTCTTTGTGATCCGAACACCTCAAACTTAGATTCGTCTGTCCACAACAGTTTTTTCCAATCTTCCCCTGTCCAGGGTCTGTATTCTTTTGCCCATCGTAATCTTTTCTTTTTATTGGCCAGTCTGAAATATGGCTTTTTCTTTGCAACTCTGTCTAGAAGGCCAGCATCCCGGAATCGCCTCTTCACTATTGACGTTGACTGGTGTTTTGCAGGTACTATTTAATGAAACTGCCAGTTGAGGACTAGTGATGTTCTGTTTCTCAAACTAGACACTCTAATGTACTTGTCCTCTCAGCTGTGCACCGGGGCCTCCCACTCCTCTTTCTATTCTGGTTAGAGCCAGTTTGCACTGTTCTGTGAAGGGAGTAGTACTCAACGTTGTATGAGATCTTCAGTTTCTTTGACATTTCTCGCATGGAATAGCCTTCATTTCTCAGAACAATAATAGACTGAAGTTTCATTAGAAAGGTCCTTGTTTCTGGCCATTTTAAGCCTGTAATC
This sequence comes from Oncorhynchus gorbuscha, assembly GCF_021184085.1. Classification (NCBI taxonomy): domain Eukaryota; kingdom Metazoa; phylum Chordata; class Actinopteri; order Salmoniformes; family Salmonidae; genus Oncorhynchus; species Oncorhynchus gorbuscha. The sequence goes on along the minus strand of NC_060190.1, from coordinate 38,423,560 downwards.
TAACCCATAAATTCTGAGGCTCCAGATACTCAACTAGTCTAAAGAAGGCTAGTTGTATTGCTTCTTTAATCGGAATAACAGTTTTCAGCTGTGCGAACATAATTGCAAAACGTTTTCTAATGATCAACTAGCCTTTTACAATGATCAACTTGGATTAGCTAACACAACATGCCATTGGAACAAAGGAGTGATGGTTCCTGATAATGGGATCTCTACGCCTATGTAGATATTCCATAGAAAATATGCAGTTTCCAGCTACAATAGTCTTTTACAACATTAACAATGTCTACACTGTATTTCTGATCAAACGCCAGCATCCCGGAGTCGCTTCTTCACTGTTGACGTTGAGACTGGTGTTTTGTGGATACTATTTAATGAAGCTGCCAGTTGAGGACTTGGGAGGCATCTGTTTCTCAAACTAGACACTCTAATGTACTTGTGCTCTTGCTCAGTTGTGCACCGGGCCTCTCTCTCTTTCTATTCTGGTTAGGGCCAGTTTGTTCTGTGAAGTTTGTTTTGTTCTGTGAAGGGAGTAGTGCACAGCGTTGTATGAGATCTTCAGTTTCCTGGCAATTTCTCGCATGGAATAGCCTTCATTTCTCAGAACAAGAATAGACTGACGAGTTTCAGAAGAAAGTCTTTGTTTGTAGCCATTTTGAGCCTGTAATCAAACCCACAAATGCTGATGCTCCAGATACTCAACTTGTCTGAAGAAGGCCAGTTTTATTGCTTCTTTAAATCAGCACAACAGTTTTCAGCTGTGCGAACATAATTGCAAAACTGTTTTCTAATGATCAATTAGCCTTTTAAAATGATCAACTTTGATTAGGTAACACAACGTGCCATTGAAACACAGGAGTGATGGCTGCTGATAACGGGCCTCTGTACGCCTATGTAGATATTCCATAAATATCTGCTGTTTCCAGCTACAATAGTCATTTACAACATTAACAATGTCTACACTGTATTTCGGATCAATTTGATGTTATTTTAAAAGGACAGAAAATGTGCTTTTCTTTAAAAAAAACAAGGACATTCTAAGTGACACCAAATTTTTGAACGGTAGTGTAAGTATTCAGACCTTTTACTCAGTTCTTTGTTGAAGCACCTTTGCTAGCGATTACAGCCTCAAGTCTTCTTGGGTATGATGCTATAAGCTATGCACACCTGTATTTAGAGAGTTTCTCCCATTCTTCTCTGCAGATCCTCTCAAGCTCTGTCAGGTTGCTGCGCAGCTATTTTCAGGTCTCTCCAGAGATGGGTTCAAGTCCAGACTCTGGCTGGGCCACTCAAGGACATTCAGAGACTTGTCCCGAAGCCACTTCTGCATTGTATTTTCTGAGTGATTAGGGTCGTTGTCCTGTTGGAAGGTGAACCTTCACCCCAATCTGAGGTCCTGAGTGCTCTGGAGCAGGTTTTCGTCAAGGATCTCTCTGTACTTTTCTCCGTTCATCTTTGCCTCGATCCTGACTAGTGTCCCAGTCCCTGCCGCTGAAAAACATCCCCCACAGCATGATGCTGCCACCATCATACTTCACCGTAGGGATGTTGCCAAGTTTCCTCCAGAAGTGATGCTAGGCATTCAGGCCAAAGAGTTCAATATTGTTTACATCAGACCAGAGAATCTTGTCTCCTTTTGGAAAACTCCAAGCAGACTTTCATGTGCCTTTTACTGAAGAGTTGCTTCTGTCTGACCACTCAACCATAAAGGGATGATTGGTGGAGTGCTGCAGACATGGTTGTCCTTCTGTAAGGTTCCCTGATCTCCACAGAGGAACTCCGGAGCTCTGTAAGAGTGACCACCAGTCACCTCGCTTGACAAAGGCCCTTCTCCCTCGATTGCTCAGTTTGGCCCGGCGGCCAGCTCTAGGAGGTGTCTTGGTGGTTCCAAACCTCTTTCATTTAAGAATGATGTAGGCCACTGTGTTCTTTTGGACCTTCTTTTCTGCAGATGTTTTGGGTTACCCATCCCCAGATCGGTGCCTCAACACAATCCTGTCTCGGAGCTCTACGGACAATTCCTTGGACCTCATGGCTTGTTTTTTGCTCTGACATGCACTGTCAACTGTGGGACCTTATATAGACAGGTGTGTCCCTTTCCAAATCATGTTCAATCAATTGAATTTACCACAGGCGGACTCCAATCAAGTTCTAGAAACATCTCAAGGATGATCAATGGAAACAGCATGCATCTGAGCTCAATTTCGAGACTCATAGCAAAGGGTCTGAATATTTATATAAATAAGGTTGTTGCTTTGTCATTATGGGGTATTGTGTGTAGATTGCTGAGCATGTTTTTGTTTTAAATTGAATCCATTTTAGAATAATGCTGTAACGTAAAGAAAATGTGGAAAAAGTCAAGGGGTCTGAATACTTTCTGACGGCACTGTACAGATAAAGTGGGTAAAAAAGTATGTAAACATTGTTAACTTGCAGCAAAGCACCAAATCACAACACTGCTTTGTGCCTTGTGCCTTCCTTATGAACATTCTAAAATGTGATTCTTAGTGTGCAACAAGCATGAACAAATGTCCGACATGATTAAATATGAAACTCAGTAGATTAATAATGTGTCGTCTACTAAGAGAATATACACGCCCTGGCAGTTGAAAACAATTTAATGCTGGTTTAAATGAGTGATTAATTACTGTGATATAAAAATTAAGACTTGAATGAGTTTATTAGGACCCATGATTTACAGTTTGATTCTTCAAAACACTTCAATTAATGTTTCTATGAAAATAAATAGAAAATGTCATCAGAACAGAAAGCTAGTAACTTAGCAGACCTCTTCAAAAGAAATGAAATGTTATGAATACAATCTAAGTGAGAACATAAAACCAAAGCAAGACAACATGAATTGTTTTCTTTTTTCTTTTCTTGCTCATCCTCTTGATGCGAGGAACCTTTACTCATGGGAATAGGTCCCTGTGGATCATGCCTGTCTAAAAGTGGATCCACCAACTTGATTAGATGTGTCAGGCAGTAGCCGGGTCCTCATAGTGATGCCACTACCCTGGGGGCCTCTACTCTGGGTTAGTTTAGTGCGTCCGTCTGATGATGCTCGATCTAGCTGATGCTCTGTACACCACCAGATAGGCTACACACAAGCAGTTAAGTTCAATCATTTCCAGTGTGGTTTCAAGAAAAGTAAAATGCACATCAACTTCAGAATTATTTAGCTTCTGGTTGGTTTAGTGTTCTGTATGATAGCAAAGTAGAAAGGAGCTCTGGCTACTGGCTGCTCTGTTCATCACCACATAGATACACACATTATTAGCACCACATAGCCTACACACAACATTAACAGCTAAACCCTCTTATTATGTTCAATTACTACCAGTTTTGTAGCAAGGAAAGCAAAATACACATACACTTCAACTCATGATTAGGTGTATCATGTCATTCACAATTAAGTACGCAGTATGCATACCCAGTATGAGTACCCAGTATGAGCTTGATTTGTCTCTGCCTCTGAGCAACACACAGGCTTCGCCTGTTATTATACCTGTGGTGGGGAGAGAATGATCAACCTGCACCAATCTAACCATGCACCACTTTGATTATAGGATGGGAAAGTGTGATGATGATGATGCAACACACAGACTGTCAAATGACAGAAAATGGCTACTATTATGGTGTCTGTGTTTAAAGAACATCTTAAGAAAACTAAAAATGGAGACTGGAAAGGGATTGGAGACAAAAGAGCTGGCAAAAAATTGACAAAGTTTTATGCAGAGAAAAAAAGGAAGCAGAGAAATAATTTAACACAAAATATTCATGGAAAAGTGAATGTAATTACATTTCTCAGATACATCTCACACATGTACTCATGCAAGGCTTTGAATGAATGAATGTCCATTCATCCACGGTTCAAAGATTACAGTTTCAAGGTTCCAAAATCACAAACTGAAAAATGAAATTAATCTCTCTGATAACCACAATGGTAGGATGATTGAAAGGTTAAACTAGTGTAAGAATATTTTAAGATAATACACAATCAGAGGACTAGACTGCCCTGCCCTACCAAGTAAAAAAGGCAGTAAATGCTCATTTAGTCGAAAATTAGTTAATGTCATTTTTGCTACATTAAATACATGCTTAATCATGTGGACAAGTATCATGCTTCTATTATATTGTGTTTTGAAGAAAATGGGGGTCATGTGTGCAGTAACTGCATAAAGTTACTGTGAAACCAAGGTAAATAAAAGCTATTTTTCTCAGTTCCAAACTATGAGCAGTTGCTTGGCAGGACAGAAGAGGTCAATAGGGAATTAACAATCAATGGAAATAGTTGTTTTCAGGTCAACATCTGTTTAGAATAAGGGTTTCAGTCCTGGACTCATAGCTACATGTGGCACGTTTTCATTGGTTTGAATGGTTTATACATTGAGCCTGAAACAGGATGCTTGTTACTTGGCCAATGGCCCAATTTTACTGCAAGGAATTCTAATTGGTCAACCGCAGGCTAGGGTTGGGGGTTATGCATTGCACACTGTCACTTTAGTCCGTGGAGCGAATCACTGAGGACAGGGACAAAATGACCATCTATACCATCCACTTCCAAGCATGATTTGTCCTCTTTGAATAAACCTATTTTTCTCCACCTGATTTGCTTTGGGGTCTGTGTTATTGAAGAATAACATCAACTGCTAACACTAGTAAAGTGATATGGAACCTCCACCAATATGAATCTATTTCACAAAAAGTTTTTAGTTTGAGTAAATCTAATCTATTTTATGTCGGAGCGTGTCCACAAGCGCAATAACATCCCTCAGGCGTAGGGTAAAACGACAAAGGAAAAGTGAGAAAACAAATAGCAGAAAAAGATCTTACAAGTACGCCAATTTAACGGTTTTGTTTCGTTTTTCTCAGGGCTCCAAGGTCCTAGAGAAGACAGAAGCGCTTAGTTTATTCTCTTGTGTTTTAATTAGTGTCTATAATCGTTGATAAAAACATAAACACACACTGAGAAATCTTTGCCTCATCAAAGACTCTCTGCGTCAATAGCTTATTATGACTAACGTGTCATTAAAAGGAAACACTTTAGTATTGTTGTTGCCCACGTCTCTTATTAAGTTGAGTGCTGGAGAAAGTGTCCAGAAGCATCACTTCAGGATAGGGTTTGGTCATTTTTATCGTTTGATTGCTTCTCTCTGAGGCAACTTGAAGACGTCTCCACTCCTTCTCCACCACTCTCCATCCAACTAGGGATGGATTGAAATTTACAGAGTTGGTACCTGTGTACGGCTTTCTTCTGTGGACGAAGGAGAGGACCAAAGCGTAGCGTGGTTAGTGTTCACCATGTTTAATAAAGACGATAAACGTGAACACTACAAAATACAAAACAACAAATGTGAAAAAACCGAAACAGTTCTGTCTGGTGCAGACACACGAAGACAGAAGACAACCACCCACAAAACCCAACACAAAACAGACTACCTAAATATGGTTCCCAATCAGAGACAATGACTAACACCTGCCTCTGATTGAGAACCATATCAGGCCAAACATAGAAATGGGAAAACTAGACACACAACATAGAATATCCACTCAGCTCACGTATTGACCAACACTAAAACAAAGAAAACACAAAAGAACTATGGTCAGAACGTGACAGTACCCCTCCCCCAAGGTGCGGACTCCGGCCGCAAAACCTGAACCTATAGGGGAGGGTTTGGGTGGGCATCTGTCCTCGGTGGCGGCTCTGGCGCAGGACGTGGACCCCACTCCACCATAGTCTTTGTCCTCTTTAGTGTCCTCCTAGGAATGGCGGCCCTCACCAACGACCTTGGACTGGCAACCCTACAAAAGGGCCCCACTGGACTGAGGGGTAGCTCAGGACTGAAGTGTAGCTCAGGACTGAGGGGTAGCTCAGGACTGAAGGGTAGCTCAGGACTGGCTGGCGGCTCTGGCAGCTCCTGGCTGGCGGCTCTTGCTGCTCCTGGCTGGCTGGCGGCTCTGGCAGCTCCGGGCTGGCTGGCGGCTCTGGCAGCTCCTGGTTGGCAGGCGGTTCTGGCAGCTCCTGGCTGGCAGGTGGCCCTGGCAGCTCCTGGCTGGCAGGCGGCTCTGGCAGCTCCTGGCTGGCAGGTGGCTCTGGCAGCTCCTGGCTGGCTGGCAGCTCTGGCAGCTCCTGGCTGACTGACGGCTCTGGCAGCTCAGGATGGGCGGGCGGCTCTAGCAGCTCAGGATGGGCGGGCGGCTCTAGCAGCTCTGGACGGGCGGGAGACTCCAGCAGCTCTGGACAGGCGGGAGACTCCAGCAGCTCTGGACAGTCGGAAGACTCCAGCAGCTCTGGACAGGCGGGAGACTCCAGCAGCTCTGGACAGGCGGGAGACTCCAGCAGCTCTGGACAGGCGGGAGACTCCAGCAGCTCTGGACACGCGGGAGACTCTAGCAGCTCTGGACAGGCGGGAGACTCTAAAAGCTCTGGACAGGCGGGAGACTCTGGCAGCTCTGGACAGGCGGGAGACTCCGGCAGCTCTGGACAGGCGGGAGACTCCAGCAGCTCTGGACAGGCGGGAGACTCCAGCAGCTCTGGACAGGCGGGAGACTCTAGCAGCTCTGGACAGGCGGGAGACTCTAGCAGCTCCGGACAGGCGGGAGACTCTGTAGACAAAGGATGGAGAGACAGCCTGGTGTGGGGGGCTGCCACCGGAGGGCTGGTGCGTGGAGGTGGCACTGGATCTACACCCTAGCCTGGCAGATGTAGGGAGCTGGGATGTAGTGCACCGGGCTAAGTACGCGTATTGGGGACACCGTGCATTCCACCGCATAACACGGTGCCTGACCAGTACAACGCCCGCCACTGTTAGCACTGCTAGTAGCACTGTAGCACTGAGCTGGCACAGGACGTGCAGGGCTAGGGAGGTGCACAGGAGGCCTGGTGCGTGAGGCTGGCACAGTCTTCACCAGACGACTAGCACGCACTAGCTGACCCAGGCGCCATCAAATCCTGACACGCTCCGTTGGGCGAATGTTGTGCCTCATGCACCAACACAACATCTCTCCTCCAATTTCCCCATTAACTCCTTCACCGTCTCTGCTTCGCTCACCTCCAACACCGGCTCTGGTTCTGGTTTCCTCCTCGGCTCCTTACGGTAAACAGGGGGAGTTGGGTCAGGTCTGACTCCTGACTCTGCCACACTCTCCCTGTGCCCCCCCCCAATACATTTTTGGTGCTGCCTCTCGGGCTTCCTTGCCAGCCGTGTTCCCTCATATCGCTGGCTCCTCTCTCCGGCTGCATCTGCTCTCGTAGCTGCCTCCACCTGTTCCCATGGCAGGCGATCCCTTCCAGCCAGGATCTCCTCCCATGTGTAGTAACCCTTGCCGTTCAAAACATCCTCCCATGTCCAGGAGTCCTTATAATCGCTGCCTCTCCTGCTGCTGCTGCTGCTGCCTGTTACCACGGCGCTTGGTCCTTGGTTGGTGGGTGGTTCTGTAACGGCTTTCTTCTGTGGACGAAGGAGAGGACCAAAGCGTAGCGTGGTTAGTGTTCATCATGTTTAATAAAGACGATAAACGTGAACACTACAAAATACAAAACAACAAATGGTAAAAAAACGAAACAGTTCTGTCTGGTGCAGACACACGAAGACAGAAGACAACCACCCACAAAACCCAACCAGAGACAATGACTAACACCTGCCTCTGATTGAGAACCATATTAGGCCAAACATAGAAACGGGAAAACTAGACACACAACATAGAATGCCCACTCAGCTCACGTCCTGACCAACACTAAAACAAAGAAAACACAAAAGAACTCTGGTCAGAACGTGACAACCTGGAGGAAAATGTGGGATGGTCATGGTTTTTCGATTTCAGTCAAGGGGAGGGTTTAGTATTTTTTAAATCCAGTTCAGGGGAGGGTCATGTCATTTGTAATTGATGACATTTAAATATTTCTCAGTGTTATATATCGATGTGTACCCAATGCCGCCCCTTATCTCTGATTCTCTGCTGGGTGCGCTAATAAGTGCGCTAATAGGCTATTTAGTGTGGTCTCAATCAAATGATCCGTAGACCAGGGGAGGTTTTATTTGGCCCCTCAGGTTTCTGTATTATTTTTTTATTCAATGTTGGACATAAAAGACTGTAAAAACACCAGGAAATCTGGTTATTTTAATTTAAGAAATCTGCTCCCAAGTATTTCAACACATAATAATCATACACAAATTTAAGCAAGGTTTGAAATTTGAATAACATTGAAACTGAAACTTGAACCAGCAGCCAAGGCACAACCAATCAGAAATGGGCAGCTCATGATGCTGAAAGTAGGAAAATTCGAGTAGGCATAATTCATTTAGTCTTCATTTTAATTAGACTTTACTAACAAGAGGGCCTTGTGATGGCGACTATTTCTTCCTATCTAAGACATAAGATGTTTTACAGACAAAATTAGGCTATAGGCTATAATCTATATCCATAGATTTAAAAAGCCTACCTCTGTGTCAGTGAGGGGCTGTTGAGTTCAAACCAAGACTCGAATTGGGGTGGTATTAAAGAAAATGTCTAAAAGCAAAGGCCAGCATCCCGACTCTGGGATGCTGGCCTTCTAGGCAGAGTTGCAAAGAAAAAGACATATCTCAGACTGTCCAATAGAAATAAAAGATTAATGGGCAAAAGAACACAGACACTGGACAGAGGAACTCTGCATAGAAGGCCGGCATCCCGGAGTCACCTCTTCACTGTTGACGTTGAGACTGGTGTTTTCCGGGTACTATTTAATGAAGCTGCCAGTTGAGGACTTGGGAGGCATCCAATTCTCAAACTAGACACGCTAAAGTACTTGTCCTCTTGCTCAGTTGTGCACCGGGCCTCCCACTCCTCTTTCTATTCTGGTTAGAGCCAGTTTGTTCTGTGAAGTTTGTTTTGTTCTGTGATTATTACTATTATTTTAGGTATTGGGTCATTCCTTTTTTTTCAAACGTTCAGGGAGGGTTTAGGTAAAATGTATTTTGCTGAAGGGAGGGCCATCTAGTTTCATTTCAGAAAGTTTTGATTTTCTCCATGTAACCCTTTAAATAACGTTCACTCCCCTAGCTTCCAGAGGTGTTCATTCTGAAAGGGGAATGCATGCAGAGATTAGCTAGCAGCTCTAGTTTGGCTCATTCAAGAAGACGAACTGACTGAACCTGATTAGGTGTAGATGGAACAGCTGTCGTCGGAAGGATGAGACCAAGGCGCAGCGTTCCTTGAGTTCCACATAATATTTATTGTTGAAGTGAAACTTTTAGACAAAACAATAAAGAAAACAATGACAGAACAGTTTCCTTGTGCAAACTAACTGCATACAAACGAAGAACAAGATCCCACACAGAATGAGGGAAAAAAGCTACCTAAGTATGATTCCCAATCAGAGACAACGATAGACAGCTGTCCCTGATTGAGAACCATACCTGGCCAAACACAAAGAAATAGAAAACATAGAAACATGAACATAGAATGCCCACCCAAATCACACCCTGACCAAACCAAAAATAGAGACATAAAAAGCTCTCTACGGTCAGGGCGTGACAGTAGACAGTAAGGCCTTAGCTTGGTAGAACAAGCAGCAACAACAGAGACCAAACCATAGAATTATATATTATAAGAATATCTAATATAATTTCATATTACAGCATTTGCTCTATATATAAAATATTATATGATCTCCATGGACTACACCACAACACCACACCACCAGACTACAACCCCATCTGCAAGAGAGACCACACCACTACAACACTATATCAAACCCCATCTGCAAGAGAGACCACACCACTACAACACTATATTAAACCCCATCTGCAAGCCTACTGAGAGATCATCACCACACCAATCAAACCCAAACAACCTCAAACATCCCCCTCCCTCCCTCCCTCCCTCTGAAGTAATGAGAGCAGTCATATGTAATAGGAGTGGTCAGATGGTGTCTGAGGAGTCTGGTTCAGCAGCACTGGAGCACTGTGTGTTTGAGTGTGTGTGTGTGTTTCAGGGTAAATTCAACTAAACTAGGAGCGATGGCTGATTTGACTTAATTAAGACTGCTGTGCCCCGGCGGGAAATTCAGGCTTGCTTGGGCAATAACAGACAAATCCAATTCACATTTGTTGCCAAACATAAATTATTTTCACAGAGGTCATCCACCTATTACATGTCTGGGGGATACGAAAGGGATGCCTTTCCAATGACTAGAATATTGAGTGTTATGGTGAATAGAGGACAAGCAAGCATACAAATAAAACAGAAAAGGGCTGAGTAATGTATTACAAAGACACACGGGGAGACAGACAGACGGACGGACGACAGACAGAGAGCAATAGAGGTCTGACACACCATGGTCTCATGATGAGTTCAGCTTAAACCCTGTGTGGGGAGCCGTGACTCACAATGCCCAGTGTGATAACAGTGAGTTTGTGAGATCATGTCGCACTGCCTTCTGCAATGACCCTGTTGTGATCAGGTAGGTTGAGATGCTCTGAATCGACCAAATGTCAGGTCGTCCTCCTTCCACAGAGTTTCTTGTCAATAGCAGTTCAACAAAACCACGGGTTTATTTCATTAGAGAGGTGCACAGCCTTTATTACTGACCTGGATCCATGGGGGCTGAAGAGTATTGCCTTTTCTTTCCTCTGTCTAAATGTGTCACCATCATGGCACACTCGAACTAAGACATAGTGACATACCAGAGAGACAGGACAGTTAGGTGGGAGCAATTTATTACAACAGAGGTGTACAAACAACCTTCTGAGAATGGTGTGTATTAAAGAAAGAGTAGTATGAGCATTTTCAGAACTTTCTTTTCTTGTTTCTTGAGTAGTTGATTTTTCACTATTCCTTTGGCTCAGGTGTTACAATTTCACACTTTTGTTTTGAGTTGTTTGTTGACGTCAGTCAATCCAGTGGTCATGCCTGTTTCTTTGAGGCGATTTAGTGAGACACGCTTGTCTAGTTTCTCGCTCTCACAACTTCTCCCTTCACTCTCTGCTTTTACAAGAAACGGCTTCAGTTCTGCCGATTAAAGGTTGGCTGATGTGCAGTCCTTCAAACTTCTCTGTGGACATTTATGACCTTGACGTTTTGTTTATTAAGATCCCCATTAGCTACTGCACATGCAGCAGCTACTCTTCCTGGGGTCTACGTAAAACGTACAAATACATGAGAAAGTACAGAACAGTTATAGACAAGGACATTCAATATACATACGTATGTATGTATGTATGTACGTACATACATACATACATGTATGTATATACATACATACATACATACATACATACATACATACATACATACATACATACATACATACATACATACATACATACATACATACATACATACATACATACATACATACATACATACATACATACATACATACATACATACATACATACATACATACATACATACATACATACATACATACATACATACATACATACATATTTTATACGAACGTACGTACATACATACATACATACATACATACATACATACATACATACATACATACATACATACATACATACATACATACATACATACATACATACATACATACATACATACATACATACATACATACATACATACATACATACATACATACAGCCAACCTTTAATCAACACGGACACACACATACACACACACATACATACATACATACATACAGTACCAGTCAAAAGTTTGGACACACATACTCATTCCAGGGTTTTTCTTTATTTGTACTATTTTCTACATTGTAGAATAATAGTGAAGACATCAAAACTATGAAATAACACATGGAACCATGTAGTAACCAAAAAGTGTTAAACAAATCCAAATATATTTTATATTTGTATTTGAGAATCTTCAAAGTAGCCAACTTTTGCTTTGATGACAGCTTTGCACACTCTTGGAATTCTCTCAACCAGCTTAATGAGTTATATATATATATATATATATATAAAATACTCATAATTAATTAAATAAGAGTTAAACATTGGAACGACACAAAGAGACAAAAATACTATTTACACAGTGTTCATATATACACTGAACAAAAATATAAATCCAACATACAACAATTTCAGTGATTTTACTGAGTTACAATTCATATAAGGAAATCAGTCAATTGACATGAATTCATTAGACCCTAATCTACGGATTTCACGAGTGGTCACATATACCTTGAAAAAAGGTGGAAGCATGGATCAGAAAACCCGTCAGTATCTGGTGTGACCACCATTTGCCTCAGGCAGCGCGACAACTCCTTTGCATATAGTTGCTGGAAGTCGCTGGATATTAGTGGGAACTGGAACACACTGTCATACACGTCAATCCAGAGTATCCCAAACATGCTCAATAGATGACATGTCTGGTGGGTATGTATGCAGTCCATTAAAGAACTGGAACATTTTCAGCTTCAATGAATTGTGTACTGATCCTTGCGACATGGGGCCATGCATTATCATACTGAAACATAAAGTGAAGTCAATGGATGAATGGCACAACAATGGGCCTCAGGATGTCGTTACGGTATCTCGGTGCATTCAAATTGACATCGATAAAATCCATACAATAACCCCACTGCCACCATGGGGCACTGTTCACAACGTTGACATCAGCAAACCGCTCGCCCACACAATACCATACACACTGTCACATTAAACATGGGACCAATGCTTTACATGTTGTGTTTATATTTTTGTTCAGTATACATATTAATATTCTTATACACAGGTTAAGTTAGATATTTAGAAAGAGAAGAGGTACAGTAAAGAAACCCACAGTGGTGTGTCTGGTGAAGTAGGCTACTGGAACCTTTTATCAACTTTGACCAACATTACTCTACTACCTTCAACTGTTGCTACTCTTTGACATTAGATGCATCTCTCATCTAAATGGTTAATATTAAGAACACATGTCCATGTGTCAGAACCAATCTAATTCAATTTCTTTTTCTATACCCCTGTGTACAGTGCTACACTCTTCTTCGTCCGTAAGGTGCTCAACATAGTGTAGCACTCACAACTCTAAGTTGTTTTCATCAGGCATCCCTAGGCTGCCCTTTCAACAACAAAAAACACCTCTCATTAGCAGTTTCACATGTGATATAGTTATTTTCACATATTACATTTTGAGTTCACATGTTAACACCACCTTTTCACATGTGAGAAGAAAAACACGTTTTCACCTCACATGTGAATTGCAGTTGCACATGTGAAATTTGTAGTTTCACATGTTAAAATCAATTTGACATGTAAGATTTTTTTTAAACTTTCACATGTGTAATTGAAAGTTCCCATGTAAAAAACAATCATATGTGAAAACCTAATCTGTAGTTTCACATGTAAGAAACATTAATATGTGAAAATTGTATTTGCAGTTTCAATTATAATAAACATACAGTGCATTCGAAAAGTATTAAGACCCCTTGACTTTTTTCCAAACTTTGTTACGTTACAGCCTTATTCTAAAATGGATTCAAAAGTTTTTTTTTCCATCAATCTAGACACAATACCCCATGACAAAGCAAAAACTTAAAACACATGTATTTTTGCAAAGGTATTCAAACTAGAAAACAGACCCTTAGTACTTTGTTGAAGCACCTTTGGCAACGATTACAGCCTCTAGTCTTCTTAGGTATGACGCTACAAGCTTGGCACACCTGGACTTGGGGAGTTTCTCCCAATCTTCTCTGCATATTTTCTCAAGCTCTGTCAGGTTGGATGGGGAGCGTCGCTGCACAGCTATTTCCAGGTCTCTCCAGAGATGTTCAATCGGTTTCAATTCCTAGACATGGCTGGGCCACTCAAGGACATTCAGAGACTTGTCCCGAAGTCACCACTGCATTGTCTTGGCTGTGTGTTTAGGGTCTTTGTTCTGTTGGCAGATTAACTTTCACCCCAGTCTGAGGTTCTGAGTGCTCTGGAGCAGGTTTTCATCAAGGAACTCTCTGTACTTTGCTCTGTTCCTTTTCCCCCTCAATCCTGACTAGTCTCCCAGTCCCTACTGCTGAAAAACATCCCCACACTCTGAGAGTCTTTAGGAGCATTTTGGCAAACTAGAAGTGGCTGTCATGTGCCTTTTACTGAGAAGTGGCTTCCTTCTGGACACTCTACCATAAAGGCCTGATTGGTGGAGTGCTGCAGAGATGGTTGTCCTTCTGGAAGGTTTTCCTAGCTCCACAGAGGAACCCCAGAGCTCTGTCAGAGTTACCATCTTGTTCTTGGTCACCTCCCTGACCAAGGCCCTTCTCCTCCGATTGCTGCTCAGTTTGGTCGGGCAGCCAGCTCTAGGAAGAGTATTGAAGAATGATGGAGGCCACTGTGTACTTGGTGACCCTCAATCCTTCAGAAGTGTTTTGTTCCCCTTCCCCTCGACCCAATTCCTTCGAACGCATGGCTTGGTTTTTGCTCTGACATGCACTGTCAACTGTGGGACCTTATATAGACAGGTGTGTGCCTTTCGAAATCATGTCCAATCAATTTAATTTACCACAGGTGGACTCCAATCAAGTTGTAGAAACATCTCAACGATATGAATGGAAACAGGATGCACCTGAACTCAATTTTGAGTCTTATAGCAAAGGTTCTGAATACTTATGGAAATAAGGTATTTTAGTTTTTTAATTGTAATAAATTTGCAACCATTTCTTAAATCCTATTTTCGCTTCGCCATGTATTGTGTGTGTCATGCCTTGGTCATTATATTTTGTGTTTTTGGTATATGTTTGGGTAAGCCAGGGTGTGACATGGGTTTATATGTTGTGTTTCGTATTGGGGTTTGTAGTAATTGGGATTGTGTATGATTAGGGGTGTGTCTAGTTAGGCTTGGCTGCCTGGGGCGATTCTCAATCAGAGTCAGGTGCTTGTCGTTGTCTCTGATTGAGAACCGTATTTAGACAGCCTGACTTTCGCGTTGTAATTTGTGGGTGTTTGTTCCTGTCTCTGTGTAGTAGTCACCAGATAGGCTGTATTAGTTTCACGTTCCGTTTTGTTGTTTTTGTATTTAGTTCAGTTATTTCATGTACTGCGATACTTTCAGTAAAGTCATGAGTAACCTACACGCTGCATTTCGGTTTGACTCTCTTCATTCAACAGACGAATGACGTTACAGTGTGTAGATTGATGAGGAAAAACATTTATTTTTAATACATTTTAGAACAAGGCAGTAACGTAACAAAATGTGGAAAAAGTCAAGGTGTCAAGGTGAAAATTTAACTTTCACATGTGGATTTGCACGTTCTTCTGTGATGGTGAAAAGGTGATGTTAATACTGTATGTTGCAGTAGTAATGTTTCCACTTATGGAATTGCGCTTTTTTTTCTGTAAAAAATGGACTTTGCCTACCTGAGTATAATCATTTAAGTGTGTTAAAAATAATTATTTGTTACTGCTGAGCCATCCATTTCAACATGTTAAAATGTGCACTGTCAGAGTTGATCAGTTATTTAAAGTTAACCTATAGTTTTTTTTAACCACATTGTCTGAAAAATGTTCAAAATACCCTGAAAACATTCCAAATGAATCATCAATACAGCTAAAAACAACCATGTGATGTCAAAACAAGTTAACTTTGAGGTTAAAGAAAGTGTGTTTATCAATGTACATGATTTTGCTAACCATTACTTTGGACAAAATCAAGCAGTAGTATTCTTTTAATTATTTTTGTTTAAGACATTTTTAATTATAGCTAATTATGCAAAAATTATGAATTTGCGATTAATCACAGCAAATCCTGCTATAAACTCTATCACATTTTTGTATCGTTTGACATGTGATGAGATAGGCCCGCCTGCGACTTCAAAATTAGTGTTTTCCCTCTTGGTCAAATGGTCAAGATATTGGCTTGCGGCATAGGAGATGTGGGTTCTAATCCCACCAGTTACAAAAGCACACATGAGAAATGTATAATATTGCATTTTAAGTGTTGGGAAACCACGTGGCTGAGTCGTGTGAAAAATGAACATGTCCGGAAACCATGTGTCTGTTTTCCCAACATCACAGATGAAGGCAGGAAGTGGATGGTAAATAAATGTCACAGGGCTGATTTCATTTCCACTGAGTCCCTCCAAGGGTCTTGGGGAGCGTTCAGCCCCATGCTCTCTGCTCCATCTAGCTCCTCTCCTCCTCATTACAGCCCCAGCGCACATTCTCCTTCATGTCTACAGACAATCCATCTGCTGCTCTCAACCCTGTTTTTGTCAAGAGTTGTTAGCTGTCAGGCCCCAGGGATGACCACCACAAGCTATTATTAATCTGGTTTGTTCTGTATTTCTTTCTCTCTCCACCGCAACGCAGCATAGAATTCCTCACCAGCTCTCTCTCAATCTCTCTGACTTCCACAGGCGTAATCAATGATGTATCTAAATGCAGATTAGGATTGAGAATGGGGCAGGAAGGTGGAGGGTTGAGGTGGCAGACAGGTCCTCTAATGTCACCCTGGGTGTGAGTGAGGAGAGTGAGATGCCAAGACGTTTTGTCCTTCAGTAGGTAGTGATTTACATTGATTTCCTCTGTCACCCTGTCTCTGTCCTCTACAGTACGTTATTCAGAATAGGAATGGGGTCTGTCCCAAATGGCATCCTTATCCCTTTATAGTACACTACATTCACCAGAGCCCTATAGGCCCTGGTCAAATGTAGTGCACTATATAGGGAATATATTGGCATTTTGGATGCAGCCATGATCTCCACACAGAGGGTAACCCACCCAAGGAGACTTTATGGTAACAAGTGCCTGTCTGAGAATTCAACTGTCATTTAGCTTTACTTTACTCTACAGCAGGGTATTGAAATCTGAGCCTGGAAGTCCGGAGTACCGATGCTTTTCTGTTTCTTACCTGATAAATAATTTCACACACCTGGTATCCCAGATCTAAATGAATTATTGATTAGAGGGGGATAATGAACATGAGCAATGTCACTGGCTTCGAGGTCCAGATTTGTATTTATCTGCTCTATAGTATACACTGATATAGATGGTCAGAACCTGACAAGCATAATTACAGTATTCATGATTGTTTTCACCTATATATATATTTAAAAAAATGAATTACAGCTGTAGGTTGTTCATTTGACCTGTATTGTCGCAGCTAAATAATTGAACGTTTAGTCCATAATGTTAATTAGACTACATGAAAGTAGGGCTGGGAGATATGGACAAAATATCATATCACATTTTTTAAATATTTGATGGTATTTTATGTTTTTGAATAATAAAAGTTCTAAATACATACACTACAAGTGTTTTCAATTTCTCCATTTATACTGTTCAATCCAACTCCAAACAACATTTTTTTCAGCATTATCATCAATTTCTGCATTTCCTGCACTTTTATAATAATTTTCACACTGTGCCACAGCATGATATGGGCAAAAGAATATAGGCCTAGTTAAATTGGTGAACTGTTGGAATCATAGAAATACAATGCTTATTCTAATTATATAGTTGGAATATAGTGGGCAGAACCTTGAATACATTGGTGTTTGACATGACAATTAATTAATAAACCAGGGAGGAACAAAAGTGTTGGTCAGTGTTTCCAGGTGACCCTAATTAGATGTTACAGCACATCTTTTCTTACCTCTTGTAAACTAGCTAGCCAACATATATGCTCTCTGATAAGAAGCCATTGCTTATCTAGGCCTACACCAGCACGGGTACTAGGCAATATTAGCTAGCTAGCTACATTTGCTCGGACTCTTAGTACATTTAGCAAGCTAGCTAGCCAGCTAACTAGCGATTAGCATTAGTGGCTTAGACAAATTATTTTAGCAACACCTTGCTAAGAAACGACAAACTAGCGGTAGTTTGCAGACAGTAAGATAGACAAACTAATAGAATATAGAACGCTTGTGAAAAGCAGAAAGTCACCCTCATTGTTGCGTCAAATTGACTATGCAGAGTGAATGGCAAGAAAGTGCTTGTGACCCTGTGGTCGAACAACTGCTCTCTCTTTGAGTGACAGGGGCCAGGGCTTTGTGTGGCATGCAGCAAAGGCTGAGCAGCAGGAGCAGAAGGAGAGAAATGACTCAAGTAGCAAAATGGAGTAAATTATAAAAAGTGACATTATACTCGCCAGAGTTGCATATCACATTTAACATACCGAACATTGAAATACTGTTATAGAAGGTAAAGTAAAAACTCAAATCGGTCCGTGCATCACTATCAGTACTTAGCCCAGCCCTAATGAAAACTGCAATATTGTTAATATAACTCTGTGTTAGTGCAGATTTTCAGTGAATGTATGTAACTCATTCCTGATTTACTGCGGTGCAGGAAAATTCTCAGCAACAAAAGAGTGATCAAATTAAGATCCTACATCTGTAGCTTTGGTCACTTTGATGAGGAACCCATGACATGGTACACAACAAATTCTTGGTATGGTTCATATATAATTACACTCAAGAACATGGTATATGACTAAATCAAGTTTTATTTTGCGCTTGCTCATTTAAATACATTTTAATTTATATGAATTCATTGCAATATTTTAGACCATTCATGTACAATATTTTTGACATATGTCTCTAAGCAGCAACAATAACATGTACTATTGGCTCATGTTAGAACTGCAACTCAAATAAAATAAAATAAAATATATTCCCAAGCACCCTTTTTACTTGTTTACACAAGAGAATTTAGAGTTGAGCACATTCTCCTCCTGGACTGAAACTACCACTGGCTGTTCTCTGTTCCTGAACAGCACTCACACTGCTCCTGTCTGTGTGGAACCTACAGTCTACGTGGCACAGAGTTGTCAATGTTTATCTAGAATATAAACTGATAGGAAAGTCTACTAGACAGCAAGAAAATGGTTTAGACGAGGGAAAGGAGGCGGCGTGCAGAGATACTGTCAGTTTATCAATGTAGGCCTCTCATATAGTACCGCAAAGTATTCCTACTGCTCTGAGCAGCACACTATCCATTTCAAGAATTGCTTTCCATTACAGTAAACATGAAGTGTTGTGCCTTCTATGTCTAGTTGTCCTAGTAATATTTTATTCTGTATATTGTGTATACAATATATTGTGTATACAGTGTGTCAGCAATCAAACACTGATTGTATGAGGTACTATGGTATAACAGTATACTCATGGCTGTGTGTGTTTGAAATCAAGTGCAGGTAAAACATGCAGCTATTAATTAAAACACCTTCAGACATGCAGTTTGATTTCCAGTTAAGCCGAGTCGAGTCAGGGCCGATACTGCCTCACCAGCAGCCACACCAGGGGAGCTGACAGCAGCAGAACTCATCTACTGTAGTCATGGGCTGTGGCATGGACCTATTCCCTATATAGTGCACTTATTTTGACCAGAGCCATATGGTCAAAAGTTGTTCACATTAAATGGAATAGGGTGCCATTTAGGACACAGTGATGTCATCGGAGAAGGGCATTGCTTTTAGCTCGGTTTCTGGTCTAGCAAGCACTTCCTAGCTGTGTCCACTCAATCAATATGTTTAAAGGCATGTTTCAATCTCACCCCAAAGAGTTCCGTACCTCTCTGACCTCATCTTTTTCCATCACATTAGCATCAAACAAATTAGCCTTGTCTTTTCCCTACCTGGCCTGGCATAGTAAATGTTGTTACAGCTAATCAAAGTGTCCTCCGAGTGTTCAAACCAGAATATGTGGATTATTTAAAGTGCATTCTGGGATTGGTAGGCCTACAAACATTTTTGGATTTCTAAATTAATGATATGTAGATATTTATTCTCTGAGAATTATTAGGTTTTTATTGGCTAATGCATGTTAAACTGAGTTTTTCCCCCTTCTCTTTTCTCCATCAATACTGCATATTCTGATTGGCATTTGGTACCTCGGTTGAGAACTTAATTCCCTAAATGGTCATCAGATGATGCCTCAATCAGTTTGCTAGTTTTCTTGCAAAAAGGGGGTTTAATTTATTAGCATTATCCAATTGCCATCTCTTTAAATAACTTCCAAGAAATACCACAAAGTTTTCAACAGTGACACTTGAAACACAGAGAACAATTAATTATGACCGCATTGTTCTGTTTGAATATTCAAGAAATATGTTGTTGATTTAATTAAAAACAATACTTTCTCTGCTATATTTTACAGCAAACAATTAAGGAGAACAAAATAATGACATAGGTGCTAACAAGCTAATATGTAGGGCTAAGTGTCCCAGCAGAGTGACAACTTCCGGTGAAACTGGAGGGTGCACAATTTAAATAAATAATCATAAAAGTTATGGATATTAAACATTTAGGTACATGTAAGTGTCTTATATCGGTTGAAAGCTTAAATTCTTGTTAATCCAACTGCACTGTCCAATTTACAGTAGCTATTACAACGGAAGCATGCCATGCAATTGTTTGAGGACGGCGCCCCAAAACAAAATATTTTGCCAAAGGCACAGGTTTCATAAATTCACAAATAGCGATGAAATATTCACTTACTTTTTGAAAATGTTCCTCTGATTTGTCATCCAAAGGATCCCAGCTATAACATGTAGTGTGGCTTTGTTAGATAAAGTCCTGCTCTATATCCCAAAAAGTCTGTTTAGTTGGTGCCATCCATTTGAGTAATCCACTCATTCAACACACAGAGAAAGGAATCCGAAAATCTACCCTAAACTTTGTTTCAACAAGTCAAAATACATTTCTATGTACTCTTCAAATACCCTAAAATGTCAACAAACTATAATATTTCTTACGGAAAGAAGTATGTTAAATAGGAAGCCGATTTTAGCAGGTGCGTCCTGTCTTCATAGCGCACTCAAACATGAATTTCCAAAACTGTGTGTCCCTGTACTAAAACTGATATTGCTCCTTCATTTTTGAAGTTACAAGCCTGAAACCTTGAACATAGACTGCTGCCACCCTGTGGAAGCCATAGGAATTGCATCCAAAGAGCTTTCCAGTATGCCCTTATACTTTCCATTGTAAGAGCATGGTCTGTCAAAAAAACGAATTCTAGTTGGTTTTTCTTTGGATATTCTCCTACATTATTTTAATATTTCTACAAACTTCAAAGTGTTTTCTTTCCTATGGTACCAATTATATGCATTTCCTGGTTTCAGGGCCTGAGCAACAGGCAGTTTACTTTGGGCACATCATTCAGAATGAAATTGAGAAAAAAGGGACCTAGCCCTATGAAGTTAAGGAGATACCAAAAAAGGTCAAACAGAATTAGGATTACAGATCATAGTCTCATTCAAAGTGAGACATGCAGCATGTCCTCATTGGAGATCTATCTGTTCTAGGTACCGAGCTGTGATGCAAAACTGAAACCTAACCACTCTCTAGTATGTTAGCAACAATAGCTAGCCACACAAGTTTTTAGCTAGCTAGCTAATGTTATATCTTGACAACACTGACGCTCAATATATTTTTGTTCTCAGCCATGTTCAAAACAAATCCAAGCCAGATAGCCTTTGTTAATATTTTATCTGTTTCGTTATTTGACGTTGTAACATTAGCCAGGCTCCCATGTTCGCGGTGCATTGCATTAGTGGAAACCAAGCCTGTTCTCAGGGCAGGCCTGGTTGTAGCTAGTTATGTTCGAGTCACTTTGGGGAACAATTTTAGCTAACCCTAACCATTTTCCTATCCTTAACCTAATTATCCTAACCTGCTGCTTAAGTTATCCTAACCGGTGCTACAAAAAGTAACTGCTGCTAGTCAAAACATGCCCTGAGAACAGTATTGGTTTCCACTAATGCGATACATCCCATGTTCACATCTCATCTGAGCAGCCCAGCTATAGCATAAATTGCCTTGTTAATATGTTTTACCTTAACAACATTGACCCTCAACCTACTTGTTTTGTAAAATTATCTCAGCCATATTCACAATTCAATTCAATGCATGAGCTCAGATCGAGCTTCAATTTGTTGCAACAAATTGACCTCTCTACCATAGCTAGCTAGTTAGCTAATCAAACCAAAGCTCAAATGACATACAATAGCATAATGCCACAAACGTTTCATCAAACAGAAGTAGAACGCTATGTCTAGTCTTACTGAGATCGTTAGTAGCTACTCTTTACCCATATCTCCAATAATATATTTTAGTCTTAATGTGTCCAGGCAGTGCTGTTCTGCACTAAGATGGCTGTTGACTGATATTGCAGCATCTTATCCTGACTTTCTGACAATTGTGTAATTTATAAACAACTTAGCTATTGAAATGCAAGCAGCAGGTGATGAGACTTGTTACAGAAAGTATTAGAATACCAAAACATAATAAACAACAATATTTCACTGAAGTCAACATGACCAACATGACTGTAATCGTCATCAGTACTATTCATATGAACCTAATGGGCCTCCTTAGCACAAACAAATAAGATTATTCACTTTATTTTAAATGATGTAATAGTGAATTAATCACACATTGTTAAATGTAGTAGCTGCAAGCTGTCTTTGTTTTCATCCCACTCAGTCCAATCAAAAAAGACATCTATAGTAGAGGGAGAGAGGTTACAAGAGAAAAGGCTGGGGAGATTAGGTGGAGGTTCAGATTTTCTGGAAAGTTACCCTCCTGTAGTTTATCAGCCAGCTAGTTTTTAGAATCCGGAGCACGAGATTCGGGTTGGATAAAGCCTACAAGACAGTAACTCTCCAGGAAAGCCCTGTATCAGAACACTCTGGATCTTGCGTCTGTTGTTTCCATCTTGATCTAGTCATCCTCATTGTAGTACTCCAGCCCTCTGGAGCCTGATTGGTGTCACACTTTTTCCCCAGCCCCAGCTAACACACCTGATTAAACTAATTGCATTCCGAGGATCAGTTGTCCATCTCTATGATAAGGCTGTTACCATGAACACCTGGAAAATATAAATAGTGTCACATTTACTTTGTTTGCCAAATGTAGCAACACTGAAACTTCTTAAATACTAAGCAATGCTCTCATGTCTAACTTTCATTCTTGTGGTCGGCAAAGAAAGCAAACAGGTACCGGTTCTCCTTGTGTATAGCCTCGTTATTGTTATTTTATTGTGTCACTATATTTCTTGCTTCTTAAAGCTGCAATATGTAACTTTTTGAGTGAACCAACTAGATTCACATATAAATATGCCTTATAGATCTGTCATTCTCATTGAACGCAAGTCTAAGAAGCGGTATATCTATTCTATGTGCGCAATTTCTATGCTGTCCATTCTTAAATTCAGATTTTGCGTCTTTTACTTTCGGTTTCGTACACCAGCTTCAAACAGCTGAAAATACAATATTTGGGGTTATGGAAATGATATTTCATAGCGGTTTAGATGGTACAATGATTCTGTATACTATATTTGTTTGTTTTGTCAGATAAACAGAAATGATGTTATGAGAATTTTAGCAACCAGGAAATGGCAGAACGATTTCTTCATAGTGTCTTTAACTCTGCATTGTTGGGAAAGGGCTCGTAAGTATGCATTTCATGGTCAAATCTGTTGTATTCGGTGGATTTGATTTCGATCTGAGTTGGATCATGTCTACATACGGTAGTCAGTGAGAGATGAGGTGGGAATGTGATTAGTCTAGTTAGAACAGCATTTCCGAATCCTGTTCCTGGGGACCCACATTTTTGTTTTTCCCTAGCACTACACAGCTGATTCAAATGATCAACATATCATAAAGTGTTGATGATTTGAATCAGATGTGTAGTGCTAATGCAAAAACATTATATCTTCCTACACTGTCCCTATCCCATACTGGGCTCGAACCAGTATTCCTCTGCTCGCAAACATATGTGACCTTCCTCCTTGACAATGTACCAACGGTTTGTGCCACCCAAAAGGTAACAATTGTGTTATGTTCTGTGAATTACTGATGTCCCCTTTAAGGATGGAGAGCCCTTGGTCATGCGCAGTATTGTTCTATGTTATTCTGGTACTAACTAGTTTGAGTAAATGTGAAGCTCCAGTTCAATTGCTTGTATTCAGAGTCTTTCTTATTACATAAATGACTACTAAGTGTTAAGACACTACAAATTGCATGACTTCAACCGCAACATTTCAAGCTAGCTGTGGAGTGAGCTTAGGGCACTTTCTTAACTCTGTTACATGTTTGTATGTGGTCGTCAGCTATCCTTTAGCTTGAGAAGCTATCGGCAGTTTTGTACAACATGACTCAGACCAGAGCATACCGGACCTATTTTCTCTCCATATCCCTGGATTTCTACCGCAAGGCCTGGACATTTACACCTGGATCTTCTTGCTGAAGAGTTCCATCAGCCACTCCTGGGCTACAATCACCCAATGTTCTTGGGTCACTATAACTATAACTATTTTGCCAATTGGATGGATCCCCTCTACCACACGAAACCCCACTAATCTACCGACGGAAACGCATGAGGTGGCCAAAAACAGACCTCCATCCTCTGCCAGCTTGCTACCCATGGCCTGGCTAGCTGTCTGAATCGCCGTGACACCAACCAACCTCACTACTCACTGGACCATTATGATCACTCGGCTAAGCATGCCTCTCCTTAATGTCAATATGCCTTGTCCATTGCTGTTCTGGTTAGTGTTTATTGGCTTATTTCACAGTAGAGCCTCTAGCCCTGCTCAATATACCTTAACCAACCTTTCAGTTCCATCTCCCACACATGCAATGACATCACCTGGTTTCAATGATGTTTCTAGAGACAATATCTCTCTCATCATCACTCAATTCCTAGGTTTACCTAAACTGTATTCACATCCTACCATACCTTTGTCTGTACATTATACCTTGAAGCTATTTTATCGCCCCCAGAAACCTCCTTTTACTCTCTGTTCCAGACGTTCTAGACGACCAATTCTCATAGCTTTTAGCCGTACCCTTATCCTACTCCTCCTCTGTTCCTCTGGTGATGTAGAGTTGAATCCAGGCCCTGCAGTGCCTAGCTCCACTCCTATTCCCCAGGCGCTCTCTTTTGATGACTTCTGTAACCGTAATAGCCTTGGTTTCATGCATGTTAACATTAGAAGCCTCCTCCCTAAGTTTGTTTTATTCACTGCTTTAGCACACTCTGCCAACCCGGATGTCCTAGCCGTGTCTGAATCCTAGTTTATGAAGACTACCAAAAACTCTGAAATCTCTCTTCTTAACTACAACATTTTCAGACAAGATAGAACGACCAAAGGGGGCGGTGTTGCAATCTACTGCAGAGATAGCCTGCAGAGTTCTGTCCTATTTTAAAAATCCACCTCTCTAAAAACAAGTCTCTCACCGTTGCCGCCTGCTATAGACCACCCTCTGCCCCCAGCTGTGCTCTGGTCACCATATGTGAACTGATTGCCCCCCCATCTATCTTCAGAGCTTGTGCAGCTAGGTAACCTAAACTGGGACATGCTTAACACCCCAGCCATCCTACAATCTAAGCTTGATGCCCTCAATCTCACACAAATTATCAATGAACCTACCGAGTACCACCCCAAAGCCGTAAACATGGGCACCCTCATAGATATCATCCTAACCAACTTTCCCTCTAAATACACCTCTGCTTTTTTCAACCAAGATCTCAGTGATCATTGCCTCATTGCCTGCATCCGTAATGGGTCAGCGGTCAAACGATCTCCACTCATCACTGTCAAACGCTCCCTGAAACACTTCAGCGAGCAGGCCTTTCTAATCGATCTGGCCCTGGTATCCTAGAAGGATATCAACCTCATCCCGTCAGCAGAGGATGCCTGGTTATTTTTTTTAAATGCCTTCCTCACCATTTTAAATAGGCAAGAAATTTAGAACCAGGAACATATATAGCCCTTGGTTCTCTCCAGACCTGACTGCCCTTAACCAGCAAAAAAACATCATATGGCGTTCTGCATTAGCATCGAACAGCTCAAGTGATATGCAATTTTTCAGGGAAGTTAGAAAAGCCAAGGCTAGCTTTTTCAAACAGAAATTTGCTTCCTGCAACACAAACTCAAAAAAGTTCTGGGACACTGTAAAGTCCATGGATAATAAGAACACCTCATCCCAGCTGCCCACTGCACTGAGGATAGGAAACTCTGTCACCACACATAAATCCACTATAATTGAGAATTTCAATTAGCACTTTTCTATGCCTGGCCATGCTTTCCACCTGGCTATCCCTACCCCGGTCAACAGCACTACACCCCCCACAGCAACTCGCCCAAGCCTCCCCATTTCTCCTTCTCCCAAATCCAGTCAGCTGATGTTCTGAAAGAGCTGCAAAATCTGGACCCCTCAAATCAGCCGGGCTAGACAATCTGGACCCTTTCTTAATAAAACTATCTTCCAAAATTGTTGCAACCCTTATTACTAGTCTGTTCAAACTCTTGTTGTCGTCTGAGATTCCCAAAGATTGGAAAGCAGCTGCGGTCATCCCCCTCTTCAAAGGGGGGAACACTCTTGACCCAAACTGCTACAGACCTATATCTATCCTACCCTGCCTTTCTAAGCCAAGTCAACAAACAGATTACCGACCATTTAGAATCCCACTGCACCTTCTCCTCTATGCAATCTGGTTTCAGAGCTGGTCATGAGTGCACCTCAGCCACGCTCAAAGTCCTAAACAATATCTTAACCGCCATCGATAAGAAACAATACTGTGCAGCCGTATTCATTGACCTGGCCAAGGCTTTCAACTCTGTCAATCACCACATACTCATCGGCAGACTCGATAGCATTGGTTTCTCAAATGATTGCCTCGCCTGGTTCACCACATACTTCTCTGATAGAGTTCAATGTGTCAAATCAGAGGGCCTGTTGTCCGGGCCTCTGGCAGTCTCTATGGGGGTGCCACAGGGTTCAATTCTTGGGCCGACTCTCTTCTCTGTATACATCAATGATGTCACTGTTGCTGCTGGTGAGTCTCTGATCCACCTCTTCGCAGACGACACCATTCTGTATACTTCTGGCCCTTCTTTGGACACTGTGTTAACAACCCACCAGATGAGCTTCAATGCCATACAACTCTCTTTCAGTGGCCTCCAATTGCTCTTAAATAAAAGTAAAACTAAATGCATGCTTTTCAACCGATCGTTGCCTGCACCTGCCTGCCCGTCCAGCATCACTACTCTGGACGGTCCTGACTTAGAATATGTGGACAACTATAACTACAACTACAAATACCTAGGTGTCTGGTTAGACTGTAAACTCTCCTTCCAGACCCACATCAAATATCTCCAATCCAAAGTTAAATCTAGAATTGGCTTCCTATTTCGCAACAAAGCATCCTTCACTCATGCTGCCAAACATACCCTCGTAAAGCTGACCATCCTACCGGTCCTCGACTTTGACGATGTCATTTAGAAAATTGCCCCCAATGCCCTACTCAATAAATTGGATGCAGTCTATCACAGTGCCATCCGTTTTGTCACCAAAGCCCCATATACTACCCACCACTGCGACCTGTACGCTCTCGTTGGCTGGCCCTCGCTTCATATTTGTCGCCAAACCCGCTGGCTCCAGGTCATCTACAGGACTAGTAACGGGACTAGTAACCGGACGGTTGCATGTTCAAACCCCCGAGCTGACAAGGTACAAATCTGTCATTCTGCCCGTGAACAGGCAGTTAACCCACTGTTCCTATGCCGTTATTGAAAATAAGAAATTTGTTCTTAACTGACTTGCCTAGTTAAATAAAGGTAAAATAAAGAATAAAATAAAAAAGGACCCTGCTAGGTAAAGTCCCCCCTTATCTCAGCTTGCTGGTCACCATAGCAGCATCCTCCTGTAGCACGCACTCCAGTAGGTATATCTCTCTGGTCACCCCCAAAACCAATTCCTCCTTTGGCCGCCGCTCTCCTTCCAGTTCTCTGCTGCCAATGATTGGAACGACCTACAAAAATCTCTGAAACTGGAACAATTATCTCCCTCAATAGCTTTAAGCACCAGCTGTCAGAGCAGCTCACAGATTACTGCACCTGTATGTAGCAGTGTGATGTTGTTCCCCTAGATTATGCACCAAATTGCACACAAGGACCAATTCAAATAGGCCAGGTCAAGAGGGGATGTTAATAATTTCATAATAACATTAATAATTCAGTGTGTTTGATTTATTTAATTACAGCTGCATAGCTAATGTTATTCTTTGGTGTACAAACACTTTTTCATATCAATATTGTACATACATGTGATTGTAAAAGTTTTGTATATTTTGGTTTGGCCCATCGCGGATTATCTGTATTTCCATACCCCCTCATTGTTCTCTTTTGCCTGACCTTTGGCTAGCAAGGTATGTTGTCCTTGGCTCCGAAATTGTTCAATATAAAACCGTGGTAATGTTACACAATGTACTGTTATGCCACCATAAGTTTGTTACAATGTGGATGATATTAAGATTTATGTTAACAAGTTTCAAAAAGCTCGCTAACTAGGGTATCTATTGTAACTTGTGAGTACTTGGGACAGTGTTTGAGTGAGTGTCCATGTGCTTGCACAGGTGCCTGAGAGCTAGGACGTGGCCAAGGGTTAACATAATGTGTGTTGTTTCTTCGTGTGCAGGTATGTCTTTTATTTTGTTCGAACTATGTTCTGTATCATTTTACTTGTATCGTATGGTGTGCTGTTGTGCATTGAATGTTTTCACGCAGCACCTGTTATTTCTTTGTGGCGCTCTTTTGCCTGACCTTTGGTTGGCAAGGTGTCTGAGAGCCAGGACTGTGCCAAGGGTTAACATAATGTGTGTTGTCTCTTCGTGTGCAGGGCAAATAAAAATAATTCAACTACTTCAACTTCAGATCTTCAGTTGTGGCAGCGTCCTAATTAAAAGTACACAACGCAGAACGAACCACGCTACATGTACATAACCTATAATCTATAATTTAGCCCAAACAACTACCTCTTCCCCTACTGTATTTATTTATTTATTTTGCTCCTTTGCACCCCATTATTTCTATTTCTACTTTGCAAATTCTTCCACTGCAAATCTACCATTCCAGTGTTATACTTGCTATATTGTATTTACTTCGCCACCATTTCCTTATTTGCCTTTACCGCCCTTATCTCACCTCATTTGCTCACATTATATATATATATAGACTTATTTTTGTACTGTATTATTGACTGTATGTTTGTTTTACTACATGTGTAACTCTGTGTTGTTGTATGTGTCGAACGGCTTTGCTTTATCTTGGCCAGGTCACAATTGTAAATGAGAACTTGTTCTCAACTTGCCTACCTGGTTAAATAAAGGTGAAATAAAAGATACACCAGTTTAAATACAGGTATTCCAGTTGGAAAGGGGGTACTTGTCGAGGCAAATAATGCATTACTAAACCTTCTAAAAATAGATTGAGGGGCTTTGAGTCATTGAGGAGCTGAGGGGAAGATACTCACATGTACACGGAGAAGAAGCCACAGATGGAGTTGACTCTGTACGTCTCCTAGTTGAACATGTCACTGGCATCCCAGCCATTAGACTAACAGAGAGAGATACAAGGGATTAGTGGTTAGTGTGTGTGTCTCACTGTATCTGTCACCAGAGTGGCATACTACGAAGCAAGCCAGATCTATTCAGGCTTTTATGAAGCTAGCCAGCTTCAGTTAGTTTCACATTCCAGGTAAGACTTCATCCGTACGAAGGTGGATATTGCTCGTCTGCCTGCCACTAACTATAACAGGCTTGAAATTGCACATGCATATGTGACACATGGCCAGTCGATCGCCAAACTCTTCATTGAGATAATGCTGAAACATCAACCCATGGCACATTTAATTTGTGCCAACATCAAAATGTAAGGTACCGTACTAATTCAGCAGGCTATGGTGTGAAATAGGCTTTTAAAAGGGCCTTCTTTATTACCTTTTGTTAATGCCGTCTTTGGTGTGCTTTGGTGTTTCCCACTTCTATCTGTGGAACAGCTTGTTGGTTTGTGGCCGTATACATATAAGCCATAGAAGGGTTTTGGAACCTCTAAACCCTGGCAATTTGACTGTTAACGTAATGGATGCACTAGCACTGTTCTCACAGTTCATCCCCAACAAGATGATCGTTGTGTCTGTGAATGTATGATTTGAGCCTTCTTATGCCACGATCTTGCCGTCCCAGACACATTTTCAAGTCGTGGGTCAATTTTTAGGTCATAAACGATTGTCGGACATCTTGGCTCCTCAGTGTGACAAGGTCTAGGTCCTCCGATTAAGTACCAGTAGTAAGGCTCCAACAAAGTTCTGTCGATCCAGGTGACTGACCAATAGGAACATGGCCGGACCGAGTGTACGCACAATAATATGATTATTGTGAAAAGTCAGATTAACATAATAGTTTGATTTAAACTTTTACATTTTGTGCAAGAAGAACGATTTCCTTAATCTTGTTTTAATGACACATCTGAAATCAGGCTACCTGATGGGATTTTTATAAATGCACAAAATCGGTAATTACAACATACCTTCTACCACAGCGGCCATGTTATTTTGGGGAAGCCTATTCGATTCTGAGTTAGGACAAATAAGTTTGTATATTAAAAATATTTATAATATGCATAGGCCTACTATGACTTTTTCCGAACTCACTTCACTTGCGCATAAGCATAGAGAAAGGCTTGCGCTCCTGGTGCTGGAAAAAGCACAGATCAAATACACAACTGCAGTTGATGTAGCCTACTTCGCCTGACAAGCCAATCACAGAATGTGACAACAGAACTGAAGCAAATCTGGCCAGGATGATTTTAATTTGTCAACATTGCACAGTATGACATGATAATCGTAAGAGACTGAACCTGACGTATAGTTGAAATGTAGCATGAGGTCATAAACACATATGGAGACATGCTCACCTCTACTGTGCCTTGCTGTGTCTCTACCTTTCTTTTTCTTTCCTTTTTATCTTATCTTTTCTGGTGCCCACTCCTGAAATACAGGTTTCATTACACTCCATTGAACAACAAGGCAGACCGGTCCAGTATATTAACCTCCAGCAGTCTTTAATAATGGTCTCATTGTTGGACCTTACGCTACTGTTATACAGTCTGCTCCATTAGCTTGTAACACTGTTCAATGCATTAGACTAACTCTGACAATAATAAAGGGGCTGAAGTCTACATCATTCCATACTACAGAACACTCCATTAGAACCTATTAACTTCCGACTAGCTCGGTATGTGTGTTGCACCTGTGAGGTCAGTCAGTGGGCATGCCCGGTCTGTGGATGTTCTTCCACCAGTGCAGTTTGTCCTGCTTATTAATGGCAATGAGAGTGTTGTGGAGCTCATTATACACAGACTTCACACCGGGAGAGAGAAGGAGAAAGAGGGAAAGGGGGAAAAAGAAAGATAGAAAAAGGGAGAGAGTGGGGAAATGAGAGAAAAGGGCATGACAGAAATGTTTAGTGAGAGATGACATAAAGAAAGACCACCCACATCCACACACACACTCCTAGTAACAGTCTTACTGCAGGTGTAGGCCACCTCGCATTGTTGATTATGTCCATCATTGCTGATACTATTCCTCTCTTCCTCCTGTGGTTGGTAAAATATGAACTCCATCTCCTCCATGTAGCGAGGGGTGTAGTGGGTCCCCTCCTCCAGAACCTTCTCAAAGCAGGGATCACACCTGGGGGTGTTGCATTGGCAGGATATGTACATACACACCCACCCACGTATATAGACACAATGCCTTGCAAAAGTATTCACCCCCCCTGTTTTTTTTTCCTATTTTGTTTCATTAAAGCCTGTAATTTAAATGGATTTTTATTTTGCCCACCAAAACTCACGGACCAGGCAAGGAGGGCATTAATCAGAGAGGCAACAAATAGACCAAAGATAACTCTGAAGGAGCTGCTAAGCTCCACGGTAGAGATTGGAGTGTCTGTCCATAGGACCACTTTACGGAATAGCTTTACGGAAGAGTGGCCAGAAAAAAGCCATTGCTTAAAGACAAAAATGAACAAACACGTTCGGTGTTTGCCAAAAGGCATGTGGGAGACTCCCCAAACATATGGAAGAAGGTACTCTGGTCAGATGAGACTAAAACTGAGCATTTTGGCCATCAAGGAAAACGCTATGTCTGGCGAAAACCCAACACCTCTCATCACCCTGAGAACACCATCCCCACAGTGAATCATGCTGGTGGCAGCATCATGCTGTGGGGATGTTTTTCATCGGCAGGGACTGGGAAACTGGTCAGAATTGAAGGAATGATGGATGGCGCTAAATACAGGGATATTCTTGAGGGAAACCTGTTTCAGTCTCCCAGAGATCTGAGACTGGGACGGTGGTTCAACTTCCAGCAGGACAATGACCCTAAGCACACTGCTAAAGCAACACTCTGGTGGTTTAAGGGTAAACATTTAAATGTCTTGGAATGGCCTAGTCAAAGCCCAGACCAAAATCCAATTGAGAATCTGTGGTATGACTTAAAGATTGCTGTACACCAAGGGAACACATCCAACTTGAAGGAGCTGGAGCAGTTTTGCCTAGAAGAATGGGCAAAAATCCCAGTGGCTACATGTGCCACGCTTATAGAGACATACTCCAAGGGACTTGCAGCTGTAATTGTTTCATAAGGTGGCTCTGCAAAGTATTGACATTGGGGGGGGTGTGCATGCTCAAGTTCTCAGTTTTTTTTTGTCTTATTTCTTGTATGTTTGACAATAAAATATTTTGCTTCTTCAAAGTGGTAGGCATGTTGTGTAAATCAAATGATACAATCCCCCCCCCAAAAATACATTTAAATTCCAGGTTGTAAGGCAACAAAATAGGAAAATCGCCAAGGGGGTGAATATTTTCGCAAGCCACTGTAAAGGCAGGTTTCCAGTAGAACATCATGTTTTTACAATATTACAATATTGAGAAAAGGGTAAATGTTCTTACTTTGATTGGGGTTGTACTGTATTTTCAAATGTGATGATTGATTTACAAGATTTCCCAGCCCACATGGGTTTACAAGACACTACAAAACAAAATAACATTTTATAATTTATACACATACAATAATCATGGCTGAAGCTACCATCTGGCCACATTATACAAAAAGTACATTTCTCCTTTTTTTTTGAGAATTACTGGTGGATATCCTTGATCTAGATCACCCTCCCAATCGCGCCAAATCCCATCCATAGCATGATCATTACACAGATGCACCCTGTGCTGTAGACAATAAAAGGCCACTCTAAAATGTGTAGTTTTGTCACAACACAATGCCACAGATGTATCAAGCTTTGAGGGAGCATGCAATGGCATGATGACAGCAGGAATGTCCAGCAGAGCTGTTTCCAGAGAAGCCACCTCCGTCGTTTTAGAGAATTTGGCAGTATGTCCACCCGCCACTACCTTTTTTTTAAGGTACAGTTGGAATCGGAAGTTTACATACACCTCAGCCAAAGACAATTCAATTTAAACTCAGTTTTTCACAATTTCTGACATTTAATCCTAGTAAATATTCCTTGTCTTAGGTCAGTTAGGATCACCACTTCATTTTAAGAATGTGACATTTCAGAATAATAGTAGAGAGAATTATTTCTTTCAGCTTTTATTTCTTTCATCACATTCCCAGTGGGTCAGAAGTTTACATGCACTGAATTAGGATTTGATACCCTTTAAATTGTTTAACTTGGGTCAAACGTTGTGTCTAGCCTTCCACAAGCTTCCCACAATAAGTTGGGTGAATTTTGGTCCATTCCTCCTGACAGAGCTGGTGTAAGTCAGGTTTGTAGGCCTCCTTGCTCGTACACATGTTTCAGTTCTGCCTGCAATTGTCTACATGATTGAGGTCAGGGCTTTTTGATGGCCACTCCAAAATCTTGACTTTGTTGTCCTTAAGCCATTTTGCCACAACTTTGGAAGTATGCTTGGGGTCATTGTCAATGTGGAACCAAGCTTCAATTTCCTGACTGATGTCTTGAGATGTTGCTTCAATATATCCACATAATTTTCCTTCGTCATAATTCCATCTATTTTGTGAAGTGCACCAGTCCCTCCTGCAGCAAAGCACCCCCACAACATGATGCTGCAACCCCAGTGCTTATCAGTTGGGATGGTATTCTTCAGCTTGCAAGCCTCCCCCTTTTCCCTCCAAATATAAAGATGGTCATTATGGCCAAACAGTTCTATTTTTGTTTCATCAGACCAGAGGACATTTCTCCAAAAAGTACGATCTTGGTCCCCATGTGCAGTTTCAAATGGCGGTTTTTGAGCAGTGGCTTCTTCCTTGCTGAGCGCCCTTTCAGGTTATGCCGATATAGGACTCGTTTTACTGTGGATATAGATACTTTATTACCTGTTTCCTCCAGCATGTTCACAATGTCCTTTGCTGTTGTCCTGGGGTTGATTTTCACTTTTCGCACCAAAGTACGTTCATCTCTAGGAGACAGAATGTGTCTCCTTCCTGAGCGGTATGATGGCTGCGTGGTCCCACGGTGGTTATACTTGAATACTATTGTTTGTACAGATGAACGTGGTACCTTCAGGCTTTTGGAAATTGGTGTTTGGAAAGGATGGTACCTTCAGGCGTTTGAAAAGGATGAACCAGACTTGTAGACGTCTAAAAATAAATCTGAGTTTTTTTTTCTTCTGATTTTCCCATGATGCCGAGCAAACAGGCACTAAGTTTGAAGGTAGGCCTTGAAGTACATCCACAGATACGCCTCCAATTGACTCAAATAATGTCAATTAGCCTATCAGAAGATTCTAAAGCCATGACAACATTTTCTGGAATTTTCCAAGCTGTTTAAAGGCACAGTCAACTTAGTGTATGTAAACTTCTGACCCACTAGAATTGTGATACAGTGAATTATTAGTGACATAATCTAGTCTGTAAACAATTGTTGGAAAAATGACTTGTCATGCACAAAGTAGATGCCAAAACTATAGTTTGTTAACAAGAAATTTGTGGAGTGTTTAAAAAATAAGTTTTAATGACTCCAACCTAAGTGTATGTAAACTAAGTGTAAACTAAGTGTATGTAAACTGTATCTGTGACCAAAAGATGCAAATCTGTATTCCTGTTACGAACGAGAGACGGACCAAGGCGCAGTGTGATTGGAGTTCCACATCTTTATTAAGTGAAACTTAAAACAAACCAAGAAACAAACAATGACCATGCAGTACTGACGTGCTACATGCACTTTCTCAAAAACAATATCCCACAAAGCAGGTGGGAACAGGGAACCCTTAAGTAACCAATTAGAGACAACGAACATCAGCTGCCTATAATTGGGAACCGTACCAAGAGCACCAACATAGAAATATATAACCTGGAACACGCCCTAGTCACGCCCTGACCTACTACACCATAGAGAACCAAGGGCTCTCTATGGTCAGGGCATGACAATTCCCAGTCATTGTAAAATCCATAGATTAGGGCCTAATTTATTCATGTCAATTAACTGATTTCCTTATATGAACTGTAACTCATAAAAATCTTTGAAATTGTTGCATGTTGTGATGATATTTTTGTTCAGTATATTTTGGGTTCCGATGGGGTATGACAATTGGACTAAGCTCATGAGGCATTTATTATGTAAGATATATTTTTCAATAATCAATTGGTGTGTGTAAAAAATGTATGAAACAATCACAGACCCTTTAAATGCTATAATTTATGGATGGCTCAAGAGCATAGCGCAACTGTCTTCCCCTATGATAAACCAAAATATTGTATAAGGTTGCATTACTCCATTGTTTATAACAATAACATAAACCATGGACAGTATAGCTTCAAAATATGTTCAAAAGTTGTCAACTACCATTTCCATTTCCCGTCTGAGTAGCTTTATGTATTAGGTTACGTGAAATGTAAGGAGCGGTTTCACGGACACAGATTACAACCAGTTCTGGACCAAAAACAATTTTCCATTGCTCAATTTGTGTCTGGGAAAACCTCCCCATAATGTTTAAAAGAGTGGAATGGGATGATGTCTTACACAAAAATGTTGTAACATGTTTACGTTACCAAATGTGACCACGTCATTACTTCACAGGAGAGGAATTTGAATGTTTGTTTTTTAAAACCAGAAATGCCTTCTGGAACGTGAACTTTCATGTGCCTAAATAATAAACTTGTATTCCACCTGTAAATACGAATAAAATATTTCAATTACGAGCCTAATTGGTTTAGCCATGGAAAAAGTCAAGGAACCTTCCCACTAGCCATGAATGGCTGAGATAATGGATGGGTTGGACAATCCGGGAGATGAGTTTGGATTGGTCTGCCATGAGCTGCTCTGTATGTGTTGATAATACTTTCTACCGCAACGTTGTTGAAAGATATAAAGATATCTTCGAGAAGCCATCGAGAACTACAAAAATTGTGCTACTTTTCTCAACAACATTGATGCCCAGATATCCATTTGCATTGCCAGTTATAGCCTAATGTTAGCTAGCTAGCTAACATTTAACCTAGTTGGTTAGCTTTAGCTACCTGCAGAGTCAAACTACAGCTATTGGTAGTGGTATAAGTGCTGATTATGCCGGTTAATTGTTTAGCTAGCTAGTTAGCTACATGTCTAAACACAAGTCTCTACTTCGCAAAAGGAGTAAATGGCTCATCAAGTTAGCCAGGTGTGTCTGGGGGTGATTACGCCCATCTATTGTATTTAATGAACGTGTGTACATGTCTAGACAATTGTGACACATCCACTTAGCTAGATGTTTTTCACATGACCCATCAATTTAGACAGGTGTGTCTGGGTAAGCGTCATCTAAAAATTATTTGGACACTTTCTGTTTTTGATATTGTTACTATGCAGATACGCAAGTAACCATTTCACTCTACTGTTTACACCTTCTGTATCCTGTGCATGTGACAAATACACTTTTGATTTGATTTGATATAGTGTATGTTTGCCAGAGACGGTAATGTGAAGAACAATATGACCTGCACCAAAGTCAGATTAGGAAATAGGCCAAGGACTAGATAAAGTTGATTTTTACCTGGAGTTTGTCCTTATTGTAGTAGGTTACTGCTTTTACCAATTGTAGTCTTGAAATCTTTGGTTGTTTACTACACTACACAATCTGTTTAGCACATGGCCTCAGATGTGAATCCTTAAAGAGATGGGTGGGGCTAAGGCTTAAGAGGGTGTGAAAAATGCTGAATGGCTGTGTCAGGTGTACTGATAGCGAAGTCAGGTGCAGGAGAGCAGAGAGTTGTGAACAGGCGCACACTTTTTTGAGGCAGGAGAAACCAACAGACGGACGCAACTGAGTCAAAACCTCCAGCCAATAGGCAAAAGTGCAAAACGCGCAAAACAGTCACAATAATATATGTTGGCATTAAACATCTTTGTGAACAACACGATATAAGCAAACCAGTCTGGCGCATCAACAATTAACACATAACGCAAGCAATTTCACACAAAGACATGAGGGGGAACAGAGGAATAAATACATGCATTGTGATTGGGGAATGAAAAGCAGGTGTGCAGGGAACAAGACAAAACAAATGGATCAATGAAAAATGGAGCGGCGATGGCTAGAAAGCCGGTGACGTCGAATGCCGCCCGAACAAGGAGAGGAGCCGACTTCGGCGGAAGTCGTGACAGGGTGTAGACAAAAAAGAGCTCTTCAATTGGCATTCCAAATTATTCTAAGTTTATTTTCTAAAAAGTGGGGTTACAAGTTTATCACATTTCAAAGCAGAATGACTTTCTCATTGTTCCTCAACTGCGGTTTATGAGAGAACATTTTCTAGCTGAGTCTCTGTTTTTATCCAATGTAAAAAAAAACACCACATCTAATTTTGCTACGTATGACCAAATCTAGGTGGTGGGTCTCAAATACATTAAATGGGGTAAACCTATTCTAAGAGAGTATACAGTGCATTTGGAAAGTATTCAGACCCCTTGACTTTTTCCACATTTTGTTACGTTAAAGCCTTATTCTAAATTGATTACATTGTTTTTTTCCCGCTCATCAATCTACACACAACAGCAAATAATGACAAAGCAAAAAAAAAAAAAGATTTAAATATCATATTTACATAAGTATTCAGACCCTTGATGCTACGTGTTTGGCACACCTGTATTTGGGGAGTTTCTCCCATTCTTCTCTGCAGATCCTCTAAAGCTCTGTCAGGATGGATGGGGAGCGTTGCTGAACAACTATTTTTAGGTCTCTCCAAAGATGTTCGATTGGGTCTGGCCTCTGGCTGGGCCACTCAAGGACATTCACAGACTTGTCCCGAAGCCATTCCTGCATTGTTTTGGCTGTGTGCTTAGGGTCGTTGTCCTGCTGGAAGGTGAACCTTCACCTCAGTCTGAGGGCCTGAGCGCTCTGGAGCAGGTATCTCTTTGTACTTTGCTCCGTTCATTTTTGTCTCGAACCTGACGAATCTCCCAGACCCTGCCGCTGAAAAACATCCCCACATGATGATGCCATCATGCTTCACCGTAGGGATGGTGCCAGGTTTCCTCCAGACGTGGACCAGAGAATCTTGTTTCTCATGGTCTGAGAGTCTTTAGGTGCCTTTTGGCTAAATCCAAGTGGGCTGTCATGTGCTTTTTACTAAGAAGTGGCTTCTGTCTGGCCACTCTACCATAAAGACCTAATTGGTGTTGTGCTACAGAGATGGTTGTCCTTCTGGAAGGTTCTCCCATCTCCACAGAGGAACTCTGGAGCTCTGTCAGAGTGGCTATCGAGTTCTTGGTCACCTCCCTGACCAAGGCCCTTCTTTCTCGATTGTTCAGTTTGGCCGGGCGGCCATCTCTAGGAAGAGTCTTGGTGGTTCCAAACTTCTTCCATTTAAGAATGATGGAGTCCACTGTGTTCTTGGGGACCTTCCATGCTACAGACATTCCCCAGATCTGTTCATCGATACAATCCTGTCTCGGAGCTCTACGGAGAATTCCTTCGACCTCATGGCTTGGTTTTTGCTCTGACATGCACTGTCAACTGTGGGACCTTATATAGACAGGTGTGTCCCTTTCCAAATCATGTCCAATCAATTGAATTTAACACAGGTGGACGCCAATCAAGTTGTAGAAACATCTTAAGGATGATCAATGGAAACAGGATGCACCTGAGCTCAATTTTGAGTCTCATAGCAAAGAGTCTGAATACTTATGTAAATAAGGTATTTCTAGTTTTTTTTTTTTTAAGTTTTTAATACATTTGCAAAAATGTTGCTTTTTCATCATGGGGTATTGTGTGTAGATTGCAGAGGAAATTGTTTTATTTCATCCAGATTAGAATAAGGCTGTAACGTAACAAATTGTGGATAAAGTAAAGTGGTCTGAATTCTTTCCGAAGGCACTGTATTAGGCTTTTTGAGAGAAGATTTT
This sequence comes from Oncorhynchus gorbuscha, assembly GCF_021184085.1. Classification (NCBI taxonomy): domain Eukaryota; kingdom Metazoa; phylum Chordata; class Actinopteri; order Salmoniformes; family Salmonidae; genus Oncorhynchus; species Oncorhynchus gorbuscha. The sequence continues at coordinate 38,384,454 of NC_060190.1, read as the reverse complement.
ATCCTAATCAACCCATCCAATGAGAGTACATCTATTGTTGAAGTATAGTTGTTCAATAAAGCTACATTACTCTAGCAGTAATCAAGCTGCTTATGCTGAAAAGCCTTGTTTGTGCTCAAGTCAAATGATATTTTACATTTTCTTTTCAACTTCCTGGCATAAGCACATTTTTCACATAAAACACATTTTTTGTATTAATATAACTTACAAATGCCTCATGATCTCAATTCAATCAAAATATGAGCTTGTTTTAATCCATTATTTGTCAAATGTTAGATATCACGGATGGTCAGTCCTTGCAGTCATTGCTCCGTCTATTAATTTGAGAGTGGTAACATTTCTCAATTCCTGTTACTCAGCTGTTTACCAAATAAATCAGGGGGACTGTTTTGTTTATGTTTGCTTCCCAGATATCCCCTTAAACAGATAAAATACATAATATGTGCATTTCATTAATAACTTTTGATTATAAAGGTCATCATTGACTTGAATGGAATGGGGGTCGATTGTAACGCTTGATAAAACTGACCCTACCTGTCAGTCTTGAAGAAAAACTTTCTGTTTTAGAAAGAGACCACAAAATTGACATGTGTGAGTGAAAATTATGAGGTAGCCTTGAGGTTACTTCCGCTTTACATGCCTCTGGACCAGGCATGCGGAACTAACAATTTCTTTTAGAAAATACAAGTTGAGAAGTGACCAGGATGAGGCCGCTGATGATCCTCTCTCAAGTCTCCATATGGAATCAACTATCATCTGTGATGTCATCACTATCAATCAATCAATGGTGGTAATGTTATATTGTTGACCCACCATTTGGTTGACATGTCATGTTGTGATCATCCAATAAACTATTGCAGTCAACGTATGATAATTTATGAATAGATTTTTGTCCACAGTTCCCTCAAGCTTTTTCTCCCCACACGATAGACTGATTAAATATAAAGAATTATATTGACACACACACACACCATGTGCAATCTCAATTGGGAAAACCAAAGGTCCATAACTTTGTGTAGATTGATAAATGTAATAATCATAACTCATTACCTATTTGAGGTAAAATTATGCAACTTTGTTAACATGATTAAAGATGTTAAGCATCCAGGATCCAAACTACCCAGTTGATAATTAAGCCCAAGGGGGTGGTACACTCTTAGAAAAAAGGGTTCCAAAAGGGTTCTTTGGCTGTCCAAATAGGATAACCCTTTTTGGTTACAAGTAGAACCCTTTTTTGTTCCAGTTAGAGCCAACATTTTTTCAAAAGGTTATCCATGGGGACACCCAAAGAACCCTTTTAGGTTCGAGATTCCAATTTTTTCTAATAGCGTATATTTAACTAATAAGTCCCGGATGGTGGGGGTGTGGTATATGGTCAATACACCACGGCTAAGGGCTGTTCTTGGGCACGATGCAACTCAACATGCCTGGACACGGCCCTTAGCCATGATATATTGGCCATACAGCACAAACCCCTGAGGTGCCTTATTACTATTATAAACTGGTTACAAATGTAATTAGAGCAGTACAAATAAACATTTTGTCATACTCGTGGTATATGGTCTGATAGACCACGGCTGTGTGCCAATCAACCTTCAGGGTTCGAAGCCCCTCATATCTAATGACCTTATTGATTAAATTTACCACAGCTAAGGCTGTTCTTATGCTTGAAGCGGAGTGCCTGGATACAGCCCTTAGCCTTGGTATATTGGTCATATAACACAAACACCTGAGTTGCCTTACTGCTATTATAAATGGGTTTAAATAGAACAGTAATCAAGTCTTTTTTAGCTACATACCCGTAGTATATTGTCTGATATACACACGCCTGAAATCCCGTTTCAGCCAATCAGCATCCATGACCCACACAATCGAGTTTATAATTCTTATTAATGCAGTGATTGTGATGTCATCTGTTGAACAGTGTTGAGCTATATACTGGACTGAATACACTGAGTATACCAAAAATGAGGAACACCTTCCTAATATTGTGTTGCATCACCCCCTTGTGCCCTCAAAACAGCCTCAATTCGTCAGGGCATGGACTCTACAAGGTGTTTAAAGCATTCTAAAGGGATGCTGAACCATGTACACTCCAAGGCTTCCTTCCCACAGTTGTGTCAAGTTGGCTGGATGTCCTTTGGGTGGTTGACCATTCTTGACACACACAAGAAAATGTTGAGCATGAAAAATCAGGCACCTACTACCTTACCCCGTTCAAAGGCACTTACACTGTATTTCACAAAGTATGTGGACTTTTAACTGTAAGTGGTAGGCCACACAAGCTCACAGAACGGGACCGCCAAGTGCTGATGTGTGTAGTGCGTAAAAATCATTAGTCCTCGGTTGCAATACTCACTACTGAGTTCCAAACTGCCTCTGGAAGCAACGTATGCACATGAACTGTTCGTCTGGAGCTTCATGAAATGGGTTTCCATGGCCGAGCAGCCTCACACAAGCCTAAGATCACCATGTGAAATGCCAAGCGTCAGCTGGAGTGGTATAAAGCTCGCCACCATTCAACTCTGGAGCAGTGGAAGTGCGTTCTCTGGAGTAATGAATCACGCCTCACCATCTGGCAATCGACGGACTAATCTGGATTTGTTGGATGCCTGGATAACGCTACCTGCCTGAATGCATATCGCCAAGTATAGTTTGGTGGAGGAGGAATAATGGTCTGTTTTTCATGGTTAGGGCTAGGTCCCTTAGTTCCAGTGAAGGGAAATCTTAATGCTACAGCACGCAATGACATTCTAGACGATTCTGTGCTTCCAACTTTGTGGCAACAGTTTGGGGAAGGCCCTTTCCTGTTTCAGCATGACAATGCCCCCTTGCAAAAAGCGAGTTTCATACAGAAATTGTTTGTCAAGATCGGTGTGGAAGAACTTGACTGGCCTGCACAGAGCCCTGACCTCAACCCCATCACACACCTTTGGGATGAATTGGAATGCCGACTGCGAGCCAGGCTTAACTGTCCAACATCAGTGCCCTATCTCACTAATGCTATTGTGGCTGAATGGGAAGAAGGTCTCCTCAGCAATGTTTCAAGATCTAGTGGAATGCCTTCCCAGAAGAGTTGAGGATGTTATAGCAGCAAAGGGGGGGATAAACTCCATATTAATGCCCATGATTTTGAAATGAGATGTTCGACAAGCAGGTGTCCACATACGTTTGGTCATGTAGTTTAAATGTGTTGTCTTGCCCATTCATCCCCTGAATGGCACATATACACAATCCATGTTTTAAAAATCCTTCTTTACCCTGTCTCCTCCCCTTCATCTACACTGATTGAAGTAGATGTAACAAGTGACGTCAATAATGGATCATATCTTTCACCTGGAATCACCTGGTCAGTCTATGTCATGGAAAGAGCAGGTGTCCTTCATGCTTCGTATACTCATTGTAAACCTAACGTTACCCATTGTAATGAATCCCTGAGATGGATCGGCAGACAGTCTGATGCAGGTGTGGATAATACAGAGTGATGGTCATAACCAATGGGGCAGGCAAGAACTACATTATTCCCAATGAAGTTGGTTAATAAACACCCCCCCCCCCTCACACACACACACACACACACACACACACACATCCCCATTCCCATCTTTCCCATTATAATTTATTATGTTGAGTTTTTTAAAATTATTTTTCTTTCCAAACAAATCAACATCCATCGCTGTATCATTCCATCTCAATTAGTTGTTGTTTTCCTTCTCGATTGGAGCAATAATAGAAATAGATTAACAAAATGACACAGTGTTTGTTTCGATGATTTGATGTAATGTGAGTTGACACCAATTATCGTCAATGTCTTATTTTTTTGGGCTGCACACAGTTTCTTAAAGCAGAGTAACATTGGCGAGCATCGCATTTATGACGGTTTTCCTTTGTCGCTCTAGAGATCGAACTTCAGCAATCAATACATTTTCCTCTGCATTATCATTACCTCTCACAAAGATATTGTAACTGCTCATTACAATTTGAATAGAATGATGGGGGAAAGATAAATCTCTTTACAACCTGGAGACAGCAGTTCATCTGTCTTAGACAAAACACATCTGTAAAACAGCAGTAAAGTCTGTGTTAAAAGGGGCAACCTGTGTTCTTGCATACATTTTTGTACATTTAAATTAATGATATATACCCATTTATCCTTGAAGAATATAACTTGCAAATGCCTCGTGAGCTTAGTTGAACTGTCTTACCCCATCAGAACCCAAAATATGAGCATGTTTTACTCCCTTGTTAGTAAACAATTGAATTCTAAACTAACTCTGTGTAGCCGCAAAACATGGTGAACATTTTCATTTTGATATCGTGGTAATTCAGTCCTTGCATCCAAAGCTCTGTCTATGAATGTGAGAGTTTGTCACGTTCTGACCATAGTTCTGTTATTTTATTCTTTGTTTTAGTATGGTCAGGGCGTGAGTTGGGGTGGGCAGTCTATGTTTGTTTTTCTATGTGGGTTTTGTGTTCGGCATAGTATGGTTCTCAATCAGAGGCAGGTGTCGTTAGTTGTCTCTGATTGAGAATCATACTTAGGTAGCCTGGGATTCACTTTTGGTTTGTGGATGTTAGTTTCCGTGTGATTGTTTGGGCCACACAGTACTGTTTCGGTTTTCGTTCGTTCACTTTATTGTTTTGTATTTCAGTGTTCAGTTCGTTTCATTAAAGATTACACCATGAACACTTACCATGGTCCTTCTCTCTTTCTCCAGACGACATCCGTTACAGAGTTACATTTCTCCAGCCCAATGTTGTTTGCCAAAACAATGACGGGGTGTCAAATGTGTTATTGTTTGAACTACAGATTTCCCCTTTAAACTCCTTACAATTATTTGTATTTGTTACCGTCATACTTCTCACAACATTTTATGTGTTTCTTGTTCATTTACAGTGCCTTCAGAAAGTATTAATACCCCTTGACTTATTCCACATTTTGTTTTGTTACAGCCTGAATTATGATAATTATTTTTGTCTCACCCATCTGCACAATAGCCCATAATGGGGAAAACAATGTATGTTTTCTATTTCTTTGTTGGCCGTGTATGGTTCCCAATCAGAGGCAGCTGTCTATCGTTGTCTGTATGGTTCCCAATCAGAGGCAGCTGTCTATCGTTGTCTCTAATTGGGGATCATACTTAGGCAGCCTTTTCCACCTATAGAGTGTGGGATCTTGTTTTTGGTACTGTGCTGTTTAGCCCTACTAGACGTTACGTTTCGTATTTGTTGTTTTTTTGGTGTTCATTTTTTCGGTGTTCATTTAATAAATTAAAATGTACGCCTACCACGGACCAAGCAGCATGGCCAGGAGGAGCAGACATCCTTGACATGGGAGGATATCCTGGACGTGGGAGGAGATCCAGGCCGGAAAGTATCACCTTCCATGGGAGCAGACAGAGGCAGCGAGGGAGGAACGACGACGACACCGGGGTTCGCGACCACGACGGAAGCCCAAGAGGCAGCCCAAGATTTATTTTGGGATGGGCACACGGGGTGGTTGGCAGAGCCACGGTTTGAACCAGAGACAACTCCCTGTGCTCACCGTGGGGAGCGTGTGACCGGGCAGGCACCATGTTACGCGGAGATGCGCACTGTGTCTCCAGTACGCATCCACAGCCCGGTGCGTGCTGTGCAAGCTTGCCGTGCGAAAGTGGGCATCTGTCCAGAACGGGTGGTGCCGGCTCAGCGCCCCTGGTCTCCAGTAAGCCTCCACGGCCCAGTATATCCTGCGCCAGCCATAAGGACCATGTCTCCAGTGTGCCTTCACAGCCCAGTGCGTCCTGGGCCAGCTCCCCGTGCTTTCCATGCGAAGGTGGTCCTTTGTCCAGGACGCGTTGTGCCAGCTCTACGCTCCAGACCTCCAGTGTGCCTTCACAGCCCAGTGCGTCCTGGGCCAGCTCCCCGTGCTTGCCATGCGAAGGTGGTCCTTTGTCCAGGACGCGTTGTGCCAGCTAGTGTATCCTGTGCCAGCTTCATGCACCCGGCCTACAGTGCGTGTCTCCAGCCTGGTACGTCCTGTGCCTGCTCCATGCACGAAGCCTCCAGTGATGATCCATGGCACGAATCAAAGAACCATATGGAATCAACTATCATCTGTGATGTCATCAATATCAATCAATAAATGGTGGCAATGTTGTATGGTTGACCCACCGTTTGGTTGACATGTCATGTTGTGATCATCCAATAAACTATCCGCCGACGATCGGTGATGATCCATGATTCGATTCCTCCGGCGATGATTCACAGTCCGGAGCTTCCGGTGACGATCCCCGCACCAGAGGCGCCACCGAAGTTGGCGGAGCCATGAGCGGAGCGGGGTCTGCATCCTGCACCGGAGCCGCCACCGAGGGTAGATGCCCATCCGGACCCTCCCCTATAGGTTCAGGTTTGCGGCCGGAGTCTGCACCTTTGGGGGGGGGGGGGCGGTACTGACACGCCTTGACCTTAGAGATCCCTTAAATTCTCTATTTGGTTTGGTCAGTGTGCGACTAGGGTGGGTAATCTATGTTTCTATTTCTTTGTTGGCTGGGTATGGTTCCCAATCAGAGGCAGCTGTCTATCGTTGTCTCTGATTGGGGATCATCAGAGAAACGTAACACATTCTCTTTATGCATATGAGTCACAACCTGGAGTTTAGGAGGTAAAAGCTGTCTGCTGGTATGTCAGGGTTTTCTACGCAAACAAAATATAATATAATGTGAAACATTTTGTATTCGATGTGTTTATCCCTCTGATGGAAACCAGGAATGACGTTTGAATGTTCCTAATCAGAACCAGTGATTAGATTAGAACGTTCTCAGCGTTCTCTCGATTAATACCAATGTGCATTGTATACTGTATGTATTTACCTGCACTTTTAATGAGTGTTTTAAAACAAAGAAACAGCACCTGTTATCATGTGGGTTGGTAGTGCCTCTGGAGGAAATATTTAATTGTCTAAAAGCACGCTGCAATTACTGATCAAAGTTAGTGCTGCAGAGGAACTTGCCAGCTTTTTTTGAGGTTTCGAAAACACCTACCCTCTTCATAGTTTCCCAGATAATCATTGTTTAATTTGGTCTTTAATGAATTTACAGGCAACAGACTTTAGGATCCCTTCTCATCATCTCCTGAGGCCCTCCCACTGAGCAAAAACTGATTGAATCAACATTGTTTCCACGTCATTTCAACCCCCAAAAATGTATGTGATGACTTTGAATAAACGTGGCAAAGTCATTGGATTTGCAAAAAGTCATCAATGTTAGGACATTTCGTATTTTTTTCACCCAACTTTTAACCTAAATCCAATGACATGGTGAATATATTTTTTTGTTGATTTCAAGTTGAATTCACATTAGTTGACCACTCAACCGACTGTAAAACCACACTAGATGTTGAACTTTGGTCTGTGCCCTGTGGGCTGGCAATGGGCTCTGTGTACACTCTTAGAGATAAAAAAAAAGCAGGGAAAACCTTTTGAAGAACTTTTGGTTTCAGGGAGTACCCTTTCCTCAGAGAACCCTTTTGGAACCCTTTTTACTTAGTGTAGTCATCGTCATAGACAGACAGAGATGGTAGCTAGGTACTTGGGAGGTAGATTTAATGATCACAGGAACAGATGAGATAAGCCATGCACCCTCTTATTTCATAACTGTATTTGATGCATATACACTGTACAAAACCTTAGGAACACCTTCCAAATATTGAGTTGCACACCCTTTTGCCCTCAGAACAGCGTTGCAGTTCTTGACACACTCAAACCGGTGCGCCTGGCTCCTTCTATCATACCTTGTTTAAAGGCACTTAAATCTTTTGTCTTGCTCATTCACCCTCTGAATGGCACTCATACAAAATCCATGTCTCAGTTGTCTCAAGGCTTAAAAATCCTTCCTTAAACTGTCTCCTCCCTTTCATCTACACTGATTGAAGTGGATTTAACAAGTGCATCAATAATGGATCATAGATTTCACCTGGTCAGTATATGTCATGGAAAGAGCAGGTGTTCCTAATGTTATGTGTATATATAGTGAATTTTCTATTCATTGGGGGGTTGAGGTGAAAAGCTGGATGTTTGCAACAGATGATGAGGGATATGTAATCATCTCAACATTAGTCCATTTAGTCTGAAGTCTGCCAAATGTTTGAAGTTCAAGGTTTAGAGTCCTTTTTATAGGTACTTGAACTGCTGATCTGTGCTGTGGACCTGTACTCAACCACATAAACTTCTCAACAACAATAAAATGTTTCATCTAACCATCAGCCAACATACCCAATGAGAGAACAGGAGACTGTCTTCTAATCTAAACCTTGGCACTTTCTCTCATATACTGTTTTCGTATCAGATAATGAATGCAATCTTTGGTACTGTTCAGTGTCCTCTGCTGACACATTGTTGTTCCCAGTCTTTGTTACTGTAATAAAATACAGTGCATTCGGAAAGTATTCAGATGCCTTGACTTTTTCCACATTTTGTTACTTTACAGCCTTATTCTAAAACAATGAAATTGTTATTTTTCCCTCATCAATCTACACACAATACCCCATAATGACAAAACAAAAACAGGTATTTAGACATTTTTGAAAATGCATTTTAAAAAACTGAAACATTTACATAAGAATTCAGACCCTTTATGCAGTACTTTGTTGAAGCACAATTGGCAGCGATTACAGCCTTGATTTTTCTTGTGTAGATGCTACAAGCTTGCCACACCAGTATTTGGGGAGTTTCTCCCATTCTTCTCTGCAGATCCTCTCAAACTCTGTCAGGTTGGAGGGGGAGCATCGCTGGACAGCTATTTTCAGGTCTCTCCAGAGATGTTCGATCGGGTTCAAGTTTGGGCTCTGGCTGGGCTTCTCAAGGACATTCACAGACTTGTCCCGAAGCCACTCCTGCATTGTCTTGGCTGTGTGCTTAGGGTTGTTTTCCTGTTGTAAGGTGAATCATCGCCCCAGTCTGAGGTCCTGAGTGCTCAAGGATCTCTCTGTACTGTGCTCTGTTCATCTTTCGCTTGATCCTGACTAGTCTTCCAGACACTGAAAAATATCCCAACAGCATGAGGCTGCTACCACCATGTTTCCCAGTAGGGATGTTGTCAGGTTTCCTCCAGACGTGACGCTTGGCATTCTCATGGTCTTAGAGTCCTTCAGGTGCCATTTAGCAAACTCCAATCAGGCTGTCATGTGCTTTTTACTGAGGAGTGGCTTCCGTCTGGCCACTCTACCATAAAGGCATGATTGCTGGAGTGCTGCAGAGATGGTTGTCCTTCTGGAAGGTTCTCCCATCTCCACATAGGAGCTCTGTCAGATGACCATTGGGTTATTGGTCACCTCCCTGTCCAAGGCCCTTCTCCCCAATTGCTCAGTTTAGCCGGGCGGGCCAGCTCGAGGAAGAGTCTTGGTGGTTCCAAACTAGCAATACAGATTCTCCTCTTTTATGAAGAATCATTCCTATATATTTTAGGTTGAGTATTCAGTACATTCATTCCTTGTGCCAACAAAGGGCCACAGAGACACATTCAGGATCCTATTTTAATGTTCTACAATTTCTGTAATTCCATAGAAAAACGTTATAAAATTGCAGTTGTATTGACACACAGCCTGCATCACCGCCACGTCTTCACTTGGCAGAAATGGAAGAAAACATTCTGAAACAGTTTGAAAGTGGGAGAGGTTACCTGGACTTTCTCAATGAAAACACTTGTTTGCTACCTTTTGCTACAGTGTTTCCTAGTGAACACGATCCTGGTGGGAAAAAGCAACCTCCACAGGTCAGTTGACTGCAGAATTGAGTGCAAATAACGGCATCCATGTTACACCCATCTGTTATTTACCTTGAATTTTAAACATGCACATGTAAAGCCCAGCTGCTATTCCAACCCACATGAACAGAGACACTATAGCCTTGAGATTCTCCTTGTCTGTTAACTAGCCCTGCAATTTACTACCAAACATTCACTAATCCATTGCTATTGTAAACACCTTCTTTACACGGCAACATGTATTGCACACAACCCCCAACCCCCTCTCCTTCATTACACTCTATTGTCAAGCAGGGGTAACACAGCAGAGTTCTGGGATCATCACTGTCTTCTCTTCCCGTTCCACACTTTATTTTATGGGACAGAAATGAACAAATACTTCTTGTGACGTGGAATCTACGTGGAATATTGTGACGTGGAATCTTCGTGGAATATACATTGGATTTGAACAAAGTAATGAACTTCAGCCATACAGATTTTATCAAGCCATTATAGAATGGTGAGGAGGAGGAATCTACTGTCCAGAAGCGACTTCCTGTTTCTGTACTCTGGGTTCACTCAAACATCGTTTAAACATTTTAAGCATTGTTTTATTATTGACAGTTACAGCTGATTTCAGGATTGTATATCTGTTTTATTCATTTCAGTCACTGAATTGTTTAATCAAACTTTTTTCCACCAGCTCATGATATCAGGGCATAAAAACTACAATCTGTCTCCTGAATTAGCGTAGTGCACATTATGCCCAAGTTTGTTTTCCCTGGGTTTCCCTGGTTAAGCTAGCTGTCAAGCTATGTTAGTTTTCATCCTCATTGCCAAACGTCATAAATACTGATTCCTCTTCAAAACACCTTACACAATCATGTAACTAAGTAATTCGCTGGAGAGAAACTTGAAAATGATGTATTGTTTTGTTGAATAGTCATGACTGGTTCGAGATATCTGTTGTAAGGCGGTGGTGGGGAAGGATATCATTGCTACTTAATGCGGATCCAAGTTCAGTTTTGAGATCCACCATCATAATTGGCGTAGCTGGACATTTCTGACAACGGGCAGCCTCTCCCCGTTTTTCTCTATGGGATACAATATGTACTGATTTTGCCAACGTGTACAGAAAAAGGCACATGACAGCTCGCTTGGAGTTTGCCAAAAGGCACCAAAAGGGACTTTCATACCATGAGAAACAAGAGTCTCTAGTCTGATGAAACAAGATTGAACTCTTTGGCTTGAGTGTCAAGCGTCACAAGCGGAGGAAATGTGGCACCATCCCTACGGTGAAGCATGGTGGTGGCAGCATCATGCTGTGGGGGGATGTTTTTCAGTGGCAGGGAGAATAGTCAGAATTAGAGGCAAAGATTAATGGAGCAAAGTAAAGGATCCTTGATGGAAACCTGCTCCAGAGTGCACAGGACCTCAGACTGGGGATGAATGTTCACCTTCCAACAGGACAACGACCATAAGCACACAGCCAAGACAACGCAGGAGTGGCTTCCCGAAAAGACTCTGAATGTCCTTGACTGGCCCAGCCAGAGCCCGAACTTGAACATGAACGAACATCTCTGGAGAGGCCTGAAAATAGCTGTGCAGCGATGGTCCTCATCCAAACTAACAGAGATTGAAAGGATCTGCTGAGAAGAATAAGAGAAACTCCCCAAATACAGGTGTGCCAAGCTTATAGCGTCATAACCATAACGTAAGAAATTGTGGAAAAAGTCAAGAGGTCTGAATACTTTCTGAATGCACTGTATAGCCTATGAACTTGTCGAAGAGTTAACAAATGACAGTATTGCATTCACGCCTCCAACTCAACCAAAAATGTAAGTTAATGAATGGGATTAAGCTATTGGCTCAGATGGAACAATTCAATCAGTAGATACCATACATCTAGTTTAAAAGTTGTTATTTTTGTTGTCAACCAAACACAATTCAATATTACTTTTGTAATACAGTAAATAGCATAGTTAAGGGCATCTTGTAAACAAATGTAACATTCAACCTTAAAATGAGTAACACATCCATGGCCATATTTTGAGGTTACTGTAAATATACATTTGTTCTTATGACACGAGCCTACCAGACGAGCTAAATAACTTGTATGCTCGCTTCAAGGCAAGTAACACTGAAACATGCATGAGAGCATCAGTTGTTCTGGACGGCTGTGTGATCACGCTCTCTGCAGTTGATGTGAGTAAGACCTTTAAACAGGTCAAAATTCACAAGGCCACAGGGCCAGACGGATGACCAGGACGTGTACTCTGAGCATGCACTGACCAACTGGCAAGTGTCTTCACTGAAATTTTCAACCTCTCTCTGTCTGAGACTGTAACACCAACATGTTTCAAGTAGACCACCATAGTCTCTGTGCCCAAGAACACTAAGATAACCTTCCAAAATGTCTACCAACATGTAGCATTCACGTCTGTAGCCATTAAATGCTTTGACAGGCTGGTTATGGCTCACATCAACACCATTATCCCAGAAACCATACACCCACTGTAATTTGCATACCGCCCCAACAGATCCACAAATGATGCAATCTCTATTGCACTCCACACTGCCCTTTCACACCTGGACAAAAGGAACACCTATGTGAGAATTCTATTCATTGACCACAGCTCAGCGTTCAACACCATAGTGCCCTCAAAGCTCATCACTAAGCTAAGTACCCTGAGACTAAGCACCTCCCTCTGCATCTGGATCCTGGACTTCCTGACGGGCCGCCCCCCAGGTGGTAAGGGTAGGTAACAACACATCCTCCACGCTGATCCTCAACACGGGGGCCCCTCAGGGGTGCGTACTCAGTCCCCTCCTCCTCCCTGTTCACTCATGACTGCAAGGCCAGGCATGATTCCAACACCATCATTAATTTTGCCGATGACACAACAGTGGTAGGCCTGATCACCGACAATGTTACAACATGGGGAAGCTCATGGGAGACGGTGTGGCCACATTACCATAACGCTGTTTATATAATAGCCTCAGATATGAAGTTTACATCTAATTGTTGTATAAATGAATGAGTGAGTATGATACTGTTTGTAAAATTGTGAAAGGTGATTTTGGACTGTTTAATGAAGGAAACTCCAATTCCCTTTGAGCCAGTTAGGGTCAGGCATCCTAGGAGGGGACAAAGGTTGGAGACCATTGCTGAATCTTTTAACCATACCACGTGGTTAAACTCTTAGACTATCGATACCAACAGAATAAGAACAAGTCTTTGATATTAATTACTAGTCTGCAGCTAGGAATTCGATATCATTGAACAAAAAGAACGACAACCACCGAAACATCCGTCGCTCTGAACTATCCCCTCTAACCAAGACAGACAGGGAGAGAGAGAGAGAGAGAGAGAGAGAGAGAGAGAGAGAGAGAGAGAGAGAGAGAGAGAGAGAGAGAGAGAGAGAGAGAGAGAGAGAGAGAGAGAGAGAGAGAAAACTCTCCAGCAGAAACTAACTTTTCAACAGCGATCAAGAAGACACACTGAGCGTAAATATATATATATTGATTGCAATTGTTCCCGAATGAGTGAGCGTTCATGTGCAAAGGATTAGCTTTTCAATTGTTATAATTATAACTCTGTAGTGACTTCTCAGTCGACCCCCACTTCTGTTTTGTCCAACAAGCCGCGATGCCGGTTTAGCCCACTAGGGCACATTCTCCTATCATTTCTTGTAACCATATTTACTTTGTCGTCTTGTTTATGCCAGTCATTTCTGTGAATTACTTAGTTAGTAATAAAAAAAAGATCTAAGACAATTGATGTACGGATGACTCATAGTGAAGACTGGGTTCGTGCAGATAACCAAACAATTTACGACATTTGGAATGAGACTAACGTGAGGTAAAGTAAATAATTCATTAATCAGAAGACTATTGATCAGATATGAAAATATCTTAAAGGTTATATTGGGAAATTATAACTTTGTAATCTGAATATTTTCCTTGGTGCCCCGACGTCCTAGTTAATTACGGTTATATGATTAATCAGTTTGATCGCGTAATACTAATTACAGAGAATCTTTGATAAAAACGAAGTCTTCAATTTAATGATAGTAAAGACACGACACTAGCTACATGTCTAAAGCTGAAGTGTACTGTTAGCTAGCTAGCTAACGTTAGCTGGCTGGTTCCCTAGCTGATGTTATTAATCATATCTCAGAGCTGTTTGCTTTCTAGTTAGAGCCTGATGTTAGCTAGTTAACATTAAACCTGGTTGGTTAGCTCCCAGCACTGTGACATTGTTGGCACTGTGTTCATTGTTGTTTAACTAGCTAACGTTAGCTGGCTGGCTCATTAGCTAATGTTATGTGACGTGTGAATTTACACGTTGTTACGTAGCTAGTTTCATTGTTTACAAAGCTATCTATCTAGATGTCTTAAGCTAAAGTGTACTGTTAGCTAAATAGCTCATGTTAGCTGGCTGGTTCCCTAGCTGACGTTATTATTTGCATCCCGGAGCCGTTTGCTTTTCTAGTTAGAGCCTAATGTTAGCTAGCTAACATTGAACCTAGTTGGTTAGCTCCCAGCACTGTGGCATTGTTGGCACTGTTCATTGTTGTTTCACTAGCTAACTTTAACTAACGTTACGTGACAAGTGTACAACACCCGTTGAATATGGCCAGTGTCAGTAAATGTCTGTTTTCATGTTATTCATAGGTAAACAAATCATCAGCCAGAGCATGAAGTGTGCGCTCTGAGAGCGAAACGAGATGGGTGGAGCCAAAGCTTAAGAGGGTGTGAACGATGCTGACTGGGTGTAGACAAAGAGAGCTCTTCACTAGATACCAAAACATTCAAAGGCCATTTTCATAAAAGTGAGTTTTCAAGTTGATCAACCTTCAAAGCAGAATTACTTTCCCATTGTTCCTCAAACGCAACGTATGACATACCATTTTGAAGCTCTGAATCTCTACTTTAATCAAATGTAAAAAAACACAATGTCAAATGTCGCTACATCATTGTCCTCTTGAAAAACAAATCATAGTCCCACTAAGCACAAACCAGATGTGATGGAGTATCGTTGCAGAATGCTGTGGGTGCCATGCTGGTTAGTTGGGTCTTGAATTCTAAATAAACCATTCCTCAAAGGGATTATTAACTATTGTATTATGTGGGTGATATAAAGTATGCATTAGCATACAGTTAAGCATGAGTGATATGCTTTTTAACGTGAGCTGTATTTAGTTTGCTCAATAATCTAATGCTATTCCTCCATGTGCTCTTCCCTCTATCACTCTCTCCCTCTCTCCTGATCGCTCTTACTCTGCTCTCTCTTTCTCTCTCCCTCTCTTTCTCACCCTCTCCATCTCCCTATCCACTGTCTCTTGCTCTCTTTATCTGTCTCTCTCTTTCTCCACTCTCTCCTCTTCTTTCTGATACGGTTTCTTGTTCTGTATGCAGAGGAAAATAACTCAGGTGGAAAAAGAGCTCTGTCTGCTCACCAACTCGTCATTTATCAGAGTCTTTTCTGTTGGTTGGCTTTCTAGACACAACTAGGGTGACTCAGCAGCAGCGTTCTGGGCTGTTTCACTAGCAGGGGTTGGTTGGTGGGTGAGATCATGCCACCGCTCTGCGGAAGAGGCTAGGGGCGCCTGGGGTCATCAGTACATCGAACAGCTGTTTGCTTGCTTGCGGTGCTGTGTCTTGGTATGCTATCATCCTGCCTGTCACCTCTGACCCATAAACCCTGAACTGGCCCATGTAGCTACAGTAAAATGCTGATTAGTGCCAGATCTGAGCTAGGCTAACCCAGTGTAGAACTGTCATTAGGAGAAATACAAAAGAATACAACCCTTACTGGTCATTAGTGGAAAGGCCATCGCTAATGATAACCGCTAACAAATGGCACCTTATTCCCTTTGTAGTGCATTGCTGTTGACCAGAGCCCACAGGGATCCGGTCAAATGTAGTGCACTATGTTGGGAATAGCCTGGTTCTGTTATAACAGTCATCAGTTTGGGATGCGGTGGTGAGTCTGAGATAGGACAGCTAATGATGATTATCTTATCTGCTCTCTGTGGAAAGACTTTTCTTTGGTTCATTTGCACTGAAAGACTATAGGCCCATATCACACCCTGCACGCACAACCCATGTCTCAGTCAGCTTTAGGAACTGCACATCTGCGATCAAGAAGGCTGAGAGGAACTCAGCCTATGTGACCTACACTACACTTTCTGGCCCTGACTGAGATGTGGATTTCCGCAGAGAACACTGCTACTCCAGCTGCTCTGTTGTCATCTGACTATGTGTTCTCTCAAAGTCCGAGAGCATCTGTTCGTTGCATTGGTGGCACAGATCTACTCATTTTTTCTCAGTGGAGATTTTCTCTTTTCCCTCTCTCCCACCTGTCCATCTCCTCATTTGAATTCCATGGTGTCACTGTCACTTATCCACTCCAGCTAAACATTGTTGTCATCTATTGCCCACCAGGTGCCCTTGGAGAGATACTCAATGAGCTTGACACCTTGACAAGCTCATTTCCCCAAAATGGCACACTACTCATCGTATTGGACGACGCCTGACTTTCGATACATTTCTTTCCACCTCTTTCTTTCCACTCCTTTCCTCTTTTGACCTCACCCTTTCACAGTCCCCTCCCACTCACAAAGCAGGCAATGCGCTTGACCTCATCTTTACTGGAGGCTGTTCGCCTACTAATCTCACTGCAACCCCCATCCAGGTGTCTTAATCTACTTTGTTTCCATTTCTCTCCCTCTCTCCTCAAACCTTACCCACTCAGCCCCAACCCAGATGGTCATGCACCTTCGCAATTTTGTCTCTCTCTCCCACTACTCTCCTCTTCTATCATCTCTCCCTTCTGCTATATCCTTCTCTTTCCTGTCTTCTGATTCTGCCACTTCAAACATACACTCTGAGAAAAAAGGGTTCCAAAAGGGTTCTTTGGCTGTCCCCATAGGAGAACCCTTTTTGGTTGCCATTAGAACTCTTTTTCCCTCTGTGGAAAAAGGGTGCTACATGGAACTCAAAAAGATTCTCCCTGGAACCAAAAGCATTCTACTGGCAACCAATAAGTGTTCTCCTATAGGGACAGCCGAAGAACCCTTTTGGAACCCTTTTTTCTAAGAGTGACCCCTCCTGTCTCAGCCTCCAGTATTTATGCTGCAGTAGTTTATGTGTCGAGGGGCTAGGGTCAGTCTGTTATATCTGGAGTATTTCTCCAGTCTGATCCGGTGTCCTGTGTTAATTTAAGTATGCTCTCTCTAATTCTCTCTCTCTCTTTCTCTCTTTCTGTCTCTGTCTCAGAGGACCTGAGCCCCAGGACCATGCATCAGGACTACCTGGCCTGATGACTCCTTGCTGTCCCCAGTCCACCGTTTTTCCTAGCCACCGTGCTTCTACACCTACATTACTTGCTGTTTGGGGTTTTAGGATGGGTTTCCGCACGGCACTTTGTGACATCAGCTGATGTAAGAAGGGCTTTCTAAATAAATTTGATTGATTCTCCCTGGAACCAAAAAAGGTTTCTTCAAAGGATCCTCCTATGGGGACAGCTGAAAAACCCCTTTTAGGTTCCAGATAACACCTTTTTTTTAAGAGTCTACTCTTCTCCCTTTTCGCATCCTATGATTCTCACTATCCCCTTTCCTCTCGGCAAGCTCGGCCCTCCCTTCCTGCTACGTGGTTGAGTGACTCATTGAGAGATCACAGAATAGGGCTGCGGGCAGCTGAGCGACAATGGAGGAAAACGAAACTTCCGGAGGACTTAGCATCCTTCCACTCCCTCGTCTCTAACTGATATTCTTCCCTATCCGCTGCTAAAGCCACTTCCTTTCACTTTAAATTCCAAGATTCTGCTCTAACCCGATGGACATTTTTTTCCACTTTCTCCTTCCACCTTAATCCTCCCTCCTCTCTTTCTGCGTATAAATTTGCCATCCACTATGAAAAGAACCTTCCCTGACTACTGTCTGCATCCCCTCTCACTTCAAGATGGCCAGAGTCGCTCCTCTCCTCAAGAAACCAACACTCAACCCATCTGACGTAAATACTACAGACCGGGATACCTTCTTTCTTTTCTTTCCAAAACACTTGAGCGTGCTGTCTATGACTAACTCTCTTGTTATCGCTCTCAGAACATTTTCTTCACCCTAACTAGTCAGGCTTCAAGACGGCTCACTCAACTGAAACCACTCTCCTCTGTGTCGTGGAGCCTCTCAACAAGCTCCCCAAAAGCAGATTCAAAAAGCTCCCCAAAAGCAGATTCAAAAAGCTCCCCAAAAGCAGATTTAACAAGCTCCCCAAAAGCAGATTCAGCAAACTCCCCAAAAGCTTGAAAACCCAATTAGAAGTTTAGAAAAAAACTAAAACTATATTAAAACTAAACATTTTGACTCCAAAATAAAATAAAATAAAAACATCATGAATTATGTTTAGTTTTACTTCTTTTCTAAACTTTGGGGAAAAAATCTAATTGGGTTTCCAAGCTTAAATGCTGAATCTGTCGGGCAAATGCAGCCAGGAGATAGCGATGTTTCAAATAAGCCTAGCTGGTGCATCACTATTGCTAGCTATCACTAGCTAACTGGGAAAAATATCAGCTATGTAGCTAACTTGATTCTTCTTAAATGTACCACTAACGTTAAAAAGCATTGGATTGGTGTAAACATGGCAGAGATAGAGTTTCTTTCCAAAAATATGTTTTGTCTCGGAGCTATTCCTTTTAAATTGTGTTCCGGAGTTCTAAATTGAGCAGCTGCTGAAAAATGAGCTCCTGTATTTATTGAGATTTAAATGGTTTTTTAGAGTGAAGTACATCGAAAAAATCAAGAGAAAACTGCAAGACTCAATAGAAGACAAAACAAGGAACAAACCAAAAAAGACAGGCTTTTGAAAAATTAACTATTTTTCATAAAATTGTACAGTTATATTAGCTAGCTGAATTGCTAGCAGAATTGTTTACTTGTTGCTAAGCAGTTGCTAGGGACTCTCCTGGAAGAAGCTAGCTAGCTTACAAAGAATAACAACAAAAATATCTAGTTAACAGAAGAAAGGAAGACAAAATAAGGACAAAAGAAGGACAGAAGAAAAAGGAAAAGAAAGAGGACAACAAAGTGAAACAGTCAGCACTTCTATTGCAACTTCGTATTTCGTCGTCCTAACGTAGTCTACACTGCTATCTGCCCAGCAGCTAGCCAGCTAGCAAACGTCCACCGTCTACCGAATAGCAGCACTGTAGAAACTATTACACTCAACTGAACGACTTGATTAGTGTAGTGTTAGCTAGCTACATAGTTGTCTTTGCTGTCTTCGTATCCAAGATAATTGTGTAGTTTAGAGCGTGTAGTCTTAGAGTGATTATCTTAATTTACCGAGGTTAGCTAGCCAGCTATTTGTCGTCCTTAACGTAGGAGACACTGCTAGCTAGCCAACAGCTAGCCAACGTCTACTGAATAGAACTTCCGCACTCAACAACCCGGTCGCATTCCGCTTCGCTCCACAGGTAGTATCACATTTTTCATTTCATTTCATTACAGCACAACGGTTTGATTTGTTTGATCGTAGCTAGCTACATAGCTAGCTACATAGCCGTCTGTGTATCAAAGATAATTGTGTAGTCTAGAGCAATTTTCTAGGTTAGCTAGCCAGCTATTGTCGTTCTTTTAACGCAACGTAACGTAATCAACACTGCTAGCTAGCCAGCTAGCCCCCGAATAGCAGCACTGTAGAAACTATTACACTCAACGGAACGACTTGATTAGTGTAGGCTCCGGGCAGCCGAGCGGAAATGGAGGAAAACTCGCCTCCCTTCGTCAACCATTTTGAAAAGAAGGTCGACGACATCCGATCCTCGTTTGCTAAGTCAAACGACACCGCTGGTTCTGCTCACACTGCCCTACCCTGTGCTCTGACCTCTTTCTCCCCTCTCTCTCCAGATGAAATCTCGCGTCTTGTGACGGCCGGCCGCCCAACAACCTGCCCCTGACCCTATCCCCTCCTCTCTTCTCCAGACCATTTCCGGAGACCTTCTCCCTACCTCACCTCGCTCATCAACTTATCCCTGAGACCCTTTCTTCAAGAGAGCGGAGTTGCACCCCTTCTGAAAAAACCTACACTCGATCCCTCCGATGTCAACAATTACAGACCAGTATCCCTTCTTTCTTTTCTCTCCAAAACTCTTGAACGTGCCGTCCTTGGTCAGCTCTCCCGCTATCTCTCTCAGAATGACCTTCTTGATCCAAATCAGTCAGGTTTCAAGACTAGTCATTCAACTGAGACTGCTCTTCTCTGTATCATGGAGGCGCTCCGCACCGCTAAAGTTAACTCTCTCTCCTCTGCTCTCATCCTTCTAGACCTATCGGCTGCCTTCGATACTGTGAACCATCAGATCCTCCTCTTCACCCTCTCCGAGTTGGGCATCTCCGGCGCGGCCCACGCTTGGATTGCGTCCTACCTGACAGGTCGCTCCTACCAGGTGGCGTGGCGAGAATCTGTCTCCTCACCACGCGCTCTCACCACTGGTGTCCCCCAGGGCTCTGTTCTAGGCCCTCTCCTATTCTCGCTATACACCAAGTCACTTGGCTCTGTCATAACCTCACATGGTCTCTCCTATCATTGCTATGCAGACGACACACAATTAATCTTCTCTTTTCCCCCTTCTGATGACCAGGTGGCGAATCGCATCTCTGCATGTCTGGCAGACATATCAGTGTGGATGACGGATCACCACCTCAAGCTGAACTTCGGCAAGACGGAGCTGCTCTTCCTCCCGGGGAAGGACTGCCCGTTCCATGATCTCGCCATCACGGTTGACAACTCCATTGTGTCCTCCTCCCAGAGCGCTAAGAACCTTGGCGTGATCCTGGACAACACCCTGTCGTTCTCAACTAACATCAAGGCGGTGGCCCGTTCCTGTAGGTTCATGCTCTACAACATCCGCAGAGTACGACCCTGCCTCACACAGGAAGCGGCGCAGGTCCTAATCCAGGCACTTGTCATCTCCCGTCTGGATTACTGCAACTCGCTGTTGGCTGGGCTCCCTGCCTGTGCCATTAAACCCCTACAACTCATCCAGAACGCCGCAGCCCGTCTAGTGTTCAACCTTCCCAAGTTCTCTCACATCACCCCGCTCCTCCGCTCTCTCCACTGGCTTCCAGTTGAAGCTCGCATCCGCTACAAGACCATGGTGCTTGCCTACGGAGCTGTGAGGGGAACGGCACCTCAGTACCTCCAGGCTCTGATCAGGCCCTACACCCAAATAAGGGCACTGCGTTCATCCACCTCTGGCCTGCTCGCCTCCCTACCACTGAGGAAGTACAGTTCCCGCTCAGCCCAGTCAAAACTGTTCGCTGCTCTGGCTCCCCAATGGTGGAACAAACTCCCTCACGACGCCAGGACAGCGGAGTCAATCACCACCTTCCGGAGACACCTGAAACCCCACCTCTTTAAGGAATACCTAGGATAGGATAAAGTAATCCTTCTCACCCCCCTTAAAAGATTTAAATGCACTATTGTAAAGTGGCTGTTCCACTGGATGTCATAAGGTGAATGCACCAATTTGTAAGTCGCTCTGGATAAGAGCGTCTGCTAAATGACTTAAATGTATAATGTATAAATGTATAAATGTAAATTCAAGTCACATTGAAATTGACATTATTATTTAAACTTTATATAACATATGACCTGACCCATGACCTTGTGCCCCTCAGTTGCAAGAAGTGACCCCCCCCTCCAAACACACAAAATAAATCCCTGAATACAAATAAATAAATAAAATATAAAAACACAAAACTATAATAACCTTGTGACACTCAACTACTTTTCTCCTTCTGACAGCCAGGGCAGGCCTGCCCGTTCCAAGACCTCTACAGTTGACAACTCCACAGTGTCCCTCTCCCAGAGCACAAAGAACCGTGGCGTGACCCTGGACAACATCCTCTCATTCTCTGCAAACATCAGAGCAGTAACTCCCTCCTGCAGGTTCATGCACTACAACATTCGTAGAGTACAACCCTTCCTCACACAGGAAGAGGCGCAGGTCCAAATCCAGGCACTTGTTATCACCTGTCTAGACTACTGCAACTCTCTGTTGGCTTTGCTCCCTGATTGTGCCATCAAACCCCTGCAACTTATCCAGAATGCTGCAAGCTCGCTGGTGTTCAACCTTCCTATGTTCTCTCAGGTCACCCTGCTCCTTCCAGTAAAAGCTCGCATCCACTACATGACCATGGTGCTTGGTTACGGAGCAGCAATGTGAACTGCCTATCCCTACCTTGAGGCTGTGCTCAAACCCTACACCCCAACCCAAGCACTCCGTTCTGCCACCTCTGGTCTCTTGCCCCTCCCTCCCCTCTCAGCTCCCACTCAGCCTGGTTCAAGGCCTTCTCTGTCCTGGCACCCCAATGGTGGAAAAAGCCCCCCCCCACACACACACAAAATAAGTTATTTTCCTACTAGCAATGACTTTTCAGATAACTACTTTACTGAAGGAAAATGTACTTGCTATGACTGTGATATGTGGTTGTCTCGCCTAGCTATCTTAAGATGATTCCACTAATTGTAAGCTTCTCTAAATATAAGCTAAATTACTCAAATGTGAATGTAACTCACGAGAGAAAATATCTGAATTTCTAATGTGGATAAGAGGATGTTTAGTTCCTCTTAAGTTAAAACAATTGGTGACAAGCTGGTATTTTCCCAAGAGAATGATCGATGTACAGTCAGGTCCATAATTATTGGCACCCTTAAAAATAACATACACTCAAGACCATAATTGTTGGCACCCATGAAAATAGAACTCTTTGGCCAATCACACCAGTGGTGGGTTTGGCGTCAAAAAGAAGAATCACATGCAGGAAGGAACCCCATACCTACTGTAAAATATGGTAGTGGATCTTGGATGTTGTGGGGCAATTTTGCTTCCACTGGTCCTGGGGCCCATATTAAGGTCAACGGCATCATGAACTTTATCTAGTACCAGGACATTTTAGCCAAAAACATGGTTGCCTCTGCCAGGAGGCTGAGACTTGTCCGCAAGTGGCTCTTCCAGCATAAGAATAACCAAAAGCACACATCAAAATCCATACAGAAATGGTTAATTGATCACAAAATCAAAAATGTTCAAAGGCCATCTAAGTCTCCAGACAAGAACCCTATTGAAACCTGTGGCTTGAATTAAAGAGGGTAGTCAATAAGTGTAGACCTTAGGATATCGAGGATATGGAAAGATTTTGTGTATAGGAATGGTCTAAGATCCCTACTGATGTGTTCTCCAATCTCAAAAAACATTTTAGAAAAAGGCTCAGTGCCATTTTCCTAACAAGGTGAGATATTTAATTGTTAGGGCTAGGTGTCCTACTGGCGAGACAACATCCGGTGAAACTGGAGGGCACGCAATTCAAAAAAATAAATAATCCACTCATTCAACATGCAGGGAAAGGAATCCGAAAATCTACACCTAAACTTTGTTTCAACAAGTCAGAGCCCGCTCCACCACTGGCTCACCCAAGCTTTAACTTCCTGACTGATGTCTTGAGATGTTGCTTCAATATATCCACATAATTTTCCTTCCTCATAAAGCCATCTATTTTGTGAAGTGCACCAGTCCCTCCTGCAGCAAAGCACCCCCACAACATGATGCTGTCACCCCCGTGCTTCACGGTTGGGATGGTGTTCATCGGCTTGCAAGCCTCCCCTTTTTCCTCCAAACATAACGATGGTCATTATGGCCAAACAGTCATATTTTTGTTTCATCAGACCAGAGGACATTTCTCCAAAAAGTACGATTTTTCTCCCCATGTGCAGTTGCAAACCGTAGTTTTGTAGTCCGTAGTCTTCCTTGCTGAGCGGCCTTTCAGGTTATGCCGAGCGCTATGACGGCTGCGTGTTCATACTTGCGTACTGTTGTTTGTACAGATGAATGTGGTACCTTCAGGCATTTGGAAATTGCTCCCAAGGATGACTAGACTTGTGGATGTCTACAATTTATTTTCCTGAGTTCTTGGCTGATTTCTTTAGATTTTCCCTTGATGTCACGTGACTTTGAAGGTAGGCCTTGAAATACATCCACAGGTACACCTCCAATTGACTCAAATTATGTCAATTAGCCCATCAGAAACTTTTAAAGTCATGACATAATTTTCTGGAATTTTGAAGCTGTTTAAAGGCACAGTCAACTTAACGTATATAAACGTCTGACCCACTGGAATTGTGATACAGTGAATTATAAGTTAAATAATCTGTCTGTAAACAATTTTTTTTTTTTTTGTGTGTCATGCACAAAGTAGATGTCCGAACCGACATTTGTGGAGTGATTGAAGAACGAGTTTTAATGACTCCAACCTAAGTGTATGCAAACTTCCGATTTCAACTGTATATGCATATCCTGGCTTCAGGACCTGAGCAACAGGCAGTTTACTTTGGGCATGTCAGTCAGGCGGAAATTGAAAAAAAAAGCCCTAAGAAGACAGGGGTGCCAAAAACAAATTGGGAAAAAAGTTACTTCTTAAACAAAGTCTCTTTCTCTGAGCAATTATCTTAGTATAAAATACTATGATTTTCAAAAAATGTAGCATACAATACTGCTCAGTATTTGTATTATTTAATAGTTATTTTTGCTCATCTTTATGAAGGGTACCAAAAATGTTGAATCTGACTGTACATCCCTCAATGTAAAGCATTTATGAGATGGCTTCTCGGTGAATGAGATGAGCTAGGTATTTGGTATGCAAAATCCTGCTGATTAAATACCTGATTCCAAAGTTAGGCAGAAATTATTTTATAGGGGCGTTCCCATTAATGTCCATAAAAACATTTATCTCATGTTGTATTATGCAGTACACTATTTTTTATTGCTGACCATATCTCAACAAATGATTTAAATAACCTGTATGCTTCACGTGCACACGCACCCATGCACTACTAACACACACAATACCATTTTACAAATGAACTTAATATTAATTCAGCCTAAAAATAACGCTGCATTTTGAAAGAGAAAAGAGGAGAACTCTCTACTTTCAATAATTAGGACCTTTTAATAAAGTAATATAGCACCCTATTCCCTATATAGTGCACTACTTTGGACCATGGCCTATAGGGTTCTGGTCACAAGGAGTGCACTATGTAGGGAATTGGATGACATTTGGGACATTTCAGATGCTGAGGTGTTAACATAGGGCAGGTTTATGGATCAATGAAGAGCAGTCAGTCCCTCCTG
Source organism: Oncorhynchus gorbuscha (assembly GCF_021184085.1). Classification (NCBI taxonomy): domain Eukaryota; kingdom Metazoa; phylum Chordata; class Actinopteri; order Salmoniformes; family Salmonidae; genus Oncorhynchus; species Oncorhynchus gorbuscha. Next base: position 38,359,539 of record NC_060190.1, on the reverse strand, counting down.
TAGGTCAGAGGAAGTGAACACATAGCACTTTAACAGACCTAGCCACCATTAGCGGGCATGCTTAAGGTCAAAGTCATTAGCTAGCTGACCATTGGGGTACTGCTACATACTCTATGATGCATGCAATACTTCATAGAGATGAGATACTGCTTGGAGCCCTAGGTATCTCCCTTCAGATCCTTTTCACACACAAGAGATTAGAGCCTAATTATAATAGTATATCAGCAGGCTATGTCTTATCACTGTCTATACGTGTGGACAAACCAAATGAGTTCTTCAGAGCCACCCCAATCAAACTGAATGCTTCCAGTACAAATCGAATTGGTGAGAATACAAACAAATGCAATAATGTGTTAAGTTTACACTAATACCAAAGACAAAATCTATTGAAATGGACCTCTATATTTCCCTTTTGTATGACGGTACACTCACAGAAAAGAGGTTACGGTTAGTGTACAGTAATGTTCCCTGGGGTACAAAGATACACATAATGTACCTTCAGAGGTACATGTAGTAATATTTTTTAAACGTAAACGTAGAATTATCACACACTCTCCAAAAAAAGGGGAACGATAAAGGTTTCCCAGGGTGGATGCGTGGATTACTGGGGGCATGGGGTTCAGTTAATTATTTTTGGCCATCCGTGAGTGGAAGTGTGCTACCAGTTTAAGTGGTCTTTGGTTATGTTAATTAAAGTTAGAGCATGTCTGATGCCAGTTCTGAAGTCTTCATAAAGGCTTAAATTAAATTGAAACGATTAAGGATTTAAAACTACCTTGTTGTCGCTCGGTATAAAGGGTCGGGAAACAGTCACAGGAATGCGTAATAGGGGTTTTTATTTCCCAAATTACAGGATGCCATGTAAAGGCACGGGTACAAAGACCAAACAAACACGTATAGAGAAGCGCTAGGAGTGCCTTGAATAAATACACAATCGCACAATGATTATCACACAGGACGGGACCGTAATCATCTGCACAATATACGTGGCACGAAAACCAAAACCACATGAACCAATGGACAATGTGACAATAATCGTCAGGACAATAGTGAACAAAGGCCACACTTATACAATTACTAATGAAATGGGAATAAGGACCAGGTGTGCATAATGACAGTTCCGGGGGGGGGGGGGGTCTGTGGCACTTATTTTTTTAAACCTCCCGTTTAGGACTCAACATGTCAATCTATGGCTCAAATATGTATGATAAACCATCTGCAGTCCTCGGGGAGAAAGGCACAGAATACTTACATTATAACCTGGCATTATTCAGTGCACACAATCTACGCGCTCGTTCCTGTCATGTAATGAACCTAAACTCTGAAGCAACAGGGATTATCATTAGTTAACATAACATATATTGAATACATCGATCAAATCCATACATCAGAAGCTAGAAAACATCAAAAATTTGAATTCAGATCTATTAGACCATGGTAGTCATTTAATTTTTCTTTTCAATACATTTCTCTGGAAAACAAGCAGAAAACCCAGGACAGGATGGAGACTGGCAGCTCAGGACAGGAGGGAGACTCTGGCAGCTTAGGACAGGAGGGAGACTCTGGCAGCTCAGGACAGGAGGGAGACTCTGGCAGCTCAGGACAGGAGGGAGACTCTGGCAGCTCAGGACAGGAGGGAGACTCTGGCAGCTCAGGACAGGAGGGAGACTCTGGCAGCGCTGGACAGGAGGGAGGCTCTGGCAGCGCTGGACAGGAGGGAGCACCTGTAGGGAGGAGACGGAGAGTCAGCCTGGTGCTGAGGGCTGCCACCAGAGGGCTGGTGCATGGAGGAGGCACCGGATAGACCGGACCGTTGAGGCGCACTGGAGGTCTCGAGCACCGAGCCTGCACAACCCTACCTGGTTGGATACTCCCCCGTAGCTAGGCCAGTGCGGCAAGGTGGAAAAGACCGCACTGGGCTGTGCTGGCGAACCGGGGACACCATGCATAGGGCTGGTGCCATGTACCCCGGCCCGAGCAGACGCACTGGAGACCAGATGCACTGAGCCGGCTTCATGGCACCTGGCTTGATGCCCATTCTAGCCCGGCAGATATGAGGCGCTGTGCTGTAACGCACCGGGCTATGCCTGCGCACCTGGGACATTTTGTGCGCCTCACGGAATAACAGTCCACCTCTCTCCACGGTAAGCAGTTGGCACAGGTCTCCTACCTGACTTAGCCACACTCCCCTTGTGCTCCCCCAATACATTTTTGGGGCTGCCTCTCGTCCCAGCCGCGCTGCCGTGCAGCCTCCTCATACCACCGCTGCTCAGCTTTAGCTGCCTCCAGATCTGCCTTGGGGCGGCGATATTCCCCAGCTTGTGCCCAGGGTCCCTTGCCTTCCAAAATCTCCTCCCATGTCCATGATTCTTGAGATTTCTGCTGCCTGTTACCACGCTGCTTGGTCCTTTTTTGTGGGGGGGAGGGGTTCTGTAACGGAATTAGCAACGATCAGACCAATGTGCAGTGTGGTAAGTGTCCATATTGATATATTTAATACATCTGGAAACATTTACGGGAAACAGAACACTGAGCAAAATAATAAAAGTACAAACAAACAACCGAAACAGTCCCATATGGTGAAAACTGTTATGCAGATGAGTGAGGACACAAAAGCGATATAACGGAAACAGAGTCTTTTAATGTCCAAACAGGGAAAACATAAATCCTCTAGTTTAACAGGAGAGTCCCCCTTCTAGTTGTTGAGGAGAGTTGCAGGGCTAGCGGCAACAGACTGCAGGTCCCTTCGGGTAGGCGCGGGCCGTAGAGGAGAGACACCTGCTCACACGCAGTATCTGATGACGAGGCAGAATACAACTGGACGGAACAAAGGCAAAGCAAACAGCAAACAAGAATCCGACAAGGACAGAAGCAGAAACAGAGAGAGAAATAGAGACTTAATCAGAGGGCAAAATAGGGGACAGGTGTGAAAGAGTAAACGAGGTTGTTAGGAGAATGAGGAACAGCTGGAAGCAGGAACGGAACGATAGAGAGAGAGAGGGATAAAGAGAGAGAAAGAAACCTAATACGACCAGCAGGGGGAAACGAAGAGAAGAGAAAGCACAGGGACAAGACATGACAATACAATACATGACAGAAAACACTAACCCAGGATACAACCACCCACAAAACACAATAGAAAACAGGCTACCTAAACATGGCTCCCAATCAGAGACAATGACAGACACCTGATGAAAGAACCATACTAGGCCAAACATAGAAATATAACAACAGAACAAAACATGGAAAAACAACTTAGAATGTCCACCCCAACTCACACCCTGACCAACTAAAATAAAGACATAAAAAAGGAACTAAGGTCAGAACGTTACACAACCTGTATCTCCTAAATGGTGCCTCTGGTGTATTTTGTTTGAATTTTGGAACATTTTGCGCAACAGGCGCACGACCATCCATTTATCCCTTTTGGGAATCACAACACAACAGATATATAACTTTGATGCACTCAAGAAATGTACATTGCAAACTTTCTCCCACTTTTTAGATAAGAAAATATTGGCCTACCTTTCTGTTGTTTCAACCATTCCATATGTCCACCTTTTTGTCTTTACAAACTTTCACAAACGTATTCCATGATATGTGGTCCGATGGGCAACACTGCAGCTGTTGACTGCCAGTGATCATCATTCATCACATATATTTAAACAAATTCAATGATGTCATGACATTGTACACAATTCTTCACAATTTTCAGGGACACTTTTAGGCTCTTGAGTGCCCCAGAAGCTTGAATATGCATATAATTGGCAGATTAGGATAGAAAACACTAAAGTTTCCAGAAATGTCAAAATATTGTCTGTAAGTATAACAGAACTGATATGGCAGGCGAAAACCTGAGGAAAATCCATCCAGGAAGTGCTGTTTTTCTGAAACTACTCTTTTCCATTGCAAGCATATCCTCCATTTAATGGGATATCAACCAGATTCCTTTCCCTATGGCTTCCACAAGGTGTGAACAGTCTTTAAACATAGTTTCAGGCTTTTATTCTGAAAAATGAGCGAGAAGGATCACATCGCGTCAGTGGATAGCCAGATGTCCTCAGGATTTGTGCATGCGCGCAAGAGACCCGGGAGCGAGACCTTTTCTTTCTCTCTTCTATTGAAAAGGCTACCGTCCGGTTTAAATATGATTTATTATTTATTGTAAAAACAACCTGAGAATGGATTATAAAAAATGTTTGACATGTTTCTACGAACTTTACGGATACTATTTAGAATTTTCGTCTGCCCGTCGTGACCGCACAAGCCTGTGGATTACTGAACAAAACTGACTGTATTCATAGAGGAGGGAACCAGGCTGGGCATGGGCACTGACGAGGAGTGGTAGACGGGCTCAGAGGATGAGAGAGGGAGGGGGACGGAAAGAGGGGTGCTTATAGATTCACTGGAGACAAACCGAGAAGGAGGTTTTAGTTAAACTATGTCGAGACACTTTCAAATGTATAATAAGAAGAATTCGTATGGACTTCTAGGGTGAGCTAGCATGGTCTTCAATCTGTTGACCACCCCTGGGGTGTGTTCAGGAGTCAAAAATAACAGAATATACACAAGAAATTGTGCTGAAGAGATCGGACTGTCTGAGGCAAAATGTGGAATCATGTAAATGGGTTACTGTATCTGTCTGTAACTTTCACCTCACTGAATACACCCGCGGTGGAGATTGTAACCAACCTGAGGGGATTGGAATAGTGGCTGGTCTGGCTCTGTGGGGCCGGGGTGGACTCCCTGGAGCCCCCGGTGACACACGTCTCCACGGGGCCAAAGTCTGGCAGGGCCGCCTCCGAGCCGAAGTCCAGTGCTCCGAACTGAACGTTAAGACCGGGGACGTCGGCAGAGCCAGGCATTTCCACTGCCGACGAGGGGATCTGGAGTGGAGGGGAAAGCTGTTACTCAGAGGGGAGTCATTGACGGGAAACAGCATTTTTATTATTCACAATCCTTGCATTTGAGAGAATCGGAATGTGTCAGGATCTGCAAACATTTGCTAATCTTGATCGCCAATCCCCTCAAACACCCTTAGTTTCTTAATTTAGAACAGTGCTCTTCAAAGCTGGGAATTGACCAATTAAGCATCAAGACCTTGATTAGATCAATCAGATGTGTTTGTACTGGCCTAAAACAAGAACCTTGATAGCCAAGGTTGACCATTCCTGTCCTACACACTGGGTGAAGCCCAATTATTTCCTTGATTCCTCCTGTCCTTGATTCCTTGACTTCACACATGGAATCGAGAAAATATTTGTCTGTGGTTCCTTTTACCTCAGAGATGGGAGGTATATCCTTTGTTTCTGGGCCTTTAGCTGTGGAACGCGGTGCTGCTGGAGCGAGTTGCTGCCTTGAGTGTCCGGCCCGACACTGGGGACAGGCTTGGCCACAATAGTGCGCATGGTTTGCCTTCACCGTAAAGCCTTTTTGAAATCTGACATGCTGGCTGGATTAACAAGTTAAGCTGTGTTTTGGTGTATTGCACTTGTGATTTCATGATTTTTTACAATTTTTAGTAATTTAATTTGAATTTGGCGCTCTGCAAATGACAAATGATCCTGCTAAAGGGATCTGAGCAGCAAGAGTTTATTAACCCACAACTGCGTGGCCAAACACAACTCCACACCGTCATTAAGTTTGCTGACGACATAACAGTGGTAGGTAGGCCTGATCACCGATCACTTGGACAACAACCTCTCCCTCAATGTGAGAATGACAAAGGAGCTGATCGTGGACTATAGGAAAAGGAGGGCCGAACAGTCTCCCATTAAAATCGACAAGGATGAAGTGGAGTGGGTCGAGAGTTTCAAGTTCCTTGATGTCATCACCAACAAACTATCATGGTCCAAATACACCAAGACAGTTTTGAAGAAGGCACAACAACACCTTTGCCCCCTCAGGAGACTGAAAAGATTTGGCATGGGTCCCCAGATCCTTAAAAAACTTCTACAGCTGCACCATCGAGACCATCCTGACCGGTTACATCACCGCCTGGTACGGTAACTTCTCGGCATCTGACCATAAAGCGCTATATAGGGTAGTGCGTACGGCCCAGTACATCCCTGTGGCGAAGCTTCCTGACATCGAGGACCTATGTACTAGGCGGTGTCAGAGCAAGGCCCAAAAAAATGTCAAGGACTCCAGTCGCCCAAGTCATAGACTGTTCTCTCAGCTACTGCACTGCAAGCGGTACCAAACACTGCTGCTACTCGCTGTTAATTATCTATGAATAGTCACTTTACACTTCACTTTTTATAATTAATTTTTCCTTTAGTTTATTTAATAAATATCTTCTAAATTAACTATATTTCCTGAACTGCACTGTTGGTTAAGGGATTGTAAGTAATCGTTTCACCATAAGGTCTACAACTGCTGTATTCACCACATTTGAGAAGTAACATTTGATTTGATTTGATTTAAAAGTATACACAACCTCAGTACAATCTCTTTAAATAAGAACATGTGACAATAAATAGCTGTGATTAATGTTGTAGCACCCAACACTGAGTGATCTTGACAAGGTGTATGGACCTCTTGGCATAATGGATAAGGTCTTGGCTTGACACCCAAATTTGCACTATTGGTGTTAGAAGTGGGATGGTGGACAGACATATACATCTGAGAAACATGATATCGAGAAGAGGTATATATCTTTTTACTTTTAAAGGAACAAATGGCGTAGTGATTGTGGTGGTACCCTAAAAATGCTAATGTTTACCTTTTCTAAAGGTTGGTTGCTACTAGGGAACCACGACTGTAACAAGCGTTTGTACCCCTTTAAGTACAATTCAGTACCTTTTTCTGAGTGTATCACACACCGAGTTTAACCACAATCCCTGGAGAAAGGCATTACACTTCTGTTAAATGGGAAATCCTCACAAACACCACTGATAATATAAAAAATATATATATTTCACATTTTTTTAACCAGGTAGGCTAGTACAACTGTGACCTGGCCAAGATAAAGCATAGCAGTGTGAACAGACAACAACACAGAGTTACACATGGAGTAAACAATAAACAAGTCAATAACACAGTCAATAACACAGTAGAAAAAATTGTCTATATACATTTTGTGCAAAAGGCATGAGCAGGTAGGCAATAAATAGGCCATAGGAGTGAATAATTACAATTTAGCAGATTAACACTGGAGTGATAAATGATCAGATGGTCATGTGCAGGTAGAGATACTGGTGTGCAAAAGAGCAGAAAAGTAAATCAATAAAAACAGTATGGGGATGAGGTAGGTATAGTTGGGTGGGCTATTTACCGATGGACTATGTACAGCTGCAGCGATCGGTTAGCTGCTCAGATAGCAGATGTTTAAAGTTGGTGAGGGAGATAAAAGTCTCCAACTTCAGCGATATTTGCAGTTTGTTCCAGTCCCAGGCAGCAGAGAACTGGACGGAAAGGCGGCCAAATGAGGTGTTGGCTTTAGGGATGATCAGTGAGATATATCTGCTGGAGCGCGTGCTACGGGTGGGTGTTGCCATCGTGACCAGTGAACTGAGATAAGGCGGAGCTTTACCTAGCATGGACTTGTAGATGACCTGGAGCCAGTGGGTCTGGCGACGAATATGTAGCAAGGGCCAGCCGACTAGAGCATACAGGTCGCAGTGGTGGGTGGTATAAGGTGCTTAAGTAACAAAATGGATGTCACTGTGATAAACTGCATCCAGTTTGCTGAGTAGAGTATTGGAAGCTATTTTGTAGATGACATCGCCGAAGTCGAGGATCGGTAGGATAGTCAGTTTTACTAGGGTAAGTTTGGCGGCGTGAGTGAAGGAGACTTTGTTGCTAAATAGAAATACAACTCTAGATTTGATTTTAGATTGGAGATGTTTGATATGAGTCTGGAAGGAGAGTTTACAGTCTAGCCAGACACCTAGGTACTTATAGATGTCCACATATTCTATGTCGGAACCATCCAGGGTGGTGATGCTAGTCGGGCGTGCGGGTGCAGGCAGCGAACGGTTGAAAAGCATGAATTTGGTTTTACTAGCGTTTAAGAGCATTTGGAGGCCACAGAAGGAGTGTTGTATGGCATTGAAGCTTGTTTGGAGGTTAGATATCACAGTGTCCAAGGAAGGGCCAGAGGTATACAGAATGGTGTGGTCTGCATAGAGGTGGATCAGGGAATCGCCCGCAGCAAGAGCAACATCATTCATATATACAGAGAAAAGAGTCACCCCCATAGAGACTGCCAGAGGACCGGACAACATGCCCTCTGATTTGACGCACTGAACTCTGTCTGCAAAGTAGATGGTGAACCAGGCAAGGCAGTCATTAGAAAAACCGAGGCTACTGAGTCTGCCGATAAGAATATGGTAATTGACAGAGTTGAAAGCCTTGGCCAGGTCGATGAAGATGGCTGCACAGTAGTGTTTTTTATCGATGGTGGTTATGATATCGTTGAGTACCTTGAGTGTGGCTGAGGTGCACCCGTGACCGGCTCGGAAACCGGATTGCACAGTGCAGAAGGTACGGTGGGATTCAAGATGGTGATCTGTTTGTTAACTTGGCTTTCAAAGACCTTAGATAGGCAGGGCAGGATGGATATAGGTCTGTAACAGTTTGGGTCCAGGGTGTCTCCCCCTTTGAAGAGGGGGATGACCGCAGCAGCTTTCCACTCCTTGGGGATCTCAGATTTTTACATTTACATTTAAGTCATTTAGCAGACGCTCTTATCCAGAGCGACTTACAAATTGGTGCATTCACCTTATGACATCCAGTGGAACAGTCACTTTACAATAGTGCATCTAAATCTTAAAGGGGGGGGGGTGAGAGGGAATACTTATCCTATCCCAGGTATTCCTTAAAGAGGTGGGGTTTCAGGTGTCTCCGGAAGGTGGTGATGATACGAAAGAGAGGTTGAACAGGCTGGTAATAGGGGTTGCGACAATGGTGGCGGATAGTTTCAGAAATAGAGGGTCCAGATTGTCAAGGCCAGCTGATTTGTATGGGTCCAGGTTTTGCAGCTCTTTCAGAACATCTGCTATCTGGATTTGGGTAAAGGAGAAGCTGTGGAGGCTCGGGCGAGTAGCTGCGGGAGAGGGAGGGGGGGTGGGGAGCTGTTGGCCGAGGTTGGAGTAGCCAGGAGGAAGGCATGGCCAGCCGTTGAGAAATGCTTGTTGAAGTTTTCGATAATCATGGATTTGTCGGTGGTGACCGTGTTCCCTAGCCTCAGTGCAGTGTGCAGCTGGGAGGAGGTGCTCTTGTTCTCCATGGACTTCACAGTGTCCCAGAACTTTTGGGAGTTGGAGCTACAGGATGCAAATTTCTGCTTGAAAAAGCTGGCCTTTGCTTTTCTGACTGACTGTGTGTATTGGTTCCTGACTTCCCTGAACAGTTGCATATCGCAGGGGCTACTCGATGCTATTGCAGTCCGCCACGGGATGTTTTTGTGCTGGTCGAGGGAAGTCAGGTCTGGAGTGAACCAAGGGCTTTATCTGTTTTTAGTTCTGCATTTTTTGAACGGAGCATGCTTATCTAAGATGGCGAGGAAGTTACTTTTAAAGAATGACCTGGCATCCTCAACTGACGGGATGGGGTCAATATCCTTCCAGGATACCTGGGCCAGGTCAATTAGAAAGGCCTGCTCGCAGAAGTGTTTTAGGGAGCGTTTGACAGTGATGAGGGGTGGTCGTTTGACCGCGGCCCTGTAGCGGATGCAGGCAATGAGGCAGAGATCACTGAGATCCTGATTGAAGACAACAGAGGTGTATTTGGAGGGCAAGTTGGTCAAGATGATGTCTATTAGGGTGCCCATGTTTACGGATTTAGGGTTGTATCTGGTGGGTTCCTTGATGATTTGTGTGAGATTGAGGACATCTAGCTTAGATTGTAAGACTGCCAGGGTGTTAAGCATATCCCAGTTAAGGTCACCTAACAGAACCAACTCTGAAGATGGGGGGCTATCAATTCACAAATGGTGTCCAGGGCACAGCTGGGAGCTGAGGGGGGTCGGTAAGCAGGCGGCAACAGTGAGAGGCTTATTTCTGGAGAGATTCATTTTTAAAATTAGAAGTTCGAACTGTTTGGGTATGGACCTGGAAAGTATGACATTACTTTGCGGGCTATCGCTGCAGTAGATTGCAACTCCTCCCCCTTTAGCAGTTCTATCTTGACGGAAAATGTTATAGTTGGGTATGGAAATCTCAGCATTTTTGGTGGCCTTCCTAAGCCAGGATTCAGACACGGCAAGGACATCAGGGTTGGCAGAGTGTGATAAAGCAGTGAGTAAAACAAACTTAGAGAGGAGGCTTCTGATGTTGACATGCATGAAACCAAGGCTTTTTCGATCACAGAAGTCAACAAATGAGGGTGCAGCTAAAGGCTATCAAAACTGGTCGCCTAGAGCGTTGGGGACAAGGGATAAAAGGAGCAGATTTCTGGGCATGGTAGAATATATTCAGGGCATAATGTGCAGACAGGGGTATGGTGGGGTGCGGGGACAGCGGAGGTAAGCCCAGGCACTGAGTGATGATAAGAGAGGTTGTATCTCTGGACATGCTGGTTGTAATGGGTGAGGTCACCGCATGTGTGGGAGGTATGAGGAGTGGAAATAGGAGCTCCATTTTAAACTAAAACAATGATAACTAACCTGAACAACAGAATACAAGGCATATTGATATTTGAGAGAGACATACAGCGAGGCATAAAGTAATCACATGTGTTGATTGGGAGAGCTAGCTAAAACAACAGATGAGACAACAACAGCTAATCAGCTAACACAACAACAGCAGGCGATGACTGGCGATGACTAGGCAGAGAGGGTCTGATTAACTACACACAGAGTCTGAGTTCGCGGCTGGGGCCGACAGATAAAAAATAAATAAACAGAATGTAGTACCGCGATTAATGGACAGTCCAGCAGGCATCAGCTATGTAGCCAAGTGATCATAGTGTCCAGGGGGCAGCAGTAGATGGAACAGGGAAGCCGCCACTACGCTAGCACGCGGGCGACACAGTGTTTAAAGTTAGTAGCCCGGGGCTAGTAGGAGCGTCTCCGGTTGAAGGCCCAGAGGATGGAGTATTCGTCGGCAGACCAGTCGTGGTGGTGCAGCAGGGCTCCGTGTCGATAGAGAATCCAAGCCAGATGGCAAAAGAGGTATTGTAGAATTTAGTTTGCTAGCCGGGAGATGTGCCTGGCTCATGGCTAACTGGTGCTAGCTTTGTGGCAGTGGCGTTAGCCACTATAGCCAATCGGTAGCAGCAGTGATCCGGTGCCAAGGTCCAGAGTTTACAGCAAGGATCCGGTGGAGTATTGGGCTCTAGCCGTGTATGAGTGGGGTTTGGGTGAGCAGCTGAGTAGGCCAGGAGGTGGGCCTCAGGGATAGCTTCGGTACTGGGTGCAAGCTGTGAGGATCAGAAGTAGTGGTCCAGGGATTACGGCAGGAATCCAGCGTTGTTGTGGAGAGACTGTCCGATAGTGGTATACTGGCGAGTATTATCCAGGCTAAAAACAGGGCTGGTATCTGTGCAGAAGGTAAAAGCCGCTAGCAGTGGCTAACAATGACAAAATAGCCTGTAGCTAATTAGCTAGTTAACTTCTGGAGGTTCTTGAATGTGTTCTAAAATTAAAAATAATAGCGATTCCGTATCACATTGGGTGAGGCAGGTTACCAGAAGGTATAATCGAATTAAAAATCGAAAAGAGATTGAAAATAAAATTGAAATATACATACAAAAAATACGAAAAATACAAAAGTACACGAGAGGACGAACAAAACACGTCTTCACTGCTACGCCATCTTGGATGAATTAATCTTGGATTAATGATACAGTAATTACAATGATATTTTAAAGTTACATAGAGACATTACATAATAATGCTGGTAATAATAGTATATTTGCCTGACAATAGCCCTCCTCCTTATCTCTGTTGTTTGGACAGGTTGTAGCCTACTTGGCATATTTGGATCAAATGTCATCCTATCTCTGGACAGCTCTTTTACATCAGCCTGGGGCACAACAATACACAACACAGGTGCTATTTATGAGGGGTAATCAACAGGATGTCTCCTTAACCAAACAAAACAGCCAAGCAACAAACGAGATCATGGAATCAGTCATTTATTTAGGATGCCATTCAGGCTGTTTTATTTGACAGGGACCATGTGCAACAAATATCGCACCAGATTTTAGTTAAATTGCTCGTTCTCATCTGCATATGCCTATAACATTCCCCTGAGGGAAACATGGTGCCCTAAAAATGCAAATAAACATTTTTACTACTTTCTCATTTATTTGATAGTGTGGTACTCAATTAAATAACTTATGCTGTGGTTATTTTGTAGAGAAAAGTGCGTTTTGATCCAGTATAATTGAGAGTTATTACAGTCAAGTTTCAGTGATTAGGTTATTTCTAGAAACCATGACCTGTTCTAATGAATCCCACAAAGCATCAAAGAGACTGAGCTCCTGCAGGGTGTGTGTGTGTGTGGGTGTTCCTCCATGCTGTTTTGTAAGGCTCATTAAATGAATTTAACCCCAGCTTCTTCAGCTTGATAACATTATCGCCAGGATGACTCCAGTAAAGGTCTTCTAATTAGCTAGCACCTTGATAACACACAGCAAGTCAAGTCAAACCAAAACCTGGCACCACAACATCTATCACAGAACAACTAATCTTATTAGCAGAGTGCAGCAACCTTAACCCAACACAGTACCCTCATCAGGCTGTATGTAACTCTTGGCATTGTTTTTTAATTTTCCTTTTCTTGTAAATATTGTTTCTTTTTTTTAACCCCATCTTCGTGGCATCCCATTGGTAGTTACAGTCTTGACCCATCGCTGAAACTCCCATATGGACTCGGGAGAGGCAAAGGTTGAGAGCCATCCATCTTCCAAATCAGAACCCTGCCAAGCCACACTGCTCGCTTAACCCTGAGATCAGCCACACCAATGTGTCTAAAGAACGCTGTGTCAGCGTGCATGTGCTTGGCCCACCACAGGAGTCGCTAGAGTGCGATGGTACAAGGACATCCTGGCCGGCCAAACCCTCCCCTAACCCAGCCGGCACTTGGCCAATTGTGCCCCAGCTGCGACAGCCCGGGATTGAACCTGGGTCTGTAGTGACGCCTCAAGTGCCTTAGACCCCTGCGCCACACGGGAGTCCCTTAAAACGTTGGGTAGATAGTCGATGGACCAGAGTTCGATTCCTGTTTGGGGCTACCCCCTGAATTCTCTACACTGATGTCAGAAGTAGGATGGCGTCCGTGAGCCCATCATAGTGGCTTGTACACATGAGGGACTTGGTGTTCAGAAGCGTGGGGACACGCTCTCCCGAAGGAAGGCGGTAGTGTAGCGAACTTTAACCCAACACTTATCAACCTCATCAAGAGGTTTGGACCTCTTGGCATAATGGTTAAGTTGTTGGCTTGACAGCCACGGGATGCAGGTTTGAGTCCTGGTCAGAGCTACCCCTGGATTTGCTACAATACCTTAATAATAACATACAGCAAGTCAAGTCAACCACAGAGAAACCAAGATCTGATACAACAACCTCACTGAGAACAAATTGTCCTACTAATATCATTTAAGAGCGTAAAGTAAGTCAACCGCCAACAAACACACAGCAAGTCAAGTCAACCACAGGAAAACCAAGGAGCGACAGTATGTCAAATGGAAGACCTGGTTGACAGAACAATCTATACCAACCTCTGTTGTTACCAAGGTTGCATTCAGAGAAATAGTTATTTTACGTCACAGGTCATATATGCACCAGGCAACAACCAATCAGTAGTTATGTTGTATCCACTGTGTACTCAACCACTGTCATGAGACTAATACGTCTCCATACCTTTCTGAGGATGTTGAACAGCTTCCATCTCACCACGACATAACTTTCCCTCGACTTGATTAGAATTCTCTCACAGGCTGATTCATTTTAGTGATTCAGACATTCAGTTGAACTAATCTAATGAAATAGTGTTCCATATGCCTCTACAGTTCAACGGGTAGTTTTGTACAGATGTGGGATCTTGTAAAATGGGAGGTATATATGAGGTCTAAAAAAGGCTTCTGAAGTTTGCAATTTCCATTTAGAAATTTCAGTTTTGATTTTTCCTTACGAAAAATGTATCAACCCCTACAAAAATGTCCATTTACTTATAATCCCCGTAATAATTATGATCTCCTGTTGCTGCAGGATTATTTTCGTTCTGTAGCAAACTGGCTCAAATGGAAGACCCTATATCTGTACATGTCTTGCTTTCTTTCAGACTCAAAGACGTCTTCCTAACACTGTGGTGAGGGCCAATGTCTTTGCCAAGAAGAATATATTGAATTATTTATGGCTTCGTGGGGTTTATAGCCACATTATTGGAGATTTGCACATTCCCAAGTGCACCTCCTTCACAACATCTGGCCCTAAATATGTTTATCAATTGGGCTGAATAAAGACAAACTCTACAATCTATTAAACACTAAAACTGGGGTTCACAGCATGCAATCAATGTTAGGTATCTCATCTTGTTTGTCTGCCTGCCTAAAAGCCTATTATAACGCCATTAGCATCATTACAAAGAGCTATAACTTTAACAAGAATACATGTGAGAGGCAACATTTTTGACATACAATTCTACGTTCTATTTTACAGGACTAGAAATAATGATCAGCTCCTCCATAAATGGGAACGAGAACAAGGACTGCTGGTGTGTGTGTGCGTGCTTCCGTGCATGCAGGCACATACACGCGTGTTTTCCTATATTTCCTATTTCAGCCTATAGGCCTAAATGAGGTTTACCAAGGGCAAATGAAAACTTCATGGCTTGCTGCTTTCAAGTGATGGTGACCTTTTCTAAAAACATGATTTTTTTCTTGGCTTGATTTTTTCTTTAACCACAAACGTTATCAAATTTTGCTCAGCTCTGCTCGTTCCTGTGGCCAAGTGCACTTAAAGGGTTTAGACCATTAGCAGCGAGTGACAGCATCCTAATGAGGACAGATGGTACAGCATCAGAAACTTTTAGAACATTATTACCATGTGCAGCAATTTAGAATTAAATTCCGTCTTGGCTCGCTCCATTGACAACCTCAATTATCAAGAAACCGCTTTCTCCACAGTAGTTCCAATATTTTTACTGCACTGTGAGCTTTCACGGTTTAAAAGACAAAGAGTGAGTCGACAAGTGAGACTTCAAAAGATACACTGGGATTTTGGCAATGAAGCCCTTCATCTACTTCCCCAGAGGAACATGAATTCATGGGTACCATTTTTATGACTCTGCATCCAGTATGTAGGAAATTAGAGGTAGTTTTGCGAGGAGAATGTTAACTAGCATTAGCGCAATGACAGGAAGTCTATGGTATCTACTTGCATGCTAGCAGCTGCCATATACTTCCAATCATTGTGCTGATGCTAGTAACTTCAAACAGCACGCAGAGACATAAAAATGGTATCCACAAGTTAATCTGAGTCTGGGGAAGTATCCCTTTAAACAAATAACCAAGCAAATATGACATTGGGGAGATATAGAAGACTTTGAATTGTCTTTACAGCTGTCTTTACAACAATCTCAGAAAAAAAGGTTATGGATACATTGTTCCCTCGGGTACAAAAATATCAAAACACACATAATGTAGGCTACCTCCAGTGGTACACATAATTGGCTATATCGTACGGTACTGGTTGGTACCTTTTATGGTAACATGTGTGGATAATCTAGTATAATGGTAGATTTTTGAACCCGATATTTTGAATAGAAAGGTACAAAGGCATGGCTTAGTGAGGCCGTGGCTTTCAGTTATTTTTGACCACCCATGAAGGTTGTCACTAGTTACCACAGTCACAAAGTCGTAATTATGGCTAAGCCCTGTCTATTTCTACAATTTCTCCTCTTAACATCGTATTTCAAACCTAACCTTGACTCTAACCTTAACCACACTGCTAACCTCATGCCTACCCCTCACCTTAAATTAAGACCAAATAGCAACAACAACAAAAATCTGGAATGTTTTACAATATATCCAATTTCTACTTTGATGCTGTGGTAACTAGTGACAACCACCCATGAGTGGAAGTGTTGTACAAGTTTAAATAGTCTATGGTTATGTTAATTAAAGTTTGAGCATGTCCGCTGCCAGCCTATATAAGCCTTACTACATAAGAGCATGTGACAATAAAGAGCTATATTTAAAATTGTAGCGACCTTAACACAACCGTGAGTGACCTTGTCAAAAGGAATGGACTTCTTGGTGTTATGGTGAAGGTGTGACCTTGGCAGATTTAAATCCAGGTTGGGGCTACCCTAAAAAGGAAAATGTATACCTTTTGGCTCTTTAAACTGCAAGGGTACAATTATGTACCTATAACTAATGGTACAATGGACCACTACAGTGACAAGCGTTTGTACCTCTTTAAGTAGAATTTGGTACCTTTTCTTCTGAGAGTTTATGATAATGCCTCCTTATTCGTTTTGCATATCATCATCCCTTCCTTGGCTATGGTTATTATGCCTGCTAATGATCCAACATAATAAGGATAAGTTACAGTCTAACAGATGTCTTCAGAGACTGATAGAAGACTGTTTAAAAGGCCCAGTCTCTCCTGAAAGGTGGAATCCCTACAAAGACATACCTACTTAACATGCAGCGGTTTCAAATCTTCTGAAATTCCATTCAGGTAAAGTTTCAGTAAGTCCACCATAAAATGCTTTAAACATACTGTTGTTTCACACAGATAGTACCATCAACTCAGGAAATGTCAATGAAACCATGAATAATTTACTTCACGAAAGGTTAGCCTTCGTTTCTTAGCCCTAGTTCAAACGGCGCTCTATCGCCGTACCGATCTAAACAACATCACAGGGTGGCAGGTAGCCTAGCAGTAAGAGCGTTGGACCAATAAAGGTTACTGGTTCGAATACCCGAGTTGACAAGGTCAAAAATCTGTATATGTACCCCTGAGCAAAGCAATTAACCCTGATTTGGGCATCGCACTGCTATGACTGACAATGTAAAACAACACATTTCACTGCACCTTGTGTATGGGACAGTAAAACGTCTACAACACATTAAGAACACCTGCTCTTTCCATGACATAGACTGACCAGGTAAAAGTTAGGATCTCTTATTGATGTCACTTTTTAAAACCACTTCGATCAGTATATAAATTCTTTCTCTCTTTGGAAGAGGGATAAAGTGCTGTCTGAAACAATAGAGTGCCGCCTCATCAGACTTTTGAAAATACTTTGGCGCGGTGTGGGTGAAGCTTCCTCTGTTTCATGCAACACGCCAGAGCAGTTCTTCCACTGTCAGAGTAATGGTAAGGCATGTTAATATATGTTAATTACATGCAAATAAAGGTTGCTTCTCCACCACACCCACAATGGAAGCGCAATCATGGCCTCGGACAAAGATCTATTATTTTGACAAGATGGTCGAGTGACCTCACTAACAATGGAAATACACTACGTATACCAAACATTAGGAACACCTTCCTGTTATCGAGTTGACTCCAATGCTTCCCACAGTTGTGTAAAGTTGGCGGGATATCCATTGGGTGGTGAACCATTCTTGATACATATGGGAAACTGTTGAGTGAGAAAAACAGAGCAGCATTGCAGTTCTTGATACCCCCAAATCGTTGGGGTTATCATACCCTGATGCCCATTCACCCTCTGAATGGAACGCATACACAATCAATGTCTCAACTGTCTCAAGGCTTAAAAATCCTTATTTAACCTGTATCCTCCCCTTCATGTTAATATATGTTAATATATGCACAGATTGAAGTGGATTTAACTAGTGACATCAATAAGGGATCATAGCTTTCACCTGGATTCAACTGGTCAGTCTATGTCATGGAAAGAGCAAGTATTCTTAATGTTTTGTTTCCTCAGTGTACATGTCCTCAATGATTGAAGGCAGGCGAGATCAGGTGGGACCATTCTAGCCAATGAGAGGGCAGATATGTGAACAACAGGCACAACTAAGTCGTTTTTCTCAAAGTTGCCAGAATGCCACATGCATCCACTTTTATCAGTAAATTTCTAACAGCCTAAAGATTTTACGAAACTTCTGTTCAATCAAATAAGCCTCGCATAATTCGTCACCCTCTCATAGACCTCCATACAAAAAAGGGCTTATCTAACACGGACAGATTTTGAGCAGAGTAAATCCTCTCGCCTTGCTTTTTAGTCTCTGCCTCGAATTCGCAGGTGGAAGACGTCTGTGAGAGGTCGCTGTTATGCCTAAATTTGACCCAAAACCTACAAGGAAATCTTCTGCAGTGTTGAGAGCGGTTGTATGAAACCAATCTGTATGTCAAGCAAAGCTCTTAACTGCACCAACCCGCTTTTAATTTCTATTCAGTTGACTTGCCATAAATTTGGCCTCTGAACTGTGCGTTAGAAAAATCCCTGATTTATCTGTCTGTGTGTAGGCAATGTGATGACCTTAGACCTCGTCAACCAAAAAGCTTGTCAATAACTCTACAGTAGTCCTTGAGGACTGACATTACTGCAAAATACGGTTGTGAGTGATTGTAGTCTAGTTGTGTTTTCTGTTTGTACAGCTTACGGTCTCTCGCCACTTACAAACCAACCTCAGTTGTTTAGCCAAAAGGTTTTGTACAAACCTAGCCATTGTATCTCTAGGCATTGCCTATCTAGTCACTTACCAACCCTATCTCAACAAATTTCTGTACAAACAAACCCTTTAGCTCTCACGACCTACAGCATCTCTCCACTTACCAACCAACCTGTCTCTACTCTCCCAAGGTTAAAAACCACCCATCAATCATCTTCCTTCGTCCTTGTGCAACAGCCTCCCTGTCAAAACATTTGTGTGTAATTCATGTCCCAGAAAATAAATAGGTTCTCTGTAATCCCTGAATTGACTATTACCATTTATCAATATGAATAGGATTACAGAGTTCTCCATATTCTATATCTCCTGGAAGAGGAATTTCTAAGCGTGTGGACAGAGGTGCCACACTTAAAGCCCGTAAATTCATTAGACCTAAACTGTAGATCTCTTCTCAACGACAGCTCTGGGACTCTGTGGTCCCTTTCCTTGTGGCCTCTACTAGCCCTCCACACTACTCTAGCACATCTCTCTCTCTCTCTCTCTCTCTCTCTCTCTCTCTCTCTCTCTCTCTCTCTCTCTCTCTCTCTCTCTCTCTCTCTCTCTCTCTCTCTCTCTCTCTCTCTCTCTCTCTCTCTCTCTCTCTCTCTCTCTCTCTCTCTCGTTCTCCCTCGTGTTTTCTCACCCTGGCCACTCCGCCCCCCTTTTTAAATGAGACCTATGACGATCTGTCTCAAACAACCATGTTGTCTACATAAAGGAATTAGCTTTTAATTTAACATTGGCACTTTGGACAAATAACTGGGGCTGATTGAGAAGGATGATTTTATCTGACATGCCAATTTTATGCTGGAACACCTCAGAGAGCTATCTGTCTCTATCGGGGGGGGGGGGGGGTCTCTAAGAAACCAATAAAGAATGTGTTATGTGTTCCCTACAGTATGTTCAAATAGTTGCCAAAGCATTGCACCTTCGATGTGCTGTAAGAATATTTTTTATTTTATTATGCTGCAACTTTTGAAGACAGAAACATTTATGTTCTTTTGTGATTTATGGATTACACGGATATGACAACAATGAACAGCATATTATGTCATACAACTACTCCACAGTGCATGCACAGATCCATCAATCAATATCTAGTGTGTGGGAAATGTACAATCGTTGTAATATCCTCCGTCCCTCCCTCAGTATCTCTCCTATTGGAAAGCAACGTGACAATCTATTTTGCATATTCTTTGTGAGTGGGTATCGTTTTTGCTTTCCACTGAGAGATACGAACTTTACACAAAAAGGCATAAGTACATTTCTTTACGCAGACCCTTTTTAATGTGCCACCATTATGCCAATCCCTGGGCTTTGATGTGTGTGTGTGTGCGTGTGCGTGTGTGTGTGCGGGTGCGTGTGTGTGCGTGTGTGTGTTGCGGGGGACATAACATTTGTTCAAATATACTATTGCGAATTCCGAAAATTAATCTGCAAGAGCTAATGAGCCTTGGAATGTTCCCTGTCCTGTTTGCATAATGGACTTCAGAGACAATACAAAACCACATTAGCATATAACAAATAAACACAACCAGCAAATCCCCCACATTCAGGTACAGGGAAAATAAAATGTGACAGAATTTGGAAGATTATCAAGGATTTACCTGGTGATGTCATCAACTCTGAAGATATGCACGTTAGATTCTCGGCTGGCACATCATTTCAGTTTGGCAAGGAAAAGGTTGTAACACAGAAGAATGCAGTCTTCTCTCTCTCTCTCTCTCTCTCCCTTTCTTTCACTCTCTGTCTTTTTCTCTCGCTCTCTCACTCTCTCTCTCTCTCTCTCTCGCTCCCTGTCAAATTTAAGTTTATAAAAACCACTTATGGTTTGGCTGAGACGGAGGGCGGGCTCAGGCTGTCTGTAATATTCCTGCAGGACTTTGCAAAATACATGTATATCAAGCTATTATAGTCACAGTCCATCAGCCATACAGAAACATCAGCCCACAGTATAGAGCAGGACTCATAACCCTGACCCCATCTGAATGGGGTCCCATAGCAACCACTAATTACACACACATGCAACAAACACATTCTCAGTCATCCTTATTCACAAGGAAATGAACACATTTTCCACAGAGTACACATGATGACCCATTCAATGGGAAAGCTTTCCTGATTGATGCTGGCTCCCAATGAGTGTCTGTGAGTATGAGGATTAATTAAAAGTCAACAAAGATTTTCACATTGCCTCCCTCACCTTGGAGACACATTAAAAGCTCATGTGGAGGCTAACTAGCTAACTACACAATAACGTGTTGACTGTCTGCATAGTCAAAGCCTCCGTCTCCCTCCTACTCTGTATCTTTTTTTCTCTCTCTCTCTCTCTCTCTCTCTCTCTCTCTCTCTCTCTCTCTCTCTCTCTCTCTCTCTCTCTCTCAAACAGGTCTAAAATCAGATCTGATTACTACAGACAGAGGTATAGCCAGTAACTTTCCTCTCATAAGCCCAACACTTAAGTCATTAACTTCATTAACTCTGCCAGCATGCAGCACCTTGGCAATAACAATTAGTCATTCCCTACAAAGACCTTTCATAAAGATAAGGCTGAACCTGAGATCCAATTACAGTGTACCCATAAATCATGACTGCCACACATAGTGTCAGCGCACAGCGCACGCAGAGGCATTAGTGTCAGAAAATCTGATTAGAGTTAACTGGTGTCTAAAGTAAGAGAGAGAGAGAGAGCGCGCACCCCCAAATATCTCATGGAAGATCAGATTCAAAAAAGCGTCCACAACCAAATTAAACAGAGAGAGAAAAAAAAATACTCAAAAGGATCATCTTCAAAACATCTCATCACCTAATCTCTTATGGAGTCTTAATTTTCAGTAACTAAAGGTTCAACTGTAGCAGATACTGTAATATGCAGAGCTGAATTCTCAGCTCTGTCCATGGTGTTGAATTGTCCATTGTACTGAATTAACTGATTGAGTTGTGGATGCCAGCAGATCAGCAGAGAAAATGTATCTTTTATTTAAAGTATTCAGAGACCTTCACCTATTGGTTATGGATTCTCAGCTCTGCCTATAATGCTGGCTGTGTGCTGAGCATGGTTCTGAACGGAATGGTTGATGTTTTGGGTTTTGTCCATGGTGCTGAATAGTCTGCGGAACTGAATCAGATGCCTAGGGATGTGGGTGCTGTCCATGAACCTTGTCACTCACTTCAAACCATTGACGAGCTATCAAGAGATTTGCACCCAGTTGTGTATTCAGATCCTTGTTCTGTACTGACAGCGAAGCATTATTTCAATGTAATTTCCTTGTATCTGGGATGATGTTTTGCAAGTCTAATTCTTTGCCCTCCCTTGCATTCAATTACAAACCATGGTTATGGCTGTACTGTATATTTGCATGAAGGACGATTTTATATTTCAATGTCAAGGGTAGTTAATCATGTGGCTGTGCATATGAAATATGGTATGCATCTCAAATGGCACCCTATTCCCTTTATAGTGCACTAATTTTGGGCCATAGGGCTCTAGTCAAATGTAGTGCACTATGTAGGTAATAGTGTGCCATTTCGGACACAAACATGGTGCAGGAACGTAAGCAGTGGTGGGAGGACACCACTGGGAAGAAATACATCACAGAAGTAATGGTTTGGATTAATTGTTTCATGCATCCCATCTTCAAGATAATAACAAACACAACATGGAAACATGGATGCTAGTGTGGGGCATCAATCTGATATGGTAGTGCTGCAGCTGCAGGCAGTCTCTCTCTCTCTCTCTGTCTCACTGTGTCCATGTCTCACTGGGGGATAGGCCTACATATTCCAACCATAGAACTAGAATCCTAAATCTATGTCATTCTAATTCTATGTTCCAAACATTCTTCAGCAGTCAGACGTGGATTTGTTTGTGTTAATTCACATTGTTTTGAGAAACATGCAACTATGGACATGGACATTGCCATATAATAAAAAATGTAGCACTTTCCTGCGTCAAATGACCTAGTGGCCTCATGGGTGGAATGTTATTCATATTTTTCATAATTTCATAAATAATAAACACACCAAAAACAAATTGGGGTGGGAATACAGTGTTTCTATGCCAAATGGTTTTGTGATGTATATAAAGTGTAATATTGGGATGCAAACTCAAAATGTAATATATTTCAACTCTCTATCTGACACGGTACATGTGTCTTCTTTTTTTGTTGTTGCTCATAACCATGTGTGTTAGCTGTATACTTCTGTTTCAAAGTATATTTGTTTAAGGCTACCAAGAAACACTCTGTGTGACCCTGATTTATCCCAGTGCTGTAAAAGGTTAGTAGGACCTCTATGTACATCACAAACAAGCACAGGCAGTTTTCACTTTGTAATACTGGAAAATATTGAAAAATGAGAAGGTTCAACCAAAAAGAAAAAGCATGAGTGAGGGAGTGGGGTCAATTGTCAAAATAAATCAATTTTTTATCCTATATGGAGGGAATCTGTTGGGAAAGTGAAATTGAATGGCTATATCTCGGTCCCAAATGGCACCCAAATCACAATATAGTGCACTAATTTTGACCAGGGTCCCTATGTCAAAAGTAGTGCACTATGTAGGGAACAGAGTGCCATTTGGAATACAACCTACCTTTCCTATTGAGAAGTTTTCAAATGAAGGGGAATGTGGTTAAACCGGGATTCCATAAGATTTCTCATGTAGACAATGCAGCTTTAAAGACAATGTTCCCAAGTTTGCATGTGTGTGTGTGTGTGTGTGTGTGTGTGTGTGTGTGTGTGTGTGTGTGTGTGTGTGTGTGTGTGTGTGTGTGTGTGTGTGTGTGTGTGTGTGTGTGTGTGTGTGTGTGTGTGTGTGTGTGTGTGTGTGTGTGTGTGTGTGTGTGTGTGTGTGTGTGTGTGTGTGTGTGTGTGTCTTTTAGAATACCCATAGTGGTATAGGACTCATTAGTAGCTGCATTACAATGACAGACTGTCAGCTTCTCCAATTGAATCCAGCTTTGAACTGATAACAACTGAGTGCCATGCTGTCACCCACCATAGCAGGAAACGTATTATTTGACAGTGCTGGCTGAAGGTTGTGAAATTAAAAATAAAAAAAACACAAAGAAACAGTGGTGAAAACAATCATTTAGGCCCATTATTAAAGGTATTATCAACGACGACAATGAGAAGTTTGGAAGTGGTTAGTAAATGATTTGCAGCATGTACAAAACCCCTATAAAAAAGGTCTTATTAAAACGGGAAGATTAGAAAAGACGTAGACACGTTAGTGCGTAGTGCACAACGAAAAGGTAACAGCATGCAATCATACTTTTTCCTACCAAAATGCGTATGCCTGACAACATTGATTGACCTACAGTGGCTCAATGCTCTGAAATTGTATGGTGACATGCATGACATGTGCATGCAAAATGCACACAAAAGAACCACAAACATGCTATTATGGTAAGATAACATAACATAAGATAGTACTTTATTCATGGGAAATTTGATTGCATCAGCCAAATCAAATAACACCAATAAATGAACAATAAAAGCCCAACAACGGACACTAAAAGCAGAACATCATCAATCATTCTACAAGAATAAGTGTTTGTGTTAAAGAACTGCATAGTTAAAAAGGATCTGTGCAAAAGTGATGTTTTGCACCTAGGTAAAAATAAGTGTGTCTGCCATCGCACTGCGATGCTCCAAGCAGAAACTGTGGAGGGGGTAGCTAGTGTTAGACTGGATGTGGTTGATCAGCTTATTCAGAATGGGCTCTAGCTTGTCCTGAGGGTTATACCACGGTGCAAGCTAGATCTACTCAGGCTTTTATAAGCCAGCCAGCTTCAGTTAGCTTCACATTCCAGCTCAGGCTTCATCCGTATTATGACAGTCGATATTCCTCATCCACCTGCCGCTAACTCTAGGAGGCTTGTAATTGTATTTGCATGTCGCACATGGCTAGTCGAATGCTTAACTCTTCATTGAGACAATGCTGAAACATCAATACATGTAGCGAGTTAGTGCCACATTTTCATTTTGTGCCGAAATCAAATGATAGAAAAGTTATCGTGTAAATTCAGCAGTCTATGGCGTGAAATAGGTTTGTTGAAGTGACGTCTTAATGTAACGGTTATCTAGGTGTGAAGGAGAGTCGGACCAAAATGCAGCGTGTAGATTGCGATCCATGTTTAATGAACAACGTAAACACGAATGAACACAAACACTACAAAACAAAGAACGTAAATAACGAAACGAAAACCGAAACAGCCTATACTTGTCAACTAACACAGCGACAGGAACAAAGACACTAAGGACAATCACCCACGACAAACTCAAAGAATATGGCTGCCTAAATATGGTTCCCAATCAGAGACAACGATAAACCGCCTCTGATTGAGAACCACTCCAGACAGCCATAGACTTTGCTAGATACCCCACTAAGCTACAATCCCAATACCAATACCAACACCAAAAAGCCAAAACAAAACACACCACAATACAAAAACCCCATGCCACACCCTGGCCTGACCCAATACATGAAGATAAACACAAAATATTTCGACCAGGGCGTGACAGAACCCCCCCCTCCCCTAAGGTGCGGACTGTCGAACGCACCTCAAAACAATAGGGAAAGTCCGGGTGGGCGTCTGTCCATGGTGGCGGCTCCGGCGCGGGACGTGGACCCCACTCAGTCAATGTCTTCGTCCCCTCTCCTCACGTCCCTGGTAGTCCACCCTCGCCGCCGACCATGGCCTAGTAGTCCTCACCCATATCCCCACTGGACTGAGGAGCAGATCGAGACTGAAGGACAGCTCAGGACTGAGGCAGTTCGGGACTGAGGGGAAGCTCGGGAGTGAGAGAAAGCTCGGGAGTGAGAGAAAGCTCGGGAGTGAGAGATAGCTCAGGAGTGAGAGGAAGCTTAGGAGTGAGAGGAAGCTCAGGAGTGAGAGGAAGCTCAGGCAGGTAGATAGATCTACCAGATCCTGGCTGGCTGGTGGTCTCGGCAGATCCTGGCTGACTGGCAGATCCTGGCTGACTGGCGGATCTGGCGGATCCTGGCTGACTGGCGGATCCTGGCCGACTGTCAGATCCTGGCCGACTGGGAGTTCTGGCAGTTCTGGAAGAGTCTGATTGACTGGCAGATCTGGAAGAGTCTGGTGGACTGGCAGATCTGGAAGAGTCTGGTTGACTGGCAGATCTGGAAGAGTCTGGTTGACTGGCAGATCTGGAAGAGTCTGGCTGACTGGCAGATCTGGAAGAGTCTGGCTGACTGGCAGATCTGGAAGAGTCTGGCTGACTGGCGGATCCTGGCAGACTGAAAGATCTGGCTGCTCCATGCTGACTGGCGGCTCTGGCTGCTCCACGCTGACTGATGGCTCTGCCTGCTCCATGTAGACTGACAGCTCTGGCGGCTTCTTACAGACTGGCAGCTCTGGCGGCTCCGTGCAGACTGGCAGCTCCTTGCAGAATGGCAGCTCCTTACAGACTGGCAGCTCCTTGCAGACTGACAGCTCCTTGCAGACTGACAGCTCCTTGCAGACTGGCCGCTCCGTGCAGACTGGCAGCTCCTTGCAGACTGGCAGCTCCTTGCAGATTGACAGCTCCGTGCAGACTGACAGCTCCGTGCAGACTGGCTGCTCCTTGCAGACTGGCAGCTCCTTGCAGACTGGCAGCTCTGGCTGCTTCATGCAGACTGACAGCTCTGGCTGCTCCATGCAGACAGACAGCTCTGGCTGCTCCATGCAGACTGACAGCTCTGGCTGCTCCATGCAGACTGACAGCTCTGGCTGCTCCATGCAGACTGGCAGCACTGGCTGCGCTGAACAGGCAGGAGATTCCGGCAACGCAGGAGAGGAGAAAGGCTCCGACAGCGCTGGAGAGGCGGGCAATCCGACAGTGCAGGAGAGGAGAAAGGCTCCGGTAGCGCTGGAGAGGCGAGGCGCACTGTAGGCCTGATTCGTGGTGCTGGCACTGGTGGTACTGAAACAAGGACACACACAGGAAGCCTGCTGCGGGAAGCTGCTACGGGAGGGCTGGGGTGTGGAGGTGGTACTGGATAGACCGGACCGTGCAGGCGCACTGAAGCTCTTGAGCACCGAACCCGTCCAACCTTACCTGGTTGAATGCTCTCGGTCGCCCTGCCAGTGCGGCGAGGTGGAATAGCCCGCACTGGGCTATGCAGGCGAACCGGAGACACCGAGCGCAAGACTGGTGCCATGTAAGCCGGCCCAAGGAGACGCACTGGGGACCAGATGCGTAGAGCCGGCTTCATGGCATTTGGCTCGACGCTCAATCTAGCCCGGCCGATACGCGGAGCTGGAATATACCGCACCGGGCTATGCACCCACACTGAAGACACCGTGTGCACCACAGCATAACACTGTGCCTGCCCGGTCTCTCTAGCCCCCCGGTAAGCACAGGGAGTTTGCGCCGGTCTCCTACCTGGCATAGCCATACTCTCTGTGAGCCCCCCCCAATAAACTTTTGGGGCTGACTCTCAGGCTTCCATCCGCGTCACCGTGCTGCCTCCTTATACCAGCGCCTCTCCGCTTTTACCGCCTCCAGTTCTTCCTTGGAGCGATATTCTCCAGGCTGAGCCCAAGGTCCTTCACCGTCCAGTTCGTCCTCCTCTTTGGGCTGCTCCTGTTGCCTCTTCTCCTGCTGCACCTTTGGGCGGCTACACTCCCCTGGTTTAGCCCAGGGACCTCTCCCGTCGAGGATTTCCTCCCATGTCCAGAAATCCTTATTGCGCATCTCCTCTTTGGGCTGCTCCTGCCTGTTGACACGCTGCTTGGTCCGTTTAGGGTGGGTGATTCTGTAACGGTTTTCTAGGTGTGAAGGAGAGTCGGACCAAAGTGCAGCGTGTAGATTGCGATCCATGTTTAATGAACAACGTAAACACGAATTAACACAAACACTACAAAACAAAGACCGTAAATAACGAAACGAAAACCGAAACAGCCTATACTTGTGTCAACTAACACAGCGACAGGAACAAAGACACTAAGGACAATCACCCACGACAAACTCAAAGAATATTACTGCCTAAATATGGTTCCCAATCAGAGATAACGATAAACACCTGCCTCTGATTGAGAACCACTCCAGACAGCCATAGACTTTGCTAGATACCCCACTAAGCTACAATCCCAATACCAGCACCAAAACCCCAAGACAAAACACACCACAATACAAAAACCCCATGCCACACCCTGGCCTGACCCAATACATGAAGATAAACACAAAATACTTCGACCAGGGCGTGACACTTAATTGTATTACTTATCGTCAAAGTCGTCTTTTGTGTGCTTTGATGTGTTATCAACGTAGAAGCACTTTTGTCCCCACTATTGACAAAATATTTTTATGAAGTCATACAAAAGTTTTACTGTGTGTGAAATTTCAAATGCATTCTGTCATTACTAAATGTGTAATGTGATACGTATTTTTACACAAAAACAATTTGATTAATAAAATATTTAATCAGTCGTCTTCCTCAAATGAATGGGATGATGATGCAATCTTTGCACAAGGGAGGGAATCTGATTTCATCTGAGAGGAAGACGTAAAGAGTCATGAGATGTATCTACTGATCAAAATAAAGGATTGGCGGGAGTTTTACAGCACGCCATGCCGCTTAGATTTCATTGGTCCTCGACTCTTAATTCACGATTAATGGAGTTAGCCCTGAGTTAGCCTTCCCCTGAGTAGGGTAGTTCTGAAGGATCCATTGCCATAGAAATGTACCTGGCTTAAAGATGAGCCACTTTAGTGCTACTGGTTATCCCAAGTTGAACTCAAGAGTTGATCAAAGTTACCTCGCTAAGTCCTCAAACCAGATACGTAATATAGGGCCCAGGTGGATACATATGGCAGAGCCTGCCTTCTTTCTGATTTTGTTCAGCCTGTTCGAATCATCCCCTGTGATGTTACCCCTCACCCGCAGCAGATCGCACTGTAGAACAGGACGCTAGTCACAACACTGTAAAACATTTAAAGTTCTGTTTTTGTTGAGGTTTCTCAAGGTTTGTTTATGTGTGTCCTTCAGTAAGAACAATAATTCTCCCATGACCCAAGTTTGCAAACTTTGTAGCTAGATGATGAATAAACATGATGTTATTGTAATATGTTATATGGGGTACTTCCACCAGCCCATATACAGGTGTAGGATCTTAATTTGATCACGCGGTTGAAGGAGAGCTTTCCTGCAATGCAGAAAAAGTGAAACGTGTAGTATATTTGGGGTTTAAAAAACAGGAAAGGGAAAAGGGGATACCTAGTCAGTTGTGCAACTGAATGCATTCAACTGAAATGTGTCTTCCGCATTTAACCCAACCCCTCTGAATCAGAGAGGTGCAAGGGGCTGCCATAATTGACATCCATGTCTTCCGCGCCCGGGGAACAGAAGCTTCTGGAGGTTTGTAATTTAAATTTAACTTACGAAAAATGTATCAACTCCTACAAAATTTATAATCCACATAATAATTCATATTTCCTGTTGCTATAGGATTATTTTCCTGCTATATTAAACTGTCTCAAATTACAATCCTACATCTGTATACTTATAGTATACACAACAGAATATGCCTATTCAGTGACTACCTGTCTCCCACCTTTTGTCTTGGTAATGAGTGATGTTTTTTGAACATTTGAAGATCTTAGCCATGTTCTGTTATAATCTCCACCCGGCACAGCCAGAAGAGGACTGGCCACCCCACATATGCTCTCTCTAATTCTCTCTTTCTTTCTCTCTCTCTCTCGGAGGACCTGAGCCCTAGGACCATGCCCCAGGACTACCTGACATGATGACTCCTTGCTGTCCCCAGTCCACCTGGCCGTGCTGCTGCTCCAGTTTCAACTGTTCTGCCTTATTATTATTGGACCATGCTGGTCATTTATGAACCTTTGAACATCTTGGCCATGTTCTGTTATAATCTCCACCCGGCACAGCCAGAAGAGGACTGGCCACCCCACATAGCCTGGTTCCTCTCTAGATTTCTTCCTAGGTTTTGGCCTTTCTAGGGAGTTTTTCCTAGCCACCGTGCTTCTACACCTGCATTGCTTGCTGTTTGGGGTTTTAGGGTGGGTTTGTGTACAGCACTTTGAGATATCAGCTGATGTACGAAGGGCTATATAAATACATTTGATTTGATTTGATGTTTTCCCTGAGATAGAAGAGGTGGGAGTAAATAGGTCAATCTTTTTATATCATTTTGTCAAGCAAACGGGGAAATAATTCATTGTCAATTGTTAGAATCTCTTACTGCTTTTTAACTCTCCAGTTTAATATGAGGTGTTAATTGTTGTTATCTTTTGCAACAAACGCAAAGGAGCTCAATCCATTATTCATTATTTATTTTCGATCTGGGAAAAATTGTGCCTATGCAGTATGCAGTCTTTGTGTCAGTCTCAAATGGCATCCTATTCCCTGCATATTGCATTACCTTTGATCATGGTCCAGGGTCCTAGTCAAAAGTGGCACACTATATCGGGAATAGGGTGCATTTTGGGAGAGAGACATTATAATGTATTAGAATAAATTCCTCCAACAAACAGGCTGCATGCAGTGTATTAACTCTGTTCTGTCTATAACTTTGCTCGCTGCATGAATAACGTAATGTTCGGTGCAAGTTTTCACAGTCTCCTGCACAATAACATCAAAGATTTTCATGACATAGAACAGAACTGTGATTGTACTTGCTATGACCTCAGAGTGCATTGCGACACTATCTATTCCCATTCTGAGACATCTGCAGACCTGGTGTATGTGACAATATTTATTAAAAAAAGAAAGAAATTGGAAAATAAACACCACATAATATGACTTTTGATACATAGAGACATAACATGATATACACCTTATAAATAGTTATTATAAGACATTATAAAGGCTCATGCATACTCAGGACAAGTTATAAAGCATTATCCATGCAGGCTATAAGTAAAGAGTTACCATGAGTTACATACTGGGGCGGACTTGGACTAGAAATTGTCCCTGGCATTTCTAACACACTGGACCATTTTGTCCCTTGAGGCCCCCATTATTAGCCAGATAAATATCATTTTGTTGTAAAAAGTTAGGCCTAAAAATCGACCAGCCCATCTGGCATTGGCCGAAATACCAGATGGCCAGTCCACCTCTAGTTACATATGTGAGGTCTCTAAATGCTGTTGAGCTCCTACATTATTAAGACATTATTGAAGCTCATTCATTCTTATAAAAAGTTATAAAGCATTATACAGGCTTCATGAGTTCTATGTGGGAAGTCTCTTGTAAAATGCTGTTGAGCTACCCCCCCCCTACATCAGAGCAATATTGATCATATTTGGTACAGTAGGGTTGAACCCAGTCTGTACTTACTTGGTTATCTACTGTTATTGTGTTATACGTCTCTGGCTACATCTCTGAAGTCCTCAACCCTTCACCCATTAAAACATAAATTACATACATAAAACAATTACATACATTCAGTTCCGCATAAATTACATACATTATTATCATGTATTACACTCCTGTCCTAAATCTTTACTGTCTAGAGTTTGGCATGAATGACATACCTTTAAAACAACGTGGAGACTGAGAGTTATGATTCAAATAAAACTTACAGTATGTTTCTGGCGGATCCGATCAAGGGACACACGCACACACACTTGCCTTTTAAGTATGGTGGGTGGCTACAAGCTACATCATCCTACCCGGAGTACATACACTCCCAGCCTCCCCTCAAATCCATCTGCCTCCCCACTCCATTTGTCAATATCAATAGGCTTCTTTGCTTTCAAGGGCACATGTAAGACAGGTGGAACAGAACACACATACACAAACACACACACAGAGCCCCTTGGTTGAAGCTAATTATGCTGATGCTTGCGAGACACTAAAAGCCATGGGTCATTAGCTCTCATAAAGGTCTGCCTGTCCCCTGAGTGATGCTCTGTTCTGCTGAGGCCAGGGTGATTGCATCTGCTCCAAGCATTTTCATCATACCGATACTGTACATATGAACAGGACCACCTCTATGGATATCGGCAGTGGGGGGTTCGAGGGGTAGTGTCATGCAGGTGAAAGAGGACCCAAAAGCGACTTAACAGAAACAGAGTTTATTAAAGTCCAAAACGGAATAACAGAAATCCTCTAGACTTGTAGAGGGGAAACAACTGGAGAAGCGGCCACAGACTGCAGGTCGCTTCGGGTAGGCGCAGGCCGTAGTCGACTGAGACACCTGCTCACACGCAGCATCTGATGAAGGCACAAAACACGACAGGACAGGGTGATACACAATCACGGCAAAAACACGACAGGACAGGGCGAAACGTAATCACAGCATGGTGAATACAATACAAGGAACCGACGGGACAGGAACGGATCACAAAGGAATAAATAGGGACTCTAATCAGGGGAAAGGATCGGGAACAGGTGTGGGAAGACTAAATGATGATTAGGGGAATAGGAACAGCTGGGAGCAGGAACGGAACGACAGAGAGAAGAGAGAGCGAGAGAGTGAGAGAGGGAGGGGGAGAGAGAGGGATAGAAGGAGGGAAAGAACCAAACAAGACCAGCAGAGGGAAACGAATAGCATGGGGAGCACAGGGACAAGACATGACAATAAATGACAAACATGACAGGTAGGGCAGGAGAGGGGGGTACTAGAGGTATGGACCACCTACCTATAGGAGTTCAGCGGTGGGGATAGGGGGGGTAAAGGGGTGTGGGTATGGCTGGGATGTATGTGATGTGGTGAGGTGAGGAAGCGAAGTATTGTAATTTAGTGTGGGACTGCAAACATAAAAGATTCTGCAGTCAGTACTGAAAGTGTCCACAGAGCCTAGTTTGCATACAATAGATGTGTCTATGCCTGAGAGAGATGCAAGGGAAAGATAGCCTGCTATGATGAGAACAGAATCAGAGAGAACAAATAGGATAGGCCAGTGGAGGGATAGCCTACATTATCTGCTTGTCCAGTTTTTCCACTGATCAGACAGACCACACATAAGCAAACTATTTATATTCTTCCATGATGATATAAAAAGATGTGCTGCAAAAGTTAGCAAAACACAGACATTTTGGCAAACAGCACATATCCCCACAGGGATTCCAGCCTTCACATTTGATTTGATCAGTACAGCAACATGTTTCATCTAAAGTTTCCAAACAATCTAAAATCAGTTTGTCTTTTTAGTTTGGTTTCCATCTGATGTGTTTTGGGTCCACGGATCTCTGCATGGGATATATATCTATTGTCTTTTCTTTAAAATAGAAAGACAGATTTTCCTAATCTGTTCTATACAGACGATTCCGTAGATTAGCGGATTTCAAACCAGGATGCTGGCAGTGACATTCAAGTGAACGATTTTCTCTATTTCTCTGTCCTACATTTGTTTTGGGTCGATCTTTCCGCCGGGCCCTAAAACAATAAGCTAGGAGACACAGGCTGGACAGATGCCACAACACACACACAAACAAGCCCAGAAAATAATCTCCAGTTAGAATTAAACCAGAGATCGCTCAGCTGGAGGAAATCTGCCAAGTCTTCACAAAGCACACAGCGCTTGATCTCTGAATACCCAAACCTCAACTCTTTATACACAGCTGTGCATAGCCAGAAATACTGCTCTCAGTTATATGAAATAAACTACTTGTTAACCCCCTAAGGTCGATGTCGTGTACGCGTGGAAATCTCATTAGCATAATACAACAATTCACATAGAAACCTGTCAATATAAGATAGAGATATGTTTTTTTTTGCATTGGATGCATCTCAATTCACCGCACCTGCCTATGTCACACTTCCGCATCTGCAGAGAAAGGGGACAGAGCTAGATCTGTGTTTGTCAGACCATGAGACATCCCGAAAATCGGCATTCTCACAAAATGGTCAGTAGCGTCCAAACGGTTGTGTTCTCCACTTCGCTCTACGACCTCCACAAGTGTCAGGAGACTCGTCTGAAGTCAGTACAGCCAATCTGCCAACTTCGGGTCTGTAGCGTCTGAACTGCTTGGTCTACACACTCTGTGCAAAGGTGAGACTCTCACGAATATGTACATGTTGGTTGTTTAGCTCTAGGCCTCCCAAAAGCCTCACAAGACATGTCTGAATGTTCCCCAGTACCAGTTGAAAAAAGTATTATTATTATATAGAGTTAAATAAATAATACGTTTGTCATGTATTGTCATATATTGTCATGTCTTGTCCCTGTGCTTTCTCTTCTATTCGTTTCCCCCTGCTGGTCTTATTAGGTTTCTTTCCCTCTCTTTATCCCTCTCTCTCTATCGTTCCGTTCCTGCTCCCAGCTGTTCCTCATTCTCCTAACGACCTCGTTTACTCTCTCACACCTGTCCCCTATTTTGCCCTCTGATTAGGTCTCTATTTCTCTCTCGGTTTCTGCCTCTGTCCTTGTCGGATTCTTGTTTCTTGTTTGCTGTTTGCTGTTTGCTGTTTGCTGTTTGCTGTGTCCTTGTTCCGTCCTGTCGTGTTTTGCCTTATCATCAGATGCTGCGTGTGAGCAGGTGTCTCTGTCCGCTACGGCCCGCGTCTACCCGAAGGGACCTGCAGTCTGTTGCCGCTTATCCTGCAATTCCCCTCAACAACTAGAGGATTTATGTTTTCCCCGTTTGGACATTTCCTGTAAAGGATTGAGGATTATGTTATCTCTGTTTGGACTTTAATAAACTCAGTTTCTGTTAAGTCGCTTTCGGGTCCTCACTCACCTGCATAACAACGTTTTCCTGTTTCCCGTTTTCCTGTTCTTATATCTATCAGATATAGGAGAGAAACTTCCTTTTGATATTTTGGGAGGAATATCTGTTGTTCCATGTAGTGAAACTGTTATTCAATGCGTCGGTATGGGCTAAGTGAATGTTTTATCATCAAACATTTGTTAATTTTTTACATGATACTTCAAGGTGTCTTAAAATTCAAGATCAAACAGCTAAATGATCCTTGGTATGAACTTATTAAAACAATTTCATATACAGTGCATTCGGAAATTATTCAGACCACTTTTTGTTACTTTACAGCCTCATTTTGATACGTTACAGCCTTATTCTAAAACGGATGAAATCATTT
Source organism: Oncorhynchus gorbuscha (assembly GCF_021184085.1). Taxonomy (NCBI): domain Eukaryota; kingdom Metazoa; phylum Chordata; class Actinopteri; order Salmoniformes; family Salmonidae; genus Oncorhynchus; species Oncorhynchus gorbuscha. The sequence goes on along the minus strand of NC_060190.1, from coordinate 38,324,944 downwards.
TTTTTCTCATCAATCTACACACAATACCCCATAACGACAGAGCAAAAACAAGCTTTTAGACATTTTTGTAAGTGTATAAAAAACAACAACTGAAATATCACATTTACCTAAGTATTCAGACCCTTTACTCAGTACTTTTATGAAGCATCGTTGGAAGCGATTACTGCCTTTAGTCTTTTTGGGCATGATGTTAGCTCAGCACACCTGTATGTGGAGATTTTCTCCCGTTCTTCTCTGCAGATCCTCTCAAGCTGTCAGGTTGGACGGGGAGCTTCACTGCACAGCTATTTTCTTTTCAGGTCTCTCCAAAGATGTTTGATCGGGTTCAAGTCCGGGCCCTGGCTGGGCCACTCAAGGACATTCAGAGACTTGTCCCTGTCACGAGTCCGACCGAGGGTGTTTCCCTTCCCGGGCGGGTGGCGCTCGGCGGTCGTCGTCACCGGCCTATTAGCTGCCACTGATTTTCTTTCCTCCCCTCCTTGTATATTTATTGGTAGCACCTGTTTATGTATGATTAGTTTGTCTTTATTAGACAGCCGGCCCGCCTGGTTGTTGTGCGGGATTATTTCAGTGTAACCTTCGGCTCTGTTGTAGAGGTACGTGTTAGTGCCTGGTCGTGATTTTTCCGTTGTACATTTTAATTCCCTGTGTTTGGGGCCGTTACTATTGTGAGCACCCTGTTGGTGCTATTAAAGACGCACAGCATTGCACTCTCTGTCTCCTGCGTTTGACTCCACACCCACGACACATGGAGCATTACAGTCCCGAAGCCACGTCTGCATTGTCTTGGCTGTTGTAAGGTGAACCTTCGCCCCCAGTCTGAGGTCGTGAGTTCTCTGGTGCAGGTTTTCATCAAGGATCTCTCTGTACTTCTCTCCGTTCATCTTTGCCTCCATCCTGACTAGTCTCCCAGTCCCTGCCACTGAAAAACATCCCCACAGCATGATGCAGACACTCATTATCAGCAATCATCACTCCTGTGTTGTGTTAGCTAATCCAAGTTTATCATTTTAAAAGGTTAATTGATCATTAGAAAACCCTTTTGCAAGTATGTTAGCACAGCGGAAAACTGTTGTACTGATTAAAGAAGCAATAAAACTGTCCTTCTTTTGACTAGTTGAGTATCTGGAGCATCTGTATTTGTGGGTTTGATTGCAGGCTTAAAATGGCTACAAACAAAGAACTTTATTCTGAAACTCGTCAGTCTATTCTTGTTCTGAGTAATGAAGGCTATTCCATGTGAGAAATTGGGTGAAGGGTTGATGAAACGCTGTGTACTACTCCCTTCTCAGAACAGCACAAACTGGCTCTAACCGGAATAGAAAGAGGATTGGGAGGCCCCAGTGCACAACTGAGCAAGAGGACAAGTACATTAGAGTGTCTAGTTTGAGAAACAGATGCCTCATAAGTCCTCAACTGGCAGTTTCATTAAATAGTACCCACAAAACACCAGTCTCAACGCCAACTGGCCTTCTAGGCAGAGTTCTACTGTCCAGTGTCTGTGTTATTTTGCCCATCTTAATCCTTTCTTCTTATTGGCTAGTCTGAGATATGGCTTTTTCTTTGCAACTCTGCCAAGAAGGCCAGCATCCTGGGTGTCTGTACGCCTATGTAGATATACCATTTAAAAAATCAGCTGTCAACAATTGTCATTTACAACATTAACCATGTATTTCTGATCAATTTGATGTTATTTTAATGGAGAAAAATGTGCTTTTCTTTCAAAAACAAGGACATTTCTATATTGGAATAGAACCAATGAACTGAACTGAAGTCACATTATCCAGTGAGTTGTATTGTGGTCCAATAATGTTGACCGATGTTGACCAGTGTCAAGGACAGAATATCTGTTCCAGTATAACAACATTCCACTGACTGCTCCATAGAGAACACAGTATAATGAACATTGCTTTACAGGTCCACACAAATACCCATTACATCCATGGAAATGTTATCACACGAATAGAGTTAATTCCTCAAGCCCAAAAAATAACAAACCTGAATACATGCAATTAATATTTTACACCTATGAACATTTCTGAAGAGATCCCTAAGGGCATCTCAAGGCCTTTTCTTACTATTTGGATTCAAGGTATTCAGCTATTAGAGGGCAGACAAGGATACATCCATAGAACACAAATTAAAGTGTCTTAGATTAGTCCTCCACTTCAATATTCTAAATGCCCTACAGTATAGCCTATTGATGTTGAAATTGAAGGAAGAGGAGCTTGCACAATAAAGCGCTACGGAGCTACCTGGAGAAAAAGGTAAAGATGGAAGATGTTGTTAATGCAATCCTGTGTTCTAATATTTGATATCAGGACCACGGGGCACGACTGGGCACTGAGGAATAGCATAGATAGGATAATCTAATTGAGACTAATGCATCAGTGCACAATGACCTTGGTGCTGCCTGTAGACACTAAGACCAAGCAAGCACTGCCTACTATACCTCACATGATGCTACTTGAAAAGCCATTGTGGAGTATTATTGTGGAAATTAAAAAACTAACCACATCTCGTTTAGGGCCCCCAAAAGCCACCTGACAGTATTTGCCTATTAGACATACAGTATGATGGGTTTTGAAGGACAATATTGAAATTACCTCAAATATTATAATAGAAAATGGTCTGTCTATACCATGGTCTGGAGTCCAACCATTCTAGATCACGTTTCATACTTTCTGTGAACGTTTCTAGTCTCTCCGTTTCCGATCATCAAGGCACAGTGATCATAGACACAAATGGAACTTAAAACAAATCACATACCGTCAAAAGAATCCGTTTCAGAGTTAAGCCCGCGGCATACTGCACCGTGAGGCTATAAACACAGACTGCATTATAAACACAAACACAAATAACTCTGGAGTTTGAACAGGCTTCTTTGTTTCCCTTTTAGTGTGCACGGCAAGGAGAGAGGACAACGACACATTTTTCAATAACCATCCAACTTGTTAATGTGCATAACTTCATTTTAATAATTGCATTGCAGTATGTTTCTCCCCCCAGGGTTGCATACATTTGCATCCCTTTGCAGATCTCATAAATGTTATATCACTCACAAACGTCTGGTGGGTTGGTTCTGTTCGGTGCTAGGATAACTTTGGAGCTTTGGCTGTGCTTTTTTTCTCCTTCTCCTCCCGTGAGTTGGGTTGGGTGGAATAAATGCACTCCAGAATACACCCTCAGGGTAGGTAGATCCTCAGAGAATAAAACAAGACACAGTTATTTCTCTTCACAATGTTATTGAGTTCTTCTACTTTGAATGAATGTGGTATGTTGGGGAGCTTTGGTTCTGATCGAATTCTTTATCTCATTGGAAGACGAAAAAAACACAGCGAGCTGGAAATAACTACAGTATATAAAAAAGATTGAATTAGAAACGTATTTTCATCCCGGACTGGAGTTATGATAGCTGTGGTGGATTTTAATGATTCATATACAAAAGACTCACTATGATTAACATGTTGGCAACCTTGTAGTATCCTTATAAGACATTTCTATTTAGAAGTAATGAGTAGTCTTAGTCACTAACCATTAATGATGATGATAAAACAAAACCATAGCGTGTGAAAGCATGGCTGGCTACTGAACTACTGAATTGGACAACCAATTCATAATACAGAGTAGGATGGGAGACTGAATTCAATCGAGTACAGGCTTAATTGAATTAACAACAAAGACGATATGCAATTTTACATTTTCTGAAATAGTTTAGGGAATGGTCTTGTCTCCGAGGGAAGATCCTCGGAGCCATATGATGTGATGGCAGGTAGCCCCAAGCGGGGCTGCTGGCTAATAGAAAAGAGAAGAAACAAGACGCTATGTTGATATGTTTGTATTCATTCCCACTATGCCCGTAGATTAGGAAACAAAGTGCATTATGTTATGCTTACTGGGTGAAGTTAAACGAGCATTCAGACCAGCATTTCTGATAGAACTTTTGTAAACTACATTATGGCATAATTTCATGTTGGTAAGAAGCTGATCTCCACCCTAGTAAACAACCCTGCTTACTACCAGAACTTGTAGTGACGAGATACAAGATCGGTATAAAATGTAAAACAATACCAAGAGATTATGATTCTTCATTCAAGTATCAGTTTTTGAGTACAATATGTTCATAATGTTTTGCAATATTTCCATTTAATGTGTTTATTTTGATTGGTTTTACCTTTATTTAACTAGGCAAGTCAGTTAAGAACATTTTATTTTCAATGATGGCCTAGGAACAGTGGGTTAACTGCCTTGTTCAGGGGCAGAACAACAGATTTGTACCTTGTCAGCTCAGGGATTTGAACTTGCAACCTTTTGGCTGGTATTCCAACTCTGTGTACTATGCAGCATTCATGAATTCCACTCTGTTTATGCTTCCTTTAGCAGTTTTAAGTGTTTGTCTCGTGCTGGAGTGTTGATACATTTTTATTCCTCAGTGACTGCATAGCAACACACTGTTAGTGAGAAATGGGTCCCTTAGCTGACAATATCCCAGGTGATGCAGGAACTAAGCAGGGATATCAATTAAATGGAAAGTTTTGGTTAAGGCAAAGTTTGGTTAAAGTTATTTGGTCTTGTGTGTATGTGCACGCTTGCGTGCGTGTGTGACAAAGAGCTTCTAATGCTATGCTGCACTGACTGACATGGGCCTTAAATGGTGTCACCAGTGGATGACAGACCGCCTGTCAATGACAAAACTACCATCATCATAGCTATAGTAGGCCCACACAGACACACATACTGTAGAAGGCCAAATTGAGAGGCTGAGCCAAGCTTCAGTCAAATTTTGCACTAGTTCCAAATTGCTTAATTAAACTGGCCTTAAAGTGAATGCTGCTGTCAGTGGAAACTCTTGGATCAATGTCCAGAGTCCTCTCCATTCATTTGTTTGATATTAATCATTCAGAATGGGTCAACATTAACAGTTGAGTAACTAATGAATTTAGAGAGAAAACTGCCAGTTCTCTTCAGGGGATTTAACATTTATGGAGCAATGCTTTGTTCTCCATTATTCATCAAAGTTATTTAGTGTGTATTCCAAATGGCACCGTATTCCCTATAAAGTGCACTACTCTTGACCAAAGCCCTGTCACAGTGTAGAAAGTAGTCGCAGGTTTAGAACTACTGAATTTATTAAAGCACTATATATATATATATATATACAGTTGAAGTCGGAAGTTTACATTCACCTTAGCTAAATACATTTAAACTCAGTTTTTCACAATTCCTAACATTTAATCCTAGTGAAAATTCCCTGTTTTAGGACAGTCTCAAGATCACCACTTTATTTTAAGAATGTGAAATGTCAGAATAATAGTAAAGAGAATGATTTATTTCAGCTTTTATTTTTTTCAGCACATTCCCAGTGGGTCAGAAGTTTACATACACTCAATTAGTATTTGGTAGCATTGACTTTAAATTGTTTAACTTGGGTCAAACATTTTGGATAGCCTTCCACAAGCTTCACACAATAAGTTGGGTGAATTTTGGCCCATTCCTCCTGGCAGAGCTGGTGTAACTGAGTCAGGTTGTAGGCCTCCTTGCTCGCACATGCTTTTTCAGTTCTGCCCACAAATTTTCTATAGGATTGAGGTAAGGGCTTTGTGATGGCCACTTCAATACCTTGACTTTGTTGTCCTTAAGCCATTTTGGAACAAACTTTGGAAGTATGCTTGGGGTCATTGTCCATTTGGAAGACCCATTTGCGACCAAGCTTTAACTTCCTGACTGATGTCTTGAGATGTTGCTTCAATATATCCACATAATATCCCACATGATGCCATCTATTTTGTGAAGTGCACCAGTCCCTCATGCAGCAAAGCATCCCCACAACATGATGATGCCACCCCCACGCTTCACGGTTGGGATGGTGTTCCTCGGGTTGCAAGCCTCCCCCTTTTTCCTTGCTGAGCAGCCTTTCAGCATATGCCGATATAGGACTTGTTTTACTGTGGATATAGATACTTTTGTACCTGTTTCCTACAGATTCTTCACAGGGTCCTTTGCTGTTGTTCTGGGATTGATTTGCACTTTTCACACCAAAGTACGTTCATCTCCAGGAGACAGAATACGTCTCCTTCCTGAGCAGTACCATGACATCATTTTCTGGAATTTTCCAAGCTGTTTAAAGGCACAGTCAACTTAGTGTATGTAAACTTCTGACCCACTGGAATTGTGATACAATGTAAGAGCACAATGTAGATGTCCTAACCGACTTGCAAAAACTATAGTTTGTAAACAAGAAATGTGTGGAGTGGTTGAAAAACAAGTTAAATTGACTCCAACCTAAGTGTAACCTAAGTGTATGTAAACTTCTGACTTTCAACTGTATATACAGTGCAGAGTGGGGATTGAAACCAGGTGTGTGTATTGATGACGAGACAATTGTTGGGGAGCCAAATTGAATTCTTGTGTGACACCCCCATACATAGGATGCCATTTTGTCCACCACCATGTTAGACTCACTTAAAAATAGATCTTACCAGTCTGCTGTACCACATTAACATTTTAAAGGGAAACCATCTCACCTCTAAACCTTGATTTTGCCTTGTCTTCCCATAATGTCTTGTTATTACAGCAAATGAATCAGCTCTTTCAAATGCCTAACTCAGATTGCCTTAAGACAGGCATTGACACAAAATGTAAAACTAAGCTCTACTTCGGCAGCACAGCAGATCTCAGCTAAGGCATTAGCCTTCCTGGCTGACTACTTTGAAAAATTATAGTTTGGTGAAACCCTATGTAATTTGGGGAGATGTTTTTATTCGGTATGTGTGTGACATATCACAAGTGATTTTTTTGGCAGTGGCAGATGTAGCGTAGGTGCTGGTGGTTGGCAACAAGATTACTGTAGCTCACACTACCCACTGGGAAAACACTGGTTGAATCAACGTTGTTTCTACGTCATTTCAAACAAAACATTCAATGTGATTACACTGAATCAATGTGGAAAGCTGATTGGATTTGAAAAAAGTCATCAACTTAACAGAATTTGACCCACATTTGAACCTAAATCCAATGACATGGTGACATTTTTTGTTGATTTCACGTTGAATTCCCGTTAGTTGACAACTCAATCAAAGCAATATTAGACAATGAACTGACGTCTGTGCCAAGTGCGTATGGCGTTTACCTTCCTCAACACTAGAGGTCTCCTCTGGACATTAGAAGCTATAGCTTTTCTGGTCTAATGTTACAGTATAAACAGTATATATACAGTATATTTCACCTTTATTTAACCAGGTAGGCCAGTTGAGAACAAGTTCTCATTTACAACTGCGACCTGGCCAAGATATAGCAAAGCAGTGCGACAAAAAACAACAACACAGAGTTACACATAAACAAACATACAGTCAATAACACAATAGAAAAATATATGTGCAGTGTGTGCAAATGTAGAAGAGTAGGGAGGTAGGCAATAAATAGGCCATAGAGGCCGGAATAATGATAAATTAGCATTAACACTGGAGTGATAGATGTGCAGATGATGATGTGCAAGTAGAGATATTGGAGTGCAAAAGAGCAAGAGGGTGAGTAATAATATGGGGATTAGATAGTTGGGTGTGCTATTTACAGATTGGCTATGTACAGGTACAGTAATCGCTAAGCTGCTCTGACAGCTGATGCTGAAAGATAGAGAGGGAGATATAAGACTCCAGCTTCAGAGATTTTTGAAAATCGTTCCAGTCATTGGTGGCAGAGAACTGGAAGGAAAGGTGGCCAAAGTAAGTGTTGGCTTTGGGGATGACCAGTGCAATATAGCTGCTGGAGCGCGTGCTACGGGTGGGTGTTGCTATGGTGACCAGTGAGCTGAGATAAGGCGGGGCTTTACCTTGCATAGACTTATAAATGACCTGGAGCCAGTGGGTTTGGCGACAGATAGGTAGTGAGGTCCAACCAACGAGATCATACAGGTCGGGGTGGTGGGTAGTATATGGGGCTTTGATGACAAAACAGATGGCACTGTGATAGACTACATCCAGTTTGCTGAGTATAGTGTTGGGGGCTATTTTGTAAATTACATCGCTGAAGTCAAGGATCGGTAGGATAGTCTGTTTTATGAGGGTATAATTGGCGGCATGAGTGAAGGAGGCTTTGTTGTGAAATAGGAACCCGATTCTAGATTTCATTTGGAGATGCTTAATGTGAGTCTGGAAGGAGAGTTTACAGTCTAATCGGGCAGAAATCGTTTGAAGAGCATGCACTTAGTTTTACCAGAATTTAAAAGCAGTTGGAGGCCACATAAGGAGTGTTGTATGGCGATTAGCACAGTGTCCAAAGAAGGGCCAGAAGTATACAGAATGGTGTCGTCTGCATAGAGGTGAATCAGAGAATCACCAGCAGCAAGAACGACATCATTGATATATACAGAGAAAAGAGTCGGCCTGAAAATTGAACCCTGTGGCACCCCCATAGAGACTGCCAGAGGGCCGGACAACAGGCCCTCCAATTTGACACACTGAACTCTGTCTGAGAAGTAGTTGGTGAACCAGGCAGGGCAGTCATTTGAGAAACCAAGGCTATTGAGTCTGCCGATAAGAATGAGGTGATTGACAGAGTCGAAAGCCTTGGCCAGGTCGATGAAGACGGCTGCACAGTACTGTCTTTTTTCGATGGCGGTTATGATATTATTTAGGACTCATGACCAGCTCGGATACCAGACTGCATATTGGAGAAGGTACGGTGAGATTCGAAATGGTCGGTGATCTGTTTATTAACTGGGCTTTCGAAGATTTTAGAAAGGCAGGGCAGGATGAATATATGGCTAAAACAGTTTGGGTCTAGAGTGTTGCCCCCTTTGAAGAGGGGGATGACCGTGGCAGCTTTCCAATCTTGAGGGATCTCAGATGATACGAAAGAGAGGTTGAATAGGCTAGCAATAGGGGTTGCAACAATTTCGGCTGATAATTTTAGAAAGAGAGGGTGCAGATTGTCTAGCCCAGCTGATTTGTAGTGACCCATATTTTTCAGCTTTTTCAGAACATCCGCTGTCTGGATTTGGGTGAAGGAGAAGTGGGGGGGGGGTCAAGTTGCTGCAGGGGGTGCTGAGATGTTGGTCGGGGTACAGGTAGCCAGGTGGAAAGCATGGTCAGTCATGTTGAAATGATCAATTATCGTAGATTTATCGGTGGTGACAGTGTTTCCTAGCCTCAGTGCAGTGGGCAGCTGGGAGGAGGTGCTCTTTTTCTCCATGGACTTTACAGTGTCCCAAAACCTTTTGGAATTAGTGCTACAGGAAGCAAATTTCTGTTTGAAAAAGCTAGCCCTAGCTTTCTTAACGACTGAGTATATTGGTTCCTGAAAAGTTGCATAACGTGGGGGTTGTTCGATGCTAGTGCAGAACTCCACAGGATTTTTTGTGCTGGTCAAGGGCAGTCAATTCTGGGGTGAACCAAGGGCTATATCTATTCTTAGTTCTACATTTTTTGAATGGGGCATGCTTATTTAAGATGGAGAGGAAAGCACTTTTGAAGAGCAACCAGGCATCCTCTACTGACGGGATGAGGTCAATATCCTTTCAGGATACCCCGGCCAGGTCAATTAGAAAGGCCTGCTCACTGAAGTGTTTTGAGAGCATTTGACAGTGATGAGGGGTGGTTGTTTGACCGCAGACCCATTATGGACGCAGGCAATGAGGCAGTGATCACTGAGATCCTGGTTGAAGACGACAGAGGTGTATTTAGAGGGCAGGTTGGTCAGGATGATATCTAAGAGGATGCCCATGGTTATGGGTTTAGGGTTGTACCTGGTAGGTTCCTTGATAGTTTGTGTGAGATTGAGGGAACCTAGCTTAGATTGTAGGATGGCCGGGGTGTTAAGCATGTCCCAGTTTAGGTCAACTAACAGTACGAACTCTGAAGATAGATGGGGGGCGATCAATTCACATATGGTGTCCAGGGCACAGCTGGGGGTGAGAGACTTGAAGAATTGCAGAAGTTACTGCATTATGCAAAATGTCCAAATATAATACTATTGTACAAATATGTCCAAATCATAGAGAGCAGGGCAAGATCTAAAATGCATTGGCATTGGATGTTGGAATGATATACTGTAGATGTATAGGACCTGAGTCATAAAGTCCCTGATATAATGTTACTGAGGATAAAGAGGCAGATACACCACAGAGGATAGAGAACTCTCTAAGGTGGTTTAAGTTAGACATGTTCAATCTGTAGCTGCGTCCTTTTGGCAAGTCAAGGTGAAAGATAATAACAGTGCTGCAGGAACTGCACCTATATGACCACAGACTCATCGGGACAGACATGGAGTTTAAAAGATACAACGCTAATGCTAATGACTCCTCTCTTTCTAAAAACCTAATTTATCCAGCCATTTTACATGATAACCTGCAGCCCTCAAGTCTGGGTCCTACAATTTGCACCAATAGCTAAAAGGTAAAAAGCAGTGTTTTCTGCTGTCTGGCATTCCGTGTTTAATAATTTTTGACTGAGTTTAAATTACCTGTCATAAAGGTGTCAAGGATTTCCCAACCATTTCACTGGTTTCAGGCAGTCGTCTCCCTCTTTATCATCGCTAACACTTTTTCCATTAAGGAGAAAATAGAAAAAGGTATTGCGATGAAAAAAAGTGAATAAAGCACAGTACAGCAGATGAATGCAGCAAGAAACATACAATGGACCATTAAATGTCCCCAAGGACGTTCCATTCTGAATTCATTCTGTTATCGTTTAGGCAAATCTCAAAACGGTAATGTTTTCTTCAATAGCGTTTTTACAATAGGCTACATACTGTAGCAAACTATTGCCTAGTGAATCACTGTTTTTCTTTTCTAGAGAACGGAGTGAAGATGCCATAAAGCAATTAATCAATGACTACTATACACTAATACAACATACTGTGTAGGCTACAATAAATTTCAGTTAACTTCAGGGCGTCTTAAACAAGGCCTTGACATAAGTCTGGTTTCAAAACAGACGCTCTTCTTCCTCTTCATTTCAGTAAGAAACGTGTTGGTTCAACTTTACACAAACAACCTTGTACACTGTGACTTTACTGCAACAAGCTGAACTCTTGAATTATATTTCAAGTAATGTGTGCATTATTACACGCAAACTGTATGTCTAAAATATTGCAAATGTCTTATGTTACAAGTATTTTATTTACATATATATATATATATATATATATATGATACAGCTTGCAGTAATACTGTATGTAAACAGAGTACAGTGAACACTATAAAGGATTAGCTTGGAGGAAAAGACAGATTGTTTACCAGACAATGGACTGTTTTGCATGTAATCAATACAACATTAGCAGGACTGTTTCCCTGTAAGCTGTGGGTGTGATTTATGTACACACATTTCCATATTGATGGACTAGACCAACATTGCTGTTTTGACTAGTCAGCCATTTCGCTGTAAATCAAAATCTCAATTTGTGATGATTTACTGAGCGTTGTAGTGTGCTGAGAAATATTTCCTTGAACTTAGTGTCCTAATTGTTGTCTCTATGTTGTCTTTGTTGCTGTACTGTATTGTACTATAGTTGGGGTTGCAAAGGGAGGGTACATTACTGGAGTCTTTCTGAAGTTTACCAGTAATCTACCAGCCTTTCGGTAACTTTCATGGTTTATTTCGAATTTTACAAGATGACATCTAATGCCTTTTTAGGTACTTCATTGTAAAATATAAAATAGAATGACAAAGCTGTAAAACATTTACATTTACATTTAAGTCATTTAGCAGACGCTCTTATCCAGAGCGACTTACAAATTGGTGCATTCACCTTATGACATCCAGTGGAACAACCACTTTACAATAGTGCATCTAAATATTTTAAGGGGGGAGGGGGTGAGAAGGATTACTTTATCCTATCCTAGGTATTCCTTAAAGAGGTGGGGTTTCAAGTGTCTCCGGAAGGTGGTGATTGACTCCGCTGTCCTGGCGTCGTGAGGGAGTTTGTTCCACCATTGGGGAGCCAGAGCAGCGAACAGTTTTGACTGAGCTGAGCGGGAACTGTACTTCCTCAGTGGTAGGGAGGCGAGCAGGCCAGAGGTGGATGAACGCAGTGCCCTTATTTGGGTGTAGGGCCTGATCAGAGCCTGGAGGTACTGAGGTGCCGTTCCCCTCACAGCTCCGTAGGCAAGCACCATGGTCTTGTAAGCTTCAACTGGAAGCCAGTGGAGAGAGCGGAGGAGCGGGGTGACGTGAGAGAACTTGGGAAGGTTGAACACTAGACGGGCTGCGGCGTTCTGGATGAGTTGTAGGGTTTAATGGCACAGGCAGGGAGCCCAGCCAACAGCGAGTTGCAGTAATCCAGACGGGAGATGACAAGTGCCTGGATTAGGACCTGCGCCGCTTCCTGTGTGAGGCAGGGTCGTACTCTGCGGATGTTGTAGAGCATGAACCTACAGGAACGGGCCACCACCTTGATGTTAGTTGAGAACGACAGTCTGTTGTCCAGGATCACGCCAAGGTTCTTAGCGCTCTGGGAGGAGTACACAATGGAGTTGTCAACCGTGATGGCGAGATCATGGAACGGGCAGTCCTTCCCCGGGAGGAAGAGCAGCTCCGTCTTGCCGAAGTTCAGCTTGAGGTGGTGATCCGTCATCCACACTGATATGTCTGCCAGACATGCAGAGATGCGATTCGCCACCTGGTCATCAGAAGGGGGAAAGGAGAAGATTAATTGTGTGTCGTCTGCATAGCAATGATAGGAGAGACCATGTGAGGTTATGACAGAGCCAAGTGACTTGGTGTTAGGAGAGGGCCTAGAACAGAGCCCTGGGGACACCAGTGGTGAGAGCGCGTGGTGAGGAGACAGATTCTCGCCACGCCACCTGGTAGGAGCGACCTGTCAGGTAGGACGCAATCCAAGCGTGGGCCGCGCCGGAGATGCCCAACTCGGAGAGGGTGGAGAGGAGGATCTGATGGTTCACAGTATCGAAGGCAGCCGATAGGTCTAGAAGGATGAGAGCAGAGGAGAGAGAGTTAGCTTTAGCGGTGCGGAGCGCCTCCGTGATACAGAGAAGAGCAGTCTCAGTTGAATGACTAGTCTTGAAACCTGACTGATTTGGATCAAGAAGGTCATTCTGAGAGAGATAGCGGGAGAGCTGACCAAGGACGGCACGTTCAAGAGTTTTGGAGAGAAAAGAAAGAAGGGATACTGGTCTGTAGTTGTTGACATCGGAGGGATCGAGTGTAGGTTTTTTCAGAAGGGGTGCAACTCTCGCTCTCTTGAAGACGGAAGGGACGTAGCCAGCGGTCAGGGATAAGTTGATGAGCGAGGTGAGGTAAGGGAGAAGGTCTCCGGAAATGGTCTGGAGAAGAGAGGAGGGGATAGGGTCGAGCGGGCAGGTTGTTGGGCGGCCGGCCGTCACAAGACGCGAGATTTCATCTGGAGAGAGAGGGGAGAAAGAGGTCAGAGCACAGGGTAGGGCAGTGTGAGCAGAACCAGCGGTGTTGTTTGACTTAGCAAACGAGGATCGGAACCTTCTTTTCAAAATGGTTGAAGTCATCTGCAGAGAGGGAGGAGGGGGGGGGAGGGGGAGGAGGATTCAGGAGGGAGGAGAATGTGGCAAAGAGCTTCCTAGGGTTAGAGGCAGATGCTTGGAATTTAGAGTGGTAGAAAGTGGCTTTAGCAGCAGAGACAGAGGAGGAAAATGTAGAGAGGAGGGAGTGAAAGGATGCCAGGTCCGCAGGGAGGCGAGTTTTCCTCCATTTCCGCTCAGCCTTCCGGAGCCCTGTTCTGTGAGCTCGCATTGAGTCGTCAAGCCACGGAGCGGGAGGGGAGGACCGAGCCGGCCTGGAAGATAGGGGACATAGAGAGTCAAAGGATGCAGAAAGGGAGGAGAGGAGGGTTGAGGAGGCAGAATCAGGAGATAGGTTGGAGAAGGTTTGAGCAGAGGGAAGAGATGATAGGATGGAAGAGGAGAGAGTAGCGGGGGGAGAGGGAGCGAAGGTTCCCTTTGCGCGATACCATCCGAGTAGGGGCAGTGTGGGAAGTGTTGGATGAGAGCGAGAGGGAAAAGGATACAAGGTAGTGGTCGGAGACTTGGAGGGGAGTTGCAATGAGGTTAGTGGAAGAACAGCATCTAGTAAAGATGAGGTCGAGCGTATTGCCTGCCTTGTGAGTAGGGGGAAGGTGAGAGGGTGAGGTCAAAAGAGGAGAGAGTGGAAAGAAGGAGGCAGAGAGGAATGAGTCAAAGGTAGACGTGGGGAGGTTAAAGTCGCCCAGAACTGTGAGAGGTGAGCCGTCCTCAGGAAAGGAGCTTATCAAGGCATCAAGCTCATTGATGAACTCTCCGAGGGGACCTGGAGGGCGATAAATGATAAGGATGTTAAGCTTGAAAGGGCTGGTAACTGTGACAGCATGAAATTCAAAGGAGGCGATAGACAGATGGGTAAGGGGAGAAAGAGAGAATGACCACATGGGAGAGATAAGGATCCCTATGCCACCACCCCGCTGACCAGAAGCTCTCGGGGTGTGCGAGAACACGTGGGCGGACGAAGAGAGAGCAGTAGGAGTAGCAGTGTTATCTGTGGTGATCCATGTTTCTGTCAGTGCCAAGAAGTCGAGGGACTGGAGGGAGGCATAGGCTGAGATGAACTCTGCCTTGTTGGCTGCAGAAAACATTATCCTAAATATAAACCATCAACTTAGTGAACACCATTGGTGTTTAATATGAGGGTTTCAGCATTACAAATCCTTTATATATTTATGATACACAATGTTATTTATTCTACAATGCCAATATGTATTTGCTGTCAATGTTTTGTCCTCAAACTAGTGGCAGTTGTGAAATAAGTCAATAGTTGGAAGAGTTGCAGAGTTAATTGAAAATAATGCCACTGTTGATATTTTTATTTTACTGAACAAAAATATAAATGCAACATGTTTCATGAGCTGAAATAAAAGATCCCAGAAATGTTACATACGCACAAAAATAATTTATCTCAAATGTTGTGCACAAATTTGTTTACATCCCTGTTAGTGAGCATTTCTCCTTTGCCAAGATAATCCATCCACCTGAAAGGTGTGGCATATCAAGAAGCTGATTAAACAGCATGATCATTACACAGGTACACCTTGTGCTGGGGACAATAAAAGGCCACTCTAAAATGTCCAGTTTGGTCACACAACACAATGCTACAGATGTCTCAAGTTTTGAGGGAGCATGCAATTGCCATGCTGACTGGAGGAATGTCCACCAGAGCTTTTGCTAGATAATTTAATGTTAATTTTTATACCAAAAGCAGCCTCCAACGTCGTTTTAGAGAATTTGGCAGTACGTCCAACTGGCCTCAAAACCGCAGACCATGTACGTGTAACCATGCCAGTCCAGGACCCCCACATCCAGCTTTTCCACCTGCGGGATCGTCTGAGACCAGCCACACGGACAACTGATAAAACTGAGGAGTATTTCTGTCTGTAATAAAGACCTTTTGTGTTAAAAACATATTCTGATTGGCTGGGAATGACTCCCCAGTGGGTGGAACTGGCTCCCAAGTGGGTGGGCCTATGCCCTCCCAGGCCCACTCGTGGATGCGCCCCTGTTCAGTCACGTGAAATCCATAGATTAGGGCCTAATGGTTTTATTTTAATTGACTGATTGCCTTATATGAACTGTAACTCTGTAAAATCGTTGAAATTATTACATGTTGCATTTATACATTCGTTGAATATAATTAGACCATATGTTTCAAAACAAAATAGTCTATCTATTACACTCATGGACAATATGGACACATACAGTATATACAAATACTATATATTAATACATATAAAAAGTTATTCAAGTATAAATGACCAAAGATACCATAGATTGATTTTGTGTTAATTACCAAAATTATAGAAGGTTCCATAGCTTTGGTAAATTGCCAGTAGCTATTTAACCCTAACTGGGGTACAATAAAACATATCACAAACGACAAATGACAAATCAGAAGAATCTCTGCACACTGAGAATTTTATGAAGGAACTCCGGATGAAGAAACCCTGGACAATAACGAGTGCTACACACTGTATGAATGTGAAAGAAGAATTCACTATCTGGACACAGTAATGTTGTGATGGACAGAATACAGCATCCAGAGTCCAGCATAACATGAAACATGATGTCCCAAGTAGGTTAACAGACATGATGGTCCCTCATAGACCTGGAGCACGGAACTCAGACATACAGGCATGCACACATGCATATACACACACACACCCAAAATCTAGAAACAGGAATATATTTTGAGAACGTTAGGGATAAAATATATCCCTCCGGTAAATAATGCTAAGGATTGAGTGAATCAAATAAATTATATATAGTCATAGCCTGAATTAATGGTATCGGCAATAATATTTCTAAAATTATATTGTTATGTAATGTTAATCAAAAGGATCACCACTGTGCATGGTTCTAACTTTATTCCAGCTTTTTCACTGTTTCAGTAGTGACACATTTAGTGGGGTGGTAAGGAATTCAGGTAAATATTTCAAATAAGCAATACAAATCAAGTGGGTGAGTAGTATATACAATGAGTTTACAGAACATTAGGAACACCTTCCTACTATTGAGTTGCACTCCCTTTTGCCCTCAGAACAGCCTCAATTCCTAAGGTACGGACTCTACAAGGTGTCAAAAGCATTCTCCAGGGATGCTGGCCAATGCCTCCCACAGTTGTGAAATAACATATATGGAATCTAAAAAAGTGTTAAACAAATTCAAATATGTTTTACATTTGAGATTTGTCAAAGTAGCCACCCTTTGCCCTGATGACAGCTTTGCACACTCTTGGCATTCTCTCAATCAGCTTCACGAGGAATGCTTTTCCAACAGTCTTGAAGGAGTTCCCACATACGCTGAGCACTTGTTGACTGCTTTTCCTGCACTCTGCGGTACAACTCATCCCAAACCATCTCAATTCCATCTCAGCACTCCATCACTCTACTTGGTCAAATAGCCCTTACACAGACTGTAGGTCTAGATGGGATGGCGTATCGCTGCAGAATGCTGTGGTAGCCATGCTGGTTAAGTGTGCCTTGAATTCTAAGTAAATCACAGACAGTGTCACCAGCAAAGCACCCCCGCACCATAACACCTCCTCCTCCATGCTTCACGGTGGAACCACACATGTGGAAATCATCCATTCACCTACTCTGCGTCTCACAAAGACACAGCGGTTGGAACCAAATATCTCAAGTCTGGACTCCTCAGACCAAAGGACAGATTTCCACAGGTCAAATGTCCATTGCTCGTGTTTCTTGGCCCAAGCAACTCTATTATTATTATTGATGTCCTTTAGTAGTGGTTCTTTGCAGAATTTCAACCATGGAGGCCTGATTCATGCAGTCTCCTCCGAACAGTTGATGTTCAGATGTGTCTGTTATTTGAACTCTTTGAAGCATTTATTTGGGTTGCAATCTGCAGTTAACTCAATGAACTTAATGAACTTATCCTCTGCAGTAGAGGTAACTCTGGGTCTTCCTTTCCTGTAGCGGTCCTAGTGAGAGCCAGTGTCATCATACACTTGATGGTTTTTGCGACTGCACTTGAAGAGACTTTAAAGGTTCTTGACATTTTCCAGATTGACCGACCTTCGTGTCTTAAAGTAATGATGGACTGTCGTTTCTCTTTGCTTATTTGAGCTGTTCTTGCCATAATATGGACTTAATCTTTACCAAATCGCTCTATCTTCTGTATACATTTACATTACATTTAAGTCATTTAGCAGACGCTCTTATCCAGAGCGACTTACAAATTGGTGCATTCACCTTATGACATCCAGTGGGACAGTCACTTAACAATAGTGCATCTAAAACTTAGGGGGTGGGGTGAGAGGATTACTTAACCTATCCTAGGTATTCCTTAAAGAGGTGGGGTTTCAGGTGTCTCCGGAAGGTGGTGATTGACTCCGCTGTCCTGGCGTCGTGAGGGAGTTTGTTCCACCATTCAGCGAACAGTTTTGACTGGGCTGAGCGGGAGCTGTACTTCCTCAGTGGTAGGGAGGCGAGCAGGCCACGCAGTGCCCTTGTTTGGGTGTAGGGCCTGATCAGAGCCTGGAGGTACTGAGGTGCCGTTCCCCTCACAGCTCCGTAGGCAAGCACCATGGTCTACCTCCCCTACCTTGTCACAACATAACTGATTGGCTCAAAAGCATCAAGAAGGAAATAAATTCCACAAAATAACTTTTAACAAGGCACACCTGTTAATTGAATCGTGTTCCAGGTGACTACCTCATGAAGCTGAGAGAATGCCAAGAGTGTGAAAAGCTGTCATCAAGGCAAAGGGTGGCTACTTTGAAGAATCTCAAATATAAAATATATTCAGATTTGTTTAACACTTTTTTGGTTACTACATGATTCCATATTTGTTTTTTCATAGTCTTGATGTCTTCACAATCATTCTTCAATTTAGAAAATAGTATAAAAAAAGAAAAACCCTCGAATGAGTAGGTGTGTCCAAACTTTTGACTGGTACTGTATATGGCTACAAGGTAGATGAGAGAGAGGTGAATGAATGAGGGAGGAAGGGTGGAAGAGAGAGAGCGAGGAAAAGAGAAAGAGATTTCGTAGATAAAAATAAACTCCCCTAGCACTGATGTAAAAACTTGATCATTGGCACCCAGTCTTAGAGAAGCGGAAACATGCAGGGGCGCCGCAAGGGATTTTGGGCCCCATGAAAAGATATCACATTGGCCCCCACCACCACAGGCCACACCAACCCTGCGCAATTGCTGTAACCACACACCTCCAGTACCCAATCGACCCATTCAAAGCTTTAAATAACTCTATCTTTGCAGGCTTGCAACTCTCTTGTATTCCAATAGTTACTGTATGATATTTACTGACAGTGAGCTGTGAAAATATAACACTGTGCAGACATGCATGCAACATTCTGCATACAGTGGAATTCACTATTTGATGCAAGACTGATACCCTCTATAAGAAATGTGCTTAAGGCCGTCTTTTACAGTCCAAATGTAATTTTAATGTTAAAATTCTTGAATGGAAAATTCTCTTAACATGAATGAATAACTTAAATAAATATAACTTAAATATACATTAGCCTCTTCAATTAAAATAAATTAACATTATCATCTATAGAATGACATAACAAACAAAATAATAAAATCAGCAGCAGATTTTTGAACTAAGTATACATACCAACTAGAAAATAAGCAGCTGTAAAAGTGGAAATGAAAAATGGAAAACAAAATGGAAATGGAAATGAAACAGCCTGATGGTGGCGCTAGAGGACAGGTCAAGTGGTCAACAAATCAATAGGTTTCTTCCACTTGGGGTCTTGATTGTGCACAACAAATATTATGGCAATCCAGCCATTACTTTGAGATATATCTTGTTCTCAGTCTGTTCTCAGTCTTGTTCTCATCCTGTGGGCATCATGTGTGCTGTGATCCAATATCCATATCCATGCCATTTAACAGTTATCACTGGCCCTTGCTCAGCGTTACTCACCAAGAGCCCAGCGCCGAGACTTCATGCTAGAAAAGTCACTGATCAAGTCTCTGAGGTCCAGCTTTCTAGCTAACTGACTTTCAATGGACAGTATGGCAAGACTGCAAAGCCTGTCCTGGGACATAGTGGACCTCAAATAGTTTTTTATTCGTTTTATCTCACTGAAAGCTCTCGCCACTAGGAACTGTCACAGGCAGTGTGCAAAATATAGGTAAAGCAATGCACAATTCTCCAAAAATGGCTTGCAGCTGCATTTTACAAATTGCATTCAGGAGACTAAGAGGGGACAAGTTAGGGGGGAAAGTGACAGCATATACTGTGTTCAGGTGTCTTACTTCATTATGAAACTCAGGTGTAAGATCTCTGGAATACGTCATGATCAGTGGTTGCTACACAGAAGGGACTTTATCCTCACTAATCTGACCAACTTTCAGAACAGCAGAAAATTATTCTACAATTTTTGCAGTGGTGTGGAACCTAGTGTCCAAGTCACTGATGTTGTCCAAAGCAGTAAAACACACTGTGTTCTGAAACACTGTTGCTGCACTGTCCTGAGCTGTCTCCTCTTGAGAGGTGTCATCATGGAATCTCTTCCTTTTCCTCTAGCGGCTGTGTTCCTTGCTAAATGTAGGTGCAATGTCCATTTGCGTAGAGAAAACTCAAAGAACAAAACAAATCAAGCGCACAACAGAACCATGCCGCTCAAAATAGTGCTCGCAGGCAACTATACCTAGACGAGATCCCACAAAGCACAATGGGGAAATGGCTACCTAAATATGATCCCCAATCAGAGACAACAATAAACAGCTGCCTCTGATTGGGAACCATACCAGGCCAACATAGAAATATAATTCCCCTAGATAACCCACCCTTAATCACACCCCGACCTAACCAACATAGAGAATAAACAGCTCTCTATGGTCGGGGCGTGACACTGATATTGGCTGCAACTGTGTCAAGTGAGATTTTTCCTGACTGGAGAATCACATTCCTGTCCTCAAGGCATTGCAGTAACTGCAATTCTACCGACAATGACATGACATGTCATTCAACACAATGCTGCTCACCTCCTTCTTCAGTTGGGAGTAGGGTTGGTTCAGGGGTATCGGGATGGGGAGGCAGGGCTGCTGAGCCTGAAGCTGTATCTGGAGGGCCTGGCACCGGGCAGGGGCAGGAACAACTGATTTAGTATGCATAGCTTGCTAAAAGTTTGTCTGCATTGATTGATTGTCGGCTAAAAAAGGAGCGAAATGTAAACACTCAAGATATTAAGTAACTAATATTAGTGGAGCAAAAGTAGGGGGCCAATACAGAGGCTCTCTTGATGTTTACTTTTTGCTAAAAACAAGAAAAGAAAAGAAAACATTAGTTTTATTAGTGCATTGTAAATAAAATATTATATTAATGATGATAGGTTAATAATTTAATAAAGAAAAAATTGACTTCATTAGGGCCCCTGTCAGTCTCAGACCGATAGAATCGTCCTAACTTTTCCCCCCATACGGCGCCCCTGGAAGCAGGCATAGGGGAGAGAAGAGAAGGAGAAGAGAAGTCCACAGATAAAACAAGGCTGGGTTTCAAAGATCACAGGCAGGGGGATGTACAGTATAAGTGGCAGGGTTTGAATCAGGACTGTATACACAATGTATGTGGCATATTATTACAGAAGCATCACAAACCATATCACAGGATCATGAACTGGATCTCAAACCAGTTCAGAGTTGCATCCTGAAATTGCTCCTTTGGTCTTCAAGGTGTTAGCTAAGTGGTTCAGAACATTTTCCCAGACAGGGTTGCGGGCTGGCTGACTGGCTGGGTAGCTTACTGTAGTAGCCTACTGTACCCCAGAGCGGGATTGTTATGGGGCCTTATAGGATTACACTAGATCCCTCAGCACGATCCCCCACAGGATTACAGGGCTCTGGGTCAGTGGCTACAAGTGGTGTTATGTTGTGTGGTGGTCCAACAAACTTAGAGGAATATGAGGAGATGAGTGCTGAGGAAGCCGTGTGTGAGGCAGGCTTTTAGAGGAGGGCCTAGGAGGCAGTCTAAGGGCAATGGGTCATTGCCTACACATGGTGTTTGTGTTGGTGTGGTGTTCCACATTTGGATGAGTGTGAGAAGAGAGGAGGACCTGAGGAGGCTGTGTGAGAGGAGAGGAAGGCACGAGAGGCAGACAAAGGCATAGGAGTGTAAGGAGAAGAGAGAGCAGACTGAGGAAACCGTGTGTGTGAGATGCAGGCTTTGGAGAAGAGGGCCTGGGAGGCAGAGTGAGGAAGTCGTACCGCGTGAGAGCCGAGGCACGGAGGCATGCTTTTAATAAAGGAGGAGGCAGATGGCCCACATTAAAAGCAGAGGGCCCTTGTGACAGTCCTCAACAGCCCCGCTGAGAACAGGGTAATTAAATGAGGAATTTAATCGGATTCCTCAAATTAAATGTCCAGCTGGATACGTACTCCCAGACCCCTGCTGATTTCCACCTTTTCTGTCTCTGTGGATGCGTCCCAAATTGCACACTATTCCCTATGAGCACTTGTCAAAAGTAGTGCACTATGTAGGAAATATGGTACCAACTGGGACACAGCCTCTCTGTCTGTGGTGCTGTGGAGTTGGGGTGTGTCACACTGTGCCTCACAGACCTCTCTGATCAATACCCACTCATACCTGATTATAGTCAGGGTGATAATTGCTGCTAAAGTATTCCATTCACAGCTCTGACAGTGGGAGTCTGGGAAAGGAAGGGACCATCACACTATGGGGTCTCCTGGGGGTCATATTCATAATCGGTTCTGGGTGGGTGGGAAAAAGCACAAAATCACCACCATGAAACAATACGCTCTCTCTGCAAGATGTAACAGTACAGTAGGAATGATGATTATGTGTATAGTAATACAACGAATGAGGTCTGTTTGAATTACCCAGTATTCTTCAATCCCCATAGGAATTTGGTATTGAGGACAGTGTAGACCATGTCAGGCAAGACAGCAGGGTCAAGTGCATTGCAGTGTGTAAATGAATTGTGATATCAATGATTTAACTGATTTTGGAATTAATTTCAAGATTGCAAACGTCATTACTAAGCAAACTAGATGACACAGACGGCAGAATAATATTAGCTCTGATGGAAGCCAAACATATTATGCATGTGATCACTTTGTTCTAAATATACACATTTGGAAAATGAGTGTGCATCGGTTCAACCAACAATATTAATTATCCTGGCCTTATTTGTCATGTTTTGTCATTGGTTATCATGTCTTGTCTCTGTGCTTCCCTTCTATTCGTTTCCCTCTGCTGGTCTTATTAGGTTCTTTCCCTCTTTCTATCCCTCTCTTCCCCTCCCTCTCTCCCTCTCTCGCTCTCTCTCTCTATCGTTCCGTTCCTGCTCCCAGCTGTTCCTCATTCTCCTAACTACCTCCTAACTACTACTCATTCTCCTAACTACCTCATTTACTCTTTTCACACCTGTCCCCTATTTTGCCCTCTGATTAGAGCCCCTATTTCTCCCTCTGTTTTCCGCTTCTGTTCTTGTCGGATCCTTGTATGATGTTCGCTGTTCTGTGTCCTTGTCTCGCCCTGTCGTGTTTTACCTTCTTCAGATGCTGCGTGTGAGCAGGTGTCTAGGTCTGCTACGGTCGGTGCCTTCCCGAAGCAACCTGCAGTCTATGGTCGAGTCTCCAGTCAGTCCTCTCTACTGACGAGTGGATTTCAGTTTTCCTGTTTTGTTTTCACCTTGATATATCCAGGATTATCACTTTTGTCAAATACTGGAATAAAGACTCTATTTTCGTTAAGTCGCTTTTGGGTCCTCATTCACCTGCATAACATTATTGTTACCGCTGTAGCCATTAGCTCACTATTTTGACAATCAGCTAAATTACAAACACACAATTTTTACAAATGTACATAGTGTGTGACGCATGCTGAACGCTGGAACAAGAGTGAACTTGGTTTGTTGTTTCTGAAAGTTTCTTAAAAACTATTCTTGAAAAAAAATTGATAGTAGCCTAACTGTTTTGGATCCCGCGACGAGGTTAGACTCAGTTGCTGCAACCGCTACTATGTGCCTAACCCTAAATTCTGAAGAGCTGATGCTTAGCAAAGCAGCTAGTCTAACTGCTAGCTATCAAGCTAGCCAGGCTTGTAAGCTATTTAAATCCCTGCTATTTGTTGGTGTTTCCATCATTTCTGAGAGCTGTGCTGGCTGGAATTGTGTGAAGTACCAGCGTTCACCAGCTACCATCATTCCACCCAAAGATGGTTGGAGTAATGGAGAGGACAGTGTCTCGCTGTCACAGGTGTGTCATCTTTTAAATCAACAATAAGATGTCTACAAGCAATTGTTATAGCAACATGAAAATAGCTTCAATACGTGTCCAAATACTGGTGGACAACTAACAAAATGATGGACGATCTGACCAGAGAGGTCCAAGACCTTAAGAACAGTTTGCAGTTCTCCCAGGGTGAGGTGGATGAAAAAGAACAAGATGGCTGTTCTGGAGAGAACCAAGAACTTGAGAGGAACCAACATCTTTCTAAACAAGGACTTCTCTGAAGCTGTGTGCAAGTGTCTGAAAAAACCTTGCAAACCTATGAAAGCTGCCAGAGAGCGTGCGGACATTGTCCACCTTCCCTCTCAAAAGACTGGGAGGAGTGAGAGAGCCAAGCTTCCTGGTCAGTAGCTTCAGCCCAACATCACATATACACTGAGTATACAAAATGATAAGAACACCTGCTTTTCCAATGACATAGACTGACCAGGTGAATCGAGGTGAAAGCTATGGTTGTTGTCCTGGCACCACACTGCCAGTTCTCTGACCTCCTCCCTATAGGTTGTCTCATCATTGTCGGTGATCAGGCCTTCAACTGTTGTGTCGTCAGCAAATTTAATGATGGTGTTGGAGTCGTGTTTGGCCATGCAGTCGTGGGTGAACAGGGAGTACAGGAGGGTACTAAGTACACACCCCTGAGGGGCCCCAGTATTGAGGATTAGCAGACATGTTGTTGCCTACCCTGGGGGCAGCCCGTCAGGAAGTCCAGGATCCAGGGGGAGGTGTTTAGTCCCAGGGTCCTTAGCTGAGTGATGAGCTTCGTGGGCACTATAATGTTGAACGCTGAGCTGTAGTCAATGAACAGCATTCTCACATAGGTGTTCCCTTTGTCCAGGTGAGAAAAAGGGTAGTGTGGAGTGCGATTGAGATTGCGTCATCTGTGGATCTGTTGGGGCGGTATGCGTATTGGAGTGGGTCTAGGGTATCTGGGAGGATGCTGTTGATGTGAGCCATGACCAGCCTTTCAAAGCACTTCATGGCTACCGAAGTGAATGCTACGGGACGGTAATCATTTAGGCAGGTTACCTTCGCTTCCTTGGGCACAGGGACTATGGTGGCCTGCTTGAAACATGTAGGTACGACAGATTCAGTCAGGGAGAGGTTGAAAATGTCAGTGAAGATACTTGCCAGTTGGTCCGCGCATGCTTTGAGTACACGTCTTGGTAAACCATCTGGCCCCGCAGCTTTGTGAATGTTGACCTGTTTAAAGATCTTGCTCACATCGGCAACCGAGAGCATTATCACACAGTCGTCCAGAACAGCTGGTGCTCTCGTGCATGCTTCAGTGTTGCTTGCCTCGAAGCGAGCATAAAAGGCATTTAGCTCATCTGCTAGACTCGCGTCACTGGGCAGCCCGCACCTGGGTTTCTCTTTGTAGTCCATAATAGTTATCAAGCCCTGTCACATCTGACGAGCGTCAGAGCTGGTGTAGTAGGATTCAATCTTAATCCTGTATTGACGCTTTAGCAACTAGCTGTCCTCTTAAGAGGAAACTTCTAACTGTGACAAAAGCCTGTAATATGACTCAGGTTATCACTCAACCATCCAATCAATCAATCAATCAATCAATCAATCAATCAATCAATCAATCAATCAAATGTATTTATAAAGCCCTTTTTATATCAGCCGATGTCACAAAGTGCTATACAGAAACGCAGCCTAAAACCCCAAACAGCAAGCAATGCAGATGTAGTAGCACGGTGGGTTGGAAAAACTCCCAAGAAAGGCAGGAACTTATGAAGAAACCTAGAGAGGAACCAGGCTCTGAGATGTTCAAATGTTCATTGATGACCAGCAGGGTCAAATAATAATAATAATCACAGTAGTTGTAGAGCGTACAACAGGTCAGCACCTCAGGAGTAAATGTCAGTTGGCTTTTCATAGCCGATCATTCAGAGTTAGAGACAGCAGGTGCAATAGAGAGAGAGAGAGTCAAAAACAGCTGGTCTTGGAGGTAGCATGTCCGGTGAACAGGTCAGGGTTCCATAGCCACAGGCAGAACAGTTGAAACTGGAGCAGCAGCATGACCAGGTGGACTGGGGACAGCAAGGAGTCATCAGGCCAGGTAGTCCTGAGGCATGGTCCCAGGGCTCAGGTCCTGGGGGAGGGAGAGGGAGAGGGAGAGGGAGAGGGAGAGGGAGAGGGAGAGGGAGAGGGAGAGGGAGAGGGAGAGGGAGAGGGAGAGGGAGAGGGAGAGGGAGAGGGATAGAATTAGAGGGAGCATACTGAAATTCACACAGGACACCGGATAAGACAGGATAAAAACCCCAGATATAACAGACTGACCCTAGCCCCCGACACGTAAACCTTTGCAGCATAAATACTGGAGGCTGAGACAGGAGAAGTCGGGAGACACTGTGGCCCCATCCGACAATACCCCCGGACAGGGCCAACCATGCGGGATATAACCCCATCCACCTTGCCAAAGCACAGCCCCCACACCACTAGAGAGGTATCTTCAAACAACCAACTTACTACCCTGAGACAAGGCTGTTGTGTTGGATATGTGACATCCACTTGTATTTATCATCTCTTCAGAGCTTTCCTCCAAAGCAATATCAGTTCCCATTGGCTGTATTGACCATAACACAGTGGCAATAACAACGAAAGCCAAACCGCCAAAGGTAATTTATAAGAGACCATACAAAGAAATTATCAGGACTCCTTTGTGAATCCAGATGCAGCACTGGAAGTATTTGTAAAATGAATCATGCCAATAATTGACAAGTATGCACCTGTTAAGAAATAACTGTGAGAACTATTAGAGCCTTCTGGATTGAGATGAATTGAAAAATTGTGTGGTTCAAATAAATTATGTAAAAGAGGTGGCAAACAAGTTAGGCTCAGCTGATTGGTCGACAATCTGTAAATTGAGAAATTTTATGACTAAACATAACACATAAGAATACATTATAATACCAAACCAAGATAAATGACCCAAAATGCAATGGAAGAAGACTTTATATAATAATGGGCAGAAAACGCAATTCATCTCCATCGTTCATTGAAGTTGATGAGTCATTTATTTAAAAAAAACATTTGATATTGCCAATCATTTCAATGACTATTTCACTAGTAAAGTGGAATATCTAAGAAGTGAAATGACAACATTGAAACATGAACAATCATATTTTTGAAAAATATATATAATAATGAAAGAGAAGCATTGCTGTTTTGAATTTGGTCAAGTTAGTGTGGGAGCGGTGAAAATACTATTGTTATCCATCAATAATGATAAGCCACCAGTTATAGACAACCTTGATGGGAAACTATTGACAATTGTAGCAGACTATATTGCCACCCCTATTTGCGATATCATTAAACAAAGCCTAAAGGAGTGTGTGTGTCCACAGGCATGGAAGGATCTAAAGTAATTCCACAGCCTAAAAATAGTAAAGCATCCTTTGCTGGCTGTTAACAGCCGCCCAATCAGTTTGCTGCCTGCTCTTAGTAAACTGATGGAGAGAATTGTGTCTGACCAAATACAATGCTATTTGTCAGAGAACAAGTTAACCACTGACATTCAGCATGTATATAGAGAAGGGCACTCAACTTGTGCTGCACTGACTAAGATGACTGATGATTGGATAAATGGATAATAAGAGCTGTATTTTTAGATTTCAGTGCAGCCTTTGATGTTATTGATCATAAATTGTTAATGAAAAAACTATCTTGCTATGGCTTTACATCACCTGCATGCCAGTCCTTCCTGGTTGAGGGTTGACAAGAGATGTCATGGTTCTCTTCTACGGTAGTATGTGTATCATCCATTCCAATGGCTTCTGGTTTAGCTGTTATAAATTGTCCCTCTAGTGGGCAAAGTTTGCACATTATTCAGTAGACCTACATTTTGGTGTGTTTCGTCGGGCTGTGTTTACACAGGCAGCCCAATTATTTTAATTGTATTTTTTACATTAATTGGTCTTTTGAGGAATCACATCAGATGTTTTCACATCAGATCTTTCTCAGAGCTGATCCGATTGGTCAAAAAAACAAGAAGTGAAAAAAATATCAGATATGACAGTGGTGGAAAAAGTACCCAATTGTCATAATAATTGAGTAAAAGTAAAGATACCTTAATAGAAAATGACTCTAGTAAAAGTGAAAGTCACCCAGGAAACTTCTACTTGAGTAAAAGTCTAAAAGTATTTGGTTTAAAATATACTTTAAGTATCAAAAGTAAATGTAATTGCTAAAATATAGTTAAGTATCAAAAGTAAAAGTATAAACCATTTAAAATTCCTCATATTATGCAAATAAGACGGCACCATTTTCATGTTTTTTTAAAATTTACAGATAGCTAGGGGCACACTCCAATATTCAGACATAATTTACAAACGAAGCATGTGTGCTTAGGGAGTTTTGTGAGTTCACCAGATCAGAAGCAGTAGGGATGACCAGGGATGTTCTGTTGATAAGTGCGTGAATTGGACCATTTTCCTGTCCTACTAAGCATTCAAAATGTAACGAGTACTTTGGGGTGTCAAGGAAAATGTTTGGAGAAAAAAGTACAATATTTTCTTAAAGGAATGTAGTGAAGTAAAAGTAGTCAAAAATATAAATGTAAAGTACAGATACCCCCAAAAAACTATCTTAGTACTTTACAGTATTTTAACTTAAGTACTATACCCCACTGAGAATTGGGCTGCCTGGGTAAACGCAGTCTACAAGTAGCATACATTAGTAGGTGGAATAAATAACGTACTGTGTTCAGATTCTAGCCTAAAGCCAAAGATGTCCATAAATAACGTTTTAAAAAAATATTTTTTTATTCAAAACTATTGACAACCCCATGTCCGTTATGGATATGTAGCATAGACAACAAGCAATTTATGGACATAATCGATATGATCCTAAACAAGCATATGTTTGTTAAAGTAGATTTATATAATCACCCACTCAACTGACAGAGCCTGTTTTATGCTGTAGTGAAATATAAAAACTTGACACAATGTGTTGTTGCTGCTGTAGGCTTTTTAGAGCGTTAAAGCTTTCCTTCGGCGCTAGGATCCAGCGTCCTGAGCTCAGATTTTACCTCCCGCCCCATGCAGCTCGCTGTATTCTACACCGTCCGCCAGAACACTCACATGCATGCCGCTACTTCCTGGATGGAAGAATGGAACCAAAGACAGTTCGGTACGTTTAGAAAGTCTGTGATGGAACGCTTCCAGCACTGCCTTTGCAACATTCTCTCTACATTCATAAGTGGCGCCGCGGGTCGCCGCTGAATGGACGAACATAATCAGTAGCCTATTCTTCGACCATTTTTTCCCTCAAGTTGACGAAATTGAGTCGGGCTCGTTGACTTTCACCTCTATGATTCACTTTGGGAATGTAGAAAGAAAGCTTGGATGCATGTGGCGGACTGTGACAAAACTATTTTTCTGCGGTTCACAGCCATAGATATTCCTTGAAACAGATGCTTAATTGACTTCAAGTGAATTGCCATCAAACTACGCTCCATCTGACACTACAGTTGGGTTTGTGCCCTATGTGCTAACGTCTGTTTTCTACAATCAAGTTTATGTAATTTTGTAGACCTCAAACTTTGTCACCCGTTGCCTTCTTGTTGCTCTCGATGAGTATTTTGACATGCGGAGAATACTGGAACCGAGTCACTGGTGGACCTTATTCATCATTTGTTCAGCCTTGGCCGTGTTTACCGACTGTCATCCTGGTAAGTCGTTGCATTGTTTGCAATATTGTAAACTATTTGTTCACTGCAGTGTGTGTCGTGCTTATATAGGCAACAATGTTCATCTATATTTGTATTAAAATCAAGACCAGGGAAATAACATTTCCAATTTTGCTCTGATCACGAAAATATAACAGGACGAGAAGACTTGCTGCTGCTAGCTACTGCCGCATGGAAGATGAGATATTCATCCTACATAAATACATAAGTGATTCCTCACGAAACCCAGACAAAAAAATACCATGATTTTGGGGGTTTTCATGAAATGTAATCCATAGTATAGTCATTTGCAGCAAGGAGTGTTGACATATATTTGACATTTGTATCTAATTGCATAATTGAGAAATAATTGATCAAAATTGCCATATTTTTTACATTTTGGATAAATATGTCATAAATGAATTGTGTATTAAGTATTTATTACAGCCTGATTAATCAGACTGCTACAGATGAAACATTATGGACTGGTGTCTAAATAGTTGGCGAAAAAATACTTTCCTGTGGATATTTTGTCTCAAATTACTCTACCGGTGAACCACAAAGACAACCAAACCAGTAGAGTAAGTTTAAATGTCAGTTATTCAACATTTTGTCTTGAAAGGAACATTTACAGGATTTTGCAGGGATTACTTTCAGGCTGTATATACCAATGAATTGTGTATTACAGTCTGATTAATCAGACTACATCTGTAGGTGCTACAAAGCAAACATTGCTGTCATATGAAGCTTTACCTCTTGCTCTGTAATATGAGTAGTATTTTGATTTCAATAACTTTTTTTTTCCATTCCTGAAAATCTATTTTTTGATTTGGCAATTAAAAAGATATATATTGTTAAATATAATATATTCTACGGCAGGGTTCCCCAACTGGTGGCATTCTGTCCACAAGTGGTTTGATTTGGCCCCTCAAGATTTTGCTTATTTCATTTCATTGTTGGACGTAAGACTGTAAAAGCACCAGGAAATCAGCTATTTGTGATTTTAATTTAAGAATCTGCTACCAAGTATTCCTATGCCTAATAGAGAGACACGTGATCATATACAAATGTAAGCAAGGTTTAAAATGATCACGTTTTAGTCAAACATTATATCTGTTTGGGTTTCTTGCGGTCAATTTGCAGTCTGCAAATGATTTGTAATTATGTTCCGGCCCCCCAACCATCCGCTCAAGAAATAATCATCCCACAGCTGAATCTAGTTGATGATCCCTG
The DNA here is from genome assembly GCF_021184085.1 of Oncorhynchus gorbuscha. Classification (NCBI taxonomy): domain Eukaryota; kingdom Metazoa; phylum Chordata; class Actinopteri; order Salmoniformes; family Salmonidae; genus Oncorhynchus; species Oncorhynchus gorbuscha. The sequence goes on along the minus strand of NC_060190.1, from coordinate 38,294,278 downwards.
TTGTACGGGCATATCAAAGTTCCAGAGAGGGGGATCTCTGCTAATTTTAGAGTTATGATCCAATTTGTAAGCATTACCATCAGAGTGAATGTGAAAATGGATTTTAAATGGTCTTCCAGCTGCTGGTGATTGGTAGAATGTTCAATGAGACAAGTAAATGGAGGGATGTGATTGGTTACATTGCCTACAATGCAAATTACTCTATAAAATGGGCCCTAAATTTAAAACTAGCGGAGATCCCATTATGGAACTTTCATATGCCCATAGAGTGAGTATATTATGTTCAACAATATATTGAAATGTTTGCCAAATCAACAATGGTATTTATTCAATATTAATGTTTTATATTTTTCAATATTCATAAAGAACTGTAAATTAAAAAAAAACACCCATTGCACAGCAAGTTTTAAAGCTTCATATGACAATACATTTTATTTGTAGCATCTACAGATGAAACTTTATGCAGTCTTAAGGAGGCCCGGGTAATGCCAAAATGACATAAATATGCCGACTTTGATTAATTATTTCTTAATTATGCTTTTAGATTCAAATGTCAGATATATATATATATATATATATATATATATATATATATATATATATATATCATTAACCATCCTCCCTGTAAAGGAATTCTATGGATTACATTTAGTGAAAATCCCCAAATCATGGTCTTTTTTTTGATGAATCACTCATAATGTGACTTTGCTAAAATTGGCAGAAATTTCAAAATGAAAAGATTGACATTAGTTTCAATGTAGAAGAATGAGTCATTCATGTTGTCGTAACCACCCATGGGAAATATTAGGTTATGAAATGGTTTCAGTAAAGGAACTGAGCAGTATCTGCGGGATGCTTGGCGCATGTAGCCTACAGAAGGTGTGACAGGGTGGCGGTGTCTGTCCGGTACTTTGGCAGGTCTGATGCACAGACATGCAGTGATGTAACAGCAGGACTGGCACCACAGAGAGGAGGAGGGATCACATCTCCTAAATTCTCGCGGTCAATGCGCATGGCCATCCAGAGCCAAGATTTGAATGGATCATCAGAGCCTAGCACTTTGATAGGCTAGGCTATAATTCTGAGTGCAAAATACAAGATAATGGCATGTTTGAGTGCATATAGCCTTTAAAGAACTAGCCTACCTCGTTGTTTTGTAAACTTCACGTTTGGACTCGACATGTCAATGTATGGCTCATACATGCATAATGAACGATCTAGACAGTCCTCAGCGGAAAAAGCCACAGAATCCTTACATTATAACCCACTTTAATTTACGGCGTGAGATTATGCGCTCGTTCCTGTCATGTAGTGAACGTGACCTCTGAAGCAAGTGTGTTGAGTGGCTGCATGCACTTAACGTTAGCTATTTTGATAACAGCGGAAATATATTGAACCCGTCGGATCAAATCCATACATCAGAAGTTAGAATACATCCGAAATAAGAAGTTAGAGCTATTAGACCTTGGTAGAAACTTAATTTCTCCTTTTCAATACATTTCGAAACAAAACAGAAAATGTTGTGCGCTAAAGATGGCGTTGTAGCCACACAAATATATTTAGAAAATAACTGTCAACCCAATCAGAAAAACTGCGCTGGCAACGTTTAGCTCCTAAATTGTGTCGCTGGTCAATTATGGAATATATTGCAAAGTATGCTATAAGGTTCTTACCAGCCGCGTGTCCATCGCCCATCATGACACAACACACACATTAATGTGTTGAAGAAATGCAAAATATCTGCCTACTTTTCTGTTTGTGTTGGCCATCCATCCAAATCAAGTAATTCCATGTGTCAACCTTTTGTCCATATACATGTTCAAACAGGTATTCCATGATATGGGGTAATAATCCAACACTGCAGTTGATTGCCAGAGATCATCATTCATTGCATAGGCAAATGATATATATAATCAATACACAACTTTCAAGGTAGTAGGACATTTGATGCAAACATATAACTAACTTTTCCATCGTATAAAATTACATTATCACATTAGCTTGCTCGTTTGCCATACTAGTCTGAGACCATGCATGCAACTACGGGAAGTTGGGAACTGACCTGCAACAACCAATTGTGATGGACAATGTTGATTGGCAGGCGGAGTACTGTCCATTGAGGTTGCAAAGTTAGTGGGAGGCAGGATTAGATCGGCCCAGTATTGTCCAATGAGGTCCACACCATATAAACACCAGAGTTTTTTTTTTTTTTTTAAACTCTTTTTGCACACACCGCACAGAGCCTCAAGCACAATGACGTGATAACTTTGTGCACAATTGTCAGGGACACGTTTTTGCTTGAATGCTACATTCAAAACTATTGGCTGAAATTATACAAAGCGTATGGAAAATCTCAAAGGAGAAGTTAGCTTTTAAAATGTTTTTTTTTACAACCAAATCTCTTTTTTTTTATGTAAATGACATGTTATAGAAGGGTACTATTTTTATTTATTTATAGCAATTTCACTTGTTTTTGAGAAATTTACCCCAACCAGCGAATCACTTCCTCATCCTTTTTGTGCGGTACGTGGTCTCTGAAAAGACATGAACAAACGCTCTAAAACACTCAAATACGTCCTCGAGCTCCCCCCCGATAACTGTGTAGCCTGCTTCTAAAATGGACGGAAAGGTATCGCTCAAGTAGAAACAAAATTGAAAATATCGTTGTGGATAAAGTTCGGAATGACACAATTTAAAGTGTACAACATCTAAAGACCTGCATCACTATATTGAGAGCTTTTCCGTTTATAAAAAGACTTACTTGGGTGTTTCTTTTGGAACGTTTCTTCATGTTTTTTCAGACCCCCTGTACTGCACGACTAGGATGAGGAAATTATTTGCTGGTTGTGTTTAAGTCTCTCAAAAACAATGAACAATTACATACTTTAAAAAAAGGTGGTTCTCAAAAAGCAATATTCTCCTGTACACAACCACTTCATGGAGCACTTCAAGGGGATGTACTCATGACATTACATTGTTGCAACTTTTGGTTTCTAGATTAGACCGTGTATCATTCTGATGACCTTGACGGAAAGTGAACTGTAAATGAAACATGCAAGTCGGCTTATTAGCTACATTGTTATAATATTGCAATAATGTTATTAATGCATTGGCGTGTTTTCTGCACAGCTGAAGTCCTGAGTTCAACTCAGCCCCTCTTTGCTGTCCTCCGTATCAGTCACGTTGAGATTCAATAGTCAATCCTGTAATAGTTTTCCATTGTGGTTGTCGCGTGGGTCTTGGAGGAGCTGTTCCTTAGACCGAGAGATTAGAGATGCATACGGTAAAGAGAGACATCTAACAATGAAAATGCCATGGAAATGCATGGGGGAAAGATCCAGGATCTCCTCATTGCCCCCCAGAAAAGTTCTTACATTTTTAGGCTATTGTTTATGTGTGTATTTCAAACTATGTTCAGTTAAAAATTGGAGTATCGCTATTGTTTGGAGGTCAACCCCTTTACATGTTCATGACATCGTCACCAATCAACTGCATTACAGTTAAACGCGACTTTGAATACCACCACCTATTTCTGTATCCTAGCTATGCTACCAGCTTGTTACCACTTCTAAACCTGAAAAGGGACCACTTCTAAATGTTATGCAGCAAAAAGAACCAAATATTTCAAATTGGTCCAGTTACAATAAGTAAATCATGACAGATTTGACGAATATCCACTTTGTTAGATCAGATTTGTTGAATGTTGGCAACTCTGGCGTGCTTCTTCCAGCTCCCACGGTCTGCGTACCATTATTCTCTTTACCGCATCTATGAAGTGTTGGTCCCCTGTTTCATGAGCTGAAATAAAAGATCCCAGAAATGCTCCATGTGCACAAAAAGCGTATTTCTCTCAAATTCTGTGCACTAATTTGTTTACACCCTGTTAGTGAGCATTTCTTATTTGCCAAAATAATCTATCCACCTGACAGGTGTGGCATATCGAGAAACTGATTAAATATCATGATCATTACACAGGTGCACCAAGTTGAGGGGACAATAAAATGCCACTCAAATGTGCAGTTTTGTCACACAATACAATGCCACAGATGAGGGAGCGTGCAATTGGCATGCTGAATGCAGGAATGTCCAACAGAGCTGTTGCCAGAGAATTGAATGTTAATTTCTCTACCATAAGCCGCCTCCAATGTTGTTCTAGATCATTTGTCAGTACGTCCAACCGGCTTCACAACCGCAGACCACATGTAACCATGCCAGCCCAGAACCTCCACATCCGGCTTCTTCATCTACGGGATGGTCTGAGGCCAGCCACCCGGACAGCTGATGAAACTGAGGAGTATTTCTGTCCGTAATAAAGCCTTTTTGTCGGTAAAACAATATAATATTTTGATTACCCAAACTTGAGTAATCTGATTTTTTTTTTGTATTACTTTCCCATTAAGAGGCATTAGAAGACAAAACTGATCCATTACACATGTGTCATCATGGTGGCCTCTGACTTGTGGTCAGATTCACTCAGGTGGACCAAATGTGAACTTTTTTCAATGCTGAATTGAATGTCATTGAGAATTATTATTATTATTTTTTTTTGTGCAAACATCCTTTCTGAAATCCATCCAAGAAGTAATTAATTATCTGTAATCTGATTACAATATTTTTGCAGGTAATGTGACTGATTTAGTATTTATTTTAATATTTTTTTATGTAATCAATTACTCCCCAACCCTGGTCATGATGATCACCGTATCCCCCTGGTCACATCTGGTTTGCACCGCATCCCATCACCTGTCCAATCAGCACCCAAGCTACAGAGATAAGGAAGAAAAACAGGATTATTCTGGTACCGTCTGGGACACATTCACATAAAATACAGTATTCATAAAGTGTCTCAGAATAGGAGTCCTGATCCCCAAGTCCATATAATCTGATTCATGATGATCTAAAAGGCCAAACTGATCCTAGATCTTCCAGCACTCGTACTCTAGTACAGTTTACAGAGGTCCAGAGGGGTATACTACAAAGGAGGATCAATGACTAATCAGAAATAACTATTAATTGTCTGGGTCATTAAGAAAGCTTAATTTAGATATGTTTTTTGTTTGTTGAGGATATAAGACCATACCCATTCCAAGCTTATCTTTCAAAAAGAAAATGAAGTTATTTAAGTATATTTAGGCAAGTTGGCTGGCTAACCCATTGATCCTGCTTTGTAGAATACCCCTCAGACCTCCAGTGACGGGGAGAGAGTAGAGGCATTCTGTAGCCAGGAAAACATACTCAGTGTTCCATCCACTCTCCTCCTGTAGCTTTATTAGAACCGTGATGAATGTCCAGGCAATAAGGCACTGTCACCAAAGGACGAATACCGCTGCACTCAAGGACTCAACCATATCAATAACTGTCCTCCATCCCTCCATCCCCTCCTCCGTCCTGCCATCCTTCTCTTGAACAATCTCTCCCTGACATGAGCTGTCAAGTCAGCTGTACTTACGGCTGAGGAGTCAGTAGCCTGGTCTGGGCTGGGGAGAGGGAGGTATAGAGAGTTCATTCTCTGGCAGGGGTTTACCTAATATACGCCTTCCCTTTCTCAGTCTCCTCATGTTGTCTATTGACTGATCCTTTAAAAACAATGTTTACATGTGCTTTTGTTGCCATCATCGAATCACTCTAGATGTCCCTTGGAATTTGAAATTCACAGTGCCTGTATCATTCGTGTCCTGTTATTGTGGGTATATCCCAAATGGGTAATGTTCATGTGTTAATTTCCAATGTGTGTCAGCTGTATTTTACAGGATGTGTTGTTGTGATGGAATGCTACGGGGAGATCTCACACAGCACTTCAAACCGACTCCGAAAGAGGCAAATTCTTGTCAGTGATGATGTTTTCCCTTCTTCTGCTACTGTATTGCTTTCCCCTGCAAAATCCGTTTTCTCTTGCTCTATCAACGTATTCTAACTCAGTAACCCTTCTATTGATTTGGGTTTGAAAGGTATGATCTTTCTCAGTATTATATTATTATTATTATTTATTATTATTACTATTTATTATCATAGCAATGCTGAAACCAAACTACAGTATTTCGTCCCATATTTAATTAAACAAGGCAGTGCTCATGTCTATGGTCCTTCACTAGTTGTTTTGCTTTCCCTCACGTCAAACAATGGAGTGATTGAAGGATTTGGAGGATTTAGTATTCACGGTAATCCAAACTCCTCTCTGTACGGATGAGAAAGCAAAAAGTAAGGTTTTCAAAATACTGAAACAAATACAAATCAAGGGGCCAGTCATGTACAGTACTTGTATTTCATGTCTGAAGTGAAAAAGGCACATGTTATATTTGGCTTTTGTCAGGTAGGTTACCACTGTTTTGTCCCTGTTCATTTGATCTACCCTATTTTTGTCCTGGGATGCCAAAAAGTCCCTTGGCTGTGTTTTTAAAAGCTTCCAAATTAGTGAAGTGCCTTTCTGATAATGTAACCCTCAACACCGAATCCGTTTCCCACTCATTGTTTTAAAGGAGACTAGAACAAAGTGGAGTCTTGTTGGGTTTTCCGATGGTCCGTGTTATCCGGGATCCTTGATGTCCCCACCCCATTGAAGGTTAAATTGAATATGGTTGGGGTTAGGGTTTATGGTAGGGACGTCCCAAGTATACCGGATAGCGCTTACCGTTTTCCGATGACATGATTGTTCTTGGAATTCTGTTTGGAATTCTTGGAATTCTGTTTGTGTTCCATTGCTATATTTTTACATAAAATCGCATGAGAAAGTGATATTTGAGGAGATTTGGAAATTCAATAAGCGTGCTTTGTAATGTATAGTATACATCAAATAACCTGGTATTGCGTGTTCGCGTCTTGGCTGTGTGTAAGACATTGTGAAGTGTTTGTGTGTATGTGCACGGCTATGTGTCTGCGTGTGCTCTCCGTGTGTGTGTGTGTGTGTTTCTCCTTAAATGGTTGTGTTCTCTATCCTATTAGTTGCTGACAGGGAAAAGGTTGAACAAAGTGTTTTGATATGAAGTGTCAGTCTGACAGTCTTAGAATAGACACACACACACACACACACACACACACACACACACACACACACACACACACACACACACACACACACACACACACACACACACACACACACACACACACACACACACACACACACACACACACACACACACACACACACACACACACACACACACACACACACACACACACACACAGTGAGGATCTACGGGATCGGTGTCCCTATTCCCAGGATGGTTGTTGCTAACGTGCGCCAATGTGACTAGAATGACGACGTAAGTAACAGCAAATTTTACAGGACATAGATATGTCTTATATGGTCAGAAAGGTAAATTATTGTTAATCTACCTGCACTGTCCAATTTACAGTAGCATGGTATTTTTTCACTGTAATAGCTATTGTTTGAGAAGAATGCACAATAAGTAACTTATCACGGTAACTGGTTTGGTACACCTCTGAAGGTAAATGATGTACTTACATTCAGCAATCTTGCTCTGATTTGTCATCCTGAGGGTCCCAGAGAAAAAATGTAACATTTTTGTGTGATAAAATCTATTTTTTATATTCAAATGTAGGAACTGGGTTCTACAGTTTGAACCCTTTTGAAACATGTTTTTTTTTGTTTTCATTATCTTTTACCAGATCTAATGTGTTATATTCTCCTACATTAATTTCACATTTCCACAAACTTCAGTTTCCTTACAAATGGTATCAAGAATATGCATATTCTTGCTTCAGGTCCTGAGCTTAAAGGCAGTTAGATTTAGGTAATATAATTTTAGATGAACAAAAAAAAAGTCTGATCCTTTATTAAAATGAAGAAGCTCTTGTATACAGCCTGCAGTCATTGTTTGTGTAATGCATGAATGTGTATTTCATTCTTTGGAGTGGTTGCTTCCCTCATGCCTAATGAGGCCTAAGCTCCATAGTGATTGAGTTGCTGCCAATATAATGAAATCAGAAAGGGATCGTTCTTCCTCCCATCCTGTCTCTGCCTCTCTCTCTCCTATCCCTGACCTGCATATTGAGAGGTAGTTAATCATTTAATTGAAAGCCAAGGGGATCAATAAGACTGAGGTATTAAAAGTAATTGGACACATTGATCAAAATACACATTTTTCTATTGGCGATTGGTTGGTTATTTTCTCATGTTACATTTTATTGGGGACATGTTGGATACTGTACTTTGAATAGGGCGCTTGACATTACGGCCTATCGTCAAAAGCCTAATGGTTAGAGATTAGAGGTCCACCGATTTATGGTTTTTGAATGCCGATACCGATACTGATTATTGGAGGACCAAAAAAGCCGATACCGATTAATCGGACAATTTTTTTTGTGTGTTTTTTTGTTTGTAATAATGACAATTACAACAATACTGAATGAACACTTATTTTAACTTAATATAATGCATCAATAAATTCAATTTAGCCTCAAGTAAATAATGAAACATGTTCAATTTGGTTTAAATAATGCAAAAACAAAGTGTTGGAGAAGAAAGTAGAAGTGCAATATGTGCTATGTAAGAAAGCTAACGTTTCAGTTCCTTGCTCAGAACATGAGAACATATGGTGGTTCCTTTTAACATGACATAACTGACTTGCCTAGTTAAATAAAGGTATTTTTTAACCTTTAGTTAACTAGGCAAGTCAGTTAAGAACAAATTCTTATTTTCAATGACGGCCTAGTAACAGTGGGTTAACTGCCTGTTCAGGGGCAGAACGACAGATTTGTACCTTGTCAGCTTGGGGGTTTGAACTTGCAACCTTCCGGTTACTGGTCCAACGCTCTAACCACTTGGCTACCCTGCCGCCCCAAATGATTTCCGATTGTTATGAAAACTTGAAATCGGCCATTCCGATTAATCGGTCGACCTCTAGTAGAGATGCTGAAACAGAATTTACCATACTTTATCAGTGGGAAGCTCAAAGAGATGCACACAAGCCCTGTCTTTGGAACTAGATTGACTAGTTAGCATAAATCACCACTATCAAATTTCTATTAAATTGATTTATAAAGCCCTTTTTACATCAGCAGATGTCACAATTGCTTATACAGAAACCCAGCCTAAAACCCCAAAGAGCAAGCAATGCAGATGTAGAAGCACAGTGGCTAGGAAAAACTCCCTCTGTTCCCTCCAGAAAGATGAATTTTTCAAAGACTGGCTATGAAGTTTAGTGACACCTGGGCTCACCTTTTTTCCAGGAATATCACAGTCCTCATAGAAACACCCCCAAATAGTTTGGCTTGCCTTGGTCAACCCAACTTGTATTTGAAGCCAGATGAGAACCCCTGAACTGGACAAGTAAAACAACTCTGCCTACTCTGCTTGTTTGATTTTAATTAAAATAAATATTGCTTATGCAACAGCAGACTTCAAATTGCTCAAAGTATCTGTAGGCTACTCATTAATTTGTTAAATTTGACTACAGCAGCGGACATGTATTAGGCCTAACCCCTGAATACATGGATGAATTCAAGATTCTGATCAACATGAGGTTATTAGTTACGACAGTCACCCCACACGGTTACCTGAGGGGATATACAGTATCTTTCACACAATGATGCAAGAAGGGAGTTGGAATGGAGTGTAAAAAGATCTCGCTGGAAGCTACGAGCATTGAGTGTACACAGTTCAGTAGCTAAGTGCATTCCTCCCCAACACAAGTCATATATTATGATCAACATGAGGTTATTAGTTATGGTACTCATTACACACAGTCACCTGAGGGGATATACTTTTCACTGATGCAAGTTGGAATGGAGTGGAGATCTGTGGAATTATCTCATTGGAAGCTAAAAACATCAACGCACAAGTGCCATCGTTATCAACACAAGTCATGTGTGTAAACATCTTATCCTGAGAACCCAAGATGTGCTTGTGTCTGACTGTAAAAACACTAGTAAGGGCACGTGAAGGAATAGACTATACCTAACATAGTAAATAGTATGCTATGTTGCTTTTGGTATGGTTATATAAGACTGAGTGTTACTTAAGGCAAACAAAGTAAGGAGGTTGGTCATATAACACAAACTACTAGCAACCTAAAGGTTGCATGTTCGAATCTCAACACGGACTAGCAACTTCTTACCATTACTTACAGTTGAAGTCGGACGTTTACATACACTTAGGGTGGAGTCATTAAAACTTGTTTTTCAACCACTCAACAAGACATTTGTGAATGAACTATAGTTTTGTCAAGTCTGTTAGGACATCTTCTGTGTGCATGACACAAGTAATTTTCCCAACAATTATTTACAAACATATTATTTCACTTATAATTCACTGTATCACAATTCCAGTGGGTCAGAAGTTTACATACACTAAGTTGACTGTGCCTTTAAACAGCTTGAAAAATTCCAGAAAAAGATGTCATGGCTTTAAAAGCTTCTGATAGGCTAATTGACATAATTTGATTCAGTTGGAGGTGTACCTGTGGAAGTAGTTCAAGGCCTATCCTTCAAATTCAGTGCCTCTTTGCTTGACATCATGGTAAAATCAAAAGACATAAGCCAAGACCTCAGAAAAAAATGTAGTCCTCCACAAGTCTGGTTCATTCCTGTGAGCAATTTCCAAATGCCTGAAGGTACCACATTCATCTGTACAAACAATAGTACTTAAGTATAAACACCATGGGACCACGCAGCCATCATACTGCTCAGGAAGGAGACACGTTCTCTCTCCTGGAGTTGAACGTACTTTAGTGTGAGAAGTGAAAATCAATCCCAGAACAACAGCAAAGGACTTTGTGAAGATGCTGGAGGAAACGGGTACAAAAGTATCCATATCCACAGTAAAACAAGTCCTATATCGACATAACCTGAAAGGCCGCTCAGCAAGGAAGAAGCCACTGTTCCAAAACCGCCATAAAAAAGCCAGACTCTACGGTTTGCAACTGCACATGGGGACAAAGATCGTACTTTTTGGAGAAATGTCCTCTGGTCTGATGAAACAAAAATATGACTGTTTGGCCATAATGACTATTGTTATGTTTGGAGGAAAACGGGAGGCTTGCAAGCAGCATGATGTTGTGGGTGAGCTTTGCTGCATGAGGGACTGGGTCACTTCACAAAATAGATGGCATCATGAGGGAGGAAAACTATGTGGATATATTAAAGCAAAATCTCAAGACATCAGTCAGGAAGTTAAAGCTTGGTCACAAATGGTTCTTCCAAATGGACAATGACCCCAAGCATACTTCCAAAGTTGTGGAAAAATGGCTTAAGGACAACAAAGTCAAACCCATAGAAAACTTGTGGCAGAACTGAATAAGCATGTGCAAGCAAGGAGGCCTACAAACCTGACTCAGTTACACCAGCTCTGTCAGAAGGAATGGGCCAAAATTCACCCAACTTATTGTATGAAGCTTGTGGAAGGCTAACCGAAACGTTTGACCAAAGTTAAACAATTTAAAGGCAATGCTACCAAATACGTATTGAGTGTATGTAAACTTCTGACCAACTGGGAATGTGATGAAAGAAATAAAAGCTGAAATAAATCATTCTAACATTTCACATTCTTAAAATAAAGTGGTGATCCTAACTGACCTAAGACAGAGAATTGTTACTAGGATTAAATGTCAGGAATTGTGAAAATCTGAGTTCAAATGTATTTGGCAAAGATGTATGTAAACTTCCAACTTCAACTGTATCTACTTTGCAACTCCTAACTTTAACGTTAATCCCAGGATTGAAAGTAGATTTAATTTCTTCCTGGTACAGGACCTCATATGACTGATATGATATGTGTACATGCTCTTGAGTTAAGGCTTTCAGCATTCTTTATGGGCCTAATCATAGAACTACACTGAACAAAAATCTAAACATAACATGCAACAATATTAAAAGATTTGACTTAGTTACGGTTCATACGGAAATCAGTCAATTTAAATAAATTCATTAGGCCCTAATCTATGGATTTCACGTGACTGGGGATACAGATATACATCTGTTTGGTCACAAATACCTTTATAAAAAAGGTAGCGGGTGTGGATCAGAGAACCAGTCAGTGTCTGGTGTGACCACCATTTGCCTCATGCAGCACGATATCTCCTTTGCATAGAGTTGATCAGGCTGTTGATTGTGGCCCGTGGAAGGTTGTCCCACTCCTCTTCAATGGCTGTGCGAAGTTGCTGGATATTGGCGGGAACTGGGACACACTGTCGTACACGTCAATCCAGAGTATCCCAAACATGCTTAATGGGGCTGTGCATTATCATGCTGAAACATGAGGTGATGGTGGCAGATGAATGGCACGACAATGGGCCTCAGCATCTCGTCACGGTATCTCTGTGCATTCAAAATGCCATTGATAAAATGCAATTGTGTTCCTTGTCCGTAGCTTATGCCTGCCCATAACATAACCCCACCCCCAACATGGGGCACTCTGTTCACAACGTTGACATTTGCAAACAGCTCACCCACACGACGTCATACATGCTGTCTGCCATCTGCTCGGTACAGTTGAAACTGGGATTCATCCGTAAAAAGCACGCTTCTCCAGCGTACCAGTGGCCATTTGAAGGTGAGAATTTGCCCGCTGAAGTCCGTCAGGTCAAGACCCTGGTGAGAACAACAAGCACGCAGATAAGCTTCGCTGAGACACTTTCCGATAGTATTTGCTGAAATTCTTTGATAGGTCAAACACACAGTTTCGTCAGCTGTATGGGTGGCTGGCTTCTGACGATCACGCAGGTGAAGAAGCTCAAGGGGGAAGCCCTGGGCTGGCATGGTTACACGTGGTCTGTGGTTGTGAGACCAAAAAATCTTAAAACAACATTAGAGGAGGGTTATGGTAGAGAAATTAACAAACTTTTCTGGCAACAGCTCTGGTGGACATTCCTGCACTCAGTACGCCAATGGCACATTCCCTCAACTTGCGACATCTGTGGCATTGTTGTGTAACAAAACTGCATATTTTAGAATAGCCTTTTCTTGTCACCAGCACAAAGTGCACCTGTTTAATGGTCATGTTGTTTAATCAGCTTCTTGATATGCCACACCTGTCAGGTGGATGGATTATCGTGGCAAAGGAGAAATGCTCAATAACATGGATGTAAGCAAATTTGTGCACAACATTTGAGAGTATGGGATGTTTTATTTCAGCTCATGACTTTGCATTTATATTTTTGTTAATTTCATATAGAATCCCTTTTAATTCAACAGGATCTATGTGGGTGTAGTTGGAAAGATTTATCATTAAATTGTTTAAATGTATTACCATTTTATTGTGGCATAAAAAATCACTTCAAAGGGCTCCTTTGCCAGGCTAACTGTGCACGTTCATCCACTCGCAACATATTTCCAGCCTCCAAACAGTGGTGAATGGAAAGAGACATCTTGTCAATTGTCCTTCAGCGAGAATTTATGTGTCCACTGCTGTCCGCGCGCATCTCGGTGTCGGCCACTCGTTTCTGACTGACTTGAAAAAAGGTCAGTGTTCTCGTCGAACCACATCACATATTGGAGCATAGGCTATACCACCTGTTTTCAAGTTCATTCAGTCATTTTTTCATGCCTCTGACATGCAGTAATGATAAATAATGGTGTAATAGCCTTTTTTAAAAACTTTTTACAAAAATAATTCCCCCCAATTCCGTGATATCCAATTGGTAGTTATAGTCAAGTCCCATCGCTGCAACTCCCGAACGGACTCGGGAGAGGCAAAGGTCGAGAGCCATGCTTCCTCCGAAACACGATCCTGCCAAGACGTACTACTTCTTGACACACTGCTCGCTTAACCCGAAAGCCAGCCGCACCAATGTGTCGGAGGAAACACCGTACAACTGGCGACCGAAGTCAGAGTGCATGCGCCCGGCCCGCCACAAGGAGCCGCTAGAGCGCATTGGGACAAGTACATCCCGTCCGGCCAAATCCTCCCCTAACCCAGACGACTCTGGGGCAATTGGGCACCGCCTCATGGGTCTCCCAGTCGCGGCCGGCTGTGACAGCCTGGGATCGAACCCGGATCTGTAGTGATGCCTCAAGCACTGCGTTGCAGTGCCTTAGACCACTGCACCACTCGGGAGGCCTCAGCCTACAGTTTTCTTGACATTTTGTTTTAATTATTGTGATAGGCTCATGGTTTACCAGTATGGCGTACCCGTGCTATTTAATTTGCCGGGACACCATACCGGACCGTACTGCCTTGCTTAACCCTAACCTTAACCCCTAACCCCAGCCTTAAGCCTAGCTACCGTTAGCCACCTAGCTAACGTTAACCACCACAAATTGTAATTTGTAACATATTGTACGAATTGCAAATTGTAACATTGTAATTTGTAACATAATACGAAATGGGTGATGGACATCCACAAATTAAGACATACCATACAAAACGTTACATATCATACTAATTGGTGTGTCCTGGATTTGCATTCACTATGTTGAGTCTAGCCCTGAGTCTAGGTTGGAAGGAAGGGTGGAACAGAACACACACACTTAACAACACAAGCCAAAACACTGAGCTGATTTCTGTTGATTTGATATCCTTGTTTTCCTATTACTAGGCGCATAGTGCAGCCAGCCAAGCGCCTCACTCCGACAGTTCAGCCTCTCTTAGTCTGAGTGAACGGTCTCCTCATTAAATCCTAGAAGTGATGATGTTTGTTTTTTCCACTTTAACGCTTTGAGACATGTCCGTCCCTGAGGGCCTGCTGTACTGCCGAGGCTGAGAGACTCTGCCTTGGGGATTATGTGTGTGTGTTTAGTTACTGTCTGTGGGCATGTCTGTGTTTTTGTGCGTACTTTGCACCAATCACTGTGATCAGCTCAAACGTTCTCCGAGTGGACACAGTTTGTGAACATTTACACAGTAGGAGTGTGAAGGTTAAAACATTTAAACAAAATTGGGATCTTAACGTTAAGACAAATCCCTAATGGAAAAACGCGTTTTTTAAAAGTTTTTTTTCCCCCCACTAAATTGAAATCACAGTGCAGCTGGGTCACCTGCTCTTGCTCCTTGTTAAAGAAGCGAGAGTGTGTTCAGATTTCGGTCTGTTGGGTGTTATTCATTGATAGGCCCTGTTTACTGAAGTTGCGAGAAATTGCATAATATAGCATTCCATGGTGAGATACAGATACACCGGTCTATATAAGGTCCCACAGTTGACAGTGCGTGTCAGAGCAAAAACCAAGCCATGATGTCGAAGGAATAGAGAGCTCCGAGACGACAGGATTGTGTTGAGGCACAGATCTGGGGAAGGGTACAAAAATATTTCTGCACCATTGAAGTTCCCAATGAACATAGTGGCCTCCATCATTTCAGTTGAATACATTCAGTTGGACAACTGACTAGGTATCCCCTTTCATTCTTAAATGGAAAAGGTTTGGAACCACCAAAACTCTTCCTAGAGCTGGCCTCTCGGCCATACTGAGCAATCGGGGGAGAAGGGCCTTGGTCAGGGAAGTGACCAAGAACCCGATGGTCCCTCTGATAGAGATCCAGAGTTCCTCCTGTGGAGAAGGGAGAACCTCCCAGAAGAACAACCATATCTGCAGCACTACACCAATCATCCTCTCCAAGATGGCGTAGCAGTCAGACGTCTTTTGTCCTCGTCTTATCCTGTCCCGTGTATATATCTTTTTACATCTTTTTTCTCTTCACTTATATTTTTCTTAACCTCAACTTCAACTCTCCTGCAATCCACCTGACCCAATGTGGTATGGATCTGCTATTTTCTTTACTTTTGAACCGGAACCCCCAACAAAAGCTACTAGTTAGTAGTCAGCTAGCCACTGATAGCGGTCATCAGCTAACTTTAGCCCGGACAACTCTCACCAGTCTGCCCAGCGCGACTAAAACCAGAGCAAATCGGACGTATTTTTCTCAATTTCTCCTGATTCCTACCACAAGCTCTGAACCTTTTCACCTGGATCATCGCAGCTAGCTAGCTGCTATCTGAGTGGATTCTCCTGGCTAATTTCTCTGTCCCGAAGCAAGAACCAATTAGCCTGGAGCTAGCCTTTGCTAGGCCCATCTCCCGGCTAGACGAAGAGGTCCGTCAGCCACTCCTTGGGCTACAATACATATTTTGCCAATTTGGCCTGGACCCCTTTTACTGCCGACGCTGAGCGCCACTGACCCATCACAACTGGACTACCAACGTAATTTGCCCGGGGGGTTTTCCAACTGGCTCCTGTCGCGATGTCCCCTGAATACCCATCTGCTAGCCTGCTAACCGCGGCCCGCTCGCTGTCTAGAGCATATCGGACTGTTAGCTGAAGAGGCCCATTGGACAAATTCTTTGGCCACTCTACCCATTTTGCCAATTGGCCTGGACCGTTTGACCACACAGAGCCCTGCTGATCCATGACAACTGGTCTGCCGATGTAACAGCACGAGGGGGCTACAACAGACTTCTTCTGTCGCGACGTCCCTCTAAGGCACTTCTGCTGGCTTGCTAGCCCTGGCCCGCTGGCTGTCTGAATCACCGTGTCTCCGGCTCGCCGAGCTACTCACTGGACCCCTATGATCACTCCGCTACGCATGGCTCCCTTATGTCAATATGCCTTGTCTATTGCTGTTTTGGTTAGTAATTATTGCCTTATTTCACTGTAGAGCCTCTAGCCAAACTCAATACGCCTTAGTTAACCCTTTAGTTCCACCTCCCACACATGCGGTGACCTCACCTGGTTTAAATGATGTTTCTAGAGACAATATCTCTCTCATCGTCACTCAATGCATAGGTTTACCTCCACTGTGTTCACATCCTACCATACCTTTGTCTGTACATTATGCCTTGAATCTATTCTACCGTGCCCAGAAACTTGCTCCTTTTACTCTCTATTCCGAACATACTAGACAACCAGTTCTTATAGCCTTTAGCCAAACTTTTATCCTACTCCTCCTCTGTTCCTCTGGTGATGTAGAGGTTAATCCAGGCCCTGCAGTGCCTAGCTCCACTCCCATTCCCCAGACGCTCTCATTTGTTGACTCTGTAATTGTAAAAGCCTTGGTTTCATGCATGTTAACATTAGAAGTCTCCTCCCTAAGTTTGTTTTATTCACTGCTTTAGCACACTCTGCCAACCCGGATGTCCTAGCCGTGTCTGCATCCTGATTTAGGAAGGCCACCAAAAATCCTGAAATTTCCATTCCTAACTATAACATTTTCCGAAAAGATAGAACTGCCAAAGGGGGCGGTGTTGCAATCTACTGCAAAGATAGCCTGCAGAGTTCTGTCTTACTATCCAGGTCTGTGCCCAAACAGTTCGAGCTTCTACTTTTAAAAATCCACCTTTTCAGAAACAAGTCTCTCACCTTTGCCACTTTCTATAGACCACCTTCTGCCCCCAGCTGTGTCCTGGACACCATATGTGAATTGATTGCCCCCGATCTATCTTCAGAGCTCGTGCTGTTAGGTGACCTAAACTGGGGCATGCTTGATGGCCATCCTACAATCTCAGCTTGATGCCCTCCATCTCACACAAATTATCTATGAACCTACCAGGTACAACCGTGAACACGGGCACCCTCATAGATATAATATGATACACCTCTGCTGTCTTCAACCAGGATCTCAGCGATCACTGCCTCATTGCCTGCGTCCGTAATGGGTCTGCAGTCAAACGACCACACCTCATCACTGTCAAACGCTACCTAAAACACTTCAGCGAGCAGGCCTTTCTAATTCACCTAGCCCGGGTCTCCTGGAAGGATATTGACCTCATTCCGTCAGGTTATTCTTTAACCTCTTGGTCCTACCTGGCACGCAGGCGTCCCATCTAGAGCTCTGGAAATGCAAATGCACTACGCTAAATGCTAATAGTATTAGTTAAACCTCAAACGTTCATTAAAATACACATGCAGGGTATTGAATTAAAGCTACACTCGTTGTGAATCCAGGCAACAAGTCAGATTTTTAAAATGCTTTTCGGCGAAAGCATGAGAAGCTATTATCTGATAGCATGTAACACCCCAAAAGACCCGCAGGGGACGTAAACAAAATAATTAGCATAGTCGTCGCTACACAAACCGCACAAATAAAATATAAAACATTCATTACCTTTGACCATCTTCTTTGTTGGCACTCCTAGATGTCCCATAATCACTATTGGGTCTTTTTTTTCGATTAAATCGGTCCATATATAGCCTAGATATCGATCTATGAAGACTGTGTGATAAACTGAAAAAAATTGCGTTTCATAACGTAACGTCATTTTTTAAAATTCAAAAAGTCGACGATAAACTTTCACAAAACACTTCCGAAATACTTTTGTAATGCAACTTTAGGTATTAGTACACGTTAATAAGCGATAAAATTCATCAGGAGGCGATGTCAATTCTATAGGTGTCTGTTTCGAAAAAATGTCTTGGAGAGAGCTCGACCAAAACATCCGGTCGGATTCCCTTGATTCGGTTAGACCAAGAATCAATTGCGAATCAAATGACAAGACTCTAGACAACGTGTGGAAGCTGTAGGCACTGCAACCTCGGCCTCATTTAATTCGATTCACTTTGAACAATTCCTTGAAGTCGCGGATGGATATTTATTTCCATTTTCAGTGATCAGATATTCCTGCACTTTTCGATGAAACACACGTTCTGTTATAGTCACAGCCGTGATTTAACCAGTTTTATAAACGTCTGAGTGTTTTCTATCCACACATACTAATCATATGCATATACTATATTCCTGGCCTGAGTAGCAGGGCGCTGAAATGTTGCGCGATTTTTAACAGAATGTTCGAAAAAGTAGAGGGTCGACTTAACAGGTTAACCTGTTGAGTGTAGGGGGCAGTATTTTGATATTTGGATGAAAAACATACCCAAATAAAACTTCCTAATTCTCAGGCAGAGAATCTAGAATATGCATTGAATTGTCAGATTAGGATAGAAAACACTCTAAAGTTTCCAAAACTGTCCAAATATTGTCTGTGTATAACAGAACTGATATTGCAGGTGAAAACCTGAGGAAAATCCAACCCGGAAGTGCTGTTTTTCCTGAAAGCTCCGTGTTCCATTGCGTGCCTTCATTCCATTTAAAGGGATATCAACCAGATTCCTTTTCCTATGGCTTCCACATGTTGTGAACAGTCTTTAGACATAGTTTCAGGCTTTTGTTTTGAAAAATGAGCGAGAAAGATCACATCGTGTCATTCTTTGGCTGGGTGCCAGCAGCGTTTTGCATGCGCAACAGTTTGGAGCAGACATTTTCTCTCTCTCTCCTATTGAAGAAGGTACAGTCCGGTTGAAGTATTATTGATTATATAGTGTAAAAACAACCTGAGGATTGATTATAAAAAAAATGTTTGACATGTTTCTATGAACTTTATTATTTTTTTTTAAATTTTACCCCCTTTTTTGCCCCAATTTCATAGTATCCAATTGTTTTTAGTAGCTACTATCTTGTCTCATCGCTACAACTCCCGTACGGGCTCGGGAGAGACGAATGTTGAGAGTCATGCGTCCTCCGAAACACAACCCAACCAAGCCACACTGCTTCTTAACACAGTGAGCATCCAACCTGGAAGCCAGCCACACCAATGTGTCGGAGGAAACACCGTGCCCCTAGCGACCTGGTCAGCGTGCCCTGCGCCCCAGTCCACCACAGGAGTCGCTAGTGCACGATGAGACAAGGATATCCCTACCGGCCAAACCCTCGCTAACCCAGACAGCGCTAGGCCAATTATGCTTCGCCCCATGGACCTCCTGGTCACGGCCAGCTGCGACAGAGCCTGGGCTTGAACCCAGAGTCTCTGGTGGCACAGCTAGCACTGAGATGCTGTGCCTTAGACCACTGCGCTAGTTTCTATGAACTTTACGGATACTATTTGGAATTTTCGTCTGCCCGGTCGTGACCGCTCGAGCCTGTGGATTTCTGAACATAATGCCCCAACCAAATGGAGGTATTTTGGATATAAACAATCTTTATGGAACAAAAGGAACATTTATTGTGTAACTGGGAGTCTCGTGAGTGCAAACATCTGAAGATCAAAGGTAAGCGATTCATTTGATTGCTTTTCTGACTTTCGTGACCAATCTACTTGGCTACTAGCTGTTTGTAATATTTTGTCTGCTAAGAGAGATGTCCTTGCATAAATTCTTGGTATGCTTTTGCCGAAAAGCTTTTTTTAAATCTGACACGCCAGGTGGATTAACAACAAGCTAAGCTGTGGTTTGCTATATTGCACTTGTGATTTCATGAAAATTAAATACTTTTAGTAATTTAGCGGATGTTGACGAAAATGATCCCGCTAAAGGGATGGGTGCATCAAGAAGTTAAAAGTGCTTTCCTCACCATCTTAAACAAGCATGCCCCATTCAAAAAAATGGAACCAGGAACAGATATAGGCCTTGGGCACAAAAACATCCTGTGGCATACTGCATTAGCATCGAACAGCCCCTGCGATTTTCAACTTTTCAGGGAAGTTAGGAACCAATATACACAGGCAGTTAGGAAAGCTAAGGCTAGCTTTTTCAAACAGAAATGATCATCCTGTAGCACAAACTCCAAACATTTCTGGGACACTGTAAAGTCCATGGAGAAAAACAGAACCACCTCCTAGCTGCCCACTGCACTGAGGCTAGTAAAGACTGCCACCACCAATGAATCCGTGATAATTGAGAATTTCAAGAAGCATTTTTCTACAGCTGGCCCTGCTTTCCACCTGGCTACCCCTACAACGGTCAACAGCCCTGCTCCCCCGACAGCAACTTGCCCAAGCCTCCCCATTTCTCCTTCACCCAAATCCAGATAGCTGATGTTCTGAAAGAGCTGCAAAATAAGGACCCATAAAACCAGCTGGGCTATACAATCTGGACCCTCTCTTTCTAAAATTATCCACTGAAATTGTTGCAACCCCTTTTACTAGCCTGTTCAACCTCTCTTTTGTATTGTCTGAGATCCCCAAAGATTGGAAAGTTGCCGCAGTCATCCCCCTCTTCAAAGGGGGAGACACTCTAGACCCAAACTGCTACAGACCTATATCTATCCTACCCTGCCTTTCTAAGGTCTTCGAAAGCCAAGTTAAGAAACAGATCACCGACCATTTCGAATCCCACTCAACTCTCTGCTATGCAATCTGGTTTCCGAGCTGGTCATGGGTGTAACTCAGCCACGCTCAAGTTCCTAAACTATATCATAACCGCCATCGATAAGAGACAATACTGTCCAGCTGTATTCATCGACCTGGGCAAGGCTTTCGACTCTGTCAATCACCACATTCTTATCGGCAGACTCAACAGCCTTGGTTTCTCAAATGACTGCCTTGCCTGATTCACTAACTACTTCTCTGATAGAGTTCAGTGTGTCAAATCGAAGGGCCTTTTGTCCGGACATCTGGCAGTTTCTATGGGGGTGCCACAGGTTTCAATTCTCGGGCCGACTCTTTTCCCTGTATACATCAATGATGTTTGTTCTTGCTGCTGGTGATCCTCTGATCCACCTACGCAGACGACACAATTCTGTATACTTTAGGGACTTATTTGGACACTGTGTTAACTAACCTCCAGACGAGCTTCAATGCCATTACAACTCTCCTTTTGTGGCTTCCAAATGCTCTTAAGTGCTCTTAAGTAAACTAAATTCATGCTCTTCAACCGATCGCTGCCAACACCTGCCTGCCCGTCCAGTATCACTGCTCTCGGCAGTTCTGACTTAGAATATGTGGACAACTACAAATACCTAGGTGTCTGGTTAGAATGTAAACTCTCCTTCCAGACTCACATTAAGCATCTCCAATCCAATATTACATCTAGAATGGGCTTCCTATTTTGCAACAAAGCATCCTTCACTCATGCTGCCAAACATCCCCTCGTAAAACTGACTATCCTACCGATCCTTGACTTCGGAGATGTCATTTACAAAATAGCCTCCAACACTATACTAAATTGGATGCAGTCTATCACAGTGCCAGCCATTTTGTCACCAAAGCCCCATATACTACCCATCACTGTGACCTGTATGCTATCGTTGGCTGGCCCTCACTTCATATTCGTCGCCAAACCAACTGGCTCCAGGTCATCTATACGTTTTTGCTAGGTAAAGCCTCACCTTATCTCAGCTAGCTGGTCACCATAGCTGTACCCACCCGTAGCACGCACTCCAGCAGGTATATTTCACTGGTCACCCCAAAAAGCAAATTTTTCTTTCGGCCGCATTTCATTCCAGTTCTCTGCTGCCAATGACTGGAACGAACTGGAAAAATCACTGACGCTGGGAGACTCATATCTCCCTCACTAGCTTTAAGCACCAGCTGTCATAGCAGCTCACAGATCACTGCACCTGTGTATATCCCATCTATAAATAACCCATCCAACTACTTCATCACACTGTTTTTTCTTATTTTTATTTTGCCGCTTTGCACCCCAGTATCTCTACTTGCACACTCATCTTCTGCACATCTATCACTCCAGTGTTTTAATTGCTATATTGTAATTATTTCACCACTATGGCCTATTAATTGCCTTACCTCCTTTATACTTCCTCATTTTCACACACTGTATATAGACTTTTTCTATTGTATTATAGACTGTACGTTTGTTTGTTCCACGTGTAACTCTGTGTTGTTGTTTGTGTCGCACTGCTTTGCTTTATCTTTGCCAGGTCGCAGTTGTAAATGAGAACTTGTTCTCAACAAGCCTACCTGGTTAAATAAAGGTGAAATAAAATTCTAAAATTCTAAATGCCTTTATGGTAGAGTGGCCAGACGGAAGCCACTTCTCTATACAATGCACATAACAGCCCGATTAGAGTTTGCCAAAGGGCACCTAAAGACTCTGACCAAGAGAAACAAGATTCTCTGGTCTGATTAAACCAGGATTCATATCTTTGGCTTGAACACCAGGCATCACGTCTGGAGGAGACCTGGCACCATCCCTATGGTGAAGCATGGTGGTGGCAGCATCATGCTATGGGGATGTTTTTTAGATGAAGGGACTGGGAGACTAGCCAGGATAGAGGCAAAGATGAATGGAGCAAAGTACAGATAGATCCTTGATGGAAACTTTCTCCAGAGCGCTCAGGACCACAGACTGGGGTGAAGGTTCACCTTCCACCAAGACAATGACTCTAATCACACAGCTGAGACAACGCAGGGGTGGCTTCAGAACAAGTCTCTGAATGTTCTTGAGTGGGCCAGCCAGAGCCCAGACTTGAACCCAATCGAACATCTCTGGAGAGACCTGAAAATAGCTGTGCAGCGATGCTCCTCGTCCAAGCTGACAGAGCTCGAGAGGATCTGCAGATTAGGATGGGAGAAACTCTCCAAATACAGGTGTGCCAAGCTTGTAGCGTCACACCCAAGAAGACTCAAGGCTGTAATCGCTGTAAGGCTGTAATCGCTGCCAAAGGTGCGTCAACAAAGTACTAGGTAAACGGTCTGAATACTTATGTAAAATGCCATTTTCAGTTTTTTTTTCTAAAAACTTGCTTTGTCATTATGGGGTTGTGTGTATATATATATATATTGATGAGGGGAACTAAATACATTTAATTAATTTTTAGAATAAGTCTGACGTAATAAAGTGGGACAAGTCAAGGGGTCTAAATACTTTCTGGATGCACTGTATATGAATGTGATTGATATAACTTCATTGCCCGGCACTAGCTGTCATACATACTGTACCATAGATTCTGTATTGTGATTTGACGTGGAGTTTTATGCATTTTTCTTATCAATTGTCACATCCCTATTACAGAGGCTCATATCAGGTGGCAGTCATCCCAGTGGTGAAGTCTGGAGACATAAGCAGTGAAGCATTTGCATGATGTCATGACATTAGGATGTTGGCATCATATCACAGGATGTAACTACAGTTAGATGGACCACGCATTTTCCTGGAAGATTTGGACCCAACGCCGTTCGCTTACTTGGTTTACCGTTCTCTTTTAAAAACTTTTTGTGTAACTTTCCATGACGGATGAAGTCACAGTATGCTATTATATTTCCATAAATGACAATAGCCTCTGTTGTGTCGAAATTATTGGGGAAGAAGTGCTGAGGTAGTTAGTTTTGGAGGCAAAAAGAGCAGTATTTTAGTGCTCTATCGATGCTGTTGACATACCCCCTGTGGGGATAATGCAAATGTTTCACTTCCCCCAACACAAACATCTCACCCCCCTCTGGTAGCAAAGCCTTAATTAATGAGACATTTGAATATCATGGCCTTTTCTTCTGACATTTTCATATTTCAATGACATTGTTTCAGGCTTTTCTCAACGAAAGACTGCTCTCATTTATTGTCTAAGTGGCTGTTGCGTTACAAAAAATGGGATCCTGATTCTGGAAGTGAAATAGTGGAATACTTAGACTGTGTTTTGTCATCCTAACTTCAGATCCAGTTCAGAATTAGCCTGGCACCAGGTTATGGGGTGACGGGCATGCTGGTTGTTTGGCCACATCTCTGTGCATCGCTCACTGCCTTTCCATCACACTGTTAAAGGAGCTAGTGGATGTCTGTTGTTGACAGGATTAGTCCCCAGTCTTGTGACGTGTGTTCCTCAAAGCAGAGACGACCTATCCCCTCCCCAGCCTGGTAATCACCTAGCTATAGTGGATTCTAGACCAGAGCTGGACGATATGGACCAAAACCGTATCACGATAAATTGACTGAATTATCACTAATGATAAATTAGTTTTATAACAATGTGGATCATATTGGTTTTTATATTACCATTAAAACTACTTGTAGTTGTAGCTTACAATTGTCCCATTCATTAACAATCACCCATTATAAGCAAACTTATTTAATAAAAAATGAAATATATCAGCAAATGTCCATGATAAGTAGTTGAGAAGTGATTCATTGAGGTGTATTGAATGACCTGTATTAAATGGGTTTCTTTCTATGTCATTGGCGCTGTTGGTTGTTACCTTTCACAATGCCACTGTCCTTGGAGGGGAGATTATTGCTATTAGAGAAATGAAGGCCTACACCTCTTTTGTGTGGAGGTATAATCATCAACCAAGAGCACTGAGGTCTCTGTTACTTTGGCTGTGGTTTTCAGGGCAGCCCACGGCAAGGTCAGACCTTTTAATCTGGAACACAGTTGGTCCAGGAGGATCCAGAGCTTTTGTTCCTCTGCTCTGTTATGATCTGAGCTATTATTCACCTCTATGGTGCCATCAGACATGAGCACTTGCGGCCATTCTGATGATGTGTCATTATTGTCACGATGCATGTAATCAATATTTTATAGCATAGTTATTGGACAATTGCTCTTTTCGATGGCAATTTATGAGAATTCCCCTCTGTAAAACAGTATATTGGCATATTCCCTCCCCCCAAAAATCGGAATTGGTATTTGACCCCCCCAAAAAACATATCGGTTGGACTCTACAGATGAGTGATGACACATTTTGTTTGCTTGTGTCTGTCTCCACCTCTATGTCTGTCTGTGTAGGGGTGCGGTCAGGCCTATGTTTTCATTACACAAAAGGGAGATTATGTGGCCCAACTGATGGAAGCAGATGGCTGGTAACAAAATATCATTACATTTCCACTCCACGTAGTGCTGCCGCACAGTCAAACAGTAATATAAGCTGCAGCAGCTTTTTTCTGGATGGCTAGAGGATTGTGGCAGGGCATTACCAGCGAAGGCAAAGAGCTGCACTTCTCTCCCTAAGACCCTTCTTTATTTTCCCAAGTTTGTCTTCAGTGTGTGTGTGTGTTTTTTGATGGATGGATGGATGGAGTAACTTTGGTATTGCATTCATTTCCAACATGACCTTGTCTGTATTGATGTGTTTTTGATGTAGACATCCTTCATCGATACCCCTTTTGAGTCTGTACAGTCTCTGCAGCAATGAATGGATATGGATGAGAACTTGGGCGTCCTTCCTTCAGACACGCAAACCATTCACCTGTCCAATACACCTCTTAGAGAATGTGGAATGGAAGTTATTGAACGTCTTTGATGACAGTGCCCACTGCCTAGTGCAGGGGTGGGCAACATACCGTGGACCCATTCAATCCAGCCCAGGGGAAAGGATTATTTTGGTTATAAAAAATATTTAAAAAAACACTCCATAATATAAAGAAAGTATGTAGAAATTAGAATGGACCTATACGTCTTCAAATAACTGCCCGTCTTCAAATAACTGCAAATTGCTTTTGACGAATCGTTTTGGGAAAGAATCTACCTGGGTGTTCTCTTACAATTGGCAATATAGGCCACCTAATGATTATTATCCAGTGTCCAAAAATATGGTCCAACTCGCAGTGTTGCACTAGAGAAATATTCTCAATCCCTTACTGAATGAAAATCACCCACAATGTCAGTTTTCGTTCAGAAGCTCAACTAGCAACATCAAAGCATCTTTGTAACAACAGACCCGCCAGTGTTTTCAAATCTGCGCTCCTATGCATCATCAGTTGTCGGACAGACAGACAAACACACAGATGGACTGACAGCCAGGAGCCAATATTATTAACCGATACAACATGCATTTGGCAGCGAAATTGCACTTTTATTCTTTAATACTCAACTGTCATTTACAGTGCCTTCAGAAAGCATTCACGCCCCTTGACCTTCTCCACATTTAGTTGTGTTACAGCCGGATTAAAAGTGGATTAAATTGGCATTGTGTCAGTGGCCTACACACAACACCCCATAATGTCCAAGTGGAATGATGTTTTTTGTCATTTTTACAAATTAGTAAAAATAATTAAGCTGAAATGTCTTGAGTCAATAAGTATTGGCAAGTATGGCAAGTATAAATAAGTTCAGGAGTAAACGTTTGCTTTCTAAATTGCATGGACTCACACTGTGTGCAATAATAGTGTTTAACATGATTTTTGAAGTACTATCTCATCTCTGTATACATACAATTATCTGTAAGGTCCTTCGGCCGAGCAGTGCATTTCCAACACAGATGCAACCACAAAGACCAAGGAGGTTTTCCAGTGCCTTGCAAAGAAGGGTGCCTATTGGTAGATGGGTACATTGAAAAAAGAATAATACATATAAAAAAGCATATATTGAATATCCCTTTGAGGATGCTGAAGTTATTAATTACACTTTGGATGGTGTATCAATACACCCAGTAACTACAAAGATACAGGCATCCTTCCTAACTCAGTTGCTGGAGAGGAAGGAAACTGCTCAGGGATTTTACCATGAAGCCAATGGTGACTTTAAAAGAATTACAGAGTTTAATGGCTGTGATAGGAGAACTGAGGATGAATCAACAACATTGTAGTTACTCCACAGCACTAACCTAAATGACAGAGTGAAAAGAAGGAAGTCTGTAGAGAATACAAATATTACAAAACATGTATGCAATAAGGCACTAAAGAAAAACTGCAAAATAAAAATACATTTAGTAAAGTAATATACTTCCTGTCCTGAACACATCACTGAGTGCCACTCTTCATATTTTCAAGCATGGTGGTGGCTGCATCATGTTATGGGTATGCTTGTCATCGGCAAGGACTAGGAATGTTTTTACGATAAGAAATGGAATAGAGCTAGCCAAATGAAAAATCCGAGAGAAACTTGGTTCAATCTGCTTTCCGGGGGACTCTGGGGGACAAATTCATCTTTCAGCAGGACATTAACCTGCTGAAAAACACAACTCAAGGCCAAATAGATGGCCTTGAGTTGCTTACCAAGATGTCATTAAATGTTCCTGAGTGGCCTAGTTACAGTTTCGACATAAATCTACTAGAAAATGGTTGTCTAGCAATGATCAACAACCAACTTGACAGAGCTTGTAGAATTTACAAAATAATAATGCAAATATTGTACAATCCAGGTGTGCAAAGCTCTTAGAGACTCAGAAATACTCACAGCTGTATAATGAGGCTCGTTTGTAATGCGAGGGATATAGCTAAGTACAGGCCTATGTATTTTTGATGTGTTGCTGGATAGATCAGAGGAACAGAAATTATCAATAGGCATATGCATCATAATTACATGGAGAAACCTTACCTGCAATTTGTACACCAAGCTTCTGTACTTATAATTCGTAAAACCTTCATTTTTATCATTTTGAAGTAACCCAAATGGTGAATGAATCTTTCATCAATACATTTTGAGATATATTAAACCAGGCTGCCTTAATCGACGTCCACGGCACCCAGGGAGCAGTTGTTGTTGGGAGTTAAATTCCTTGCTCAAGGGCAGAACGACAGATTTCTCCACACTGCCCGGCTCGGGGATTCGAGCCCAACACTTTTAACTGCTAGCCCCCCCCCCAAGTGATACATAGTCCTGTTATAATCTGGTTAATTAAGAGTCATCTCTCCTGCACATCCCTTAGCTAGCTACCTAGCGCTGCCTGCCTGTGATCCTGGCTGTTATTTTAAGAGTAAATATTATTATCTTAAAGGTAGACTCCTTAGGTGCTACATCCATTTTTTATTAATTTAAAAAAAACTTAGAAATGAATGATACATACCCATTTTGATTCTTACAAATGCCTCATGAGTTTAGGTCCACTGTCGCACATCATCAGAACCCAAAATATAAGCTGGTTTTATTCACAAAATGTTTTAAACGGAAATGTAAACAAACACTAAATAGCCTCAACATGGTTAAACATTTGATATCATGGATGGGCAGTCCTTGCATCCCTAACTTTTTTTTTTCAACCGAATCCCTTAGCATTTTAGCGAAACGGGCAGTATGCTATTGATTCTCTACTAACATCAAAGGCCAGTTGAATAGGAAGGGAAGTGCAGGCTGGTTTTGGCACTGCAAGGGCAGGCAGGCTTAGTGGAGAGAGAGAGAGAGAGGCTGGCTGCATACCAAACCGCATCCTATTCCCATAGAGGTCTGGTTAAAATGAGTGGACTATGAAGGGAATATATGGTGCCGTCTCATACATACCCACTGTTTTTGGTTGGAGTGCATGCAGATTTATTCTACTATCACGGTATTGCATTATAGTATTGATGGGCAGAATTTTAATTTAATAATTTGGCCAGTTGGCAGCCAGGCTAAGTACCTCATCACCAGCCGCAGTATAGAGTTCTTGGGGAAAAGGGTAGACTGACCTACAAGTTGCTAAATGAATATAACAAGGAAAGAACATGTAGTTGACCAAATTGACATTAAGGTATAGTGGACTAATAAAAAAGTTCTTCTGATAATGAAGAATGAAAGTGTTATTGGCCAACACAAGGGCCTCTTGTGGGTGTTATTGATTTTCCTTATTTATGGACAAAGGTCTACAGTATTTACAGTTTAATCTTTAATGCCAGTCGTCCAACCTTCATTGTCCAGGTTACTCACAGACTGCAGGGGTGAAGAACACCTCAATGATGTGCCGTGGATGTGTGATATTATTCACTATAGGCTAGTCGTTACAGCAGAATTTATTTCTCAGTCGATATCTGGACAATTCACACACGGGCCCGTAACTCCTGATAATGGCTTGAGAAATGACCTGGGAAGCACCCAGCACTTAAGCTCTATAATTGCCACACGTTAAAAACGTCACTTTACTCCCAATAAATTCACTGTGGCAGTATGTGATACTGTGTATGTATGTACGCCCAAGAGCATGGACTGTATCCGTCTATTGGTGTGATGATGATAGGGAACACAGACCAGGGCAGGGAGTGTACAGTACAGTCTAGTGCATTACAGTTCAGCCCTGGAGAGTTCATTATAGTCTCACTAGGCAACCGCGGACCAATAAAAAAAAACATTACATTTTTTTAAAGACAAATTAGGAAGGTAATTCAGTTGGGGTCTCAGTTTCCTGTAGTGATTTAGAATAATCGAAGGTACAATTTGAACCATTTCAGCATTTTATTTTTCTAGTAACCATGGTCGAATTACCAACCGGGGTAACCAGTTATCATATTAAAAACTGCAAACATTTGCCTCCACCCTACTGTAAAACTGCTAACTTCTCTCTCCACTGCATGGCAAAATGAGTAGAATTGCATGAAATGAGTTATAAAAGTGCAAGATCTTTTCTGCGCTGCATGGCAAAATGTGTAGAATTGCAGGAAATATATATATATATATATATATATTTTCTCTTTGCTGCTATGCAGGGGGCTGCGAAAATGTTTTGCTCGCAATGTGGAGAGGAATGGATGTGGGTTTGCAGACCCACGAGCAACTCCGTTTCCCATCCCTGCTCTAGACAGACTGGTTGCTTCCAGCAATGTATCAATGCTCCAGCTTAACACGTCTATACAAATTGCAGCGTCAGTTAGGACAGAGGACAAGCTGGAAATGTGAAGCGCGTCACTGCCGTATCCACTTGCTGCCTCAGCTAAGGATAAGCTCAACTACGCAAACTCGTGACTTGTTGGGAGAGTAGTCTGTCTGAAGAGGAGGCTCCCCGGACCTATTTGATCACCTTTTTGAAATGCTAAAGAGAAGCCATCCTCTCCAAACCTTGTTATGTTGCTGCTTACAATGCTCCAAGGTCTGGGATATCCAATACTAAGTTCAGTACATTGAAGTAGAGTAGACTTCAGTAAACTCTAGTACAGTCTAGTAGAGTCGTCAGTACATATAGTTCTGGGTGGGAAGGTAGAAGTGGTTGTTGTGAATCAAAGCAGGGAGACGTTTGTGACCTGTCATGTTTTTGACCTGTTATTATCCCGCGGTGTGTCTAATCTGGTTAATTGTTTTCACCAAAGCACCCTGATACACTTAATCACCTAGCTGAGCAGACCACACCATTAAAGCTACAGTATGGGATTTGTGAAGCTGTTTAATGGTCAGGCCGTTTAGCCGTGGCTGGATGAATCCACTGGGTGGGCTGATGTCTATCGTTAGTAAGTTATGACTGCAAGTTAAGACCCGGAAATGTGGGGTCCTTATTAGACCACTTACTGTATGATACAGAGAGATACACAGTGCGTATTTAAAGTCTGTTCTGTTTTTAAAGCACACATTTAAGTGTGTAGTTTAGATATGATTTTGTTTAATTCAACATTGACTTCTTCTCAGGAAGTCTTACCGTTTTTTCCTCAGACACACAATGGAACAATGGGTCATTAACAGTACCATGATTAATACAGAGGAAAAGCCAGGATGTTAGTTATTTTTTTACACCACACTGTGTGGTGAGGGGAGAGGGGGCATGCTGGAGACTACATTACATGACTTAGAGCTTATTCCCACTGAAGAGAGTAAATGTAGAGGTATTGGGACAACATTTCAATTGACATAATATGTACATAAAGTTTTCAATTCACATTAGCAACGGGAATGTCAGGAGTCGAGAGAGGATTCGGAGACGCTCTTGCTTCGCAGCTCAAATGTACCACAAATGTCACAGTAGCCACTAGCCGGTATGCTAAGCACAAAGATACTGGTAACATGCAAAATATTCAACTAGCTAATGTTAAGTAAGCAACCATTCCACTCTTGAATAATGCAACGATTCACAGGCATGTACGGGCATTTAAATGGTTTATTCTCTCATCCATACACATAAATGTAGCTGCAAGACAAACAGCCAAAGTGGCACAGCTGCTAGCTGATGTTAGCTAACGTTTTCTTCATCAAGTAATTTCAGCATGAAAAAATAAACTTTTAGCCCTCTCATACGAATATGGAAGTACAGTAACGTTATCAAAAAGTGTTTTTCATATTATACAGGGCTAGCTAAACATAATGTCTGCATTATTATTATTATTATTTTTCAAATTCGATTGCCTCTCCTATGAAGTTGTGACGTGCAACATATGCCTAACCTCTTGAGGCAGGCCACAAATAACGGTGGTTTGATATTCCCTTATATCTACTGGGTCAATTTCAGAGTAAGCGGCTTTTAACCCTTTGACACATACCAACAAATCATTATTTACAACATCCAGTTTCGATTGATGCAACAGTCAGTATTTGAGTTGGCCACACAGAAACAGGCCTTACAAAGTTATTTCCTGAATGTGACCAGTTTATTTTTGGATGCAATGTTCAGACATTCACAGAAGTAGCGACAGCATAACATAATCATCAAAACTGGAAAATGTAGGCTACATTAGTCCTTGCGCTAACTGAGGAAAGATTGATGTAACACAAGCTGTCATATTTAGCTAACTCTCAGCTGACAGAAACCACAATATCAATTAGCTACTATTTATAATTCATCACATCACGGGTGAGCTCACCATTGATCGAAATAATTCAGTAAAACACTTTATAAAAATCAAAAGTAATCCAACGATGGGTAGTTTGTGCGCTTTGGTGGCAAAAAGCACACATAGATGGCAAAAAGGTATTTTACACACATAAGTATCCATTACAATCTATGCAATAATTGGAATGCATGATTTATCACCAGTACTTTAAATGTGAATAGACTGTAAATAAGTTATGCTCCATACATACATGGCTCTCGAGTGGCACAGCGGTCTAAGGCACTGCATCTCAATGCAAGATTGGGAGTCACATACAGTGGGGCAAAAAGGTATTTAGTCAGCCACCAATTGTGCAAGTTCTCCCACTTAAAAAGATGAGGCCTGTAATTTTCATCATAGGTACACTTCAACTTTGACAGACAAAATTAGAAGAAAAATCCAGAAAATCACATTGTAGGATTTTTAATTAATGTATTTGCAAGTTATGGTGGAAAATAAGTATTTGGTCACCTACAAACAAGCAAGATTTCTGGCTCTCACAGACCTGTAATCTCTTCTTTAAGAGGCTCTTCTGTCCTCCACTCGTTACCTGTATTAATGGCACATGTTTGAACTTATTATTAGTATAAAAGACACCTGTCCACAACCTCAAACAGTCACACTCCAAACTCCACAATGGCCAAGACCAAAGAGCTGTCAAAGGACACCAGAAACAAAATTGTAGACCTGCACCAGGCTGGGAAGACTAAATCTACAATAGGTAAGCAGTTTGGTTTGAAGAAATCAACTGTGGGAGCAATTATTAGGAAATGGAAGACATACAAGACCACTGATAATCTCCCTCGATCTGGGGCTCCACGCAAGATCTCACCCCGTGGGGTCAAAATGATCACAAGAACTGTGAACAAAAATCCCAAAACCACACAGGGGGACCTAGTGAATGACCTGCAGAGAGCAGGGACCAAAGTAACAAAGCCTACCATCAGTAACACACTACGCCGCCAGGGACTCAAATCCTGCAGTGCCAGACATGTCCCCCTGCTTAAGCCAGTACATGTCCAGTCCCGTCTGAAGTTTGCTAGAGAGCATTTGGATGATCCAGAAGAAGATTGGGAGAATGTCATGTGGTCAGATGAAACCAAAATAGAACTTTTTGGTAAGAACTCAACTCGTCATGTTTGGAGGACAAAGAATGCTGAGTTGCATCCAAAGAACACCATACCTACTGTGAAGCATGGGGGTGGAAACATCATGCTTTGGGGCTGTTTTTCTGCAAAGGGACCAGGACGATAGATCCGTGTAAAGGAAAGAATGAATGGGGCCATGTATCGTGAGATTTTGAGTGAAAACCTCCTTCCATCAGCAAGGGGATTGAAGATGAAACATGGCTGGGTCTTTCAGCATGACAATGATCCCAAACACACCGCCCGGGCAACGAAGGAGTCGCTTCGTAAGAAGCATTTCAAGATCCTGGAGGGGCCTAGCCAGTCTCCAGATCTCAACCCCATAGAAAATCTTTGGAGGGAGTTGAAAGTCCGTGTTGCCCAGCAACAGCCCCAAAACATCACTGCTCTAGAGGAGATCTGCATGGAGGAATGGGCCAAAATACCAGCAACAGTGTGTGAAAACCTTGTGAAGACTTACAGAAAATGTTTGACCTCTGTCATTGCCAACAAAGGGTATATAACAAAGTATTGAGAAACTTTTGTTATTGACCAAATACGTATTTTCCACCATAATTTGCAAATAAATTCATTAAAAATCCTACAATGTGATTTTCTGGATTTTGTTTTCTCATTTTGTCTGTCATAGTTGAAGTGTACCTATGATGAAAATTACAGGCCTCTCTCATCTTTTTAAGTGGGAGATCTTGCACAATTGGTGGTCCGCCAGGCACAATACCAGAGCACAAAATTGTTCTTGTTTTGGCTACTGCAGTTATCACAATTCAGGCGTGTTCTTCTGATGCTGAAAGATAAATTCCAGATACAAATATTTTAGCATTATTTTATAATAGATGCGAAATGGCATTCTGAGAACATCACAACACACAGTTCATACACGTAATGTTAGCTAGCCAGCCATCGAACATCAGCTGGCTAGCTAACAACAAGCTTTAACTTGCAATACAAACTGATTGTCATAGCTAGCTAATGTTAACCAAATAGGTTCAATGTTAGCTAGCTAACATTAGGCTATAACTGGCAATGCGAAATGGCAAGCTTTAACTGGGGGTCTTTTGTTTAGACATTTAACGTTAGCTAGCTGAAACAATAACTATAATCCCAATCCATAGAATAACGTTACTAGCAATACAAACGGATCGTCATAGCTAGCTAAACCAAATACGTTCAATGTTAGCAAGCCAACCATCAATCTCCAGCTGGCTAGCTAACAGCAAGCTTTAACTTGCAATGGAAACAATTTTCTGACAAAATTACAAACATATAATATAATACCCGTATACATGGATGAAAGCTTCACGGCAGACTGCAACCCCTTTTATTAAATACGACGTCCTGTGTCGTTTCCGTTTAGTTTGCACAGTTTGTTTGGCCCGTTGTGTTCTACTGATTTCAAAACTCAGTCAACTTTTTCCGTGACAACACTGTTGATCGCCGTTTCTTCCCCATCACTGTTATCAGAAGACTCTACAATGTCTTTTTCATTTTTTTTAACCTAAATCATGGATTTCCTCATCATCTGATTCCTTTTCAGAGTTAGAGAGAGTCAACATGGCACGATCGTCCTCCAGAAAGTAGTCCATCACAACTTTTTCCCACTTTGTCGATATAGCGTCTGATAAATTCAGGACAGCAATGTTATTGATAACAGCAACAACATATTTGCAGTTCTCCATGGCTAATGTTATATATTTAGGAAAAACTGCAGAAGAAAGCATTCTCTATGCATAACGAGCAGCTCCTTTTATAGACACAAGATGCAACACCGCAGACCAATCTGAAACTCATCTCTCGGCATGTCCAGCCCACTCATTATCTCAGCCAATCATGGCTAGCGGGACCTCCCTTAGTTTTTCTTTGGCTAAACCAACTAGGCTTGTAATTTAGCAACTTTATTTGTATTTACAGATGGCATTCATGTTTGTTTTTAAGTCACATGAAAGTTCACAAAGTTTGAGAAGACATTTCTGCCAGAAAACGCATTTTGATAAAACATTTTTTTTATTGTTCAAACTGCTCTCCTGTGAAGTCGTGACTTGCGAAATATGCCTAGTTTCCTGAATCATATCACATATGTCCAAAGTTAATATTTGTAAGGGAAACAACAATGAAGGCAATGCGAGTGCCAGCCAGAAAATGTGCTAGGGGAAAAAAGCTTGTTCAAGACTGAGCAAATGTCTGCATACCTGATCTGCGGAAACACTGTGGAAGTGCTTGTGCTTTCCTCGAAGAGAGGTTTGTCCGGTTTGTCCAGCATAAATTCTCCGCAATCGTGAAATGGACTACTTCTATGTGAATTAATGAGGAGGCAGAACACATTCAAACTGTCGATAGAAATGTAAACTTGTTACAAAATAATTTGAAACTGACTATTTGAAACAGCCTATAGATAATTAGCAGGCAGCTTGTCTTAGTTTGAGGGCAGCACAGGTTAACTGTCCTGTTGCGTAGCAATCCCATTTTTTGTAACAGTGAATGCATTCTGACATCATGTGCATAAAATAATGCGACCCTTAAAGATATTTGGAACTCACGCGTGAAAAGGTTCATGCAATTTCAGATTAAAACTCAATAAAACAAGCCTATATAGTATAAGGAAAATGGCTATACAATTCAGCTGTTTCAAAAACATTGCTCTGCTATTACAATTTATACTGTACGAGTGTTGGGCTGAACTAGACAATTCTGTTTACACTGTGAATGTTTGCGGAAGGCCCTTTCCTGTTTCAGCATGACAATGCCCCGTGCACAAAGCGAGGTCGATACAGAAATGGTTTGTCGAGATCGGTGTGGGAGAACTTGACTGGCCTGCACAGAGCCATGACCTCAACCCCATCGAACACCTTTGGGATGAATTGGAACGCTGACTGCGAGCCAGGCCTAATCACCCAACATCAGTGCCCGACCTCACTAATGCTTTTGTGGCTGAATGGAAGCAGGTCCACGCAGCAGGGTTCCAACATCTAGTGGAAAGCCTTCCCAGAAGAGTGAATGAAGGCTGTTATAGCAGCAAAGGGTGGGGACGAACTCCATATTAATGCCATGATTTTGGAATGAGATATTTGACAAGCAGGTGTCCACATACTTATGGTAAAGTAGTGTAATCCTAAAATGTTTTGCATTTCAGAAGTCAAGTTTTCAAGATAATTGGACTTCCAAGAAGCGAAGTGTCACCGGCCACATCATCATGATACAAAATTACAGTGTCAAAATAACGTTTTTGAGTGGTGTTCCCTTTTAACACTAGTCAATGTGGAAAGAATCATAAATGCCAGTAGAATGTTTTGTTGCAGGTCTACTGGGTCTGATAGCTGGACTTTTGATGCTCCTGCTGTGAATCAGATCCATGTCAGAGTGATTTACTGTAGTTTCAGAGTACTGAATCTGGTCATTGTTTACAAAAAGAGATCTTCTGAGTAAATGTCCTGTGTAAACAGGCATAATACCAGAGGATGTAATCTAAGATTTTCTGAAGACCAAAAAAGCTGCTGCTTTTTGCCCGGTTTCCAAAAAGCATCTGAAGGCTAAGTTCCTCATAAGGAGGAGCATAATTTTGTGTCCCAAAACCATTGATGCTAAAGTTGCACTTGAAAACGCTCAATATTTAACGATTACGTCCCTTTATAAACTGACGATTTCCACTAAATATATAATCAAGACATTTATCTGTCACTCTGTGACTGCCGATAACTTTCGAACGAAGTTGACTACAAATATAATGTTTCCAATGTCTTTGCAATTGTTACAAATAAGCAAAGGATAAAATAATGCTTCAAATGAAAACTGAGATGAATTAAAGATAAATATAATAAGCTACATAATCCTATATTGTGCATTCGGAAAGTATTCAGAACCTTTCCCCTTTTTCCATATTTTGTTGCGTTACAGCAAAATTCTAAAATAGATAAACTAAAAAAAATTGATCATCCTTGAGATTTTTTACAAGTTGATTAAAATCCACCAGTGTTAAATTCAATTGATTGGACATGATTTGGAAAGGCACACACCTGTCTATATTAGGTTGACAGTGCATGTCACAGCAAAAACCAAGCCATGAGATAGAAGGATTTGTCCGTAGAGCTCCAAGACAGGATTGTGTCAATGCATAGATCTGGTGGAAGGGTACCAAAACATTTCTGCAGCATTGAAGGTCCCCAAGAACACAGTGGCCTCTATCATTCTTAAATGGAATAAATTTGGAACCACCAAGACTGTCCCAAGAGCAAGCCGCCCGGCTAAAATGAGCAATCAGAGGGAGAAGGGTCCGGGAGGTGACCAAGAACCCGATGGTCAATCTGACAGAGTTCTAGAGTTCCTCTGTGGAGATGGGACAACCATCACTGCAGCACTCCACCAATCAGGCCTTCATGGTAGAGGGGACAGACGGAAGCCACTCCTCAGTAAAAGGCTCATGGCCGCCTGCTTGGAGTTTTCCAAAAGGCACCTAAAGGACTCTCAGACCATGAGAAACAAGATTCTCTAGTCTGCTGATGAAACCAAGAAACCAACTATTTGGATTTAATGCCAAGCTTCACATCTGGAGGAAACCTGGCACCAACCCTATGGTGAAGATTGGAGGTCGCAGCATCATACTGTGGAAGGTTTTTCAGAGGCAGGGACTGGGAGATTCGTCAGGATCGAGGGAAAGATGAACGCAGCAAAGTAAAAAGAGATCCTTGATGAAAACCTGCTCCAGAGAACTCAGGACATCAGACTGGGGCAAACGTTCACCTTTCAACAGTACAACGGCCCTAAGCTCACAACCAATAGAAGGCAGGAGTGGCTTCGGGACAAGTCTCTGAATGTCCTTGAGTGGGCCAGCCAGAGCCCGGACTTGAACCTTGGACTTGACAGAGCTTGAGAGGATCTGCAGAGAAGAATGGGAGAAACTTCCCAAATACAGGTGTGCCAAGCTTGTAGCGTCATACCCAAGACGATTTTAGGCTCTTATCGCTGCCAAAGGTACTTCAGCAAAGTCCTGAGTAAAGGGTCTGAATACTTATGTAAATGTGATATTTCAGTTTTTTATTTTTTATTCATTTGCAAACATTTCTTTGCTTTGTCATTATGGGGTATTGTGTGCAGATTGATGAGGGACGGCTGTGACACAGCATGGGATCGAACCCAAAGCTGTAGTGTCGCCTCAGCACTGCGATGTGGTGCCTTAGACTGCTGCGCCACTCGGAAGGCCACAGAGCTGCCTTTCTTTTTCAATCCTTTCAGTATTGACACATGCTTCCAACAACGCACTTATCAAATGTTTTTTCTGTGGTGTTTTGGGAAACGCATGTTATATCTTCGACCGTAGTAGGAAGGATGCATCGTTAAAACCCTTTGCAAGCCTTTGCAGTTCCATCTCTACCAGGAACCGGGCACAGGTCAGTGACTTCTTACCTGGAGTTAATACCTTCTGGATGGCACCCTAGTAGGTATTGGTCAGATATCAGATGTCTAGGTCAGGTATTGGCTCAAGTCTGTGTGTCATTGAGAGGAAGATGTAACACTAAGGTGAGAGTGGTTGACTAGTTTACTAAGCTTCTTGTCTCCTGAAGCTTTATCTTGCACAAACAAAAACAGATGATCAATCTCGAGAAGGGAAAACAGGATAAATTAAATGATGTTAAGTTATATGACGAGTGCTTGAAAACCAACAGCGAAGAATATATATTTGTTTGTTATACTGGGATGGGATTTGCATAGCAATTCCTATTTGCTGAAACAGCTTGTTTCTTTACAGCATTGTACCTGTTTCCATTGAGGTTAGTTGTGAAATCTGTTTCGTGTTTGTTTGAATCATCATTCTGTGTGGTTTATGTATAAGCTTTGGGGCTTATACATCACCACATCTTTGGCTGATCTCAGCAATCTTGTTTTTCCTGGCAGGCCTATGGCTGGTATAGTTTTGGGGTTCCCTTACCACATACACCCCCTCTACCTCAACGCACACACCCTCTAGCTGGAGATGGAGAGGAAGAGCCCGAGGAATGAGAAAAACACACACACACACACTTCTTTTGGCATCTCGTTCTCCTCTCCCTCTGTCCTCACTCTCTTCACTGTCCTTCATACCATGTTCTCACTTTTCAGCTCGTTTCGGTTTCAGTGAGGTTTTGTCTGTGGAGATTTAACATAGTGTCCTTTTCTCTTATAAACACATACCAAAGTACAGCGAACACAAGCAGACAGCCTCTAACCATGAAAGAAATAGAGACTGGGAACTTTGTCATGAAAACCTGTGCTCGCTGGATGTTATGTGATGTAGCAGTTGGTGGGTGAGTTGTTTACAGCACAGTTGGCATTCATCATTGGAGACGGCCTACTGTGGCTAGCCATACAGACAACAGCTGCCAGCCAGCCTGTGTCCACTGCACATCTGTTCCCCACATGGCACCCAGGAATTCCACAAGAGCAGTCTCTCGCAGTCTGATGACGCTTTCACTAAACATCTAGCAATGTTCTCACAGTGCAGCCTCTGTAGGGAGTAAGCTACATGTCTTTGGTTGGTACGGTTTGAATTGAAGTTATTTCTTAAGTCAGGAAAGTCCATTACACTTATTTCCATGGTAACACTTTATTTGAAAACACAAGCAAATGTTTATGAACAGAACATAGGGACTATTTAGGAATGCTATTGTGTAATGTGTTTTTAAAGGTTTTGCATTGGAGGAGATTCCGTCGCTTCCTCTTCATTTGGCTCAAACATCAGTGATGTAATGACATCATAGCTGGAGAATGAGATGCTGTTCTCAACTGGAGCTATGTAATCATGGTTGAAACTAGAAGAATCCAACATAACTACAGACAACCACTGAACCTCTTAGAAGCTTAAAAGCTTTGAATGAAGGAAAACTGCCTCTGGGTGTACTTACCACCCGTGCATATGTCTGTCTAAAACACTATTGGGTAGTGATGGGAGGGAATCGATACAGTTACATGTCGCAATATTATTTTTCGACGATATATCAATATTTTACTCTTAAGTATCAATTTGTTAAAAAAAATATATATATATCTCTCTACTCAAGGTAGAGTTAGCTAGCGCGGGTCGGCTGTACATGTGCCAAAACAGGTATTTTTCATCCAATAGTTTGTTCACCATCTTCCTTTTTAAATAGTGCGCCAACATGTTTTCAGCAGTTTTTATTTCCCTGACTGATAACTTGTTTTGTTTTCTCATGCTCTCGCTTGTCTTTCTGAAGCAGACATAATGTGAGCAATAAGTTTAGAACATCAACTAAATAGAAACCAACAGACATTTTTGACATGTCCCCATAATTCACTCTGCAATCCACTAAGCCACTACTGTTGTAAACCTGTGTACTGTAACTAAAGCAGATTATTGTGCCATTCTTTGCCGTGCTGATTCAGGGAGAACAGAAATCAGAACTCTCTGTTGTATTATTTACTGTAGGCTCTCATGCTTTCCCCAGCTTTTACCGAGTGAATCCCAAATGGCACCCTATACCCTTTATAGTGCACTAGTAAAGTACTGCTATAACAAATAGTGCCATTTGGGACACAACCTTGTAGTAATGGCTTCAAGATCCCCCTCCCTGGCTGATACTTAAAGCCAGACTCAGTAAGTCATATTTACGTAATTTGTGTATATGAAATATCAAACTGTCACCCAGATAAAACACTGGGTTTGTTTACACTTTTGTAAACAAACCCAGGGAAGATGCCATATGCTCTATCGGAGAGTTCTCAAGTGGCTGCTGGGTCAGCCACCCTTTGACCAGTATTAGACAGCATTAGTTACAACAAGCATGTAGGCTACTGTGTTAGAAAAAATAATTTACAGCAGTAAAATGTCATTCTAATTTACTTAGACATTATAGCCGTTAACTGCTTGACTTCTTGCAGTGCAAACACAAGAAACTACCCTATAGGGTTGAATTATTAAATACATTTGCAATCAAAGTGTTGCAATTTTTTATTTTTATTTTTTTATTTTTTTATTTCACCTTTATTTAACCAGGTAGGCTAGTTGAGAACAAGTTCTCATTTGCAACTGCGACCTGGCCAAGATAAAGCATAGCAGTGTGAACAGACAACACAGGGTTACACATGGAGTAAACAATTAACAAGTCAATAACACA
This sequence comes from Oncorhynchus gorbuscha, assembly GCF_021184085.1. Taxonomy (NCBI): domain Eukaryota; kingdom Metazoa; phylum Chordata; class Actinopteri; order Salmoniformes; family Salmonidae; genus Oncorhynchus; species Oncorhynchus gorbuscha. The sequence goes on along the minus strand of NC_060190.1, from coordinate 38,253,009 downwards.
GTAGAAAAAAAGGGGAGTCTATATACAATGTGTGCAAAAGGCATGAGGAGGTAGGCAATAAATAGGCCATAGGAGTGAATAATTACAATTTTGCAGATTAACACTCGAGTGATAAATGATCAGATGGTCATGTACAGGTAGAGATATTGGTGTGCAAATGAGCAGAAAAGTAAATAAATAAAAACAGTAAGGGGATGAGGTAGGTAAAAATGGGTGGGCTATTTACCTATAGACTATGTACAGCTGCAGCGATCGGTTAGTTGCTCAGATAGCAGATGTTTGAAGTTGGTGAGGGAGATAAAAGTCTCCAACTTCAGCGATTTTTGCAATTCGTTCCAGTCACAGGCAGCAGAGAACTGGAACGAAAGGCGGCCAAATGAGGTGTTGGCTTTAGGGATGATCAGTGAGATACACCTGCTGGAGCACGTGCTACGGATGGGTGTTGCCATCATGACCAGTGAACTGAGATAACTGAGATTACCTAGCATGGACTTGTAGATGACCTGGAGCCAGTGGGTCTGGCGACGAATATGTAGCGAGGGCCAGCCGACTAGAGCATACAAGTCGCAGTGGTGGGTAGTATAAGGTCCTTTAGTGACAAAACGGATGGCACTGTGATAAACTGCATCCAGTTTGCTGAGTAGAGTGTTGGAAGCCATTTTGTAGATGACATCGCAATAGCCTAGTGGATAGAGTGTTGGGCTAGTAACTGGAAGGTTGCAAGTTCAAATCCCTGAGCTGACAAGATACCAATCTGTTGTTCTGCCCCTGAACAGGCAGTTAACCCACTGTTCCTAGGCCTTCATTGAAAATAAGAATTTGTTCTTAACTGACTTGCCTAGTTAAATAAAGGTAAAATAAATAATAGAAAACTCAACTTTCAAGAAGAAAACAATTAGCCAGCCAGCAACTCCAACATTTATTTGTCTCTATTGTACACTACCGATATGCACATTTTGCTAGCAATGCCTGTGTGGCTCTATCAGCAGTTTGCTAGCCAGATAACTTAACTATAGCTATACTGTACAAAAATATAAATGCAACATGTAAAGTGTTGGTCCAATGTTTCATGAGCTGAAATTAAAGATCCCAGATTTTCTAGATGCTCAAAATACTTATTTCTCTCAAATTTAGTGTACTTTTTTTACATCCCTGTTAGTGAACATTTCTCCTTTGCCAAGATAATCAATCCTCCTAACAGGTGTGGTATATCAAGAAGCTGATTAAACAGCATGATCATTACACAGGTGTGCCTTGTGCTTGGGACAATAAAATGCCCCTCTAAAATGTGCAGTTTTGTCACAATGCCACAGATGTCTCAAGTTTTGAGGGAGCGTGCAATTGGCATGCGGACTGCAGGAATGTCAACAAGAGCTGTTGCCAGAGAATTGAATGTTAATTTCTCTACCATAAGCCGCCTCCAATGTAGTTTTACGGAATTTGGCAGTACGTCCAGGTAGCCTCACAAACACAGACCACGTGTAACCACGCCAGCTCAGGACCTCCACATCTGGCTTCTTTACTGTGGGTTTGCACAAGCAAATCATTTTTACACAAACTGTCAGAAACCGTCTCAGGGAAGCTTATCTGCATGCTCGTCGTCCTCATCAGGGTCTGACTTCAGTTCAACGTCGTAGCCATCAGTGGGCAAATGCTCACCTTTGATGGCCAATGGCATGCTGGCGAAGTGTGATCTTCATTGATGAATCACGGTTTCAACTGTACAAGGCAGATGGCAGACAAAGATGTATGGCGTCGTGGGCGAGCGGTTTTCCGATGTCAACATTGTGGACAGAGTGCCCCATGGTGGCGGTGGCGGTATGGTATGGGCAAGAGTAACCTACTGCCAATGAACACAACTGCATTTTATCGATGGCAATTTGAATACACAGTGATTCCGTGATGAGCTCCTGAGGCCCATTGTCGTGCCTTTCATCCGCCGCCATCACCTCATGTTTCAGCATGATATTGCACGGCCCCACGTCGCAAGGATCTCCACACAATTCCTAGGTGCTGAAAATGTCCCAGTTCCTCCGTGGCCTGCATACTCACCAGACATGTCACCCGTTGAGCATTTTTGAGATGCTCTGGATCGACGTGTACGACAACTTGTTCCAGTTCCCGCCAATATCCAGCAACTGAAGAGGAGTGGGATAACATCTCATATGCCAGAATCAACAGCCTGATCAACTCCATGTGAGGATGTCGCGCTGCATGAGGCAAATGGTGGTCACCAGATACTGACTGGTTTTTATTTAAATTGACGGATTTCCTTATTTAACTCAGTAAAGTCTTTATTGTTTCACATTTACATTTTTGTTTAGTGTAAATAGCTTGCTATCTATTGACCCGTTTCAAGAAACTAGGCATATGTCGCACGTCACTATGCATTTGAAAGTAGTTTTTTGTTTTGTTTATCAAAATATGTTGTTTTTTTGGGCAGAAATGCCCTCTGGAACATCTGAACTTTCATTTGACTTGATAACAAACTTGTATACTATGTGTAAACACAAATACAATTGTTAAATAACGAGCCTAGTTGGTTTAGCCATGGAAAAATACAGGAACCTGGATGGGCTGAACATGCTGAGAGATGATTTCAGATTGGTCTGCCACGTAGCAATTTCGTGACTCTACATTCATTAATCTGGTGACTGTTATTTATCTAATCACCTATGATTAATTGCTACCCATTTTAAATTCATTATGTAACAATTAACTCATTAGGATTTGGGGCATCACAAGAGCGGTTCTTTAAAGTTAGAGTTACCATCTCAAATTAAACTCTAAAGGTCTTTACCTATTACATCCATAAACAGTCAGTTTATTAATCTTAACCTTGTAATCATATCATCATTCTGAATGTATCCTCCTTGCATCTGCAAAAACCAGAGCCTTACTTATGATTCAGTACTACACAAATATTTGTAATTATTTATTTACTGGGTAACTGTTGAGCGTGAAAAACCTAGCAGTGTTGCAATTCTTGACACACTCAAATAGTGCGCCTGGCACCTACAACCATACCACCTTCAAAGGCACAAATATTTTTTCTTGCCCATTAACCATCTTTATGGTACATACAATCCATGTCTCAAGGCTTAAAAATCCATATTTAAACATCCATATTTAACCTCCCTTTCATCTACACTGTTTGAAGTGACATTAATAAGGTATCATAGCTTACACCTGGATTCACCTGGTCAGTTTGTCATGGAAAAAGCAGGTGTTCCTAATGTTTTGTACACATACAGTACCAGTCATAATTTGGGACACAACTACTCATTCAAGGGTTTTTATTTACTTAGAACTATTTTCTACATAATAGTGAAGACATAGTGAAGGCATCAAAACTATGTCATAACACACATGGAATCATGTAGTAACCTAAAAAAGTTTTATTTGTTTACCTCTGGATAACATGATAACAGCCTAACCAGCTCTGCTGGCATCAATTTCATTATGCTTTTTTGCAGACGTTTACTGACACCGGCCATATTCAGTAGGTGTTGTACACACGTCATGTAACGTTGGTTAACGAGCCAGCCAGCTAATGTTAGCCAGTTAAACAACAATTAGAAAAAGTTCCAACACTGCCTAACATTAGGCTCTAACTAGAAAAGCAAACCGCTCTGGGAAACGAATAATACCATCCGCTAGGGAGTCAGCCAGCTAACGTTAGCTAGCTAGCTAACAGTACATTTTAGCTTGAAATGAAACCACTTTCTGTCAAAATTAGAAACGTGTAATATATGAAAATGTAGCTAACTATCTTACCTGCATGCATCAACATGCATCATGGACGCGTCTCCCTGTCAGGAATGTCATATCACGGTTGCCCTTAGTTTGAAGATGTAATACGGAGACAAGGGGTTTTCCCTGTTTCTTTAGCTATCATACTCTAATTCCACTGATTTCGAAACTTGAACCTCCAGAAGATGGAGAGCAACACTTATGCAGCTCCACTACACAATATATATTTTTTAAAGACCCGTTCGTCAGTATTACCAATACAGACTGACGAGCTCAAATTGACAGGCTCCTTCAATATGGCAGACCAATCCGAACTCCTCTCTCGGCATGTCCAGCCCACTCATTATCTCAGCCAACATTTGCAATTACATTCAGTACAGAGAAAAAAAAAGTTTTGCTTTTGTACAACAATAACCAATTTCCATAAATGTACCATGTGGGGGAAAAAAACTCGCCCTTTAAGGGCCATGTGTACATACTTGGCCAGTCAATAGACATGCCAACTTATTTTATTTACAAGAAATAATAGAAAATAAATAATTAAAGTAGTGGGGAGGTTGCAGACTTTTTCTGTGGCTTAACCAACAAGGCTCGTAATTTAACAATTTTATTCGTATTGACAGATGGCATAGACGTTTGGTATTAAGGCACATGAAAGTTCCGGTTTGAGAAGGCATTTCTGCCCCAAAATAATGTTGTTAAAAATATATATTTTTTACGTTCAATTGGCTCTCCTGTGAAGTCCTGACTTGTGACGTACACCTAGTTTCCTGAATCGGGTCCCATATGTACTGTGTGTGTGTGTGTGTGATATTTTATTTGTGACTTACTGAGTCTGGCTTTATTGAGATAATCCCTGCCATGGTATTCAATAGAAAGTGCTTACTCATAGCAGGCACCATGCTGAATGTTCTGTACTGTATTCCTGTCCTGACCTTTTCTCTTTCTGGTCCTGAGTGTTGTGAGTGCCCTTCTTAGTAACAATATCACTGTGTGAATGTCTTTGTTGGTTTCAAACTAATTGAGTTTGATCTGGGGTGAGAAGTGGACCAGACATAAGCATAGCCATCATACCCCTCAAGTCCATGCTCTCTAGGCTATACCTAACCATATTCATTGTTATGATGCTCAGTAAGGAAAATATGGCCTATTACAGATAACGACGGCGTAGTGGTCCTGTGGTGGCTTTACAGAGATATGTGTAATTCTCTCCAGGATGACACTGCTTGTTTTTTAATACTGAGGTCAACGGGGAGAACAGTGTGGAGGTGGAAGTAGAAAGGGCTAGTTGGAGATATGGTTCGGGGAATAGGAGAAAAATAATGAGTGCATGTGAGAGATGCTCTTTGGTCTTCACAAGTGTTTAGAAGTGAATTTTTTTTCAGAAGTAGTTGTGTTTTAATGGGTTGCACGTTGTCACAATATTGTTATGAAGATTCTCTTTTGAACTGGTGCCCAACTGAACTTACTACCACAGAGTTTTCAAACTGAGTTGCAACATCGCAATACTTCTCGGGAACGCGCAGCAAAGCAGATTCGACAGACCAGCCGCGGTTTGAGTTTTGGCAAGTCAATGGGAGAAGTGAAAATGTGTCTTTTTAGTTATTAATTTTCTCGGATTCTAAAGGAAAAATCTAGATTCGAGCCAACATCTTAAGTTACTGAACCTGTCATTATTAAAACCTTGTGGAAGTGACCAACTGACCCGCTTTTATTTTTGTTTATTTAATGGTCTGCACATGCTCTGTTTGGCATGACTCGACTGTTAGACCCGATTTACGTGTTTCAGCGCATGAGCTATGCTAGCTAACATAGCCTACACGTGTGATCAGGGATTTCTATTGGAGGAGTAGTTTCTGTACTGTATTTGGTTCTACTCTAAGCATTCCCAGTTGGCGCTGATGAACATTTTTTTCTAAATTCCATTAGAATCCTTTCAAAAGGAGCCAAATAATCAGTAGGGAAACCATTTGTCATCATTGTGATGTTGTCAGATTGACAACAGATGTAGCTAAGATTGAGGGTAGCGCACCAGATTCTAGCTTGCTAACATTAGCACTGCTAGCTATTTTTGACAATTTTAATTTTTGATATTTTTGCTAGCTAATGGCAACATTGCCATATCTTTAAAGTACATTTGATGATATCAAAATGATGACAGTTGTTTCCTAATAATTATTTGCCTACATTAGTAATGCCATTGTATTTCTTGGCCACTATAGAGTAATTTAGAAAACTCAATAATTAGTTTAGAATGACAGGGCACCACTCGACCTTTGGGAGCCACTATGTCTGACACCCTGATCAGACTATCCGCACACCAGACATGATCATGATACGCATTTGATTAAAATTACAAAACCAACTGAAAATCAATTATATTAATCTGGGGCAGGTCGTAACACACATGAAACATTCATGGACAGCAAGCTGTTGCAAGCTAGCAAGTGCATCAGCGATGTCGTACCCACAGCAACTATTAAAACATTCCCAAACCAGAAACCGTGGATTGATGGCATCATTCATGCGAAACTGAATGCGCGAACCACTGCTTTTAACCAGGGCAAGGTGACCGGAAACATGACCGAATACAAACAGTGTAACTATTCCCTCCGCAAGGCAATCAAACAAGCTAAGTGTCAGTATAGAGACAAAGTAGAGTCGAAATTCAACGGCTCAGACACAAGAGGTATGTGGCAGGGTCTACAGTCAATCACGGATTACAAAAAGAAAACCAGCCCCGTCGCGGACCAGGATGTCTTGCTCCCAGACAGACTAAATTACTTCTTTGCTCGCTTTGAGGACAATACAGTGCCACTGACACGGCCCGCTACCAAAACCTGGGCACTCTCCTTCACTGCAGCCGACGTGAGTAAAATATTTAAACGTGTTAACCTTCGCAAGGCTGCAGGCCCAGACGGCATCCCCAGCCGCGTTCTCAGAGCATGCGCAGACCAGCTGGCTGGTGTGTTTACGGACATATTCAATCAATCCTTATCCCAGTCTGCTGTTCCCACATGCTTCAAGAGGGCCATCATTGTTCCTGTTCCCAAGAAAGCCAAGGTAACTGAGCTAAACGACTACTGCCCCGAAGCACTCCCTTCCGTCATCATGAAGTGCTTTGAGAGACTAGTCAAGGACCATATCACCTCCACCCTACCTGACACCCTAGACCATCTCCAATTCGCCTACCACACAAAGAGGTTTACAGACGACGCAATTGCAACCACACTGCACAATGCCCTAACCCATCTGGACAAGAGGAATACCTATGTGAGAATGCTGTTCATCGACTACATCTCAGCATTTAACACAAAAGTACCCTCCAAACTCATAATCAAACTTGAGACCCTGGGTCTCAAACCTGCCCTGTGCAACTGGGTACTGGACTTCCTGACTGGCCACCCCCAGGTGGTGAGGGTAGGTAACAACATCTCCATTCCGCTGATCCTCAACACAGTGGCCCCACAAGGGTGTGATCTGAGCCCTCTCCTGTACTCGCTGTTCACCCACAACTGCTTGGCCATGCACGCCTCCAACTCAATCCTCAAGTTTGCAGACGACACTACAGTGGTAGGCTTGATTACCAACCACTACGAGACGGCCTACAAGGAGGAGGTGAGGGCCCTCGGAATGTGGTGTCAGGAAAATAACCTCACACTCAACGTCAACTAAACAAAGGAGATGATCGTGGACTTCAGGAACCAGCAGAGGGAGCACCCCCCTATCCACATCGACGGGACAGTAGTGGAGAGGGTAGTAAGTTTTAGGTTCGTCGGCGTACACATCACGGACAAACTGAATTGGTCCACCCACACAGACAGCGTGGTGAAGAAGGCGCAGCAGCGTCTCTTCTACCTCCGGAGGCTGAAGAAATTTGGCTTGTCACCAAAAGCACTCACAAACTTTTACAGATGCACAATCGAGAGCATCCTGTCGGGCTGTATCACCGCCTGGTACGGCAACCGCTCCACCCACAACCGTAAGGCTCTCCTCTCCGGAGGGTAGTGAGGTCTGCACAACGTATCAACGGGGGCAAACTACCTGCCCTCCAGGACACCTACACTACCCGATGTCACAGGAAGGCCATAAAGATCATCAAGGACAACAACCAACTGAGCCACTGCCTGTTCACCCCGCTATCATGCAGAAGGCGAGGTCAGTACATACAAGAGTAAACCTAGTTAACTTATTTAATACTATCTTTGATTAATCTTTCCTTGTTGATCAACCAAGTACCCACGGTGGTTTGTATGGTAGTCAACACCAATGAGAAGATGGAGACGGGACATGCAGAAGGCTGCTTCTCATCGAGTAGTGTAGTTGAAATGATTGAATAACATGTACACGTTAAATTGTTTTGCATCGCTCGCGAACACAATGTGGCCGGTCTAGTTAGGGTGTGAGATGTCTTTAGAAAGTTCATAACAGTGGCATGATGTGACAAATGTGCAAATCAAAAATAGGTACGGTACTGTTTCTGGTGTATAAAAGTTTAGGGCCTAGGTAGGCTCTACCATGCTTTTCCAGGCCTATAAACCCGAGCCCTGTGTAAGTAAGGGGTATTGAATTAGGTTTATAAAGGTTTAGGGCCTGTGAGTGCTTGCCCTACCCAGGCTTCCCTAGGCCTAAGCCCTGAGCCCTGTGTTGTTGTCTGCACTGCTCTGATCTATGACTTCAGCTGGCTGCTCTAATCCAAGAGCCACAGGGGACTCCCTCCCGACTCCGACTGAGGCTGACAAGGATGAGTGTAAACTGTTGACATGGTGCTGTCTCTTCTGCTCTGCTCTCTGATCAATGGCTGACTGGCTGACTGGGAGGAACCCTCCTGTTCTGTTCCACTGTCTGCCTGCCTGTTGCCTTCGAGTAGTTACACTGCTGCTGCTTGGCCTGTGTGCCATCCTTCCACACAAACGATCCCTCACTCTCTTTACCATTATCTCTGCGATGTCTTTCGGTCTCGTGCTCTCTTGCTATCTCTCTCATATTGCAGCCCAAATACATGCTTCACATAGTTCAAGTATAGACACATCTCAGCATCAACTGCAAGATGTTGAAGAAGAGACTGGCTTGGGCCAAGAAACACGAGCAATGGACATTAGACAGGTGGAAATCTGTCCTTTGGTCTGATGAGTCCAAATTTGAGATTTTTGGTTCCAACCACTGTGTCTTTGTGAGACACAGAGTAGGTGAACAGATGATCTCCTCATGTGTGGTTCCCACCGTGAAGCATGGAGGAGGTGTGATGGTGCGAGGGTGCTTTGCTGGTGACTGTCAGTGATTTATTTAGAATTCAAGGCACACTTAACCAGCATGGCTACCACAGCATTCTGCAGTGATACACCATCCCATCAGGTTTGCGTTTAGTAGGACTATCATTTAATTTTCAACAGGACACTGACCCAACACACCTCCAGGCTGTGTCTACGATCTATTTGACCAAGAATGAGAGCGATAGTGTGCAGCATCAGATGACCTGGCCTCCACAATCACCCGACCTCAACCCAATTGTGATGGTTTGGGATGAGTTGGACCGCAGAGTGAAGAAAATATACATTTCATATGCTCACTGATGTAAACTAAACATTGGTCATGAATTATTTGGTGTTTCCGCTGCAGTAATTTATATTAATTCACGTCAAAATCATTGCCGCCACGCCCAAAAATATATGTATTCTTTTTCTTTTAAGACGCTGGAACAGACTTTAAAGATGCTAGAACAGAACATGTTTACTTTTCCTTTGCAACGAAAACGAGTAATGAATAGAAAAATCTTATTAGAATAGTTTATCTATTTTACTATTTGGCTTGTTGTTGTGTGTTCAATGCGAGATAAATATTCCTCTTGAGGCGCATTCAAGTCACGAGTGCCATAGCTGTGTTTTCCATAAGCGGCGGCCGTCAGCTAAATTGCCGATAACAGACTCATTCTCAGCCTTCTACTTTTTCCACTTAATTCATTAACAAGGCTTCCTTTCATTTAAAAGTTTCAATTCACTTGTCCGAAAGGTCTATATAGCCTTCTCCCGCTAGATACGCATCTTCTAGGGATCTATTGATTGGACAGGCGCCTGTCAGTCACAAAGCGAGCGATGACAGGGACACAGTCTGCTGTCTGTCCTGCCTCTCTGTACCTGTATTATTGTTGTGCTCTCTGATTGGCTGCCGTTAAATGTCTTGTCACGGAGGAGGGAGAGCATATTGGTTCTTCATCTCCTGTGAGTGCATTTACACATCCCATGTTTTTTTATTTATTTATTTTATTTTCATTGAACCTTTATTTAACTAGGCAAGTCTTTTAAGACTGCCCACCGCAAGGCAAAAGACTGGGCTGGGATTTAACAATAAATCAAATAGAAAAATAAAAACATAAATATAGGACAAAACACACATCACGACAAGAGTGACAAGAAAACACTACATTAAGAGAGACCTAAGACAACAACATAGAAAGGCAGCAACACATGACAACACAGCATGGTAGAAACACAACATGACAACAACACAACATGGTAGCAGCAACAAAACATGGTACAAACATTATTGGGCACAGACAACAGCACAAAGGGCAGGAAGGTAGAGACAACAATACATCACACAAACCAGCCACAACTGTCAGTAAGAGTGTCCATGATTGACTTTTTAAATGAAGAGATTGAGATAAAACTGTCCAGTTTGAGTGTTTGCTGCAACTCGTTCCAGCTGCAGCGAACTGAAAATACTAGTGACCCAGGAATGTGTGTGCTTTGGGGACCTTTAACAGAATGTGACTGGTAGAACGGGTGTTGTATGTGGAGGATGAGGGCTGCAGTAGATATCTCAGATGGGGGAGTGAGACCTAAGAGGGCTTTATAAATAAGCATCAACCAATGGGTCTTGCGACAGGTATACAGAGATAACCAGTTTACAGAAGAGTATAGAGTGCAGTGATGTGTCCTATAAGGAGCATTGGTGGCAAATTTGATGGCCGAATGGTGAAGAACATCTAGCTACTCGAGAGCACCCCTTACCTGCTGATCTATAAATGATATCTCCGTAATCTAGCATGGGTAGGATGGTCATCTGAATCAGGGTTAGTTTGGCAGCTGGAGTGAAAGAGATTACGATACAGGAAACCAAGTCTAGATTTAACTTCAGCCTGCAGCTTTGATATGTGCTGAGAGAAGGACAGTGAGGGGCATTCTTCTTACCAAACCACATGACCTTTGTTTTGGAGGTGTTCAGAACAAGGTTAAGGGGAAGAGAAAGCTTGTTGGACACTAAGAAAGCTTTGTTGTAGAGCGTTTAACACAAATTCCTGGGAGGGGCCAGCTGAGTATAAGAGTATGTATCATCTGCATATAAATGGACGAGAGAGCTTCCTACTGCCAAGGAGTGACGATGAGTTGAAATCCACTTCTTTTTTTATTGCACTTTATTGCAATAAAGTTGAAATTGCACTTTCATTTATTTTCTTTCACATTTCATAGGCCTGCTATAGCCAGCCAGGCACATAGGCTATTTACTGTGCTTTGATTGGCAACCAAGCAACAATGTTGACTAGTTTATAAAAGCTGCCTAACCAAAAATCTTGTTTGTATTTTTCCAAGGATTCGGTGACCGCTAAAGTGACTTGTCAGTGCAGCCTAATGATGGGTTTGTTCACTATAAAACAGCTCTTTTTGAACTGATAACAGATTGAAGGTTATAAAAGCTAATGTCATGATATTTGGTATTATTAAACATATTGATACAGGCCTACTGATTTTGTCACGCAGGTGAATGAGGACCCAAAAGCGACTTGGCGAAAACAGAGTATTTAATCCAGAATAAACTTTACAAAACAAAAAGCATAATACTACACGTAAAGACGAGAACAGACTGGAGACTTGATCGAGAACTGCAGGTTGCCTCGGGAAGGCACTTGAACCTAGCAGACTCAGACACCTGCTCACCACGCAGCATCTGAGGGAAACACGACACGACAGGGCAAAACATAGACACAGCACGGTGAATTATATATGAGGATCCGACAGGGCAGGTACGGGAAACAAGGAGAGAAATAGGGACTCTAATCAGGGAAAAGGATCGGGAACAGGTGTGGGAAGACTAAATGATGATTAGGGGAATAGGAACAGCTGGGAGCAGGAACGGAACGATAGAGAGAAGAGAGAGCGAGAGAGTGAGAGAGGGAGGGGGAGAGAGAGGGATAGAAAGAGGGAAAGAACCTAATAAGCCCAGCAGAGGGAAACGAATAGAATGGGAAGCACAGGGACAAGACATGATAATAAATGACAAAACATGACAGTACCCCCCCACTCACCGAGCGCCTCCTGGCGCACTCGAGGAGGAATCCTGGCGGCAACGGAGGAAATCATCAATGAGTGAACGGTCCAGCACGTCCCGAGACGGAACCCAACTCCTCTCCTCAGGACCGTAACCCTCCCAATCCACTAAGTATTGGTGACCCCGTCCCGAGAACGCATGTCCATGATCTTATGTACCTTGTAAATAGGTGCGCTCTCGACAAGGACGGGAGGGGGGAGGGAAGACGAACGGGGTGCGAAGAAAGGGCTTAACACAGGAGACATGGAAGACAGGATGGACGCGACGAAGATGTCGCGGAAGAAGCAGTCGCACAGCGACAGGATTGACGACCTGGGAGACACGGAACGGACCAATGAACCGCGGAGTCAACTTACGAGAAGCTGTCGTAAGAGGAAGGTTGCGAGTGGAAAGCCACACTCTCTGGCCGCAACAATACCTAGGACTCTTAATCCTGCGTTTATTGGCGGCTCTCACAGTCTGTGCCCTGTAGCGGCAAAGTGCAGACCTCACCCTCCTCCAGGTGCGCTCACAACGTTGGACAAACGCTTGAGCGGAGGGAACGCTGGACTCGGCAAGCTGGGAAGAGAATAGAGGAGGCTGGTAACCCAGACTACTCTGAAACGGAGATAACCCGGTAACAGACGAAGGAAGCGAGTTGTGAGCGTATTCTGCCCAGGGAGCTGTTCTGCCCAAGACGCAGGGTTTCTGAAAGAAAGGCTGCGTAGTATGCGACCAATCGTCTGATTGGCCCTCTCCTTGACCGTTAGACTGGGGATGAAACCCGGAAGAGAGACTGACGGACGCACCAATCAAACGACAGAACTCCCTCCAAAACTGTGACGTGAATTGCGGGCCTCTGTCTGAAACGGCGTCTAACGGGAGGCCATGAATTCTGAACACATTCTCGATAATGATTTGTGCCGTCTCCTTAGCGGAAGGAAGTTTAGCGAGGGGAATGAAATGTGCCGCCTTAGAGAACCTATCGACAACCGTAAGAATCACAGTCTTCCCCGCAGACAAAGGCAGACCGGTAATGAAGTCTAGGGCGATGTGAGACCATGGTCGAGAAGGAATGGGGAGCGGTCTGAGACGACCGGCAGGAGGAGAGTTACCCGACTTAGTCTGCGCGCAGTCCGAACAAGCAGCCACGAAACGGCGCGTGTCACGCTCCTGAGTCGGCCACCAAAAGCGCTGGCGAATAGACGCAAGAGTGCCTCGAACACCGGGATGACCAGCTAACTTGGCAGAGTGAGCCCACTGAAGAACAGCCAGACGAGTGGAAACAGGAACGAAAAGGAGGTTACTAGGACAAGCGCGCGGCGACGCAGTGTGCGTGAGTGCTTGCTTAACCTGTCTTTCAATTCCCCAGACTGTCAACCCGACAACACGCCCATAAGGAAGAATCCCTCGGGATCAGTAGAAGCCACAGAAGAACTAAACAGACGGGATAAGGCATCAGGCTTGGTGTTCTTGCTACCCGGACGGTAAGAAATCACAAACTCGAAACGAGCGAAAAACAACGCCCAACGAGCTTGACGGGCATTAAGTCGTTTGGCAGAACGGATGTACTCAAGGTTCTTATGGTCTGTCCAAACGACAAAAGGAACGGTCGCCCCCTCCAACCACTGTCGCCATTCGCCTAGGGCTAAGCGGATGGCGAGCAGTTCACGGTTACCCACATCATAGTTGCGCTCAGATGGCGACAGGCGATGAGAAAAATAAGCGCAAGGATGAACCTTATCGTCAGACTGGAAGCGCTGGGATAGAATGGCTCCCACGCCTACCTCTGAAGCGTCAACCTCGACAATGAATTGTCTAGTGACGTCAGGAGTAACGAGGATAGGAGCGGACGTAAAACGTTTTTAGAAGATCAAAAGCTCCCTGGGCGGAACCGGACCACTTAAAACACGTCTTGACAGAAGTAAGAGCTGTGAGAGGGGCAGCAACTTGACCGAAATTACGAATGAAACGCCGATAGAAATTAGCGAAACCTAAAAAGCGCTGCAACTCGACACGTGACCTTGAAACGGGCCAATCACTGACAGCTTGGACCTTAGCGGAATCCATCTGAATGCCTTCAGCGGAAATAACGGAACCGAGAAAAGTAACGGAGGAGACATGAAAAGAGCACTTCTCAGCCTTTACGTAGAGACAATTCTCTAAAAGGCGCTGTAGAACACGTCGAACGTGCTGAACATGAATCTCGAGTGACGGTGAAAAAATCAGGATATCGTCAAGATAGACAAAAACAAAGATGTTCAGCATGTCTCTCAGAACATCATTAACTAATGCCTGAAAAACAGCTGGCGCATTGGCGAGACCAAACGGCAGAACCCGGTACTCAAAATGCCCTAACGGAGTGTTAAACGCCGTTTTCCACTCGTCCCCCTCTCTGATGCGCACGAGATGGTAAGCGTTACGAAGGTCCAACTTAGTAAAGCACCTGGCTCCCTGCAGAATCTCGAAGGCTGATGACATAAGGGGAAGCGGATAACGATTCTTAACCGTTATGTCATTCAGCCCTCGATAATCCACGCAGGGGCGCAGAGTACCGTCCTTCTTCTTAACAAAAAGAACCCCGCCCCGGCCGGAGAGGAAGAAGGCACTATGGTACCGGCGTCAAGAGACACAGATAAATAATCCTCGAGAGCCTTACGTTCGGGAGCCGACAGAGAGTATAGTCTACCCCGAGGAGGAGTGGTCCCCGGAAGGAGATCAATACTACAATCATACGACCGGTGAGGAGGAAGGGAGTTGGCTCGGGACCGACTGAAGACCGTGCGCAGATCATGATATTCCTCCGGCACTCCTGTCAAATCGCCAGGTTCCTCCTGAGAAGTGGGGACAGAAGAAATGGGAGGGATGGCAGACATTAAGCACTTCACATGACAAGATACGTTCCAGGATAGGATAGAATTACAAGACCAATTAATAGAAGGATTATGACATACTAGCCAGGGATGACCCAAAACAACAGGTGTGAAAGGTGAACGAAAAATCAAAAAAGAAATAGTCTCACTGTGGTTACCAGATACTGTGAGAGTTAAAGGTAGTGTCTCAAATCTGATACTGGGAAGATGACTACCATCTAAGGCAAACATGGGCGTAGGCTTGTCTAACTGTCTGAAAGGAATGTTATGTTTCCGAACCCATGCTTCGTCCATGAAACAACCCTCAGCCCCAGAGTCAATCAAGGCACTGCATGTAGCACCCGAACCGGTCCAGCGTAGATGGACCGACATAGTAGTACAAGATCTAGATGAAGAGACCTGAGTAGTAGCGCTCACCAGTAGCCCTCCGCTTACTGATGGGCTCTGGCCTCTTACTGGACATGAATTAACAAAATGTCCATCAAAACCGCAATAGAGGCACAGGCGGTTGGTGATCCTCCGTTCCCTCTCCTTAGTCGAGATGCGAATCCCTCCCAGCTGCATGGGCTCAGTCTCAGAGCCAGAGGAGGGAGATGGTTGCGATGCGGAGCAGGGAAACACCGTTGATGCGAGCTCTCTTCCACGAGCCTGGTGACGAAGATCTACCCGTCGTTCTATGCGGATGGCGAGAGCAATCAAAGAGTCCACACTGGAAGGAACCTCCCGAGAGAGAATCTCATCTTTGACCACTGTGTGGAGTCCCTCCAGAAAACGAGCGAGCAGCGCCGGCTCGTTCCAGTCACTAGAGGCAGCAAGAGTACGAAACTCTATAGAGTAATCCGTTATGGATCGATCACCTTGGCATAGGGAAGCCAGGACCCTAGAAGCCTCCCCACCAAAAACTGAACGGTCAAAAACCCGAATCATCTCCTCTTTAAAGTTCTGGTAATTGTTAGAACAATCAGCCCTTGCCTCCCAGATAGCTGTGCCCCACTCTCGGGCCCGGCCAGTAAGGAGTGAAATGACGTAAGCAACCCGAGCTCTCTCTAGAGTATGTGTTGGGTTGGAGAGAGAACACAATCTCACACTGGGTGAGAAAGGAGCGGCACTCAGTGGGCTGCCCGGAGTAGCAAGGTGGGTTATTAACCCTAGGTTCTGGAGACTCGGCAGGCCAGGAAGTAACAGGTGGCACGAGACGAAGACTCTGGAACTGTCCAGAGAGGTCGGAAACCTGAGCGGCCAGGCTCTCCACGGCATGGCGAGCAGCAGACAATTCCTGCTCGTGTCTGCCGAGCATGGCTCCTTGGATCTCGACGGCAGTGTTACGAGCGTCTGTAGTCGCTGGGTCCATTCCTCGGTCGGATCCTTCTGTCACGCAGGTGAATGAGGACCCAAAAGCGACTTGGCGAAAACAGAGTATTTAATCCAGAATAAACTTTACAAAACAAAAAGCATAATACTACACGTAAAGACGAGAACAGACTGGAGACTTGATCGAGAACTGCAGGTTGCCTCGGGAAGGCACTTGAACCTAGCAGACTCAGACACCTGCTCACCACGCAGCATCTGAGGGAAACACGACACGACAGGGCAAAACATAGACACAGCACGGTGAATTATATATGAGGATCCGACAGGGCAGGTACGGGAAACAAGGAGAGAAATAGGGACTCTAATCAGGGAAAAGGATCGGGAACAGGTGTGGGAAGACTAAATGATGATTAGGGGAATAGGAACAGCTGGGAGCAGGAACGGAACGATAGAGAGAAGAGAGAGCGAGAGAGTGAGAGAGGGAGGGGGAGAGAGAGGGATAGAAAGAGGGAAAGAACCTAATAAGCCCAGCAGAGGGAAACGAATAGAATGGGAAGCACAGGGACAAGACATGATAATAAATGACAAAACATGACAGATTTGATTAAAGAGCCACTGGACACTCAAATTGGTGCGTGTGTTATTTTCTGTTGCTCATTAGATCAAATAGACTTCAGTCTTGCATGTGTGTTTACTGACCGATTCTGCACTTGGTTAATGTTTGTCCTCCATGAGACACAGTCAAAGTGCATGCTCTTCAACCGATTGCTGCCCTGCACCCTCACGCCCAACTAGCATCACGACTTTGGACGGTTTTGAATTAGAATATATGGACAACTACCCAGGTGTCTGGTTAGACTGTAAACTCTCCTTCCAGACTCACATTAAGCATCTCCAATCCAAAATTAAATCTAGAATCGGTTTCCTATTTCACAACAAAGAATCCTTCACTCATGCTGCCAAACATATCCTCGTAAAACTGACTATCCTACCGATCTTTGACTTTGGCAATGTCATTTACAAAATAGCCCCCAACACTCTACTCAGCAAACTGGATGTGGTCTATCACAGTGCCATCTGTTTGGTCACCAACGCCCCATATATTACCCACCACTACGACCTGTATGCTCTCGTTGGCTGGCCCTCACTACGTATTCTTCGCCAAACCCACTGGCTCCAGGTCATCTATAAGTCTATGCTGGGTAAAGCCCCACCTTTTCTCAGCTCTCTGGTCACCATAGCAACACCCACCCGTAGCACGCGCTCCAGCAGGTATATTTCACTGGTCACCCCCAAAGCCAACACTTCTTTTCGCCGCTTTTCCTTCCAGTTCTCTGCTGCCAATGACTGGAACGAATTGCAAAATCACTGAAGCTGGAGTCTTATATCTCCCTCTCTAACTTTTAAGCATCAGCTGTCATAGCAGCTTAACAATCACTGTACCTGTACACAGCCAATCTGTAAATAGCATATCTCGCCTCCATGGCCTATTTACTGCCTTTACCTCCCTATTCTTCTACATTCACACACACTGTAGATAGATTTGTCTATTGTGTTATTGACTGTTCTTTTGTTTATGTGTAACTGTGTTGTTGTTTCTGTTCCCACTGCTTTGCTTTATCTTGGCCAGGTCGCAGTTGTAAGTGAGAACTTGTTCTCAACTGGCCTACCTGGTTAAATAAAGGTGAAGTAAATTGAATAAAGAACACAAAAGCATGGGTCACCTCCTCAAAATCCCCCGAATGTATCAAAGATAACTCAAGAAATCTGTAATTAATTTGGAAGTTTTTGCTGAAGATTTTGTAGTTGCGCAAATCTGACTAAGGTGCAGTATTTCTTAAGTCAAAAAATGTGCAATGCATTGTCTTATGCAAACAAAGTCAGAGCTGCTTGGCAGGTCTGTCTCACTGTCTGTGCTTTTGGATAGAAAGCAATCACCACAGCTGTTCACCCCATGTTAGTGGACAAATGGACAACTTCAAATCAAAACCCAACTTTAATTTATCAGTTGTGACATGCGGATGTTCCAAACACCGTTTAAGAAGAAGACTGACTTTGACCAAAATTATCCTATTTACACTTTGTAGTCAATTTTGAGACTAGAATAACTGTTTTCGAGTGGTATGGATTTCCCATGGGCTGTTTTCAAAGTGATTCGTTGCTTTTTAAAGGCAGTTGCTCTTTAAAGTGTTGACAACGGAGTAGTCAGCTGCTGCTTTCTGTGTAGCAAAGCTCATGTTTAACACCTGTTTCATTCTTCAATCATACCTGTAGGTCTATTCATGAGCCCCTGACTTTGTATAAAAGTGGGAGTGCACAAATTGGTGGGGCATCTGGGGCTCCTCCCCCTGAACATTTAGCATTTTTAAAACCATTTCCCTGCAATTCTATATTGTGTCTCAACAGGGAATCCATGTTTACTTCACAGAACACAACCTCTTTCTTAGATGTTTGCCACAATAAACTAAACTGTTACCAGAACTGAGCTTCTCGGTCCTTGTACAGCATCCTTTTCCCCCGCTGCTAGAAATGTTATTCCTATATCATCATTGACTTTCCCGAGATCATTCATTGAATTTGAACTAAATGACTGTGGTGTTGTGGTGCTAGTGCTACCTTTTTTGATGATAACAGAATAGTGCACCACCTGAAGCTAATGAGCAGAGAGCAGAGACTATCTGAGGAGAGAATGAATCAACTTGGGGAGGTGCCTTAATTAATCCCACTTCTAATGATGCAACTATCAGTAAGAGCTGAGCTGGGCAGACAAGAGGCAGCTGTGGTGTGTGTGTGTGTGTGTGTGTGTGTGTGTGTGTGTGTGTGTGTGTGTGTGTGTGTGTGTGTGTGTGTGTGTGTGTGTGTGTGTGTGTGTGTGTGTGTGTGTGTGTGTGTGTGTGTGTGTGTGTGTGTGTGTGTGTGCGCGTACGGGTGTGTGTGTGCGCGTACGTGTGTGTGTGCGCGCGTACGTGTGTGTGTGCGCGCGCGTACGTGCGCTTGTGTGTGTGCGTACCTGCGTGCATGTACCAACCTTTCCCTTTAGCCAAGCTAAAGCTATGAGTCACTCTCGAGGTAGCTGTAGAATAATAATAAGGAATCCCCCTCTGACTCCTCAGGCAAAAGTTACCCCTCCTCCCCAATGACGCAATACTGGCGAGGTGTGGGTATTCTCAATCAGTAGGCATGGTTACACAAAGCGCTCTGTGAAATTGTTAGATTACTTGTGAAATTGTTAGATTACTTGTTAGATAATACTGCATGGTCGGACCTAGAAGCACAAGCATTTTGCTACACTCGCATTAACATCTGCTAACCATGTGTATGTGACCAATCACATTTGATTTGACTTACACAACCCTGTCCTGGGTAGCCTACATAGCCTGCCATGTAGTAGTGGAACGGGTGGTGTTGTTATCGTTGGTGTTATTTTATCATTAAATGTTCTTGGCAGACGGAAATGTTTACCACCAAGTTTCACCCTGATGCGTTGGCTTCGCTGATCTTTGTTATCTGTCGATTGGCGTGAGGTTGGCGCATTTACGGTTGCAGGCGAGGACGGATGAGTGTATTAAATGTTGATGAGTGATTCACTGTAACGTGGAGGAATGATGCCCACCTACCCCACTAACTGTGGTACTAAACTGAGCTGAGGGAGAGAGTAGTCCGAGAGCATAAAACACAGAAACACACACCCAGGGAAGTCTTTCAGAGAAAATAGTCAATATTTCACTGCTGATAGAAAACAATTATCTTCCAGACAGAGGCCATGCTCTCACTGAGGGAACTGTTAACATGAGGCGATTGAGGCGAGATGGAGACGAGATGTAGTAATCTTACGGCTGGCTGTACAGTACCTGTGTGGCTAGTCTTTGAAAGGCAGGGACTGACAGCTTCCCCTGTGGCTCGTCTCTTTGCGTGGTTCTGGACCGGTTCCAACTGACGTATTGGTGGTACAAAGTGCTTAGTGAACATCGTAGGGTCCAGTGCCTTATGGTGCCAGAAAGACCCATCTGTCTGCTCTCCACTACCACTCACCCAGCAGAGTTGTCTTAAGAGTGTCAGGTTTCAGACCCCGCATTTGCATAGGGAGTGACCGTGCCACATTTTCTGTCTTATCCAGACAAAGAATTGATTTGCTCTCACTCTGAGCAGCGGAGTCTGGGAGACGGCATGTGAAAGGTGACAGTCTAGCGAATGTGTGGTTGCATCTCGCTGTGATATTCTCAGCCGGATTTAGAGCTTTAAACATAAATCATTTCATAGCATTGAAACAAGACCACTTCCTCTTGGTCACAGACTGACAAAATCCCTTCGTGCTGAACAAAAACCCACATTTTCAGATTTTTCACATTTCTCTCCTTCACGAGGGAGGGTAAATGAACGTTCACAGTTGTGAAGGTAGACCTACCAATTCATGTTTTTACTGGTAATAATTTGGTTTATGATATCTTAACGGATTAAAACATGTTATTATGTTACCACAATGACAAAACAAATCTATAACAGAAGGTCTGCCACTGTATTGGCTACAAAGGGAGTTTTTAGTATTCACTTGTCTTTACCGTCCTCCCTTCCGCCGGCCTGCTGTTATGTTCCGCTCGTAACGGTTTTCTATATCTTTCTGTCACTTGGTGGTCAAAGCAATAGTGTGAAAATGGTCTGGACAACCCCTCCCCCTCTCTCTTTCTCTTCCTGTCTCCTCTCTCCCTCTCTAGTTAATGTCACCTCTCCCGGCTCTTACTGACAGCTACCCACGAGCCCCCTCTCTTTCCATGACTCTAACCAGCCCTCTCACCCACCGAGCACCGCCGACACCAGACATCCATGGACGTTGAAAAGTCGTTTTGAAATTTGGTCTGAAAACTGAACCAATTATAGACGTCGTCTTTCACGAGTTTGGACTAGAGGTCGACCGATCTATGATTTTTCAACGCCGCTCACCGCCGCTAACTAGCTAGCCATTTCACATCGGTTACACCAGCCTAATCTCGGGAGTTGATAGGCTTGAAGTCATAAACAGCGCAGGGCTTGATGCATTGCGAAGAGCTGCTGGCAAAATGCACGAAAGTGCTGTTTGAATGAATGCTTACGAGCCTGCTGGTGCCTACCACCGCTCAGACAGACTGTTCTATTAAATCATAGACTTAATTATAACATAATAACACACAGAAATACGAGCCTTAGGTCATTAATATGGTCGAAAACAAAACGTTTTTTATTTCTGTTCCGTATTTTATCTAACAGGTGGCATCCCTAAGTCTAAATATTGCTGTTACATTGCACAACCTTCAATGTTATGTCATAATTACGTAAAATTCTGGCAAATTAGTTCGCAATGAGCCAGGTCGGCCCAAACTGTTGCATATACCCTGACT
Source organism: Oncorhynchus gorbuscha (assembly GCF_021184085.1). Taxonomy (NCBI): domain Eukaryota; kingdom Metazoa; phylum Chordata; class Actinopteri; order Salmoniformes; family Salmonidae; genus Oncorhynchus; species Oncorhynchus gorbuscha. The sequence continues at coordinate 38,231,396 of NC_060190.1, read as the reverse complement.
CTGCGTGCAATGGTTAATATTGCCTGCTAACCTTTCTTTTAGCTAAATATGCAGGTTTAAAAATATATACTTTGTGTATTAATTTTAAGAAAGGCATTGATGTTTATGGTTAGGTACACGTTGGAGCAAAGACAGTCCTTTTTCGCGAATGGGCACCGTATTGATTATATGCAACGCAGGACAAGCTAGATAAACTAGTAATATCATCAACCATGTGTAGATGTAACTAGTGATTATGATTGATTGATTGTTTTTTATAAGATAAGTTTAATGCTAGCGAGCAACTTACCTTGGCTTCTTACTGTATTCGCGTAACAGGCAGGCTCCTCGTGAGTCAGGTGGTTAGAGCGTTGGACTAGTTAACCGTAAGGTTGCAAGATTGAATCCCTGAGCTGACAGGGTAAAAATCTGTCGTTCTGTCCCTGAACAAGGCAGTTAACCCACCATTCCTAGGCTGTCATTGAAAATAAGAATGTGTTCTTAACTGACTTGCCTAGTTAAATAAAGTTGTAAAAAAAAAATATATATTTTAAAATCGGCAAAATCGGCGTCCAAAAATACGGATTTCCGATTGTTATGAAAACTTGAAATTGACCCTAATTAATCGTTATTTCCGATTAATCGGTCGACCTCCAGTTTGGACAGTCCAGTACAGCACAGTAAAGTAGAGTATAGTATAGGTCAGTACAGTACAGTGCTGTATTAGGGATGTGCATCGTTCCCTTTCAAGACGATTTGATACGTATCTAGATACATGGGCTCCGATACGATACAGGAACAATACCGTTTAGTTTAATACGATTCGGTGTGATCTGGTTTGATTAGAGGAACGAATCGATGCGTTTCGGTTCAATTTGATGAGATTAGATGCACTGACCTTTGTTGCTTAAACACATTCTTTTCCCATTCTAAATGAAAATCGGTTGCTGATGGAGCTCATGACCTGGTCCTCTCTGAAATGATTTCTGTGTAAATATTTCCATGGTATGTGTAAGCACCTGAAGCTGAGCCATATAAGGCTATGCAAATGTAGGCTTTTTGTCCCCCCCCCCACTTTTGATCTGAAATCCCCATCACTTACTAGTGAACAACAATTTTGCTATGACAGAGTCACTGAATAAATAGCCCAACTTTGTATTTCAGTCCTGTCTGGAAGTGAGCTTCTATTCTCCGCCCTCTTCGACCATGCAGTGGGGCTCACAAGTGGTTGCTGTTTTCGTTATGAAATTGTCAACTTTACCCTGTATATCAAAACATTACCATATACACTTATTGTTTAAAGCAAAAGTACTAAAACTATTGCTGAAGGTTAAAATCTAATGTAAGCCCCTATCTGCAAGTATAGCCAGATGAGAATTGTCACTGGGAGCTTTAAGGGAATGGACGTTATTTATATTGAGGGATACCTGGAGGTAATCGCACATCTTTGAAATGAAAATGGATGGCCCTCCCTATACTTCTTTACCTGCCCTCCTCGAGCGTTTGAAAGGGGAAAAAACAAATAACCTTCCCCCTCCGAAATGGTAAATAAAACCAAATAGCAGGGGATATTTAACAATTTGAAACGTTAAGGGCCAAGGACAATAACTATAACGATCAATTATGCATAACTATAAAACGTTGGCGAGCATCCAGACTAGAGGAATGTTTATCGTTCTACAGGAGCCTGCACCTGTCAATCGACTGATCAAAGCATTGTACTGCACGCTGTAGGCCTGTTGATAAGGTGGTAACACAGACCATTCAGTGCTTCAGGGCGTGTTCGTTGTCATAGTGACAACTGCAAATAATAGATCAATGTAGGCTACATGTAGCCTAATGAAAAAATATATAATATAGAAACTCCTATTTAAATGAGATCTAGATATTCAACAGCAAACGTTGTTTAGCCCGCACATCTTTTCCATCATGTCATTGCTTGCCTCATTGATCAAGTGATTTCCATTTTTCTAATGGATGTCAATTCATGTTGATCTGTTTCACTGTGCTCGTCAATGTCTGTCCTGTGCAACCATTTAATACATCAGTGCAACAATGTCATCATCGCTGGCGGCCAGGGACCTCAGACTGGAGCGAAGGTTCATTTGGTCTAGGCCTATTTTACATTCAGCAATTAGCAAGAGCAAGCCTGCTTCTCTGCACGAAAAGCATATTAGGCCTAGTATATTAAAAAAAAAAGATCTCCTAGAGATTATGTAGCCTATAGTTTTTCCTGGGATTTTACGAGAAGAGGAATAGCGGAGAGTCTTGCGTCCGGAAAGCCAATTGTGCTCCGGAATAGCTGGAAGAGAGAGGCTAGAGTTGTGTAGCCAAAGAAGCTAAATATTCAATAGATATTAGGAAACTCATTAGCTAAATATTACGAAACTATAAATATTTACCTGTCAAGAAAGTACAGAAAGACTCATGTGTAGGCCAAGTAACAGAGGAGGAACTTCTTGATGCAATTAAAGCCTTTAAGACTTGGGAAACTCCAGGGCTGGATGGCATACCAAACCTTTTTTGATTTTTTAATTATAAAAATGGTAGATTATCACGTACTCAAAAAGACGGTCTGATTCACTATTACTGAAACAGGGCCCAGGTGTTAAATGTAAAGATACAGTCCATTAAAACAATTGGAGGCCCTTTACACTTCAGTGTTGTGATGCAAATATTCTAGCAAAATGCATAGCACATATAATTAAAAAGCTATTATCGGATATTATTCATCCTAATCAGATAGGTTTTTTACATGGATGATACATTGGAGATAATATAAGACAAGTACTGGAAACAATAGAACACTATAACAAATCTGTCACACCAGGCCTGGTATTCATAGCTGACTTTGAAAGGCTTTAGATAAAGTACGACTGGAATTTATACAGTGCATTCGGAATGTATTCAGACCCCTTGACTGTTTCCACATTTTGTTACATTACAACCTCATTCTAAAATGGATAACATTTTTCCCCTCTTCAATCTACAGACAATGCCCCATAATGACTAAGCGAAAAGAGGTTTTAGAAATTTTTGCAAAAAATCAAAAAAGGAAATACCTTATTTACATAAGTATTCAGATCCTTTTCTATGAGACTCGAAATTGAGCTCAGGTGCATCCTTTTTCCATTGATCATCCTTGATGTAGACAGGACTGTGTCGAGGCACAGATCTGGGGAAGAGTACCAAAACATTTCTGCAGCGTTGAAGATCCCCAAGAACACAGTGGCCTCCATCATCCTAGAGCACTTCCTAGAGCTGGCCTCACGGCCAAACTGAGCAGTCCAGAATATTCTCTGAGTTTGTTACCAACAAATGCGGCGAAAAGTACAGTAAATGTAAAATACACATAAAATCAAGTGTAATGTTTAGATTCAGTCTTGTGTCAGGTGAACTGTTGTGTCCTCAATTCTGGTCTAATAATATTCCCATAACCTCCAAACTGTTCCCTTTCAATTGCTACCATGCTTATGCGTTTCATATTTCTTCTGTATGAAACAATTCAATTTAGCCTTATCCATAAATGCAAAATCCCACAATTGACTCAGGGACCGATGCGTATCGGTAAATCATTATACCTCTAGTACTGTACAGAAGGGATTAACATGGGTAACCGGGATCCCGAAACTATTCCTATTCCCCCCCCCAAAAATATATATTAAATTACCAAAAAAGTACAAAATGGTGGCACTAATGAAGTTCCACAAAATACACAACATGTAATAGCACATTATCCAAACAGGTTGTCGCATGGAAGCCTTTAGCCTAGTGTATTTACTTCACACAAGGTCACCATAAATTCGAAGCACACACGTAATGGACACTGCCGGACTGCACACACGACCCGAATACAGTTAAAAGCCACTACAGGAAACCCCTACAGTATAGCCTTTAAAAGAAGGTTCCCTGACTCTTCAGACAGTCACAAATGTGATAGGCCTACGCACAATTCACTATATACTACATTACTAAAACTGTTTAATTTGCTCTGATCTCTTTACATTGTGACACACGTGGCATAGTGACCATATCCTGGTTTTAGACACTTTAAATGGGAACTTCCTATTTTTGCGTTATTTCCCTGGACTTGGTAGATTCCTGGAAAATATTCATCCCTACTATACAGTCGAGTTTTGTACAATACAGTATAGTAGAGCACGCGAGGGTAGAGTACGGTATAATTCACTTAATGTACTGAACTATACTCTACTTTATTGAGTTCTATCCTACTCTGCTGTACTGTACTTTACTGTGCTGTGCTGTACTGTTCAAACTTCTGAAACTTAGATATCTATCATTGGTACAGATTTGGTCTGGCGCGAACCAACCAAATTTGTTCTTGTTTGGGGCCGGAGTGCATTTGCATAATATCCCGTGTTTAGAATAAATATGCAAAGGAGGATATTACATTTTTCTTCCTTTGTGTACCTATTCAGGATACATATAAAGAATGAAGAGAATGATGTTCATAATTATGAATTTCTGTATAGTACAGATCCGGGACCCATGATGGCATTCTGTTACCATCGTTCTGTTACCTGGTGTTAATCCACTTCACTTACTGTGGTTCCAAAATATATTTTTTCAAACTCAAGCTGTCATATCATAGCTGACACCCCATTCTTTCTGCAGACATCTTTGAATCTTAAATCGCAGTTGATATTTAAGAGTTTTTGGAAAACGTGGTCACAAAGAATGGAGGGAGATTTTACCATTATTCTGGTACCAAACTTTAGATCACCACTGGTCTTCTCTAGGAAATGTGTTTTTGTCAAATGTCCTGTGGAAATTGTTAAAAGTAGTCCTTGCTTGGTTGTTTGGTTAACTTTGTAATCAATAGTTTTTGTTTGGCATACTTTTAAAGGGAAAGATCTTAGTCTCAGCGTCAATCTGTTACCATTTTGCAGGCTCTGTAGCTACCACCTCCTGGGGTGCAAATTCACAGCCTACCCCAGCAGAACCCAGCGTCTCTGGGCTCTGCATGTTGGGGTGCAGCGTCTCTCTCCTGCAGACTGCAGCTAACACAACTGCTCGACTAAATGTACCTATGTGTGTGTGTGTGTGACTCACTCAGCCCGTAAGTGGATGTAATGAATGAACATTACTCTAGAACTCCCTTAACAAGCTTTTTCACTTCAACCTATAGCACGGCTCGTGTTTTACAATTTGGATATAACCAAATTGTCGTTCATATGTCTGCGTACAGTGCAGCCTCTTCATCAATTTCCAGAATATAGTTTGTTCAGGGATGCCAGGCAGCGTCTGAATGGAGTTGATGGATGGTGAGTGTGTGTGAGAGCGGGCTTAGCGTATCTGAGGGATTTCAGTGAAACCATTCCTGTTGTTGTTTCACTTCCCCCCTGGATCAACCCGGATTGTGGTGTTCATTACATCTGATTAAGGCCGAGACACATACTGTAGGTTAGATGGTCCACACAGGAGGCGATGAGGAGTAAAAATGATTACATTGTTTGCAGCGATGATGACACCTGGGGTGTGGGTACAGGGTATGGGGTCTCATGGGGGGGGGGGGTCTTCTCCTGCTGCTGCTGGTATGGTCTGTGAGCCAATCAAACTCCAGGTCTCTGGCCGTATACCCCCAGACTGAACTCTCTATCCATCTTACTTTCCCTCCATCACTACAAGATGGAGGGAAAAACAGTGTTGCTTGATGAAAGGGAGTTGATTTGAGCTGGGCGATATGGACAAGAAACATACATTATGGGTATGGATTTATCATCATAGCCCTAGGAGTGACAGACGAAGTGCATACAGTAGATATTGTTTGATTAATATGTTTTTTAAAAATTTGATTTAGCGGGTGGATCATCTTTAGTATTGCAAATACAATCTGGCTTCTATCAATGTAATTGTCTGCATAATTTCCAATTCCCCATATATTTTTTAAAATAACTGTACAGTATCAGTCAAACATTTGGTCACACCTATCATTCAAGGGTTTTTATATATTCTACTATTGTATACAATGTAGTATAATAGTGAAGACATCACAACTATGAAATAAGAATCATGTAGTGACCAAAAAAGTGTTAAAAAAAATCAAAATATATTTACATTTGAGATTCTTCAAATAGCACCCTTTGCCTTGATGACAGCTTTGCACACTCTTGGCATTCTCTCAACCAGCTTCATGAGGTAGTCATCTAGAGTCAATTTCAATTAACAAATGGGCCTTGTTAAAAGTTCATTTGTGAAATTACTTTCCTTAATACATTTGAGCCAATCAGTTGTGTTGTGACAAGGTAGGGGACGTATACAGAAGTTAGCCCTATTTGGTAAAAGACCAGGTCCATATTATGGCAAGAACAGCTAAAAAATGAGTAAGAGAAACAAACGTCCATCATTACTTTAAGACCTGAAGGTCAGGCAATGCGGAACATTATAAAGAACTTGCAAAGTTTCTTCAAGTGCAGTTGCAAAAACCATCAAGCGCTATGATGAATCTGGCTCTCATGAGGACCGCCATAGGAAAGGAAGATCCAGACTTACCTCTGCTGCAGAGGACAAGTTCACCTCAGATTGCGACCCAAATAAATGCTTCACAGAGTTCAAGTAATAGACACATCTCAAAATCAACTGTTCAGACGAGACTGCATTAATCAGGTCTTCATGGTCAAATTGCTGGAAAGAAACCACTACCACAGACACCAATAAGAAGAGATTTGCTTTGGCCAAGAAACACGAGCAATGGACATTAGAGTGGTGGAAATCTGTCCTTTTAGATTTTTTTTTTCCAACCGCCGTGTCTTTGTGAGACTCAGAGTAGTTGAATGATTTCCGCATGTGTGGTTCCCACCATGAAGCATGGAGGAGGAGGTGTGATGGTGCTTTGCTGGTGACACTGTCTGTTATTTATTTAGAATTCAAGGCACACTTAACAAGCATGGCTACCACATCATTCTGCAGCGATACGCCACCCCATGTGGTTTGCGTTTAGTGGGACTATAATTTGTTTTTCAACGGGACAATGACCTTAAACACATCTCCGGGCTGTGTAAGGGCTATTTGACCAAGAAAGAAAGTGATGGAGTGCTGCTTCAGATAACCTGGCCTCCCACGATCACCAGACCTCAAACCGAAGGTTTGCTGTGAGTTGGACTGCAGAGTGAAGGAAAAGCAGCCAACAAAAGCTCAGCATATCTGTTAACTCCTTCAAGACTGTTGGAAAATAATTCCTCATGAAGCTGGTTGAGATAATGCCAAGAGTTTACAAAGCTGTCATCAATGCAAAGGGTCGCTTTCTTTGAAGAATGTAAAATATAAAATGTATTTTGATTTGTTTAACACTTTTTTTGGTTACTACATGATTCCATATGTCTTCTTTCATAGTGTTGATTACATTTACATTTAAGTCATTTAGCAGACGCTCTTATCCAGAGCGACTTACAAATTGGTGCATTCACCTTATGACATCGAGTGGAACAGTCACTTTACAATAGTGCATCTAAATCTAAAGGGGAGGGGGGGTGAGAGGGATTACTTATCCTATCCTAGGTATTCCTTAAAGAGGTGGGGTTTCAGGTGTCTCCGGAAGGTGGTGATTGACTCCGCTGTCCTGGCGTTGTGAGGGAGTTTGTTCCACCATTGGGGGGCCAGAGCAGCGAACAGTTTTGACTGGGCTGAGCGGGAGCTGTACTTCCTCAGTGGTAGTGAGGCGAGCAGGCCAGAGGTGGATGAACGCAGTGCCCTTGTTTGGGTGTAGGGCCTGATCAGAGCCTGGAGGTACTGAGGTGCCGTTCCCCTCACAGCTCCGTAGGCAAGCACCATGGTCTTGTAGCGGATGCAAGCTTCAACTGGAAGCCAGTGGAGAGAACGGAGGAGCGGGGTGACGTGAGAGAACTTGGGAAGGTTGAACACCAGACGGGCTGCGGCGTTCTGGATGAGTTGAAGGGGTTTAATGGCACAGGCAGGGAGCCCAGCCAACAGCGAGTTGCAGTAATCCAGACGGGAGATGACAAGTGCCTGGATTAGGACCTGCGCCGCTTCCTGTGTGAGGCAGGGTCGTACTCTGCGGATGTTGTAGAGCATGAACCTACAGGAACGGGCCACCGCCTTGATGTTGGTTGAGAACGACAGGGTGTTGTCCAGGATCACGCCAAGGTTGTTAGCGCTCTGGGAGGAGGACACAATGGAGTTGTCAACCGTGATGGCGAGATCATGGAACGGGCAGTCCTTCCCCGGGAGGAAGAGCAGCTCCGTCTTGCCGAGGTTCAGCTTGAGGTGGTGATCAGTCATCCACACTGATATGTCTGCCAGACATGCAGAGATGCGATTCGCCACCTGGTCATCAGAAAAGGAGAAGATTAATTGTGTGTCGTCTGCATAGCAATGATAGGAGAGACCATGTGAGGTTATGACAGAGCCAAGTGACTTGGTGTATAGCGAGAATAGGAGAGGGCCTAGAACAGAGCCCTGGGGGACACCAGTGGTGAGAGCGCGTGGTGAGGAGACAGATTCTCGCCACGCCACCTGGTAGGAGCGACCTGTCAGGTAGGACGCAATCCAAGCGTGGGCCGCGCCGGAGATGCCCAACTCGGAGAGGGTGGAGAGGAGGATTTGATGGTTCACAGTATCGAAGGCAGCCGATAGATCTAGAAGGATGAGAGCAGAGGAGAGAGAGTTAGCTTTAGCAGTGCGGAGCGCCTCCGTCATACAGAGGAGAGCAGTCTCAGTTGAATGACTAGTCTTGAAACCTGACTGATTTGGATCAAGAAGGTCATTCAGAGAGAGATAGCGGGAGAGCTGGCCAAGGACGGCACGTTCAAGAGTTTTGGAGAGAAAAGAAAGAAGGGATACTGGTCTGTAATTGTTTATGTCTTCACTATTATTCTACAATGTAGAAGTAGTAAAAATAAAGAAAACTCTTGAATGAGTAGGTGTGTCAACTTTTAACTGGTAATTTAAAAAATATATATTTTCCTTTTATTATTTCCCCTTAACCCTACCACCCCTCCCCTAATTGGAGTAAACTAATGGACAACACCATTTGGGCTTCTACTTCCAGTTTATACATACTGTATACATTTTACGGACACAGTATATTTTACATTACTTATCTTCAGCTACCCTTAACCCCTTCCATTTATCTCTGAAGACCATCTGGTTTTGATTTCTATTTGCCATATTTTATTTCAACTGTGCTGTTTTGTTTCACATTTTTACAAAAATGTTTTATTATTAATTAGTGTATTTGAGTTTAACCATAACACGTATTGTTTTTTTCTGGTAGATTAAACTGAAATCGCAACCAACTTTCTATGCCTTGTTTAAAAATAGTGATATTTTGGAGATTTTTTCAAATTACCAAAAGTGAGAGGTTGTAATCTGAATAAAGGGAAAAATACCATTCTTGAATATGAGGTGAGACATTCTTACTAATCTGCTAGAGAACCAGTTTGGATTTATGTATAGCTTTTGTATGACTGAAGGCTTTAGTGAAAAGTATAATGCTTTAAAATGTAAGAATTTCTGACCTCTGAATTAAGTATGCCTGTTTTAATTTTGTCTGGCTTGCCATTCCAGATAAAATTGAATATTTTTTGCTCATATAATTTAAAAAAACAGGTCATTAGGTGTAGGCATGGCCATAAGCAAATAGGTGAACTGGGATATGACCAAAGAGTTAATCAGGGTGATTTTTCAACAAATAAATTGGTATTTTCCTTTCCATGGTAGCAAGATCTTATCTTTTTTGTTGACTTTCTATAAAAATGTATTTTAGTGAGAATTTCTTCCTTTCGGGTCATAAATACTGAGTATGTCCACTTTACTGTCAGAACATTTTATTGGTAACCTACACGGAAATGTAAATGTTGTATTTTTTTGTTATCTGATATTATCGTTGAATCTGATTTTAATAGCTAACATTTCGATTGTCATAATAAATAGATATGTCGATAGTGGACAACCTTGTTTTACACCTCTTGACAGTTTAATACTTTCTGAGAATTAGTACACCTTGGGATACTATACATAACTTTAACCCACTTTAAGAGATTCTCCAAAATTGAAATATTTTTTTATATTAATTCCAGTCGTACTTTGAATACTAGGCCTGGTTTCCCCAATTGTTTTCATAGTGTTCTATTGTTTCCAGTTTGTTTGATTCATCTTTGTGTCAGTGGATGATATACAAGAAGTACACTGTCCTACCCATGTTCTGTGGCACCAGAACCCCCCCCAACTTTGATCTCTCAGGAGTTATCCCACCCACACCCATCTAAATTTACACTCTTCAAAGTTGTGCTGTTAGAAGTTCATAGAATCGTTCCTTTCTTTATTCATTCTCTTCATCGCTTCGATATGTTCCCAGACTGTTCTAGGTCCTACTCAGCGGTCTGAGACGGCAACATCTGTCCCTAGAGTTAAACATACAAAGACCTGAAACACTTTAGTATTTTATTACTTTGCTTTGCTGTTAGAATGATTATCATAAAAAAAAATGAAAACTAGTTTTTCTGAAAGACTGTTTGATATAATGTATTCCGCAAAACTACCATATGACTTTCTTCAAGCAAATATTAGACGATAACATGCCATATTTGCGGTATTCAATGTCATTGTCCACCGACACTGAGTGTAAAAAACCCATTAAGAACACTTTTCTAAAATTGAGTTGCCCACCCTTTTGCCCTCAGTACAGCCTCCATTTATTGGGGCATGGACTCAACAAGGTGTCGAAAGTGTTCCACGGTGATGCTGGCCCTTGTTGACTCCAATGCTTTTCACATTTGTGTCAAGTTGGCTGGATGTTCTTTGGGTGGCGGACCATTCTTGATACACACAAGAAACGGTTGAGCATGAAAAACCCAGAAGCGTTGCAGTTCTTGACACAAACCGGTGCGCATTTCACGTACTACCATTTCCCTGTTCAAAGGCACTTACATTTTTTTGTCTTGCCCAATCACCCTCTGTATGGCACACATGCACCATCTATGTCTCAATTGTCTCAAGGCTTAAAAATCCTTCTTTAACCTGTCGATAGGTTAACCTGTCCCCTTAATCTACACTGATTGAAGTGGATTTAACAAGTGACATCAATTGGAATTATAGCTTTCACCTGGATTCACTTGATCAGTCTATGCCATGGAAGGAGCATGTGTTCATAATGTTTTATGCACTCAGTGTATAGTTACACTGAAAAAAATATAAATGCAAATCAAATCAAATCAAATCAAATTTTATTTGTCACATACACATGGTTAGCAGATGTTAATGCGAGTGTAGCGAAATGCTTGTGCTTCTAGTTCCGACAATGCAGTGATAACCAACAAGTAATCTAACTAACAATTCCAAAACTACAGTCTTATACACAGTGTAAGGGGATAAGGAACATGTACATAAGGATATATGAATGAGTGATGGTACAGAGCAGCATACAGTAGATGGTATCGAGTACAGTATATACATATGAGATGAGTGTGTAGACAAAGTAAACAAAGTGGCATAGTTAAAGTGGCTAGTGATACATGTGTTACATAAGGATGCAGTCGATGTTGTAGAGTACAGTATATACATATGTATATGAGATGAATAATGTAGGGTAAGTAACATTATATAAGGTAGCATTGTTTAAAGTGGCTAGTGATATATTTACATCATTTCCCATCAATTCCCATTATTAAAATGGCTGGAGTTGGGTCAGTGTCAATGACAGTGTGTTGGCAGCAGCCACTCAATGTTAGTGGTGGCTATTTAACAGTCTGATGGCCTTGAGATAGAAGCTGTTTTTCAGTCTCTCGGTCCCAGCTTTGATGCACCTGTACTGACCTCGCCTTCTGGATGATAGCGGGGTGAACAGGCAGTGGTTCGGGTGGTTGATGTCCTTGATGATCTTTATGGCCTTCCTGTAACAACGGGTGGTGTAGGTGTCCTGGAGGGCAGGTAGTTTGCCCCCGGTGATGCGTTGTGCAGTCCTCACTACCCTCTGGAGAGCCTTACGGTTGAGGGCGGAGCAGTTGCCGTACCAGGCGGTGATACAGCCCGCCAGGATGCTCTCGATTGTGCATCTGTAGAAGTTTGTGAGTGCTTTTGGTGACAAGCCGAATTTCTTCACAGGCGCTGCTTTCTTCACTTGCGCTGTCAGTGTGAGTCAATTCAGTTTGTCTGTGATGTGTATGCCGAGGAACTTACCAGCTACCCTCTCCACTACTGTTCCATCGATGTGGATAGGGGTGTTCCCTCTGCTGTTTCCTGAAGTCCACAATCATCTCCTTAGTTTTGTTGACGTTGAGTGTGAGGTTATTTCCTGACACCACACTCCAAGGGCCCTCACCTCCTCCCTGTAGGCCGTCTCGTCGTTGTTGGTAATCAATACCACTGTTGTGTCGTCCGCAAACTTGATGATTGAGTTGGAGGCGTGCGTGGCCACGCAGTCGTTGAACAGGGAGTACAGGAGAGGGCTACGCACGTGTTGAGGATCAGCGGGGAGGAGATGTTGTTGCCTACCCTCACCACCTGGGGGCGGCCCGTCAGGAAGTCCAGTACCCAGTTGCACAGGGCGGGGTCGAGACCCAGGGTCTCGACATCTTGGAGGGTACTATGGTGTTGAAAGCTGTAGTCGATGAACAGCATTCTCACATAGGTATTCCTCTTGTCCAGGTGGGTTAGGGCAGTGTGCAGTGTGGTTGAGATTGCATCGTCTGTGGACCTATTTGGGCGGTAAGCAAATTGGAGTGGGTCTAGGGTGTCAGGTAGGGTGGAGGTGATATGGTCCTTGACTATCAAAGCACTTCATGATGACGGAAGTGAGTGCACGGGCGGTAGTCGTTTAGCTCAGTTACCTTAGCTTTCTTGGGAACAGGAACAATGGTGGCCCTCTTGAAGCATGTGGGAACAGCAGACTGGTATAGGGATTGATTGAATATGTCCGTAAACACACCGGCCAGCATACAACATTTAAGATTTTGCTGAGTTACAACTCATATAAGGAAATCAGTGAGTTGGAATAAATTCATTAGACCCTAATTTATGGATTTCACATGACTGGGATTACAAATATGCATCTGTTGGTCACAGATATGTAAAAAAAAGAAGGTAGGTGCGTCGATCAAGTCAGTGTCTTGTGTGACCACCATTTGCCTCATGCATCGCGGCACATCTTCTTCGTGTGGAATTGATCAGGCTGTTGATTGTGGCCTATGTGATATTGTCCCACTCCTCCTTCAATGGCTGCGCGAAGTTGCTGGATATTTGCATCCCAAACATGCTCAATGGGTGACATGTCTTGTGAGTATACAGGCCATGGAAGAACTGGGGCATTTTCAAAATTGTGTACAGATCCTTGCGACATGGGGCCGTGCATTATCATGCTGAAACATGAGGTGATGGCAGTGGATGAATGGCACAACAATGGGCCTCAGGATATCATCACGGTGTCTCTGAGCTTTCAAATTGCTATCGATAAAATGCAATTGTGTTTGTTGTCCAAAGCTTATGCCTGCCCATACTATAACCCCACCGCCACCATGGGGCACTCTGTTCACAACGTTGACATCAGCAAATCATTCGCCCACACGACACCATACATGCTGTCTGCCATCTGCCCGGGAACAGTTGAAACCGGGATTCATCCGTGAAAAGCACACTTCTCCAGCATGCCAGGGGCCATCGAATGAAAGCGTTTGCCCACTGAAATCCGTTACTACTCCAAACTGCAGTCATGCCAAGACCCTGGTGAGGAAAACAAGCACGCAGATGAGTTCCCAGAGATGGTTTCTGACAGTTTGTGAAGAAATTCTTCGCTTGTATGGTCGCTTGGACGTACTGCCAAATTCTCTAAATCGATATTGGAGGCGGCTTATGGTAGAGAAATGAACATTTGATTCTCTGTGAACAGCTCTGGTGTAGATTCCTGTAGTCAGCATGCCAATTGCACATCAGTGGCATTGTGTCGTTGTGTGACAAAACCTGCACTTTTGAGAATGTCCTTTTGTCCCCACCACTATATGCACCTGTGTAATGATCATGCTGTTTAATCAGCTTCTTGATATGATACACCTGTCAAGTGGATGGATTATCTTGGCAAAGTAGGAATGATTACTAAAAGGGATGTAAACAAATGTGTGCACAAAATCTGAGAGAAATACCTTTATTGTGTACATGAAACATTTCTGGGATCTTTTATTTCTGCTCATGAAACATTTTCACCAACACTTTACATGGTGCATTTATATTTTTGTAAAGTGTATATATAAATGTAGTGTTTTAAATACTTATGTTAAACATTCTATCTAACCTCTGTTTCTGTGTTCCTTAGCTCTACAGGGTGGCCAGTCGGGGTCAGTAGGAGAAGAGCACCATGGGAGCATGGGGGGCGGGGTGAGGGAGAGGAGGGCCACAGGAGGAAACTCCTACTGGGCTTATTCCGGTGAGTCCTCTTCTACTTCATAGAGATGCAACTATGTCCCCAGGCAAGATGGCTGACCGCTTGTGCCACAAATTCTAACCCTACATCCTCTCTAAGGTTCGAACTCTCTGCTCGACACTGATCAATATCATTAGAGAGGTCAAACCAACTGGACTGTGGCAGTAGAGATATATTATTTAACAGTAACTCTCTCTTCCTCTTTGATTGATTCTCAATCTCTCTCTGTCCCAACTCTTCTCCCTTCTCTCTAACTCCTTCCCTATTTCCCAAATGTAGCTTTTAATCCAACTCCTTCCATTTCTATTTGACTCTCTCCCTCTTTCCCTCACTCCCTCTGACTGGTAGCTACAGGGAGTAGTTTTGGATGTGTGTTATGGAGGATTCTGTGCTAGAGTAGGGACTTGTGTTGTCATTGTGAGCACCATTCAGCTACAGAGATCCACATTTATCACCCTGTTCCTCCAGCACTGGGCCTGTGGCAGAGAAGGATCTTTAAACAGATATATTTGTATTTCTGTTATGCATGTGTGCACCTTATAATCACTACTTAAACTGATGGTCCTGGAGGGATGCACTGGCTGGAAGAAACTGTATCCCAGGAAAAATCTATGTCCTAAATGGCTGTGGATCCTGAATACCATGTTATACGAGAAACATCCCAGCAATTTGTATATAATGGTAAAATGATCTATAGGGCACTGTTCACCACTAATGATTGTAAGATATCAGGTCACATTAAAGTGTGCCAAAATAAAATGGCACATTTTACAGTTGAGCCCAGAAAACTGTCACTCTCTCACCAGGTCTGATGATGAGTTGCACTGTATGTTGCTGGGCAGCCTTCAATAAGGTTTCAGATGTACTCGATGATTCATCATGCATACATTTACTTTGTGCCTTTTGATTATTTATGACATGTTTATGATATGCAATGTTACGTTACAGCCTTATTCTAAAATGTATTAAACAAAACATTTTCCTCATCAATCTACACACAATAACCCATGATGACGAAGTGAAAACAGGTTTTTATAAATGTTTGCACATTTATAAAAAAGTAAATAAGTATAAGTATTCAGACCCTTTGCTAGGAGACTCGAAATTGAGCTCAGGTGCATTCTGTTTCAATTGATCATTTTTGAGATGTTTCTACAACTTGATTGGAGTTTACCTGTGGTAAATTCAATTGATTGGACATGATTTGGAAAGGTGCACACCTGTCTATATAAGGTCCCACAGTTGACAATGCATGTCAGAGCAAAAACCAAGCCATAAGGATGAAGGAATTGTTCATAGAGCTCCGAGACAGGATTGTGTCAAGGCACAGATCTGGGGAAGGGTACCAAAACATTTCTGCAGCATTGAAGGTCCACAGAAAAACAGTGGCATCCATCATTCTTAAATGGAAAAAGTTTGGAACCACCAAGACTCTTTCTAGAGCTGGCCACCCGGCAAAACTGAGCATTCGTGGGGAGAAGGGCCTTGGTCAGGGAGTTGACCAAGAACCCGATGGTTACTCTGAAAGAGCTCCAGAGTTCCTCTGTGGAGATGGGAGATTCTTCCAGAAGGACAACCATCTGTAAAAGGCACATGTCAGCCGGCTTGGAGATACCAAAACGCACCTAAAGACTCTCAGACCATGAGAAACAAGATTCTCTGGTCTGATGAAACCCAGATGTAACTTTTTGGCCTGTATGCCTAACGTCACACCTGGAGTAAAACTGGCACCATCCCGATGGTGAAGCATGGTTGTGGCAGCATCATGCTGTGGGGGTATGTTTCAGCGGCAGGGACTGGGAGACTAGTCAGGATCGAGGGAAAGATGAACAAAGCAAAGTACAGAGAGATCCTTGATGAAAACCTGCTCCAGAGCGCTCAGGACCTCAGACTGTGGGGTGAAGGTTCACCTTTCAACAGGACAACAACCCTAAGCACACCGCCAAGACAATGCAGGAGTGGCTTCGAAACAAGTCTCTGAATGTCAATGAGTGGCCCAGCGAGAGCCCAGACTTGAACCCGGATTACACATCTCTGGAGAGACCTGAAAATAGCTTTTCAGTGATGGTCCCCATCCAACCTGACAGCGCTCGAGAGGATTTGCAGAGAAGAATAGGTAAAACTCCCCAAATACAGGTGTGCCATGCTTGTAGCATCATACCCAAGAAGACTCGAGGCTGTAATCACTGCCAAAGGTGCTTCGAAAAAATACTGAGTAATGGGTCTGAATACTTAATATAAATATCATATTTCAGTTTTGTATATACACTTGTTTTTTCATTGTATTTATGGGGTATTGTGTGTAGATTAATGAGGGCAAAATATGATTGAATCCATTTTAGAATAAGGCTGTAATGTAACAAAATGTGGAAAAAGTCAAGGGGTCTGAGTACTTACCAAATGCATTGTATATCAACTACTGTTCAAAAGTTTGGGGTCACTTAGAAATTCCCTTGTTTTTTAAAATGACATCAAATTGATCCGAAATAGAGTGTAGATATTGTTGTAAATGACTGTTGTAGCTGGAAACGGCTGATTTTTAAAAATGGAATATCTACATAGGTGTACAGAGGCCAATTATCAGCAACCATCACTCCTGTGCTCCAATGGCACGTTGTGTTAGCTAATCCAAGTTTATCATTTTAAAAGGCTAATTGATCATTAAAAAAACTTTTATGTAGCACAGATGAAAACTGTTCTGATTTAAAGAAGCAATAAAACTGTCCTTCTTTAGACTACTTAAGTATCTGGAGCATCAGCATGTGTGGGTTCGATTACAGGCTCAAAATGTCCAGAAACAAAGACCTTTCTTCTGAAACTCGTCAGTCTATTCTTGTTCTGAGAAATTAAGGCTATTCCATGCGAGAAATTGTCAAGAAACTGAAGATCTCATACTACGCTCTTTACTACTCCCTTCACAGAACAGCACAAACTGGCTCTAACCAGAATAGAAAGATTGATATTCACAGTCTCCTCTGAACAGTTGATGTTGAGATGTGTCTGTTGGGCTCTGTGAAACATTTATTAGGGCTTCAATCTGAGGTGCTGTTAACTCTCATGAACTTATCCTCTGCAGCAGAGGTAACTCTGGGTCTTCCATTCCTGTGGTGGTCCTCATGAGAGCCGGTTTCATCATAGCGCTTGATGGTTTTTGCGACTGCACTTTAAGAAACTTTCAACGTTTTTGAAATTTTCCTCATTGACTGACTTTCATGTCTTAAATTAATGACGGACTGTCGTTTCTCTTTGCTTATCTGAGCTGTTCTTGCCATAATATGGACTTGGTCTTTTACCAGATAGGGCTATCTTCTGTATGCCACCCCTACCTTGTCACAACACAGCTGATTGGCTCAAACGCATTAAGAAGGAAAGAAATTCCACAAATGAACTTCTAACAAGGCACACCTGTTAATTGAAATGCATTCCAGGTGTCTACCACATGAAGCTGGTTGAGAGAATGCCAAGAGTGTGCAGAGCTGTCAATCAAGTCACAGGGTGGCTACTTTGAAGAATCTCAAATATAAAATCTATTTTGATTTGTTTAAGTTTTTGGTTACTACATGGTTTCATATGTGTTATTTCATAGTTTTGATGCCTTCAGAATTATTCTACAATGTAGAACTTAGTCAAATTTAGCCCTTGAATCAGTATGTGTGTCCAAACTTTTAACTAGCACTGTATATATTAGTGGGATCGGGCATTGATGTTGGCTGATTAGGCCTGGCACACAGTCGGTATTCCAATTCATCCCAAAGGTGTTCAATGAGTTTCAGTTCAGGGCTCTGTTCAGGCCTGTCAAGTTCTCCGATACTGATCTCGGCAAACTATTTCTTTATGCACAGCGCTTTTTGCACAGTGGTATTGTCATACTGAAACAGAAATGGGCCTTTCCCACACTGTTGCCACAAAGTTGGGAGCATAGAATAATCTAGAATGTCATTGTATGCTGTAGCGTTAAGATTTCACTTCAGGGTTCTAGCCCGAACCATGAAAAACAACCCCAGACCATTATTCCTCTTCCACCAAACCTTACAGTTGTCACTATGCATTGGGTTAGGTAGTGATCTCCTGGTGTCTTCCAAACCCAGATTTGTCTGTTGGACTGCCAGATGGTGGAGCATCATTGGTGGCAGGGTAGCCTAGTGGTTAGAGCGTTCGACTAGTAACCGGAAGGTTGCAAGTTCAAATCCCCGAGCGGACAAGGTACAAATCTGTCGTTCTGCCCCTGAACAGGCAGTTAACCCACTGTTCCTAGGCTGTCATTGAAAATAAGAATTTGTTCTTAACTGACTTGCCTGGTTAAATAAAGGTAAAATTAAAAATCATTCATCACTCCAAAGAACGTGTTTCCACTGCTCCGGAGTCCAGCTGACACTTGGAATTGTGCATGGTGATCTTAGGCTTGTGTGTGGCTGCTTGGCCATGAAAACCCATTTCATGAAACTCCCGACGAACATTTATTGTGCTGACGTTGCTTTGAACTGAGTTTGTAACTCGGTAGTGAGGTTTGCAACCGAGAACAGATGATTTAGACATGCTACGCACTTCAGCTCTCTGGACCCTGTGAGTTTGTGTGGCCTGCCACATCGCAGCTGAGCCCTAGACGTTTCCACTTCACAATAACAGCACTTACCGTTGACCGGGGAGCAGCTCTAGCTGGGCAGAAATTGACTAACTGACTTGTTGGACAGGTGGCATCAAATCCCCTATGACAGTGCCACTTTGACAGTCACTGAGCTCTTCAGTAAGGTCATTCTACTGCCAATGTTTGTCTATGGAGATTGCATGTCCGTGTGCTCGATTTTTATACACCTGTCAGCAACGGGTGTGGCTGAAATGTCAGAATATTCTGATATTTAATTTAAATACATTTGTATTTTTTGTGTGTTTTCAGTATACATGCATTTATTTATTTATTTAAATCATTGTGCTGCTAGCCAGCTACTCCAATGAGATCCTCAAAATCAGCGGCTTGAATTTTAATTTGAAAGCTAGTAGTGTTCCTGGTCCTATTCATATCTACTAACTGAGCAAATTTTCCATTAGATAATGACATGAAGAGAGTGCTCTCGGCCGTCTGAGTAGGACAAGGCTGAAATGAGATGGAAATTAATGATATTCTGCCCCTGAATTGTATATTATCCTTGAAAATTCACTCTCACTATCTCCCTCCTACTAATTTTAGCACTGCCTGCAGTCTTGTAAAAACCACTCATATTTAAAATGATTTTAAAAGGAAAGGATCATTCGAGAACTGTTAAAACCTCTTTCACATTCCATTTTTACCTTAATGGAAAGAGATCTGAATGAGCTGATTTTAACGGTTATATTCCCAATGTGGTTTCGCCTGGAGCATAAAGTAGGATGAAATTAGTCTTTGTACACTTTTCCTTCTCGTTGATGCTCTATCTCCTTAGAGAGGAGAGGAACAGGAAACTGGTTGCACCTATAATACCAACTACTCACAACATTTACTGCTGTGATGTCAACTCTGTTACTGCAGTACGAAACCAGCTTTTCCTTGGCAAGAAAGAAAACACAAAGCAGACTGGACTCCATGGTCCTTTTAAAACCTACTTTTGTAAAAGTAGTAGTGTGTGCTATAGCTTGCAAATGCGACTCTTGGTGACCACATAAGGCAGCTTTTTCCAACATTAGGACCGTTTTCCTTAAGAGATGTTATCCACTACATGTTTTTCTTTACATTGTTTCGTTACTTCCTGGTATCGTGACAACACAAGTACACAACGTTCTGACATTCATTTGTGCAATATGCCTAAACACTCAAATAAAGCTATTGGATATGTTGTACTTCAGAATGTGGTCAAGGTAGTTTTACTCTAACTGTAGTTGCTTTTGTATTCATAGCACTTTGCACATCGCATACCCTAACCTCTGCAGCCTGTCGGCGAGGCCTCTCCTTATGTTCTCTGAGCATTTCGTGGATCGTGTTATCTATCTATCTTCATGCTTTGACACTGAACCTGTGTTGACACTGAGCTACAGCGATTTAGACAGCTAAAGCTCCTTAGCCTCTGTGTGTTTGGTATTGTTAGGTGAATATGTAGTCAGAAGCACTGTGTGCACCATGTTTTCCAGAGGTCTGCTAATTATCCTCTTTGAATTTAGAGCCAATGGCGTCTGCAGAAAGAATATTGGTTCAGATTTGGTCCCTACCAAATTTCAGCTACATTTCAATGTCCATGAACGCCCGGTGTCGGTGCTCAGTCGGTGAGGTTGTTTGTTACAATAAATGGTAAGAGGGTAGTTGTTGGGTGTGTGTGTGTGTGTGTGTGTGTGTGTGTGTGTGTGTGTGTGTGTGTGTGTGTGTGTGTGTGTGTGTGTGTGTGTGTGTGTGTGTGTGTGTGTGTGTGTGTGTGTGTGTGTGTGTGTGTGTGTGTGTGTGTGTGTGTGTGTGTGTGTGTGTGTGTGTGTGTGTGTGAGAGAGAAAGAGATACCAAAGGTGTGGGGTCCACTTGCAAAACAAGATTTCATCAAATGGGACAAACACCCCCATTGAAACCCTGCATGCATGCAGAGTTCTGTAAGATTCTCCTACATGTCCAGAGGAAAACTACAAACAATGCATGCAGGGCAGAATTAGGCCAATATCCACTAATAATAAAAACTAGAAAAATAGCAATTCAGTTTTGGAAACATCTAAAAAACAGTGACTCCCTCTCATGTTATTACTGAGCCCTGCAATGCCAAGAGCTGAGCAGAGAAAAGATTCCCCTCATCCAGCTGGTCCTGGGGCTGAGTTCACAAACGTGTTCTACTAACACACTGAAGCCTCAGGACCAGAACATCCAATCAATCAGAATAAACCAAATTACAACACAGTCAAAACAAAACTACATTGCTTATTGGGAAACACAAGCACAAGCACAAAGCAAGATGCAGTGCTATCTGGCCCTAAATAGACAGTACACCATGGCTAACTATTTGAACATGGTTACTGATCAAAGCATTCGAAAAACCTTGACAAAGTACAGGCTCAGTGAGCAAAGCCTTGCCACTGAGAAGGGCTGTGCAACCAATGCACAACAGCAGAACCTGAGACGGAGCTGCGTTTCCTGACAAAATGTCAGAAATATAAAACAATTAGAGAGTGTCATTTCCCCAAATTTGAATCCCTTATTCAAGGTTTCAATGACCTCTCTGATTAGAGTAGGCTACCCATCCTGTTGGGGGAGGACGCAGAGAGCTGTGGGTTGGCAGCGCACTACATTGCTGCCTGCCATAAGTTGAGGGACAGTGTCTAACAGACCAATCAACTTGCACATGTCCTCTACTGTATTGTTATTGTTCAATGTATGGCTATTTTGACCCTTGGTTATTGTTGTTACTGTTGTCCCGTTGACAGTTTAGATTTTTTATTATTATTTTCATGTTGTAAATATCCAAATTAAGCTTTGGCAATATGTACATTATGTCAGGCCAATAAAGCAAATTGAATTGAATTGACAAAGAAAGAGAGAGACAAAGAAAGAGAGGGAGAAATAGAAAGAGAGGGAGACAGAAAGAGAGAGAGAAATAGAAAGAGGTAGAAATAGAAAGAGGGAGACAAAGAAAGAGAGAGGGAGACAAAGACAGAGAGAGGGAGACAAAGAAAGAAAGTGAGAGAGCGAGACAAGGAAAGAGAGAGATACAAAGAAAGAAAGGGAGACAGAAAGAGAGAAAGAAAGAGGGAGACAAAGAAAAAGAAAGAGGGAGACAAAGAAAAAGAAAGAAAGTGAGAGAGAGAGAGACAAGGAAAGAAAGGGAGACAGAAAGAGAGAAAGAAAGAGGGAGACAAAGAAAAAGAAAGAAAGGGGAGGCAAATAAAGAGAGAGTGAGACAGAGGAAGAGTGGGTGAGAGTGAGAGAGAGACAGAGAGAGAGAGAAAGAGACAAAGAAAGAGAGAGAGACAAAGAGAGAGACAAAGAGAGGGAGAGAAAGAGACAAAGAGAAGGAGAGAAAGAGACAAAGAAAGAGAGAGAGAGACACAAAGAAGGAGAGTGAGAGAGAAATAAAGACAGAGAGAGACAGGGAAGGGTTGTCCAGACTGTTTTTACAGGCTTGCTTTGACCACCAGATGACAGAAAGAGAAAGTTAATAGTTATGAGCTGAACATAACAGTATGCCAGCGGAATGGAGGACCGTAGCAGGTGACCCAACTGTGGTTTGTGACTACTATGAGATCCCATTTCAGCCAATTAAATTGCCGTAACTCCGTTACTGCATAACTCATAAACAAACTTGGTATCAGTAAAAACACTAAACTAATAGGTAGTTCTACCTTTACTTGTTACCTCATGGGGAAGAGCAATTCGAAAATATCTTAAACATGCAGTATGTGGGTTTTTGGTAACAGAATTACAAAGCACAATGCAAATAATTTCTCCAAAAGTAAATATAAGTGTTGATATTAGTTGGCAAAGGTATTTACTTCAACATTATTGTGTGTTGATGTATTTATAATAGCAATACTGTTTCTAGGACCCCTTTTCTGTCTGTTTGACCACAAATCAAAGCCTTTGCTTATTCCACATTTTTAGGATGGGAAATGGT
This sequence comes from Oncorhynchus gorbuscha, assembly GCF_021184085.1. NCBI lineage: Eukaryota > Metazoa > Chordata > Actinopteri > Salmoniformes > Salmonidae > Oncorhynchus > Oncorhynchus gorbuscha. The sequence goes on along the minus strand of NC_060190.1, from coordinate 38,208,475 downwards.
TCATGCATATATTCCAGGGAAGATGGAATGTACTACTAGAGCTTGAGAGACGGGATGGCATACTGGACGTGTTGTGAAAGCAAGAAAGGAGGAGAAAGCTGGAGAACTTGAGGTTGAGAGGTAGGGTTGGATGGTTCATGGCATACAGGCATGTTGGGAAAGAGAGGATGAAAGAAAATAGTAGAAATAGAAAGAGAGGAAGAACGGCGGAGGTTGAGAGGCAGGGTCGGATGGTGTACTCTGGCATATGTTGTGATTTATTTCGCCTGCCACCAGAGTCAACAGTGTGCGTCTGAGCCTCCTCTTATATTCCACTCAGTTCCCAGGAGACAGGCTTTTGTATTATTTACCAGTCTGGATCTCAGGTTCTATTGCTTTTTAGCTTTTAAACTTTCAATAAACCTCTCTAGTGTTGTGTAAGTATTTCACTGCATCAATCAGAAGTCTGTATTTCCCTTTTTTTTGATGGACTTTTTCTCTGCCTGGGAGACTGCCTAATGCCCATGTAGGAAGTCACAACGTTGCAGGCGCAACTAGATCATATTTGATAGATAATAGATAATGCAGTACAGATTTGAATAATTCTACACTTTACCACATTAAAGAGATTCTCTAGTACTTGTGTATACCTTTTTAGCCAGTAGCTCTGAAAGTAGCGCTCGTGTGTACTACGTCACATATCTGCAGATGTGTGCGTCACGTCATTTCTCTCGCTCTGCCGTGTGTGTATCTTGCTAGCTGTCACGAAATTGAGGCCCAGTCCCAGAGTAGTAGGGATTACGAGGCAAATTGAGGCCCAGTCCCAGAGTAGTAGGGATTACGAGGCAAATTGAGGCCCAGTCCCAGAGTAGTAGGGATTACGAGGCAAATTGAGGCCCAGTCCCAGAGTAGTAGGGATTACGAGGCAAATTGAGGTACGGCAGTAATTCTGCTCATATATTATGCATTTATGAACTACACATTGACACATCCAGTCCAAAGCGGGAAAAAAAAAAAAAAAAAACTTAGTAGTCGCCAAAGTTCTGGAGCATGTCTTTAAGAGAAGGTTAACCTAACCTGTTTCTTAATCTAGCCTAAACCGTCCACATTAGCAGTACAAAGGGGGTGGTGAAACACTCGGTGGGCACCGTCTCACTTTCCTGCGGTGTGTATACTCTACTTATGAACCACTAAATAAGGTACACAGAAATCCACACCCTGGAATATAATGAAAGGTTATTCAAGGCGTGTGTGTGTGTGTATGCGCACGTAGGCATTTTTTCATAGGGGTTATGATATCTAACACCAATGAGACCTCCGGAACACAGTTCTGCATTGTTTGTCTATTTTTCTTCTTCTTCTTCTCTCTTTCGGCAGCTTTTTCATTAACCTCCTCTTCTATCTCTCTTTGGTTCTTCACATTTCTCTCTGGCAGTGAGGGTCTAGTTATTACTGTTTTATTTTGAGCTTTTATATTGCCCTGCAGTTGAACGAAACCAGTTGGATTCGAGATTAAAATCATATTCAAGTAGACATTATGTCTGTTCCAAAGATACATTGTTGGGCACATATTCCGTGTCTGCATCCAGGCATTGTATTCTGATTTAAAAGCTAGCTAGTATGTGAACCGAATGACTCATTCGCCTAACACTCATTCAAGTTTGTGCTGAATTCGACTGTACAGCGCTTTTAACTCCATGATATACGTAGAGTTCCACTTGAACACACATGCAGTGCAGTCAGTCAGTCTGTCACGGTCAGTGGAGCATGATGGATCCACTCAGATGTACCGTCTCCAGTCAGTGTTGGCACTGCATCGTCATGGTGATGGAGAGATGGTTGATTAGCTTGGTGTGCTGGGCCTGAGGGTGGGGTTGAAGGATACTCTCCCAGGCTGTAGATCAGCTAGGCAGGCCTCTAAGGGGCCTCCTCTCCTCCCTCCACAGGGCTGGGTGTAGCCTGGCTCGGCATGGGGCTCCCTGCTGGCTACAGCTGCCTCTAATTGGGTGACTCCAAGTCAGGGGGAAGGTGGTGAGAGGAGGGAGTGGTGTGTGTCGCTAACAGCTCCGTGCCCCACTGCCGAGGGTGAGGCGCAGGGTGGAGGGGTAGGGAGGGAGAGATCAGGGGAAAGGGAGAAGGGGGTGATGTTGACATGCCCACCCCGTGTAAGGAAATGTGCTCCAGTGAATGACTGGAGGAAAGTTGAAAAGAGGAGAGGGGAGGGGAGTCGCTCTGCTCTCGCTGGGACTGGGCCTCAACACGCCTCTGGAGAGAGATGTGCAGTGGAGCACCAAGCTCCTCCGCTGCCTTAATCTTACAGTAGAGTTCTGATCTCATACTCCTAGGAGACCCAGAGAAGGATGGCGCCTCACAGTTAGCAACCCCTTACCTCACCTTTCACAAGGGTAATGAAGTACTAATAGAGCCATCTATTCTCATGGCTCGTGTCCAACTACCTCCCTACCACCCCAATCCTGAGGCAAAGTGAGAGAGTACTGTCTTTCTCAGTGTTGACCTCTTGTTTACCGATGTGTATGCTAGCCATGATTAAAACAGACATTACATGCTGTTGCTGTAATGTCATTCACTCATTCACTCATTCACTCATTCACTCATTCACTCATTCACTCACTCACTCACTCACTCACTCACTCACTCACTCACTCACTCACTCACTCACTCACTCACTCACTCACTCACTTTCCTTTATCCCCCCCTCTCTCCGCTCTTCCTTACCCTTTATCTCTCCTCCTCCCCCCTCTCTCTTCCGTTTTGGTGGTTCTGCGGTGGTCACTGAGCCAAGACAAATGAAGATGTGGCTGAACAGAACAGAGGGTAGAGAGGAGGCAGACTACCTGCTCTGTTGAAACACTGTTCCCCCTGATTGACTCTAAAACTAGACATTGTGCTTTATAGAAGGACTCACCAGGCTAGTTAAAGGGATGTTCCATTGAAAATGCTAGACAACCTCGACTCTAATGTCATTGTGCTCTATGGAAGGTGTCACCAGACCAAATCAAATTGCGTTGCTTATGCTTACGAGCCTTTCCAAACAATGCAGAGTTAAAAAAATAAAAATAACACAGGGAATAAAAAAACAAAAAACTCATGAATGGAGCTATGTAGAGGGAGTACCAGATCAATGTTACGAGGTATTTGAGGTAGATATGCACATGAAGGTGGGATAAAGTGACTAGGCATCAGGATAGATAACACTAATAATAATGATAAGAGTAAAATAGCAGCAGCAAATGGTGAGTGTAAAAAGTGTGTGTGAGTGTGTTTTTGTCACACCCTGGCCTTAGTTATATTTGTTTCCTTTATAATTTTGGTTAGGTCAGGGTGACATGGGGGATTTATGTGTTTTTTCTCATCTAGGGGTTTTGTATGTTTATGGGGCTGTTTCCTTTCTAGGTAGTTTTGTATGTCTATGGTTGCCTAGATTGGTTCTCATGTAGAGGCAGCTGTCTGTCATTGTCTCTGATTGGGAACCATATTTAGGCAGCCATGTTCTTTGGGTATTTCATGGGTGATTGTCTTCTGTCTTTGTGTCATTGCACCAGATAGGACTGTTTCGGTTTTCACATTTATTGTTTTGTATTTTGTAGTGTTCTCGTTTTTTAGTCTTTATTAAAGATGTTGAACACTAACCACGCTGCATTTTGGTCCTCCTCTCCTTCAGCGGAAGAAAGCTGTTACAGTTTTAATGTGTACTTGTGTTGTGTTGGTGTGTGTGTGTGGTGGGGGGTGGGGGAGAGAGTGTCGATGTAGTGTGTGTCAGTGAGTGTGTGTATATGTAGTCTATTGAGTGTCCGAAGGCTCAGTGCAAGATAGTTCGGGTACCATTAATTGACTATTTAGCGGTCTGGCTATTTAGCAGTGTTATGGCTTGGGGGTAGAAGCTGTCTCGGAGCCTGTTGTTCTGACCGCTTTGCGGTCAAGGGCTGTGCTTTTGCCATACCAAGAGGTGATGATCTTGGAGGGGACTATGGTGTTGAAAGCCGAGCGGTAATCTATGAACAGCATTCTCACATAGTTATTTACCCTCTTGTCCAGGTGGGAGATAGCAGTGTGAAGTGCAAATGAGATTGCGTCATCTGTGGAACTGTTGGGGCGGTATGCAAATTGAAGTGGGTCTGGGATGATGGTGTTGATGTGTGTCATGACGAGCCTTTCGAAGCACTTCATAATTACAGATGTGAGTTTTACGGGGCGACAGTCGTTTAGGCAGGTTATGTTGGAGCTCTTGGGAACAGGGACAATTGTGGTCAGCTGGAAACATGTTGGAATTACAGACTGGGACAAGGATCGATTGAACATGTCTGTGAAGACTCTTGCCAGCTGGTCTGCGCATGCTTTGAGAACGAGCCATGGTATTCTGTCTGGCCCGGCGGACTTGTGATTGTTAACCTGTTTAAACGTTTTGCTCTACGTCGGCCATGGAGAGTAGAGTACCATTTGTTCTTTAAGAAAAACCCACTCCATCTCCTTTCAACTCCAAAGCTGCTGTACGACCTTGCAGCTGCATGGAGAATCCACCAATTGCTACGTGCATAGCGACATTATCCATTCACGTTTTATTATCATCTACGTTTTTATTATCCATCTATGTTTTATTATCCATCCACGTTTTATTATCCATCTACGTTTTATTATCCATCTGTCACGACTAGTGAAGGTGGGTGGAATCAGGCGCAGAGAGCAAATAGTGAATAGAGGTTTATTCTCCGGTGAACAACAATAAACACGGACAACCGAAAATACAAACAGGGTGAAAAATATCCAAAACAGGAAATAACAGACAAACCGGAGAAATAAAACACAAAAACACCGACAGCCGAAACGAAATGACAAAAACAAACAATCCCGCACAAAACAAGGGAGGGACAACCTACATTATATACAGATACTAATTAACTAACACACAGGTGAAAACAATCAGACAAAACCAACAGATAACTGAAAAGGGATCGGTAGTGGCTAATAGGACGGTGACGACGACCGCCGAGCACAGCCTGAACGGGCAGGAGAGCCAACCCCGGCGGAAGTCGTGACACCATCTACATTTTATTATCCATCCACGTGTTATTATCCATCCACGTTTTATTATCATTTTATTATCCATCCACGTTTTATTATCCATCCACGTTTTATTATCATCCACGTTTTATTATCCAGCTAAGTTTTATTATCCATCCACGTTTTATTATCATCCACGTTTTATTATCATCCACGTTTTATTATCCATCTACGTTTTATTATCATCCATGTTTTATTATCCATCCACGTTTTATTATCCATCTACGTTTTATTATCATCCGTTTTATTATCATCCATGTCTTATTATCCATCCACGTTTTATTATCATCCACGTTTTATTATCCATCCACGTTTTATTATCCATCTACGTTTTATTATCCATCCACGTATTATCCATTATTATCCATCCACATTTATTATCCATCCAGTTTTATTATTTATTATCCATCCACGTTTTATTATCATCCATGTTTTATTATCCATCCACGTTTTATTATCCATCTACGTTTTATTATCCATCCACGTTTTATTATCCATCCACATTTTATTATCATCCACGTTTTATTATCCATCCACGTTTTATTATCCATCCACGTTTTATTATCCATCCACGTTTTATTATCCATCCACATTCTATTATCCATCCAAGTTTTATTATCCATCCACGTTTTATTATCCATCCACGTTTTATTATCATCCATGTTTTATTATCCATCTGTTTTATTATCCATCTACGTTTTATTATCCATCCACGTTTTATTATCATCCATGTTTTATTATCCATCTACGTTTTATTATCCATCCACATTTTATTAAGACATATAATGTTGCAGCTTTTCAAATCTCTCTGATAGGAGACTCTAGAACAAAGCTCATCCAGCTTATTCTCGAGTGACTGGACATTTGCCAACAGAACAGAGGGGTGTGCCGTTCGGTTTCTATTCACATCAATTCCACCATGACTCCACCTCATCTCCCGTGCCTACGCCTGCAGCGTTTTGGTAGCCCATGGAACAAAGGAATAGAGCAATGGAACAGCTGATTCGTAGTTGAAGTCTTATTTGAAGTTCGAAATCAAGGTTAGTAACTGTCGATCTGATGTCCGGAAGTCCTTGGTGGTCATATGTAATAAAAGGGTGAACTTTGTGTACCAAAAAAAAGTAAACACGATAAAAGTCACGATATAGCAAAGTTGGGTTGGAACTCGTAAGATGGCGACAACTTAGTTTATTGATTGGTTAAGCCATGAGAGAAGAGGAGGCCAGTATTGTATTATTCCATCCACTTGACATAACAGCCGCATAGGCACAAGTGGGCCATCCCACTGGGGAGCCAGGCCAGCCTCAGGGGAGCCAGGCCCACCCAGTCAGATTTTGTTTTTTGCTCTCTGCTTGTCAGTGTTCCAAACGGTACATTATTTGCCTTTTTACCTAAACACTATCATATAGAATTCATAGCAAGCAGTGAATATGACCGCATTGAGGCATACGGTGGGGGGAACAAGTATTTGATACACTGCTGATTTTGCAGGTTTTCCTAGGTAGGTAGGTACACTTCTACTGTGAGAGACAGAATCTAAAACAAAAATCCAGAAAATCACATTGTATGATTTTTAAGTAATTAATTTGCAGACCTGGTCAGTCTGTCAAGGAACGAGCAGGTGTTACGAATGTTTTGTACATTTTTGGTACATATTTTAGCTTAATTAGCTTTACAAATGTTCTCTCAGCCTCATGGCAAAATGTGTAGAATTTCAGGGAATTAGCTATAAAACAGATTTTTCTCTTTGCCCCAGGAAGTTTGCAGGCCCACCGACCAATGAATTTGTGGCTATGCTACTGTTACATACTATGTCTTTATTGATGCTATGGCTACATAATAGTCCAGTGTTGATGTCAGGATGCGTAGACCAGTCGGTATTTCTCAGATAGTAGTTTTGTGCAGAAAGTGTTTTAAATCAATATTGCATCACCTTTTCTCTCCCATCTCTGGTCTATGTGAACATTGGTGGTTTGGTACAGTAGGTAGCCTCAGGATCTTAACTGTGTTGCCATGGATTAGGCCTGACAGCCCAGTCAGAAAGGGTACTCTGTCAGGGTAGGGGACTGAAGTAATTCTCAGCTTCCTGGAGTGGAGAGATGTATTCACATGGCTGAGGCTGAGGCTGCTGTGGCAGACGTGCTCCAATGTGCATTTATGGTCACACTCTGTGGCTCAGACACACAGATGCACATATACACACGTCTCCCTGCGATACCGGGATATTCTGTAATATAGGCATTGACCTCAAGGGGTGCTGTTTTCAAACTCCACTTATACTTTGTAATCTGAAGGTTAGCAATGCTAACGTGTACGGTCGTGGCCAAAAGTTTTGAGAATGACACAAATATTAATTTCCACTAAGTTTGCTGCTTCAGTGTCTTTAGATATTTTTTTCAGATGTTACTATGGAATACTGAAGTATAATTACAAGCATTTCATAAGTCTCAAAGGCTTTTATTGACAATTACATGAAGTTGATGCAAAGAGTCAATATTTGCAGTGTTGACCCTTTGTCGGGATCGTTGTATGAACTCAGACCAACGTGCAACGTGATTTGGGTTCCACATGTGTAATAAAGGAAACTCCAGTCCTCAGCAGTCCAATCCCTGTACCTTTTGCAGAATATCAGTCTGTCCCTGATGTTTTTCCTGGAGAGAAGTGGCTTCTTTGCTGCCCTTCTTGACACCAGGCCATCCTCCAAAAGTCTTCGCCTCACTGTGTGTGCAGATGCACTCACACCTGCCTGCTGCCATTCCTGAGCAAGCTCTGTACTGGTCGTGCCCCGATCCCGCAGCTGAATCAACTTTAGGAGACGGTCCTGGTGCTTGCTGGATTTTCTTGGGCGCCCTGAAGCCTTCTTCACAACAATTGAACCGCTCTCCTTGAAGTTCGTGATGATCCGATATATGGTTGATTTAGGTGCAATCTTACTGCCAGCAATATCCTTGCCTGTGAAGCTCTTTTTGTGCAAAGCAATGATGATGGCACGTGTTTCCTTGCAGGTAACCATGGTTGGCAGAGGAAGAACAATGAATCCAAGCACCACCCTCCTTTTGAAGATTCCAGTCTGTTATTTGAACTCAATCAGCATGACAGAGTGATCTCCAGCCTTGTCCTCGTCAACACTCACACCTGTGTTAATGAGAGAATCACTGACATGATGTCAGCTGGTACTTTTGTGGCAGGGCTGAAATGCAGTAGAAATGTTTTTGGGGGGATTCAGTTCATTTGCATGGAAATAGGGACTTGCAATTCATTTGATCACTCTTCATAACATTCTGGAGTATATGCAAATTGCCATCATACAAACTGAGGCAGCAGACTTTGTTAAAATTAATATTTCTGTCATTCTCAACTTTTGGCCATGACTGTATGTACCTTCTATCTATCTGCACTAATTTCCTGTAGAATAAACTTTGGTGCGCTCACTCGAAGTGAACACTAATTTAAAATAATGTATTCCACCGTGCCGATATGGCCATCGACCCCCCAGATTTTGGTGTGTGTGTGAGGTGAAGAAGGAGACCTCTTAATTTTCCATGATGTATCACCCTGGCAGGAACCAATTTGTGTGCACAATCGAGTCTCCAAATCATCTTCCGTCTTTGGCCTCCCTGCTTCTGACAGTCTCCTCTTTCTTTGGATGGAGTAAATACATTAGGAATGTAAATAAATTAGGGGTTTGTGTGTGAGGACACTGAGCTAATGTTGTGTTAAGGAGTTTTTGTGGTGTCTGATTGATTGCAGTGTTGCAGCAAGGGCATATTGGGATGGATATTCTGGGCTAGGCTGCCCAACCTAGCATCCAGTAATGACCAGACCAGCTCACTAAAAGCACACATCGGCCCAGACACACTTTCTCGCTGAAAACACCAGTTTAGACTCAAATAATCTGTCAGAAAAACTAAAACTTCACTTGAGTAATGAGCTTGTTATATGTGGATCCTGAGTCTATTGCTTTTTTACTGTAGTGGCTATATAGAGCATTGAGGCGTCAGCCACTATATTAGTATATTGGCTCTGGGGCATTGAGGTGTCAGTGGCTGACTAGCTGTTGGTGCCATTACTCCATTCTAATAGGTGAGGACATGTCTGGCCCGATGGGATGGGTAATAAGGAGAATGCGGCTCAGATTGCCAGCCCAGAGCCCACAGGTTCTGTCTGCTCTGCTGTAATGTCGTTATGCGAGAGAGAGAGACTCAGCACATTCATAAACTCCTAATGATGATGACTTACTTTGTAATGAGTACATAGCCTCTGTCCCAGAGGTGACTGCAGTGGTTTGAACTGCAGGGTGGCGGATGAAATAACATTTGTTATTATTGTGTTTAGAGGCCTAAGGGGGAACATAATGATACAGAGATGTCTTCATCGTAAGAAATGTGGATGATCATTTGGTTTATGAGGTGGCATGGCATAAAGGCTGCATAATCCTGGCACACAGTAAGATTTGGCAAACTCTCTTTATAGATCGTACAGTTTATTTAAACTAACCTATGGCTTTACAACACCTGCAAAACGTCCAACTTGTTGAAATCCCAGTTGATCATTGTATGAGTCACCTCCATACCCTCCCAATATTGCATCCACACCTGCTTATGTACAGTAGGGATTCATATTTTCCTGAAAATAGCTTCAATACCATGAATAATTCATAAACCTTTCACGGTTTAAACACTGTTTCCCATGCTTGCTCAATGAACCGTAAACAATTAAGGAACATGCACCTGTGGAACGGTCGTTAAGAGACTAACAGCTTATAGACGGTAGGCAATTAAGGTCATAGTTAGGAAATCTTAGGGCACTAAAAGGCCTTTCCACTGACTCTGAAAAACACCAAAAGAAAGATGCCCAGGGTCCCTGCTCATCTGCGTGAATGTGCCATAGTCATGCTGCAAGGAGGCATAAGGACTGCAGATGGGGCCAGGGCAATAAATTGCAATGTCTGTATTGTGAGACGCTTAAGACAGCACTACAGTGCTACAGACCAGATAGACAGCTGATCGTCCTCGCAGTTGCAGACCACGTGTATAACAACACCTGCACAGGATCGGTACATCTGAACATCACACTTAAAGGACAGGTACAGGATGGCAATAACAACTGCACGAGTTAGACCAGGAATGCGGAATCCCTCCATCAGTGCTCAGACTGTCCACAATAGGCTGAGAGAGGCTGGACTGAGGGCTTGTAGGCCTGTTGTAAGGCAGGTCCTCACCAGACATCACCGGCAACAACGTCGGCTATGGGCACAAATCCACCATCGCTGGACCAGACTGGACTCGCAAAAAGTGCTCTTCACTGACGAGTTGCGGTTTTGTCTCTCCGGTGATGGTCGGTGATGGTCGGATTTGCGTTTATCGTCGAAGGAATGAGCGTTACACCGAGGCCTATACTCTGGAACGGGGTTGATTTGGAGGTGGAGGATCCATCATGGTCTGGTGTGGTGTGTCACTGCATCATCGGACTGAGGTTGTTGTCATTGCAGGCAATCTCAACACTGTGCGTTAAAGAGAAGACATCCTCCTCCCTCATGTGGTACCCTTCCTGCAGGCTCATCCAGACATAACCCTCCATTATGACAATGCCACCAGCCATACTGCTCGTTCTGTGCGTGATTTCCTGCAAGACAGGGATGTCAGTGTTCTGCCATGGCCAGTGAAGAGCCCGGACCTCAATCCCATTGAGCACGTCTGGGACCTGTTGGATCGGAGGGTGGGGGCTAGGGCCATTCCCCCCCCAGTAATTTTTGGGAATTTGCAGGGTGCCTTGGTTGAAGAGTGGGGAAACATCTCACAACAGGAACTGGCAAATCTGGTGCAGTCCATGAGGAGGAGATGCACTGCAGTACTTAATGCAGCTGGTGTGCACACAAGATACTGACTGTTACTTCTGATTTTGACCCCCCCTTTGTTCAGGGACACATATTCCGTTTCTGTTAGTCACATGTCTGTGGAACTTGTTCAGTTTATGTCTCAGTTGAGTCTTGTTATGTTCATGCAAATATTTACACATATTACGTTTGCTGAAAATAAATGCAGTTGACTTATCATAAGAGTCCCAGGATATACTGCAAAAATCAGGATTGTCCATTTAAAGGATAGAAAGTAGTGATGGGGGAAGAAATATTGTATCGTTTTGCCAACATTGCACAATTATTTTTGCTAGGTGGGTGTACCTGCACCAGAATTGTAGTATTTTTCCTTCAAAGCGTGTTCTCTTTCGTCTCCATCAGCCGGTTGGACGTACTGACATTCTCTCAAATGACATTGGAGGCGGCTTTTGTTAGAAAAATTTACATTAAATTATCTGGCAACAGCTCTGGTGGACTTCCCTGCAGTCAGCATGCCAATTTCGCGCTCATTCAAAACGTGATAGTTTTTTGCCGTTGTTGTGTGACAAAAGTGCACTATTTAGAGGGGCCTTTTATTGACCCCAGCACAAGGTGCTCCTGTGTAATGATCATGCTGTTTAATCAGCTTCTTGATATGCCACACCTGTCAAGTGAATGGATTTCCTCCCCTTGTTATCTCTGGCTAAGTGAATTACACCACTAACTATTGACTTCAGTCTAGGTTTTAAATTAGCAGGACACTGCCTAAACCTAAGGCAGGCCATTGTTATATACGCTTAGCTTGCAGAAGCAAGACCCGGGTCCATATATTTTGAGCGACTCAGAGTAGGAGTGCTGATCAGAGAGCGATTTTGCCTAAAGATCATTATGAATGAGGATTGTTATGGATAAGAAGGACCTGATTCTAGATCAAGACCTAGAGACATTTAATATATAAGCCCAAATATAGTCCATGGGCAACAGGGGGACTGGAGAAGAACTGTGATCTGTTCTTAAAGCGATTGAACGGGATCCTAAGAACTAAAACGGACACTGCCATCTTGCAATCTAAAAGATCAATGTTCAAGTCATGTTCATACTTAGGCTGTGCCTGTTTGCCCCACAACCTACAAAAACTACTTGAGTTGGCAATCTCGACTCAGGTTTTAACACGTTAGATCTCAGAATTGTGTCTTCAGTTGACTCGCTTAACATGCAGGTCATCGACAGTGGCTCTATCAGAGCTTGAAGTTCTACAGTTTCTTGCACTATGTCTGGAACATAGAAAATGCTGTAATTAATGTCTATTTTCTGATAAATTGCATCGGTTTTCATGGTGTTTTCAGTCAAACTGTCTTGGTAAGGTTTCATAGCAGTATCCTAATGGCATTGTGGATGCGTTTGCTTCTCCAAAGTGCTGCCTCAGTATATTGTATATTTTTTTATAAAACAATTAAATAATAATCTCACCTTTATTTAACCAGGTAGGCCAGTTGAGAACAAGTTCTAATTTACAACTGTGACCTAGCCAAGATGTGACCTGGCCAAAAGCAGTGCGACACAAACAACACAGAGTTACACATGGGATAAACAAACGTACAGTCAATAACACAATAGAAAAATCTATATTCAGTTTGTGCAAATGTAGTAGGGATTTAAGGCAATAAATAGGCAGTAGTTGCAAAATTTTTACAATTTAGTAATTCAACTCTGGAGTGATAGATATGCAGAAGATGAATGTGCAATTAGAGATACTGGGGTGCAAAGGAGCAAAATAAATACTAAATAACAGTATGGGGATGAGGTAGTTGGGTGGGCTATTTACAGATGGGCTATGTACAGGTGCAAAGATCAGTAAGCTGCTCTGATAGCTGATGCTAAAAGTTAGTAAGGGGGATATAAGTCTCCAGCTTCAGTGATTTTTGCAATTCGTTCCAGTCATTGGCAGCAGAAAACTGCAAGGAAAGGTGGCCAAAGAGGAGTTGGCTTTGGGGGTGACCAGTGAAATATATCTTCTGGAGTGTGTGCTACGGATGGGTGCTGCTATGGTGAACAGTGAGCTGAAACAAGCCGGGGCTTTACCTAGCAAAGACTTATAGATGACCTGGAGCCAGTGGGTTTGGGGACGAATCTGAAGTTAGGGCTAGCCAACGAGAGCATACAGGTCACTGAGGTGGGTAGTATATGGGGCTTTGGTGACAAAACGGATGGCACTGTGATAGACTACATACAATTTGCTGAGTAGAGTGTTGGAGGCTATTTTGAAAAATGACATCGCCTAAGTCGAGGATCGGTAGGATAGTCAGTTTTACGAGGGTATGTTTGGCAGAATGAGTGAAGGATGTTTTTTTGCGAAATAGGAAGCCAAATTTAGATTGAATTTCAGATTGGAGATGCTTAATGTGAGTCTGGAAGGAGAGTTTACAGTCTAACCAGACACCTAGGTATTTGTAGTTGTCCACATATTCTAAGTCAGATCCGTCCAGAGTAGTGATGCTGGACGGGCAGGCGGGTGTGGACAGGGATCGGTTGAAGAGCATGCATTTAGTTTTGCTTGCATTTAGGAGCAGTTGGAGGCCACGGAAGGAGTGTTGTTTGGCATTGAAGCTCGTCTGGAGGTTTGTTAACATCAAATCAAATGTATTTATTTATATAGCCCTTCATACATCAGCTGATATCTCAAAGTGCAGAAACCCAGCCTAAAACCCCAAACAGCAAGCAATGCAGGTGTAGAAGCACGGTGGCTAGGAAAAACTCCCTTGAAAGGCCAAAACCTAGGAAGAAACCTAGAGAGGAACCAGGCTATGTGGGGTGGCCAGTCCTCTTGTCACGGTTTTCTAATGGTGAAGGAGAGTCGGACCAAACTGCAGCGTGTCGATTGCGATCCATGTTTATTTAAACAAACGTAAAACACGACTAAACATGAACACTACAAAACAATAAACGAAACGAAAACAGAAACAGCCTATACATGTGTCAACTAACATCTAACAAGGACATCAAGACACTCAGGACAATCACCCACAATACAACCAAAGAATATGGCTGCCTAAATATGGTTCCCAATCAGAGACAACGATAAACACCTGCCTCTGATTGAGAACCACTTCAGACAACCATAGACTAACCTAAAACACCCCACTAAGCTACAATCCCACTATCTGCACACCCTGGCCTGACCACATACAAAAACCCATGTCACACCCTGGCCTGACCAAATACATGAAGAAAAACACAAAATACTACGAACAGGGCGTGACACCTCTTCTGGCTGTGCCGGGTGGAGATTGTAACAGAACATGGCCAAGATGTTCAAATGTTCATAAATGACCAACATGGTCAAATAATAATAATCACAGGCAGAAAAGTTGAAACTGGAGCAGCAGCACGGCCAGGTGGACTGGGGACAGAAAGGAGTCATCATGTCAGGTAGTCCTGAGGCATGGTCCTAGGGCTCAGGTGCTCCGAGAGAGAGAAAGAAAGAGAGAATTAGAGAGAGCATACTTACATTCACACAGGACACCGGATAGGACAGGAGAAGTACTCCAGATATAACAAACTGACCCTAGCCCCCGACACATAAACTACTGCAGCAAAAATACTGGAGGCTGAGACAGGAGGGGTCAGGAGACACTTAACAGTGTCCAAAGAAGGGCCAGAAGAATACTGAATGGTGTCGTCTGTGTAGAGGTGGATCAGAGAACCACCTGCAGCAAGAGCGACATCATTGATGTATTCAGAGTAAGAGTCGGTCCGAGAATTGAACCCTGTGGTTATGTATATGGCTTCAGGGTCTCTGCATATTTTAACGAGGGGGGTTCCACGGAGCCCAATTCTGACTGACTTTAGCCCGCCACATTAGTCTGTCCTGTATGTCTTGCCCCTGTTCTGGTATACTGCAGTCCCTGCCGGACTAGCAGCAACTTGATTTCCTATTAGACTGCGCAGTTGTTTGACTAACTCTGTTGGGCCTGCAACTGGGTTTGGTTCTCATTTCCACCCCCTATGGACTTCTGAGACTCTTTACTGTTATCATTGCCTGGTTGGCTACTGTTATGATGCTTTAGTTGACTACTGCTAACACTTGGTCCTCTAGTATCAACTGCTGAGTATCTAACAGGACTGGCTCTAGCACTATGTTCAAACATACTGGCCAACTGATCCCCCTGCCCCATCTCAATGGTAATACCTTGTGCATCTCTCACAGTAACACCAACCCGAGTACCATGTACATTATTATCACCAACATCTAATACGTATTTTATCTCCTGTTCTGGAATCTCATACAACTGAGGTGTACACAACATATTATACAATGTTCACCTTGCCCTCAAATGTTCTAAATGTGTGATGTCGATCCAGTTCGCGTCTGTTGATCCGGGTCACGGCACCAATTTGTAGAGATCTTTATATGTATCACAGAAGAACCAAGAAATGAAGAGCGACACCACGGCTGTCTTTTGGGTATTTTATGTAGATCTGCAATGGTATTATGAAAAGTCAGGACAGGAATACATCATTCTTCAATTCAATCTGACAAGTTGTTCTCACTCTCTGTGTTTCCACGGACTAATACAATAACATTCATACATGAAGCCATAATTTATAGAAGAAAATAATAAACAATCTTCTATACAAAGACTGTATAATAGTAATTCTTAGACAATAGCACCATACCTACAGTGGTATGAGTACTTAAAGAGTACTTAAGCATATGAGTACTTTAGAGTACTTAAGCATCAAATACATTGCAAGTTGAGGGATTTTCACAACACAACATTAGCCGGGCTATAAAAAGTCTATTGTCCTGATAATAGGAATCATTTGCATGATGGGCTACATTCTTTATTGTAACCACAATGTCACACATACCTTTCCAATTACTTTTAGAGTTTGGGAATTACAAATGTTCTTTTTAGTTACATTGTTTTAGTTTGAAGGTGCAGAATTTTTTTCTTTAAATGGTTGTTTTATGTAGGATGCTACATTTTTGACCAGTTGCAATTGTAAGTAGGCCTAATGAAACAAATCAGACTTATATTATTAGGCTGTTAAGCCTCATGGCCTACCTCTTTTACGTTTATTTTTTTACCTCAGCCAGTTAAAGTTATTTTATATAGGTCTAGGTTCCAAAGAAGTAGACTCCAATTAAGCCCTCTTGTTGTTTGTAAAGTCAAATTCAAAATTCAAAAGGCACTCGCACATCTGAGCTATTTTTTTTTTTGCATTTGCATGGCAACAGCCGGATAAGGTGAAGAAAAAGAAGAAGGAACCCGCACACTGCTCTTGATCGTATCACTGATCTTTAATAAGCTTTACGAATTCGGCCTCACGCATGTTCAAATTTACAACATAACATACATAGGCATTTCATCATTAAGACCTGTAGGAAATAATGTCAGGAGGGTGAAAATCTAAAAACATTCTCTTTTACAAAGTGTATTATTTATATCATCTCCCCTGTCTGATATCTTAACGTTCTCTATGTCACAGATTCTATAAGGTAGAAATGTCATGTTTTAGGTCATTAAAATGTATTGCGACTGGATTATCCCTGTCGTTTCTCCTAATTGAACTTTTATGTTCAATGATTCTCTGTTTGAGAGAACAAAAGATTTTACCTACATAGCACAGCCCACATTGACATTTAATAATGTAGATAACATGCGTGGTGGAGCATGTAATAATGTCATCTATTTGGAGCCTTTTCCTGTATGAGGGTGGCAGAAATATTCACACACATCATATTGTTGCACCGTGTGCAACCTCTGCAATTATAGCTAACATTTGGATGAGGGCGTAAAAGAGCCTGGCTGATTTTCTGTTGTGGCTAGCCGTTGGATGGACCAATTTATCGCGTAAATAAAACATGCCATTGTTTCTTGACCACATCTCCCACTTTACGCGAGTTCATAGTATATGTAGTTGTAAACATTACAGAGTGTTCTTAAGCTTTGGCGGTCTTTTTTGTAACAGTTCATCTCTTGTTTTCACAGCTAGCTCGGCAATTAGTATAGGTTGAATATTCTATTGTTCAGCTGATAGCCCATCCTGCTATGCTTGTGAAAAACTAACAATAATACTTTTTCACCTTTCCACGTTAAAGATTCCAATTAATAAAGTGTTTTTAGCCACAATCGGGCCACAACCCCTATTAAAACATTTGGGAACAGTCAATAGTGTGCTGGACTTCGGGCTAGAATGTTGAGGGTTCGAAACCTTTTTATTTATTTTTTTATTTTTTTATTTCACCTTTATTTAACCAGGTAGGCAAGTTGAGAACAAGTTCTCATTAACAATTGCAACCTGGCCAACCTGTGCCCTGCTTGCTATAATGAATGAGTTTGAAACACCTGGTATTGGATATGGCTCAAAAATAACTTGCTAAATAGCGATTTTCATAAATGACCTTTATGACAAAAAAATATGCACAATAGTTTGTCTCTACATTAACTAACATATTCCTCTCAATTGTAATTTTTTGGCTTGACTCGTGACATTATAACTACATGCATTTCCTTCCCCGTAATGTTTTGACAGCCATCTTTGCTGAAGTCACCAGGGACGGGTGGCCCGTGTCAAATTCATGTTTGGAACCACTTGAAAAGAATGGTCATTTAAAAACCTTGGCACCCAAATGCATAATGAGTGCTCTAACTCCCCCTTGTGGTGGTCTGGAGCAATAAAGCCGTGACGCTGGGTACCTCTAAGTCCCGCGGTGTAAGCTCAAAACTTTTAAAGGAGGAACCATTGTATCATACTCTAATTCCACTGATTTCAAAACCTGATCCTCCAGAATGTGGAGAGCAACACTTATGCAGCTTCACTACACAATCAATTTTTTTTAAAGCCGCGTTCGACAGGATTACCAACACAGACTTACGAGCTCAAATTGACAGAAGCCAGATATGGTAGACCAATCCAAACTCCTCTCTCGGCATGTCCAGTCCACTCATTATCTCAGCCAGTCATGGCTAGTGTGAAGGTTGCTGACTTTTTCTTTGGCTTAACCAACAAGGCTTGTAATTTAACAATTGTATTCGTATTTACAGATGGCATACAAGTTTGTTATTAAGGCACATGAAAGTTCACATGTTTGAGAAGGCATTTCTGCCACAAAACGCATTTCAAATCATCAATCAAAGTTTATTTGTCACGTGTGCTGAATACAACAGGTGTAGACCTTGCAGTGAAATGCTTACTTACAGGCTCTAAACAATAGTGCAAAAAAGGTATTAGGTGAACAATAGGTAGGTAAAGAAATAAAACAGCAGTAAAAAGACAGGCTATTTACAGTAGCGAGGCTATAAAAGTAGCGAGGCTACATACAGACACCGGTTAGTCAGGCTGATTGAGGTAGTATGTACATGTAGATATGGTTAAAGTGACTATGCATATATGATGAACAGAGAATAGCAGTAGCATAAAAGAGGGGTTGGCGGGGTGGTGGGTGGGACAATGCAGATAGCTCGGTTAGACACTGTGCGGGAGCACTGGTTGGTTGGCCCACTTGAGGTAGTATGTACATGAATGGGTAGTTAAAGTCACTATGCATATATGATAAACAGAGAGTAGCAGCAGCATTAAAAAAGAGGGGTTGGAGGGCACACAATGCAAATCATCGCATCACTGCTTGCCATGCGGTAGTAGAGAGAACAGTCTATGACTGGGGTGGCTGGGGTCTTTGACAATTTTTAGGGCCTTCCTCTGACACTGCCTGGTGTAGAGGTCCTGGATGGCAGGCAGCTTAGCCCCAGTGATAAACTGGGCCGTACGCACTATGTAATGCCTTGCCTTGCAGTTGCCGTACCAGGCAGTGATGCCACCAGCTCTCGATGTTGCAGCTGTAGAACGTTTTGAGGATCTGAGGACCCATGCCAAATCTTTTTAGTTTCCTGAGAGGGAATAGGCTATTGTGCACTCATCCCAGACTGTCTTGGTGTGTTTGGACCATTCTAGTTTGTTATTGATGTGGACACCAAGGAACTTGAAGCTCTCAACCTGCTCCACTACAGCCCCGTCAATGAGAATGAGGGCGTGCTCGGTCCTCCTTTTCCTGTAGTCCACAATCATCACCTTAGTCATGGTTACGAGGGATAGGTTGTTATTCTGGCACCACCCGGCCAGGTCTCTGACATCCTCCTTATAAGCCATCTTGTCGTTGTCGGTGATCAGGCCTACCATTGTTGTGTCGTCTGCAAAACTTAATGATGGTGTTGGAGTCGTGCCTGGCCATGCAGTCGTGGGTGAACAGGGAGTACAGGAGGGGACTGAGCACGCACCCCTGGGGAGCTCCAGTGTTGAGGATCAGCATGGCAGGTGTGTTGCCACCTACCCTCACCACCTGAGGGCAGCCCATCAGGAAGTCCAGGATCCAGTTGCAGAGGGAGGTCCCATTTAGATTTTTTTTTGTAAATCGTTCAAATGGCTCTCCTGTGAAGTCATGACTTTCGACATAAACCTAGTTTCCCGAGTCGGGTCACAAATGTCAAAAATGTCAATGGGTCAGAATTCTATCCAATTGTACTGTATAGTCTTGAGTGTGCATACAGTCAGTGCAAGACATGGTCATTGCAGATAGTCCGGGTAACCACTGAATTAAACTTTTAATAGTCTTATGGCTTTGGGGTAAAAGCTGTCTCCGAGCTTGTTGGTCCACACGAAGGCAGGTAGCCTAGCGGTTAGAGTACTAGGCCAGTAGCTGAAAGGTTGCTTGTTTGAATTCCCAAGCTGACAAAATGAAAAATATGTCGATGTGCCCTTGAGCACTTAACCCTAACTTGCTCCAGGGCAGCCATACTACTATGGCTGACTCTGTAAAACAACACATTTCACTGCACTTATCATTTCATAAACCCACATGTAATTTGGATGAACTATCCCTTTAATGCAGCCCTTATCTGGATTCAGAGCAGGATGTGTGTGTACACAACATTGGTTTATTTCTAGACCAACATAATGGGGGAGGGATGGGGTGTGGACAGGGCTGGACAGGGGAAGCAGGATTTTAGACTGCACTTTAGTAACTGTAGTAATCATCCAGGGATGTGGTTTGTAGGTTCCGCTAGTCTGTGATTTGTGGCCTAATTAGCTGTTTTGGGTCACCCCAGGCAAAAAACCTGCACTGTTTCCTTTCTGCTTCTGCTGCCTGCTCGCTCCTCCTCTTTTCCTCCCTGTTTCCTTTTATTCCCCCACCCCCACCACACACACACACACACACACACACACACACACACACACACACACACACACACACACACACACACACACACACACACACACACACACACACACACACACACACACACACACACCAATGCTAAGTGATCCAGAGTGTGTGAATTATGAAGCAGTTGTAAATAGTGTTTGGCTCAGAGGGAGGCTTCTCCTCTCCTGGCCTGCTGCCAAATAACTGGCTGCTAGAGTAAATAAACACTGCTGATTGGCCAGAGGGCACACAGGTGCAACCCAGGAAGTGGAAACCACAGTCAAGGTCTGTATTAAAGCCACACTGGACTGGATGTTGTTGTTTGGATTTGGCTGTGATTTGCGTCAGTACTGTATGTTTGTTTGCTTGTGTGTGTTCAAACAGTTCTCCTCCAGGTTGGTTCTTCCTCTTCTTCCTGTCTCTTAACCTCCTCCCTCTGTCACTTGTCCCAAAATACCATGACCACATGCAGTGTGTGTTTTTGCATGCGTGCATTTGCGTGTGCATGTGACTGTGTGCATCCGCACACGTGTGTCTGGACTGTAAAGGCTCCTAAGCCTGTGTGAGGTAATCAGATTGTCAGTGTGCTCAATGGAGTTCCAACAATTCCAGAACCCTCTTTGCCTACCTGTTCATTTCCTGGCCGGCCTGGTCTGGCCTCACTGAGCCCAGCTCTGCTTTGTGATGAGACACATGTCTCAAATCAGTTACAGCATCGACCAGATTGACTCTCTTATCCAATCAGAGTTAACTCCTACCTGGCCAACTCTCTTATCTAATCAGAGAGTTCACTCACCTAGCGGGACAAGCTGTGGCGACAACTGATATTTTATTTTATAATATTTTTTAAGGGTTAGATCACCTTTAGTGTTGCTTATATATTGTAGATTCCATCATTGTAATTTTCTTCATCATTTCCAATCCCCCATATATTTATTTTTGTAAATATATTTTCCTTTACTATTTTCCCTTAACCCTGCCACCCCTTCCCTAATTGGAGTAAACTAATGGACAGTTAGGCTTCTACTTCTAGCTGAAACAGTGCATTCGGAAGTAGTCAGACCTTTTGACTTTTTCCACATTTTATTATGTTACAGAATTATTCGAAAATGTATTACATAACTTTGTTCCCTCGTCAATCTACACACAATGCCCCATAATGACAAAGCGAAAACAGGTTTTTAGACATTTTTGCAGAATTATTAAAAATAAAACAGATACCTTATTTACGTAAGTATTCAGGCCCTTTGTTATGAGACTCGAAATTGAGCTCAGGTGCATCCTGTTTCCATTGATCATCCTTGAGATGTTTCTACAACTTGATTGGAGTCCACCTGTGGTAAATTCACATGACAGTGCATGTCAGAGTAAAAACCAAGCCATGAGGTCGAAAGAATTGTCCGTAGAGCTCAGAGACAGGATTGTGTCGAGGCACAAATCTGGGAAATGTCTGCAGCATTGAAGGTCCCCAAGAATACAGTAGCCTCCATCATTCTTAAAGGGAAGAAGTTTGGAACCACCAAGACTCTTCCTGGAGCTGGCCGCCCGGCCAATCTGAGCAATCGGGGGAGAAGGGCCTTGGTCAGGGAGTTGACCAAGAACCCGATGGTCACTTTGACAGAGCTCTAGTGTTCCTCTATGGAGATGGGAGAACCTTCCAGAAGGACAACCATTTCTGTAGCACTGGGTAATTGTTAATTTTGTTAATTGTTAATTAATTTTTAAAAATTAATTTGCAAAAATGTCTACAAACCTGTTTTTTCTTTGTCATTATGGGGTATTGTGTGTAGATTAATTTGGACAAAAAATATATATTTAATTTTAGAATAAGGTTGCACGTAACAAAATGTGGAAAATGTCAAGGGGTCTGAATACTTACCGAATGCACTGTACATACTATATATATATATATATAATCGGAAGTTTACATACACCTTAACCAAATATGTTTAAACTCAGTTTTTCATAATTCCTGACATTTAATCCTAATAAAAAAAACCTGTTTTAGGTCAGTTAGGATCACCACTTTATTTTAAGAATATGAAATCTCAGAATAATAGTAGAGTGGTTTATTTTCAGCTTTTATTTATTTCATCACATTCCCAGTGGGTCAGAAGTTTACATACACTCAATTCGGGTAGCCTTCCACAAGCTTCCCACTTTAAGTTGGATTAATTTTGTCCCATTCCTCCTGACAGAGCTGGTGTAACTAAGTCAAGTTTGTTGGCCTCCTTGTTCACACACACTTTTTCAGTTCTGCCCAAAAATGTTCTATAGGATTGAGTTCAAGGCTTTGTGACAGCCACTCCAATACCTTTACTTTGTTGTCTTTTAGCCATTTTTCCACAACTTTGGAAGTATGCTTGGGGTCATTGTCCATTTGGAAGACCCATTTGCAACCAAGCTTTAACTTCCTGACTGATGTCTTGAGATGTTGCTTCAATATATCCACACAATTGTCCTCCCTCATGATGCCATCTATTTTGTGAAGTACACCTGACCCTCCTGCAGCAAAGCTCCCCCACAATATGATGCTGCCACCCCGTGCTTCACAGTTGAGATGGTGTTCTTGGCTTGCAAGCCTCCCCCTTTTCCCTCCAAACATTAGGATGGTCATTATGGCCGAACAGTTCTATTTTTATTTCATCAGACCAGAGGACATTGCTCCAAAAAGTATGATGTTTTTCCCCATGTGCAGTTGCAAACCGTAGTCTGGCTTTTTTATGGGGGTTTTGGGACGGTGGCATCTTCTTTGCTGGAGTCAACAGAAATACAAAATTACAACATAAAAAATTCCCTTACCTTTGATGATCTTTCATCAGAATGTAGTGCAAGGAGTCCTAGTTCAACAATAAATAGTTTGTTCCATAATGTTCCATTCTAGTGTCCAAGTAGCAGCATTTGCTATCACTTTCAGCTCACATGCCCCAAAAAATGACTTCTGGTCCAGGATAACTTTGCATGAGAACTTCCAAAACTTCCAAAAGACATATTACAGGTCAAAGAAACTGGTCAAACTAAGTGCAGAATCAATCTTCAGGATGTTATAATCATATATATCCAATAACATTCCAACCGGATCATTCGTTTTCATCTGGGGCTGATTGGAACAGCCGTAGCACTCAAAGAGAAATGAACCACAGCAAAATGGCATTCTCTTGCGACACCGACTATTTTCCCTCCCATTAGGTCAAAGTTCACAGCAAATGCTCCATTACACTTTCTACTGAATGACGACATCTAGTGGAAGACGTAGGAAGTGTTTCCAGATCCATAACTTGTTGGGAAGGGAGGGGGCGATGACGTCAAATTTGCCCCAACTTTTTGATTGCCTGCCCTGTGAGTTCTGTTATACTCACAGACATAATCACAGACATAATTCAAACGGTTTTAGAAACTTCAGAGTGTTTTCTATCCAATATGAATAATAATATGCATATATTAGCAATTTAGGACAGATTTTGATGCAGTTCACTATGGGCACGCAATTCATCCAAAGTGAAAATACTGCCCCCTATCTGTAAGTGGTTTAAAGGCACAGTCAACTTTGTGTATGTAAACTTCTGACACACTGGAATTGTGATACAGAGAATTATAAGTGAAATAATCTGTCTGTAAACAATTGTTGGAAAAATTACTTGTGTCATGCGCAAAGTAGATGTCCTAACCAACTTGCCAAAACTATAGTTTGTTAACAAGAAACTTGTGGAGTGGTTGAATAGCAAGTTTTAATGATTCCAACCTAAGTGTCCTACACTTCCGACTTCAACTGTAAATGTTACGGACATCGGGTATTTTCCAATAGTTATATTTTGTTTGGTATTATTCCAACCCTTCAGCTACCCTCAGCCCTTCCCACATATCTCTGAACACCATCCAGTTTTGATTTCTATTTACCATATTTTTCAACTGTGTTGTGGTGTTTGAGAAAAGTTCTGAAACTTTCTATTCTCATAGTTTCTACAGATTTGTACATTAAACATAACATTTTTGCCAAATGTATAATTATGTTATTGATCGATTCAAGACCCATGACAGGGTCTTGATCCGATGGTCCTCCATCCACACCTTGATTGACCTGGCTGTGTGGCATGGAGCATTGTCCTGCTGGGGAAAAAACAATCCTCAGAGTTGGAGAACATTGTCAGAGCAGAAGGAAGCACATTTTCTTCCAGGACAGACAACCTTGTTCGTGGCTTGATTCATGCATCCTTCACAAAGACAAATCTGCCCGAGTCCAGCCTTGCTGAAGCACCCCCAGATCGGATCCTCCACCAAATGTCACAGTGGGTGCAAGACCTAGAGAGGCCTTACAAGGCACAGTGTCTCGCACCCACTGTGACATTTGATGGAGATCGGTGATGATCTGGGGGAGCGGTCATCAAAGCAAAGGGTGGCTATTTGAAGAATCTGAAATATAAAATAGATTTGGATTTGATGAACACTTTTTTTGGTTACTACATGATTCCATATGTGTTCTTTCATAGTTTTGATGTCTTCACTATTATTCTACAATGTAGAAAATAGTCAAAAAATAAAGAAAAAACATTGAATGAGTAGGTGTTTTAAAACTTTTGACCGGTATTGTT
The DNA here is from genome assembly GCF_021184085.1 of Oncorhynchus gorbuscha. Classification (NCBI taxonomy): domain Eukaryota; kingdom Metazoa; phylum Chordata; class Actinopteri; order Salmoniformes; family Salmonidae; genus Oncorhynchus; species Oncorhynchus gorbuscha. The sequence goes on along the minus strand of NC_060190.1, from coordinate 38,183,784 downwards.
TATATGTATATTTTAAACATTCTACAGTCGTGGCCCAAAGTTTTGAGAATGACACAAATATGAATTTCCACAAAGTCTGCTGCTTCAGTGTCTTTTGATAGTTTTGTCAGATGTTACTATGGAATGCTGAAGTATAATTACAAGCATTTCATAAGTATCAAAGGCTTTTATTGACATTTACATTAAGTTGATGCAAAGAGTCAATATTTGTAGTGTTGACCCTTCTTTTTCAAGACCTCTGCAATCTGTCCTGGCATGCTGTCAATTAACTGCTGGGCCACATCCTGACTGATGGCAGCCCATTCTTGCATAATCAATGCTTGAAGCTTGTCAGAATTTGTGGGTTTTTGTTTGTCCACCCGCCTATTGAGGATTGACCACAAGTTCTCAATGGGATTAAGGTCTGGTGAGTTACCTGGCCATGGACCCAAAATATCTATGTTTTGTTCCCCGAGCCACTTAGTTATCACTTTTGCCTTATGACAAGGTGCTCCATCATGCTGGAAAAGGCATTGTTCGTCACCAAACTGTTCCTGGATGATTGAGAGAAGTTGCTCTCGAAGGATGTGTTGGTACCATTCTTTATTCATGGCTGTGTTCTTAGGCAAAATTGTGAGAGAGCCCCTTGGCTGAGAAGCAACCCCACACATGAATGGTCCCAGGATGCTTTATCGTATGACAGAGGACTGATGGTAGCGCTCACATTGTCTCCTCCGGACAAGCTTTTTACCAGATGCCCCAAACAATCGGAAAGGGGATTCATCAGAGAAAATGACTTTACCCCAGTCCTCAGCAGTCCAATCCCTGTACCTTTTGCAGAATATCAGTCTGTCCCTGATGTTTTTCCTGGATAGAAATGTGGCTTCTTTGCTGCCCTTCTTACATTTACATTACATTTAAGTCATTAGCAGACGCTCTTATCCAGAGCGACTTACAAATTGGTGCATTCACCTTATGACATCCGTGGGTGCACCACGGATGTCTTGACATCAGGCCATCCTCCAAAAGTCTTTGCCTCACTGTGCGTGCAGATGCACTCACACCTGCCTGCTGCCATTCCTGAGCAAGCTCTGTATTGGTGGTGCCCCGATCCCGCAGCTGAATCAACATTAGGAGATGGTCCTGGTGCTTGCTGGACTTTCTTGGGTGCCCTGAAGCCTTCTTCACAACAATTGAACCGCTCTCCTTGAAGTTCTCGATGATCCGATATATGGTTGATTTAGGTGCAATCTTACTGGCAGCAATATCCTTGCCTGTGAAGCCTTTTTTTTGCAAAGCAATGATGACAGCACGTAACCATAATTGACAGAGGAAGAACAATGATTCCAAGCACCACCCTCCTTTTGAAGCTTTCAGTCTGTTATTCGAACTCAATCAGCATGACAGAGTGATGTCCAGCCTTGTCGTCGTCTACACTCACACCTGTATTAACGAGAGAATCACTGACATGATGTCAGCTGGTCCTTTTGTGGCAGGGCTGAATTGCAGTGGAAATGTTTTGGGGGATTCAGTTCATTTGAATGGCAGAGGGACTTTGCAATTAATTGCAATTCATCTCATCACTCTTCATAACATTCTGGAGTATATGCAAATTGCCATCATACAAACTGAGGCAGCAGACTTTGTGAAAATTAATTTTGTGTCATTCTCAAAACATTTGACTGTATTGGTTGCAATAATTATTTAAATTGAATCTGAGGTCATTTTCTGTATCAATTGATAAACCATGTGCCATCGAGAAACTCTTCCCAACTCAATCTTTACGGCACAGCTGCCAATTCTTTGGTCCATATATGAAACTGGTATACATTTTTATTTATCACAATTTTCTTTAACAAATTATGATCTTTAATGCAGGGCCAACAGACTATTTCCTTACTTTTACCCCCTTCCACTTGGCTGTGATTGTAGGTAGAGCAGAAATGTCCATATTAATGTGTTAGCTGCATGTGTGACACAACTCCACCAGTCCTATTTATATAATTTACAAATTGTATAAATATTATACTTTTTTAATACATTTATTTATTTATTTTATTTATCAATTATTATATTTGAGTTTAAACATAATATTTGCATAATTTTTTTCTGTTCATTCTGGTGGATTAAACTGAAATTGCAACCAACTTGCTATGGCTTGTTTTAAAAAATAGCGATAATTTGGAATAACCGAAGGTGAGAGGTTGTAATCTGAATCAAGGGAAAAAGGCCATTCTTGAACATGGGGTGAGACATTCTTACTAATCTGCTAGAATACCAGTTCAGATTTAAGTATGACTTTTGTATGACTGCATCCTTTAGTGAGAGGTCTAATGCTTTAATATTTAATAATTTCTGCCATACGAAATCATATTCATTATATAAATCGTACAATTTAATTTTGTCTGGCTTGCCTTTCCAAATAAAATGGAATAGATTTTTCTCATATTTAATACTTTAAAAAAAATGCTTGGTGTAAGCAAGGCCATAAACAAATAGGTAAACAGAGATATGACTAAAGAGTTCATCAGGGTGATTTTTCCACAACTGACATTCTAGCTCAGAGATTATTGTTTGAGTTTTCAATTTACCCTCTTTGATTAAGGGTCTCATTTTGCCAGACAGAAAAAGTGGTTATATTATAAGATAATACATTTTTAGATGAGTGCTCTACAGAGTATTTGAAGTGATATGACCTGATTTGTGGTTTGTCTGACTGTCAAAATATTGCTCCCTTTTTTCTGTGATGTGTGTTTGTGTGGACGTACTGTAGCCATACATCTCTTTTTGTCTGTCTGTCTACCTGTGTGTGTGTGTTTTCTTGATGGGTTGGTCAGTGAGAAGGGACCCTGCTATGACAGTCCGGTACTGTCCAGTGAGAAGAACCATGACAAGCAGGTAGGTGTGAGACCTGCTCTAACCCAGACTCTGTATCTCTAACCCTGCTGATCCCCTGGGACAGGACAATGTGGTTCATATGCCTAGTCTGATGTGTCACTCCCTCCCAAGGTGTCACTGTGTGTGGTTGTGTGTGTGGTTTGAGATGTGTGTCTCCTGTGACCGGTGGCCCTCTCTCCAGTGTTACAGCTGTGTCCCCAGGGTAGGGTCCCCTGCTGCAGGCATGCACCACCGCTCACACCAACCCTCTCTGAGTGGCAGGTGCTCCATGTTGATATTCACACTGGCACTGCAGAAAGCACAGCTCAGTGGCAGACAGAGAGAAAAAGGGGAAGAGAAGGGGAGGGAGGGAGAAGGGGTAGAGAAAGAATTGTGGATGTAGCAGAGAGAAGAGGAAGTAGAGAGATCATAGTTACAAAGGGAGAGACACATGTAGTGTGGGGAGAGGGTGGGAGAAAGTGAGGGATGCACAGAGAGATGATGTCTGAAAAAGAGATTGGAGAGATGAGGGAAGGTAGAAGGATTTAGAGAAAGGAAGAGAGGTGGATATGGAGAGGGGTGGAGAGCTCGTCACACCTTAGCACTATCCTGCTTCTCACACACACACACACACACACACACACACACACACACACACACACACACACACACACACACACACACACACACACACACACACACACACACACACACACACACACACACACACACACACACACACACACACACACACACACACACACACACACACACACACTTCGAGAATGACCGATAATCGTTTGGGCTGATATTTTTGAGTATTGGCGCAGTTGAGGCACTCAATGAAGCGCGAGTGCACAAGCCAGTGCAACTCATTCACTCTTCTTATTGTAATTTCTGGTCGACGTCAGACAAATTTTGTGCTTCAGTTGCACGTTTTCACTCGGATGAGAATTCACGAACGTATATTCTATCGGCAGACAGTGCTCAAACTACTTTTCTCCGCTAATTTTCTGGGGTGTAGCCAACATACTTTTCCAGGGTAATATGCAAGATTAACTTCAGATTAACTAGCTGGCTACATTCTTTCTATTACAAACATTAGAAATATTATTGCCATGCATCGATTTTGCCATAAAAAAAGACCATGCTTTTTCATTGTAAGCTCATTTATTTGTGTGGCTGCCAGCCAAATAGTGTTGCGCTTCTGTTGTCTTTCTATAAAAATGAAGCTATTTTCTGCCGAATGTGTTTCAGTAATGTATTTTCTGTGAAGGAAAACAATAGTTGCACATCCCTGATTACTCTATTGAAGCGGAACACATTGTTGGCTTTCATTATAAAACGTGACCCCTGTCAATACACAATTGGAATCACCTGCTCCCAGTTCTCCCCTTGTGCAATTTACAAACATGTGTCCGGCTCAACTGTTCTGGGGAACTACGGTAAGCTTCATGTGAAATGAAGAACACAATCTGCTTTTTCTCAGTAAAGTATTGCACAAGTTGACTGCAGTTATTTACTTAAAAAGTAGCAACAAAATTACAAGTTTCAACGGTATTGACAGTTTTGAAAAACTATCCCGTGGCTGTTTCCAAATAACATGGTATATCGCCCAAACCTAATTGAAAGTGTTCATTCATTTACTATTCAGCAAAACAATGTCCATAACAGGCTACAATTCTTTACAAAACAGGATTTCGGTAGCTCGCTAGCTAGCAAGCCAGGTAGCTAACATAATAGGTTACATTCAGTCACAGAAAGCTAGCTTACACCTGAAGCTAATGTCATTTCACTACCCTATAACTTTATTTGTGATAATATGGTACCAAAACATAGAAATTGAATATATGTATTGATTCATTAATGCATACATAGCTTTCTCTGGGCAAAGTTGGCATCAACATTTTAAAATTAAATTAAATTATTGTTGAATATCGGAATACAATATTTTAGCCCCCCAAAAATGGTATTGGCATCAGCCCTATGTAATCCATATTAGTTGTTCTCTACACACAGTAGCATGGGAATGGATTGCTTCGTTATTCAGGCTGGTTGGATTTATTCTCTATGCCCTCAACCCTTCCACCTCATTCCAGCGACCAAAGTCCCACAAACACATTCAAATGCAAATCTCTCTCTAATTATAGCACTGTATGTGGTAATGTGTGAACAGCACAGACAGAGGAACGGAACATAACTACAGATCTTTGTCTCAACATTAAGCTTCCCTTTGTAAATGTAGGAAAATAGAACCCATTAATAAAACACTTGTCAATCATTTCTTTCTCACTCAGATGTTTATGGTAATATTGCAACGAGCAACTTTTGTATTCTAAATTCAACATTTCCATCACACAAGGAACTTCAGGATATTTGCTTTGTGAACTCTGAGGTAAGGTTAGCTAGCTGCTCTGTTCCAAAGAGTGTGTTGATGTGAAACAGTTGCCCTTGGACACAGAGAGGTAATGTAGCGTTGCTAATCAGCGTCTCACTCCGCGGGTCCATACCCCTCCCCCCCCACACACAGAGAAGGCAGGATGTCTTTGTTCTGCTTCACAACACCAGATCCCACCTCACCCCTCTATTGTTTACAATTAGTAATAGCTTCACTGATATACAATATGTGCCTATCTAATAGCCTACTCTAAGCCCTACACTGTTACACTAACACAATATGTGGCTCCTGGCTGATGTCTGATAACACAATGGGTATCAATCAGTAGAAGGGGTCCTGATTGACATGTGCTCAGTGTTTCTATTGAAATAGGATACAGTTTGTGTCTGCTGTAGCCTACACACCTTGACAGGGCTCCCAGATGGCGCAGCAGTCTAAGGCACTGCATCTCAGTGCTAGAGGCATCACTACAGACAACCTGATTCGAATCCAGGCTGTATCACAAACGGCCGTGATTGGGAGTTCCATAGGGCGGCGCACAACTGGCCCAGCGTCGTCCGGGTTTGGCCGGTGTAGGCCGTCATTGTAAATAAGAATTTGTTCTTAACTGACTTGCCTAGTGAAATAAAGGTTCAATAAAACAAACATAAACAATGCAATTGAAACTGCACATCTGTGTATTACACTTAGTACTGCCTAGTCATGCATACAAACAGAGGGTTATTACCTTATACCTGTGAATGTGTACCACTTGCTTTATGAAATCACACGTTGAAGCAGACTGCAGTGTCATTTTCAGAGAGCAGTGTCTGTCACCTGTATCAGACATTGTTTATCTCCTGGGGGGTCTGAGCCGTTAGCCATTAGACTGACAGGTCCTGGATGGGCAGAGTAAAGCGGAGGAGAATGGAGGGTCTACTGACGGACTGAACCTGACCAGGCAGTTTGTGTGGATAGACAGGGTATAAATCCCCATGTCAGAGCAACAAAAGACTGCTTTACTGTTCGTGGATGTATTATTCATGAAGCCAGAACATTGCCTGGAGGAGATTTAGCGGTAACAAGAGACAAACTACACACGGGTCTGGTCTTGTACCTCTCAGACTAAGCTACTGTGCCTTGCAAAAGTATTCATCCCCCTTGGCGTTTTTTTCTATTTTGTTGCATTACAACCTGTAATTTAAATGGATTTTCATTTGGATTTCATGTAATGGACATGCACAAAATAGTCAAAATTGATGAAGTGAAATGAAAAAAATTACTTGTTTAAAAAAAACAAAATGGTAAAGTGGCGTGTGCATATGTATTCACCCCCTTTGCTATGAATCCCCTAAATAAGATCTAGTGCAACCTTCAGAAGTCACATAATAAGTTAAATCAATTCCACCTGTGTGCACTCTAAGTGTCACATGATCTCATTATATATACACCTGTTCCAAAAGGCCCCAGAGTCTGCAACACCACTAAGCGAGGGGCACCACCAAACAAGCAACATCTTGAAGACCAAGGAGAAGTATGGATCAGGGTTGGGTTATAAAAAAATATCTGAAACTTTGAACACCCCACGGAGCACTGTAAAATCCATTATTAAAAAATGGAAAGAATATGGCACCACAACAAACCTGCCAAGAGAAGGCCGCCCACCAAAACTCACGGACCAATGCAAGGAGGGCATTAACCCTGTAGGATCTGCAAAGCTCCACAGCGGAGATTGGAGTATCTGTCCATGGGACCACTTTAAAGCCGTACACTCCACAGAGCTGGGCTTTTACGGAAGAGTAGCGATTTAAAAAAAACATTGCTTAAAGAAAAATATAAGGTGTTCGCCAACAGGCATGTGGGAGACTCCCCAAACATATAGAAGAAGGTACTCTGGTCAGATGAGACTAAAATGTAGCTTTTTGGCCATCAAGAAAAATGCTATGTCTGGCGCAAACCCAACACCTCCCATCACTCCTCATCGGCAGGGACTGGGAAACTGGTCAGAATGAAAGGAATGATGGATGGTGCTAAATACAGGGACATTCTTGAGGGAAACCTGTTTCAGTCCTCCAGAGATTTGAGACTGGGACAGAGATTCACCTTCCAACAGGACAATGACCCTAAGCACACTGCTAAAGCAACACTCGGGTGGTTTAAGGGGAAACATTTAAATGTCTTTGAATGGCCTAGTCAAAGCCCAGACATCAATCCAATTTAAAATCTGTGGTATGACTTATAGATTACACCAGCAGAACCCATCCAACTTGAAGGAGTTGGAGCAGTTTTGCCTTGAAGAATGGGCAAAAATCCCAGTGGCTAGATGTGCCAAGCTTATAGAGACATACCCCAAGAGACTTGCAGCTGTAATTGCTGCAAAAGGTGGCTCTACAAAGTATTGACTTTGGGGGGGGGTGAATAGTTATGCACGCTCAAGTGTTCCGTTATTTCTTGTTTGTTTCACAACAAATATTTTGCATCTTCAAAGTGGTAGGCATGTTGTGTAAATCAAATGATGCAACCCCCCCCCAAAATCCATTTGAATTCCATTGTAAGGCAAAAGAATAGGAAGAGTGCCAAGGGGGGTGAATACTTTCGCAAGCCACTGTATGTTTGAAGCTAGCTAGGCCCATTTCCCGGCTAGCGGAAGAGGTCCATCAGCCACTCCTTGGGCTACAATGCCAATTGGCCTGGACCCCTTTTATTGCCGTTACGGAGCCACGCCGATCCATCACGACTGGACAACTGACGTAATGCGCCACAGGTTTTTTTCCCCAACAGGCTCCTCCATAGCGACGTCCCCTGAATGCCCATCTGCTAGCCTGATAGCCACGGCCCGCTAGCTGTTTAGAGCATAACGGACTGTTAGCTATAGAGGTCCATCAGCCAATTTCTTAGGCTACTATACCTATTTTGCCAATTGGCCTGAACCCTTTTACTACTCGGACCCCTGCTGATCCATCACGACTGGTCTGCCGACGTAACCGCACGATGGGGCTACAACAAACTTCTTCCGTCGCGCCTTCCCCTGAATGCCCATCTGCTAGCCTGCTTGCCCCGGACCACTAGGTGTCTGAATCGCCGTGTCTCCAGCCCGCTCCAGATACTCACTGAACCCTATGATCACTTGGCTACACATGCCTCTCCCTAATGTCAATATGCCTTGTCCATTGCTGATTTGGTTAGTGATTATGGTCTTATTTCACTGTAGAGCCTTCAGCCCTGCTCAATTTGCCTCAGCTAACCCTCTTGTCCAACCTCCCACACATGCGGTGAGCTCTCCTTGTTTAATTGATGTCTCTAGAGACAATATCTCTCTCATCGTCACTCAATGCCTAGGTTTACCTCCAATGTATTCACACCGTACCATACCTTTTTCTGTACATTATGCATTGAATCTATTCTACCGCGCCCAGAAACCTGCTCCTTTTACTCTCTGTTCCGAACGTACTCGATGTTCAGTTCTTATAGCCTTTAGTTGTACCCTTATTCTACTCCTCCTCTGCTCCTCTGGTGATGTAGAGTTTAATCCAGGCCCTGCTTTGCCTAGCTCCACTCCCATCCCCCAGGCACTCTCATTTGTTGACTTTTGTAACCATAACAGCCTTGGTTTCATGCATGTTAACTAGAGGTCGACCGATTATGATTTTTCAACGCTGATACCGATACCAATTATTGGAGGACAAAAAAGCCGATACCGATTAATCGGCCAATTTTAAAATGTATTTGTAATAATGACAATTACAACAATACTGAATGAACACTTATTTTAAGTTAATATAATACATCAATAAAAATCCATTTAGCCTCAAATAAATAGTGAAACATGTACAATTTGGTTTAAATAATGCAAAAACAAAGTGTTGGAGAAGAAAGTAAAAGTGCAATATGTGCCATGTAAGAAAGCTAACATTTAAGTTCCTTGCTCAGAACATGAGAACATATGAAGCTGGTGGTTCCTTTTAACATGAGTCTTAAATATTCCCAGGTAAGAAGTTTTAGGTTGTAGTTATTATTGGACTATTTCTCTCTATACCATTTGTATTTAATATACCTTTGACTATTGGATGTTCGTATAGGCACTTTAGTATTGCCAGTGTAACAGTATAGCTTCCGTACCTCTCCTCGCTCCTACCTGGGCTCGAACCAGCAACACAACGACAACAGCCACCCTCGAAGCAGTATTACCCATGCAGAGCAAGGGGAACAACTACTCCAAGTCTCAGAGCGAGTGACGTTTGAAACGCTATTAGTGCGCACCCCGCTAACTAGCTAGACATTTCACATTTCACATTACACCAGTCTAATCTCGGGTGTTGATAAGGCTTGAAGTCATAAACAGCAGAGCTGCTGGCAAAACGCAATAAAGTGCTGTTTGAATGAATGCTTATGAGCCTGCTGGTGCCTACCATCGCTCAGTCAGACTGCTCTATCAAATCATAGACTTAATTATAACATAATAACACGCAGAAATGCGAGCCTTTGGTCATTAATATGGTCGAATCCGGAAACTATCATCTCGAAAACAAGACGTTTATTCTTTCAGTGAAATACGGAACCGTTACGTATTTTATCTAACGGGTGGCATCCATCAGTCTAAATATTCCTGTTACATTACACAACCTTCACTGTTATGTCATAATTACGTAAAAATCTGGCAAATTAGTTTGCAATGAGCCAGGCGGCCCAAACTGTTGCATATACCCTGACTCTGCGTACAATGAACACAAGAGAAGTGACACAATTTCACCTGATTAATATTGCCTGCTAACCTGGATTTCTTTTAGCTAAATGTGCAGGTTTAAAAATATATACTTCTGTGTATTGATTTAAAAAAATGTATTGATGTTTATGGTTCTGCCAATCTGGATGTCCTAGCAGTGTCTGAATCCTGGTTTAGGAAGGCCACAAAAAAAACAGAAATTTCCGTCCCTAACTATAACATTTTCTGACAAGATAGATCTGCCAAAGGGGGCAGAGTTAGCCTGCAGAGTTCTGTCTTACTATCTAGGTCTGTGCCCAAACAATTTGAGCTTCTACTTTAAAAAATCCACCTTTCCAGAAACAAGTCTCTCACCATTGCCACTTCTTATATTCCACCTTCTGCCCCCAGCTGTGCTCTGGACACCATATGTGAATTAATTGCCCCTCCATCTATCTTCAGAGCTTGTTCTGTTAGGTGACCTAAATTGGGACATGGTTAACACCCCAACCATCCTACAATCTCAGCTTGATGCCCTCAATCTCACATAAATTATCAATGAACCTACCAGCTACAACACAAAATCTGTAAACACAGGTACCCTCATAGATACCATCGTAACCAACCTGCCCTCCAAATACACCTCTGCTGTCTTCAACCAGGATCTCAGCAATCACTGCCTCATTGCCTGTGTCCGTAATGGGTCTGTGGTCAAACAACCACCCCTCATCACTGTCAAACGCTCCCTAAAATTCTTCATCGAGCAGGCCTTTCTAATTGACCTGGCCGGGGTATCCTGGAAGGATATTCACCTCATTCCGTCAGTAGAAGATGCCTGGTTATTCTTTAAAAGTACTTTCCTCACGATCTTAAATAAGCATGCCCCATTCAATAAATTTAGAACCAGGAACAGATATAGCCCATGGTTCACTCTAGACCTGACTGCCCTTGACCAGCACAAAAACATCCGGTGGCGTATTGCATTAGCATCAAATATCCCCCGCGATATGCAACTTTTCAGGGAAGTTAGGAACCAATATACACAGGCACTTAGGAAGCAAAGGCTAGCTCTTTCAAACAGAAATTTGCATCCTGCAACACAAACTCCAAAAAGTGCCGGGACACTGTAACGTCCATAAGAATAAGAGCTCCTCCTCCCAGCTGTCCACTGCACTGAGGCTAGGAAACACTGTCACCACTGATAAATCCAAGATAATTGAGAATTTCAACAAGCATTTTTCTATGCCTGGCCATGCTTTCCACCCGGCCATCCCTACCCTGGTCAACAGCCCTGCACCCCCCACAGCAACTTGCCCAAACTCCCTCATTTCTGCTTCACCCAAATCCAGATGTTCTGAAAGAGCTGCAAAATCTGGAACCCTACAAATCAGCAGGGCTAGACAATCTGGACCCTCTCTTCCTAAAATTATCAGCCAAAACTGTTGCAACCCCTATTACTAGCCTGTTCAACCTCTTTCGTATCATCTGAAATCCCCAAAGATTGGAAAGCTGCTGCAGTCATCCCCCTCTTTAAAGGGGGCGACACTCTAGACCCAAACTGCTACAGACCTGTATCTATCCTACCCTGCCTATCTAAGGTCTCCCTGTAAAACAACACATTTCACTGCACCTATCCGGTGTACATGACAATAAAATATCTTAATTTTTTTCTTTACTTCAGCTAAGCCAGAGCATAGCCTTCAGGTGACTGAGGGAACGGTAGACTTCATATATAGACGTAGCTCTCGTAGTTCTTAACGAAGCTGTTCTGTATGGACCTCCTGTAGTAAGTTAATATCCCTCTTGGGCCATTCCTTTCACAACCATCTATGGCTAAATGTTTGTTTCAGCTCTACCAGCTTAACCTGAACCATCATCGTCCACCATGTCAATATCATTTCTTTCTAGATCTGCTTCGAACATACAATCCTGCTGAGAGGATATTTATGTTGCAACAGTGCTAGTGCTAACATTTCCCAACGACAATTTGCGGGGAAGTATGCAACAAATGTTTCCCACTGAGAGGACTTAATTTGCGAGTATTGAAAACTGAAACCTGTTACTGGTTAATAAACAAGTCTGATAAACTTCCTCTACCATTGCTTAGCAGTGTTACTTATTGCATACATTTCATAGGGCATGTAATATAGGCAACTGAGCTGTTTTATTGAGCCCTTGTAGACACAACTTGTTTTATTCACAGTTTGAGGCACTGTCATAAAATGTACGCACCAAAAATGTACAGCTCTGACAGTTTTGTCCTCAGACAGCATGCTAATAAAATCTAAAGCCATCTGAAGCGGTGGGAAATGATATTGTGCGCTACAGTAGCTAGCTGCTGGATTTGATTCTAGGGGCAGAAGTATTAAGTTACCAAAACAGTCAGTTATTTACATTGACGTCAAGTCTGTCATGAGAGACAGAATGAATATGGCCTCCAGTCTAACCCCACTAAACACACCAGCTGTGATATAATCAAAGTAATCTACACAACATCAAAGTCATCTCCACATCATCGCAGTGATCTCCGCATTGGCAGACGTTGATCCTCAATCCTATCAAATCTGCCGGGGCGTCTAAAGGGACTTTCGCACCAAATTGGTTTGGAGCAGTTTTAACCTTAGTTTGGTTGGTGTGAACACATTATCTTCACTCAGGAGTACACTTAACAACGCACCATGGTCGGCTCAAAAAGGTTGATCTGGGGGCCGATTCAATTTATACGGTGGTGCGGTTCGCTGCAGGTGAGAACGCAGTCTGGACCAAACGCAGGAAAATAACGAGTTGTGCAATGTTGTCGGTTGTTTTGACTGAGAGCATTTGATGAAATGCACTCAGCATCATACCTTGATATCCCTGAAACATTCTGTGAGTAGCAACACGTGTATGTGCGCAACCGATGCCGATTAGGGGACTCAGGAGACGGGGGATATACCAGGGATATAGACTAGTGAATATTCATAGACTAGTGAATATACCCTATTCAGTAGTGGTGCACACATTCACATAATACAAAAAATAATATTAATAATATATGCCATTTAGCAGATGCTTTTATTCAAAGCAAGTTAGTCATGCTGCATACATTTTTGTATGGGTGATCCCAGCAGGAATCAAACTCACAATCCTGGCATTGCAAGCACCATTCTCTACCTACTGTTGCAAGGCTCACAATTGCCTCAGCAGAGGAGAAAACTAAACAAAAGGGTTGATAATTATAAAAAATCTTATCAATCTACTCCCCTCATTCCGTTTCCATTTCTCTGCTCCAGAGGACACGGAAACACAGGGCCGGTGGTGATGGGTGAAGATTAGTCTCCTCTGATAGATATGACCTGGTTTTCTTTTGTCAGAGAGCCTCTGTGGTTTTGTCATTGTACAGGGAGATCTCAGAGGTGAATATGAAGGTCCTGACTCCCATGTCACGCCGCCCTGATTGGTCTGACCTGGTTTAGCTGTTGATATGGAGGAGGCTGGAGCTGAATGTAGCAATAGTGTTCAGAATCCTTTTGGATGCCTGTGATTGGCTTTTGAAGAGGTTGCAGAGACCATGACAATTTCACAATTCATCTTTCCTCAATTCCTTACATCCACTCTTCTCGCCTCCACAAAATTTTGGATGGGAGGGACATTGGACCTCTAATATGGTTGAGAAGGAGGTGGAAATATGAGAGGAATCACGGAAAGCATGAATGAGTTAGAGCTCAGTACTTCAGTCAGAGAAACCTCTCTCTGCCTTTCAGGCCTTCCTCACTGTTGGCCTGGCTCCAGGCTGGAGGAGGGAAGGAAACTGTGTTTCATTTTCTTTCCTCACAGGACAGAATATATTTCTGGCCCCTTTCTCTTCCTTTCTCCTACAGAAGAGGTTCATTGCGCTGAGATTATTTTTGCAGACCAGGGGATGTTGAACATTGAAGTTTGAACATGTTCTGTGCCCAACACCCTGGAACAGGAAACCACAGTTTCTATGAAAGTCGTATAGATGGAAGCAGATAGCGCAGAGGGAAAACAATATTTTGGCTGGTGCTATTGCTCTGCCCAATTAGGCTCCAACGGCTGTTTGATTTATAGCTCTCTCTCTCTCTCTCTCTCTCTCTCTCTCTCTCTCTCTCTCTCTCTCTCTCTCTCTCTCTCTCTCTCTCTCTCTCTCTCTCTCTCTCTCTCTCTTTCTCTTTCTCTTTCTCTTTCTCTCTTTCTCTGCCTGTCCCACTACCGTCTCAATCTTGATCTCTCTCTCTCTGTGTGTGAATGCCTCTCTGTCGCAGTCTGTGTCTCTCTGTGTGTGTGTTTGTTTGAGGCCAGTGTTCTAAAACAGAATGAGTTCTGATTTAAAAACTCTGAGCTCGGAACTGCCATGGCACCACTCTACTCTTATCTGATGATAGACTGGGACTCCTCGTACTATAGTGGTACTCATAGTTCTGCCTAGGAATCAGCGCTACTAATTGTTAACAACCAACCCCCCCTAATTAGTTCATACACTGGTAATACCATAGGAATGTAATTACTAATGTAATACTCTTTCTATGGGTAATTCTGTATTTGAAGGGGTTTACGTTATGCCAGTAATAATACTTTGCCTTTACGATGACAACTTTACAGTATACACTGGTAGCTGTAAACCATTGTCTGTGTCAAAAGAGGAAATGGCAAGACTAGTCCATTCCTATGCGAGAAACAAAACCCACGCTTTTGACAAATTCTCACGTTCGAGTGTGATAGGATTATAAAGGCAATATATCAAAATACTATATGATAAAGTGTTACTCTCATTTCGGTATGCTTTCATTGGGTGTTTTATTCGATTTTATTTGACAGCTTCTGGGTTTACAGTTTCAGAAGTAAATGCTCAAGTATATTCATTTCAAGGTGTACTTGGAAGAAATGAGAATCAGTTTCAGGTGGCAGCTAGGCAAATGTGTTATTGTAAAAGACAGATCTTAGCTGCCTCTCTCTCTGGGAGAAAATAGACTACTGACTGAGGAGACTAGGAGTTTATTCAGATTGAAGAGAGTTGTAGCAGATGCATCGCGACAAAATTAAAATGTACATAATATGTACAGGTAACTAACAAAATAATGGAAACACGTGCAATGATGTCCGTGGGGAAAAAACAGCGTTTGCAGTAACTTTTTGTTGTTGTTGTAATATCGCAAACGGGCCTAGCTTTTTCACCTTTAGAGGAGAAGTTCACCTAAAATCCAGAAACTTCCAAGTGATTCCATACATTGAAACTACACTGAACAAAAATACCAGACGATCCCGCAGGTGATAAAGCCGGAAGTCTACGTTGTCTGCGGTTGTGAGTCCAGTTGGACGTACTGCCAAATACTCAAAAATTATGTTGGAGGCGGCTTTTGGTGGAAAAAGTTTAAAGTTCCTCGGTGTACACATCATGGACAAACTGAAATGGTCCACCCACACAGACAGTGTGGTAAAGAAGGCGCAACAGCGCCTCATCAACCCCAGGAGGCTAGAGAAATTTGGCTGGTCCCCTAAAACCCTGCCAAACATTTACAGATTCACAAATGAGAGCATCTTGTCGGGCTGTATCACCGCCTGGTATGGCAACTGCACCACCCACAATCGCAAGGCTTTCCAGAGGGTCTGCACAACACATCCCCAGGGGCAAACTACTTGCCCTCCAGGACACCTACGGCACCCGATGTCACAGGAAGTTCAAAAAGATCATCAAGGACAACAACTACCTGAGCCACTTCCTGTTCACCCCGCTACCACCCAGAAGGTGAGTTCAGTACAGGTGCATCAAAGCTGGGACTGAGAGCCTGAAAAACAGCTTCTATCTCAAGGCCATCAGTTTGTTAAACAGCCATCACAGAGAGGCTGCTGCCTACATACAGACTTGAAATCATTGGTCACTCTAACAAATGGATCACTAGTCACTTTATTAATGCCACTTTAATAATGTTTACGTATCTTGCATTACTCATCCTGTATATATGTACTGTATTTTATGCAATATATTGCATCTTGCCAATGCTGCTCGGTCATTGCTCATCCATATATTTACATGTACAAATTATTATTCCATCCCTTCACTTAGATTTGTGTGTATTAGGTAGTTGTTGTGGTATTGTTAGAATACTTGTTGATATTGCTGCACTGTCGGAACTAGAAGCACAAGCGTTTCCCTACACTCGCAATAACATCCGCTAACCATGTGTATGTGACCAATTTAGATTTGATTTGAATTCAGAACCTCTGGATTTGGGTGGGGTCTGCTGGTCTTTCTGCTGCGCCACAACCTCTGTAGAAGTCCCTTACACATTCATTACCTATAAAATATCTCTGCACTTAGCAAAAGAGTGTCATCTGCAACTGCTATTTTAGTTATCTGACTATTATCTCTTTGATTTCATTGACTTATTTCAACAATTTGAGGGTTGTCTATATAGTTGTCTAATGTTGGTGGGGGGTATAATTCTGTTTTAATGTTTCTCTTGAATCACTTCGATAAATATCATATTTTTTCTGTAGTGTATTTTATTTTTTTACAGAGCTGAGATTTACTTTGAAGTGCAAAGTGTAGGAATAGGCCTACAGGTGAAATCAGTCATTTATACCGACATGTTGGTGTTGCAGAAAGATAGGAATGCAGCCAACCAAGAGCTTGTGAATTCAAATCTCAGGTGAGGACATGTCAAGTAATAATTACTGTATGAATAAACACAGTTTGTAATCATGTACATCAAAGTGTGTCAAATATTTCAGTTGAAAAACACTACGTTAAAAGCACTGTGTGTGGGTGCCGTGTCCCTAGCATTAGGAAAATACAAAGAGCTCTGACTGCATTAGTGGTTCACCATTCAGGGCCTTGATGGGCTTTGCAGCTGTAACGAGGGGTGATGTGCAGTGAAACTAGGGTGCGCGTGTGCGCGTGCCCTTGTTCAAAACATTTCGGGGGAGGGGGATCGTTTCTTTGTGGACATCAGGTGACAAGACACAAACCTACAGGGTACCATGACAAAACATCCCAAAAACATCCAGGGAGCCTTTAGGGGACCATGACCGAACATCCCAAGCAAATCCTAAAAATGTCCTCGGGGAACATCACTGGCACCAACCGGGAAACTAGATAAAACCGCTTGGGGCCCGTGGCACAACGTCCTGATGACTTCAGGTGATCATTTTGTCCTAACGACTCATTATTGTTTGCAGGGTAGCCAGTAAGCATGTTTTTAATAAACTAGCTATTCAACTATGCAAGCAACTCTTAACCACTTTTTGCACTCTTGATTAATACAACAATTCACAAGCATGTGCAGACAGGGTTTCATTGTCTTGCCTATTATTTCACCTTTATTTAACCAGGTAGGATAGTTGAGAACAAGTTCTCATTTGCAACTGCGACCTGGCCAAGATAAAGCATAGCAGTGTGAACAGACAACACAGAGTTACACATGGAGTAAACAATTAGACACAACACAGTAGAAAAGAGTCTATATACATTGTGTGCAAAAGGCATGAGGAGGTAGGCAAATAATAACATTTTTGCAGATTAACACTGGAGTGCTAAATGATCAGATGGTCATGTACAGGTAGAGATATTGGTGTGCAAAAGAGCAGAAAAGTAAATCTCTAACCACTAGGCTACCTGCTGGTTACAGGCCCAACACTCTAACCACTAGGCTACCTGCTGGTTACTGGCCCAACGCTCTTACCACTAGGCTACCTGCTGGTTACAGGCCCAACGCTCTAACCACTAGGCTACCTGCTGGTTACAGGCCCAACGCTCTAACCGCTAGGCTACCTGCTGGTTACAGGCCCAACGCTCTAACCACTAGGCTACCTGCTGGTTACAGGCCCAACGCTCTAACCGCTAGGCTACCTGCTGGTTACAGGCCCAACGCTCTAACCACTAGGCTACCTGCTGGTTACAGGCCCAACGCTCTAACCACTAGGCTACCTGCTGGTTACAGGCCCAACGCTCTAACCACTAGGCTACCTGCTGGTTACAGGCCCAACGCTCTAACCACTAGGCTACCTGCTGGTTACAGGCCCAACGCTCTAACCACTAGGCTACCTGCTGGTTACTGGCCCAACGCTCTAACCACTAGGCTACCTGCTGGTTACTGGCCCAACGCTCTAACCACTAGGCTACCTGCTGGTTACTGGCCCAACGCTCTAACCACTAGGCTACCTGCTGGTTACAGGCCCAACGCTCTAACCACTAGGCTACCTGCTGGTTACAGGCCCAACGCTCTAACCACTAGGCTACCTGCTGGTTACAGGCCCAACGCTCTAACCACTAGGCTACCTGCTGGTTACAGGCCCAACGCTCTAACCACTAGGCTACCTGCTGGTTACAGGCCCAACGCTCTAACCACTAGGCTACCTGCTGGTTACTGGCCCAACGCTCTAACCACTAGGCTACCTGCTGGTTACTGGCCCAACGCTCTAACCACTAGGCTACCTGCTGGTTACTGGCCCAACGCTCTAACCACTAGGCTACCTGCTGGTTACAGGCCCAACGCTCTAACCACTAGGCTACCTGCTGGTTACTGGCCCAACGCTCTAACCACTAGGCTACCTGCTGGTTACTGGCCCAACGCTCTAACCACTAGGCTACCTGCCACTCCCACATTTAACCTGTGTTTGTTAAAGTGTCATGGTTTTTCTATTGTGATTTGTAAGGTGAATGCACCAATTTGTAAGTCGCTCTGGATAAGAGCGTCTGCTAAATGACTTAAATGTAAATGTAAATGTATTACATTTTTAGCTTCAAGACAATAGCACAGCTACTGTTAGCTAGCTAGGTATGCTTCATCAAGTAACGCTAGCCTATAAAAAATGAATGATTATCCCTCATACAAATCTCAAAGTAAAGTAGGCCTACCTTACAACTTTAAAAAATAGTTACCTTAGAACAAACCAGGCTTAATTGTGATCAATATCATGCTGTTACTACAATTTCAGGTTGAAAACTCAAGTCTCAAATATAAGGAACAAGTCTATACATTTCAGCTGTTTCAAAAACATTGCTCTGCTTTAAAGATTTTTTTTCCTGGAAGAGCATTTCGCTACATGAGACAATTCTATTTGCATCCGTTGGCTCGGAAGGGGGTGACTGTAGAGCAAGGCTCGTCCGTCACCTCCGGAGATGGCGTAAGAGATGTGACAAGTTCCCAAGTTTACATTATAGTAAAAGGTCTAGCTGAGGGCATTTTCTCGAAACCTCTAGACTAGAGAATCTCACGTAGTAATACTGTTGTGTTGACAGTGTGTCAACAACACTGTCACAGCACTAAGCCAGTCAGGTGTCTGTGGTAAGCAAAGCAGAGAACTGTGCATACAAGGCAACAACAGCATGCTGTACTGCCTCCCCAGAGTTCAGATGTATTCACTGCCCAGTACCCTTGGTCCATTGAGATATTTACTGGTGGACATTGTGTATGTAGGAGAAATTGTTTGCTTGTCCCCCCCACACTCTGTCCTCTAGACACAGCACTGCTCTGGGAGTGCAGCCTTTGCCGTGGCTGAATGGCAGCATGGGAAAGCATGCTGAGTGAGAGGGACAGAGAGTGAGAGAGAGGGGGGCAGTGGGTCGATCTATTCATTGCATAATGGGGGAACACCTGGGTGAAGCTGATAGACTGTATGTGGTCTGTTATGTAACTTAAACATCTACTGTAGCCTGACATTGACTCTAATGGGTGGTATGTACAGTAGACTGCATAGCAGGGCAGAGCGAAAAAGAGAGGGGAAAGGCAAAGCTTTGGTTTGTGACGCAAGGAGTTTTAAAATTATGTGAACGTTTTGATTCTAATAGACATTTATAAAAGCCTTTCCTTTGGATGCAATGTTTCTGAAACTACTAATTGAAAGGCTGTATTAACTGTACACAAACAAAGATATTCTCTGATTCAGACTAGCCTCTCTTAGCTCCACTTTTTCAGTTCAGTCAAGCATTTATTATCGTTTTTGTTTTGAGCAAATGAGCATCCAGTTTTGTGGTACATTTAAAAAATATATATTATTATTATATCGCATGTGCAGTGATGTCCGAGGGGAAGATTTTTGTTGTTGTTGTTGTAATATCGCAAACAAACATACCAATTTCACGGCACCATTTATTGAATTACATGTTTTATTTGACCCCTTTTTTCTCTCCAATTTCAATCTTGTCTCATCTCTGCAACTCCCCAACGGGCTCAGGAGGCAAAGGTCGAGTCATGCGTCCTCCGAAACATGACCTGCCAAATCGTGCCTCTTAACACGGAAGCCAGCCGCACCAATGTGTCGGAGGAAACGCTGTTCACCTGACGACCGAGGAAGACCTGCAGGTGCCCGGCCCATCACAAGGAGTCGCTAGAGAGTGATGAAGCAAGTAAAGCACCCCTGGCTAAACCCTCCCCTAACCCGGGTGACGCTGGGCCAATTGTGCGCTGCCCTATGGGACTACTGATCACGGCCGATTGTGATACAGCCCGGGATCGAATCCAGGTCCGTAGTGACACCTCTAGCACTGTGATGCATTGTCTTAGACCGCTGCTCCACTCGGGAGTCCCTTGGATTCCAGCTTTAAAAGACTGCCAACATAATGCCCATGTCAAGCCCATGTATAGACTGCCCCCTTCACCCACATAGTATGGGTTTGTCATTATCACATTGGGATGCTTTGGAGATGAGACAGGAGATATAAAGTGGGTTTGGGTTGTGTGTCCCCCCCCCCCTTTTATCTCCTTACCCAGTCCTGATGTACTGAACTAGACTCTGACTAATTGGTCATTAGATTGCAGTGACATGCCAGAGAGTGTATAATTAAGTCTCAGCTCGAAGTAAAAATCTCTTCATACTGCTGTCTCAAGGCTTCTTCCGAAATGGCACCCTATTCCCTTTATAATGTCTTATTTTTGACCAGGGCCCATATGGCTCTGGTCAAAGGTAGTGCACTATTTAGGAAAAAGGGTGTCATTTTGGATGCACACTATTTCTTCTATGAAGCTGACCCTGTTCTGTCAGGTCAACCTTGTTCAAGACAGAGCACTTATTTAGCTGTTATTGACTCCTTGAGATCTAATTGTTGATGATATACTGCAAAGACATAATGTATTGGTTATGTTCAAGTGGGTGTTTCACTTGAAAGTATATTAGCCACACAAAGGGCCCTGCTTCTGAGCAGTTAGACTCCTAAGCAGCCATCTTTTGCGCCAACATTCCAAGAAGTGCTATTAGTTGTTCTACACGTCATGAACTACGTGAACCGATGGTTGAATCCATTATACACACACACACACACACACACACACACACACACACACACACACACACACACACACACACACACACACACACACACACACACACACACACACACACACACACACACACACACACACACACACACACACACACACACACACACACACACACACACACCAGGAAACAGGCTGGAAAAGCTAATGCTCTGGCTTTAATTTGAGCTGAAAGGGGAGAATCAATTAAGCAACCTCTTGTCTTATCGCATCGGTCAATGCGGAAATCTAAAATAACAAGCCTCCGGTTATGCAAGCCTTTAATTGAGCTGCTTACCCAACAAAGCCATCGGGTCATTGGGTGACTCTCTGAGAGGACTAAGAGGGCATACAACCAAAATAACACATTTTAGAAGAACTCAATCCAAAACAACACTTTGCTAACACATATTCATAATTCGTCTTGTGTGTGTGTGTGTGTGTGTGTGTGTGTGTGTGTGTGTGTGTGTGTGTGTGTGTGTGTGTGTGTGTGTGTGTGTGTGTGTGTGTGTGTGTGTGTGTGTGTGTGTGTGTGTGTGTGTGTGTGTGTGTGTGTGTGTGTGTGTGTGTGTGTGTGTATGATGGATTCAACCATCGATTCACGTAGTTCATGATGTGTAGAACAACCAATAGCACTTCTTGGAATGTTGGTGCAAAAGGGGGCTGCTTAGGAGTCTAACTGATCTCGGATCAGGTCCCCCTGCCCATAATCTTATTCAGTCCCTCACAACCAAAAATTGTGAAAAAGATGTTTCTACTCAATCTACCTTGTGCTGTCTGACATTAGCTGGGGTGTACAGTATATCTTCCTGTCGTGTGAAATATGACATGTTGAGGTAAACACACTTTATTAAGAGAAACACTTTCACTTTCAATGAATGAGACTCAATTTGCCAGCCCAGTTTTATCTGGTGCCTTATTGAATGTGTAAATATCATGCGTAGAAACACGCTGAACACAACAGCAACAGTGACTGGAACCATATTTTCCTCCTCTGGTCGGGAAGCGATTCAATTGCAGCGTAGGAAACCAAAACCCATTTTCTCCCTAGTTGGATTTTCAAAAGGAACTGAAAAGTAACTGTACGGTACTATAACTCTAATCAGATATTACCTCGCATTTTCATATTACCGTGCCCTTAGTTTTCACACTGTCCACCCCCATGATGTCAAAACCTGCTATGTTTTAGTAGAGTGCTAAGGGCCATTGCAGTTGTCCTCCAAAGAGGGGGTGGAGGTTGGGCAAAAAAGTACTCCTTTTATAGAGAGGGAGTTAAGTGTCACGGCAGACAACTATAGTCCCTCTACACCACATTATTCTACACTACATCATCCTCACGATTGAGGCTGAATCGGTTTGTAATGAATAATACATTCACTTCCATCTTCTCCAAATTGTGTTCTCACTTCTCACTCTCTCCTCTCGCTCAGCTAGCTCAATCGGACTCAGGTGATTCATCGAGACCAGGAGGTGTGAGGGAGAGGTACCACAGACTTGCACGCAAAGTCCACACAACATAAGACACAAAGAATACATTAAAAGACACTTCCTCCTGTTAGTCGGTTCTATCCTGGTGGAAAAGTAGGACAAGATATGTATTATTGACAAGCATATACAAGTTTCTTCATTAAGAAATAGATGTGCTCATGAATTCTATAGATTGCATTGTGGTTGCCCTCAGCTTCAGTTGAGTAAACATTGAGGTTGTGTATAGGTTAAGTTGCTATTGCACAGCCTTATTTCTCCGTTCCCTCAATATTTCATTCAGTTCGTGGGCATCTATTGTATGAATTCAAACATAAAAACTAGCGGAAGAGGTTACACCAAGGTTGTTTTGTAAAAAAATAAATAAAGAACATTTCATTGCTGAACTGACAAGGTCAAATACCCTTCCTATTGAGAAGGGAATGTACGCTGTAGCTTCAGACCTCTGTAAACCCTTCACTCTGTTTGTTGTTTGTGATGACAGGGGGATGTTAGGCTGGCATGCACCCATGTTTTTGTCTAAGACTTCTCTGCTAAGAGTCGTCCCAGAAAGTTTTCTGTAAAACCTCTACACATTTTCATTTTGACTGCTCTGTCTGTCCTGTTTTCTCAGAGAAAAGAAAGAAAATGAAGTTGACATTTTTAGTCATTTCTGACATAGGGTCTTGTCCAGAATTACATACAATAACATTTTTATATAAACAGAAAAGTTACAAAACCAGAGTGAGGCCCCGCACACACTTAAGGAATGTATGCTAAGCATAAAGCCTGAGCTATGTACTGCAGCTTGTATTCATTTAGTCTTATTCTTGTTTTTTAGTTTTTTATTCATAGGTTGCACCTCCGTCACGTCATGCCATTGTTATGAATGTTCTCAAGTCGCCCTCCGCCATGATGGTGCCCAAAAGTCGTGATAAGTCGAGTCATTTTGAACATAGGCTACTGACTCTTTCGCCTAAATTACATTATAGTGGCCTGGAAATACATTCATTATTTGCCTCCCTTTTGATATGTATGTATTTCCAATCCACTTTAATGCACTTTTGATTAAATCTTCATCAGCGCTCATTGACTTTGCATCGAGTAGAATGGGAATCAGTCCTAAAATGAATGCTCGAAACAATATTGTGACATTGTGTCCTTGTTTTTTTTTTTGAAAGGCGCTTTAAATTCCATTATTATTCATAATAATAATAATAATATTATAAAAGGATCATTTATTTGCCTATCTCTTTTTATGAGTCCTGGCAGAAGTCAATCACTGTTATCCATCAGATATCCCTTATTCGTTAGCTCGCTAGCCTTTGAAGCTCACTGAACTGAGGTTCTCTTAGTTGTGCTAGCTGTATGTCTATGGTCCAACGATGATTGACTTCTCATCCGAAGCGGCAGGCCAATAAAAGACTCTTGCTCCGCATCCCTTTGAAGGTGCAGGGCTTTCAGAATAGAAGATCACAGACTCGCACAGAGAAGGTTAATTAAACTGTCACAAGTAGTGAAGAGATTCCCTTTCATAAACATATTTTCTTTCTTCTAATATTTTACTTCACCTTTCAAGTCTCACTCTTTTCCCCATGTTTGTCAGAGGTAAGTCATCTGGGTTTACGCTATAACCTTTCTGATGAAAAGGAGAGATGTCCTGGATTGACTTTGGCTGGACTTCCCCCAGGCTACATTTCCCAGACTGCTTACCTTGTTGATCGCTAGTTGAATAGTGCCCTAATCAATACATCAGAGAGCGCAACAGAACAGTGTACTGTCCGCACTCAGATGTTTTTATGAAATAGTTTTCATCAAATCGTGTTTAATCATAGCTGTTAGGTAGCTGTTAGCTACTGGACACTTGCAAGGCGTAGGAGATCAGGAAGGAAGTCTGGTCACCCTTCATCTATTCGAGAAGATCCGATCCATCTACTCGAGAAGATCCGATCCATCTATTCGAGAAGATCCGATCCATCTATTCGAGAAGATCCGATCCATCTATTCGAGAAGATCCGATCCATCTATTCGAGAAGATCCGATCCATCTATTCGAGACCACTATCATTCTGAGAGATTTTGGCCTGCCTACAGTCTGTAGACCGACCAAGGTCCACTGTCACCAAGGCGCCCATATCCATCCATGACAACTCCCTCCTGCCCTTGGTTCCGGCCAGCTATTCCAATATTGACACCATCGTCACTCACGTAGGATTTAACAACATTCGTTGTAGGCGATCTGAGGAACATCAGGAGGACTACAAACATTTGAACACCTCTAGCATAGGGAAGATAATAATGATCTCTGGCCCCCTCCCATGCTTACCGAAGGGGTTCGGAACGTTTCTGCCGACTCTTTCCCCTAAACGAGCACCTGAAGAAACTTTGCAATGACAGGAATGTCTCTTTTTGTGAAAACTTTGATTTGCTGTGGGAGCAACCAGAGACAGGATTCACCCTAACTGCAGGGGTTCCAGGATTGTTTCCAGCAACATCAAAAACAGTTTTAGAGACTGACAGATAGGGTCTGGCTGTGCACAGCCAGACCCTGTCAGAATAAGTAACAGAGGAAATTAAAACCATATCAACTCCTATAGAAATGGCAGTATGGTTATTGTGAGTAACCTAATTTATGTTCCTTTATCTCTGGCTTCTAGTGAGTTCATACAAACTGTAATCTCCTACCATTCTGATAGAGTGGCGTTTGTCAGAAAACGTGGTCGTAACATGAATAATTAGGTTGTTATTCCATTGGTGATTTCGAGGAAGTTGCTACAGATTTTCATACTCTATCATAAAATGTAAAAAGGGTGGGGGGGACAACCTCTATTTTTACTAATACTCTCAGCTGTAAGGACATTTCATTTGGCGACTTTGGGTCTTTTGCGCATCATGCTGTACTGTTTAAATGTCAGCATCCAGTGCTGGCTATAACCCTGTATCGGCCACCAAAGCACTGCACCCTCTTTCTTTACTGATTTCTCTGAACTATTGTTTTTGAAAACTACGATCAAATAATATTATTGTTGACAAAGGCCAATGAATTTATGAATCTTTTGAACTATGGATTTCATCCAACGTGTTGCTGGGCCCACCCATAACCGCGGCCGTAACCTGGGCCTGGTTATGACCAAGCGGCTTTCTATTGACATATTCTCTATTGTTGATGTTGCTTTATCTGATCAACATTGTGTATATTTTACCACCATGTTGCCCATAGCACCGGGTAATTCTGAAACCATTATTAAGAAACACTATCTTATCTTATCTTATCTCTGAATTTGCTCCATATTTGATTGAGTGTTTGAACAATATTCCATCACCTATTCTGCCTTCTTCTTGTAATGATTTAGTTGATAACATTAATAGCAAATGAAGGGCAACCATGGATGCCGTAGCTCCAGTAAAGTTGAAAAAGCCCGCATCCAAACAAGGAGAGCCCCTTGGCTGAGTGAGGAAACTAATCAATGAATAGATAAATTGCAGAAGTGGATAAAGTTGAGGGTTCATTATGATATTCTTAGAGAGCAACCGGGCAATGTGACAAGGCATGTTTCTAACTTCATCACTAATAAATCAGAATAATTAGAGTGCTCTTCTTGACCATTGTTGTCCTGATAAATCCTACCCCCGCAAACCTTACGTGAACTTTCCTTCACCTTTTTAAATGTGATGAGTTTGCTGCATATTTCAGAGATAAGATAAACAAACATTAGTCTGGGTATCAGTCAAGCAAGACCTGATGAGAATGTTGATGTGCTTTAGCCTACCACGCAAAGGCACTATGGATGTGTTTTCCCTGGTTGACACAGACATGCTCAGGAAAGGGATGCCACAATTTAAGCCTTCTACCTGCCTTCTAGATCCTATCCCCACCACCTTCTTCAAAAAAGTGTTTAATTGCATCTGTTCACAGGCACTTTCATCACTGCACGAAAAACTGCTATGGTGAAACCCCTTCTTTTTTATATATACTTAGTTTTTATTGTAGGAACACAAAGACAGTACGAATAAAGTCTAATAAAATGGCAAAAAAAACATATTTGGCAGTTACAGTGCACATCATACCTTCATCATCATATTAGTTACATTGACATCTTTGAATTAGACCTTTTCCAAGTACGAAACCCATTTTTCCCAGTATTCTTGACCTCTCTCCTGTTGAGTACTTAAAGCAAAGGTCATACGCTCCATTTGGTGTATTTCTTCTACAATGTCTATCCATTGTGTCACTGTGGGAGGGTCTTTTTGTAGCCATTTCCTAGTGATGGCCTTTTACTGGCTGCCAGTAGGACCTTCAAGAGGTACTTTTCTCTATTGTGTAAGTTATCAGGTATTTCACCCATGTACAAAGAAATTAATGTTTGTTCTATGTCAAATCCCATTATTTTTCCAATGTTAGATCTTATTTCTCCCCAGTAAGGGTGAAACCCCTTCTGAAGAAAAGTAATATAGATTCTGCAGCTCTTAGCAATTTTCGGACAATCTCCAACCTTCCATACTTAAGCAAAATTCTGGAGAAGTTGGTTTTCGAACAGCTAAATTATTTTTTAAGTGCAAAATTATTATTTTTTAAAATCCAATCTGGTTGTTATGCCCACCACATCACATAGACAGCCTTTGTTAAAATGGTAAATGATCTCAGAGCGAACACAGATGCCAAACAGCTCTCTGTCCTTGTACTCTTGGATTTAAGTGCTGCATTCGACACTTTATTTTATTTATTTTTTATTTCACCTTTATTTAACCAGGTAGGCTAGTTGAGAACAGGTTCTCATTTGCAACTGCGACCTGGCCAAGATAAAGCATAGCATTGTGAACAGACAACACAGAGTTACACATGGAGTAAACAATTAACAAGTCAATAACACAGAGAAAAAAAGGGGAGTCTATATACAATGTGTGCAAAAGGCATGAGGAGGTAGGCGAATAATTACAATATTGCAGATTAACACTGGAGTGATAAATGATCAGATGATCATGTACAGGTAGAGATATTGGTGTGCAAAAGAGCAGAAAAGTAAATAAATAAAAACTGTGGGGATGAGGTAGGGGAAAATGGGTGTGCTATTTACCAATAGATTATGTACAGCTGCAGCGATCGGTTAGCTGCTCAGCTAGCTGATGTTTGAAGTTGGTGAGGGAGATAAAAGTCTCCAACTTTTAGGACACTGTCCTTCTGGAGAGGTGGGTTGAGCTCTCCAATCCAGTTTTTAACCGGTCAAGACTTTTTGTCACCCTTGGTGAACATAACTCAGAGAAAATACACGTGGCATTCCACAAAGTTCGATTTTGGGTCCTGTACTATTCAGTTTATATATGTTACCCCTTGGCAGTATTATAAGAAACACAGCATTTTTTTCATTTTTTTCTTAACTTCTTAAATCATTGTTGGTTAAGGGCTTGTAAGTAAGCATTTCACTGTAAGGTCTACACCTGTTTTATCAAATACAATTTGATTTTCACTGCTACGCAGACGATACACAGCTTTCATTTCTGTGTCACCAAAGGACTTTTTAGCTCCACTGATAAATTATTAGACTGTATTAGTGATTTATAAACTTGGATGGCTCACAACTTACTATAGCTAAAATCAAGACAAGACCGAGGTACTTATTGTTGGAGCCAAAGCACAGAGAGAGAGAGAATCTGGCCGCACATTTTAATTCACGGTCAATAAAGATAAAACACCTAGGTGTTTTGAATCTGAACTCAATTTTGAAATGGCTTTTTACCACCTGAGGAACATTGCCAAGGTGTGGCCTTTTCTCTGTCAGGCTGATACAGAGAGACTCATTTATGGTTTTATTACAAGCAGGCTTGACTACTGTAATGCTCTCCTGTCTGGTCTACCGAAGAAAGCCATTGATCAACTGCAAAACATACAGAATGCTGAATACGTGTACTGACCATGACCAGACGGAGAGCCCACATTACACTGGTTTTATGGTATCTGCACTGGCTGCCTGTGAGTTAGAAATCATTTTAAGATTATTCTATTGGTTTTTAAATCAATCGTTGATTCGGCACTCCAATACATGTCAGACATGCTTTTAAGTTATGTACACAGTAGGTCCCTCAGCTCCTCTGGCACTGGCCTTATAACTATCCAAAACCTAGGATCAAGAGGCTTGGAGAGGCAGCCTTTAGTTATTATCCCCCCAGCATCTGGAATAACCTGCCAGAGAACCTGAGGGGGGCCAAAACTGTGGACATATTTAAAAGAGAAAAGGAGATCTTAAAACATGCCTTTTTAGCTTTGCTTTTCCTAAGGGTACTTTTTAGTCGCTCAGTTTTTATTGTTATTATTTTGTATTTTATCCTCTTATGTTTGTATTTTTATTTTATTTATTTTTTTAGGTTTTTCTTTGTGAAGCACTTTGTTTTGATAGCAAAATATTTTTCGACAGAAAATTAAGAGGAGTGTTTCTTATTGGGCAAGTTAATGTAGTCCCTTCCTGTTTCAGTCTGTTTTCTTTCGTTGGATGCCAAATTAATACAATCCTGAAAGAGCTCTAGACTTGGCTCTGAGTGAGGTACATGGCAGGATGCAGTACGTGTGCTCCCAGGGAGAGGGAGAGCCAGGTTATAGTAATTAGTTCTTTGTACACTAATTAGCTGCTTGGTTGTTGACGAGCTGAAGGGAGCACTGATGTTTGCCTGAGCCCATTATCTAAAGTAACACTGAGCCTATTATTCTAAAGGAGAACTGTATGCAGAGATTCTCTAAACAAGATTTTGATGGCTTCTCTGACCAGGCCTCATTTACGTGACCCATCATTTAACTCCATTTAAAGGGTCATATTTTTCACCTATTAAAAGTAATGTTTACTATTACACCCATTCCCAATAATATATTTTTTGTGATTTTACTACAAATTTAATGCACAGTAATACAGCATATTTCAGTTAAGATACCGACATGTTATGAAGCTCTTATGTGTCTTATATGACAACACATACTGAATGTCTGTGATAACACTATGTCTCTGTGATATCATTATCTAGGCCTTAATTTTAGTTAACCCAGAACAAAAATCCTCCGTAATTTGTATGTTTACGTAGTCTGTGAGATTATCTAGGCCTATATTTCATGGTGTCCTTTCTCTATGTATGATCCAGACAGATAAAATGAGAGCCATTTGCTTTCTGTGAACACTCCATAACAGTCAATACTGTTTTCAGTGAGGCACGGGCAAGACTCTGTGCGTGTTTTTGCGTGTTTCTGAGTGTGTTTTTCCCTTTAGTTGACTGTGAGCCTATATTGAGCCTCTTCTCTTCCTGTGTCACGTTCTACACTGTCACACCACAGAGCTGTCTGTCGGGAAGCATGTACAGATATACACACATCAGAGGTACTGGTGGGAGGTGTGTGTGAGAGAGAGAGACAAAGGGGAGAGCGAGAGAGAGAGAGATGAAGGGGGAGAGAGAGAGCGAGAGGGGGGGGGGGAGAAAGAGACGGCCGGAGGGGTACAGAGCAGGGCTTAAAACTGCTACCTTTGACTTGGCAGTGTGACAACAATTTTTAATTGGTCGCTAGGGTGCCAGTTTTTTTCTTCTTCTGTAATTAAAAAAAATGTATTATCAAGATGTATTCAAACGACAATGGGTATGCAACATGCGTATGCAGACCAGGTGTTCAAAAATGTTAGGCTAGTCCGAAGTCTTGGTTGAATCTTTGCGATGCGCAAATCAGTCATAATATGCTGTTTGAATGAACATTTCTGAAGGCTTTCCCAAAAAAACGTTCCCAATTAAACATTGACTGCAAAGTAGGCATGCCTACCTGGCAGAATAATACCATGATGATTTTGATAAATCGCAGGGCATTTGTTTTGCAAACTGCCATCAAATATAGCCTGTATAGCACAAAAACACAGCTGGCCAATGGTCTCTTGCTAGGCACAATTTAATTAAAGGGCAACTACACCCTCCAATAGAGTTTTTTATATATTATAAAGATTTTTTTTTTTACAGTATATATTTTTTAAAAGTTTGTTCCCAGACCTCAAAAGTGGTTTCCTGATGTGGTTTAAGCATGGTTGTGGAATTGGCTCAGTGAGTGAGTGTGTATGTATACTACCGTTCAAAAGATTGGGGTCACTTAGAAATGTCCTTGTTTTTTTAAAGAAAAGCACATATTTTGTCCATTTAAAATAACATCAAATTGACCTGAAATACAGTGTAGACATTTTTAATGTTGTAAATGACTATTGTAGCTGGAAACGGCTGATTGTTAATGGAATATCTACATAGGCGTATGGAGGCCCATTATCAGCAACCATCACTTCTGTGCTCCAATGGCACGTTGTGTTAGCTAATCCAAGTTTACCATTTTAAAAGGCTAATTGATCATTAGAAAGCCCTTTTGCAAGTATGTTAGCACAGCGGGAAATTGTTATTCTGATTAAAGAAGCAATAAAACTGGCCTTCTTTAGACTAGTTGAGTATCTGGAGCATCAACATTTGTGGGTTCGATTACAGGCTCAAAATGTCCAGAAACAAATAACTTTCTTCTGAAACTTGTCAGTCTATTCTTGTTCTGAGAAATGAAGGCTATTCCATGTGAGAATTTGCCAAGAAACTGAAGATCTTGTACAAGGCTGTGTACTACTCCCTTCGCAGAACAGCACAAACTGGCGCTAACCAGAATAGTAAGAGGAGTGGGAGGCCCCGGTGCACAACTGATTTTTGCAGGTTTTCTAGTTTTCACTCCCAAAATCCGACTTAATATATACAGTGCATTCAGAAAGTATTCAGACCCCTTGACTTTTTCCACATATTGTTAAGTTACAGCCTTATACTTACATTTAGTAAATTGTTTTCCTCATCAATCATCTGAACACAATACTGATAATGACAAAGCAAAAACAGGTTTTTAGAATGTTTTGCTAATTTATATGAAAAAAAAAATATATATATATTACATTTACATAAGTATTCAGACCCTTTACACAGTATTTTTTTGAAGCACTTTTGGCAGCGATAACAGCCTCGGGTCTTGTTGAGTATGACGCTACAAGCTTGGCACACCTGTATTTGGGATGTTTCTCCCATAGTCATCTGCAGACTCTCTCAATCTCTGTCAGGTTGGATGGGGAGCATCGCTGCACAGCTATTGTCAGGTATCTCCAGAGATGTTCGATCGGGCTCTGGCTGGGTCACTAAAGGACATTCAGAGACTTGTCCCGAAAGCCACTCCTGCGTTGTCTTGGTTGTGGGTCGTTGTCCTGTTGGAAGGTGAACCTTCGCTCCAGTTTGAGGTCCTGTGCGCTCTGGAGCAGTATTTCATAAAGGATCTCCCTCTACTTTGCGCCATTCATCTTTCCCTCGATCCTGACTAGTGTTCCACTGTCTTAGGTCAGTTAGGATGATTTATTTCAGCTTTTATTTCTTTCATCACATTTCCAGTGGGTCAGAAGTTTACATAAAGTCAATTAGTATTTGGTAGCATTGCCTTGAAATTGTTGAACCTAGCGTCCCACCTCGACAACAGCCAGTGAAATTGTAGGGCGCCAAATTCAAAACAACAGAAATCCCATAATTAAAATTCCTCAAACATACAAGTATTATCCACCATTTTAAAGACAGAGTTCTTGTAAATCCAACCACAGTGTCCGATTTCAAAAAGGCTTTACTGCGAAAGCACACCTTGCGATTATGTTAGGTCAGCACCTAGTCACAGAAAACCATACAGCCATTTTTCCAGCCAAAGAGAGGAGTCACAAAAAGCAGAAATAGCATTAAAATGAATCACTTACCTTTGATGATCTTCATCTGGTGGTACTCCCAGGTCTCCATATTAGACAATAAATGTTTGTTTTGTTCGATGAAGTTCATATTTATATCCAAAAACCTCCTTTTTGTTTGCGTGTTTTGTCCAGTAATCCGAATGCTTAAGGTGCGAGCACTCCAGAAGTCCAGAATATATATTTTTTTAAAGTACAATAAAAGTTAGAAAATACCAAATGATGTTTAAAATCAATCCTCCGGCTGTTTGTCATAAATAATCAATACTATTTCAACAGGACAAAAGCTTTGTCAATAGGAAAGGAGAAACAAGAAAGGCGCATTCCCGATCAGGTGCATGGCTGAATGGAAATTTCCACTGGCCACTGATTGAAAGTGCTGTAACTCCCTAATCTTTCAGAGTAAAAGCCTGAAACAATGCCTAAAGACTGTCCACATGTAGAGGAAGCCACAGAGCTCGTGAACTGGTTCCTAAGTCTTTGTATGGTTGATAAGCTTTCAATGGAAAAACAGCCTTTCAAAATAATAGTACTTCCTGGTTGGATTTTCCTCAGGTTTTCGCCTGCCATATCAGTTCTGTTATACTCACATACATTATTTTAACAGTTCTTGAAACGTTAAAGTGTTTTCTATCCATATGCATATCATATCTTCTGGGCCTGAGTAGCAAGCAGTTTAATTTGGGCACGCTTTTCATCCAAAACCCTAAATGCTGCCCCCTACACCAGTGAAGTTAACTTGGGTCAAATGTTTTGGGTAGCCTTTCACAAGCTTCCCACAATAATTTGGGTGAATTTGGCCCATTCCTCCTGACAGAGCAGGTGTAACTGAGTCAGGTTTGTAGGCCTCCTTGCTCGCACATGTTTTTTTCAGTTCTGCCCACATATTTTCTATAGGATTGATGTCAAGGTTTTGTGATGGCCACTCCAATAGCCTGACTTTGTTGTCCTTAAGCCATTTTTCCATAACTATGTAAGTATGCTTGGGGTCATTGTCCATTTGGAATACCCATTTCTGACCAAGCTTTAACTTCCTGACTGATGTCTTGAGATATTGCTATATTTCCACGTAAGTTTCCTTCCGCATGATGCCATCTATTTTGTGAAGTGCACTACACCCTCCTGCAGCAAAGCACCCCACAACATGATGCTGCCACCCCCGTGCAAACCATAGTCTTGCTTTTTTATGGCGGTTATGGCGGCTTCTTCCTTGCTGAGTGGCCTTTCAGGTTATGTCGATATAGGACTCGTTTTACTGTGGATATGGATACTTTTGTTCCTGTTTCCTCCAGCATCTTCACAGGGTCCTTTGCTGTTGTTCTGGGATTTATTTGCACTTTTCGCACCAAAGTATGTTCATCTCTAGGAGAGAGAACGCGTCTCCTTCCTGAGCGGTATGACAGCTATGTGGCCCCATGGTGTTTATAGTTGCGTACTATTGTTTGTACAGATGAACGTGGTGCCTTCAGGTGTTTGGAAATTGCTCCCAGGGATGAACCAGATGTGTGGAGGTCTTTTTTTCTGAGGTCTTGGCTGATTTCTTTTGATTTTCCCATGATGTCGTGCAAAGAGGCACTTGAAGGTAGGCCTTGAAATACATCCACAGGTACACCTCCAATTGACTCAAATGATGTCAATTAGCCTATCAGAAGCTTCTAAAGCCATGACATACTTTTCTGGAATTTTCCAAGCTGTTTAAAGGCACAGTCCAATTTAGTGTATGTAATCTTCTGACCCACTAGACTTGTGATTTAGTGAAATAATCTGTTTGTAAACAATTGTTAGAAACAATTAATGTGTCATGCACAAAGTAGATGTCCTAACCGACTTGCCAAAACTATAGTTTGTTAACAAGAAATTTGTGGAGTGGTTGAAAAATGAGTTTTTGTCTCCAACCTAAGTGTATTTAAACTTCCGATTTCAATTGTATGTACTGATATATATGTACATATATATATATATGTATATATTTAAAAAATATATATAAATTAGCAAAACATTCTAAAAACCTGTTTTTGCTTTGTCATTATTGGGTATTGTGTTTAGATTGATGAGAAAAAAAAAACGAAATTTAAAGTATAACGCTGTAACTTAACAATACTTGGAAAAAGTCAAGGGTTCTGAATACTTTCCGAATGCACTGTATATATAAAGTGTGATTTTGGGAGTGAAAACTAGGAAACCTGGAAAAATCACAAAGGGAAAATGATTTTCAAATGATTTTATAGGACCTTATAGGAGTGACTGTTCAAAATTGACATCAATAACGTCCTTTTTTGAGATTGAATTTTACTTTTTCCCTCTAAACAATCAATGTAAAATTGATATTGTCAAGTTTAAATGTGATTATTTTTGCATGGAGGATAGGTCATTATAGGCTGGATATAGGCTACTTGTTCAAAGCATCATTCGCATTCCCCCGGCCAGTATTATTTTCATTCAGGCCAGTAGCTTTCAGTTGGCACTGGCCCGGTGTGTACCTGAATGTCAAACAAATGTACCTGAATGTCGAGCCCTGCAAGGGCATTCTGATTTAAAAGATGACTCATCATTATTATCCTGGTTTTGTATGGAATGCAGGCATATTATGGGACACAGCTCAGGTCATTATCAGTGCGCAGTGGCGAAAAATGTATGCTACCAAATCATGTGCTAGTGCACTCCTGAGAGCGAGCAAATAGTGGTTTTCCAGCCCCATGGCGTGTCGTACAGCCTCAAACACTTCCTGCTGGGTTTCTATTCCGCTACTGTCACTGTTGACATTGTAGCAAGTTTAGATGAATTGTCATCACCTAGCAAGCATGATCTGGACACCTCAGGCTTCTATCTGTCAGAATTGAATACTGTGGGGAATGATGGTCTAACGCCAGTGCCAGTGCAACACCATTTCTGTTTCTGTCATTGTGAAAATGGATGGTCAAGTTGTCTCCAGTTTCTGTCAGTCTGTCACGTATTTCGGTTATAGAATTTGTGTCTCCCTCTGGGGCTGTCAGACTATAGATGGAGGAAGTGACAGACAGGTTATTTGACCTCTGATTGGTAACACGATCTGATGGAGGGAACGGTATGCTCTGTTTTGGGAAACGACAGGTCCAGCTCTTGTCCTGTCTGACCCTTGCCATACGATCCAATAAACGTACCCGTTTATTGGAACATGATAGACTTACAGCTCAATGATAGGACAGGACTTTTGGGGAATCTATGAACAAATTGAATGTGACGAATGTCACTTGCGTTGTCACTTTGAACCTAGACCATAGTGTGTCTGTGCACACTCGGACCAGTTACGCTGTCAGTCTGACTCAAATTAACACTGCTTGTTTGTTTGTTGTTGCTGGTCGTCTTGAATATGGCCTTATTGGACTGGATGTGTGAGATATGTGAAAACTGCCGTGCCAAACGTCCGCTGCGTTGGAGACCCTACCAGGCAACCAGGCTGTGTGTGTGCGAGCTGCGAGGGAAGCTGTGAGTCGACATGTCTGCTTTTCGCCCCCCGAGGGACAAAACGGAAATGACAAGGCAATCGCCATTCTGTCAGCGTGGCTGTGGCAGCAGAGGCTGGCAAGGTTATTTATCACCAAGGTTAATGGGATAGCGTCTGGTAGCAAAGGTGGCGAATCGAGACAAACATGTGCCTGTTTTACTTAAGCAACAAAGAAAGACACTTTGATCCGACAATGAAAGTAGTTGCTTCGATCAACAAACATTCTCTTGCACATGAAGACTCAAGACTTCTAAATGCCATTTTGAAGTCTTTCTCTGTCTGATGATTTCTCCTCAGTACTGAACTATATAGGTGTGGTAGACTTTGAAGGCACATTTTCTGATAAATCCCTTGTGCTATAACATTCTCTCCTGCATGTATGAGGAGGACACAACTATATTCACAGTTGGAGTAAATTACTACAAACCAGGATGCCATATACATTTACATTTACATTTAAGTCATTTAGCAGACGCTCTTATCCAGAGCGACTTACAAATTGGTGCATTCACCTTATGACATCCAGTGGAACAACCACTTTACAATAGTGCATCTAAATATTTTAAGGGGGAGGGGGTGAGAAGGATTACTTTATCCTATCCTAGGTATTCCTTAAAGAGGTGGGGTTTCAGGTGTCTCCGGAAGGTGGTGATTGACTCCGCTGTCCTGGCGTCGTGAGGGAGTTTGTTCCACCATTGGGGAGCCAGAGCAGCGAACAGTTTTGACTGAGCTGAGCGGGAACTGTACTTCCTCAGTGGTAGGGAGGCGAGCAGGCCAGAGGTGGATGAACGCAGTGCCCTTATTTGGGTGTAGGGCCTGATCAGAGCCTGGAGGTACTGAGGTGCCGTTCCCCTCACAGCTCCGTAGGCAAGCACCATGGTCTTGTAGCGGATGCGAGCTTCAACTGGAAGCCAGTGGAGAGAGCGGAGGAGCGGGGTGACGTGAGAGAACTTGGGAAGGTTGAACACTAGATGGGCTGCGGCGTTCTGGATGAGTTGTAGGGGTTTAATGGCACAGGCAGGGAGCCCAGCCAACAGCGAGTTGCAGTAATCCAGACGGTAGATGACAAGTGCCTGGATTAGGACCTGCGCCGCTTCCTGTGTGAGGCAGGGTCGTACTCTGCGGATGTTGTAGAGCATGAACCTACAGGAACGGGCCACCGCCTTGATGTTAGTTGAGAACGACAGTTTGTTGTCCAGGATCACGCCAAGGTTCTTAGCGCTCTGGGAGGAGGACACAATGGAGTTGTCAACCGTGATGGCGAGATCATGGAACGGGCAGTCCCTCCCCGGGAGGAAGAGCAGCTCCGTCTTGCCGAAGTTCAGCTTGAGGTGGTGATCCGTCATCCACACTGATATGTCTGCCAGACAATATATTTAACTAGGCAAGTCAGTTAAGAACAAATTCTTATCTACAATGACAGCCTACCCCGGCCAAACCCTCCCCTAACCCGGACAGCGTTGGGCCAATTGTGTGCCTCCCTATGGGAATCCCAATCACGGCCGGTTGTGATACAGCCTGGATTCAAACCAGGGTCTGTAGTGACGCCTCTAGCACTGAGATGCTGCGCCACTCGGGAGCTCCATAAGCCTGCAACCTATTTTAGCTGTAATTCCAGCGAGCCTAGTAAATGGCTGTGTTTTTGTAGTAGAAGCCAGCCAGGTAATTATTAGATTCCGGTCTCTTCTCTCTGTGAGAACACTGACTGGGGTAATGCACTATTTACATGGATATGGCTCAGTGCTTCTGATGCTGTATGGTAATTGTGGAGGTCATGGAGAAATGTGCAATACAATGTCCTGCTGCAGAGCATAGCCCTACTATATAGGGCCCTATAAAATCAGCAGATGGAATCCAGACATTTAAAACGGAATTCAACAATATCCACAAATGTTATGGAAATCGACTAAATGTATTGAACTTCTTAAAAAATACATACATTTGCCCAAGATTATCATAAGACATGAACAAAATGAATCAGTGATTCATATTTTCCTTCAAGGTCCTGATGAGGCAACGGCACAGGAATGCCCCCGTTTGTGCCCGTTTGTCTACCACTTTGTGTTGGCATAAGCATCAGCGATGCTTCTAATGTAAGGACAGCCATCTTCTGGTAGATGGAAAGCCTTTCCCAAAAACTTTCTCAATTAAATTTTAACTACAAAGTAGAGTATACCAGGCAGAATGATATCATGATTATTTGCAAATATCCAGTGGCCAGATTTGATCGTGCCCTAACTATAGCTGTGTGATCATGCTCATATAGCCTGCTGCTTTATGCTTAAACCACAGCTTAATAATAATGAGGTATATTTTTCACAAAGGCAAAGCTAAAGATGTAGCACAGCAGTCTTTTCTGAGTAAAATATGATCATTACTCTCTGCCTTATATTTTTCTCTGTGTGCGTGTGTGTCTGTCCGTGTCCGTGCGTGTGTATTGTATGCGTGCGTGCCTATTTACACAGTATATACAGCACCAGTCAAAAGTTTGGACAAAGGTTTTTCTTAATTTTTTACTATTTTCCTGCATTGTAGAATAACAGTGAAGACATCAAAACTATGAAATAACACATATGAAATCATGTAGTAATCAAAAAAGTGTTAAACAAATGAAAATATATTTTATATTTGAGATTCTTCAAAGTAGCCACCCTTTCCCTTGATGACAGCTTTGCACACTCTTGACATTATCTCAACCAGCTTCACTTGGAATGCAATCCCCACATATGCTGAGCACTTGTTGACTGCTTTTCCTTCACTCTGCGGTCCAACTCATCCCAAACCATCTCAATTGGGTTGAGGTCGGTTTAATTGGGGAGGCCAGGTCATCTGATGCAGCACTCCATCACTCTCCTTCTTGGTCAAATAGCACTTACACAGCCTGGAGGTGTGTGTTGCGTCATTGTCCTGTTAAAAACAAATTATAGTCCCACTAAGCACAAACCAGATGGGATGGCTTATTGCTGTAGAATGCTGTGGTAGCCATGCTGGTTAAGTGTGCCTTGAATTCTAAATAAATCACAGACAATGTTACAAGTAAAGCACTTTTCTTTTTTTCCCCTTTTTCTTTTTTTACTTCCGGCGACGACAGAAATGGCCGCCTTG
The DNA here is from genome assembly GCF_021184085.1 of Oncorhynchus gorbuscha. NCBI lineage: Eukaryota > Metazoa > Chordata > Actinopteri > Salmoniformes > Salmonidae > Oncorhynchus > Oncorhynchus gorbuscha. The sequence continues at coordinate 38,144,793 of NC_060190.1, read as the reverse complement.
CTTTGCGTTCCGAGGAAACTATGCAGTATTTTTTTTATGTGTTATTTCTTACACAGGAAACTATGCAGTATTTTTTTTATGTGTTATTTCTTACACAGTTACCCCAGGAAATCTTAGGTTTTATTACATACAGTCGGGAGGGAATTTTGGGTATATGAGCAACGTCAACTCACCAACATTACGACCAGGAATAAGACTTTCCCAAAGCGGATCCTCTGTTTGGCCCACCACCCAGGACAATGGATCGGATCCCCTCTATTGATTAACGAGACGTGGTGTGATCATAACAACATACAGGAACTCAAGTCCTTTTGTTCACCTGACTTAGAATTCCTCACAATCAAATGCCGACCGCATTATCTACCAAAATAATTATCTTTAATAATAATCACAGTCGTGAATATTCCCCCCCAAGCAGACTCATCGACGGCCCTGAAAGACCTTAATTCGACTTTATGTAAACTGGAAACCACATATCCTGAGGCAGCATTTATTGTAGCTAGGGATTGAACAAGGCTAATCTGAAAACAAGGCTCCCTAAATTCTATCAGCATATCGATTGCGCAACCTGGGCTGGCAAAACCCGAGATCATTGTTATTCTAACTTCCTCGACGCATATAAGGCCCTACCCCACCCTCCTTTTGGAAAAGCTGACCCTGACTCCATTTTGTTGCTCCCAGGCTATAGACAGAAACTAAAAAAGGAAGCACCCGCGCTCAGGTCTCTTCAACGCTGGTCCGACCAATTGGAATCCACGCTTCAACATTGCTTCTATCACGTGGACTCGGATATGTTCCGCATACCGTCGAGCAACAACATTGATGAATACGCTGATTCGGTGAGCGAGTTTATTAGCAAGTGCATCCGTGATGTTGTACCCACAGTGTTAATGGCAAAATTGCGCACACTTCCAACAACTAAACAAGTTCAAGTCGAGCAGTCATTTGAAGAGTAAGAACATTTTCAGCAAGACAACTCACAGGCAAAATCCAATAACGCAAAGATAATGGAACTCATTGCTCATGACAATCAACCATGCTCTATCGTGGATGATGTTGGCTTTCGCCGACTGGTCGAGCCCCGGTACACACTATTTTTCAGATGTTGCCCTACCGGAGTTACACAGTATTGTTGAAACTCACATCCATGAGCTTTACTACTGACATTTGGATCAGCGATGTCAGACCCATGAGCATTATGAGTCTGACAGCTCAGTGGGCCGATGAGGATTTCGTACCGAGGAAAGCCGTATTGCATGCTCAAGAATGTGCTGGTTCTCATTCTCTGCTGCCATTTCTATGGCATTTGAGCATCATCATTGAACATCACTCCAAGCTCCATTCAAACTACTGACTTGAGAAATAAGCTCCACTGCGTCTGAAGCAGACATGATACACTCTGTCATGGCATTGAAACGCCTGCTAAGCAAAACTGCCGACAGACCGTGGGGTTAAAACTTACAAAAGTACTTGAGGGTGTGAACAAGCGATTCGGTGGCATTCTATCTGAGCCTCTTTACTGTGTCGCCACCATGCTCGATGTTAGGTACAAGGACCGCTACTTCGATGTAGACAAGAAACAGGGTGAAATGTTACATAGACAGCTGGACAAGATGGAAACGGACACAGTGATAGTGCCCACCTGAGGTTGAGAGGCCACAAACAGACAGAGCTGAAACTTCACTGCTTGACATGCATGATGAAGTCCGGTATTAGAATGAAACAAATGAACAACGAAACAGCACAGCAATGAAGTGAAATAAATAGGTTTTGATTATGTTTTGGGGACTGGTAATGGGGACATACATAAATGCCAACAAAATAGTGTTTTGGTCAGTGTGGTGTGGTGTGTATATAATCTTTATTTAACTAGGCAAGTCAGTTAAGGACAAATTCTTAATTACAACGACGGCATACCCCGGCCAAACCCAGACGACGCTGGGCCAATTGTGCACTGCCCTATGGGACTCCCAATCACGGCCGGATGTGATGCAGCTTGGATTCAAACCAGGGACTGTAGTGATGCCTCTTGCATTAACTATTTAACTGTGCTTGAAAGGCCGCTAAAATGTTTAATATTGGTTATTGGTATCGTTATGGGCCAAAAATGTCAAGTTGGTACATCCCTATGTGTCTGTTACTTGAACTCGGTGAAGCATTTATTTGGGCTGCAATCTGAGGTGCAGTTAACTCTAATGCACTTATCCTCTACAGCAGAGGTAACTCTGGGTCTTCCTTTCCTGTGGGTGTCCTCATGAGAGCCAGTTTCATAATAGCACTTGATGTTTTTTGCGACTGCACTTCGAGTTGTTGAAATGTTCCGTATTGACTCATCTTAAAGTAATGATGGACTGTCGTTTCTCTTTGCTTATTTGAGCTGTTCCTGCCATAAAATGGACTTGGTATTTTGCCAAATAGGGCTATCTTTTGTATACCACCCCTACCTTGTCACAACACAACTAATTGGCTCAAACGCATTAAGAAGGAAATAAATTCCACAAATTAACTTTTAACAAGGCACACCTGTTAATTGAAATGCATTCCAAGTGACTACCTCATGAAGCTGTTTAAAAAAATATATATATTTTACCTTTATTTAACTATTCTTATTTTCAATGACAGCCTAGGAACAGTGGGTTAACTGCCTGTTCAGGGGCAGAACGACAGATTTGTACCTTGTCAGCTTGGGGGTTTGAACTTGCAACCTTGCGGTTACTAGTCCAACTCTCTAACCACTAGGCTACCCTGCCGCCTGGTTGAGAGAATGTCAAGAGTGTGCAAAGGGTGGCTTCTTCAAAGAATCTCAAATATATCACATATTTTGATTCGTTTTAACACTTTTTGGATTACTACATGATTCCATATGTGTTATTTCATAATTTTTACGTCTTTACTATTATTATATAATGTAATAAATTGCAGAAATAAAGAAAAACCCTTGAATAAGAAGGTTTGTTTAAACTTTTGACTGGTACTGAATGTGTGTCTGTGCAAGTGTGCATGCCTGTGTGTGCATGTGTGTGTACACCCATGCATCAGTGTGTAATTGGCCATGCTTTGACGGTAGATATCATGACACCCAGTGAGGACCTGTACCACAGCCCAGTGGCTCTCCTCATCCAATCGCCAGCTCAAGCTGAATTATCCACACCATTTACCTCATAGTCTGGTTCACCGCTACTGTGTCTCTGCGCCCCAAGTGGCACACTACTCTCTATATAGGTCACTAAATAGGGAATAGGGTGCCATTTGGGATGCCGATTGTGTCAAACGGGTAGGTGATGGGACCAGCTGCAATAGGGCCCATCATCGTTGGCTACAGTTATGAGACAGGCTCACTGCATGGTACAGTGCATTCTACATTAAATATGCTGTGTGACTGTCCCTGTCTCCCATTTAGTGTTTAGTGTGGTGCATTGCCACTGTGTCAGGCAGGGACAGAGGAGAGGTATCAGTTGCCCAGGGTGGTGATGCAGAGGTGGGGGGCAGTAGCAGCAAGGGTTGGGGGATAGTAGCAGGGTGTTGTGTCATCATGGTCTATGGGGATGCTGCACTATCTCCTTTCTACATGAAATGTGAGAGTACATGGTCCCTTATTCCACATAACTTTTTGCTCATATTACTTTCTACCTTCCTAAAATACCTCATATTCTGTGACAACTGATGCATCCTCTCCTTCAGTGTCGAATCGAAGCATGTAACTGTGTTGACAGTCGTTGATCGAAAGTAGGTAGTCAAACTGCGCACTGTGCGCTTCTTCTCATGTGAGGATAAAAGAATGACGGTATGTGGCAGTTCTAGCTTGTATGGCTCCCTGGGCGACCCCCCCCCCCCCAAAAGCACCATTCAACATTTGGAACATCACAAATAAATAAACATTTAAAAACTATATACATATACACATATATTTACACAAAAATAAGACTCAAAAAGAGGTAAAGTCAAACAGATCAAATTGTAGTATATGAATACAAATAAAAAAGAGAATCAAATTATTACACTATTACCCTATTGCTAACAAAAAAACACATAAATAAAACTAAATTGCACAAATCCAAATACACAAATGGAATAACACACTTATAAAGAAGAGAACCTGATTATTACACTATTGCACTTCAAACAAGAAAACACAAACTAAACTGCCATCTAAACCCTGACCTTTCTTGCCTTCCTTGATGCAAAGTCATCAATTACATCATAAGAAATCTGCCCAGCAATTGCATGGTTAATACTGATGATAACAAGGCCACTAAGGCATTCCTGTGACATGGTGGACCTCAGGTAGGATTTGTTGAGCTTCAGCTTTGAAAAGCTCCTCTCAGTTACTGTCACTGGAAGAGTAAGACAGATTCTGAGAGCGGTCCACAAATGTGGATACATTTTGACTGGTTTTATATTATACTTAACGATTTCGCACAAACCAGAAAAAAATGCAACAATATGTCTGTGAAACTATGTAATCACAGTATTATGAATGAATTGTGGTTTATTTGGTAGCATTTTGTAGTGTGACTGAATTTACTAATTGCATTAGTACTATACAAAGTTAGAGGTGTGCTATTTGATAGATTCCCCCGCTCCCCATCTCGTACATCTGAGTGGGAGAACTTCCCAGGCAGTAGCCTGCCTAGCTCACAAACTAGAATCAGGGAACCCAGTCCGACAAGGTTAATTGTCCCACAGTCCCACATTGTTATATAATATCATTGACGTGACATGCAATTGAGCGATAGAAAACTGATCGTGCAAATGTCACCATTGCTCCAATTTTTTGCGCGGGCTCCCGGTAAGATGCTGCCCATGTCGTCTATACCTAAATCCACTACGACGGACGGACTGACAGACGGACGGACAGACAGATCCAGCTCAGAGAGGCCTAGCTAATGAGCTCCATCAGTAGCAGATTTTATTTTAGAATGGAAAATTATTGTGTTTCATGCAACCAATGATCGTGCATCGGATCGCATTGAACCACATCGATTCGTTACTCTAATCAAACCGATTTGCATCAAATCCTTTTAAACTAAAATGTGTTATGCCTGTATCATATCGGAACCCATGTATATAGATGCGTATTGGGATCGTCTTGAAAGATGCAGATCCCTACCAATTACTGTATCAGTCAAGTTAATTAGCATGGGCTGTCAAGACTGTTTAAATCATTTACACTTTTCTGTTTTTCTGAGGACAACCACCCACACGGTGTCAATGACAGCTGTGGCAAGGGGTGGTGGCGGCCAAGGAAAGAATGTTGTCATGTGTTGCTTGGTGATGGAAGGACCAATAAAACCCCAACATAATGGAGTAATATAACATAAGCCAATCATTAAGTTAAGTCTTCCTATCCGTCAATTGGCCAAGGGTTACAAGCTTGTGGCAAGGTACAGCAATACATTTTGAGTATGTAGGACACTGACTGTGTTGGCTGTACCGTTGCAGAGAAAAGTGCTTATCTAAGCTGGCCAAGCTACTGTAAAGTGACGTTACTGAGGCATTCAGAAGAGAAGTAAGGCCTCTGGCTTTTGCTGACTGTGCGAGAAGTTGTTGAAAAAGCCTATTGTTTTTAATAATTGGACGATCTGTATGATATGTGGTCTGAGACCCCATGAGGAGTACACAGTACCATTCGTCCTCCTCTAGCATAAAGAAGAGAAAAAAGGCAGATGAGCATTTTCTGTCTATCACACCTACTTCTTGACATGGTAGGCTGGTGAAAAGACCTTAATTTGTTATGTAGACTGCAGAGAAGGAATCATTGACAAATCCGTGCTATTTAACAGTGATGGGGGGAGGGGGAAATCGATAGGTACATATTGCAATATTATTTTGAGGAGATATTGTATCATATGGTTTTGTCAATATTGCAATATTATTTTTTCGCTAGTTGGTTTTACCTGCACCATACAATAGGGAGCCAATTTCTTTTCAGCACTTCTATTTCCATGACTGATCAAAACTAATTTTATCATGGCTCTCTTGTCCCTCTGCAGCAGACATACAGTTGAAGTCAGAAGTATACATGCACTTAGTTTTGAGTCATTAAAACTAGTTTTTCAACCACTCCACACATTTCTTGTTAACAAACTAAAGTTTTGGCAAGTTGGTTAGGACATCTACTTGGTGGATGACACAAGTAATATTTCAAACAATTATTTACAGACAGATGATTTCACTTATCATTCACTGTATCACAATTCAGTGGGTCAGAAGTTTACATACACTAAGTTCACTGTGCCTTTAAACAGATTGGAAAATTCCAGAAAATAATGTCATGGCTTTGGAAGCTTCTGATAGGCTAATTGACATAATTTGAATCAATTGGAGGTGTACCTGTGGATGTATTTCAAGGCCTACCTTCAAACTAAGTGCCTCTTTGCTTGACATCATGGGAAAATCAAAAGAAATCCAGGTGGGACTGGTGCACTTCACAAAATAGATGGCATCATGAGGCAGGAAAAAATGTGGATATATTGAAGCAACATCTCAAGACACCAGTCAGGAAGTTAAAGCTTGGTCGCATATAGGTCTTCCAAATGGACAATGACCCCAAGCATACTTCCAAAGTTGTGAAAAATGGCTTAAAGACAATAAGGTCAAGTTATTGGAGTGGCCAGCAGAAAGCCCTGACCTCAATCCAATAGAACATTTGTGGGCTGAACTGAAAAAGTGTGTGTGGGCAAGGAGGCATACAAACCTTTCTCAGTTACACCAGCTCTGTAAGGAAGCTTGTCGAAGGCTACCCAAAACATTTGACCCAAGTTAAACAATTTAAAGGCAATGCTACCAAATCCTAATTGAGGGTATGTAAACTTCTGACCCACTGGGAATGTAATGAAAGAAATAAAAGCTGAAATATATTCTTCTCTCTACTATTATTCTGACATTTCACATTCTTAAAATAAAGTGGTGATCCTAACTGACCTAAGACAGGGAATTTGTACTAGGATTAAATGTTAGAGTTTAAATGTATTTGGCTAAGGTGTATGTAAACTTCCGACTTCAACTGTAGGTGAGCAATATGTTTGGAACTTCGAGTCGCAATTAAATGACAGTATCAAATTACAACCTTAGTATCGTGATAATATTGTATTGAGAGGTCACTGACAATTTCCAGCCCTAATATTTAACCGTTTGGCAGTTAACTGAAGGTCTTCATTGTTAATTAAATCAAGTATCTGTGTGAAATAAGATCACTAATATTCACATATGAAAGACTCTTAACAGGACACATTGTAAATAAATGATTGGCATCATGAGAGCGCAGAGAAATTGGTTTAGTTTTTGGGAATGGTCTAGCTGCATTTGTATACCAATACCTATTGTGCTGAATACAGAGAGAGTAAAGGGAGAGTGACAATTCTTTGGTTTCCTTTGGTTCTCTATTGCCCTCCAAATGGTTGGATCTGCCAAGTCATGTGATCCTGTCACACTGAGTTACCCAATCAATCTCACAAGACTGTTGAGGAATCCTCTATGGAAGAACTCAAACTGTCATCATAAGTCTCTGAATGTATTCTATTCATTATTATCTCTAGCCCTCCGATGAAGGCAGGCTGAGGCTCAAGTAGGCCAATCATGCAATCAGACTCAAGAGACACCACAAGACCGTAATCACAGTTTCAGTAGAAATGCTATTGCTGATGTAAGCATCCCCTGTGAGGAAATTATGCCACAACCCCAATGTTTGACAATGTAGGGAACAAGCAACACACTCTCTATTCGTGTTGAAAGATTAAAATCAAGGAGTTCCTGGCTCTGTTAACATGTATCAAAAATTTCACACTGTTGAGGAACTGTGACATGACCAATAAGAAGAGGCAGGTCTGCTATCTGGGCAAAAACTTGAGAAAATGTTTTCGTCATTTAATTTCCTGTCTGACTGCCTCTGACAGCCTTCTCCCCAAACTCTGTCACCCTTTCAACCTTTTCTCTTTCCCTTGAACAATTTAGAAAGTTTCACACAAAAGCCAATCCCGAGTTCCTCATTTTCTCTCTCATTGACATTTGACTCGACACTTCTCTGCCATTCCAGAACCACCTCACAGTTCTTCAGCGTTGACGTAAATCTTAATCCAAGGCCCGAGTCAGATCGAAGTCCTTGGCGCCTCAAAATGACGTTAATTAGTATGAAACAGCTCTGTTGTTAAAACGTCTCTATCCTGTTTCGCTGTCTATCAGGAAGATGCAGAGGTTGAAACTGCTCCAAGATGGAGATGACATTTCAATATGTAACGTAACATATCTCCGTGGCTCCTGCTAAGTGACTAGTTGCCATGGGAAAGACAGAATAACCTGATTTGAAGCCGAGAAGACCAAGCACTGTGATTAATGACACAGGTTCAACTATAGAGTGAGAGAGATTTTATGACAAAAACTCAATCCATATGATACTTTAGGTGTGAACTTAGCATCAGCACTTGTAGAATTCCATGAAGTGCAGTATGCTGGTGGACTCCTGTGGTGCTGATGTCACTGGACTGTCTTTGTAGAGAAGAGCCATGTCGCTGCTAAAGCCCCCGCCCTTTTCCCTCACGCCTTCCGTCATCCATATCCTGTGAGACAACAAGCCAACCTGCAATAAACTAATTCAAGCCATGTCAACCGGTCGGCTCAAAGGGCCACATAGTGCAGTATAATTTGTTTTTCTTCTTCTTAAAGGAACTCAGTCCGGTTTTAAACTTCGTCTTGAAAGTTGTAATAGTAGAATGCAGAAGGTTCAACTTTGAAATTGGGCAGTGCATCATCAGTTCCTCTTGTCATGTTAGTCATTGCATACCAACTTGTCTGAAATGTCCAGATCAACTAGCCCATGTCCACTACTGTTTTTATATGAAGGTTTAGCCCATAGACATTGTTGTACATTTTGTGTCACTCAAATATCACATGAATACACATTAGACATGGCAAAATGTGTAGAATTGCAATAGAATTGGCTTATATAACTGCAACATTTTCGTTGCACCCCATGACAAAATGTGTAGAATTGCAGGTAATAAGCTTTATCCTGCAAAATTCTCTCCACCATCAAGAGGGGTGTGAACATTTTGTGTCATGAACAGTGCTTGTGCCCATAGAAATAGACGTGGCACGTGTGCTCATGCAGGGGGAGGGGCATCAGGATGTTCCCCAATGCTGGAATGGGAACCCCTTATACAGTGAATGATGGACTGTAGGCTAGTTTAGGGTAGCACTGCTACTATGAGACATAATCTTCACATTTGGCTTCCTCATTGCGTTCTGATAGAAGCCCCATAGTGGCAGTACTACCCTGAACTAGTCTACAGTCCATCTTTCACTATATGATCTTTTGAGGCCGATGCTTCAGTTGGCTTGACTGGGTTTATTGCAGCTTGGTTAGAAGTTGCACACCCAAGCCCTCTTTACTATAGTCTTTCTTCCCAAAGTGTAAATTGTCCTTCCCTCCAATCACTGGCAGGCAGAGGCAGGGCCAGACACCAGGATTATAGTCAGCCTGATGGATGACATTGAGAAGGATTAATCGACTTCTCCGGAACCCTCAGTTATCTGATTCCAGCTCCGTTCCTCCCTTTCGCTGTTCCTTTGAAAGACCCACATTATATCAGCGCTGGTAAATGGAATGTAATCTATTTCTGAAAGGGAAATTAACACAAGATTAGACCCTGTTGCTAGTTGTGCTTGGACAAAATGGGCACGTGCGAAATTTGTATTTGAGTGGTTACAGTGTTGGGTTTATTATACGTATATATGTTTTTTGTATTGGCACTAACCAGCAGTTAATGTTTATCTCCTGCTGGATGAACGGGATGTTGGGTAAACATGGTACCGTATCAGAAGGGAATAGAGAAAGTCCCTACATGATACTGGAATAGAGACAGAGTTCTAACATGGAACTGGAATAGGTCGTTGTCAGCTATCAATAAAACGTCACAACAAGGTGCAGAGCGTTCGACTTGCCTGCTGGGGGGCAAGAAGACCCGCAACTGTGCTAAATCCCTAGACAACTGTGTGCTGTTTTCAAGGGATTGCTAAATAAATGTTCAGAACTACACATTTCCGATTTATTCCACGCAAAGCAATTGTGCCCATTTAGCTCCATCATCAGAGTTATGGGCCTACAGCTTTTCATGATCAGTAAACGTCAACTGATCATGTAATTTCAGATACGTGAGGCTAGCTAGCTAGATCTTACTCATGTTGGCTACAGAGAACGTGATTACAAAGTCGTCCGGAACAGCTGATGCTCTCATGCATGCCTCAGTGTTGCTTGCCTCGAAGCGAGCATAGAAGTGATTTAGCTCGTGTCAATGGGCATCTCACAGCTGTGCTTCCCTTTGTAGTCTGTAATAGTTTGCAGGCCCTGCCACATCCGATGAGCGTTGGAGACGGTGTAGTACGATTCAATCTTTGTCCTGTATTGGTGCTTTGCCTGTTTGATGGTTCATCTGAGGGCATAGCGAGATTTGTTATACGCGTCCAGGTTAGAGTCCCACTCTTTGAAGGTGGCAGCTCTGCCCTTCAGTTCATTGCAGATGTTGCCTGTAATCCATGGTTTCTGGTTGGGGTATGTATGTACAGTCACTGTGGGGACGACGTCATCAATGCATTTATTTATGAAGCCAGTGACTAATGTGGTGTACTCCTCAATGCCATCAGAGGAATCCCGGAACATTTTCCAGTCTGTGCTAGCAAAACAGTCCTGTAGCTTAGCATCTGCGTTATCTGACCACTTCTTTATGGACCGAGTCACTGGTGCTTCCTGCTTTAGTTTTTGCTTTTAAGCAGGAATCAGGAAGATGGAATTATGGTCAGATTTGCCAAATGGGGGGCGAGGGAGAGCTTTGTATGCGTCTCTGTGTGTGGTGTAAAGGTGGTATTGAGTTTTTTTCCCCTTTGGTTGCACATTTAACATGCTGATAGAAATTAGGTTAGACTGATTTTAGTTTTCTGTATTAAAGTCCCCGGCCACTAGGAGTGTCGCCTCTGAGTGGGAATTTTTTGCTTATTTTCTTATACAGCTGACTGAGTGCGGTCTTAGTTCCAACATCTGTCTGTGGTGGTAAAGAAACAGCCATGAAAAATATAGATGAAAACTCTCTTGGCGAATAGTGTGATCTACAGCTTATCATGAGATACTCTACTTCAGGCGAACCAAATCTAGAGACTTCCTTCCGCCCCCCCTCGTCTGACCCGGAGTGTGCTGTTCTATCTTGCCGGTGCAGCATATATCCCACCAGCTTAATGTTATCCATGTCGTCATTCAGACACGATTTGGTGAAACATAAGATATTACAGTTTTTGATGTCCTGTGTATAGAATATTTGTGCTCGTACCTCGTCTAATTTATTGTCCAATAATTGTACGTTGACAAGTAATGTTGATGGTAAAGGCAGGTTTAACACTCGCTGTCGGCAGATCCTTACAAGGCACCCCGTGTCACGTCCGTTATAAGGAGAAAACCAAGGTGCAGCATGATATGCATACATTCTTCTTTTAATGAAGAAAGAACACTGAACAAACTAACAAAATAACAAACAAAAATGTGAAGCTATACAAAACGAGTGCTGACAGGCAACTACACATAGACAACAACCCACAAAAAAACCCTAGACAATCAAAACTAACAAACCCACCCGAGTCACACTCTGACCTATGCAAAATAATAAAGAAAACAAAAATAACTAAGGTCGGGGAGTGACACCCCGCCTTGTGTCCTCTGCATGCATCTCTTTCTCCTGCCAGTGACTTGTCGGGTGTCTGAAGTACATCCTATATAATACATCCTATATAATAAAACTATATAATACATTTTAGAGTAACAAAATGTTTAAAAAGTCAAGGGTTCTGAATACATTCCTAATGCACTGTGGATCTCAGCCTCTCTCTTTCCCTCTGATACTGCCCACGCTCTAGCAATACCTGCTCCGCGGTCTCTGTTTCCTGGCAATAATCACACTTTCCTGTTGGATGCTTTCCTATCACATTTACAATCTTATTCAACTGGCTGTGTCCCACCCTTAATCTTGTAAAAATTGCCTCCAGTTTGCTGTCCCTTCCTGCCGTACCCCCCTTGCCGACTTTCCTCTGTACTTGAAATAAATGCCTGCCCTTAGCATCTCTATTCCACTGCTCCTGCCGTCTCTGCATCATCATTGTCCATGTCAGGCTTTTTGCCTCTGCCTTGCTCATTTAAACTACAACATCAACATCTCCACTATTAATTGCTTGATTAGCCAGTACATAAACTGCCTCATTCCCCTCCACCCCCACATGGGCTGAGACCAAAGTAAATCTTATCTGTATACCCATCTGTCTAGTACATCATAAAGCAGGTCTTGTCTGCTACGTTAGGTAAAGGACTGCAGACTCATCAACACTGCACATGAATCAGAGCAAATAACTAGTCTTGACTTCCTCCACCCACTGCAAGTCAAGAGTGTGGCCATCAGTTCCGCCGCATATGCAGCCAGATGATCTGTAATATGTTTCCTGACTTCCACCCCACATTCCTGCACTACAAACGCTGGCCAAGTACGTCCTGTCCTTGGATCCTTTGAACCATCTTTGGAAACGGCCTCAAAATCCTAACACACAGTATCCAGACGTCTCTTAAACAAATCAGATGGATCAACACCTTCCCTGTCTTTCTGTAGTCTCTCCAGCACTTCTAAATCAACTACTGGAGGTGGGAGTAGCCATGGTGGATTTACAGGAATAGCTACCGACTAAACTCCCTTCCATACATTCCCATCTCCTTCTCCTGGGTATTACCCACCCACCCAAAGCTCGTGTTCCGTCCTGGCAAGTTTTTCCAGCGTAAAATAATTTCCGCAGGATGAGACACCCCATGTCCCTGTAAGTGCACCCAATAATTCATTGCCTGCTGCTTCTCCTAATCTGCAATGTCATCCCCCATCTCTACCTGTAGTGCAGCAACAGGGAATGTCGGAAACGCCCCACTACATATTTCTGAGACCTTGCACCTGTATGACATCTAGCCGTTCCAATGAGGTCCAGGCTGGCGAACCAAGAGCTATACTTCTATAGTCTATTGCAGATCGGATGAATGCAACATTACATTGTCCTGTATGAGGAACACCCAGCCCCCCACTCCTTCCCCGTTAGACAGCGCAGCACCTTCTTGCACTTTCCCACCACTTTCAATGTGTTCTGCCCAGGTCAGTCTAGTGTCAAAGCATACCCCAAGGATCCTGAAGCCCCCCACCCTCTCTAGGTTTCTCCCATATACCGTGCTGTCGGAAAGTATTCAGACCCTTTTACTCTTTCACATTTCGTTAGGTTACAGACTTATTCTAAAATTGATGCAATTTGATTTTTTCCTCCTCAATCTACACACACTACCCCATAATGACAAAGCAAAAACAGTTTTTACATTTGTTTTGCTAATTCACAAAAAAATAAAAAACATTTACATAAGTATTCAGACCCTTTACTCAGTACTTTGTTGAGGAACCTTTGGCAGTGATTACAGCCTCGAGTCTTCTTGGGTATGAATCTACAAGCATTCTTCTCTGCAACTCCTCTCATGCTCTGTCGGGTTGGATGGGGAGCGTTGCTGCACATCTATTTTCAGATCTCTCCAGAGATGTTCAATCTGGTTCAAGTACGAACTCTGTCTGAGCCACTCAAGGACATTCAGTGACAAGTCCCGAAGCCCCTCCTGCATTGTTTTAGCTGTGTGCTTAGGGTCGTTGTTCTGTTAGAAGGTGAACATTCGCCCCCAGTCGGAGGTCCTGAGCACTCTAGAGCAGGTTTTCATTGCCTTGATCCTGACTAGTCTCCCTGTCCCTGCCGCTGAAAAACATCCCCACAGCATGATGCTGCCACCACAATGCTTCACCATAGGGATGGTGCCATGTGTGCTCCAGACGTGACGGTTGGCATTCAGGCCAAAGAGTTTAATCTTGGTTCTCTTCTCATGGTCTGAGAGTCTTTAGGTGCCTTTTGGCAAACTCATAGCGGGCTGTCATTTGCTTTTTTACACAATCCTGTCTCGGAGCTCTACGGACAATTCCTTTCACCTCGTTGCTTGGTGTTTGCTCTGACATGCACTGTCAACTGTGGGACTTTATATAAACAGGTGTGTGCCTTTCCAAACCATGTCCAATCAATTGAATTGACCACAGGTGGACTCCAATCAAGTTGTAGAAACATCTCAAGGATGCTCAATGGAAGCAGGATGCACCTGAACTCAATTTCAAGTCTCATAGCAAAGGGTCTGGATACTTATGTAAATAAGGTATTTCAGTTTCTTGTTTTTAATACATTTTCTAAAATGTTTAAACTTTTTTTCACTTTGTCATTATGGGGTGTTGTGTGTAGATTGCTGAGGAAATTGTTTCATTTGATCATTTTTAGAATAAGGCTGTAACGTAAGAAAATGTGGAAATGTCAAGGGGTCTGAATTATTTCCGAATGCACTGTAACCTGAAGCGTACCTCATCTCCCAACTTCCTCCTGGTAAAGAACACTGTCTGTGTTTTCTCTACAGAGAACCTGAATCCCCACATTAATGCCCATCTCATCAATTGCTTCCTGTACCTTCCTGACAATGTATGGCACATTTATTCCCCTCTTCCAAAAGACCCAATCATCTGCAAATAATGACTTTATCCGGTTGTACCTGAGAGTAAACATCATTGATCATGATTGAGAACAACAGAGAACTAATCACGCTCCCCTGCGGTGTACCGTTATCCAACATGTATCTGCCTGATAGAGACTTCAACCACGCTCACCTGGATAGACCTTCCAAACAGAAATCATTTTCCCAGTTGTATATTCTTCTTCCTCCCCCCATAATATCAAGCTTGATTAACAACCCCTCCTTCCACATCATATCATATACGCCTTCTCCACCTAAAAAAGGCCAGCTACAATCATCTCCTTGTTCAACTGAGCCTTCCTGACCTCTGCTTCTAAGCAGAGCACTGGTTCCATAGTCCCCCTCCCCTTCCTGAACCCACTCTGATGTGGCGATACTAGCCCCTTGCTTTCAGGAAGTAAGTTAGCCTCTCCACAATTATATGTTCTATAATCTTACATACATGTAATGTTAAAGCTATTGGCCGAGAGCTTGTTGGCGTCGTTGGGGCCTTCCCTGGTGTCCTGATTGCTACCACTACTGCCTCCTTCCAGCTTCATGGTAATATCTCCTCCTCCCACACTCTGTTGTTCAATACCTTATCCAGTGCCTCATCACTAAGATGGGCCAACATAATGTAGCACACCTCATCTTTTCCAGGTGAAGTTAACCCAGCCTTACCTATTGTCCTTTTCATGTTTGCCCTGGTAAATGGTGCATTCAACGCATCGTTTACATCCCTCCTATCCAGCACTCCAGGGTGCTCCTCTCTCATTCTCTCTCTCCCCTTCTGCCCCTCTGACAAATTTGCCAAGCTATGCACTTAGACAAACACTTTGGCCATCATCTCTGCCTTCTCCTCATCTGTTACTGCCACATCCTACGCACTCGTCAGCACTGGATAATCCCACTCCCTTTTGACCCCACTCAACCTCTTAATCATCCCCCACACTTCTCCCACAGGTGT
Source organism: Oncorhynchus gorbuscha (assembly GCF_021184085.1). NCBI lineage: Eukaryota > Metazoa > Chordata > Actinopteri > Salmoniformes > Salmonidae > Oncorhynchus > Oncorhynchus gorbuscha. Next base: position 38,129,239 of record NC_060190.1, on the reverse strand, counting down.
CGCCCTTCCAATGGTGTCACAGAACCAACGCCACCAGGTCCTGCGCCTGCTAATTCTGAATCAGATGTTGGAAGTTTTCAGTACTCTAAATGCCCTGTTCCTTTTCAGTTCTCTAAATGCCCTGTTCCTTTTCAGTTCTCTAAATGCCCGGTTCCTTTTTAGTACTCTAAATGCCCTGTTCCTTTTCACTACTCTAAATGCCCTGTTCCTTTTCACTACTCTAAATGCCCGGTTCCTTTTCAGTACTCTAAATACCCTGTTCCTTTTCACTACTCTAAATGCCCTGTTCCTTTTCAGTACTCTAAATGCCCTGTTCCTTTTCAGTACTCTAAATACCCTGTTCCTTTTCACTACTCTAAATGCCCTGTTCCTTTTCAGTACTCTAAATGCCCGGTTCCTTTTCAGTACTCTAAATGCCCGGTTCCTTTTCACTACTCTAAATGCCCGGTTCCTTTTCAGTACTCTAAATGCCCTATCCCTACTCCTCACCACTGCCCCACACTCCTCTTTCCACCATGGGACTGCTTTCCTCCTCCTATGTGAACTCTTAGGTATAGCCTGAGTAGCTGCCCCCACTAAAGCTGTTCTCACCCAGTTATTCATATTATCCACATCCCCTCTCATATATACTCCTCCCATACCTCCCACTCACAGATTTCTGCCATCACACTAGATACCAGATTGAGGTCCAAAGCCAACTCTTTCCATGTGGCTACATCAATCCTGATTTTCCATCACTTGGCCATTTCCATCCATCCATTATTAAAGTCACTACACCACAGTACCTTACTTCTATCCTGGCCCTCCACCCTCTCCAGCACTTCCAGGTCCAATATCTGACAAGGATTATAGTAGCTCACTACCTCTAGCAGCCCTCCTCTCAACCACACCTCCACCATCACATATTCCTATTCAATACCTTTACCTAGTATCCTGTAAGGAAGTCCTTGCTTTATGAAGGTGCTACCCCCACCCCCCTACAACTCTGTCCCTACGAACTCCACAGTCGGTTTGAGCCATGTATCCTGCACACAAATCACAACAGGCTTATGTGGCATATGCACAATGAACTGTTTTAACTCCTGCCCATTAGCCAACAGGCTTTGAGCATTCCATTGTAGTACTACCACCATAACTACAATCCAGTAATACATGACTCCAGCCTCGGCTGATTGAGATAAACTCAAACCTTTTCCCATGCCAATAGTGGCATACTCAGATGTCTCCCAGCCGCTTTCACGAATCCTTCACAGAATCCTTTCTGTTTTAGACTCGACTTTAGCAGTGCTATTGATAGCACATGCTATGAACGTCACCAGCTTTCTCTTATCTATGTATACCATATCGCTGCCCACCTGCCCCCTAATCCCCAGTCTAGATGCTCCTACCCGTCTCTCTCTTGAACCTGTATCTCTATGGACCTGGACCACCCTCACTTGACACCCTTCTCTCCACACTCACTTGACACCCTTCTCTCCACACTCACTTGTTGCACCTCCACTGCCTGCTTCATTGCCTCACACCCACCACATGCCACACTATTAGCACGCCCAGAGCTGCAGCACTTTGGTTGTACACCCTCCCCACATTTCCCGTACTCATGCTCCCCTCCACACCTGGCATACCTCTTTTTCTCTTTACAGGCTTTTTCCACACGCCTGAAACCTCTGGCAGTTATAACATCTTAAAGGCTTCGGTACATAAGCCCTCAACAACAACTCATATGCTATGGTTACTTTATTTGGCAGTACCCTGTCCTTGAAGGGTAACAGAATAGATGGGCTATCTACCCTAACTCCACCCCTTGTTGCTTGCAATCTTTGAACATTCACTGGAACGCCTCCTCCCAATTTGTTGCTTACGTCTTTAGTGCCAACACTCACAGGCACTCCTGTTGCCACCCCTTTCATGCACTGCTTCCCTGCTTGATCATTCCAGCTGCTCGACACCACCTTACGTTTCCCTATTTACTTCACTTTGAGAGCTTTTCCCCTCTGCTCCATGTCCTTACAGTACACCAACAAGCTCCCATCTCTTAACACTTTAGCGTTGACAACTTCCCCAATCAACTCTTTTATCACAGCCTTCAACCTTATCGGACTCATCGCCCCCAACTCCCCCTTCCTCCCATCAAACATCAGAATCACTTTATGCTCACCTCTATGCTCCCCTCAAGACTTATCTTGCCCTTCCTTTGCACTCTCTACCTCCGAACTGCTGCTGGCATTGGAAACTGTTGCTTTCCTCAAACTTCCTTTTCTTCTTCATTTCTGCCTCCGTAGACCTCGCTCCCCTTCAAATCCCTACTCCCTTTCTCTCCCTCTTTCTTTTTCTTTTTCCTACTCCCCCTTTATTTGTACCGCTATGTTCCATACTTGCATCACTTTCTTCCCCACCACTATCAAACTACCATCTCCGACCCGCCGCCACACAGAGTAAGGTTTGGTTATCGACGATTGATACCGGAGCTCCGATCAACCCACGTTACGTCTTTCCCTCTCGTGTCCCTGTTCTCCCCAAAATAACTTTTAAAAAAACAAACAATGATCAGCTCGCCAGTTAAGCGGAAGATTGAAAAGTCCTTTTCCCTTTAGACGTACCTTTTTTTTAAATGTCAAGTTTTTTTGCTGTGAGCCAATGGTGTAACCTACTATAGGTAAGCAGAGGTTGTTTTCCCCATAGGCAGGCAGGCCTGAGACGTTCTATCTATTACCGACTGGGACTATTGGAGGTTTGTCAATCTGGGTTTGTTTTTAAGCTCTTTCCAGGACATGGTGAAAGAACGTACTTTAAGTGATGTATTTTTGTATTTTTTAGGAAAAAAATGCGTCAAAAGTTCTTTCAGCTATTTGAGGAACAGTGAGCAAACATAAATGTGAGGTACAGTGAGTAATATTTGAGGCATTGTACTTCCTTCCAGCCAGTTCTACCGAAGACGAGTGGTTGGCAAACAGACATGCAGGGAAGCGAGTGAGTCACCCTCAACTGTAACACACACACACACAGCCTTGAGGCTGTTCTTCCCTTTGAGGCATAAACCAGAGAATAGCACAACACAACTCTCAACAAACGGTGGTTTCATCCTGACATTGCTAGCTACCGTCTTTCTCGTGAGAGAAGAATGCATGTCGATTCAGCCAACGGCATTGTACTGTTTAACAGGATTTTCACATTCAGAAGCGCCTCGTTGCCTCTTTTTCCCCCTCTTCGGGTTCATTTAACATGTCCCTCCCCCTTTAACCAACGTAATGGAGAAATCCTTTGATGTTTCACCAGAATTAGATTTTTTTTCCTTTTTTAGCTCAAGGAGTTCCATTATCTGTCGACAGTGTTAAGTAGGAAAATGGAAATGTGCAGAGTAGGACAATGGCTCTGGTTAGTGAGGTGTGGAAAACGCAACTCCTGAAAAGACATGGCCTATTCCTTTATCCTTCTACCAGGGCATGTACTCTATCACCCATCGTGTGGCTGTTTCATGTGAGTGAAGTAAATCATGGATGCTAAAATCCTAAAATCCTAGCTCGGACTTCCAGGCTTTTCCTCGACCATGGGATGACGGTGTCTGGCTACGCAACACCAGCTACAATGTCGACTATGTCGTTAACGTTCCGTAACATGTCTGTCACTCAGGCCAACGGGACACATCATCCGTCTTTGTCCACGGCGTTCACTAGGCCAGTATATTGTCTCTGGTGTGACGGTCCAACCTTTCCCTCCCACCGATCCCCAGTGTTGCTGACATGGATCCATCTGTGTGCACTGTGTGCATGGTGTGTGTGTGTGTGTGTGTGTGTGTGTGCATGTGTGTGCATGTCTGGCTGACACACACAGTGTTCAGTCATCCGATGCCGATCGTCTTCTCCTCCTGGGTATGTGTTTGTGGCTAAACTGAGCTCACAGTGTTTGGCTCTATGCCACTGACCTGGGCCCAGCTGATCTGGGATTGGGGATAGTGGCAGGGGCTGGCAGGGGCTTCCTGCTGACAGATGAAGTTGAGTCAAACTCCTGTGGATCGGAAAGGCCAGACAGCCTCGTAAGAAAACAGTGGGACTGGAAGAACTTATAGTATTATATGCAGTTATCAGCAAAAATAGATAAGCAAATAAGAAGCAGATAAATACAGTACCAGTCAAACGTTTGGACACACCTACTCATTCAAGGGTTTTTATTTATTTTTGCTATTTTCTACATTGTACAATAATAGTGAAGACATCAAAACTATGAAATAACACATGGAATCATGTAGTAACCAAAAAAAGCCCTTACAAAGTCTGGAGGTCTGTCGGGTCATTGTCCTGTTGAAAAACAAATGATAGTCCCACTAAGCGCAACGCAGATGGGATGACGTATCGCTGCAGAATGCTGTGGTAGCCATGCTGGTTAAGTGTGCCTGGAATTCTACATAAATCACTGACAGTGTTACCAGAAAAGCACCCCCACACCATCAGGTCTTACCTTGTCACTGTAACGCTCGAAGAGTGATGGGTGTGGAGTCGGGCGTAGAGAGCAGAAGATTCGAGGGAAAAACGCTTTAATGTCCAACAACAGGAACACGTACAATGGGTGACGCCGAACACAGGCGTAAAACACAACCCAAGTATCACTGGTATAAACCGGACAGCGAAAACCCAACAATAATCAATCACCTCTTACATACACAACAACAAGCCCGCACAGACACAAGCGGGCTAATCGAACTTAAACACCAACCCAAAAACCCCAAGAAGGAACAGGTGAAAACAATTAGACAAAACCAAACGAAAAGGGGGAAAAAAGGATCGGTGGCAGCTAGTAGACCGGCGACGACGACCTCCGAGCTCCACCCGAACGGGAATGGGAGCCACCTTCGATGATATTCGTGACAGTCACAACACAACTGAATGGCGCAAACACATTAAGAAGGAAATAAATTCCACAAATTAACATTTAACAAGGCACACCTGTTAATTGAAATGCATTCCATGTGACTACCTTGTGAAGCTGGTTGAGAGAATATCACGGGTGTGCAAAGTTGTCACATTTTTACGACATGAATCCGAATGTGTTATTTCATAGTTTTGATGTCGTCACTATTATTTTACAATGTAGAAAATAGTCCAATTAAAGAAAACCCCTGGAATGAGTAGGTGTGTCCAAAACGTTTGACTGGAACTGTACATTAATATTCAACGTTTATTAATTAAACAAAGGGCCTGGATTTCTGTTGTGTATACTTCGCTCATATGGGTAAATAAAACGCTTTGTAGCTTGTAATGAAAACATATATCTACCCATTGTTTAATCATGTTGTTTAATTGGGGAAGAAATTGCATTTCAGTGGGGAAAAATAAATGCACTGAAATGATGCATGCAAAATACAATTTTATTCAACAAAAAAAGCTCTCAACATTAGTCTTAGATTTCTGTAAAGATGAGGTGGGAAGAAATACATGTAGTTATTAGGTATGATCGAGGTTGGATACATAAACATACTGCAACATTTCATGATGACTAGTGGTGAAAAAAGTACTCAATTGTTATACTTGAGTAAAAGTAAAGATACCTTAATAGAAAATGACTCAAGTAAAAGTACAAGTCACCCAGTAAAATACTAATTGTGTAAAATTATTTGGTTTTAAATATACTTAAGTATAAAACATTAATGTAATTAATAAAATATACTTAAGTATCAAAAGTAAGAGTGTAAATCATTGCAAATTCCCTATATTAAGCAAACCAGAGACAGTAGGGATGACCAGGGATGTTCTCCTGATAAGTGTGTAAATTGGGCCATTTTCCTGTCCTGCTATGCATTCAAAATGTAACTAGTGATTTTGGGTGTCAGGGAACATTTATGAAGTAAATAGTACATTATTTTCTTTAGGAATGTAGTGAAGTTAAAGTAAAAATTGTCAGCAATATACATACTAAAGCACATATACTGAAAGGGACTAAAGTATTTTTACTACAGTACTTTACACCACCGATGAGGACTATGTATGTTGTTGTTGTCTATGAGGAGGGGCATCAGGATTTGAGGCTACAGGCAGAACTGTTTTCATAAAGCTACAGAAGGTTATTTACAAAATGAGTTGCCAACAAATAATAGACGTGGAAAGCTCTGAGCTAGCTTTTCATCAGGGACTGCTTTCCAGAAAGGTGAACTGAAGGCTACAGCTCCGAAAAGCAGAAACGTTTACATTTTGAATGTGTGTAATTATGTTTCTTTGGCGCATTTTCTCTCAGAGCTTATTGTTTTATTGCTTTTTGTCGTTAATTTCTTTATATCTGGGGTAGCTATATTATTTGCCTTCCTGAAAACATGGGTTTGCATGGAATTAGGTTGTTTGTCATTTCGAAGAAAACAGAATATGTTCATAGAGGATTAGATTTGTGGTTCCACCTCATATATTTAACTGGATCAGGGCAGAGAGAGGAATATGTCAAACCGAGACAGCCAGAGTTTTATTTACAGTAGTAGAAAATACATTACATTCCCTCTGAGCTTGCTTTCTCTCTCTACTGTATATGAACAATATCCTGTTGAGTGACAAGCAGCCATCTTCTGTTATTACTATGGCTGAAGTGTGAGGAGATGTTAACTACTCAAGTACTTATTGTAAATACTTGCCATTTCTGTGTTGGGATATGAACAGTGTCCTCAAGCCTGCACACTTTCGAGTGGCAAGCAGATGTCTTTTATCTGCTCGTATTACAATGGCGAGACGGGAGTGTGTGTGTGTGTGTGTGTGTGTGTGTGTGTGTGTGTGTGTGTGTGTGTGTGTGTGTGTGTGTGTGTGTGTGTGTGTGTGTGTGTGTGTGTGTGTGTGAATAAAGGATGTCACGCTGCTTGTTTAATTAGTACCACTTCCGATTTGGCTCACACAGGCTCGAACCGAGGACCTCTGCTTTGCTAGCACACGTGACCACCATCCTGAAGTGTCTTACCAGTCGTGCCACGCGTATAGTTAGCTATTCGCTGGCGCAAGTGGGGACACTTCAGGTTGAGGGGTAAGTTTCACACATCCCCATGTGCACACTTGTCTTTAACAGTGTGAGATATTAGAGTGGCACTGGTACAGACAGACACAAGGCGATGACTGATGACTTCACTCCAGCTTGCTGATGCAGCCACTAGTGAGAAGCACAGCCCAGATACTTAGCGCCAGCCCTTCCATGGAATCCAGACCTGGCCAATAAATACACACTTCCAAGCGGTGTGAGGAATGGGGAGAAGACGATTCATCCAAATTGAACTCAATGGACAAATCTGTAGCACTTGGGTCTATTTTACTGCTTCAGCATCAAACTGGCAGGGCCTAAAATTTGGCGGGTAGATTTTTCCATTGGCAGGTAAAGATGTCTATTTCACCAGCCACCTGGCGGGTGCTCGGGGCTCCAAATTGTGAACCTTTCACTTGCTTTTGTGAATAAAAATAGTCAAGTATAATCATATTTATAGCTAAATTAATGCTACAGTGGCTTGTGGACCAAAAAGAACATTTAAGGCCCTGGAAACTGGTAACAAATTCATCTGAAAAAATGCATTACTGCTGTGAATTGCTCCTCAGTTAGTGTGTGTGTGTGTTTGTGTGTGCATGCGTCAGACCTGGGTTCAAATACTGTACATGTGTATTTAACTAGCTGGTGTTTAAAATACACAGCCCCCCCCCCGAAAAAAAGAAATAGTCTAACAAATTGTATTTCAGAGTATTTTCAAATATGTAATTCAAATACTATTTGAACATTTCTGGGTTAAATGCATGGATGTGTATTTGATTCCGTGTATTTGAGTATTTTCAAGTAATTTCCAAATGTATTTCCAAAGACATAAAAAAATTAAACGACTTGTCTTTTCAAATAAAATATATCTGAATACTTTGAATGTACGTGAAAGTAAATGAGATATTTTAAATAGTATTTGAATCCAGGTCTGGCGTGTATATGTGTGTTTGTGCATGCATACCTGCCTGCATGTGTTTGTGGGGAGTCCGACTAAGACCTGGCCGAAGCAATAGGATATTTTAAATCTGTAATATTCATGTCATCCAGGAGAACGTCTATTGAGGAACAGACAACTGTGTCCGATTTAAAAAAGAAGATATATATATATATATATATTTTTAATCGGACACAGTTGTCTGTTCCTCAATAGATGTTAGAGGTTGTGTCCGATATATATATATATATATATATCCCAAAGCATGCCATAAAGCCAGCCCTGGTCCGGAGGGCCCCAGGGGTGGTAGTAAAAAAGAAGTCACATTTCTATTTAATGAACCACTTGAAAAGTTGACTCTAACCTTTAGGGAATGGTCGGTCTGTGGTCCTTGCAGTCTTTTGTAGTTCTATTGGTCCCATTGTAGTGGTGAACAGATCAAGAGCATCCCTGTCTGCGATGGTGTATTATTCTGTAGCAGGATCTCTGCTGTGGGGGAGAGCGAGGATTAGAAGAGCAGCCAGTGGATCAGGGAAGGTGCTGCAGGGTGGAAGTTGATTTCACTACTGGTTCTACCGTCTCTCTCAATGCAAAGTGAGAGGTGGGGGGAAACGGTTTTACTCTCTCATGTCTCCATTTAGGAAGTGTAGTTAGTAAAAAAACAGCTGGATTTTCGATGGGCTTCATGCACATTATGGGTATCGGGACTGTGACATCTTCATAGCCAGGGTCTCAAAGTAGGAATGCTGATCTAGGATCAGAATAGCCTTTTACATCGAAATGACTGTATTAGACTATATCGAAAATGATACTGTATGGACACTGATGGACACGGGTGAGGGACCTAAACCTAGAATCGCACGCCTACTCTGAGCACATTTTGAATACAGGCCCAGATCTTAGTGCTGAGAACTCACTCTCCCTCCTCTCTTCTTCTAGGGACCCACAGTCCTGGGGTCTGGACCTCCTCATACCCTGAGTGTGCGGAGGGGAACCAATCACCGGTGGACATCTCAGACAAGGATGCCAAGGTGTCTCAGGAGTGCCAGGAGCTGACCCTCAACGGGTTCAACGCCGAGTCATCCAACAAGACCTCCATGAAGAACACAGGAAAGACAGGTCAGCGGGCCTTCATTCATTCAGACAGAACAGATGTTTTTTTTACCTACCGTAAGCAGGGTGAGACAAAGATGGGTTCTTTCCTCAATGCTCCGGTAAGAAGACGGGTCAGCATTCCTTCACTCATCCAAAACTATTGGAGTAGAACAGGCTTGGGTTTTTAATTCTTCAGCATGGTGGGCTGAGGCGCTATCCTCAAATGCTCCTTCATACTATGTGTAAGGATCAAGACGTGGGGGGGGGGGGGGGGGGGTATGGAAGAAAAATATCAGTCCGAGAGGAGACATAAATACACGGTTCGATCGCAAGCATTTCGCTACAACCCCAATAACATCTGCTAAACATGTGTATGTGACCAATAAAATGTGATTTGATGCGTTCGGCTATGGCTTTACGGAGTGTTAAACGCCTACACTCATGGAAATTGGCCACTGTTGATAGGGCCGAATTGAAATGTTTCTAACAGAAGAACTATGAAAAGCATATTCATAACCATGGCAGCGATTGAAGGAGAACACTTTGGAGATTAGGGAGTAAATATCAGATCAAAGGTGAGGACACAACAGTTCACCTGACATAAGGCTCTATCCAAACATTACATTGTTGATTGTATGTGAATTTTACACTTACTGTACTTTTCTCAGCATTTGTCAATAACAAAATCTTTTAAAAAATACTCTGGATACATTCCGTAACATCAGGATATTCATACAAAAGTTTGTAGGTGCAGGATAAGAAAAACGAATTACAAGAGATGTCTAGCTGGTGTCTCCAAGTGGGGGGACACCTCTCCAAACTGTGTACAGTTCCCTAAGTCATTTCAATGTGGGTCAGGTGGGCATTATCTGAAAGCTTATTGTATTGCCAACATGGCTAGCTAAGTAATAAAATACGATCTTACAGTGTTAGGCTTTCAAAAGGCACTTCAGACAAACATATTGTAATTTTGATGCACATAGAATGGAGTCATTCAGGTGTGTGTCCCGCAGGAAATGTTCTGGATTGTAAACATTGATGATGTAAATGACATTCGTTTTTAAGTATGGAAATGTGAAGTGCGCGACTGTTGCGCTGTATGACATCAAAATGGTATTTATTATTGACCTCAATGTCTCCGCTTTCAGAGCACATTGACTCCTTTCAACCCGTATACAGGCTGACAGGGGCTGTGAGTGGAAAGGGCTACACTTCACCTTGCATGATCCTGCCAACATTGTAATTAACCACAAAGGGACTAGATCTTCAAAGTTGATCCTAATCGATTTCCCTGCATGGTGCCCTGACCTACTTTGGCTTTGAGCTGCAGCTGATTGGCCAGCGTCCAGAAGTCTTCAGCTAAACATTTCTTTCCCAGGCAAATGTCAAGCAAGCCTGAAGCAAATTCATGAGGAAATGCTGGCACTGGAGACATTTGCATTGATCAAGGATTTACTTCCCGTCTTTCACAGCCCTGTGATTCAAGGTCTTTTTGGCTCAGCATCTTATTCCTGCCCTGCTCAGCTCGACTGCTGATGTGCCAAAACACAGAGAGGGCAGCATGGCTAATCAAAGTCCCAAAAGCCTGCCTCTCCTCTCGTCTGTGTGTTTTTGCATGTGTATGCATCTGTGTGTGACTGTTGTCCACGACACTAGCCAGAGAAGGGGGATCAGTTTTCCGCTGTGAGGCTGTATGTTTACAGTGTGCTTGGTGGAGCTTGTGTGCTGAACCTCTTTAGCTTAACAAACCCTAGCCTGCGTTTGTACACCCAGATCCCTTCTCAGTTCTCCACAGAAGCTCTGCCCACTACACACAGCAAGTCCCATCTCCACATTGTATTACTGTCTATCGGTTGACACTGCGTGTGTCATCACCCTTTCTCTCTCTCCGTTCTCACACTCTTTCTTGGGCTTCCGAGTGGCGCAGCGGTCTAAGGCACTGCATTTTAGTGCAAGAGGCATCACGACAGTCCCTGGGGTCGAATCCAGGCTGTATCACATCCGGGCCGTGATTTGGAGTCCCATAGGGCGGCGCACAATTGGCCCAGCGTCGTCCGGGGTGGGCCGTCATTGTAAATCTGAATTTGTTCTTAACCGACTTGCCTTGTTCAATAAAGGTTAAATACAATCTGTCTCACTCTCTCTATACCCCTCATTCATACTGTCCATCTACCTCTCTCTCCCTCCCTCCCTCCCCCCCGTGACACTGCTTGTTCCCCCGGCTCTTTGGTGTTTATAATCAATGTGGGTTTGTTTGTCCTCATGCTCATCCCTCTCTCCTCTCCTCCTCTGTTGGATTTGTGATTAAAAGAGGCCTGGCTGTAGCTGCATTTCATCTGGAGGGCCTGGCTAGGTTAAATCCTCCCTTAAATCCTAGCAGACAGGGGGATCAGGGGCCTAATCTGGCTAATGATGTCAGCTGGAGAGATGTTCAAGGGTTATGGAATCATCTAAATATGCACAGAGCACACTCACTTAGCTACCACGTCCACAAACAGACAGGGGAAATGTCAGAGTTCTTCACACAGTGGAGTTTCAGTGCCTCTATTCATAAAGCTTCCCTGCGTAGGAGTGTTGTTTTAGGATCACGACTCCCGTGTACACAATATTTTTCATTATGATCTAAAAGGCATAACTGATCCTAGATCAGCACTTCACTATTTGTGAATATAGGCCCAGATGTTGCGTGACTCAGGCAAACTCAGCAGGACCTCAGATGTGAATAGGAGGAGGGTAGATATCCTGGACAAAAAATACAAAAAAATGCAGCTTCCGTGTTTACACCACACACAGCCAAAACCTTTACTTATGATTACGTTTCACAACTCCAACTCCTGAAGGGGGAATTCTTCAACAAGACCAGCTTTAACTAACTTTCAAAGCAAACTGCAAAGACATGTTTTGTCTCTGAAATGTGCAAGTCTTCTTGCATGAAGTCGCGAACCATTGATGCTGTGGTAATTCAACTGTGTTTGATAAAGTATTTAAATTTAGAATGCCCAGAGATGGCTGTAGCAAGCAAGCTATCCCAAGCCCTTTGATGGAACACAGATATCTCCTTGACTTGACAAAGTGTGTTTATTGGAGGTTGCAGGGGTTAATTGATGGCTTAAGTCTCTGGGCAAAGCTCAATTTGTCACTGTGGATGTTCAAAGCTTTCACATTCAGCTGAGGGTTTCTAGTTGAAGAATTCGACTACAGTAACAAAGCATTATGAAGCAATGGAGCCTATTTAACTGAGAATTAGCATGTCATCAGGGACCTTTAAGGCCAATGATGACAGCGCAGAAGAAGGCTCTTATGTGTCCAGCTCCCTGAGTCCCCCTAGCTTCAAATAGGCTTCAGCAGAAAAATACTTTAATTTAGGAGGAAACTAAACAGGATGTACTGGTATGCATACAAGTCAAGTCAAATATAAAGTGCATGTTACATTGGGTCGCGGTCACAACAGTTCTGGACAATAATCAGCATGGACAGAGGCACATTCAGAGAGAAAAGGCAAATCACAGATGAACACAAGACGTTTTCCTCAACTTATCCCACTTACTGACTGTATCTCTTCTCTGCTTCCTTTCCTCTTCTGACCCTCTACGTTTATCTGCCTTTTAACCTCTCCTCCCCATGCCCTCTAAGGGAGTGGATCTCTCTCTCTCTCCAATCTATCTATCTATCTATCTATCTATCTAATGAAGGCTATTGACAGCAAAGTTCTTTGAATTTTTGATTGATGAAAAACAAAACATCAGCTTTTAATTGTGAGTGAGAGTCATCTATTTCTCTACCAATACTCCCAATACTGACTTGTATTACTCTTTCACCCCTCTCTCAGTGGCTGTTCTGCTGAAGGATGACTATTTTGTACGGGGGGCAGGACTACCTGGGCGCTTCAAGGCGGAGAAGATCGAGTTCCACTGGGGTCAGAGTAACGGATCAGCAGGGTCGGAACACAGCATCAACAGCAGGAGGTTCCCCGTGGAGGTAAGATCAGATGGGGACAGGGGTTGTAGGGGTTAGATCATGGACACAGGACTGGGGGTGTAGGGGTTAGATCATGGACACAGGGGGTGTAAGGGTTAGATCATGGACACAGGGGGTGTAGGGGTTAGATCATGGACACAGAGGACAGGGGGTGTAGGGGTTAGATCATGGACACAGGGGTTGTAGGGGTTAGATCATGGACACAGAGGACAGGGGGTGTAGGGCTTAAATCATGGACACAGAGGACAGGGGGTGTAGGGGTTAGATCATGGCCACAGAGGGTGTTGAGGTTTGAGGCTACTACACTGATCCCAAAAGAGAAGGATGCATCAGTACAGGCTCTGAACCTAGAGCACAGGAGATTACTGTAAGGAGCCACTACAGCGGGATGAGTTTAACCATGTAGGCCTCATGCTGAGTGGATCAGTGGATGAATGTACGGTTCTTATTTGAGAGGGAGGCAGGAAGAAAGTGACAGAAAGAGAGCCGCCGATACGGTAAGAGAGCGAGACAGAGGGATACAGTGGCTGTCCTTTGCGATGCAGATAAATGCTCACCCCGATGGCAGGTGTGGGAATGTGATTAATCATTCAGACTGAGTCAGGAGGAGCCAGAAGTGGAGAGACACTTCCAGCATGTCAACTCAGTCAACGTTCCAGTACCTAAAGCACTTAGCTTTGTGGTACCATTCAGTCTACAATGTTGAAGCAGCAACCTGGTTTTTTAATCCCAGGTACAATACATAGTAGTGAAATGGAAGGGAGTGCACTTTGTGCTTCTTTTCTATCCCCTGTCTCATGGACCTGGGAATTGTTTCCAGCTCGGTTTGTCTCTCTAGCCATGTTCTTATAAAGCCCCCTCCCTCTGGCAGTCAGGGACGTATTTATAAAGCTTCTCATATAAAACCGCCCTTCCTTCCTTGTCTGTCTCTGTTGCCTAGCCCTCTTATACGGCTTCCCTGCTCCCCTTTCTTCCATACAGGCATGATATGACTTCTGATTCTGAAAGCCTGTATAATTACAATCAGTATATATTTTTTTGCTTTCCTCACATCTTTCTGTGACCAACGGACCATTAAAGGCCACTAGATGGATGATTTACAGCCATTCTAATTGAAAGCTGTGATATTAGCGGTTGTGCATATGGCTGTGTTGGATAGAGCCTTCTTTTACCCGTCGTGGTGATTACGGTTGTATAACTCACTTTGATATCTGTCTGTGTAGTGGGTGGTTAAGGGGGAGGAAGGAAAGGCAGTAGGAGACAAGAAAGTGAAGATATGTATTGCTGCTCCTTTCTGTTAAAATGTATAGCATACATTTACTTTATGGCTCACGTGTGACAAGGAAAAAAATAAGGCCCAGTGCAGTCAAAAATGTGATTTTCTCTGTTTTATATATATTTCCACACTGAGGTTGGGAATAATATTGTGAAAATTATGAAAATACCCTTTTAAGTGTAAGAAGTGTTTGAAACGACCCCATGAAATATCAGCCTGTTTTGGTGGGATGGAGTTTTGGTGAAATCACCAGGTGGTAAGTTAGTTAATTGACCAATAACAAAGAGTTCCAAACCTCTATGCCAACAACAGCTAGTTTTCAGTTTTCCCCTCCCCACTCAAACCACTCCCAGACAGTCCTAGCAAAATTTGACCATTTTAATTCAAAACAATCACAGTAATGTACTTAATTGTTACCCAGAAATGATTTGATATTGAGATAAAAATGGCAGTATTGGACCTTTTAAACTCAAGTGTCTTGAGTGTTGTTATGTTATTTGTTCTCTTTTGAAATATACATGGTGTGTGTGTGTGTGTGTGTGCGCATGCCTGTATTGGGAAAATATGTAGAGCGAAAGTATGACAATATAAAAAACCTGAGTGAGACTTTTTGCTTGTCCAGTACCAAGCTTTATAAAACCTGACATCCTTTTGGATCATCCCCACTCATGCCTCTCTATGGCCCTGTCGCAATATACTTGTATAGTGTGACTTTACCCTCATAAACTTTACATTTATCCAATAGTTTCCATTTGTATTTGTCTTGTGCATGGGATACGCATGGTATATATCTTCCAACAAAATGCTCAGTGGTGACCTGCCATTCAGGGCAACAACAAAAAAGTTTTGTTTTGAGCCCCACCTGTTTAGCAAAAATGTTTAAAATGTATATATAAATATATATATATATATATATTCCAGGTGTTTTTCTTTATTTTTACTATTTTGTACATTGTGGAATAATAATAAATGAAAATATATTTTATATTTGAGATTCTTCAAAGTAGCCACCTTTGCCTTGATGACATCTTTGCACACTCTTGGCATTCTCTAAACCAGCTTCATAAGGTAGTCACCTGGCATGCATTTCAAATAACAGGTATGCCTTGTTAAAAGTACATTTGTGGAATTTCTTTCTTGTGGAATTTCCACAGATGTCTTTGTGGAAACTCCGTTCCGCTAGCAGAACCCCTCACCAACAGCCAATGAAATTGCAGGGCGCCAAATACAAATCAACAGAAATCTCATAAATCAAATTTCTCGAACGTATTAGGCACCATTTTAAAGATAACATTCTCGTTAATCCAGCCACAGTGTCGGATTTCAAAAATGCTTTACAGCGAAAGCTCCACAAACGATTATGTTAGGTCACCACCAACTCACAGAAAAACCCAGCAATTTTCCAGCCAAAGAGAGGAGTCACAAAAAGCACAAATAGAGATCAATTAATCACTAACCTTTTGATGATCTTCATCAGATGACACTCATAGGACTTCATGTTACACAATACATGTATGTTTTGTTCGGTAAAGTTCATATTTATATCCAAAAATCTTATTTTACATTGGCGTGTTATGTTCAGTAGTTCCAAAACATGCAGTGATATTGCAGAGAGCCACATGAATTCACAGAAATACTCATTATAAATGTTGATGAAAATTCAAGTGTTATGCATGGAACTTTAGATACACTTCTCCTTAATGCAAACGCTGTGTCAGATGTTTTTAAAACTTTACGGAAAAAGCATAATCTGAGAACGGCGCTCAGAGCCCAAACCAGCCAGAGAAATATCCGCCATGTTGGGTAGTCAACATTAGTCATAGCATTATAAAGCATTATTAAATATTCACTTACCTTTGATGATCTTCATCAGAATCCACTCCCAGGATTCGCAGTTCCACAATAAATGCTTGTTTTGTTCGATAATGTCCATCATTTATGTCCAAATAGCTTCTTTTGTTAGGGCGTTTGGTAAACAAATCCAAAAGCGCGTTCAGGTCCAGTCGGACGAAAAGTTCAAAAAGTTATATTACAGGTCGAATAAACTTGTCAAACTAAGTATAGAATCAATCTTTAGGATGTTTTTATCATAAATGTTCAATAATGTTCCAATTGGAGAATTCCATTGTCTGTAGAAAAGCAATGGAATGAGAGATACCTCTCATGTGAAATGCGTGTGACTGAGAACGAGGCTGCTGGCAGACCCCTTAATCAAACAGTTCCCATCCGGCCCCCCTTCACACGAGAAGCCTGAAACAACGTTCTAAAGACGGTTGACATCTAGTGGAAGCCTTAGGAAGTGCAAAATAACCCATATCCCACTGTGAATTCGATAGGGGCTGAGTTTTAAAAAACTACAAACTTCAGATTTCCCACTTACTGTTTTGATTTTTTCTTGGGTTTTCGCCTGCCATATGAGTGCTGTTATACTCACAGACATTATTCAAACAGTTTTAGAAACATCAGAGTGTTTCCTATCCAATACTAATAATGATATGCATATATTAGCATCTGGGACTGAGTAGGAGGCAGTTCACTCTGGGCACACTATTCATCCAAAAGTGAAAATGCTGCCTCCTATCCAAAAGAAGTTAATGTGTTTGAGTCAATCAGTTGTGTTGTGACAAGGTAGGGGTGGTATACAGAAGATAGCCCTATTTGGTAAAAAAAGTTTATATTATGGCAAGAACAGCTCAAATAAGCAAAGAGAAACAACAGTCCATTTAAGACATGAAGGTCAGTCAATCCGGAAAATTTCAAGAAGTTTCTTCAAGTGCATTCACAAAAACCATCACATGCTATGGTGAGACTGGCTTTCATGAGCACCGCCAAAGGGAAGGACGACCCAGAGTTACCTCTGCTGTAGAGGATGAAGTCATTAGAGTTAACTGCACCTCAGATTGCAGCCAAAATAAATACTTCACAGAATTCAAGTATCATACACATTCAAGAAACTGGCGCCGACAGATAGGGCAGCCGTGCTTCTAGCTCCTAAGCAACTTTGTAGTATTTTTTTTATTTTTTTGTGTTATTTCTTACATTATTAGCCCATCATTTTGTGTGTTATTACATACAGCTTGGAAGAACTTTTGGATATTAGAGTTGTGGTAACTCACCAGCATTACCAGCATTACGACCAGGAATACGACTTTCCCGAATCGGATCCTTTCTTTGTTTCCCCCAGGGCAATTGAACTGATTCCAGAGGCTGATCCAAAACACCGCCGGTGGAAAAGAGGTATTCGTAGTGGACTTCTAGTCTGACTCAGTAGGCACACACACCACCAACCACTTCTGAGTATATTAATCGCTAATTTTCAGTCTCTGGATAATAAAGTTGACGAGCTCAGGGCAAGGATCGTCTTCCAGAGAGACATCAGGGATTGTAACATACATGGTTTCACGGAAACATAGCTCGGGATATACTGTCTGAGTCTGTACAGCCAGTTGGGTTCGCAGTTTATCCCCCAGACAGGAATAAATAACTCTCCGGGAAGAAGGTTGTGGGTGTATGTTTCATGATTAACTACTCATGGTGTGATTGTAATAACATACAGAAACTCAAGTCCTTTCCTAGAATACCTCACAATCAAATGCCGACCGTATTACCTCCCAAGAGAATTGTCTTCTGTTATAGTCACAGCCATCTATATTCCCCCTCAAGCCGATACCACAACGGCCCTGAAAGAACTTCACTGGACTTTATGCAAACTGGAAACCACATATCCTGAGTCCGCATTTATTGTACCTGGGGATTTCAAAAAAGCTAATTTGATGAAAACACTACCGAAGTTCAACACATTGGCCATAGTACTCTTGCTGCTAAAACACTCAACCTTGCTACTCCAACTTCCAGGATGCCTACAAGGCCGTCCGCTGCCCTCCCTTCGGCACATCTGATCACAACTCCATTTTGCTACTCCCTTCCTATAGACAGAAACTCAAATAGGAAGTACCCATGCTAAGGACTATTCAACGTTGGTCTGACCAATCGGAATCCATGCTTCAAGATTGTTTTGATTACGCGGACTGGGATATGTTCCAGGTAGCCTCTGAGAATACAATTTAAGAATACACTGATACAGTGACTGAGTTTAGGAAGTGTATAGGAGATGTTGTACCCACTGTGACTATTAAAACCTACCCTAATCAGAAACTGTGGATAGATGGCAGAATTTGTGCAAAACTGAAGGCACGATCATGGCAAGGGCACTGGGAATATTGTTGAATAAAAGCAGTGTAGGTATTACCTCTGTAAGGCAATCAAACAGGCAAAATGTCAGTATAGAGACAAAGTGGAGTCACAATTCAACGGCTCAGGCACGAGACGCATGTGGCAGGATCTACAGACAATCACGGACAACAAAGGGAAAAACAGCCACGTCGCGGACACTGACGTCTTGCTTCCGGACAAGCTAAACACCTTCGCCCACTTTGAGGATAACACAGTGCCACCGACACGGCCCACTACCAAGGACTGTGGGCCCTGCTTCTCCATGGCCGACATGAGTAAGACATTTAAGCGTGTTAATCCTCGCAAGGCAGCTGGCCCAGACGGCATCTCCAGCGCATCCTCGGAGTATGCGCAGACCAGCTGGCTGGAGTATTTACAGACATATTCAATCTCTCCCTATCTCAGTCTTCTGTCCCCACATGCATCAATATGTACACCAAAAGTTTTAGAACACCTACTCATTCAAGGGTTTTTCTTTATTTTTACTGTTTTCCACATTGTAGAATAATAGTGAAGCCATCAAAACTATTTGATAATACGTATGGAATCATGTAGTAACCAAAAATATGTTAAACAAATCAAAATGTATTTTATATTTGAGATTCTTCAAATAGCCACCCTTTGCTTTGATGACAGCTTTGCACACTCTTGGTATTTAAGATTCTTCAAATTTGTGGATTTTTTTCCTTAAAACTTCTTATGCCTATGGGTTCCCCTACAGGAACTACCCCCCCACCCCACCCCCCCGTTCAGCTGAAACGGTGGTGCAGGGAATGCAAAAATATTCGTAGAAATATTTAACCTCCACACATTAACAAGCCCATACCTCAAATGAAAGATAAACACCTTGTTCATCTACCCAGCGTGTCAGATTTTTTAAATGTTTTACGGCGAAAACACAGCATATATTTATGGTGGTGTTAGACCACCACCAAAACAAAGAAAAAACGTAGCCATTTTGTACGAGATAAAATGACAAGAGCAGGATTTTTTAAATGATTCACTAACCTCTTGAAAATCTTCATCATATGACATGTTACACAGTACATTTATGTTTTGTTCGATAATATGCATTTTATATCCATAAATCTCGGGTTACATTGATGCCATGTTCAGGAAATTCTCCAAAATGTCCGGAGGAATTATAGAAAGCTAAGCCAGATAACAGAAATACTCATCATAAACTTTGACTAAAGATACATGTTCTACATATAATTAAAAAGATACACTGGTTCTTAATGCAACCGCTGTGTCACATTTTTTTACGTTACGGAAAAAGCCTAACATTGCAATAATCTGAGATGGCGCTCAGACGTAACAATATTTCTCCGCTATGTTGGAGTCAACAGAAATACAAAATTACAACATAAGTATTCCCTTACATTCGACGATCTTCCATCAGAATGTAGTGCAAGGAGTCCTAGTTCAACAATAAATAGTTTTGTTTCATAATGTTCAATTCTAGTGTCCATGTAGCAGCATTTGCTACCACTTTCAGCTCAAATGCCCAAAAAATGACTTCTCGTCCAGGATAACTTTGCATCAAAACTTCCAAATTACATATTACAGGTCGACGAAACTGGTCAAACTAAGTGCAGAATCAATCTTCAGGATGTTATGATCATACAGATCGAATAGCATTCCAACCGGGCCATCCATGTTCATCTGGGGCTGTTTGGAACAGACGAAGCACTCTAACGCATACGCGCCTTCAATCACATGGAAATCTTTGCGACACTTTAGTACTTTCCTTCCCATTAGGTCAAAGTTCACAGCAAATGCTCCATTACACTTTCTACTGAATGAGGACATCTAGTGGAAGACATGGGAAGTGTTTCCAGATCCATAACTTGTTGGGAAGGGAGGGGGCGATGATGTCAAAGTTGCCCCAACTTTCAGGATTCCAAAACTAATTTGGAGGATTGCCTGCCCTGTGAGTTCTGTTATACTCACAGACATAATTCAAACTGTTTTAGAAACTTCAGAGTGTTTTCTATCCAATAATAATAATAATATGCATATATTAGCAATTTAGGACAGATTTTGATGCGGTTCACTATGGGCACGCAATTAATCCAAAGGGGAAATACTGCCCCCTATCTCTAACAGGGTTAGAATGAGTTTAAGCCTATGAGTTGTGTTATGACAAGGTAGGGGGTATACAGAAGATTGCCCTATTTGGTTCAAGACCAAGTCCATATTATGGCAAGAACTCAAACGTGAGATCCTGAGCCGGTAAGGATTCAGCCTCATACTCCATGCACTACTGGTCCAAGACTGGGCCTCTGACTCCACCATCTCTCACCGCTCTCAGATGAGCGACCTGATGCGCCTTACCAACGGCTGGCTACTGACCGACGTACCGTCCCTCTCTATAATCATTAAGGTCGTCCTGGATCGGAACCTTCGGGCCCTCCCCTCCGAAAGGAAGGCGGCGGCGAGCATGCAGATCAACCAGAACCTGGAGGAATTGCTGACCGCTGTGGAAATCCACCAGAACACCCAGGACCTGCTGAAAGGGTCCCGGGCTGAGAAAGTGGATGCAGAGAGGGTGAAGAAAAGTCTCTTTGTCCACCTCTGCACGCCCAACCCGAACCCCACGATTTACCAAAATCCCTAGATATAGCCTAGTAGTAGGTCTTACTCCTGTCTATCACTTGAGAACAGAACTTCAGACAGTTATCTTGTTTATTGTTATTTTTCTCAGAAAAGGGGCTGCTGTTCGCATCTTCATCTTATCAAGTGTGTTTACTCACCGGCTTCCCTCTGAGCTAAAGACTGGTGGAGTCTCCCCAACACAATGTCTGAGGAAAACCCAAATGAATAGAATGGCTTTGGAGGAAATGGAGTGAGTGTGCGATTCATTCCACTGTTGTGCCCCATTGGACACGGAACAAAGAAACAAAGAACCCAGCTAAAATTAAGCCTAAACAAACAATATGTTTGATTGTTAGCGCTCTGAAGGGGTCTCCTGGGTCTGGGTGATTGCGTATGTGCTACACAGCTTTTGCCTCTGTGTCTTGTACTTCACAATGCAAAAACCCAGAAGATACAGTTGTGTATGAGGATTTAACTTCAGACTCACTCACTTCAAAGTCTGTACTCAATGTAGTTTAGCTATGTTCTATCTGGGCAGAGTGGGCGGATAACTTTGAAGTGAGTGTATTTTCAGACTGAGTTCAATCAGTGTCTTATTGGAATGATAAACGGATCGGAAAGGGAAGGGTGGATGACCTCTCATCCTCTCTGTGTGTGTGACTTCCTCCATAAGTTGTACTGCTCGCATGGAGCACTTAGCCCAGATGGGGCTGGCTGGGGTTCAGGCAGCAGGGATTGAGATGCAGTAAGTGACACCATAGGGAAATGACCCCTGACCTCAGAGATTGGCACACCGAAAGGCAGTGAGGAAGTGCAATAGCAGTGTAATAAAGAGGAGGGAACTAACCTGCCGGATTGTCACTACCTGCGGAAGCATGACTATGTACACGCACCTACTCAAACTCGTGCCAACACACACACGCTTTCACGCACTCGTGCATGCACACACACACACAATTCACTGAACTGAATTCAGTAGGAAAGCATTACTTGTTCCTAGAACTGTTGCAAAGCCGCAAGACATCTGTTACTCTCTATGAAGCACTGAATGTGCATTTTATTAAAAAAAATATCCAGTCTAAAAGCTTTGGGTCATTTAGTGTTTAGTGCATATATGTCATTCAATGGAAAATGTTTGAGAATGGATAGAGTGGTTGAATCGAGTCTTAACAGTGGGGAACCGTGAAAGCCTTCTAGATTTGTAAGACATTTGTTTTGTTTTCATGAAATTGTCTATTTCATATTTTTTATATTTTTTTATGAAATTCTGATTTCATCTCTTCAGTTTGTGTTGGAAAGGGAAGGGTAATACTTGAGAAAATCTGGATTTTTCTTTGGCGGTCTCTGGGTAGTTGTCCCACGCTATGTAGATGTGCTGTAGTAGTGTGACAATGGTGACAGTGGTAGTGAGCGTAGGTTGACGCATAATGTATCATTCTTGTCAAATTCATATCTATAGGCTACATTGAAATGTCTTTCATTATATTTTATCTGCCCTTATTAAGCCTAAGCTTTAGGGCCTAACTGTACTCGTGCCAAATACACACCAATTGCCAAACGCTTTTGGGAACTTGGGCAGAAAAGGTTAACGTCGATCCACTGGAGCAAAAAGGACAATGTCACCCACGTGTAAGACAGCGTATTCCAGTTCCTGCCAATATCCAGCAGCTTCGCACAGCCATTAAAGAGGAGTGGGACAACATTCCACAGTCAGCAATCAACAGCCTGATCAACTCTATGCTAAGGAGATGTGCCCCACTGCATGTGGCAAAGCGTGGTCTCACCAGATACTGATTGGTTTACTGATCCACTCCCGAACCTTTTTTCCTAAGGTATTTGCAGTGGCGATTTTAGCATGTACATTTTAGTGGGGGAAAAGTGGCATGCATGCCAGCAAAGCCTCTACACAATGCAACACGAAACAATACATTAATTGCACTATAACAGTGACAAATGGTGCCCACAAACGGCCTACATAAAGCTGTCCTGTAACGGTCGTCGTATGAAGAAGGTGTGGACCAAAGCGCAGCGTGGTACGTGTTCATGATTTTTATTTGACTGAACACTAAAACACATAACAACAATGTGAATAAACTGAACCGAAAAAGTCCTGTAAGGTGCAGAAAACACTAAACAGAAAATCACACCCGGCCAAACAACAAAGAAAAACAAACCCTAGTCACACCCTGGCCTAACCAAAATAGAGAATAAAAGCCTCTATGGCCAGGGCGTGACATGTCCCAACAGCAGTCACAACATTTTACCACTGCTACACTTGGCTATCAGTGGAGCCTTGTCTGACAACTAAACAGTCTCGTTTACTGACTTTAAAAAAACATGTCTATTTATGGCTGACATACTTAAACAAATGTGGTTTCTACTGACAATTGAGATGTACAAACTATGGCATAAGGGGGTGACAAGCAGATGAGAAACTATACGTAATTTCGATTAAGACATTAATGAGCGAGCTAGGACGGATGTAGTCAATATAACAATTTGTTTAGCACTTTTTTAATATACAATATTCAGAACATGGGCGGTTCTTACAGTGTTCTCCCTGTATACCAAGTCAGAACTGTGGGATAAATAAAGGAGGGATATAAGCAGACAATGAAACCTCTTACTATATTAGATTATGATATCATCTACTATCATCTTACTACACAACATTCACGTAGTATTACTTTCTTAGCTACCGTATACATATCTCCCTGGCATATTACCTCATTTATGCAGCAGCATACAATACATTTTTGGACTTACCTTGTTGTGCTGTGCTCACTTGAACAGGAAGTTGGCACGGCAGTCCTTCCTGGGCAAATGTTGTCCTCAAAGTGCGACACTCTCTGGATTTGGATTCTCTGGATTCAAAACAACTGGGATCTCGGGGAAAAAACAAGGTCAAATCATGATGACGTCATTGATCTTCAGGTTGTAGCTCTAGAAAAGAGGTCGGATTTACAATTCCGAGTTGGATGACTGTTCAAAATGTATCTTCCCAGTCGGAGCTCGTTTATTCCCAATTTCCCAGTTGTCTTGAACTCACTGAGGTCAAGTTTTCGCAGTTCCCGAGTTAACTTGTTTTGAGCGCGGCACAAATCATGCTTCATTGACAGCATGGCCAATGTTTAATGTTTATCATTTTAATATCAGAAAATAGCCCCTTAATTCCAGATTTGGACTCCACTGAATGGCAAGCTAGTGATTGCTTTGCAATGCTTGTAGTTAGCCACTGTCACTGATTCCTTCCAAACCACTCATTGTTTGAATTTGCGATTTCAACTTGTTGTGTAATGTTTATATCCAATGGCCGATGAGCATGGCCGATGATCAATGTGGTTTATCTATAATTTCTCTTCATTATTTATCTTCATATGACAAGGATTAGCCAGTAGATTTATCTACTTCATTCATGATGATGACTGCTAGCTAAGATTTTGAATGTATGATGTTGACCTTATCAGTCCAATCAAATCTACTGTACATATAATGTGATTTGATGTAATTTTCTTCTGTGCCCAATGACCTTGAGCCTTCTTGGACGGGTACTTCTAATGTAACTCTATGGCAGCAAGGCGGGACTGAGACAGGTAACGGAGGACTGAACGTAGTCATGTAGAGCACCTCGAGATAAAAACGTACCGGCAAGTTAGGCTAAATGTTAGCACTACACAATCTGGTGGGTGATAACCTTCAATCTGGATAATAACACAAAACCAATCTTAAAACTAGAGACATTTATTGACAAATATTACGAAAACAAGCAACACCCAAACATGACGGAGAGTAAGACAGGGGAACCGGTTTCAAAATGAAAACGTGACTCTTCTACAGACACAGACAATTTAATATTTTCACCACCGGGAATGTTAAAGGTCAAAACTGATCTGTTTAAAAATCAATAAATAACAAACTGGGTATTACTTGAATTAGTCAGTAAGGATATAAAAGAGTTGAAGGCAAAAGCCTCGAGATGAGTGATGAAAAAGCTGCGACATTGGAGAAGGAAACACACAAGCTAAAAGGGACAGTCAATACGATTGAAACCGAAGTGAATGAACTTAAAAAGGAGAACACCATTCTGAGAGAAGCATTACTTGACATACAGACTAGATCCATGAGAGAGAATCTGGTATTTACAGGTATCCAAGAGAAAGAAGGAGAAGTTCCTGAATCTGTAGTTAGAGAGTTCCTCCTTACAGAGCTTCAGATTCCACATGAAGCTATCGATAAAATCCAACTCGAACGTGTACACCACTTCGGACAGAGAGGGCAAAGGTATGACCGCCCAATCGTTGCCAAATTTGCTTCCTTTAAAGATAAAATAATGGTTAAAAGCCTGGTTAAAAGACTTGCTGGGACCAAAATTGGCATGAATGACCAGTTCCTGAAGGAAATTGCAGAACGGCATAAAGTTCTGTATCCTATTTCAAAGGAAAATAGATGAAAAGGGAAATGAGTAGCTCTCGTCGTCGATAAACTATATCTTGATAACCAGTTCAAAGACTATTCCATGGTTATTTTAAAATTACAAAGTTCTTATAGACGAGGAAAATAATGAAACACAATTCTAGCCCGGTTATGGAATGATACAATACAATAAAACATATAGCTTTTCTAAATATCTTCAAACATAACTAATTGGAACACAAGCACTTATTCAACATGGTGAATATAAAAACAGAAGGCACAGTATGTGTGGATGGTGTGGATGGTGTGGTGTGTGTTTATTTTTTTTATTTTTGTTTTTGTTATGTTTGGGAAAGTGTGGCATTGGGTGAGAAATGAAATGGTTGCATATCCCAGAACCAGTGTATTGCTGTGAGCGGGGGTGTGAGAGAGCTTTCAATGTTGTTCAGATGATGGATATACTTTTTATAATGAATTATATGTCTTATTTTATTTATTAATTGTCCTATCATGATGGAACTGTTTTAAAATAAATTATATATTTCATTTATTTATTGTCCTATCATGGGGAACTACATTTAAAAAATTAATTATATATCTAATTTATTTATTTATGATCCTATATTGATGGAACGGTCCACAACCCTATACTCTAGACACCCACCTGAATGACCCAGATACTAAGGAGAAGTCCCTAACTGTTTTATGGGCCTGCTGTAAGCGGTCTGTATGCAGCCAAAATGCAGTCAGAGACCTAGCGCAGCACTGCCCACTCAACATTCTGAGCCTGCTTGGCAGGGTTGGTCCTGCAAAGCCAAAGCCCCATAAAGGGAGAGCATACTATACGAGGAGTTTCTCAAAGTTGCTAATGAGAACCTTGATGACCTTGTACCAAGCCGGTGGGGATTCCGGTGGGGTGCCCTCACCCAGGCAGTGGCAGTGCTGGCAACACTAGCTTCAGTAATCAATGGGGAGGGAGTCACACTCGGACATTCAGAGAGGGGGTATATTATTGTGGCCCTGGTGGCACAAAATCAGAAGTCTGACTGCATGGAGATGCTTGGGAATATGGTCATTACAGGGGACAGTGTTGTGGGTGTCTCAGGGAAAAGGTGTACATTTGACCTCAATCATCTAGGACTTGACAATGGTTAATAAAATCTCTCCATTTCTGCCCATTTGTTTGCACAGTCTTGCAGGCCTTCTCATACAGCTGCAACTGTATATGCATTTGTAAATCAAGACCTTTCTTGAGTTGGGCTCTGGGATGGTGCAACTGTTGAGAATGTGAGCCTATGGTCATGTGGGGGGGTAAAGGGTTGAGTGTGTGTAACTGCTGCGAAGGAGTAAAAGATGTTAGGGACAATAGAGGAGGATACACAACAATTGTTTGCCAATATATTAATTGCTTGAAATAATGTAATTTTGGTAATGGCGAGACTGGTGAGCGGTAAAATCCTTTTCATAAATTGCCTAGAAACAGGACTCTTAAAGCATATATATATTTTCTATGGCTATGCATAATACAAATCGAGGTGAGGGCAATGGAAATGCATTTGGCAGTTGATCTACTTCTGTTCTGTAAATGGCACTGTGTGCTCTTTTCAAAGGATGGATCTCAGTCTTTACAGGGCTATGGGATACGGGGGCGTCGGGGGTGGTCTGCCGGGCGTTGGGATGACAACCCAACTCGGGATGAGGAGAGAGGGTGGAATAGTGGGGACCAATTTGAGGTTTACTTAGTAGCAATGCAAATATCATGGTACAGCTATATAGACACTCAATCATCATGTTACTTTTTAATGGTACGTTTACAAACATATATTTTGATAATTAGAATTGAAAGTTGTGTCTCATTTTGGTAAGTGGTGAAATAAGTATAGCCAGTTACAATTGTGATGGGCTTGCAGATAATAAGAAAAGACGTTTAGTATTTGCCTGGCAAAAAGAGAAGGAAAATACTGTACTGTATATTGTTTATAGGAAACTCATTCAACAATTTCAGATGAAGGTTTGTGGAAAAAGGACTGGGGGGCAAAATATATTTCTCCCATGGGCAAAGAAATTCATAAGGGGTGATGGTTTTAATTAACAGTTATTTTGATCCCAATGTGCAAATTGTCCAAACAGATCATCAAGGTAGATGGATTATTTTAAATATGTTATTGGACAATAAACAGATATGGCTTATTAACCCCTTACTGTCCAAATAATGATGATCCAAGCTTCTTTCAAAATATATATAAGAATTTATCAACTCTTTATCAATATCTCTATGGACAAGAAAGTAAATCATGGATCTATTGGAATTAGTGGCTATATGGAGACTTAAATACCCTGACCTAGTGAGGTATACATGGCGGAGGCTTAATCAAGAAAGTCGTCTTGACTACTTTCTTATGCAATTTCTCTCTGGCACCAAAAGTTTAAAAAGTGTTGATAGATGACAGAATACGGTCGGATCATCACATAATTGGCATATATATTACTTTTACAGAATTTCCACGTGGACAAGGGTATTGGAATTTTAATCAAAGCCTACTAGATGATAAATTGTTTAGAACTAGGACAGAATAATGTATTACTGACTATTTCAGACATAACATCGGTATAGCAGATCCCCTTATTTTATGGGACACGTTTATGTGTGCCTTTAGAGGCCATGCAATTCAGTACAAAAGCAACTTAGATCAAGAGTCCATATTAACAAAGTAAATTGAAGGACTGACAGTACAGTTAGATAGCAATAAAAACTGTACAATAGAGGCACAGAATAAGTTAGAGGAAAAACAAAAAGAAATGGAGGAACTTATTCAGGAAAGACCCAGTTTAATATATTATAAAAATAAAGCGAACTGGTTGGAATATGGGGAAAAATGCACCAAATTATTTTTCAATATAGAAATGCTACCAAAAAATATGTATTAACACTTTTACAAATGATAGAGTCACGCATGATTCACCAAATTATATTTTGAAAGAGGAAGTAAAGTACTTTAAGAATATGTTTTCGTTTCAGTCTCCTCCATCTCCATTAACTGAAACTAATTGTATGAATTTTATCCTCATAATAATGTAAAATTAACATCTGTACAGAAAGACTTATGTGAAGGCCAAATTACAGAGGAGGAACATCTTGATGCAATTGGGGCCGTTAAGTCCAGGAAAACTCCAGGGCTGGATGGTATACCAGTTTTGATATACTCAGAGGACCATTATTAGCATGTTTTAACCATTCCTATATAAATGTTAGATTATCAGACACTCAACAAGAAGGTCTGATTTCATTGTTACTGATGCAGGACCCAAGTGGTAAATATAAAGATCCAGTCTATTTAAAAAAAATGGAGACCTCTTACACTTCAGTGTTGTGATGCAAATCCAAACAAAATGCTTGGCGCATAGAATTTAAAAAGTATTGTCAGATATTATTCATTCTAATCAGACAGTTTTTTTTACATGGATGATACATTGGAGATAATATAAGACAAGTACTGGAAACAATAGAATACTATGAAATATCAGGGACACCAGGCCTGGTTTTCATAGTTGATTTTGAAAAGTATTTTGATTAAGTACAACTGGATTTTATATATAAATACTTAGAAAATTTCAATTTTGGGGAATCTCTCATAAAATGGGTTAAAATGATGTACAGTAACCCTAGGTGTAAAATAGTAAATAATGGCTACATCTCAGAAAGTTTCATTATCTAGAGCAGTTAAACAAGGTTGTCCACTATCGGCATATCTATTTATTATTGCCATCGAAATGTTAGCTGTTAAAATTAGATCAAACAATAATATTAAGAGATTAGAAATGCGTGGTTTAAAATCTAAGCTGTCATTGTACCCTGATGATTCATGTTCTTTTAAAACCACAATTAGAATCTCTCCACGGCCTCATAGAGGATCTATATACTTTTGCTATCCTCTCTGGATTAAAATCAAATTATGATAAGTTTACTATATTACACATTGGATCACAAAAAAATGCACATTTTACATTATCATGTAGTTGACCAATTAAATGCTCTGATGGAGATGTGGACATACTCGGTATACAAATCCCAAAAGAAAGAAATTATCTCCCTCCAATACATTTTATAGAAAGTTAGCAAAAATAGATAAGATCTTGCTACCATGGAAAAGAAAATACCTGCCTATTTGTGGAAAAATCACCCTGATTAACTCTTTAGTCACATCACAGTTGACCTATTTGCTTATGGTTTTGCCTACATCTAGTGACCTGCTTTTTAATTTATATGAACAAAAAATATTCAATTTTATTTGGAACGGCAAGCCAGACAAAATTAAAAGGGCCTATTAAATAACAAATATGAATTCAGAGGGCAGAAATATTAAAGCATTAGACGTCTCACTAAAGGCATCAGTCATACAAAATATATACTTAAATCCAAACTGGTTCTCTAGTAAATTGGTAGGAATGTCTCATCCTATGTTGAAGAATGGCCTTTTTCCCTTTATTCAGATTACACCTGCTCACTTTTGGTTGTTTGAAAAGGAAATCATCTCCAAAATATCGTTAATTTTTAAACAAGCCCTAGAAAGTTGGTTGCAATTTCAGTTTAATCCATCTGAAAAGACAGAAGAAATAATGCAACACATATTCTGGTTAAACTCAAATATGCTAATTGATTTAAAAAAAAAACATTTTTTCGAAGAAATTTACATTTTAAAAAGGTATCATTTTAGTGAATGATATCATAAATAGGACTGGCGGAGTTATGTCACACATGCAGCTAAGACAGACATATAGACATGTCTGCTCTACCCATAATTACAACCAATTAATTGCAGCATTGCCACAAAAATGGAAGAGGTAAGTAAAAGGGCGAAAAATGATTTTTAATGATTTTATTAGCAAATTATGGTGGAAAATAAGTATTTGGTCAATAACAAAAGTTTCTCAATACTTTGTTATATAGCCTTTGTTGTCAATGACAGAGGTCAAATGTTTTCTGTAAGTCCTCACAAGGTTTTCACTGTTGCTGGTATTTTGGCCCATTCCTCCATGCAGATCTCCTCTAGAGCAGTGATGTTTTGGGGCTGTTGCTGGGCAAAACGGACTTTCAATTCCCTCCAAAGATTTTCTATGGGGTTGAGATCTGGAGACTGGCTAGGCCACCCCAGGACCTTGAAATGCTTCTTACGAAGCCACTCCTTCGTTGCCCGGGCGGTGTGTTAGGGATCATTGTCATGCTGAAAGACCCAGCCACGTTTCATCTTCAATGCACTTGCTGATGGAAGGAGATTTTCACTCAAAATATCACGATACATGGCCCCATTCATTCTTTCCTTTACACGGATCAGTCATCCTGGTCCCTTTGCAGAAAAACAGCCCCAAATCATGATGTTTCCACCCCCATGCTTCACAGTAGGTATGGTGTTCTTTGGATGCAACTCAGCATTCTTTGTCCTCCAAACTCAACGAGTTGAGTTTTTACCAAAAAGTTATATTTTGGTTTCATCTGACCATATGACATTCTCCCAATCTTCTTCTGGATCATCCAAATGCTCTCTAGCAAACTTCAGACGGACCTGTACATGTACTGGCTTAAGCAGGGGGACACGTCTGGCACTGCAGGATTTGAGTCCCTAGCGGCGTAGTGTGTTACTGATGGTAGGCTTTGTTACTTTGGTCCCAGCTCTCTGCAGGTCATTCACTAAGTCCTCCCGTGTGGTTCTGGGATTTTTGCTCACGGTTCTTGTGATCATTTTGACCCCACGGGGTGAGATTTTGCGTGGAGCCCCAGATCGAGGGAGATTATCAGTGGTCTTGTATTTCCCGTGGTCTTTCATTTACTAATAATTGCTCCCACAGTTGATTTCTTCAAACCAAGCTGCTTACCTATTGCAGATTCAGACTTCCCAGCCTGGTGTAGGTCTACAATTTTGTTTCTGGTGTCCTTTGACAGCTCTTTGGTCTTGGCCATAGTGGAGTTTGGAGTGCGACTGTTTGAGGTTGTGGACATGTGTCTTTTATACTGATAACAAGTTCAAACAGGTGCCATTAATACAGGTAACGAGTGGAGGACAGAGGAGCTTCTTAAAGAAGAAGTTACAGGTCTGTGAGAGCCAGAAATCTTGCTTGTTTGTAGGTGACCAAATACTTATTTTCCACCATAATTTGCAAATAAATTCATAAAAAATCCTACAATGTGATTTTCTGGATGTTTTTTTCTCATTTTGTCTGTCATAGTTGAAGTGTACCTATGATGAAACTTACAGGCCTCATCGTTTTAAGTGGGATAACTTGCACAATTGGTGGCTGACTAAATACTTTTTTACCCCACTGTATACTCAATGTTTTTTAAATGTATATATAATTTTTACATTGTTTGCTAACTGATATGTGGCACGTATTAATGCCGAAATAACATGCAAAACATTTGGGGCTCACCTGCCCTGAATGATGGGACGCCACTGGGTATCTGTGACCCATATATGGATATCTGTATTCCTAGTCATGTGAAATCCATAGATTCTGGTCTGATTAATTTATTTCAATTAACTGATTTCCTGTAACTCGGTAAAAGCTTTATATTTTTGTTCAGTATAGAATTACGTCCCTATGATGGCTGAGCGACACTGATCTGAAGTGAATTTGAACTTGACCTTTGTGCTAGAGAAAAAAATGGTATTCTGTGCAGTAATGATCTATCGATCTATAATCACAAGGATAAAGTGCATTTGGAAAGTATTCAGACCTCTTTAATTTTTATTCTAAAATGGATTAAATAGTTTTTTGCCCTCAACAGTCTACACACAATACCCCATAATGACAGAGAAACATGTTTTTGACATTTGCAAATGTATTGAAAATAACTTAAATATCACGTGTACTTACAGTACCAGTCAAAAGTTTGGACACCTACAGTACTCATTCCAGGGTTTTTCTTTATTTTTATTATTTTCTACATTGTAGAATAATAATGAAGACCTCCAAACTATGAATTAACACATATGGAATCATGTAAGATTTTTCAAAGTAGCCACTCTTTGCCTTGATGACAGCTTTGCATACTCTTGGCATTCTCTCAACCAGCTTCTTGAGGTAGTGACCTGGAATCCATTTCAATTAACAGGTGTGCCTTGTTAATTTGTAGAATGTATGTTCTAAATGCGTTTGAGCCAGTCAGTTGTGTTGTGACAAGGTAGGGGTGCTATACAGGAGATTGGCAAAAGACCAAGTCCATATTATGGCACAAATAGCTCAAATAAGCAAAGATGAACCACAGTCCATCATTACTTTAAGACATGAAGGTCAGTCAATCCGTAGCATTTTAAGAACTTTGAAAGTCTCTTCAAGTGTGGTGGCAAAAACAATCAATCGCTATGACGAAACTGAATTGCTGCGAAGAAACCAATACTAAAGGACACCAATAATAAGAAGGTACTTCCTTGAGCGTAGAAACACAGGCAATGGACATTAGACAGGTGGAAATCTGTCCTTTGGTCTGATGAGTGCAAATTTGAATTTTTTGGTTCCAACAGCTGTGTCTTTGTGAGATACAGAGTAGGTGAACGGATTACCTCCGCATGTGTGGTTCCCACCGTGAAGCATGGAGGAGGTGGTGTGATAATGTGGGGGTGCTTTGCTGCTGACACTTGGTAATTTATTTTGAATTCAAGGCACGGCTACCACAGCATTATGCAGCGATACACCATCTCATCTGGTTTGCGCTTAGTGGGGTCAGATGACCTGGCCTCCACTATCACCTGACCTCCACCCAATTGAGGTGGTTTGGGATGAGTTGGACCGCAGTGTGAAGGAAAAGCAGCCACCAAGTGCTCAGCGTATGTGGGAACATTTTTGTTGTTGTCAAGAAGTGAATTTATGAAAATCACTATTTAGCAAGTTATCAGACTAGCTAACATTAGCCAGCTAGCTAGTGTTGCTTCTGTCCCTCTCCTCGCCCATACCTGGGCTTGAACCAGGGACCCTCTGCACACATCAACAACAGCCACCCTCATAGCATCGTTACCTATCGCAGAGCAAGGGGAACAACTACTCCAAGGTCTCAGAGCGAGTGATGGCACCGATTGAAAAGCTATTAGCGCGCACCCCACTAACTAGCTAGCCATTTCACACTGGTTACACCCGACTTGAAAAAAACTCAAATATACACAGTGAGATATTTGGTGAAATAGACCGGCATGCCTCTCCGTAGGAAAACAATGGGGGGACCTCAGCGTTCCAAGGGCAAAAAGTATTTTGTGGGTAGCATTTGATGACAACCGAGCTACCTGCCCAGGCTTACATAATTAGAGAGAGGAGATTCTCATGATTAAAATGGCCTCCGACTTGAACAAAATCTAAATACACGAAATAGACAGACATGCTTATATTTCCCCCATAGGAAACAATGGGAAGAAAGCAGAGTTTCAATATTATTTTTGTTGTGTAAGAGGGACAAGGTAGGGAACCTGTTTGTCTGCCATATTTTAAAGATACAAATTGTCTGAAAATGATTGTCATTAAAGTAAAAATATACCAGTTTCATTTGAGGACAAACATGTTGACAGCTGCGCCATAAAGGTTGCAAAATAAATGGGAAGAGATTTTCGATATACTGATTCCATGGCACATGGTTTATGAACTGATACAAAAAACAACACTTGATTCAACACTTCCAGTTTTCCAATTAAAATGATTATACAAAATTCTTGCCACCTACAGAATGGTGTGTATATATGGGGCAAACAACAATCTCAGCTCTGTAGATTTTGCTGCAAAGAGACAGAATCACTAGATAATTTATTCTGGTATTACCTCTATGTAACTTGTTTCTGGTCACAGGTTCAGGAATGGTTTAAAAAAGTCACAACATTCACTTAAAATGAACCTTACAAATAGCAGTGTTGGGCGATTTTGGAAAGCCATAGTCAGTCAATAAATAATATAATACTTGTAGGATAGGTTTTCATCTTTCGCTCACAATCTGTGGATACTATACAATCAGAAAGGTTCAAAATGTATGTAAAACATCACAGTGCAATTGAAAAATATATGGCACATGGAAACCAAACGAGGGTGATCTATGGTGATACAGTAGGTGGGATGGGCTGAGAGTGGCTGAGGGGTGGTATTGAACAGTATGTATTATTGTTATGTGATTGCTGTATATAACAGGTACCATATATGCTAAATGTATATTTAAAATGTATAAAATACCAGAAAAGCTATAAAAAAAATATTTTTAAAAATATTTAAAAAAGATCTGTCCTAAGAAGTGGTGGATGGGTTAATAATAAATAATAAAAATAAAAAACAATCGTTGATTGAGAGCCTTCCTGTTGGTTGTTTGATCAATTAGGACTGTTAAGTTCCCAAATGTAAGATGATTCCTGTGGTATTTACATGTTTGCAGAAAACTATTCAGATGTAACATTATTTTAAGGCTTTTGCGACTGCTTTGATAATAATCTATATTTGTTGCTGTTGCCTGTAAACACACAGTTCAGTTCAAAGTGAATGGCACAGGCCCATTTGTGGTAATGGCCTATTTTCATATAGGCTTACTGAAGCTCTGATTGGTTATGGTGCACCAGTCTGTGTAGAGTCCTGGCCTGGACAAGACTGAAATATTTTGATTCGTTTTGATTTACTGCAGTGTCTATTAATTGCCCAAAAGCACAGTCTCTTTTCCACTCTGCTATTGAATTTTCACAAATATCAGACTATACGTCATTCCCAAATATTGTGAAAAATGTGAGACGTGACCATATCTGAGCTCTCTTGTTAGATCATTTAACAAATAAATGTAATATTCTTGTATATAATCAGATTTTAACTGTATTTAATGGTGTTAAAACACTCAGTTCCTCTTTAACTCTAAATTGGTCTTATTCACTTTCAGTGCTCAGCTACATCTAATCTTCTAATTACAGACACCCTTTTCTGAAGAGCCTATGCTTGCTTTGAAATGTGAACAACAAGGTCTCATTAACATTGCATGTATTTCTTTCAAAGAGGTAGCACTAATGACTGCGTGGGCATTTCCTGTTAAATGATAGAAACATTATGTTGTTTTATGGCTGTTGGTTTCTCCCATTGGCCCCACAGATAGTAATAATACATGGACAACATGGGAACACAACATGGAATGTGACCGATGACCATCTACTTGGGCCTATTTCAATGTTATGTCCTTCATTGCAATGTTTTTTGTATGTTAAAGGTGCCATGACAAGTCACCCAAGACTTGACTTAAAGCTAGCTGTAACATTAAGCTGCTTAGCCTATGTCATGACTTCAACTTAACCTGAATCAATGTGACTTGTTACTATAATGGACAGAGCAAATACATTTGTTGTAGTAGTTGCCCCTTTTTATCACGTATGACATTGCAGATGCATTTCCTAATGAAGCTGGTGCCGGAAGTGGTTAGCTCGATGGCGTTATCGGCGGAGTCCCGAAACATATTCCAATCAGCGCTAGTGAAGCAGTCCTGTAGCATAATTTCTGATTCTGGAGACCAATTCTCAATGGAGCGAGTCACGGGCAATTCCTGTTTGAGCTCCTGCTGGTAAAAAAAAAGAAGCAGGAGTGCGAAGTCATGATCTGATTTGCCGAATGGCAGACGACCGAAGGCCTCTTATGCTTGTTTGTGGGTAGAGTAACAGTGGTTTAGGACTTTAGTACCCCTAGTGCTGATGGAGAAGTGTTGACGGAAGTTGTGCATCGCATGTCTTAATGACGCGGAATTAAAACCACCAGCAATCAGAAAAGCTGCCTCTGGATATATTGTACGTTTTCCTGCTTGGTTATACTCTCGTACAGTTTGTTAAGTGCCAGCTTGTTTTTTTTCTTGTCCTGAGGTGGAATGTATCCAACCATCACAATAACAGCTGAAAAATCTCTTGGGAGGTGAAAGGGTGAGCATTTGACCATCAGGTATTCCAAGACGGGTGACCAATGGGTCAACACTTCCACCACGCTCGAGTAAGCACACCAGTTGTTGATGAAGAGGCAAACCCCTCCCCCCTCCTCCACTCTCCTGTTCGGCACAGTGAATGGAGAATCCATTGAGTTGGATAGTCATGGTGGGGTATCTTGCCCGAGAGCCATGTTTCAGAAGAGCAGAGAATATAGCATTTTCAACAGTGCCATTGGTAGCAAATCCATGATTGGAGGTCATCCATTGTATTATCACGTGAATGAAAATAGGCCAATAGAATGAAGGGAAGAGGTGGCCGGTTCTCCTTTTGCCTTAACTTCTTTGGGATAGGGAGCGGTATTTTGACGTCCGGATGAAAAGCATGCCCAAAGTAAACTGCCTGCTACTCAGGCCCAGAAGTGAGGATATGCATATAATTGGGAGATTTGTTAAAATTATGTCTGTGGGTATAACAGAACTGGAATGGCAGGCGAAACCCCGAGGACGAACCATCCACCCCCAAAACAATTCATCCTACCACTGATTTCAATGGCTGGCACTTTTATAATAGGGCGAAATCATTCCAGATTGCAGTTCCTAGGGCTTCCACTAGATTACAAAGAGTTTCAGACTGGTTTTTGGAAAAATGAGCCAGACATTTTTGTTTTTCCAGGTGACTCCAATTTTGGCTGTAGTGCTTCCAAGTGCGTAAATGAGAGTGCGTTCTTTGGTATTTTTCTTTGGTAAACGATTCTCCGTCTTAAATTCTATTGTTTATTTGCGTATTAGGGTACCTAAGGTTTGATTATAAACGTTGATTGACTTGTTTGTATAAGTTTATTGGTAAGGTTTGGGATTCATTTTGTCTACATTTTGAAGGAGGGAACCGAGTGGATTATTGACTGAAGCGCACCAGCTAAACTGAGTTTTTATGGATATAAAGAAGGACTTTATCGAACAAAAGGACCATTTGTAATGTAACTGGGACCTTTTGGAGTGCCAACAGAAGAAGATCTTCAAAGGTAAGGCATATATTATATCGCTAATTCTGACTCCCTGGTTGAAAATGATTTGTTATGCATTTGTGTGCTGGGCGCTGTCCTCAGATAATCGCATGGTTTGCTTTCGCCGCAAAGCCTTTTTGAAATCTGACATGGCGGCTGGATTAACAACAAGTTAAGCTTTATTTTGCACTTGTGATTTCATGGAAGTTTCATATTTTTGGTAATTTAATTTGAATTTTGCTGGATTTTGTCGAAATGGTTAGCAGGGTAGCCTGAAAATTGGATCGGAATTATAGTAAGAGCCCAGGGCAGATGAGTCAAAGTTGACACCCGAATTGAGGTAAGTAACTTCCGAACTGATGTTCAAAACTGATGTTGGTTGTAAGAAATGTAAGAAATGATAGTTGATACATTGAGAAAGAAAATAAAATAGCAAAACTGGGTCAGAGCTCACAAAACGGCGTCCATATCGGGAGGCGCCATTTTATATAAATCTGTTAAGATTGGTGCCATTTTTATCGCTATGAAAGTATTTGATAATTGAGCATCAGGTTTGCTCTAAGTGCACCCTTGACAGGAGTGGGGTGTGTGTGTGTGTGTGTGTGTGTGTGTGTGTGTGTGTGTGTGTGTGTGTGTGTGTGTGTGTGTGTGTGTGTGTGTGTGTGTGTGTGTGTGTGTGTGTGTGTGTGTGTGTGTGTGTGTAGGAATGAAGCCTGGGGGGCTAAATCAACTCAGCTAATTGGCTAATGTAGCTAATAACATTTGAATGCTGATGGATGGCCATTGCTTTGTGTGTGTTTGTGTGTCCGCCTGCGTGTGCATGCACGGTGTGTCTGTGTATGTGTCTAACATTAGTGTGTGATAGATAGCCATTGCCCTGCTAGCTTTTCAGACAGACAACAAATTTCCGCCATTAAGGACTGCAGTTAAAGGAACTCTTGAGGAAAGGGATTACATTTAATTAGCTAGGTTGGACTACTTGCCTTAGTACCCATTATGTGTATTAAAGGATGTACTGTTTCTTATTTTCTGCGCAATGCAATCTGTCGTCAACAGCAACCTTGGTTGTCTAGGGAATTGTTTGAGTGTCCTGTTGCATGTTCTCTGGCTGGTGCTTCACTAGGATATTGATGGTTGAGCTTAGCTTGTATTGAGTTGTTAAGATAGGTATAGTGTGAAGACAAGCAGAGTACAATATAATGTAATATCTATAATATACAGTGGCAAGAAAAGGTATGTGGACCCTTTGGAAATATCTGGATTTCTGAATAAATGTGTCATAAAATTTGATCTGATCGTCATCTAAGTCACAACAATAGATAAGCACAGTCTGCTTACACTAATAACACACAAACAATTATAAGCTTTCATGTCTTTATTGAACACACGGTGTAAACATTCACAGTGCAGGGTGGAAAAAGTTTGTGAACCCTTTGATTTTAATGATTGGTTGACCCTCCTCTTTGCAGCAATAACGTCAACCAAACGTTTTCTGTAGCTGCGGATCAGACCTGTACAATGCTCAGGAGGAATTTTGGACCATTCCTCTTTACAAAACTGTTTCAGTTCAGCAATATTATTAGGATGTCTGGTGTGATCCGCTCTCTTGAGGTCCTGCCACAGCATCTCAATCGGGTTGAGGTCAGGACTGGTCTATTCCAGAATTTGTATTTTCTTCTGTAGAAGGTGTTTTGGATCTGTGTCCTGTTACATCACCCAACATCTGTTGAGCTTTGATTGGCGGACGGATATCTCTTATTCTCCTGCAAAATGTCTTGATAAACTTGGGAATTTATTTTTCCTTCGATGATAGCAAGCTGTCCAGGCCCCGAGGCAGCAAAGCAGTCCCAAACCATGATGCTCCCTCCACCATACTTTACAGTGAGGATGAGGTTTTGCCGTTGGTGTGCTGTGCCATTTTTTCTCCATACATAGTGTTGTGTGTTCCTTCCAAACAACACAACTTTAGTTTAATCTGTCCACAAATTATTTTGCCAGTAGCGCTGTGGAAAATCCAAGTGCTCTTTTGTGTGCAGCAATGTTTTTGTTTTGACAGTTGAGACTTCTTCCGTGGTGTCCTCCCATGAACACCTTTCTTGTTTAGTGTTTTACGAATCGTAGACTCGTCAACAGAGATGTTAGAATGTTCCAGAGATTTCTGTAAGTCTTTAGCTGACACTAGGATTCTTCTGAACCTCATTCAGCATTCTGCGCTGTGCTCTTGCAGTCATCTTTGCAGGATGGCCACTCCTAGGGAGAGTAGCAACAGTGCTGACAATGTGTTTAACGTGGACTGATGAACATCATGGCTTTTAGAGATACTTTTGTAACCCTTTCCAGCTGTATGCAAGTCAACAATTCTTAATATTAGTTCTTCTGAGATCTCTTTTGTTCAAGGCATGGTTCACATCAGGCAATGCTTCTTGTGAATAGCAAACTCACATTTTGTGAGTTTTTCTTATAGGGCAGGCCAGCTCTAACCAACATCTCTAATTTCGTCTCATTGATTGGACTCGGGGGTAGCTGACTCCTGACTCCAATCAGCTTTAGGAGAAGTCATTAGCCTAGTGGTTCACATACTTTTTCCAACCTCCACTGTGAAAGTTTAAATCATATATTAAATTATATGGACAAGAAAAATACAATAATTAGTGTGTTATTAGTTTAAGCACACTGTGTTTGTCTATTGTTGTGACTTAAACAAAGATCAGATAAAATGTTACAACCAATTTATGCAGAAATCCAGGTAATTCCAAAGGGTTCACATACTTTTTTCTTGCCACTGTAGGTTTGATCCGCAGTGGACACGGTGAGGTGTAAACCAGGTTCAACCTCATTGGAGGAAGCCCGATATGTAGTCTCACGCGACTGACGAGTGTAGCTGTTCGTCTTGCCTCAACCAAGTCTTGGCTCAGGAAGTCTTGCCTCAACCAGATCCTATAAACTTGATCCAAACCATGAGGACACATTTGTTTGCGTCTGTGGTAAACAAACTTATTTTAATGACGTGCAATAGCTTATGTATAATTCACAGAGCCTTGTGTGTGTATTAATGCTCCAGACAGAGGACCATTCCTGAGCATTATCTACTGTCCCAGTAGATAATGTTCATGGCTGTCTGATGGCTGATTCATCCAATTATTCCTGGAAGAGAGGAGCAACAAGCAGGTTTCAAGACTGCAACCAAAATACTCACTTTTGCAACCCTTTGACTTGACAGTGCGACACCAAATTGTAATTGGTCGCAGGGTGCCAGTGAGAAAAATACATTGATATATTCCCATAATGTTTTTACATGTCAGCAATCAAGTTTTCCAGATATATAACTTCAAAAATACTGAAATACAGCTGGTATGATAGATTTAGCATTGTATGATGCAAAACGCAGCATCATATGATGCAAAATGCATCATATGATGCAAAATGCATCATACTACTGTATTCCCATATTTTGAATGTTATATTCTCGAAATCTTGATTTGCTCACATGCAAAAGATTTGGGACCATATCAACAATGGACTAATGAAACAAATACCAAGATATAGTTTTTGGATGAATTTTTCCTTTAAGTGTTGAATGGATAGACATGGCGCCGACAGATATGGTCTCCTCGCTTCAGGTCCTTACGAAGCTATGCAGTAATTTGTTTTTTAACCAGAATGGGACTAGGGTTGCAATTTTGGAACCCCCCCCCCCCCACGTTCAGCTGGAAGGTGTCACATGGAACGCAAAAATATTCCTAAAAATATTTAACCTCCACACATTAACAAGTCCAATGGCTCAAATGAAAGATAAACATCTTGTTTATCTACCCAGCAAGTCAGATTTCTAAAATGTTTTACGGCGAAAACATAGCACATATTTATGTCAAACCACCACCGAAGACACAGCTAATTTGCATAGCCAAG
The DNA here is from genome assembly GCF_021184085.1 of Oncorhynchus gorbuscha. NCBI lineage: Eukaryota > Metazoa > Chordata > Actinopteri > Salmoniformes > Salmonidae > Oncorhynchus > Oncorhynchus gorbuscha. Next base: position 38,087,912 of record NC_060190.1, on the reverse strand, counting down.
TTGAAAAAAATATGCAATCAACAAACGCAGGATTAAAAGAAAAATAATGCACTAACCTTTTGAAATCTTCATCAGATGACAGTAATATAACATGTTACACAGTACATTTATGTTTTTTTCAATAATATGCTATATATATCCATAAATCTCTGTTTACAATGATGCATCGTTCAAAAAATGCTACTCAAATGTCCTGAGAAATGACGATAGCTCCGGCAGATAACGTCAGCTAACAAGGAATACACATCATAAACTTTGACTAAATATGCATGTTCTACATATATATAGTTAGATACACTTCTTCTGAATGCAATCGCTGTGTTACATTTATTTTTAATGTTACAGGTTTCATTCACTAGGCTATACTATGAGTCGGCGCTCAAAAAGTAGCATTATGGCATCTCTATCTCGGAGTCCACATAAACCCAAATTTACCACATAAATATTCCCTTACCTTTGCTGTTCTTCCATCAGAAGACCTGGAAGGAATTATACTTACCAAAAACAGAGTTTAGTTTTGCAGTCTGTGTCTTTCGGTTCTCAAACACGACACATTTCGATTGAAATGTAGCCAAAAGTCAAGTGGATGCGCACCAAAACGTCGAACTTACATATTATATGTCGATTAAACTTGTCAAACTAACTTCATAATCAAGCTTTAACATGTTATAAAGGTGTACAGCAATCGTGAGGACGAACAGAAACGCATGCATTGTATAATCGATCTTGGAAAAAAGACAGGACCGGAGCAGAGCGCGCATAAAAGTGACCTGTTTTTTTCGCGTGACCGAAAGGTTTCGGCCCGCCAAAACTCTCGTGAGCGCGCAATTCTCACAATGAGAAGCCCCATTGAAAGCTGAGATCGCGCTGAAGACAGAGAGACTGTTCCCAGACCTGTAAGTGCTTGGGAGGGTGGGGGCGATGACGTCAAAGTTGGGCCAACTTTTCTGATGACAAGAGAGAGTTTGGGAGAATGACTGCCCTGAGAGTTCTGCTTTACATACAGACATAATTTAAACGGTTTTAGAAGCTTTAGAGTGTTTTCTATTCAATAATATTTTTTTGCATATATTAGCAAATTTTGACAAAAAAAAATATGTTTACTATGGGACAGCCCTATCCCCAACAGGTTAATATATTATTTCTTACATTGTTAGCCCATAAAATCTCAACTGTTATTACATACAGCCGGGAAGAACTATTGGATATAAAAGCGACGTCAACTTACCAACATTACGACGAGGAATATGACTTTCCCTAAGCAAATCCTTTGTTCGGACCTCCACCCTGGACATGGGATCTTATCCCAGAGGCTGACCCAAAACAACGGGGTTACCACAGGAGAGGCAGACGGAGCAGCCTACTGGTCAGGCTTAGAAGGCGAGCACACCATCCACCGCTTCCGAGCATATTACTCGCCAATGTCCAATCTCTAGACCACAAGGTGGACGAAATTAGGCCACTGAGTTGCCTTCCAGAGAGACATCAGAGATTGGAACATTTTCTGTTTCACGGAAACATGGCTCACACCGGATATGTTGTTAGTCGGTACAGTCACCTGGTATCTTCACGCATCACGCCGACAGAAACAAACATCTCTCTTGTAAGAAGAAGGGCGGGGGTGTATGCCTTATGATTAACGACTCATGGTGTAATCATAACAACATACAGGAGCTCCTTTTGTTCACCTGACCTAGAATTCCTTACAATCAAATGCTGACCGCATGATCTGCCAAGAGTATTGTCTTCTATTATAGTCATAGCCGTGTATATCCCTCCCAGGCAGACACCTCGACGGTCCTGAAATAACTTCATTGGACTCTATATAAACTGGAAACCACATATCCTGAGGCTGCATTTATTGTAGCTTGGGATTTTAACAAGGCTAATCTGAAAACAAGGAAACTAAATTCTATCAGCATATTGAATGCACGACACGAGCTGGTAGCATTCTGGATCATTGCTGCTTGAACTTCCATGATGCAAAGAAAGCCCTCACCCTGCCCTCCCTTAAGCAACTCTGACCATGACTCCATTTTGTTGCTCCCACCTTACAGACAGAAACTGAAACAGGAAATGCCCATGCTCAGGTCTATCCAATGCTGGTCTGACCCATCAGATTCCACGCTTCAAGATTGCTTCGATCACGTACTCACTTCTGTCATCATGAAGTGCTTTGAGAGACTAGTCAAGGATTATATCACTTCCACCCTACCCGAGACCTTAGACCCACTTCAATTTGCTTACTGCCCAAATAGGTCCACAGACGACGCAATCGCCATCACACTGCACATTGCCCTATCCCATCTGGACGAGAGGAATACCTATGTAAGAATGCTGTTCACACCATAGTACCCTGCAAACTCATCATTAAGCTCAAGACCCTGGGTCTCAACCTCGCCCTGTGCAACTGGGTCCTGGACTTTCTGACGGGCCGCCCCCAGGTGGTGAGGGTAGGAAACAGCATCTCCACCCTGCTGATCCTCAACACTAGGGCCCCACAACGGTGCATTCTCATCCCTCTCATGTACTCCTTGTTCACCCATGACTGTGTGGCCATGCACGCCTCCAACTCAATCAGCAAGTGTGCAGATGACACTACAGTGGTAGGCTTGATTACCAACAACGACGAGACGGCCTACAGGGAGGAGATGAGAGCCATCGGAGTGAGGTGTCAGGAAAGTAACCTTTCACTCAACATCAACAAAACAAAGAAGATTATTGTGGACTTCAGGAAACAGCAGAGGGAGCATCCCCCCATCCACATTGATATGACAAATCAAATCAAATCAAACGTATTTATATAGCCCTTCGTACATCAGCTGATATCTTAAAGTGCTGTACAGAAACCCAGCCTAACCCCAAACAGCAAGCAATGCAGGTGTAGAAGCACGGTGGCCAGGAAAAACTCCCCAGAAAGGCCAAAACCTAGGAAGAAACCTAGAGAAGAACCAGGCTATGTGGGGTGGCCAGTCCTCTTCTGGCTGTGCCGGGTGGAGATTATAACAGAACATGGCCAAGATGTTCAAATGTTCATAAATGACCAGTATGGTCGAATAATAATAAGGCAGAACAGTTGAAACTGGAGCAGCAGCACAGTCAGGTGGACTGGGGACAGCAAAGGAGTCATCATGTCAGGTAGTCCTGGTGCACGGTCCTAGCATTCCCAAGAGGTAAAATATATAGTGAAAACAATAGTGGTCCTAAAACGGAACCTTGAGGAACACAGAGATTTACAGTTGATTTGTCAGAGGACAAACCATTCACAGAGACAAACTGATATCTTTCCGACAGATAAGATCTAAACCAGGCCAGAACTTGTCCGTGTAGACCAATTTGGGTATCCAATCTCTCCAAAAGAATGTGGTGATCGATGATATCAAAAGCAGCACTAAGGTCTAGGAGCACGAGGACAGATGCAGAGCCTCGGTCCGATGCCATTAAAATGTAATTTACCACCTTCACAAGTGCCGTCTCAGTGCTATGATGGGGTCTAAAACCAGACTGAAGCATTTCGTATACATTATTTGTCTTCAGGAAGGCAGTAAGTTGCTGTGCAACAGCCTTTTCTAAAAATTTTGAGAGGAATGGAAGATTCGATATAGGCCGATAGTTTTTATATTTTCTGGGTCAAGGTTTGGCTTTTTCAAGAGAGGCTTTATTACTGCCACATTTAGTGAGTTTGGTACACATCCGGTGGATAGAGAGCCGTTTATTATGTTCAACATAGGAGGGCCAAGCACAGGAAGCAGCTCTTTCACTAGTTTAGTTGGAATAGGGTCCAGTATGCAGCTTGAAGGTTTAGAGGCCATGATTATTTTCATCATTGTGTCAAGAGATCTAGTACTAAAACACTTGAGAGTCTCTCTCGATGTCATAAGGTGAATGCACCAATTTGTAAGTCGCTCTGGATAAGAGCGTCTGCTAAATGACTTAAATGTTAAAATGTTGATCCTAGGTCCTGGGAGAGTTGTGCAGACTCAGGACAACTGAGCTTTGAAGGAATACGCAGATTTAAAGAGGAGTCCGTAATTTGCTTTCTAATAATCATAATCTTTTCCTCAAAGAAGTTAATGAATTTATCACTGCTAAAGTGAAAGTCATCCTCTCTTGGGGAATGCTGCTTTTTAGTTAGCTTTGCTACAGTATCAAAAAGGAATTTTGGATTGTTCTTATTTTCCTCAATTAAGTTAGAAAAATAGGATGATAGTGCAGCAGTAAGGGCGTCTTCTGTACTGCACGGTACTGTCTTTCCGAGCTAGTCGGAAGACTTCCAGTTTGGTGTGGGCGCCATTTCCGTTCCAATTTTCTGGAAGATTGCTTCAGAGCTCGGGTATTTTCTGTGTACCAGGGAGCTAGTTTCTTATGAGAAATGTTTTTAGTTTTTAGGGGTGCAACTGCATCTAGGGTATTGCGCAAGGTTAAATTAAGTTCCTCAGTTAGGTGGTTAACTGATTTTTGTCCTCTGGCGTCCTTGGGTAGACAGAGGGAATCTGGAAGGACATCAAGGAATCTTTGTGTTGTCTGTGAATTTATAGCATGACTTTTGATGTTCCTTGGTTGGGGTCTGAGCAGATTATTTGTTGCAATTGCAAACGTAATAAAATGGTGGTCCGATAGTCCAGGATTATGAGGAAAAACATTAAGATCCACAACATTTATTCCATGGGACAAAACTAGGTCCAGCGTATGACTGTGACAGTGAGTGGGTCCAGAGACATGTTGGACAAAACCCATTGAGTCGATGATGGCTCCGAAAGCCTTTTGGAGTGGGTCTGTGGACTTTTCCATGTGAATATTAAAGTCACCAAAGATTAGAATATTATCTGCTATGACTACAAGGTCCGATAGGAATTCAGGGAACTCAGTGAGAAACGCTGTATATGGCCCAGGAGGCCTGTAAACAGTAGCTATAAAAAGTGATTGAGTAGGCTGCATAGATTTCATGACTAGAAGCTCAAAAGACGAAAACAACTTTTTTTTTGTAAATTGAAATTTGCTATCATAAATGTTAGCAACACCTCCGCCTTTGCGGGATGCACGGGGGATATGGTCACTAGTGTAGCCAGGAGGAGAGGCCTCATTTAAAACAGTAAATTCATCAGGCTTAAGCCATGTTTCAGTCAGGCCAATCACATCAAGATTATGATCAGTGATCAGTTCATTGACTATAATTGCCTTTGAAGTAAGGGATCTAACATTAAGTAGCCCTATTTTGACATGTGAGGTATCATGATCTCTTTCAGTAATGACAGGAATGGAGGTGGTCTTTATCCTAGTGAGATTGCTAAGGCGAACACCGCCATGTTTAGTTTTGCCCAACCCAGGTCGAGGCACAGACACGTTCTCAATGGTGATAGCTGAGCTGACTACACTGACTGTGCTAGTGGCAGACTCCACTATGCTGGCAGGCTGGCTAACAGCCTGCTGCCTGGCCTGCACCCTATTTCATTGTGGAGCTAGAGGAGTTAGAGCCCTGTCTATGTTGGTAGATAAGATGAGAGCACCCCTCCAGCTAGGATGGAGTCCGTCACTCCTCAGCAGGTCAGGCTTGGTCCTGTTTGTGAGTCCCAGAAAGAGGGCCAATTATCTACAAATTCTATCTTTTGGGAGGGGCAGAAAACAGTTTTCAACCAGCGATTGAGTTGTGAGACTCTGCTGTAGAGCTCATCACTCCCCCTAACTGGGAGGGGGCCAGAGACAATTACTCGACGCCGACACATCTTTCTAGCTGATATACACGCAGAAGCTATGTTGCGCTTGGTGATCTCTGACTGTTTCATCCTAACATCGTTGGTGCCGACGTGGATAACAATATCTCTATACTCTCTACACTCACCAGTTTTAGCTTTAGCCAGCACCATCTTCAGATTAGCCTTAACGTCGGTAGCCCTGCCCCCTGGTAAACAGTGTATGATCGCTGGATGATTCGTTTTAAGTCTAATACTGCGGGTAATGGATTCGCCAATGACTAGAGTTTTCAATTTGTCAGAGCTATTGGTGGGAAGCTTCAGCGTCTCAGACCCCGTAACGGGAGGAGTAGAGACCAGAGAAGACTCGGCCTCTGACTCCGACCCGCTGCTTAATGGGGAAAACCGGTTGAAAGTTTCTGTCGGCTGAATGAGCGACACCGGTTGAGCGTTCCTACAGCATTTCCTTCCAGAAACCGTGAGAATGTTGTCTGGCTGCGGGGACTGTGCCAGGGGATTTATACTACTATCTGTACTTACTGGTGGCACAGACGCTGTTTCATCCTTTCCTACACTGAAATTACCCTTGCCTAACGATTGCGTCTGAAGCTGGGCTTGTAGCACAGCTATCCTCACCGTAAGGTGAGTACAGCGACTGCAGTTAGAAGGCATCATGTTAATGTTACTACTTAGCTTCGACTGTTGGAGGTCCTGACGAATCGTGTCCAGATAAAGCGTCCGGAGTGAAAAAGTTGAGGAAAAAATAAATAAATATATGAACGGTAATTAAAAAGTGAAAACCGTAAAGTTGTCAGGTAGCAAAATAGGTTGGCAACAAAACGCACAGCAACTCGAAAACAAGCCGGCAAGTTGTGACAGTAGTGGAGAAGGTGGGAAGTTTTAAGTTCCTCGGCGTACACATCACAGACAAACTGAAATTGCCCATTCATACAGACAAACTGAAATTGCCCATTCATACAGACAGTGTGGTGAAGAAGGCGCAACTGCGCCTCTTAAACCTCAGGAGGCTGAAGAAATTTGGCTTCTCACCTAAAACACTCACAAACTTTTACAGATGCACAAATCAAGAGCATCCTGTCGGGCTGTATCACCGCCTGATACGTCAACTGCTTCGCCCACAACCGCAAGGCTCTCCAGAGGGTTGTGCGGTCTACACAACGCGTCACCGGGGACAAACTACCTGCCCTCCAGGACACCTACACCACCCGATGTCACAGGAAGGCCATGAAGATCATCAAGGAAAACAACCACCCGAGTCACTGCATGTTCACCCCACTATCATCCAGAAGGCGGGGTCAGTACAAGTGCATCAAAGCTGGGAAAGAGAGACTGAAAAACAGCTTCTATCTCAAGGCCATCAGACTGATAAACAGCCATCACTAACATAGAGTGGCTGCTGCCAACATACAGACTCAAATCTCTGGGAGCTTTAATACATTAAAGGTATCAGTAGTCACTTTAATTAATGCCATATACATTAATATACATATACAGTTGAAATCAGAAGTTTACATACACCTTAGCCAAAAACATTTAAACTCAGTTTTTCACAATTGCTGACACTTAATCCTAGTAAAAATTCCCTGTCTTGGGTCCGTTAGGATCACCACTTTTATTTAAGAATGCGAAATGTCAGAATAATAGTAGAGAGAATTATTTATTTCAGCTTTTATTTCTGGGTCAGAAGTTTACATACACTCAATTAGTATTTGGTAGTATTGCCTTTAAATTGTTTAACTTGGGTCAATCGTTTCGGGTAGCCTTCCACAAGCTTCCCACATTAAGTTGGGTGAATTTTGTTCTATTCCCCCTGACAGAGCTGGTGTAACTAAGTCAGGTTTGTAGGCATCCTTGCTCGCACATGCTTTTTCAGTTCTGCCCACATATTTTCTACAGGATTTAGGTCAGGGCTTTGTGAAGGCCACTTCAATACCTTGACTTTGTTGTCCTTACGCCATTTTGCCACAACTTTGGAAGTATGCATGGGGTCATTGTCCATTTGGAAGACCCTTTTTTGACCAACTTTAAATTCTTGACTGATGTCTTGAGATTTTTCTTCAATATATCCACATAATTGTCCTACCTCATGATGCCATCTATTTTGTGAAGTGCACCAGTCCCTACTGCATCAAAGCCCCCCCACAACATGATGCTGCCACCTCCGTGGGATGGTGTTCTTTGGCTTGCAAGCCTCCCTCTTTTTCCTCCAAACATAACGATGGTCATTATGGCCAAACAGTTCTATGTTTGTTTCATCAGACCAGAGGACATTTCTCCAAAAAGTACGATCTTTGTCCCCATGTGCAGTTGCAAACCGTAGTCTGGCTTTTTTAATGGCCGTTTTGGAGCAGTGGCTTCTTCCTTGCTGAGCGGCCTTTCAGGTTATGTCAATGTTTTACTTTGGTTATAGATACTTTTGTACCTGTTTCCTCCAGTATCTTCACAAGGTCCTTTGCTGTTGTTCTGGGATTGATTTGCACTTTTTGCACCAAAGTACGTTCATCTCTAGGAGACAGAACACATCTCAGTCCTGAGTGGTATGATGGCTGCGTGGTCCCATGGTGTTTATACTTGCTTACTATTGTTTGTACAGATGAACGTGGTACCTTCAGGCGTTTGGAAATTGCTCCCAAGGATGAACCAAACTTGTGGAGGTCTACATTTTTTTTCTGAGGGCTTGGCTGATTTCTTTTGATTTTCCCATGATGTGAAGCAAATAAGCACTGAGTTTGAAGGTAGGCCTTGAAATACACCCACAGGTACACCTGCAATTGACTCAAATGATGTCAATTAGCCTATCAGAAGCTTCTAAGGCCATGACATAATTTTCTGGAATTTTCCAAGCTGTTTAAAGGCACAGTCAACTTAGTGTATGTAATCTTCTGACCCACTGGAATTGTGATACAGTGAATTTTAAGTGAAATCATCTGTCTGTAAACAATTGTTGGAAAAATGTATTGTGTCATGCACAAGGTAGATGTCCTAACTGACTTGTCAAAACTATAGTTTGTTAACAAGACATTTGTGGAGTGGTTGATAGTTTAATGACTCCAACCTAAGTGTATGTAAACCTCCGACCTCAACTGTATACTGTATATTGTATTCTACCATCTACTGCATCTTGCCGATGCCGCACGACCATCGCTCATCCATATATTTATATGTACATGCTCTTATTCATCCCTTTGCATTTGTGTGTGTAAGGTAGTCGTTGTGAATTTGTTAGATTACTTGTTAGATATTACGACGCTGTTGGAACGAGAAGCACAAGCATTTCGCTACACTCGCACGGACGTCTTCTAACCATGTGTATGTGACCAATACAATTTGATTTGATTTGATTTTGGTGTACCGAAACCTTGCTCCTTTTTCCGATACTAGACCATGAAGAAAATGTGTCTCACGTCATCTAGTGATTGAGAGAGGATCAAGTCTGTCTATCAGCGCAGCCGATGTCCCTGTATAGCGCGACCGCCTGCTGCTTGCCTGCACCACTGACTCATTGCCGAATTTAGCCTGTCCTGAGGAACCACTGCCTATCATTGGAAGTGTGGGCTGCATTATGTTAGCTCCCCACTCATGCTGCACAGCAGTTAATGCACTTTAATAATGCAACAAGGCAGGTAGAAATGTTGCATCTTAATGACTGTTCATAAAACAATGTCCATTACAGGCTAGAACAATTTACAATTAAAGAAGATACCGGTAGCTTCCAGCTTTGTCGGCTAACTTTCCTTGCTTACAGCTGAAGCTAACATCAATTCACTACCCTAGTATTTTGTTTGTGCAAACCATAAGGCTAAATACCGCATGCTGATTTCAAAGCTGATTGTCACCAAAAACGTTATTCATTCTCCTCTGTCTCCTTCACTGTGTGTCTGTGAATGAGGTCATCAGAGACAGAGCACACTTTTATAAAAGAAGAGATTGCTCCTCCCTATGCAAATGTTATGGATCAGTACAATAAAATAGGTCCCAGATCGAAGGGAAACAGGTTGTTTTTCATCTGTAGCCCCGTGAAATCAGCCCCAACTCAAAGCATTCACACACTCCTATTGCATATACATTCACCTGTATTGTGAATAGGCATAGGCTACATCTTGATTTACCCAGTTTATCAATAGAGATTTACGATTCAAATAAATGATTACCGCTATGTAGGTCGATTGGTTATGTCATTATAGGTGCGCACTGGCAAAAAAATTGGTGCAACCAAATCATGTGCTGGTAACATCAACTGAAAAAGTTGGGCGCACCAGTGCCACAAGTTCATCTAATACCCTGAACATTGCTCAGTGCCTACTCATATGATTAAAGACTCTAGAGAGCCTAGGGAGGGAGGGAGCAACAGACGAGTTGGGAGTCATGGTACAAACAAACAGGGTGAGATCAGGACATGGCGGCCACAGCCGTTTGATGAGAGGGTATCTTTTATATTCAGCTTGAGTGAGGAGTTTGTTTGATTTCAAAACTTTGGTTGAGTTTTGATTATATCTTGCCTAGAACTTTTTTAATGGTGCTGTTCTCTCCCAGCGTTGTGGTACGTGCACCACGCACACACAGAGGCCTACATGTTTTTGCCTCAGAGTAGACACATATGGGAGCTGTGATTAAAAGCATTAGAGCATGACCCACGGTTAGATCTTAGTGCATGAGAAGAGCATAATCCCACTGTGGATCCCTGCTCACCATGTTACTGTAAGGACAGTAGGATACAGCACTGGGATGGGAGATTATGTTACTGTAAGGACAGTAGGATACAGCACTGGGATGGGAGATTATGTTACTGTAAGGACAGTAGGATACAGCACTGGGATGGGAGATTATGTTACTGTAAAAACAGTAGGATACAGCACTGGGATGGGAGATTATTATAAGGACAGTATTACAGCATTGGGATGGGAGGACAGTACAATATGATACAGCACTGGGATGGGAGATTGTTACTGTAAAAACAGTGGATACAGCACTGGGATGGGAGATTATGTTACTGTAAGGACAGTATGATACAGCACTGGGATGGGAGATTGTTACTGTAAGTACAATATGATACAGCACTGGGATGGGAGATTATGTTACTGTAAATACAGTGGCATACAGCACTGGGATGGGAGATTATGTTACTGTAAGAACAGTAGGATACAGCACTGGGATGGGATGGGAGATTATGTTACTGTAAGAACAGTAGGATACAGCACTGGGATGGGAGATTATGTTACTGTAAGAACAGTAGGATACAGCACTGGGATGGGAGATTATGTTACTGTAAGAACAGTAGGATACAGCACTGGGATGGGAGATTGTTACTGTAAGAACAGTAGGATACAGCACTGGGATGGGATATTATGTTACTGTAAGAACAGTAGGATACAGCACTGGGATGGGTGTCACGCCTTGGTCATTGTATTTTGTGTTTTTGGTATATGTTTGGGTAGGCCAGGGTGTGACATGGGTTTATATGTTGTGTTTCGTATTGGGGTTTGTATTAATTGGGATTGTGTATGATTAGGGGTGTGTCTAGTTAGGCTTGGCTGCCTGAGGCGATTCCCAATTGGAGTCAGGTGATTCTCGTTGTCTCGGATTGGGAACCGTATTTAGGTAGCCTGAGTGCGCGTTGTATTTTGTGGGTGATTGTACCCATCTCTGTGTAAGTCACCAGATAGGCTGTAATTAGTTCACGTTCCGTTTGTTGTTTTCTTATACAGTTATTTCATGTACCGCATTTATCTTCATTAAAGTCATGAGTAACCTACACGCTGCATTTCGGTCTGACTCTCTTCATACAACAGACGAACAACGTTACATAATCACCCACCACTCACAGACTGAGCAGCGTGTGAACTTCCAGGATCTGAAGGAGGACGTTATGGACAGCAGAAGCATGGATTATACTACGTGGGAAGAAATCGACAGGTGGGCGGCCGACCCAGAGCGAGTGCAGGAGCCCGCCTGGGATTCCCTACAGCAATGCGAGGAGGGCTATAGACGTATGGATTCGAGAAGGAAAGCACGGCTATACAGAGCAAAAACGGAAAGTAACGGGGGAAAGCGCAGAGAGAGAGTGGCTGAGTCAGGAGTCAGACCTGGGCCTACTCTCCCTGTTCATTGTGAGGAGCAGCAATATGAGGACTTCTGTTCTTGGGAGATGATATTAGACGGTAAAGGACCCTGGGCGCAGCCGGGAGAATATCGCCGTCCCAAGGAGGAAATAGAAGCAGCTAAAGCGGAGAGGCGCAGGTATGAGGAAGCAGCACGGCGACGCGGTTGGAAACCGGAAAGTCACCCCAAAAAATGTATTGGGGGGAGGCTAAAAGGGAGAGTAGTTATGCCAGGTAGGAGACCTGCGCATACTCCCTGTGCTCACCGTTGGGCTAGAGAGACCGGGCAGGCACCGTGTTATGCTATGGAGCGCACGGTGTTTCCAGTGCGGGTGCAGAGCCAGCTGCGACACATACCAGCCCTTCCTATTGGCCGGGCTAGAGTGGGCATCGAGCCAGGTAAGCTTGGGCAGGCTCGGTGCTCAAGAGCTCCAGTGCGCCTGCACGGTCCGGTCTATCCAGAGCCACCTCTACACACCAGTCCTCCGGTAGCAGCTCCCCGCACCAGGCTTCCTGTGCGTGTACCCCAGTTCCAGCACCAGTACCACCAGTTCCAGCACCACGCACCAGGCCTCCAGTGCGCCTCGCCTGTTTAGCGCAGCCAGAGCTTTTCTCCTCTCCTGCGCTATCGGAGTCTCCCGCCTGTTTAGCGCAGCCAGAGCCTTTCTCCTCTCCTGCGCTGCCGGAGTCTCCTGTCTGTCCAGCGCCGCTAGTGCTCCCAGTCTGCCCAGTGTTCCCAGTCTACCCAGTGCTCCCAGTCTGCCCAGTGCTCCCAGTCTGCCCAGTGCTCCCAGTCTGCCCAGCGCCGCCAGTTGGCCCAGCGTCACCAGTCTGCCAGGATCCGCCAGAAGTGCCAGTCTGCCAGGATCCGCCAGAAGTGCCAGTCTGCCAAGATCTTCTAGATCGGCCAGACAACATGAATCATCCAGTTCCACCAGCCAGCCAGGATTTACCGGAGCCTACTACCTGCCTGAGCTTCCTCTCTGTACTGGGCTGCCTCTCAGTACCGGGCTTCCCCTCTGTTCCGGGCTGCCCCTCTGTCCCGGGCTGCCCCTCTGTCCCGGGCTGCCCCTCTGTCGCGAGATGCCCCTCTGTCGCGAGATGCCCTCTGTCGCGAGCTGCCCCTCTGTCCCGAGATGCCCTCTGTCCCGAGCTGCCCCTCTGTCCTGAGCTGCCCCTCTGTCCTGAGCTGCCCCTCTATCCTGAGCTGCCCCTCTATCCTGAGCCGCCCCTCAGTTATCTGGGGATCAGGGTGAGGACTATTAGGCCATGGTTGGCAGAGAAAGTGGATTATCCCAGGACGCGAAGGAGAGGAAATAGGACATTAATGGAGTGGGGTCCACGTCCCGAGCCAGAACCGCCACCATGGACAGACGCCCACCCGGACCCTCCCTATGCTCTTGAGGTGCGTCCCGGAGTCCGCACCTTAGGGGAGGGGGGGGGTTCTGTCACGCCTTGGTCATTGTATTTTGTGTTTTTGGTATATGTTTGGGTAGGCCAGGGTGTGACATGGGTTTATATGTTGTGTTTCGTATTGGGGTTTGTATTAATTGGGATTGTGTATGATTAGGGGTGTGTCTAGTTAGGCTTGGCTGCCTGAGGCGATTCCCAATTGGAGTCAGGTGATTCTCGTTGTCTCGGATTGGGAACCGTATTTAGGTAGCCTGAGTGCGCGTTGTATTTTGTGGGTGATGGTACCCGTCTCTGTGTTAGTCACCAGATAGGCTGTAATTAGTTCACGTTCCGTTTGTTGTTTTCTTATACAGTTATTTCATGTACCGCATTTATCTTCATTAAAGTCATGAGTAACCTACACGCTGCATTTCGGTCTGACTCTCTTCATACAACAGACAAACGACGTTACAATGGGAGATTATGTTACTGTAAGAACAGTATGATACAGCACTGCGATGGGAGATTATGTTACTGTAAGAACAGTAGGATACAGCACTGGGATGGTAGATTATGTTACTGTAAGAACAGTAGGATACAGCACTGGGATGGGAGATTATGTTACTGTAAGAACAGTAGGATACAGCACTGGGATGGGAGATTTGTTACTGTAAATACAGTGGATACAGCACTGGGATGGGAGATTATGTTACTGTAAATACAGTGGCATACAGCACTGGGATGGGAGATTATGTTACTGTAAGAACAGTAGGATACAGCACTGCGATGGGATGGGAGATTGTTACTGTAAGAACAGTAGGATACAGCACTGGGATGGGAGATTGTTACTGTAAGAACAGTAGGATACAGCACTGGGATGGGAGATTTGTTACTGTAAGAACAGTAGGATACAGCACTGGGATGGGAGATTATGTTACTGTAAGTACAGTAGGATACAGCACTGGGATGGGAGATTATGTTACTGTAAGAACAGTAGGATACAGCACTGGGATGGGAGATTATGTTACTGTAAGAACAGTAGGATACAGCACGGGGATGGGATATTATGTTACTGTAAGAACAGTAGGATACAGCACTGGGATGGGATATGATGTTACTGTAAGAACAGTAGGATACAGCACTGGGATGGGAGATTATGTTACTGTAAGAACAGTATGATACAGCACTGCGATGGGAGATTATGTTACTGTAAGAACAGTAGGATACAGCACTGCGATGGGAGATTGTTACTGTTAGAACAGTAGGATACAGCACTGGGATGGGAGATTGTTACTGTAAGAACAGTAGGATACAGCACTGGGATGGGAGATTGTTACTGTAAGAACAGTAGGATACAGCACTGGGATGGGAGATTGTTACTCTAAGAACAGTAGGATACAGCACTGGGATGGGAGATTGTTACTGTAAGGACAGTATGATACAGCACTGGGATGGGAGATTATGTTACTGTAAGGTCAGTATGATACAGCACTGGGATGGGAGATTGTTACTGTATGTACAATATGATACAGCACTGGGATGGGAGATTATGTTACTGTAAATACAGTGGCATACAGCACTGGGATGGGAGATTGTTACTGTAAAAATAGTAGGACAAAGCACTGGGATGGGATGGGAGATTATGTTACTGTAAATACAATATGATACAGCACTGGGATGGGCGATTATGTTACTGTAACTTTCAACTTTTCTGCCTTATTATTATCTGACCATGCTGGTCATTTATGAACATTTGAACATCTTGGCCATGTTCTGTTATAATCTCCACCCGGCACAGCCAGAAGAGGACTGGCCACGCCACATAGCCTGGTTCCTCTCTAGGTTTCTTCCTAGGTTTTGGCCTTTCTAGGGAGTTTTTCCTAGCCACCGTGCTTCTACACCTGCATTGCTTGCTGTTTGGGGTTGTAGGCTGGGTTTCTGTACAGCACTTTGAGATATCATCTGATGTACGAAGGGTTATATAAATACATTTGATTTGATTTGATTTGCGTACAGTGGCATACAGCATTACAGTTTAAGGCTGGGATGTGTGATTTACAGTTGGTTTGTGTGAGAGAACGAATGACAGAGAAGAGGGAAATGAGGAGAAATAGTCATTTTCAACAAATACTTATATATATAACCATCGAAATGCGTACTCTTTATTTGCAAAACATCCTGCTGAGAGGAAATATGTTTTGTGATTTCTTCTGACATGCCAGAGTCACTCAAGAGACAGTTAAGACTCTGGCTGTGTGTACACCTCTAACGTTCTGTCTGCTCCCTCTCTCTCTCCCCTCTCCCTCTCCCCCTCCGCTCACAGATGCAGATATACCTGTACAACTCAGATGACTTTGACAGTCTCAGTGCGGCCATCAAGGAGAAGCGCATCATTGCTGCGATGGCTGTGTTTTTCGAGGTACTGTAATACTGGCTTTGGGCTGTGTTGTTGTTTGAAGAGTTCTCTTGGTCTCAGTTGTCACCAAACACAATGAAACAGGGCAGAGGCCTGGAATACAGTGCTTATTAGGAGATATGAACAACAGTACACTGATTTGAAAGCTGCTAGCTCTCTTGAGGCACATGATATCTTTATTATTTGTTGTCTCTTTCCTTCCAACTTCTCATATCCCTTTTATAGATAACAGTCTCTCTCGGTCTCTCTCTGTTTCTCTGTCTCCGTCTCGCTCTCTGTTTCTTTGTGTCTCTCTCACTCATTCGCACACACACACATTGTCCGTCTCCTGAGAGCTGTGACTCTCTGTCAGTGCCACAGACAGGCAGGCAGGCAGTCCGACAGGCAGACAGACAGATGTCTCCAGGGAGACATTACGGTGAAAGACAACTACAGACAGAGTCAGAGAGCAAGGGGTTCCTCTTCCGCTATCTCCTTAAGCCACCACTTTGTTCTAACTTACCGTACCGCATGCTTCCCTAAAGACTAGCACAGCCAGCCTCACCACTCCAGGAATATTTCTGAAGGATAGTAAATGGCCTCCAGTTGATTTTCAGTTGTAAACATCAAGGAATATTTCTCGTTCCCTAATGGAAAGGTATCTTAGTACCTGGTTTGTTAAAAAAAAACTATTGGGCAATTAGTGGTATTCTATACCTAACAAAAATATAAACGCAACATGCAACAATTTCAAAGATTTGACTGAGTTACAGTTCATATAAAAAAAATCTGTCTATTTAAATAAATGTATTAGGCCCTAATCTATGGATTTCACATGACTGGGAATACAGATATGCATCTGTTGGCACGACAATGGCCCTCAGGAACTCGTCACGGTATCTGCATTCAAATTGCCATCGACACAATGTAATTGTGTTTGTTGTCCGTAGCTTATGCCTTTCCATACCATAACCCCACCAACACCATTGGGCACACTGTTCACAACGTCAGCAAACCGCTCGCCCACCCAACGCCATATCAGAATTCATCCGTGAAGAGCACACTTCTCCTGTGTGCCAGTGTCCCTCAAAGGTGAGCAATTTGCCCACTGAAGTCGGTTATGACGCCGAACTGGAGTAAGGTCGAGACCCAGGTGAGGACGATGAGCAGACAGATGAGAGTTTCTGACAGTTTGTACAGAAATTCTTCAGTTGTGCAAACCACAGTGTCATCAGCTGTCCAGTGGCTGCTCTCAGATGATCCCGCAGGTGAAGAACCCGGAGGTGGAGGTCCTGGGCTGATGTGGTTACACATGGTCTGCATGGTTACACATTCTCTAAAATGATGTTGGAGAGGTTAACAGTCAATTCTCTGGCAACAGCTCTGGTAGACATTCCTGCACTCAGAATGCCAAAATTGGACACTCCCTCAACTTGAGATATCTGTGGCATTGTGTTGTGACAAGACTGCACATTTTAGAATGGCCTCTTATTGTCCCTTGCACAAGGTGCACCTGTGTAATTATCATGCTGTTAAATCAACTTTTTGATATGCCACACATGTCAGGTAGATGGATTATCTTGGCAAAGGAGAAATGCTCACTAACAGGGATGAACATTTCTGGGATCTTTTATCTCAGCTCATGAAACATGGGACCAACAACATTTTATTTCTGCAATTAAATGAAACCTCAAATGATGACGCTTCTACCGAGCACCATCAAGGAGGAGAGCTCCACTTTCTTTCCCTGTTTGTCTGCACGTGTGCGCTTAACCCAGCACCAACACTCCAGCTCATCACTCTCCAGCTTACACCCACGGTAATCACTGACTAGATCAAGGTTCACTCCGCTCTGTCTATCAGATGTTCTATTTCTAGTTCGACTATGGCGATGGGGTCTATTACTTAGGAAGCACTCTACTGAAGCACTCAGAGCCACACAGAGTGGCTAGGCCAGGGTCATTTCTCTCTCCGATCAGAGAAGCAGGCAGGTTGGAATGGGGACACAGGTGTTCCTATGTAGGTCTGTGGATAGACAGTGATGGACCTTGTGTGTATGAAGACCTAAATGCTACCACTGTGTTTCTGACAGCCTATCGCTTACAGCAATTAGCATCGGCACGCGCACACATTTATCCTGCTGAATTGCATTTTATAGAGCAGGACACACACACACACACACCAGTTTACCATCTTTAATCGATGAGCAGGAGCTGCTTTTGGTTCCCTAAGGCTGTGTGAATGGTCGCTAAGGGGGATCATATTATTTTCCACATTCAATGCTTAGCTACATTTACTCTCATTTACACTCAGATACTTTTACTCTCATTGGACTGACCTGACTTAGGGAGGAGTCCCAACACCGTTTTACCCCCCCCCATCTAAGCGTAAATAGGACACTGGATATATTGGTAATAAATTAGGAGCACGCTGAACTGAGTGTGGGTACTGTAACTGCTGTTCTGGGCTGTCTTGTAAAAGAGCCTGTCTCTTGTTCGGTGTCGTCAGGTGGGGCGGCGAGACAATCCAGCCGTAGAGCCCATCATCCAGGGACTGAAACGGGTCGTACACCACGGTGAGTAAACCCCTGGCACTCGCACTACTACTGTCACACTCACACGCGCACACACACACTCTCAATCTCGCTCATGCTCTCAGCAGTTTGCTGCGTTCTCACTGTGATGTTGTTCGGCAGCCGTAGTTCTATAGCATTTCTCACTTAGCCTTTAAACTACAGAGCATCAGTAGAGCACCAGGATCTCAGTCTTCACACGGAAACATTGATATACAGACACACTAACGGATTGCTAGAGGACCAAGGCGTCATCCCTTTCACCAAATAGGGCTTTCAGTCACGTACAAGAGCATCAAATGAATGTCGACAGGAAACATACACAACTAAAAAAAGAGGCAGAGAAATGACTTCCCAAGGACATAGTTGTTTGTGAGGTTAATGCGAAGTGATTGCTTCAGACCTCACACGTCTCCCAGACTTAGAAATTCCGTGCCTCTCGTCTGGTCATCCATTGGTTTGTTCAGGCTTTTGAAGATACTTAACCTTGGTGTTCATTTTTATTCTCAAATTAGTATGACCACAAGCTCTGAGCCCGGTCTTGCATCAAGACGAAGGCAGCACAGTGAGCTACCACCGCTCCCTGCTTCTCTGTATAGAGCCACAAAGAAGAGACGGAACAGTTAATTGCATCTAAGCCTCAATTAGTCAACGCTCCATCGCTTGCTCACACACACACACACACACACACACACACACACACACACACACACACACACACACACACACACACACACACACACACACACACACACACACACAGCGGCAACATCAGATGCACGCTTGCTTGCACCATTAATCTTTAATGCTAGGGGGAGACAGATGTGCCTAGCTGCAGTGCATGTTGTATGAAATCAGAGTTGGTGTGAGCTGCGAGCAGAGTGTGGTTGGAAGCTGGTGTCTCTACAGACATGCGTTATGTCGTGTCTCCACCTGCCCATTTAAATGTGCTTTAGCATGTGTCCATAATACTTTGGTCCATCTGCGCACACACACACACACACACACACACACACACACACACACACACACACACACACACACACACACACACACACACACACACACACACACACACACACACACACACACACACACACACACACACACACACACACACACACACACGGCTCTATTGAGCCATGCAGCTGTGTGTGTGTGTGCTTGCACGCGTTGTGTGTACCAACACATATGGCTGGTTTAACAATGTGCTACTGACGTGGTTCTCTTTATGTGGGTCAACTCAGAGACGAAGAGAAGACGTGTTAATGGAGGAACGGAATAAACTGTGAGCATATAGCCGTAAAATGCAGACCTCTTTACTCATGCTGATTAATCTCACACAACTCTATCGTGCTTCTCTGGGTCTCTCTCCCATTCATTACACTGACTCCCTATACTGGATGATTTGCCATGGCTGGAACAGGGCAAAAATGGGGCTAGCATGCAGGTGGTATCGCTTGATTTAGATGTCTAAAGTGGTTACTCTGTGAGGTAGGCCAATCAAGTCACTACACATGGTCTCCCGAACACAGATCAAGCCTTCTCCTAGGATTTAAAAGCATGCTCAGTAGAGAATCTCCAATTAAAGTGTTTTTAGATCAGGAATAGGGATCCGGTAAACCGCCCTCGGTGTTGAGCATCCAGACTTGTGTTGAATCTAGAGGCCCTCCTTGTTGGAGGAAGGGCTGGGTCCGGTCAGCCTGGGTTGTGGTGTTGTTTTGATGGTCCAAGGGAGGCTCCTGGCCCTCTGGCTGGGTAATTAGGATGCGTCCCAAATGGCACGCTATTCACTATGTTGTGCACTACTTTTGAACCCAACCCTATTGACCATGGCCCATAGGGCTCTGGTCAAAAGTAGTGCAATACATAGGTGATAGGGTGCCATTTGGGATGCACATTTAATGTCTTCTCTTCTAGCGGGGTGGCGGTGGCAGGGTTTCCGCTAGCTTATTAGCCTCAGCCATCCATCCATCAGCAGGTTTGAGGCAGTGCCACGATACAGCTGTGCTGTCTGAGGGCAGGCGGGTAGTAGAGATGCGGTGAATACTGAA
The DNA here is from genome assembly GCF_021184085.1 of Oncorhynchus gorbuscha. Classification (NCBI taxonomy): domain Eukaryota; kingdom Metazoa; phylum Chordata; class Actinopteri; order Salmoniformes; family Salmonidae; genus Oncorhynchus; species Oncorhynchus gorbuscha. The sequence continues at coordinate 38,067,690 of NC_060190.1, read as the reverse complement.
GCAGCTCACGATGTCGGGAACGGAAAGGTGCTGACTGTTGTACAGTCACGTCCACTTTCCCGTCCCATGTCCCACCCACGCGCCATAGTCCACAGTGAAGCGCCCTTCTCATCCTTCGATAGAAACCCACATGACAGTTAGAAGGTACCGGATGACATGGTTTATATCTGAACCCCAAGTTTAGTGTCCTGTTGCCACCCCAGATTGTCTCCAGCTCCCACTTTACTACCCCACATTGTCTCCAGGATTGTCTCCAGGTTCCACTTTACAACCCCAGAATTTCTCTAGCTCCCACTTTACTACCCCCGATTGTCTCAAGCGCCCACTTTACTACCCCAGATTGTCGTCAGCCTCCACTTTACTAACCTAGATTGTCTTCAGCCTCCACTTTACTACCCCAGATTGTCGTCAGTCTCCACTTTACTAACCTAGATTGTCTTCAGTCTCCACTTTACTAACCTAGATTGTCTTCAGCCTCCACTTTACTATGCCAGATTGTCTCCAGATCCTAGCTACCTTACTTCCCCTAAATCAAATGTGTCAAACAAGCCAATTCAATCTGGCACAAATCATTTTTCCCCAGAACAAAACCCATCTCAATCGACATTTAAATGTGACCCACCACCTTGATCCGGACTTATGTAGCAATATTTTAAATGTTTTTATTTTTATTTTGACATTGGAAAAAAGTAGGGACTCGGAGTTAGAAAATTGTATGCCATACACTGCAGTTTAGGAATAATGGAACATAATTCTGCTTTGAACCTCACTTTTGAGAAAATGGCTGTTGAATGTTTTGGTACACTTACTGGAGAGCTCCTCTTTGTCTACACCCATTCAGCATCGTTCACACCCTCTTAAGTTTAAGCCTTGGTAGCAAGAATTATCTACACATACTGAGCAGCTCATGTTATAGACAGAAGCATGCTACATGGCAGATCAATCCGACCTCATCTCACGGCATGTCCAGCCCAACAATTATATCAGCCAATCATGGCTAGCGGGAAGATTCTTTGCTCTTTCCGTGGCACAACCAACTAGTCTAACAATTGTATTTATATTTACAGATGACATACACCATTTTTTTATTCCAGAAAGCAATAAAAATTCCAGATGGCGTACACCTTTTTGTGTTCCAGAAAGCATTTCTGCCAAATAACTCATTTTGATTATAAAATGTTTACTGTCAAATGCCTTACCCGTGAAGTAGTGATGTGCGACATACACCTAGCTTCTTAAAACGGGTCACAAATGACTATTTCAAATTGAAACTGTGTAGAATTGATAATGAACCGACTACAATTACAGTCTCGTCACTCTACCCAGCTTGCTAACAGTCATTAAAAAAAAACTAGACAGTCAGGGAACCATGAAAATTCCAAAAGCGATGGATGGATAACTATTTTCTATGTATATTTCTTTACACATTTTGACCTCCGGACGTTGGTGAAGACGGAATGTGTTACTTCATAGTGTTGATGTCTTCACTATTATTCTACAATGTAGAAAATAGTACAAATGAAGAAAAACCCTTGAATGAGGTGTGTCAGTTGTTAATAAACACAGAACTTTCTACCTCGTTTGAAATGAAATACTAGACGTGTGGGGTAAATAAATCCACCATATTGTAAACATGTGGTGATTGAGAAAGGCGTAAAGATACAATATAATGTATGCATTTTCTATTTAATTATGTGGGAATAATTATGCCTGCACTTTGTTTACATTGTGTGGGTCGCTGAGTGTGAACTGTATATGGGTTGTGGGTATGGCTGTGTTTGAATGTGTTTCTCTGTGTTGATGTGCGAGTTCCTGTGTCCTGTCTCCCCTCAAGAGAAGGATGCAGTGTTAGTGTGTGTTTCTCTGTGTTAATATGTGTTTATGTGTTCTCTCTCCACCCTCCAGAGAAGGAGACATTCCTGAGTTCCTTCGTCCTGAGGGATCTGCTACCGTCATCGTTGGGGAGTTACTACCGCTACACAGGCTCTCTCACCATCCCGCCCTGCAGCAAGGTGGTCGAGTGGATCGTCTTATCCAGACCCGTTTTCCTCTCCCACTCACAGGTCAGTTACACATGCACAGACACACACACTATCATCCCACTGTTTCTATATACCCACCTACTTCTCCCCTCCTTCTCCCCTTCCTCCTTCTCCTCCTTCTCTTTCTCTGTGTATCATTCATTATAGTCCGGGTAACAGGTAATGGACTCTAACAGATATTTATGTCAATTTCAAAATTATTTGTTAGTTTACAATTGGACAATTTATGCTCCCCATATATAAAAACTACTGGAAAGCCCCGAATGCAATATTATAATTTTTATGAGGAACATATTGTCTGTAGTCTACTGTACATGATGGAGGAACATATTGCCTGTAGCCTACTGTACATTATGGAGGAACATATTGTCTGTAGCCTACTGTACATGGTGGAGGAACATATTGCCTGTAACCTACTGTACATGGTGGAGGAACATATTGCCTGTAGCTTACTCTACAATGTGGAGGAACATATTGCCTGTAGCCTACTGTACATGGTGGAGGAACATATTGTCTGTAGCCTACTGTACATGGTGGAGGAACATATTGCCTGTAACCTACTGTACATGGTGGAGGAACATATTGCCTGTAGCTTACTCTACAATGTGGAGGAACATATTGCCTGTAGCCTACTGTACATGGTGGAGGAACTTATTGCCTGTAATCTATTATACATGGTGGAGGAACTTATTGCCTGTAGCCTACTGTACATGGTGGAGGAACATATTGTCTGTAGTCTACTGTACATGGTGGAGGAACATATTGCCTGTAGCCTACTGCACATGGTGGAGGAACATATTGTCTGTAGTCTACTGTACATGGTGGAAGAACTTATTGCCTGTAGCCTACTGCACATGGTGGAGGAACATATTGCCTGGAGCCTACTGTACATGGTGGAGGAACATATTGCCTGGAGCCTAATGTACATGGTGGAGTAACTTATTGCCTGTAACCTACTGTACAATGTGGAGGAACATATTGCCTGTAGCCTACTGTACATGGTGGAGGAACTTATTGCCTGTAGCCTACTGTACATGGTGGAGGAACATACTGCCTGTAACCTACTGTACAATGTGGAGGAACTTATTGCCTGTAACCTACTGTACATGGTGGAGGAACATATTGCCTGTAACCTACTGTACAATGTGGAGGAACTTATTGCCTGTAACCTACTGTACAATGTGGAGGAACTTATTGCCTGTAACCTACTGTACAATGTGGAGGAACATATTGCCTGTAGCCTACTGTACATGGTGGAGGAACATATTGCCTGTAGTCTACTGTACATGGTGGAGGAACATATTGCCTGTAGTCTACTGTACATGGTGGAGGAACATATTGCCTGTAGTCTACTGTACATGGTGGAGGAACTTATTGCCTGTAGCCTACTGTACATGGTGGAGGAACATATTGCCTGTAGCCTACTGTACATGGTGGAGAGACTAGTCAAGGACCATATCACCTCCACCCTACCTGACACCCTAGACCCACTCCAATTTGCTTACCGCCCAAATAGGTCCACAGACGATGCAATCTCAACCACACTGCACACTGCCCTAACCCACCTGGACAAGAGGAATACCTATGTGAGAATGCTGTTCATCGACTACAGCTCGGCATTCAACACCATAGTACCCTCCAAGCTCGTCATCAAGCTCGAGACCCTGAGGAACATATTGTCTGTAGTCTACTGTACATGATGGAGGAACATATTGCCTGTAGTCTACTATACATGGTGGAGGAACATATTGTCTGTAGTCTACTATACATGGTGGAGGAACATATTGTCTGTAACCTACTGTACATGGTGGATGTACATGGTGGATGAACATATTGCCTGTAGCCTACTATACATGGTGGAGGAACATATTGTCTGTAACCTACTGTACATGGTGGATGTACATGGTGAATGAACATATTGCCTGAAGCCTACTGTACATGGTGGAGGAACATATTGTCTGTAGTCTACTGTACATGGAGGAACATATTGCCTGTAGTCTACTATACATGGTGGAGGAACATATTGTCTGTAGTCTACTGTACATGGTGGAGGAACATGTTGTCTGTAACCTACTGTACATGGTGGATGTACATGGTGGATGAACATATTGCCTGTAGCCTACTGTACATGGTGGATGTACATGGTGGAGGAACATATTGCCTGTAGCCTACTGTACATGGTGGAGGAACATATTGCCTGTAGCCTACTGTACATGGTGGAGGAACATATTGCCTGTAGCCTACTGTACATGGTGGAGGAACATATTGCCTGTAGCCTACTGTACATGGTGGAGGAACATATTGCCTGTAGCCTACTGTACATGGTGGATGTACATGGTGGATGAACATATTGCCTGTAGCCTACTGTACATGGTGGATGTACATGGTGGAGGAACATATTGCCTGTAACCTACTGTACATGGTGGATGTACATGGTGGATGAACATATTGCCTGTAGCCTACTGTACATGATGGAGGAACATATTGTCTGTAGCCTACTGTACATGGTGGAGGAACATATTGCCTGTAGCCTACTGTACATGGTGGAGGAACATATTGTCTGTAGTCTACTGTACATGGTGGAGGAACATATTGCCTGTAGCCTACTGTACATGGTGGATGTACATGATGGATGAACATATTGCCTGTAGCCTACTGTACATGGTGGATGTACATTGTGGAGGAACATATTGTCTGTAACCTACTGTACATGGTGGATGTACATGGTGGATGAACATATTGCATGTAGCCTACTGTACATGGTGGAGGAACATATTGTCTGTAACCTACTGTACATGGTGGATGTGCATGGTGGATGAACATATTGCCTGTAGCCTACTGTACATGGTGGATGTACATGGTGGAGGAACATATTGCCTGTAGCCTACTGTACATGGTGGAGGAACATATTGCCTGTAGCCTACTGTACATGGTGGAGGAACATATTGCCTGTAGCCTACTATACATGGTGGAGGAACATATTGCCTGTAGCCTACTGTACATGGTGGAGGAACATATTGCCTGTAGCCTACTGTACATGGTGGAGGAACATATTGCCTGTAGCCTACTGTACATGGTGGATGTACATGGTGGATGAACATATTGCCTGTAGCCTACTGTACATGGTGGATGTACATGGTGGAGGAACATATTGCCTGTAACCTACTGTACATGGTGGATGTACATGGTGGATGAACATATTGCCTGTAGCCTACTGTACATGGTGGAGGAACATATTGTCTGTAGCCTACTGTACATGGTGGAGGAACATATTGCCTGTAGCCTACTGTACATGGTGGAGGAACATATTGTCTGTAGTCTACTGTACATGGTGGATGAACATATTGCCTGTAGCCTACTGTACATGGTGGAGGAACATATTGTCTGTAGCCTACTGTACATGGTGGAGGAACATATTGCCTGTAGCCTACTGTACATGGTGGAGGAACATATTGTCTGTAGTCTACTGTACATGGTGGAGGAACATATTGCCTGTAGCCTACTGTACATGGTGGATGTACATGATGGATGAACATATTGCCTGTAGCCTACTGTACATGGTGGATGTACATGGTGGAGGAACATATTGTCTGTAACCTACTGTACATGGTGGATGTACATGGTGGATGAACATATTGCCTGTAGCCTACTGTACATGGTGGAGGAACATATTACCTGTAGCCTACTATACATGGTGGAGGAACATGTTGTCTGTAGTTTACTGTACATGATGGAGGAACATATTGCCTGTAGCCTACTGTACATGGTGGAGGAACATATTGTCTGTAACCTACTGTACATGGTGGAGGAACATATTGTCTGTAGCCTACTGTACATGGTGGAGGAACATATTGTCTGTAACCTACTGTACATGGTGGAGAGACATATTGTCTGTAGTTACTGTACATGATGGAGGAACATATTGCCTGTAGCCTACTGTACATGATGGAGGAACATATTGTCTGTAACCTACTGTACATGGTGGAGGAACATATTGTCTGTAGCCTACTGTACATGGTGGAGGAACATATTGTCTGTAGCCTACTGTACATGGTGGAGGAACATATTGTCTGTAGCCTACTGTACATGATGGAGGAACATATTGTCTGTAACCTACTGTACATGGTGGAGGAACATATTGTCTGTAGCCTACTGTACATGGTGGAGGAACATATTGCCTGTAGCTTACTCTACAATGTGGAGGAACATATTGTCTGTAGCCTACTGTACATGGTGGAGGAAAATATTGCCTGTAGCTTACTCTACAATGTGGAGGAACATATTGCCTGTAGCCTATTGTATATGATGGAGGAACATATTGCCTGTAGTCTACTGTACATGGTGGAGGAACATATTGTCTGTAGCCTACTCTACATGATGGAGGAACATATTGTCTGTAACCTACTGTACATGGTGGAGGAACATATTGTCTGTAGCCTACTGTACATGGTGGAAGAACATATTGTCTGTAGCCTACTGTACATGATGAAGGAACATATTGTCTGTAACCTACTGTACATGGTGGAGGAACATATTGTCTGTAGCCTACTGTACATGGTGGAGGAACATATTGCCTGTAGCTTACTCTACAATGTGGAGGAACATATTGTTTGTAGCCTACTGTACATGGTGGAGGAAAATATTGCCTGTAGCTTACTCTACAATGTGGAGGAACATATTGCCTGTAGCCTATTGTATATGATGGAGGAACATATTGCCTGTAGTCTACTGTACATGGTGGAGGAACTTATTGCCTGTAACCTACTGTACATGGTGGAGGAACTTATTGCCTGTAGCCTACTGTACATGGTGGAGGAACATATTGTCTGTAACCTACTGTACATGGTGGATGTACATGGTGGATGAACATATTGCCTGTAGCCTACTGTACATGGTGGATGTACATGGTGGAGGAACTTATTGCCTGTAACCTACTGTACATGGTGGAGGAACTTATTGCCTGTAGCCTACTGTACATGGTGGAGGAACATATTGCCTGTAGCCTACTGTACATGGTGGAGGAACATATTGTCTGTAGTCTACTGTACATGGTGGAGGAACGTATTGCCTGTAACCTACTGTACATGGTGGAGGAACATATTGTCTGTAGTCTACTGTACATGGTGGAGGAACTTATTGCCTGTAGCCTACTGTACATGGTGGATGAACATATTGCCTGTAGCCTACTGTACATGGTGGAGGAACATATTGTCTGTAGTCTACTGTACATGGTGGAGGAACTTATTGCCTGTAACCTACTGTACATGGTGGAGGAACTTATTGCCTGTAGCCTACTGTACAATGTGGAGGAACTTATTGCCTGTAACCTACTGTACAATGTGGAGGAACTTATTGCCTGTAACCTACTGTACAATGTGGAGGAACATATTGTCTGTAGTCGACTGTACATGGTAGAGGAACATATTGCCTGTAGCCTACTGTACATGGTGGAGGAACATATTGTCTGTAACCTACTGTACATGATGGAGGAACATATTGTCTGTAGCCTACTGTACATGGTGGAGGAACATATTGTCTGTAACCTACTGTACATGGTGGAGGAACATATTGTCTGTAGCCTACTGTACATGGTGGAGGAACATATTGTTTGTAGCCTACTGTACATGATGGAGGAACATATTGTCTGTAACCTACTGTACATGGTGGAGGAACATATTGTCTGTAGCCTACTGTACATGGTGGAGGAACATATTGCCTGTAGCTTACTCTACAATGTGGAGGAACATATTGTCTGTAGCCTACTGTACATGGTGGAGGAAAATATTGCCTGTAGCTTACTCTACAATGTGGAGGAACATATTGCCTGTAGCCTATTGTATATGATGGAGGAACATATTGCCTGTAGTCTACTGTACATGGTGGAGGAACATATTGTCTGTAGCCTACTGTACATGGAGGAACATATTTTCTGTAACCTACTGTACATGGTGGAGGAACATATTGTCTGTAGCCTACTGTACATGGTGGAGGAACATATTGTCTGTAGTCTACTGTACATGGTGGAGGAACGTATTGCCTGTAACCTACTGTACATGATGGAGGAACATATTGTCTGTAACCTACTGTACATGGTGGAGGAACATATTGTCTGTAGCCTACTGTACATGGTGGAGGAACATATTGCCTGTAGCTTACTCTACAATGTGGAGGAACATATTGTCTGTAGCTTACTCTACAATGTGGAGGAACATATTGCCTGTAGCCTATTGTATATGATGGAGGAACATATTGCCTGTAGTCTACTGTACATGGTGGAGGAACATATTGTCTGTAGCCTACTGTACATGGAGGAACATATTGTCTGTAACCTACTGTACATGGTGGAGGAACATATTGTCTGTAGCCTACTGTACATGGTGGAGGAACATATTGTCTGTAGTCTACTGTACATGGTGGAGGAACGTATTGCCTGTAACCTACTGTACATGGTGGAGGAACATATTGTCTGTAGTCTACTGTACATGGTGGAGGAACTTATTGCCTGTAGCCTACTGTACATGGTGGATGAACATATTGCCTGTAGCCTACTGTACATGGTGGAGGAACATATTGTCTGTAGTCTACTGTACATGGTGGAGGAACTTATTGCCTGTAACCTACTGTACAATGTGGAGGAACTTATTGCCTGTAACCTACTGTACAATGTGGAGGAACATATTGTCTGTAGTCTACTGTACATGGTGGAGGAACTTATTGCCTGTAGCCTACTGTACATGGTGGAGGAACTTATTGCCTGTAGTCTACTGTACATGGTGGAGGAACTTATTGCCTGTAACCTACTGTATAATGTGGAGGAACTTATTGTCTGTAGTCTACTGTACATGGTGGAGGAACTTATTGCCTGTGACCTACTGTACATGGTGGAGGAACATATTGCCTGTAGCCTACTGTACATGGTGGAGGAACATATTGCCTGTAGCCTACTGTACATGGTAAACTGAAGGTGGAACTTCACTTTTTAGTATCGATAATGGCTGTGATGATTTTTCTACAATATTCACACAATTACAATCTTTATAGAATACAAAGCTAATTTGATCAATTACATGTGGAAATAAGTATTTGAGTGAACATTAGCATGCTAACAGCAGATTAGATTAAACAGGAAGTGAATTATCTCCTCCCTCTCTCCCCGGTTTTAGCTTGTAGCTATCACCGTCCAGCTGACTAGGTTTAGGATATTTACTAGCCCATACCAGTGACAAACTTAGCTATGTTATCGACATATGGCATTACACAAACAAAATCTAGCTCTCTTATTTTGCCAGATCGTAAGAAATAGCCACAAATTCATTCAGATACGGAGGAAGACAATTGCTAGCTACAGCAAACTAACGTTAGCAGCTGCCTCTTCAACAAGAAGCCATTGTGACAACATTGATTTTAAGATCAAAAAAATATATTTACTTCTCCGTTGAGCAAAAGCCTCAATCCACCCGTCCAAAGAAAGCATGGCTCTTGGGCTTCCCCGAAATGCCACCACGTCCATGATCAGATCTACACTGAAGTGTTGCATTTCAGTTTAGCCCGCATAGAAAACCTCCACCGGAACCTGGCCAAATTACCACAAAGCACAGCCCCTACAAACATCTTGAAAACCTTCTCTATACAGTAACCTCCGTCGCAGCCAAAACTACTCTTTCCCATAGGCTTGTACTTTCTATAGCAGGCTATCCCAAACTCTGTCCTCGGGCCCCCTATGGGTGCACGTTTAGTTTTTTGCCCTACACAGCTGATTCAAATAATCTAATCTTGACGATGGGCTGGTTATTTGAATCAGCTGTGTAGTGCTAGGACAAGAACCAAAACTTGCACCCAGGGTGGTGCAGGCTTTTAAATCCCCTCTGACACCAGGTTGACTATTACGCACCAAACCAGGGCTGTTTAATGTCTTTGTACTGTATGTCCAACACTTGGTTATACACACGTGTATTGACATACCCACATATTATTTCCTCGCGTGTACAGTACATATTTGAAGAGCTCCGGTCGAGATATGTCCATAAACTTGCAGCAGAGGACAAATCCTTTGTTCTGTATTGGTTAGGGGGATGGAAAGTATTGGCTGTGTTCTGCGATGTTTTATGGCATTTACAGATGGTCTCTTATGAATCTGTAATTCATTTTTCTGTGTGTCCATGATTCCAGCCGATCTTTAATGTGTAGTCATTACAGCGCTCTGTAGGAAATCAGTCAAAGCGATCCATGTCAGCAAATTGGGCCCATTGAAATGTTCCACTCTCCTCGGGCCAGTTGAGCGGAACAGCAGCCCGTTCATGTCCTTTACTTCAGGGACACCCCTTCCACCCAACACACGCGCAAACACACCTGCTCATGCCTTACCGAAGAATATATCTCTCTCTCTTGCTCCCTCTCTCTCTGTGTCTAGCTGGAGGCGTTCTACTCCATCTTCACCACGGAGCAGCAGGACCATGTGAAGTCGGTAGAATACCTGAGAAACAACTACAGACCCCTCCAGGACCTGGACAACCGGGAGGTGTTGAAGTCTGCCGTTAAAGATGCCTGGCAGAGGGACCAGACCGACAACCTGGGACTGGGTACAGATGGCACCACGGACGCATCCAGAGGTACCACACTACACAGACTCTTCTCAGTCAGTCAGTCAGTCAGTCAGTCAGTCAGAGACGCCTGATTGACAGCCTGGGGACGGACCCCCACTGCACTACGGACTCATCCAGAGGGACCGCACTACACCTGATCTGACCTTACACTGGCTCTCACTCTGTCACTCAGTCCCTTTCCATACCATGTATTAACTCATACTCACTCATACAGACTTTCAGTTATGTATTGCCTTTCTCTCTCTTTGTATAACGTCCTTTTTTTTCTCGCTTTATTTTCCATCACAAACGTTGTGAGTTGAGGCGCCGCAAAAAAACGCTTGAGTCCGTCCATCCAGAAAGGCTCCTGCCTCTTTAAACGTGGGCTCTCTCTTTGTTTTGAGTGTGGCTCGGAGAGAGAATTGATCAGGTGCGCTTGTGATGAAGTGGGAGCTAGCGCTGTAATGGGCTGCAGCAGTATTCATCATTAATATGCACACTAAAAATAAAGCCATACAAATTAAGTTGTGAAATTGCTTTTGTGGCAATTATGTCAGTTGAGGGGATGGGTGGAACAAGTCCTGGACCAACAAACGTCTCTCTCTCTCTCTCTGTCTCTCTCTCTCTCTCTCTCTCTCTCTCTCTCTCTCTCTCTCTCTCTCTCTCTCTCTCTCTCTCTCTCTCTCTCTCTCTCTCTCTCTCTCTCTCTCTCTCTTTATATTATTAATGTATCTCTCATTTCGCTCTCCTCCCATTTCTATCTTCTTTTCTCTCTCTTCCTCTCTTCTTTCTATCGCCATTTCCTCCTCCATTTGTCCCATTTTCTCTCTCCTCGCTCTCATAAGACGACTCTGAACACAGGGTTTAGTATGAGGGAGCTGCTCTCTGCGTTTAACACCTCTCCTCCTCTCCTTTCTTCCTCTCTTCTCTCCTCTCCTCTGCTCTGAATGTGGAGAGATGTGTGTCTGTGCCCTCTTTTCTGGCTTGCGGATGATACGGTGAATGATGATTATGGTGGTGATGAGGGTCATAATGCCCTCAACTGGTGAATGACATGTGTAGTGTCGAGCTCTCGAAGCAGTAACAGAGGACTTCCATTAGGCATCAGTCACAGTGTGTTTCTCAACCTAACCATCTCTTTTTCATCCTCCCCACCTCTACTCGCTATGCCTTCTCCTTCCCTTCTCTTCCCCTGCATGCCTCTCTCTCTCTCTCTCTCTCTCTCTCTCTCTCTCTCTCTCTCTCTCTCTCTCTCTCTCTCTCTCTCTCTCTCTCTCTCTCTCTCTCTCTCTCTCTCCCCCCCCTCACACCCCCATCTCAATTTCATATATTATATGTTCCCAGTGATTTAGAAAGTTTGCTTACAAAATAGATGCGACATTTACCTGCTATGGTGCTTTTCCATTGAACCGCATTTCAATTGGTCTGACAAAACCAGCTGGAAGTAATGGCTTCACACCTATAAAATACATTTTAAAAACATTAACTCAGGCAAATTGACAGCATCCTGTATGGCTGTTCCCACTTATCTGCTTCATATCTCAGGAAGTCTGCAAAAGCCAGCACGGATAGAATACAAGAACAGACTCATATTTTCCATATTCTAATAATATCACCACGGACCGTGCCATGGGGAAACTTGCACTCCTGTAGACCTGAAATAATTGGATGGTGAAACTTCCACCCAGCCAGCCAACCAGAAAAGCCAAGCAAGGCAAAGCGTTTCAGGGATTCTTGAAAGTCAAGTCAATCCTTGTCTTGCAAAGAAATGTTTTTTTTTTTAGAGCCGAGTTTAAAATATAATAAAAATGGATTTAGCGACCAGTAGGTATTTAGAATGAAATGTGGAGTGGGGCTTTATAGTTACGGTATGACATCATGTACCTTTATTCTGCAATCATTATTCTGGAATCAAGCATTATTTTTATTTTTTTAAACTCTGTTTCCATCATCATTTGTCGCAATACAAAACAATCCACCCCGTTAAACAGATAAAAACAGTGTCGACCTCTAGAACACTTCTCGTATAGCTGCCGTTTCCATTACACATGCCGCAATGTTGTCATTTTTTGCCCAAAAAAATGCATTTGTTGAATAAACCTGACTATTCACACCTCTTTCATATCATTTTATCTGTAGTGGAAAAAGGGAGAAATCTCAGACAGACACACCCTCAATAAAACACATAATGATATTAGATCCCTGTCCAGTGCCCATACTGTGGCCTACAGCACCACCTTGAGGTTATGTATAGTACTGCTCAAGGATTCCTTCATACACAGGAAATGGCAATGGTTATAGAATAGACAGCTTGCCTTACCGTCAGTGTAATAGTGGCTCCCCTTGAGTGATTCTGAATGTGTGTACTACTTCTTTTGAATCTGTATTTATGCCTCTTGGTCTCACTGTTGCAGCCATTGAAAACCAAGCCTTGTGTTATCCAACTTGTACCGCTCAGAATATGTGTCATGATGTTCAATTTCTCATGTAATATGGTTTTATTTCAGCCAGATAAGTAGTTATGGCTCTTGTGGCTCGGGAAGCCTCCTCATGAAAAGGAACATGAATGAGGAGGCAGTCTATAGATGTGTGTTGTCCTCCTCCAGTCTACAGTCACGGGTCTCTCCATCCATCTCTTTATTCCTCCACCCATCCATCTCTCCATTCCTCCATCTCTCCATGGCTCCAACTATCTATCTATCTATCTATCTATCTATCTATCTATCTATCTATCTATCTATCTCCACCCCTCCATCTCACTATCCCTCCTTCTTCCATCCCTCCTCCTTCCATCCCTCCTTCTTCCACCCGTCCTCCTTCCATCCCTCCTCCTTCCATCCCTCCTTCTTCCATCCCTCCTCCTTCCATCCCTCCTTCTTCCACCCGTCCTCCTTCCATCCCTCCTTCTTCCATCCCTCCTCCTTCCATCCCTCCTTCTTCCATCCCTCCTCCTTCCATCCCTCCATCCAGTACCCCAGAGACGGGTTGGTTGGACTATGCCAGAGCCCTGTGTGTTGAGGCCTGGGGCTAGTGTCTTTATAAGCTTATGTGTTATTTCAGTCTGTTTGAAGCTACTCCTCAGGAAACCAACAGCTGGATGAGTCAGCAGTCAGACAGTAATAAAATATTGAGCTACTCCTCAGGCTGCCTGCCTGTAACCCACACACGCATGCATACAAACGCACGCACACAAACACACACACAACCCCCTAACCATGAACCTAACCACTAACCCATTTCCTTAACCCTAATTAGAACCCTCACTCGAATTGTAACCCTAAACCTAGCCCTTAAGTTTAAAAATAGCATTGGTGTAAAGTACTTAAGTAAAAATACTTTAAAGTACTACATAAGTCGTTTTTTTTGTGTTTCTGTACTTTACTTATATTATTATATTTTTGACATCTTTTTATTTTTATTTCACTACATTCCTAAAGAAAATAATGTACTTTCTACTCCATACATTTTCTCTGACACCCAAAAGTACTCGTTACATTTTGAAGGATTTATCAGGACAGGAACATTTTTCAATTCACACATCCGTACTAGTCATCCCTACTGCATCTGATCTGTTGGATTCACTAAACACAAATGCTGTAAATTACAGGTGTGTTCGTCAATTCAATCTGGCGCTCCGAGAATTTTTTAAATTCAGAGAGTTGTCAGATTATTAATTCGTATCGCTCTCGGAGCGTTCAGAGCGCACACTGGATGCTCTGGCCAAGGAGTAGGGTTCATTCAAGCGTTCTGCGCTCACAACAATAGTCAAGCACCGAAGCTATCATTGGCTAACTTGCTAGCTACTTCCAGACACAAATGAGGGAACACCTCACTCTGACCGTTTTACTCTTGAGTTGGTTATTTTCAATTTCATGTTATCCAGACTGTAACTGTGCTGCTGACAACAATTGAATGACACTTTTTTTTGCAGATGTTTACTGACACTGGCCATATTCAAGGAGTGTTGAGTGTTCATAAATGAATCTGTTATTCTGCCCTCTGGCACACTCAGACGAGAGGGCTCTGAAATCGGAGTATATAGACAGAGCGAATTTACGAACACGCCCTATGTCTGAGTGTTGGAGTGTGCCCCTGGCTATCCATACATTTAAAAACAAGACAATGGTGCCATCTGGTTTGCTTAATATAATGAATTTGAAATGATTCATACTATTACTTTTGATAATAAAGTATATTTTAGCAATTACATTTACTTTTGATACTTAAGTATATTTAAAACCATATACTTTTAGACTTTTACTCAAGAAGTATTTTACTGGGTGACTTTCACTTTTACTTTTTCCACCACTGTCCTTTGTCCTCATGGGGATGTGGGAAATTCCATGTTTTACTATCCTTGTGGGACCTTTTTGGGATTTTACGTCCCGATAAAGTGATAAGAACCACACACACACACACACACCGCTTGCCATCATCAGATCGGACTGCTATGATGTGAACACAGCCAGCAGTCCGCCGCTCCGAGCAAGGCCTTCTATTTTTACCTGTTTGTTTGTCGGTGTCACCATTGCTTCATTTGTAAGAAAAACAAGCCCTGCAAGGCTCTCTCTCTCTCTCACCTCTTCTTACATCTCTCTCTCTCTCCGTTCTTCTTTTATCTCTCTCTCTTCTATCCTCTTTTATATATATATCTCTCTCCCCTCTTCTTACATCTCTCTCTCTCTCTCTCTCCGCTCTTCTTTTATCTCTCTCTCTTCTATCCTCTTATATATATATCTCTCTCTCCCCTCTTCTTACATCTCTCTCGCTCTCTCTCTCCGCTCTTCTTTTATCTCTCTCTCTTCTATCTTCTTCTTATATATATATCTCTCTCCCCTCTTCTTATATATCTCTCTCTCTCTCCCCTCTTCTTATATATCTCTCTCTCTCTCCCCTCTTCTTGCATCTCTCTCTCTCTCCGCTCTTCTTTTATCTCTCTCTCTTCTATCCTCTTCTTATCTCTCTCTCTCTCTCCCCTCTTCTTATATATCTCTCTCTCTCTCCCCTCTTCTTACATCTCTCTCTCTCTCCGCTCTTCTTTTATCTCTCTCTCTTCTATCTTCTTCTTATCTCTCTCTCTCTCTCTCTCCGCTCTTCTTACATCTCTCTCTCTCCGCTCTTCTTTTGTCTCTCTCTCTTCTATCCTCTTCTTATATATCTCTCTCTCCCCTCTTCTTATATATCTCTCTCTCTCCCCTCTTCTTATATATCTTCTCTCTCTCCCCTCTTCTTATATATCTCTCTCTCTCCCTCTTCTTATATATCTCTCTCTCTCCCTCTTCTTATATATCTCTCTCTCTCTCCCCTCTTCTTATATATATCTCTTCTCTCTCCCTCTTCTTATATATCTCTCTCTCTCCCCTCTTCTTATATATCTCTCTCTCTCCCTCTTCTTATATATCTCTCTCTCTCCCCTCTTCTTATATATCTCTCTCTCTCCCCTCTTCTTATATATCTCTCTCTCTCCCCTCTTCTTATATATCTCTCTCTCCCCTCTTCTTATATATCTCTCTCTCTCCCCTCTTCTTATATATCTCTCTCTCTCCCCTCTTCTTATATATCTCTCTCTCTCCCTCCTCTTCTTATATATCTCTCTCTCTCTCTCCTCCCTTCTTATATATCTCTCTCTCTCCCCTCTTCTTATATATCTCTCTCTCTCCCCTCTTCTTATATATCTCTCTCTCCCTCTTCTTATATATCTCTCTCTCCCCTCTTCTTATATATCTCTCTCTCTCCTCTTCTTATATATATCTCTCTCTCCCTCTTCTTATATATCTCTCTCTCTCCCTCTTCTTATATATCTCTCTCTCCTCTTCTTATATATCTCTCTCTTCTTATATATCTCTCTCTCCCTCTTCTTATATATCTCTCTCTCTCCCCTCTTCTTATATATCTCTCTCTCTCCCCTCTTCTTATATATCTCTCTCTCTCTCCCTCTTCTTATATATCTCTCTCTCTCCCTCTTCTTATATATCTCTCTCTCCCTCTTCTTATATATCTCTCTCTCTCTCTCTCCCCTCTTCTTATATATCTCTCTCTCTCCCCTCTTCTTATATATCTCTCTCTCTCTCCTCTTCTTATATATCTCTCTCTCTCCCCTCTTCTTATATATCTCTCTCTCTCCCCTCTTCTTATATATCTCTCTCTCTCCCCTCTTCTTATATATCTCTCTCCCCTCTTCTTATATATCTCTCTCTCTCTCTCCCCTCTTCTTATATATCTCTTCTTATATATCTCTCTCCTCTTCTTATATATCTCTCTCTCCCCTCTTCTTATATATCTCTCTCCCCTCTTCTTATATATCTCTCTCTCTCCCCTCTTCTTATATATCTCTCTCCCCTCTTCTTATATATCTCTCTCTCTCCCCTCTTCTTATATATCTCTCTCTCCCCTCTTCTTATATATCTCTCTCTCTCCCCTCTTCTTATATATCTCTCTCCCCTCTTCTTATATATCTCTCTCTCTCCCCTCTTCTTATATATCTCTCTCTCTCTTATATATCCCCTCTTCTTATATATATCTCTCCCCTCTTCTTATATATATCTCTCACCCCTCTTCTTATATATCTCTCTCCCTCTTCTTATATATATCTCTCTCTCCCCTCTTCTTATATATCTCTCTCTCTCCCCTCTTCTTATATATCTCTCTCCCCTCTTCTTATATATATATCTCTCTCTCTCTCTCCCCTCTTCTTTTATCTCTCTCTCTTCTATCCTCTTCTTATATATCTCTCTCTCTCCCCTCTTCTTATATATCTCTCTCCCCTCTTCTTATATATATATCTCTCTCTCTCTCTCCCCTCTTCTTTTATCTCTCTCTCTTCTATCCTCTTCTTATATATATCACTCTCTCTCCCATCTTCTTTTATCTCTCTCTCTTCTATCCTCTTCTTATATTTCTCTCTCTCTCTCCCCTCTTATTTTATCTCTCTCTCTCTCTCCTCTTCTTATCTCTCTCTCTCTCTCCCCCTCTTCTTATCTCTCTCTCTCTCTCTCATCCCTCTTCTTATATATATCTCTCTCTCCCCTCTTCTTATATATCTCTCTCTCTCCCCTCTTCTTATATATCTCTCTCTCTCCCTCTTCTTTTATCTCTCTCTCTTCTATCCTCTTCTTATATATCTCTCTCTCTCCCCTCTTCTCTCTCTCTCCCTCTTCTTATATATCTCTCTCTCTCTCTCTCATCTCTCCCTCTTCTTATATATCTCTCTCTCTCCCTCTCTTCTTATCCTCTTCTTATATATATCTCTCTCCCTCTTCTTTATATCTCTCTCTCCTCTTCTTATATTTCTCTCTCTCTCTCTCTCTCTCTCTCTCTCTCTCTCTCTCTCTCTCTCTCCCCTCTTCTTTCTATCTCTCTCTCTCCCCTCTTCTTATCTCTCTCTCTCCTCTTCCCTCTTCTTATATATCTCTCTCTCTCTCTCTTCTCTCTCTCTCTCTCTCTCTCTCTCTCTCTCTCTCTCTCTCTCTCTCTCTCTCTCTCTCTCTCTCTCCCCCCTCTTATTATATCCTTCTCTCTTCTATTCTCTTCCACCCAGGGTGGTTTTGATGTGACTTATGACTCATTGGCTTACCTTTTTTCTCCTCTCTCCTCTCTCAATCCATCCCTCTCCTCATTCTTCCCCCCTCCGTCCCTCTCCCTTCCTCACCAGTCTGTAGCAGTGCCCCGGTCAACATGAAGATCCAGCCTCTGAATGGCACTGCCCTGGTGGTGAGCTGGCAACGCCCGCTCATGGTTTACCACCCGCCTATCACCAGCTTCATGGTCTCCTACAGCTGGGTGAAGAGTGATGTGGCCTACGAGAAGACCTTCACCAAGACTGGGGACCAGAACATGGTGAGACACAGATACACAACACTGTTGCAGCTAACAAGAAAATAGTTTTCCCCCGGTAAGAAACTATTCAGCTGCCATACTCAGGACCAGGAATTTTCACTAATCATGTGATCTGACCAGGAGCAACTCACCTGGCTCACCTCACAGTCACCTGGCTGGAAATAAACGCTCCAAGCCTGTCTCACACACACAGCACTGATGACTCCCACTGTGATGTGTCTGTTGGTGGGCTCAACTCCCTCCAGTGTCAGTGAGAGGTGAGAGTCTGATACGGTGACTATAATCTGTGAACTGGGTGAAGTCATGTTTTTTATATTTAAAGACATCATGGCAGTCTGCTTGTTGATATATTTCCTGCCCTCACATTAGTTACTTGGATGTGTTGATTATTTAGACGTGCCAAATGGAGACGAAAGCGCCCAACTCTGATGTCTTTCATCCTCTAAAAATACATTTTGAGATGAGGCCAGACAGAGGAGGCTTTGAACGATCATTTCATTTAAATAAACATACACAGCAGGAGAGACGCTGTCTGAAGAGAGACGACATTTCCTTGATATCGATCTCTCTTTGGCTACACTCAATCACCACCATCTCTCTCTCTCTCTCTCTCTCTCTCTCTCTCTCTCTCTCTCTCTCTCTCTCTCTCTCTCTCTCTCTTTCTCTCTCTCTCTCTCTCTCTCTCTCTCTCTCTCTCTCTCTCTCTCTCTCTCTCTCTCTCTCTCTCTCTCTCTCTCTCTCTCTCTCTCTCTCTCTCTCTCTCTCTCTTCCTTTGCCAAGTCCCTCCTTCTCCTCCCTCTCGTCAGCCCCCTCTTTCTATTCTCTGCCCACTTCATTTTCATTTTTATTTTCAATCTCCGTAGCCGGACCCCCCTTATCAGGGTCACATCAGGGACCCGCAGGCTTCCTGCAATCACAATTGAATCAATTGAAAACCACTCAAGCCCTTAGTTTCACTTCCCCCTTCTCTCATCTCCCCTTCGGCCAATGCAATAACCTTCCATTCTGGAGACCATCTCTAATAGAATTAACTTGAACCAGAATGGCTTCTGCTGCGTCAGACAGTGAGGGATAGGTACGTTTCAGTTTCAGGCTTTTATTAGTCGTATGTGCGGGGAAACGCGTTGGTATACATCGTCCAACGAAGTGCTCCCTTCTCCACAACGCAACAACATTAAGAAATAATAGAAGGTAAGAAAGCGTACATAAAGTAAATGGCTCAGTAGAATAGAATAAACATTTTAGCATAAGTATAATACAGGAAGGCACAATTTATTGTCCAATTTTTACATGTGTATTGGGGAAGGGGGGTCAAGTATATAAACTGAGCTGTGTAATTAGAGTCTGGTAGCAGCAGTTGTGATGTGTGTGTGTGTGTGTGTGATGTGTAGCATGAATGTGTGTGTGTTTGCACGCGCGTGTGCAAGCGTGCGCTTGAGTGCATGTGTGCTAAGGTGCGGAGAATCAGAGCAGGTGGTCAGTCCCCTTCAAGTGTTCAGCAGTCTAATGGCTTGTGGATAGAAACTGCCTCTGAGTCCGTTGGTATCAGACCTCATGCTCCGATACTGTCTGCCCGACTGTAAGGTTGTGAACAGCTTGTGGCTGGGGTGTGGGTTCCTTGACGATGCTGCTTCGAGTAGATGTCCTTGATGGTTGGGAGCACGGTCCCAGTGAGCTACTGGGCCGTCTTCACCACCCGCTGGAGGGCCTTGCGGTCTTAAGGACACAGTGAGGGGTACGTGAGGACACAAAGAGGGGTAGGGTTAGGTGAGGATAAAGCAGATGCCATAGATCCCTAACATGGCTGTGAGCTGCCGGTATTGACACTCACGGATTGTAAATCAGATGTGAATTGTTTCCTTAGGCCTTTGATGTACTGTAGTGTGGCTAGCCCATATCTACAGGTCTCAGTGGCAGTCTGTCTTCTTGACTCTCTCGTCTCTCTCTCTCTCTCTCTCTCTCGCTGTGATCAATTTACAGAAGGCGGTGATAACCCACGTGTCTCCAGACATCCTGTATCTGTTCAGAGTCCAGGCGGTGTGCCAGAGAGACCTACGCAGTGACTTCAGCCAGACACTGCTCTTCAGAGGTAATCACACCACACACCATACCACAGCGTATACAGTAGAGCCCTATGAATGGAGTCACATAATCCTAACCTCCAAATAATCTTGACCTTCAAAATGATTAGAGTTACTTTAATACTAACAGCAGACACTTGTCTTTGTTTCAAATGCATGTCTAACGTTTTCCTCTGTTTGCTATTCCAGCTAACACCACCAGGATATTTGAGGGAACACGGATAGTGAAAACTGGAATGGTGAG
The DNA here is from genome assembly GCF_021184085.1 of Oncorhynchus gorbuscha. NCBI lineage: Eukaryota > Metazoa > Chordata > Actinopteri > Salmoniformes > Salmonidae > Oncorhynchus > Oncorhynchus gorbuscha. The sequence continues at coordinate 38,046,905 of NC_060190.1, read as the reverse complement.
GGAAGTGGACATCATTTGTGTTGTCCAGACGATGGCGACATAGTCATTTATTTTGTGATGTGCCAGCATGATTTGATATGATGTGATACTGACTATCTCTCTCTCTCTCTCTCTCTCTCTCTCTCTCTCTCTCTCTCTCTCTCTCTCTCTCTCTCTCTCTCTCTCTCTCTCTCTCGCTCTCTGTATCCCTCTCTCTCTGTGTGTCTCTGTCTCTCACGCTCTCTGTGTCTCTCCATCCCTCCCCCAGCCCACTGTCTCCCCAGCCTCCTCGGCAGACATGGCTCCCATAAGCTCCGGATCCTCTACCTGGACCTCCTCTGGCCTCCCCTTCTCCTTCGTCTCTATGGCTACAGGGGGCATGGGCCCCTCGTCCAGCGGCAGTCAGGCCACGGTAGCATCGGTGGTAACCAGCACCCTTCTGGCCGGCCTGGGCTTCAGCGGAGGGGTCATCTCCTCCCTGCCTGGCTCTCTCTGGCCCACCCAGGCCCCTGCAGCCAGCCCTGGGTCAAACCCCGGCCCGGGTCCCAGCCGCCAGCCTGCCCAGCCCCAGGTCTCCCCCGAGCCCCCCACAGCCCCTCAGGGTGGTTCTGACATGGACACCCCCACTGAGGAGAAAGAGGCGGGGGTGGACAGGGAGAACGAGGCGGAGGAGGGAGAGGGAGAGGAGGATGAAGGGGAAGACGACAGGAGGAGGAAGAAGAATAACAAGACAACGCCTGATGAGGTGGAGATGCATCTAAATGACACTGTGGTCAAAGAGCCCATTTCCGCCCTCACCCCCACAGCCACAGCCAAAGAGAAAGGACAGGGGCAGGGAGAGCCTGTTGCTAACACCACAGTGCCAATAAGTGGAGGGGAGGACCAACTAGTCAGAGTGGACAGTAACACAGGGCCCACTGTGGAGCCAAAGAATGACACAGAAGAGAGAGAGATACAGATTCCCCAGAGCCCAACACGCTCCTCAAAGACTACGGGGGAAGAGAAGAGCCTTTGGCCTTTCTCTGTCCACACTGGTGAGTAGAACTCTCTGTATAGCCCAATCTTTGGAACAAGGGGCAGATTTAAGCAATAAGACCCAAGGGGGAGTGGTATATGGCCAATATACCACTGCTAAGGGCAGTTATTTGCATGACGCAAAGCAGAGTGCCTGGAATACAGCTCTTAGCCGTGGTATATTGAAAATATATCACCAACCCCTGATGTGCCTTATTGCTATTATAAACTTGTTACCAACGTAATTAGAGCAGTAAAAATACATGTTTTGTCATACCCCTGCTCTACCGTCTGAAATACCATGGCTGTCAGCCAATCAGCATTCAGAGCTCGAACCACCAAGTTTATAATCCTCTTTTTAGCACTTGAGATATTCTTCACCATATTTAGACATGTATAATGTCATTTTAGTTTTCTGGATCCCACTTCTCCCTTCTGCAGCTTGTCATATTAAACTGCCTGTGTTATTATAGATGTGCATATCAACAGTAAATATGAGACAGGCAGGGGCACATTTGAAACATTAGCCTTGGAATCAGCTCCTGCTTCAGTATGTGGCAATGCTATATTATAGCCAGAGATAAATAGCTCAATTTCTGAGTGCTACCTATAATACCACCCAGAGAGCCCTAGAGAAAGTAATGGAACTATTCTACAGCCTGAGGGGCCATTACCTAGCCTGGGGGCCATTAAGTTTGGGACATTCTCTGAGGCATATTTCAGGAACAAACTGCCTGCTTGCCTGACTTCCTGCCAGGGAGAAAACAGTGAACGTAGTAACCAGAGTATTTGTTTGATGAATAACAATGTGTTTGTGGATGCTCCTTCATACATTTGCTTATTCCTTCTAAATGAACGGATCCATTTAGTTGAGTCGTGCCCCCGGCCTGAATGGTAAAACCTCGTCACTTTACCCCCCTGATGAGTCCGACTCACTCAAATTGTCTGTAAATGTATGAATATAGATTATATATATATTTTTTTTAAGTAGAGCTGGACTCATTTTTTGTCCTCAAGTGGAACTGGTTGTTTGATGGCTGAGGTATCCCGGAGTGGCCCAAATAGTCGGAATAATCTCAGGTGGATTTGTGTTTTGTGTGAAAGTGTTTGTTGTGTTTTGTGTGTTGTAGTGTTATTTATGTATTGAATTGGTATGTGTGTTAAAGCTAAAATCCTTAATTGCTACAACCATTTTTGGACTTAATTATGATTTTGGGATTTAACGATATATATACAGTATGTACCCATTGATTCTTGAAGAATATAACTTATAAATACGAGTTATTATTATTATTATAAAAAAAGGTTTTACTTTAAAACAGTCACAACGATTAATGGCTGTAATGGGAGAAAACTGAGGATGGATAAACAACATTGTAGTTACTCCACAATACTAACCTAAATGACAGCGTGAAAAGAAGGAAGCCTCTAAAGAATACAAAATATTCCAAAACTCGGATCCTGTTTGCAAAAAGGCGCTAAAGTAAAACTGCAAAAAATGTGGCAAAGAAATGCACTTTATGCCCTGAATACAAAGTGTTATGTTTGGGGCAAATCCAACACAACACACCACTGAGTACAACTCTTCATATTTTCAAGCATGGTGGCGGCTGAATTATGTTATGGGTATCCTTCTCATTGGTCATTGTTTCGGATAAATAAAAAAAACGGAATAGAGCTAAACACAGGCAAAATCCTAGAGGAAAACCTGTTTCAGTCTGCTTCCCAACAGGTACTGGGAGACAAATTCACCTTTCATCAGAACGAACAATAACCTTAAACACAAGGCCAAATATACACAGGATTTACTTACCAAGATTCGAGAGCCATGCGTCCTCCAAAACACGGCCCTGCCAAGCCGCACTGCTTCTTCCTTGCTTAACCCGGAAGCCATCCGCACCAATGTGTCGGAGGAAACACCGTACAGCTGGCGATCGAGGTCAGCTTGCAGGTGCCCGGCCCGCCGCAATGGAGTCACTAGAGCGAGATGGGACAAGGAAATCCCAGCCAGCCAAACCCTCCCCTGGCCCGGACGACTTAGACTGCTGTGCCACTCGGGAGGCCCATGCGCACCCATAACTACCAGGGCCAAGCACACACCGCATGAAACCAAACCACAAAACATAAATAAGAAACGCAAAACATCCCAGCCTCATCCCTGAATGGAGGACCTCAAACATTTTTAGTGTACATTTGTGTATATATAATTATTCCAACACTCATCAATTCCCCTTCAGACAGCCACAGATCAACCCATCTTTCCCAATAACTCATCATTCTGCCATTTCCTCTCGCAATACACCCCTCCGTTCTCCCTTGGTGTCTCACTAGGGACTTGAACCCGCCTACCTGCAAAATTTCTGCTGAAATGTCCTCCAAAATAAACATTTTACCGAAGAGCACAAGGATTTTTCCTATTGACTGACATGTGGTCCTTCAAATACCTCATGAGTTTAGTTCTGTCATACCCCAACAGAACCCACAATATATGCTTGATGTACTCAAATGTTTGTCACCAAGGTAAGTGTAAACAAACACACTCTAGCCTCAAAACATGGTAAAAACTATCATGTTGATATCATGGTATCAAATCAAATCAAATTGTATTTGTCACATACACATGGTTAGCAGATGTTAGTGCGAGTGTAGCGAAATGCTTGTGCTTCTAGTTCCGACAATGCAGTAATAACCAACAAGTAATCTAGCAAACAATTCCAAAACTACTACCTTATAGACACAAGTGTAAGGGGATAAAGAATATGTACATAAAGATATCCACATGGATGGTGAGTCCTTGCACCCATAGCTATGTCTATGTATTTAAGAGTTATATTCTCCAGGCCAATCCCTCAGCTTTTTACCAAAACAGAGGCGGGGTGTCCACTTTGTTTTTGTTTCGATTAAGGATTCAAGCTTTAAAGTGTTTTGTATGTGAATGTGTTGAAGTGCTTTGTTTGTAAGTCTCCACCTCCATCCCTCCACCCCCACCCCTCCAGACAGGACCAGTGTGTCCAACATGACCCGCAGCCCTCACCCCGGGGTGGGCAGGATGGAGTGGATCCTCCCCCTGGTGGTGGTCTCTGCGCTCACTCTGTTCTGCCTCATCATGCTACTGGCTGTCCTGGTCTACTGGAGGTAAGATATTATATTATTACTGTGTGTGTGGGTGTGTGGGTGGGTGGGTGGGTGGGTGGGTGGGTGGGTGGGTGGGTGGGTGTCTCTCTTAACCAACCTTGCTTAATGAGCTCAGAAAAACTGTGTCTTTAACATTTGTCTGGTTTGCCACTATAAGACAATGAAAGCCTTCTCAGGGCAGAAGATTGAGTTGCACCATGTTGTCCTCCACTCTAAGTGATCAGTGGTCCCTTTTATCTCCTCATCCCCACTGCTCTGCTCAGTCACAGCTGTCAATTAATTCCTCTACAACTCTGTCACAGAAACAGATAGCCCTCCTCTCTCTCCTTTACCTAATCACACTGGCCCCGGGGCCTAGTGGTCCTCACAGACACGCACTCCTGTTCGGAGTGAGGTGACCTGTCCTCTTGCGCACTGGGGACATCTACTTTCCAGGGCGCGTGCGCATCCGCATGCTTCTGGCCCCCGGGAACCTACTTGGTGGAGGACGACTGCTTTCTTTTGGCAGCCCTCCCTCTCATCCTCCCTTTCTCCTCCCTCCATTCCTCATACCTCTCTCCTCCCCCTTCCCTATCCCGCTCATCTCTGCAGGGGGGACAGCCCACAGGGGCCATGGTGCCGGGAGGGGGCCCAGCTGTGTGTTCATCTGCAGTGTGATGCCAACCACACGCACACACGCACACACCACTTTCTTTCTCAACCCCAGTGATTACACAGGACAGGCTAACGACTGGCTACACATGCTGCCTACTGCAGCCTAATACACTATACAGCACAATGGATCATTACTTGAGCTCCGTGTATTGTGCTTGATTTATTTATACACCCGCTCTGCCTTGAGCTGTTTCATAGGAGCAAAAGCTTGGCCGGATTTTAGGATTTTTTTTTAACGATGGAAATGTAAGGTTGATGTGCTTTCTGAGTTCAATGTGTAACTATGGCTCCCTCTCACTGGTACTGGTGATGCCATTGTGAGAGTGCGTGAGAGAGCGAGCCAATGATGTGAATGTTGGAACGAGGAAAATAGAGGATTGATCAGCTCCATGGAATAGTAATTAATACATCTGTGAGTGAGTGATAGATCTAGTGAATGAGTGCCGGGGTGGTATGTGATGGGAGAGGGAGAGTAGCAGGGGGAGTGTGTGGGATATGACGGGGAAAGTCTGTCTGTCTCCCTCTCTGGGCTGTGGTGGTGACGAGAGCTGACACCTCCCAGACAATGGCTTTCTCCCCTGAGGGAACAGGATCTGATGAAAGACCAGCTCGACCCGTTCACTCTCTCCTTCCTCTCCTCTCATCCCTTTCACTCCCCCATCCCTGCTCGGTCAGAAGGGAAGGAGACCATGCAATGGAGGAGATTGAAATAGATTTTTCAGAACACTATAGCTATTCATAATTGGCGAAATGCCTACATGGTCGTCATTAGCTCAGCATCACTTTACATCTCTTTTTACTACAGCGAATACGACGTGATCACTGATTAGATTACATTTATTTCACCTTGACACTCGATTTGATGTTCGTATTCGTATTCGTGATCTGAGTTGTGTGTCAAAAGACAGTATTTGCTGTTAAAGGGGAGGGCTCCATCTGTTTGGCTTGAGGATATGGTCCTAGTTGGAGGGATCTCACAGATGTTTCACAGAGGTTTAACGGGGTAAACAATACATCTATATTTAACTCCGGTAGGGGAGAGTGATTCTCAGTAACCACTCAGAGTCAGGGGTTGCTGGGGAAAGAGGTGGACCAGGCTGTTTGGACTGGCGGATAATTTAGTCCAATGAAAAGGACTCATCCTTCTACCATGACTTCCTTCCATCCTACTCTATCTATTTTTGAATGGGGGCCCTCTTCCTCAAGTATGGGAAGCGTTGAGAGTCCAGTGAGACATTCTTCTAGTTCTAACCCTCCCTCCCTCGTTCCATCCATCCCCCTTTCTATCTCTCTGGTGGGGTTCCCCCCTTCCCCGGTGTAAGGCGAGGTGGTATTGAGAGGCTGGTTAGTTAGCTCGCCACACCACACATTCCCCCTCAGGGAGTAATTGGCCAGGGGGGCAGGGATTGAAGGGGACAAGGGTATGACGCAAGCTAGGGGAGACCCTCCCCTCATTTATTCAGTCTCTCTTTCTCTCTTTATTTCCCTCTCAATTCAACTCTCTCTCTTTCTTTCTCTCCCACTCACTCACTCACACTCGCTTTCTCTCCCTCTCTCTCTTCCTCGCTCCCTTCCTCTCCTTCTGCAAATGCCATTAGGCCACACTCCTGTTTTCTTTTCCTCCTCTCTCTCGACCAGAATGACCAGCATCTGCTCTCTCCTCTGCATCAAGTACCGGTAGGTAGGGGAACATCAGTAGACATACTGGTAGGGGAACGTCAGTAGACAAACTGGTAGGGGAACAACAGTAGACATACTGGTAGGGGAACATCAGTAGACATACTGGTAGGGGAACATCAGTAGACATACTGGTAGGGGAACGTCAGTAGACAAACTGGTAGGGGAACGTCAGTAGACAAACTGGTAGGGGAACATCAGTAGACATACTGGTAGGGGAATGTCAGTAGACATACTGGTAGGGGAATGTCAGTAGACATACTGGTAGGGGAATGTCAGTAGATATACTGGTAGGGGAATGTCAGTAGACATACTGGTAGGGGAATGTCAGTAGACATACTGGTAGGGGAATGTCAGTAGACATACTGGTAGGGGAATGTCAGTAGACATACTGGTAGGGGAATGTCAGTAGACATACTGGTAGGGGAATGTCAGTAGACATACTGGTAGGAGGAACCCAGATGGGAAAAGCTGGTGTATATGGAATTGACTTGATTCTGTGTGAGTGCAGGTGAAGGCTCTGTGAGGTTAGAGAGGGACTCCTACTACTAACTGCAGCGATCCTTTTCTCCTTGCTGTCTGTCTTCCCCTCTCTCTCAAGCTGCTAGACAGAATATGTTGGGTGACATTTGAATAAACGGACTAAACGCAAGCTTCAGAGAAATACTTTAGAACAACTTCTCAAGGCTAGTCGACTGGCTAGTCATTGAGGGACCGTGCTTGTGTGTACATGTTGGAGGCAGAGAGGCTGCCAGGGCTGTATATAGTCCTGCTGTATTTAGTCTCTGCTGTGCCTTGCCTGTCATCCGGCAGTGTGACTCAGGGGCCAGGGCTAAATGTAGCATGGTGTTTGTCCCGGGGTCAGTGTTGTTGCTTACCTGTTCCTAATGGTCAGCTCACTGTGTGTCTTTACAGGAGGTAGTTTGCGTGCGTGTGTACTTTTCCCCCTGTAATAGCAGGGTGTTGTTGTGTCTGGTGGTTGTCATCTACTGAGTCATAATTGTGTGACATCAGCAGGTTTGTATTTAGGGCTGGTTCTAACCACTCTGGGGCTTTCAGGTGTAGTTTATCTGCCAGCTCTGTCGGTGTAGTTATATTCAGGGCAGTTCCACATTTTTACATAACACATTTGCTTGAAGAACAGTGCAGATGCAAAGTTCGGTAACAGACTGAAGGCACAAACAGCACAAACCGTCATTCTTTTACCAAACTTTGCATCTGCACTGTTTTTCAAGTAAATGTGTAAATGTGTTTTGTAAAAATGTCCATGGAAATGGTTCAAAAGTAGTCCTTGGTGTGTTTAACTTTTCAATCATTGGTTTTTGCTTGACATACAAAAAAAATCGGAGTCTCAGCGTCACTCTGTTCTCATGGAACTGCACTGAATATAATTACACCGTAAATGTGTTTTTGTCAAATGTTAAGTGGACATCGTTAAAAGTGGTCACTGTCCATAGTTTGATTAACTTTGTATGGTTTGATTTAACTTTGCAATGATTGGTCAGCTTGCAGGCGCCCAGCCCACCACAAGGAGTCGCTAGAGCACGATGGGACAAGGAAATCCCGGCCAGGCCAAACCCTCCCCTAACCCGGACGACGCTGGGCCAATTGTGCACCGCCTCATGGGTCTCCCGGTCACATCTGGCTGTTACACAGCCTGGGATCGAACCTGGGGCTGTAGTGACGCCTCAAGCACTGCAATGCTTGAGTGCCTTAGACCACTGCGCCACTCGGGAGCTGAATGAAGATGTTTTAATCTGTCATTGATGGAGTGTTAACTCTCTCTGTGCTATTTTGTGTTAGACAACTCACAGGGGTAAAAACAGGTTGTAATTATGTAATTACAATGAGAACTATGTAAGGGACGAACCAAGCAGTCAACGAGAGACATCTGAGTTGGGTGCAATGCAATTATTAGGCGGTTTATTTTCCTAAACTTGATGTGGTTTACAAAGTAAGAGAAATCTAAAACCATATTGCACAAAAAGAGAACTATAAGGTCTGTAAATAAATAAAAAGAAAACTTAAATGTAAAAGCAGAACAGAGTATGCAACTCAAATGAAGGGTTAACTGAAGCCATAAGGGTATGCTGCATTCATAACCAAGTGGGAAGATGGTAATTACCAGTGAAGTCGGAAATATCAGTATTCACATGCTTTGAACTTGTTGAGAAATGTAGATTGTCTAATGGCCAACAAGCTGGGTCAACCATAAACAAAAAAATGCAGCCGTTATGTTTGTAAACAAACTATAATGTTCAAAAACCATATTCATAGATTGCTCTTTATAAATAATGTCAGAGGTCCACATGTGGGAGAAGTCCGGGTTAAGGGAGGGTTTGGTCGGCCGGGATGTCCGTGTCCCATCGCGCTCTAGCGACTCCTGTGGCGGGCAGGGCGCATGCATGCTGACATGGTCGCCAGGTGTGCAACTGGCTTCTGGGTAAAGCAGGCATTGTGTCAAGAAGCATTGTGACTTGGCTGGGTCGTGTTTTGGAGGATGCACGGCGCTCGACCTTCGCCTCTCCTGAGTCCGTACGGGAGTTGCAGCGATGGGACAAGACTGTAACTGACAAGACTTGGGAGATACGAAGGTCGAGAGCCAAGTGTCCTCTGAAACACAACCATGCCAAGCCGCACTGCTTCTTGACACATTGTTCGCTTAACCCGGAAGCCAGTCTCACCAATCTGTCAGACAAAACACTGTCTAGCTGGCAACCAAAGTCAGCTTGCAGGCAACTGGCCCGCTACAAGGAGTCGCTAGAGCGGAAATTAACAAGGAAATCCCGGCCGGCCAAATCCTCCCCTAACCCGGATGACTCTGGGCCAATTGTGCGCCGCCGCAGTCAAGGTCGGCTGTGACAAGACTGGGATCAAACCCGGATCTGTAGTGACACCTCAAGCACTGTGATGCAGTGCCTCAGTCCGCTGTGCCACTCGGGAGGCCCACAATGATTGTTTTTTGTTTTGACATACATTTTAAAGTAAAAAAATATAAGTCCGTGTCACTCTGTTACCATGGAATTGCACTTCACCGCTCTGCTGTTTTAACCGGTCATGGATGGGGTGTCGACTCTCTCTAGGCTGTTTTGTGTTAGCTAGCTCACAGTGGTCAAAACGGGTTACAACGATCCATTTCCCCTCTGCTGGACAGAGGTGGTATCACCCAACCCCCACCCCATTTAAAGATAATAGGACATGGCAATTAGCGACATGCCCTCTAACAAGTACACCTGGCCACCATGCTGTAGACAAGGCACCAAAAAGAGTGCTGCAATTACTATTAGTATATGCAACAATTTAATAAAGTTATGTTTGTGAAGTTGGAAATCAAAATCACATGGTCATTTTTTGTTTGGACACAAAATGTTTGGTGCAAATGAATGTTAAAGTGCGAAGGATGGGCATATTTTGCTGTGCTGATACACGTGGCCTCTTTCGATGTGGTACCGACGGTACTCGGCATCATGATCCTCTCTTCTGTGGTGTACTAATGTTTATGTTGGGTTAACTATTTCCTCTCCTCTGTGTCTGTCTACAGGAGGTTTTTCCAGACAGCTCACTTCTATGTGGAGGACAGTAGTTCTCCCAGGGTGGTGGCCAATGAGAACATCCCCGTCATCCCCATCCCAGGTGAGACATAACACAACCTAACACACCCTCAACTGGAATACACCCTGGGTGAGTTTAGTTCGCGTCGGACGTTTTGCTACGTTGCGCAACACTTTGTACTAAACGACACATTTCAAAAGCATTTGAGGTTTGTTTGCTCCATTTTGGTGGGTTTGGCAAGGTGTGGGTTTGGCAATATGGGTGTGACCATTTGAAATACCACACCATACGATATTCGTCCCTTGGGGCCTTGTTGTTGTTTACAGACTATTGCCCACCCTCTCCACACACACCTTATTCTAGAAGTATCTACCTGGTAGAAAATGTAAGGTTAGTGGTCCTTCTGTAGCTCAGTTGGTAGAGCATGGCGCTTGTAACGCCAGGGTAGTGGGTTCGATTCCCGGGACCACCCATACGTAGAATGTATGCACACATGACTGTAAGTCGCTTTGGATAAAAGCGTCTGCTAAATGGCATATATTATTATTATTATTATAGTAGAACCTACAACCATTTGGGGTGTTTATTTGTAGAACCTACAACCATTTGGTGACTATACTGAACAAAAGTAAAAACGCAACATGCAACAATTTCAAAGATTTTACTGAGTTGTAGTTCGTATGAGGAAATCAGTCATTTGAAAAAAAAAAAAATGTAAGCCCTAATCTATGGAGTACGTCCAACCAGCCTCACATCTGCAGACCATGTGTATGGTGTCGTGTGGGCGACCAGTTTGCTGATGTTAGCGTTGTGAACAGAGTGTCCCGTGGTGGCGGTGGGGTTACGGTATGGGCAGGCATAAACTACGGACAACGAATACACAATAGAATTTTATCGATGGCAAATTGAATGCACAGAAATACCATTGACGAGATCCCGAGGCCCATTTTTAGGTATCTGTGACCAACAGATGCATATCTGTATTCTCCGTCATGTGAAATCCTGAATCATTCATGCTGTGGGTTTCAGATAAATACATACACAACATCATTTTGTAAAACGTACAGTTATAAATGAAGTTTGATTTGAGTTGAATGATGATCGAATAATTTAGAACTTATCATGCTTGTATTTGGGGAGAGAAATATGATTATGCATCTAGTAAGGGCAGATCTTTAAACATATTTTTGTGGTAGTTGAAGGAGTATGTAGAATAGGTTTGTATGTAGACCTATTGACAGCTAACTGTAGTTCTATCTAATAAATCAACTCTTCAGGGATAACAGTGGTCACTGAAGAGTACATTGGTCTGTTTGCTAGCTTGTTTTAAAGAATGTATGGTTTTAAAATACCTTATAGTAGCATTAGTAATGGTGGTGTCTGATTATAGTTGAAAAACTAGGTAGATGAAAAGTTAGGATAGCCTGGTTGTGGTCAGTAGGTGTGGTCAGTAGTTTTAGTAAGTAGTTGTGTGGTTCAGTATTTGTGATCAATAGTTGTGGTCAGTAGTTGTGTTCTGTTGTGGTCCGTAGTTTTGTGGTTGTGTTTACTGGTTGTGTGGTTGTGGTCAGTAGTTGTAGTCAATAGTTGTGGTCAGTTGTTGTGTTCTGTTGTGGAAATTAGTATAGCCTGGTTGTGGTGAGTAGGTGTGGTCAGTAGTTTTGGTTCAGTGGTTGTGTGGTTCAATAGTTGTGGTCAGTAGTTGTAGTCAGCAATTGTGTTCTGTTGTGGTCAGTAGTTTTGTGCTTGTGGTCATTAGCTGTGGTCAGTAGTTTTGGTAAGTAGGTGTGTGGTTGTGGTCAGTAGTTTTGTGGTTGTGGTCAGTAATTGCGTGGTTCAGTATTTGTGGTCTGTAGTTGAGTTGTGGTCAGTAGTTGTGGGGTCAGTAGTTGTGTAGTTGTGGTAAGTAGTTGTGTGGTTGTGGCCAATAGTTGGGTGGTTCAGTAGTTGTGTGGTCAATAGTTGTTGTGTGGTTGTGGTGTGAGTCTAAACTACAGTTGTTGCGTGTGAAAACTGAACGAAGTGCGATGAGAAGATATCGAGCAAAATATGAAGCAAGTGAGCGGAGACTGCTTCGCTCTATCCAATCAGGGCAGCAGGATCAATGTACAGTCCGCCCTTTTATTTGCAGACAGGCAAACTAGCCAGTTGAGTTATTTAGAGCACCAGTCATGATCTTGAGGAGGAGGATGAAGCTAGTGAGCATTAGAAATCTGAAGCTAGTGAGCATTAGAAATCTGAAGCTAGTGAGCATTAGAAATCTTCTCTGTATCATTTCAGGTCGTCCCGACTGAGGAAGCATTAGAAATGTTAATGCTAGCTGTTCGGTCCGAAACAGATTCACAAATCATGGGAATTCTTTGCGCTATGGAGAGTCTTCTTCCTTCGAGGCACGTGTTGCTAGGTAAAACTTGCCTTGGCAGGCCTGCTCCCTCCGTGGCTAAAGCCAGTGTGAGAAACATGCTAACAAATGTTTACGCTATGAAACTAAATAAATACTCCACACTGACCCACACCACTTATATGCTAGATTCATTATAGTGTTGATGGACAAAGCAAGGAAAGTGCACTTCAAAATGAGATGTAGTTTTATTTGAATTTGCAGCTGTTGTTGGTAAGAATTGAATTTGCTAGCTTCTGACATGACTTAATGCTTCTATAATGACAGTTGATGGGTTACTTAAACATCTCTATCTATTGATTTGCAGAAGCTACTCCTAAAGTGTTTTCAGATTTGAAAAATAGAGAAGTAGAGATTTCATACACTGAGTTTTTGTCTGACTTGTTGGGGGATTGGTCAAAACAGCAGTTGTTTGCTAAAAGTTGGGGAAAATGCTGATTTTAATAGCAGAGAAGGAGACGAAGATGTCATACCATAGAACGTTTTGTCTAACTTGTTGAGAAAGTGCTAATTTTTGGCGGAGAAAGGCAAAGTGGTCAAAGTAGCTGATTTGTGTCAGAAGTTGCATGGTTGCATTTACAGTGAATGGAAAGTTGGAAGTGATGATGTCACAATGGGACCTTTAGAATGTTGAGGAAATCCCATGAAAGTGGATGGAGGACAAAAGTACACAAAAATGTATAACTTAAAAAGTATACAACATATCAGAATGTTGTACGTAAGCACACTGGTTCTGACCAGTCTACACGTTTTAAAGTTTGAAAGGCATTTCTTTTTGCTTCGCAAGTCCCACCTAACTATTTAGGAGTCTAAATGCTGTGAGAGTATGTTCATCCTGGTTCTCCATCCCTCTCTATATTATTCCTGAAAATGATTCACTGTTCTCTCTATCTGTCTCGTGTACATTGTTGAATCTTTGAAGCTGAGCCGTTCCATGTGGTTAAGTCTTGTTGAGACAAGTTATTCAATATCTGTTCTCTGCTCAGATGTAACATCTCTGATCCCTCTGGACAAGTGTAGACTAGACTGAGCATTTCATCTGAATGATCAATAACCATATGTAAGGAAGTCAACGGAGAGGAAGAACAAAGTCATCTGACTGGAAAACTAGCTCTGATATGCTCCCATGTGGTCTCATCATGGTGGATTTTGATCATTTATACTCACTAATTCAGTGAAAACTAGTGTCAATGTTTTTTTTATTTAACCTTTATTTTGACAGGGAGTCATTCTGAGACCAAAGACTATTTTTCAGATGAGCCCTTGTAATTGCAAAAATATACATATATTACAAAAGCAAAACAGAATTTCAAAACACAATCAAAGAAAAAACAAACTTCAGTAAAAAATGTCATCAATCAGCTGTCTGAATATCCCTAGAGGCACCAAAACATCCACTTTTAGAGAGTTTTGGAGATTATTCCACAAAGTAAGGTGCAAAACAACTCAAATCTTGATCTTTGTCAGTCAGTATCTGCTCATGTTCTTGAAGATAGGATACATCCAGTACTTTTGATTGGGCCAATCTACCTCTGTTTTAGCTTGATTAAGTCTTCACTCGGCCACTCAACTACTCAGTGCATGTACAGGCGCTTGTGAGTGCTCTATTAGCGGTGATATGAGAGTGTTCTTCTCTGGGAGAGACTTCAGAGCCCAGTGTACTGGCAGCTAGTCAATAAGATGGTGAAGAAGGCTGTGGCGTGCGTAGTGCGTACCGTTCCTTTAAGAGAGCAGAGAGACTCTCTGGGACTAAGGCACGACAGCCCGTTTCCAAGCTCTGATGGTTCACTTACAGAACACAGCTGATGTCTGCATTGACTCCATCCATTCTGCTTTTATTGTCTCTCGTCTCTCTCTCTCTCTCTCTCTCTCTTCTCCCTCACATGTGCTCTCTTTGGAGACAAATTGCTTCTTTCTGTACCGTCAAGTCTGTATACCGGCTCAGAGAACAGTGTTAAGTGGGTGTTGAGGTTTACGAGTGGGCTTTATAGAACAGTGATTGTTTTACAGCTTCTGAAATGCTAAATCCATCCCCCCACTGGAAGGCTATGTGACGGCGGTTTAATTAGGAAGAGAACAGAGGCAGAAGGAGAGGGGGCTGCTGCTCTGGTGTGTTTGCCCTCATGCACGTGCATACATCGTCATTCCCCCTTTCATCACATATCTCTTCTGGTTAGATTCTCTCCGGAATAAAGAGATGCAAAATGTGTGCACATCTGCAAAGGTTTAGTAAAATCCAAATTGGCCCATAGTATTTTAATCAACTCCATTGATTAGTTTACAAATGTAAGACAGTTGACAAATGAAGTGAGTCAGGGAATGCCTGCCTGCCAGTGGTCCCATCTGTGTATTGGCTGTAATATGGATGTAATAACACACACCCGCACCAGCAGACAAACCCAGCAGCTGGTTGCTCTTTCCTGAACACACACACACACACACTTTGTCCTGATGGCTCTTTCTGTGTGACAGTGGCCACCTCATCCCCAATCACATCCCCTCACTAATGGGTCATTTGGGACTGATGTGGCTCATCTGACACAGATGCCACCACCTCTAAACACCCACATTAGACAATTATGGCTTTGTCCGCTTGTCTCGCTGTGGTGTCATTCCCTCCACTCTGTGTGACATGGCTAATATGTGTTCTTCTCAACATAAACTACAACAAAACTAGCTGCGTCCACAGAATGATTCTTTTCTTTATCTTTAAGGATGTCAGTGGGACATTTCATTGTCGGATGTGTGACGCACGTGCTAATCATTTCATTACTACCGGGGTTGTTACTCATCTCAGTGGGACGCTGTGTGGAATTTTCTGACTTTAGACCAGTTTCATGGACAGGGATGACCTGATCCTAGATCAGCACTCCTACTGTGTCCTCATATACAGTATGTTGTTCTCTGAAAATGTCTGTGGGAGAGGCAGTGAACACATGGCAGATTGCTGGTTAATTTATCACGCGGTGCCACACTAGTGGAGAGCAGTGGCACGTTGTACTGTACCTCTGAGAGACAGATACAGGCTGAGGGGACATCAATATACTTGGCCTTTAATTAGTCGGTCTGAAATATGGAAGATGTTGTAAACATAATGTTATTTACAGTGCATTCGGAAAGTATTCAGACCCTTTGACTTTTTCCAAATTTTGTTACGTTACAGCCTTATTCTAAAATTGATTGAATTTTTTTTAAATCCTCAGCAATCTACTTACAATACCGCATAGTGACAAAGTGAAAACAGGTTTTTAGTCATTTTTGCAAATGTAATATATATAACAAACAGTATTCAGACCTTTTGCTATGAGACTTGAATTTGAGCTCAGGTGCATCCTTTTTCCATTGATCATCCTTGAGATGTTCCTACAACTTGATTGGACATGATGGTAAATTCAATTGATTGGACATGATCTGGAAAGGCACACGACTGTCTATTAAAGGTCCCAAAGTTGACAGTGCATGTCAGAGATAAACAAGCCATGAGGTCGAAGGAATTGTCCGTAGAGCTTCAAGACAGGATTGTGTCGAGGTACAGATCGGGGAAAGGTACCAAAAAATATCTGCAGCATTGAAGGTCCCCAGGAATACAGTCCCCTCCATCATTCTTAAATGGAAGAAGTTTGAAACCACCAAGACTCTCCTAGAGCTGGCCGCCCGTCCAAACTGAGCTTATCAGGGAGAAGGGTCTTGGCCAGGGTGGTGACTAAGAACCTGATGCTAACTATGACAGAGCTCCAGAGTTCCTCTGTGGAGATGGGAAAACCTTCCAGAAGGACAACCATCTCTGCAGCACTCCACAAATCAGGCCTTTATGGTAGAGTGGCCAGACGGAAGCCACTCCTCAGTAAAAGGCACATGACAGCCCACGTGGAGTTTGCCAAGAGGCACCTAAAGACTCTCAGACCATGAGAAACAAGATTCTCTGGTCTGATGAAACCAAGATTGAGCTCTTTGACCTGAATGCCAAGTGTCACGTCTGGAGGAAACCTGGCACCATCCCTACGGTGAAGTATGGTGGTGGCAGCATCATGCTGTGGGGCGGTTTTTCAGCGGCAGGGCATGGGACACTAGTCAGGATCGAGGGAAAGATGAACGGAGCATAGTACAGAGAGATCCTTGTCGAAAACCTGCTCCAGAGCACTCAGGACCTCAGACTGGTGCGAAGGTTCACTTTCCAACAGGACAACGGCCCTAAGCACACAACCAAGACAACGTGGGAGTGGCTTCGGGACAAGTTTCTGAATGCCCTTGAAAGGCCCAGCCAGAGCCTGGAATTGAACCCGATCGAACATCTCTGGAGAGACCTGAAAATAGCTGTGCAGGAGCGCTCCCCATCCAACCTGACAAAGAGGATCTGAAGAGAAGAATGGGAGAAACTCCCCAAATACAGGTGTGCCACACTTGTAGCTTCATACCCAAGAAGACTTGAGGCTGTAGTCACTGCCAAAGGTGCATCAACAAAGTACTAAGTAATTAACAAAAATGTATTTAAAAAATAGATTTTGCTTTGGCATTATGGGATATTGTGTGTAGATTGATTCGGGGCGAAAACGATTGAATCAATTATAGAATTGACAAAATGTGGAAAAAGTCAACGGGGTCTGAATACTTTTCCCGAAGACACTGTATATCCTGCAAACTCATCACACAGTCATGCTAAAACACACATTCACTCTCTCTTCTCTTTCTCTCTTTTCTCTCTCTTTCTTTCTCTTCTCCCAATCACACACACATACAGACACACACAGGCACACCGTCACCCACATACGTCACCGACGTACGTCTCTCTAAGTGTGATGTGTCTTCCCTACAGATGACATGGACGCCATCCCCGTCAGGCAGTTAATCAAACACATCACGGAGCTCTACTCCAACAACCTGCACGGCTTCTCTGAGGAGTTTGAGGTAGGAAACACAACACAGCCTTTCTAATATTGTTGAGGCGTGATAAGTAGGCTGCCTCTCGGATGAAGAGGAGTGTGTGTGTCTAGATGTGTGTCATATGGCTGGTGTATGTTGTCTGTAAGGGTGTACATTGCTGTCTACTTTTGTGTGAACATTACGAAGTGTGTACAGGGCATGTGCAGTATGTATTCATGTAGAAATGTGTGTGTGTGTGTGTGTGTGTGTGTGTGTGTGTGTGTGTGTGTGTGTGTGTGTGTGTGTGTGTGTGTGTGTGTGTGTGTGTGTGTGTGTGTGTGTGTGTGTGTGTGTGTGTGTGTGTGTGTGTGTGTGTGTGTGTGTGTGTGTGTGTGTGTGTTGTGGAGCAGATGGCTGAGTGTGAGGAAGGTTAATTAACAAAGGGTCTAGTTGCTGGTTGACTGGACAGGAACACACTGTCTCTGTGACTGGTTTGAGACACAAGGCTAACACACTTCCCCCAAGAGGCCCTTGTCAAATTGGGGTTATCCAGTGGGGTGAAGGTGAACATACATTATTCATACTAGGTCATTCAAACGGAGATCACACATGCAGCCACATGGTGCTGTGACAGATATGTTTAGAAATCCCACCTCTAATAAAAACCCAGTACGTACTTATCATGCACAGTACCAGTCAAAAGTTTGGACACACCTCCTCATTCCAGGGTTTTTCTTTATTTTACTGTATCCTACATAGTATAATAATAGTGAAGACATAAACACTATGAAATAACACATATGGAGTCATGTAGTAACCAACAAAGTGTTGAACAAATCAAAAATATATTTGAGATTCTTCAAAGTAGCCACCCTTTGCCTTGATGACAGCTTTGCACACTCTTGGCATTATCTCAACTAGCTTCATGAAGTAGTCACCTGGAATGCAATTTCAATTAACAGGTATGCTTTCTTAGAAGTTAATTTGTGGAATTTCTTTCAATCTTAATGCACTTGAGCCAATCAGTTGTGTTGTGACAAGGTAGTGGTGGTATACAGAAGATATCCCTATCTGTTAAAAGACCAAGTCCATATTATGGCAATAACAGCTCAAATAAGCAAAGAGAAATGGCAGTCCATCAATTCCTTAAGACATAAAAGTCAGTCAATGAGGAAAATGTCAGGCAATTTGAAAGTTTCTTCAAGTGCAGTCGCAAAAACCATCAAGCACTATGATGAAACTGGCTCACAGGAGGACCGCCACATGAAAGGAAGACCCATAGTTACCTCTGCTGCAGAGGATACGTTCATTAGAGTTACCAGCCTCAGATTGCAGCCCAAATAAATGCTTCACAGAGTTCAAGTAACAGACACATCTCAACAACAACTGTTCGGAGGAGACTGCGTGAATCAGGCCTTCACGGTCAAATTGCTGTAAAGAAACCACTACTGAAGGACACCAATAATAAGAAGAGACTTACTTGGGCCAATGGAAATTAGACAGGTGGAATTCTGTCGTTTGGTCTGATGAGTCCAAATTGGAGATTTTTGGTTCCAACCGCCGTGACACAGAGTAGGTGAATGGGTGAATGAATCTCCGCATGTGTGGTTCCCACCATGAAGCATGGAAGAGGAGGTGTGATGATGTGGGGGTGCTTTGCTGGTGACACTGTCAGCAATTTATTTTGAATTCAAGGCACTCTTAACCAGCATTGCTACCACAGCATTCTGCAGCGATACGCCATCCCATCTGGTTTGCGCTTAGTGGGACTATCATTTGTTTTTCAACAGCACAACAGCACCTCCAGGCTGTGTAAGGGCTATTTGACCAAGAAGGAGTTGGACCGCAGAGTGCAGGAAAAGCAGCCAACAAGTGCTCAGCATATGTAGGAATTCCTTCAAAACTGTTGGAAAAGCATTCCTCATAAAGCTGGTTGAGAGAATGCCAAGATTGTGCAAAGCTGTCATCAAGGCAAAGGGTGGCTACTTTGAAGAATCTCAAAATAAAATGTATATCGATTTGTTTAACACTTTCTTGGTTACTACATTATTCCATGTGTTATTTCGTAGTTTTGATGTCTTTACTATTATTCGAAAATGTAGCAAATAGTGAATATAAAGAAAAACCCTTGAATGAGTAGGTGGGTCCAACTTTTGACTGGTACTGTATGTAAATGCAATTCAAGCAAATCATTGAACTGAAAAATACGTTTTAGAAACTGTTGGATTTGAGATTTTGAACATTGAGATATTAAAGACATGATGGATCAGACACATAGTATATTGAGGAGTGAGATCTGTAGAAAGACAGAGTTGCTGTGGAATGTGCGAAGGAGGGGTTGAGGTCAGGAGGTGAGCTCAGATCCCCTGGAGGGAGTAATAAAGGTGTAATACCCTTTTCCTGTGGAACCATAAGATGTAAGGATTGGAGAGAAGGAGGAGTGTCTTAAGGGTTTGGAGAGAAGGAGGAGTGTCTCACATATGCCTGTGATGGGAGAAGAGTTGGGTGGTCTGAATTACAGCTGTACAGATCCTTTGGGAATAATTAAACTTGGTTAAAGCTCCTCTAGTGTCCGTGAGTTACTTACTCCGATAAATAGGAACCCAACAAAACAAATCATTTTAGATAGAGGGTTTATTTATATATGGTAACTATTTCATCGCTTCACATAACTGACCCCACTATAACTATGACCACTCACCCCCCTCTCTCACCCAACTCCCTCCCCCTTTGCACTCTCTCTCTCTCTCTCTCTCTCTCTCTCTCTCTCTCTCTCTCTCTCTCTCTCTCTCTCTCTCTCTCTCTCTCTCTCTCTCTCTCTCTCTCTCTCTCTCTCTCTCTCTCTCTTTCTCTCTCTAGGAGGTCCAGCGTTGTACGGTGGACCTGAAGATCACAGCAGAACATTCCAATCACCCTGACAACAAGCACAAAAACAGATACATCAACATCGTGGCCTGTAAGTCCACCATGTTGTACACTCAAAACAACACTGACGGCCTGTTAGTTTCAAGATGTATTAGTATGTACGGGATACAAATGGTATAGATCGTCCAATGGAATGCTTACTTGCAGGTTCCTTCTCAACAATGCAACAACAACAACCATAAAACATAACAATAGGAACATGAAGTAAATGACACAGTAGAATAGAATAAACATAATTAGTGTATCAGGTTTGAAGGCAAGCCCCAGATGCAGACTGTGTCGGAGTAACAATGTTTATTACGGCAACAGGGCAGGCAAACGACAGGTCAAGGCAGGCAGGGGTCGATAACCAGAGTAGTGGTTGGTAATCCAGAGGTGGGGCAAAGGTACTGGACGGCAGGCAAGCTCCGGGTCAAGAGCAGACAGAGTGGTCAGGCGGGCTCAGAGTCAGGACAGGCAAGGGTCAAAACCAGGAGGGTGAGAAAAAGAGAGACTGGGGAGGAGCAGGAGCTGAGATGAAAAACGCTGGTTGATTTGACAAACAGGACAAACTGGCAAAAGACAAACAGAGAACATAGGTATAAATACACAGGGGATAATGGAGAAGATGGGTGACACTTGGAGGAGGGTGGAGACAATCACAACAACAGGTGAAACAGATCAGGGTGTGACAGAGTGAGTATAATACAGGAAGGCACAATTTGTGTTTTTTTTGGGGGGGGTGCAATTGTTTAAATGGTGCTGTATTTAGAAATCATAATAGGAGTTTGGTATCAGCAGTTGTGATGTGTGTGTCTGTGAGTGCTAAGGTGCTGAGAATCTGAGGTGGTCAGTCCAGTTTAAGTGTTCAAAAGTCTGATTGCTTGTAGAAAATATCTCTGAGCCTGTTGCTATCAGACCGCATGCTCATATGAACATGTGATGTTAACAAGGCAATGCAGAATGAGGCTAACATTCCTTTTCTATGTTGACAGATGATCACAGTAGGGTGAAGTTACGACCCTTGACTGGAAAAGATGCCAAACACAGTGACTTCATCAACGCTAACTATGTAGATGTAAGTCAACAAATTGACGTATTGAGTACCTTTTATCTGTCTTTATGTATGCTCAATGTTGTCTCTGACGTTATACAGTTGAAGTTGGAAGTTTACATTAACTTAGGTTGGAGTCATTAAAACTTGTTTTTCAACCACTCCACAAATTTCTTGTTAACAAACTATAGTTTTGGCAAGTCGGCAATGATATCAACTTGAGCATGACACAAGTCATTTTTCCAACATTTTTTTACAGACAGATTATTTCACTTATACTTCACTGTATCACAATTCCAGTGGGTCAGAAGTTTACATACACTAAGTTGACTGTGCCTTTAAACAGCTTGGAAAATTCCTGAAAATTATGTCATGGCTTTAGAAGCTTCTGATAGGCTAATTGACATCATTTGAGTCTATTTGAGGTGTACCTGTGGATGTATTTCAAGGCCGGCCTACCTTGAACTCAGTGCTTCTTTGTTTGACATCATGGAAAAATCCAAATAAATCTGCCAAGACTTCAGAAAATAAATTGTAGACCTCCACAAGTCTGGTTCATCCTTGGGAGTAATTTCCAAACGTCTGAAGGTACCACGTTCATCTGTACAAACTATAGTACACAAGTATAAACACCATGGGACAACACAGCAGTCATACTGCTCAGGAAGGACACTCATTCTGTCTCCTAGAGATGAACATACTTTGGTGCGAAAAGTGCAAATCAATCCCAGAACAACAGCAAAGGACCTTGTGAAGATGCTGGAGGAAACAGGTACAAAAGTATCTATATCCACAGTAAAACAAGTGCTATAGTGACATAACCTGAAAGGCCGCTCAGCAAGGACAAAGCCACTGTTCCAAAACCACCATATAAAAGCCAGACTACGGTTTGCATCTGCACATGGGGACAAAGATCGCACTTTTTGGAGAAATGTCCTCTGGTCTGATGAAACAAAAATAGAACTGTTTGGCATTACCGACCATCGTTATGTTTGGAGGAAAAAGGGGGAGGCTTGCAAGCCAAAGAACACCATCCCAACCGTGAAACACGGGGGTGACAGCATCATGTTGTGGAATGCTTTGCTGCAGGAGGGATTGGTGTACTTTTGAAGCTTGGGTCTTCCAAATGGGTCTTCCAACTGGACAATGACCCCAAGCATACTTTCAAAGTTGTGGCAAAATGGCTTAAGGACAACAAAGTCAAGGTATTGGAGTGGCTATCACAAAGCCCTGACCTCAATCCTATAGAAAATATGTGGGTAGAACTGAAAAAAACGTGTGTGAGCAAGGAGGCCTACAAACCTGACTCAGTTACACCAACTCTGTCAGGAGAAATGGGCCAAAATTCACCCAACTTATTGTGGGAAGATTGTGGAAGGCTACCTGAAACGTTTGAGCCAAGTTAAACAATTTAAAGGCAATGCTACCAAATACAAATGGAATGTATGTCAACTACTGACCCACTGGGAATGAGATGAAAGTAATAAAAGCTGAAATAAATAATTCTCTCTACTATTATGCTGACATTTCACATTCGCAAAATAAAGTGGTGATCTTAACTGACCTAAAACAGGTTTTTTTTTTACTAGGAGTAAATGTCACCTGTTGTGAAACTGAGTTTGAATGCATTTGGTCAAGGTGTATGTAAACTTCCGACTTCAACTGTTTATTGTCTAGTACTCACCCCATGTGTACTTGCACTCTGTGTGAGTGTTCCACTGTTACTGATCCCCCCCCCTCCATTACCTCTCAACAGGGTTACAATAGTCCCAAGGCCTACATCGCGGCCCAGGGCCCTCTCAAGTCCACTTTCGAGGACTTCTGGAGGATGGTGTGGGAACAGAACACTGGTATCATCGTCATGATCACTAACCTGGTAGAGAAAGGACGGGTAGGTGGCCTCCCTCTGGCTTTCACAGTATTTTGACTGTAGGTGTTACTGTTGTCTTTTCACAGTAGAATCCTTGAGCAGACTAGGTGAAAAATGTTGATGTGCCCATGAGCAAGGCACTAAACCCTAATTGCTCCCATAAGTTGCTCTAGATAAAAATTTGGGAAAAAATGAATACTGTTGCCTTTCACAGATGGAATTAGATGATTGCTGCTCTTTTTCACAGAGGAAATGTGACCAGTACTGGCCCACAGAGAGCAGTGAGGAGTATGGCAACATCGTGGTCACTCTGAAGAGTACTAACGTTCATGCCTGCTACACACTGAGACGATTCCTTATACGGAACACCAAAGTCAAAAAGGGTCAGAAGGGCAACCCAAAGGGGCGTCAGAACGAGCGGATGGTGATCCAGTATCACTACACCCAGTGGCCTGACATGGGCGTGCCGGAGTACACCCTACCTGTCCTCACTTTCATAGGGCGCTCCTCTGCAGCACGTACACCTGACATGGGCCCCGTCCTAGTCCACTGCAGGTACAATAGCTCTCAAAACAAATCAAAAATGAAGTGTTCTTATAGTTCTCTAAACATGAGTTGTGTTCGAATACCCATACTAACATACTGTATACTACATACTTAATGAGTATATACTAAATACTATATACTATTAGTTCATTTTAGCGTACTGTAAACAAACAGTATCCTTTCAGTTGAGTGTACTTGCGCTTCACCTGTCTACCGGAAGTTGATGCTGTTGCTATGCAACTTCTTGCTAGCTAGTTAGCATAGCAAATTACTAGCTAGACATCTTACGACTTCATGAACAATGTCCAGTGAGACCGCACAATGACTATATCACTTAGCTAAGGTAAAAATGAAGTGAATAATCAAGTGAATAAACGTGGGTACTTAATTAGATAGCATATAGTTAATATACTGGCAAGTTCAATGTATTAGTAGCCAACTAACGTTATGCTATGTGCTTCGTAAGGATAGCGTTGCTAACAAATTGTCAGCCAACATAGCGTGTAACATGACTAATTTGAAAAGTCATTACTTTTTTTATTACATTGCTCAACATTTTCTTAATATTTCTCATAATTAGGTAATGCAATGAATATTTACTTTTTGTACTTACATTTTTTCCCGCTCTCGTCGGACTTCAACTGCATATTTTCCCCCATTTTCTTCAAATCTGAAAATGTTGTGAAGCCACGGCCAATGTAAAAAATAAATGCATTATGGGCCCTAAAAGCACTGAACTAGTGTTCACTGCTTGTGTACCTTGATTTTTGGCAAAGGTAGTACAACATCCGGGAACTTTTGGCATACTAACTAAATACATACAATGACCAATAAGCATATTACATACTCAATTTACGTCACAAATAGTATGGTTAGTGTGGTTAGTATGAGTATTCGAGCACAGCTATGGATTCCGACCAAGCTTACTGCAGAAAACCACTATCCTAGTGCACAAAATCATCTTCCTCCTAAGAAATGATAAGAAACACAATGAGTACTAGTTTGCTCATTGAAGCCATGGCTTTGGGCTAGAACAGCAATACAACTCCCTCTATGGGTCTCCTGTGGTAGTCACTAGGTAACATACTATGTTTTGGTTGTGTAGTGCTGGAGTCGGGCGGACAGGGACGTACATCGTCATCGACAGCATGCTGCAGCAGATCAAAGACAAGAGCACTGTCAATGTCTGGGGCTTTCTCAAACACATCCGCACGCAACGCAACTACCTGGTTCAGACAGAGGTAATGTGTGTGTGTGTGTGTGTTGTGGAGCAGATGGCTGAGTGTGAGGAAGGTTAACTAACAAAGGGTCAGAGGTAACGTGTGTGTGTGTGTGTGTGTGTGTGTGTGTGTGTGTGTGTGTGTGTGTGTGTGTGTGTGTGTGTGTGTGTGTGTGTGTGTGTGTGTGTGTGTGTGTGTGTGTGTGTGTGTGTGTGTGTGTGTGTGTGTGTGAGACAAATGACGCCTCACATATACCTACAGTGTGCATACAGCTACAGTAACTGTCAAAGAGATTCACCTCTTTTAGGTATAATGTTATAAAAGCAAGAGATTACAATACAATGGGGCAAAAAAGTATTTAGTCACGGAATTTCAACGCCGATACCGATTATTGGAGGACCAAAATAAGCCGATACCGATTAATCGCACACTTTTTTAAGTGTATTTGTAATAATGGCAATTATAACAACAATGAATTAACACTTATTTTAACTTAATATAAAACATCAATAAAATTTCATATACCTTTTACTATTGGATGTTCTTATAGGCACTTTAGTATTGCCAGTGTAACAGTATAGCTTCCATCTCTCTCCTCGCCCCTACACATTGACAACAGCCACCCTCGAAGCAGCATTACCCATGCAGAGCAAGTGGACCAACTACTCCAAGTCTCAGAGCGAATGACGTTTGAAACGCTATTAGCGCGCACCTCGCTAACTAGCTAGCCATTTCACATCGGTTACACCAGTCTAATCTCGAAATTTGATAGGCTTGAAGTCATAAACAGCTCAATGCTTGAAGCATTGTGAAGAACTGCTGGCAAATGCACAAAAGTGCTGTTTGAATGAATGCTTACGAGCCTGCTGGTGCCTACCATCGCTCAGTCAGACTGCTCTATCAAATAATAGACTTAATTCTAACATAATAAAACACAGAAATAAGAGCCTTTGGTCATTAAAATGGTTGAATCCAGAAACTAGCATTTCGAAAACAAAACGTTTATTCTTTCAAGTGAAATACAGAACCATTACGTATTTTATCTAACGGATGGCATCCCTAAGTCTAAATATTGCTGTTACATTGTACAACCTTCAATGTTATGTCATAATTATGTACAATTCTGGCAAATTAATTATGGCCTTTGTTAGGAATAAATGGACTTCACACAGTTCGCAATGAGCCAGGCGGCCCAAACTGCTGCATATACCCTGACTTACACGGAACGCAAGAGAAATTACACAATTTCCCTATATTAACTAAATATGCACGTTTAAAAATATATACTTGTGTATTGATTTTAAAGAAAGGAATTGATGTTTATGGTTAGGTACATTGGTGTAACGACAGTGCTTTTTTCGCAAATGGGCTTGTTAAATCATCACCCGTTTGTTGAAGTAGGCTGTGATTCAATGAGAAATTAACAGGCACCCTATCGATTATATGCAACGCAGGACACGCTAGATTAACTAGTAATATCATCAACCATGTGTAGTTAACTAGTGATTATGTTAAGATCGATTGTTTTTTATAAGATAAATGTAATGCTAGCTAGCAACTTACCTTGGCTTCTTGCTGCCCTCGCGTAACAGGTAGTCAGCCTACCACGCAGGATCCTCGTGGAGTGCAATGTAAGGCAGGTGGTTAGAGCGTTGGACTAGTAACCGGAAGGTTGCAAAAACGAATCCCGAGCTGACAAGGTAAAAATCTGTTGTTCTGCCCCTGAACAAGGCAGTTAAACCCACCGTTCCTAGGCTGTCATTGAAAGTAAGAATGTGTTCTTGATTTGCCTTGTTAAATAAAGGTGTAAAAATTACCGATTGTTATGAAAACTTGGCCCCAATTAATCGGCCATTCTGATTAATCGGTCGACCTCTAATGTGGACACCCTTTCAAATGAGTGGATTTGGCAATTTCAGTCACACGCATTGATGACAGAAGTATAAAATTGCGCACACAGCCATGCAACCTCCATAGACAAACATTGGCAGTAGAATGGTCTAACTGAAGAGCTCAGTGACTTTCAACGTGGCACTGTCAAATGTTTGTCCTGCCAGAGCTGCCCTGGTCAACTGTAAAAGCTGTTATTGTGAAATGGAAATGTCTAGGAGCAACAACGGCTCAGCTGCAAAGTGGTAGGCCACACAAGCTCACAGAACCGGACCGCCAAGTGCTGAAGTGCCTAGCGTGTCAATATCGTCTGTACTCGATTGCAACACTCACTACCGAGTTCCAAACTGCCTCTGGAAGCAACGCCAGCACAAGATCTGTTATTCGGGATCTTCATGAAATGGGTTTCTATGGCCGAGCTGCCGCACACAGGCTAACTGCTCCACACAGGCTACCTGCCTCAATGCCTAGTGCTAACTGTAAAGTTTGGTGGAGGAATAATGGTCTGGGGCTGTTTTTCAAGGTTCGGGCTTGTCCCCTTAGTTCCAGTGATGAGAAATCTTAATGTTACAGCATACAATGACATTCTAGACAATTCTGTTCTTTCAACTTTGTGGCAACAGTTTGGGGAAGGCCCTTTCCTGTTTCAGCATGACATGTCCCGTGCACAAAGCAAAGTCCAATCAGAAATGGTTTGTCGAGATCGGTGTGGAAGAACTTGACTGGCCTGCACAGAGCCCTGACCTCAACCCCATCGAACACCTTAGGGATGAAATGGAATGCTGCGAGCCAGGCCTAATCGCCAAACATCAGTGCCCGACCTCACTAATATTCTTGTGGCAGAATGGGAAGCATTTAGTGGAAAGTCTTCCCAGAAAAGTGGATGTTGTTAAAGCAACAAAGGGGGGACCAACCCAATATTAATGTCCATGATTTTATAATAAGATGTTCAACAAGCAGGTGTGCACATACTTTTGGTCATGTAGTGTATCTTCCTCCTCCCTCTACCCTTCCCCCTGGATCATAGGAGCAGTACGTGTTCATCCATGATGCCCTGATGGAGGCCATCCTGGGCAGTGAGACAGAGGTACCCGCTTGTCAGCTCCATGGTTACGTCAACAGCATCCTCACCCCTGGCCTCGGGGGCCGCACGCGCCTCGACAAGCAGTTCAGAGTGAGCCTATATATCAGCATAGTAATTCATGTACTACTTATGTAATGAATAGCATCCATAGAGAGTTGAAGGGCTGTACTAAAGATTGTAGGTAGACATTGTCACCAAGCCATTATAATACCACCAAGTATCCTTTGATGCCCATTCATATCCATTCACTCGATGTTGTTCTAGTGATCTGATCCAACTCTCCTTCCCCTGCTGTCTCTCCAGCTGCTGACCCAGTGTAACACCCACTTCATAGAGTGCTTCAGCGCCCAGAAAGACTGCAACAAGGAGAAGAACCGCAACTCCTCAGTGGTTCCATGTGAGTACAGTATTTCTAGGTAGTAGTCTAGGCTATATTATCCATTTCTGTAATCATGCCTTGCCAGTTCAAACATGCTTTGCCAGTTCGCCTGAGACATTAGGCTATAGAAATAGAGTGTATGAGATATTTTAACCCACCATGTGACTCCGCCGTAGGGTAGATTCAGCCGCGGGCTGAGTTTTTTCTTGAGCAGATGGTCAGGGGCCCGGAACATGAGTACAAATAATTTGTTGACTGAAAATTGACCGTACGAATAAAACAAGGAATATATTTGACTAAAACATAATAATTTCAAACCTTGCTTACGTTTGTATACAGTTGAAGTCGAAAGTTTACATAAACTTAGGTTGGAGTCTTTAAAACTTGTTTTTCAACCACCACAAATTTCTTGTTAGGGATAGGGGGCAGTAATTTGGAATTTTGGATGACTGAGGTGTCCAAAGTAAACTGCCTGTTACTCAGTCCCAGAAGCTAGTATTGGATAGAAAACACTCTAAATTTTCTAAAATTGTTAACATTATGTCTGTGAGTATAACACAACTGATTTGGCAGGCGAAAACCTGAGGACCATTTTTTTTTCTGTTGACCTGCCAGCCAATTCCAAGCTTAAGCTATTGAAACCAAAGACTTCCGCCTCCCAAATTGCAGTTCCTATGGCTTCCACTAGATGTCAACAGTCTTTATACATGGTTTCAGGCTTGTATTCCGAATAACCAACGAGGAATTGTTTTTTATCCTCAGGAAGTCCCATGGCAAAATTAGTCTCATTGCGCGCGTGACCAAGGGAGTGCGCTGCTTTCTTTTCCCTTCCTATTGAAAATAGTTTGCTCCGTATGAAATATTATTGTTTATTTAGATAATAGAGTACCTAATAATGAATTGGAAACATCGTTTGATTTGTTTGGATAAACTTTACTGGTAACTTTTTGAACTCCTATGTCTGCATTCTGAACTGGTGGATTACTGAACTCAATGATGCCTACTAAATGGACTATTTGGGGTATAAAGATTTATTGAGCACAACGACCATTCATTGTGTTCCTGGGACTCTTATAATTGCGATCAGAGGAAGATCTTCAAAGGTAAGTCACTTATTTTATTGCTATTTTGGATTTTGTGATGCCTGTGCTTGTTTGGATAATATGCTGTTGTGGGGCGCTGACCTCAGATAATAAAATGATGTGCTTTCGCGGTAAAGCTTTCTTGAAATCAAATGATGCGGTTAGATTGCTAAGATTCTAAGCTAAAGAATCATGTATGCCACTTGTATTATCATGAAGGTTTAATATTACGTTTTCTGTATTTTGAATTTGGAGCTCTGGAATTTCACTGGATGTTGTCGAGGTGGGTCACTAGTGGGACCCCTGCGCCAGAAAGGTCAAAAAACTATAGTTTCGGCAAGTCGGTTAGGACATCTTCTTTGTGCATGACACAAGTAATTTTTCCAACAATTGTTTACAGACAGATTATTTCTCTTATAATTTACTGTATCACAATTATGTGACTGTATCACAAGACTGTGCTTTTAAACAGCTTGGAAATTTTCAGAAAATGATGTCATGGCTTTAGAAGATTCTGATAGGCTAATTGACATAATTTGAGTCAATTGGAGGCGTACCTGTGGATGTATTTCAAGGCCTACCTTCAAACTCAGTGACTCTTTGCTTGACATCATGGGAAAATCAAAAGAAATCAGCCAAGACCTCAGAAAAAAATTGTATACCGCCACAATTCAACACCTGAAGGTACCACGTTCATCTGTACAAACAATAGTACGCAAGTATAAACACCATGGGACCACACAGCCGTCATACCGCTCAGGAAGGAGACGCATTCTGGTGGTGTGAATTCCTTGGTGCTAAAAGTGCAAATCAATCCCAGAACAACAGCAAATGACCTTGTGAAGATGCTGGAGGAAACAGGTACAAAGGTATCTATATCAACAGTAAAACGAGTCCTATACCGACATAACCTTAAAGGCTGCTCAGCAAGGAAGAAGCCACTGCTCCAAAACCGCCATAAAAAAAAGCCAGACTATGCTTTGACAATTGTTATGTTTGGAGGAAAAAGGGGGAGGCTTGCAAGCCGAAGAACACCATCACGGGGTGGCAGCATCATGTTGTGGGGGGGGGGGGGGGCTTTGCTGCAGGAGGGACTGGTGCACTTCACAAAATAGATGGCATCATGAGGCAAGAAAATTATGTGGATATATTGAAGTTACAACTCAAGACATCAGTCAGGAAGTGAATAAAGCTTGGTCGCAAATGGGTCTTCCAAATGGACAATGACCCTAAGCATACTTCCAAAGTTGTGGCAAAATGGCTTAAGGACAACAAGGTCAAGTTATTGGAGTGGCCATCAGAAAGTCCTGACCTCAATCATATAGAAAATGTGTGGGCAGAACTGAAAAAGCGTGTGCGAGCAAGGAGGCCTCAAACCTGACTCAGTTACAACAGATCTGTCAGGAGGAATGGGCTAAAATTCACCCAACTTATTGGGGGAAGTTTGTGGAAGGCTACTTGAAATGTTTGACTCAAGTTTTAAAAAATTAAAGGCAATGCTACCAAATACTAATCTGACCCACTGGGAATGTGATGAAAGAAATAAAAGCTGAAATAAATAATTCTCTCTACAATTATTCTGACATTTCACATTCTTAAAATAGTGGTTATCCTAACTGACCTAAAACAGGGATTTTTACTAGGATTAAATGTCAGGAATTCTGAAACACTGAGTTTAAATGTATTTGGCTAAGGTGTATGTAAACTTCCGACTTCAACTGTCTAATCACGTTTCTTTGTATTATCCGTGGGAATACTTAGAACAGATTTCCAACTGATTTCCTGGTGCTTTTACAGTCTTTTATGTCCAACAATGAAAACTTTTCTAAATGTTTTTGCTCAAATCTTGGTGGGACAAATAAAACCCGCCTTGGGCCAGGCCATCAGTTGAGGAATCCTGCCATAGCAAAAGCACAGTCGTTGAAACAGTGTGTAGCTTATAGTTGATATTTACATTTGAATAATTTACCCAGAGCGACTCAGTTAGTATCTTTAGATAGCTAGGTTGGACACCACAGATCACAGTCACAGTATGTACATTTTCCCTCAATAAAGTGGCTACCAGCAAGGTCAGTGCTAGTAGGAAGATCCATGTTAGGGGAGTGGCAGTGGGATTGATTGAAGATACTCTTTGAAGAGGTACGGGTAGAACGTCCAAGAGACCAGTGGTTCAAGAACTGTGGGCTCAAGATGGCTGTGTAGGTTTTGATCATAGCCTGGCGGTAGGGAGGGGCAGCTCCTCTGAAGGCAAGCACTGTGGTCTTGTAGTGGATGCAGGCTTCGGCTGGAAGCCAGTGGAGTGGGCAGAGGAGCGGGGGACATGGGAGAACTTAGGAAGGTTGAACACCAGGCGCGCTGTGGCATTCTGAATAAGTTGCAGGGGTTTGATGGCACAAGCAGCGAGTCCAACCAAAAGAGAGTTGCAGTAATCCAGACATGTGATATGTGCATTATTAGTTAGCACTGTGCAGTACAATGGCACCACAAGGCTAGTGGTGTGATTGAATGCATGTGTTTCGTCTCCCTCTCCAGCGGAACGAGCCCGAGTAGGACTGGCCCCTCTCCCTGGAATGAAAGGCACAGACTACATCAATGCCTCCTACATAATGGTATGATACTGCTGTACCACACACACACACACATATCTCATGTCCACCCAGTCTGTCTGATAGGTGTGTCTGAGCATAATGATATGTTCTGTACCCATTGATGATTATAATTACCCTGCATGTTTTACTGTTATTGTGTGAAGCCTCTTAATGAATAACAGTCCACCATTTATCATAAAAAAATCATTCATACTGAGAAACTAAGGCCAAGGGCCTGTACACAGTACATCACGATCAAGACAGTAACCTTTAAAACTCATTGATATGAAATGTAAGTCCCAACAGACACAATGCAGTACATTCCTTCTGGTGTTCAGACACTGTGAATGTAATTGGTTAATAATGTTATAGAAGATTTTGTGAGAGCTGTTGACTATGTATGACTGCTAACATGTTGACATTCAACCTTTGGCCATGCAGGGTTACTATAGGAGTAATGAGTTCATCATTACCCAGCATCCTTTGCCCCACACCACCACAGACTTCTGGAGAATGATCTGGGACCACAACGCCCAAATCATTGTCATGCTCGCTGACAACCACGGTTTGGTGAGTAGAGTAGCTGGCCAGCAGGTTATAACATAAGTCTCTTATGCTTTTCACCCTACTTAGTCAAGTAAAACTGTACTGTCCTTGCCTGGTTATGCATCAGTGCTGAAAAGGAATATATGAAAATAAAATATTATACCTTATACTCATCTAACCTGTGTGCCTGTGTTGTCGTATGTGTACCTAGGCTGAGGATGAGTTTGTGTACTGGCCGAGTAGAGAGGAGGCGATGAACTGCTTAGCCTTCACCGTCACCCTGATCAGCAAGGACAGATTGTGTCTCTCCAACGAAGAACAGATCATCATCCACGACTTTATACTGGAGGCCACGCAGGTACAATAACCTTCATCTTTGACCTTTCACCCCTCACAGGTAACCTCTCAGTATATAAAAACCTCTTAGACCGTTATGCCGGTATGCAGATAGAAGGGCCATGATTGTCCCGGGGTGGTCCCGGGGTGGTCCACCTATACCTATAGGCCCACCTATAGGTATAGGTGGGCCTTGGTTGAGCACATCCGTTTTCAGATAGGCTCTACCTAAACTACGGTACTGTAATTGAAGACATTTAGGGGAAGGTTGTTTTCCCATTCCCAAGTGTAATCACATTGGGCTTTAGTTAAACTACAGTTCTGACCTGCAGTAGTGGTACTATATTGTCATTGTCCAAGTTGTGTCTGACTGTAATATGTCTCCATCTCTCTAACAGGATGACTATGTCCTGGAGGTAAGACATTTCCAGTGCCCTAAATGGCCGAACCCAGATGCTCCTCTCAGCAGCACCTTCGAGCTCATCAATGTCATCAAAGAGGAGGCCATGACACGAGACGGACCCACCATCATACACGATGAGTAAGTGGGCCTGGTGTGTGTGCGCTTGAGTGTAGGTACTGTGCATTCAGTGTCCAGTTTATTAGGTACACCCATCTAGAACCGGGTCACCCCCCCTTGCCTCCAGAGCAGCCTGAATTATTTGGGGAATGGACACATTGCTCAATTGGTATCAAGATGTCCCTCTCTGTCCCTGGTAGGTTTGGGGCAGTGTCTGCGGGGACTCTGTGTGCCCTCACCACCCTGTCTCAGCAGCTGGAGAGTGAAGGGGCTGTGGATGTCTATCAGGTGGCTAAGATGATCAACCTCATGAGGCCAGGAGTCTTCACAGACATTGTGAGTTCAACCATGACCCAGCCAGGAGGATTGGTGCTGTTAATAATAAGCCATTTTCAATAACTAACTTCTTGCAACATCTCCATTCAGTCACAGGAACAAATATCACTTTCAGTCTGTGTAAGATGGTGGTTGTCATTGCTCGATCTGACATAACATGTCCACAATCTTAGACCTAGTAGCATTTGAAGTTACAACAGTTGTCAATATTAACAGTTGTGTTAACCTGTCTCTCTGTCCTCCCCTCTCATTGTGTCTCTCTGTCTCTCCAGGAGCACTATCAGTACCTGTACAAGGCCATGCTGAGCCTGGTGAGCAGCAGAGATGGCGGGATGTGCCCCCTCTACATGGACACTAATGGAGTGGTTGTCATAATGGACGAATCAGACCCTGCAGAGAGCATGGAGTCGCTGGTCTGACTGACTGGTTACTGGACTGACTGGTTACTGGACTGACTGGTTACTGGTTTGACTGGTTACTGGTTTGACTGGTTACTGATCTGAAGGGTTCTACTGGTTACTGGTCTGACTGGTTACTGGTCTGACTGGTTACTGGTCTGACTGGTTACTGGTCTGACTGGTTGTATTGGTCTGACTGGTTACTGGTCTGACTGGTTACTGGTCTGACTGGAGTCATTAGTCTGAATGAACACACCGTAGCTCACACCACCACCCGAAGGCACTTAATTTGTACAACTCTGAGAAACGGAGAGAACTTTGGCGGACTTTCCCGAGGCCTTTTTTGCCAGAACTATTGGTTAAATGAATATCGGTAACCTGATTACCTTTTTTTTACACTGATGATATAATGTTTTTTGATATTTATTTGTTTCTTCATTATTTTTGTCTTAATTGTTATCCTGCTGAGGGTTTGCACCTGTTTAAGTTGTTTCACGTGTGGAAAAAAGAAAGAAGCTCTGTCCAGTTTGCACTATACTTTCAGTGTTACTGCCTAAAACCCTGTTAGATAATACAGTACAGTTAGCTAGACCCTGGCTCCACGCTCCACTACCTGCATTGGAACCCATTTTGGATTGTGGCAAAGAAAATACTTTCGCCTCAATGAATGAATGAACAGTGAAGACCAAGGACGACCCTACAGGTCAACATGATCTTCCAGGCCAATAGATTTCGTAACACAGACCATCCCAGTGCAGTACATTTTATTACAGTACAGCTCACCCAACATGCATTGCATCACTATTATCTGGCCAACACTTATTTTGGAAACCCCACCTTATCCAAGGAAAATTTTAATCTGTAGAGATACTATGTTACTTATACATATTATAACTATATTACCCAAATATCCCCATTCATATTTGTAAATTATACCCGTTACTTAGATTTTTAAAAAGTAGTATTAAAACTACTGTGAACATTTATTGCTTTATATTAAGATTTATATTGTTTTGTAATATATATGACTATATCCTTTATCAAAGTAAGCAGCTGGTTTTGTATACTGTATATCATTCCCCCTCTCGCCTTGTGTGGATCAAGACCCATAGTGTCCATTTTGTCCAACCCAGCTCTACATGTGGCTTATCTTGCATCAACTGTTTTACTTAATATAAAGTTTACTTCATAAAATACAGCTTTCATCTTACCAAATTAACGGAGTTCTCGCAGTCTTAACATCATCTCGAGGGGGAAGTGTTTTTCTTTCATTATAACCAAAGACGTGGTTGAAAATTGCAACAAGAAAGTTAGTTGGACTAAAACAATTATATTATTACATGGTTGTTGCAATGTTACCACAAAGTTCTTAGAATGTGTTTTGGACAACAATCAGTCACATGAAGTGTTCATCCTAATGAAAGTCCATATTGTAAAGCCCATACTTCACCATGTGAAATTACGTTTGAACTGGATTTGAACTAACCCCTACACCAAACGACAATATCTACTTTACTCATCCATACTGTACCATGTAGCTATACCCTGTACTTATACATAGATGCTGTAGTTTCCTTCTTTTTTTCTCCCTCTTCTCTGTCCACGAGAAGCTTCTTAAATGAAGTCACAACTCTCCAACATTTGGAGAAAAGTCCTGACTTTATTACATGCTTATTTGTCACAATGGGAAACAGTTTTTGGCAGCCAACAACCATTTGTTTTGCATGTGTAACTTTTAAATGTATCTCCATCCTTATTATTATTAACGTTACGCTTTCTACATATTTCATTTATAACGTGAGTGTAATTTCCTATTTCGAAGGTATGTACATATTTTACTTCAAGGATCAGTCTTCTTGGACGTTCTAATCTTTGCTGTGTGATCATTATAGACCTTTTATTTTCATATGAAGCTTTTTTCTTAGTAACAGTATCCTCCTCTCAGTCATTGTGTTCGTGGTGAGTATGTAGGAATCATGTCTCCATGGATACAAGTAGACTGCCATCACCTTCCAACACAAGTCCACGACTGCTTCTAAAATGGCATCCTATTCTCTATATAGTGCCCTACATTTGATCAAAAGAGGTGCACTATATACAGTAGGGAATAGGATACCATTCTCGATGTTCACCGTAAATCATTTGTTTTTCTCTCGGGGTCAAGAATATGTTATTCCTCCCCATTTTGAATATCAGACTTTTGCTATAGACTTACATCAGACCAGTGTGCGCTATGGATGAAAAAGATTCCGGGAGTCACTGAGTAAAGTTTGCCTCCTCGACCCATCTAAGCAAGTTCAGCAGTTGTTCGATTTTGTAAACGTGAAGAAATGAAATGGTTTGGTCCATTTATTATATTGTCATTGTATGATAGTGCCATGGTGTTGTATTACTATGGCACTGTCATATGATATAATATTATTATAGTGTAATAGTGTTATTTAATATGTAAATTGTATTGCTATACATTAAATAAAGTATGGGTTTTGATGTACTTCATCCTGGTGTTGTCTATTTGTGTGAGATTTACCGTAGTATGAGGCAGGGTTTTCATTGTTCTGCTTTCATGAGCCCGTTTCTATAGTTGTTAACCCCTCAAGGGCAGTTCTATTTTCTATGGTCACAATGTTGCCCTCTACTGGTTGTCAGTAGTTGGTTGACAGTTATCCCTAACCTCGCCATTATGCACTTTGGTGTTTCTCAGTGTGCAGGTTGAAAACATTTCATGTCCCCCTTTCCCTGGGTCAAATAGGTCATTTCCATCTTCTATAAATGACACAAAGAGAACAATTGTGTATTTGTACAGTAATTTTATTTCGAGGCCACAGCTCTTGCATATTACAACTGTTGGCTTTCATAAGGCAAAAGCAAGAATTAATCCACCAGCTAATTGTCACACAAAACGGAAAGCATTCGGAGAGGGTGGGGACCCACGGGCATGCAGCGTTGGCTCAGAATGCAATGTACAGCGGTGTGTATATACAAAACAACAGTGAGACCCAAAGAAATGCCACACATCTCATTCTAATCAAGTACGTAATAGAACTAAAAAGACAGACCCAACTTTCATTTTGGTAAAAAAAAAAACGTTTATTTTCAGCTCTCTTTTCTCTGTAAACGTGCAACTAAATTTCAAATAGATTAGAACCTGTTTTCAAGGTCGTTTCAACAATGTAGAAAGAAAAATATAAATCTCCGACAAGATATCAAAATGGAGCTTTGAGAATATTGCATTTCCAGAATACCCACTCATTTTAGTTCAAGATGGCTGCTGGACGATGTCTTGTTAGTGATAGGGCGAAAGGTTATGAGGTCACAGAGCATTGACACAGATGAGGAACAGACGGTCTAGAACATACTATGGTGCTGAGAGTACAGTAGAGTGAGTAGACGAGATGCTTATCCTAAACAGCATTGAACTTAAATACAGAGGGTCATTTTCAGTTTGAAGCAGTTGGCATCCACTTAAAGATAGTCAGTACAAGGAAAAGGGTCTATACACTCATCGTCACAACAATGTACCATTATAATGAATGTAGAATACAACAAAGAAGCGCGATATAGGTTTGCATTGGACAGGGACACACCTAATAATCTCACTCAACATTGTCAAACAAATGGTACTCCATATTGCTTAGGAACACAGAAATGAATTTAGAAATCAATGAGTCAAAGATATCATCAGTGCTATCTTCATCATGACACAGCTAAACTGTCATTCATGGTTTATTTTTTCAACATATTTATTTGTATTATTTTTCCTCAGCATAGTAATTACTATTTTTATTGTTTATTATAGGTCCTTCATGGGCATTTTGAGATGACAAAGAGGACCTAAAGTGGCTGTCTGAGTAACAGAGTTGGTACATGCATTGGTTACCAGGCTAAGTCATGTGAGAGTAGAGGATCGGGGGTCGGGAGTGGAGACGGGGGGGGTAAAGGGAGGTGTCGGTGCCAGTTCTGAGGTCGGGCGGCGGCTGCAACTCTAGTCATCGTCTTCATCCTCTTCGTCGCTGTCCTTCATGGAGATGCCCCCCCATGCCTCCCTCTTTCATGGATGCGTTGGCCTCCTCCAGGGTCAGCCTGTTCCTCACAGTGTCATACATCTTACTGTTCAGGGTGGAGTCTAGCACCCCCTGCAGACGGAAGTCACGGTACTTTTTCTACAAGGAGATGGATGATTAAGAGGGCGATTAGCAAGTATAGAGGGATGAAGTAGCTAAAGGCTCGACAAATAACTTGTGCCGCTGAGTTACAGGTAGACGCCATGGTAATCAATGACAGTGAATATAAAGATATGAGGGTCTCTACAATGCACTATTAACCCCTACCATACCATTTTAGCCTTGTCATATCCGATTCGAATGGATCTTTTTCCTGCAGTCTGAACAACCAAAAAGCACATGGAATCAGATATATCAAGCCACATTTCATACAAATCGGATTCCTGGTCATGCAACTTGTGTCTGAACAGTCAAATCTGATGAATTAGTTTATTTAGACTGTTATTTTTCATATCTTGTTGCCCGCTAGCTTCTCCGCTGACAGTTTGACAAGAACATGTGGTAGCTCACTAATAGGCTTAGGCGATATACCGTTTATACCGTCGATATACCGACGGTGTGATTTTCAAAACCGTGGCGGGAGTGTGTCCTGTGCCACTGTTTATAAGTTAAGTATAACTATAAGAAATCCAAGATGTGTCAAATAAATTATATCCAGCTGAGGGCTCCAGCTGTGCATTTGATTTGCTGACTTGCTAGCTAAGTGGTTAGCTGTCAAGATCCAGCTTCTTGGCTACAGCAGAGACATTCAATCCCCTCCTGGATCAAGAACCCTTTTTTTGTGCGCTAAAAAGATTGTGCCTAATTGAGTGCACATTCGGTAACAGCGTATACCCCGGTATGTTACAGAGACAATATGACGCCATGAAAATCTGAATATCACTCAACCCTACTAACTAGCTTGTTAATTGTTTACTAATAAATGAGTGAATGTGCTAGAAAGCTAAACAGCTAGCTAGCATGCTAGTTATTGTTCTGAACGTTGGATCATCTTATCCTTTAAGGCTTTAAACGTGTTCTTACACTATGATTTCAAATATTCAAAGCAGCTGGGAGACTTCCATGGCAGACATTGTTATCACATTAGCTTGTTACACATTGACTTCTGAGTAACAGAAAGCATGAGAACCGCCACGACCAATCAGGCTACACCATTGCACACGCACACCTGCCATTACCATGACAACTAGCGTAGCCATGAGAGCAAATGACTAGTCTGAACACACAAATCCAATTGTCACTTGTAACTTGCTGTTTGGACAAGTCAGTATTCCAAAACTGATTTGAGCATTAAGGCCTGCAGTGTGAGCACAAGGCTTGTGTTACCTTGACATGTTTTCAGTGTACATTTTCAATCATCTTCCCATTTTGCTATCAAATAAAGCGACACAAGTGTCAAAATAGTTACAATAGCTGAGATACAGTGCAGATGATCAACCCCTACCCTGGCAGTGAGTTACCTTGACGATCCTGATGAGGATCTTGAGCTGGTAGAGATGGAGCTGCTGGTCCATGCGCTCAGTGAGCCAGGTCCCCAGTAGGTTCATGGTGGCTGTGTACCATTGCTGCAACACACACAAACACAGCGTTCTCCAGCAAAACACACACACACGTAGACGTAGACGCAAACACAAACAAGCACAAACTAGAGCTCTCTGCATATCATGATGCAGCTTGATCTGTTCTCTAGTGAACACACACACACACACACGTCTTACAAGCAAAACACACTAACACATAGCGAAGTACTTTCCGACACCTAACACACACAGACATTTACAGTATTTTCCAGGAAAGACAACACAGATATTTCGAGAGAAAAAAAGACACACACACACACACACACACACACACACACACACACACACACACACACACACACACACACACACACACACACACACACACACACACACACACACACACACACACACACACACACACACACACACACACACACACACACACACACACACACACACTCTGCAGTGGAGAAATAAACACACACTGAACATGCATAAAATACTTCAGGAAAAAAGCCAATTAATTCTTTCAGAATTCCCATTTTTCCAAGCACTGCATGGCACTAAGTAAATCCGAGGGAAACAATGAAATGATTAATAAATTGCCAGGGTATATTAGTAGTGCTAGCTAGACATTAAAACTATAAAATGTTCATGTTTTCTGGCACAAACTTTCTGTCTCCAGTACAATCAGGGACAGAAATATCTACTTGACACAAGTTGTTCTTAGTAGGTAAATGTCTAAACTGAACATAATATGGCATACCCATATACCATTTGTACAGTATATTGTAAGGGGATCTGAATTTATCAGAAATGCTTTACTTCAAATGATCTAGACCAGCACTAAAGCCTTGTGAAGGTTCTTCAATACACATAAGCAACACGACAACACCGTAGAACATTCATTCTACATACTGTAACTTCACAGTCTCGTTTCAACTCGACCATTTGCCGAAATGAAATCATAATGACAAAGTGAGTAAATGGTTATAGGCAGGCAAGGAGCAGACAGTTGTGCTATTTTCTTATACCTTATTTGAAGAATGTTTCATTCATTCAGAGTGTAGGATAAGATTGACCCAGATGATTCATAGCAGAGAGCAAGTTATAAGAGAACAGCACACGAGAGAAGAAGAGTGATGAACCAAGGAAGATAGGAAACGGTCGTCCTCCTTCGAACGTCCAGAAAAAGAAAAATGAACTTTGAGTCATGTGGAGTGAGTAGGCAGGGCCAGGAATGAAAGACCTGAAGGGCTAGGATTGGACCTGGCTTGGTTGTTTCTTTTGTTAGTTTGATTGGTCTAATTGCTCTAATTTGATTGTAACCAGGTTGGTTTTTGTCCTGTAGAGATGACTGGTTGGTCAGGAGGTTTTTGGCTTGACACTTGAGGTCAGACTTTAGCGGATGGATGCCTGTCCACTTCACACTGTCGAGTTGAGCCTACAGTATGTGCGTGCAGTGCATGCAGACCTGGAAGGAAGGTGGGTTTGGTGGCTTCGTGGGTGGCTGGGTGAGTGCGTGCGTGCGTGCGGTTGGTGGGCTGTATGTTGTAGTATGACTGAGGCATAACTCTTAGAGGTGGAAGGTCATGCTAGAAGATGTACACAGGAAGATTATTTGACTTGAAATCATGCCTTATCAACATAATGTGCTAAAACAACGCGACATTAGAGATAAGTGCCACTTTTTTGAAGAAAAGAGGAGGCGGCAGGAGTTATGGGGTTAATAAAGAAAGAAAGAAAGTCATTGAGAGAGTGAATAGAAAGAAAGAGAGAGAGACAGAGAGCGCGAGAGAGAGAGAGCGAGAGACGCAGCAGAGATACTACATGCAAAGAGATGGTTTGAATATAATAGCATTAGGAGGGAAAATAATGTTAAACAAAACAAAAGTTAATCATCAAAGACACTCCACAACTAACGGAAATACAACATTACAACAAACCAAAACATCCACAGCTCAAAAGACATGAAACAGTCAAACGTGGTAGTGCTGGGTAAGGCCAGGTTAGAGCCAGCTACACAATCACACATCAGAAACAGTGGGGGGGGAGGGGCTGTACTCTTAAAGCAGTGTGGAAACACAAGGAGAGAGACAGGGACAGTCGGTGTTGACCTTCAAGATGGAATTAAACACGCTTCACAGTAGTACATCACACCTTAACAAACACAAAATACACGCCGCTCTAGCACATAGCAGCACACGTCACAAACACTCAAAGCCAACACACACACACACACACACACACACACACACACACACACACACACACACACACACACACACACACACACACACACACACACACACACACACACACACACACACACACACACACACACACATACACCTGTGCACCACAATACTGTACAGTTTATAGATTTCAGGGGTATGAAGCAAACACACGTCACCGTAGTACACCTCACGAAAATGGTGGACACATTATTTCTAATGTACCACATAAGGATTATGTGCTTGTAAGACAGTGCTCTCATGTCATTGGCTTTTGCTTTGCAAGACCGCTTCAAGGCGTGAACGTGCATTTTAAAATGCTGTATATTATTTGGTATTGCTTAGACAAAAAGGGAAAGTTGGTTATGACGTCTCCTAGTGTCGGAGTTTATTAGATGACCTGTACATCGTTTCATTTATCTTTCTTTACCCAGAGAGCACTGCTTTTTCGATAATCCTGCCCGATGGTGCTTGCTTGGACTCTTTGCTTGTAAGACAAAAGTGATCCAACCAATCCACAAAGGTCCAAAAGCACTGTGGCGATGCACACCAGAATAGAGTGGGCAGGAGCAGAGAGGTTCAGAGAACAGAGGAGAAGAGATAGAGAGACGAGGAGAATAGCCTATAGAGAGGAAGATAATAAAACACAAGCCTCTTCTGTTCCAGGCTGTGGTAGGCATACACACAGCGCCTGGTCTTAAAATGTGACATATAATATCCCTATTCCTGTCACAATTGTTTTGCCACATT
The DNA here is from genome assembly GCF_021184085.1 of Oncorhynchus gorbuscha. Taxonomy (NCBI): domain Eukaryota; kingdom Metazoa; phylum Chordata; class Actinopteri; order Salmoniformes; family Salmonidae; genus Oncorhynchus; species Oncorhynchus gorbuscha. Next base: position 38,004,309 of record NC_060190.1, on the reverse strand, counting down.
CTGGAAAGCTCCCTCCCTATTGGTCAGGGGGAGACGGCATCTTACTTACATCAAATAACCTTTCTATATACACCTCCTCATTGACCTTATCTCGCAGAATGTCCTGAGAATGGCGGACACAGGTGACGTAACCGTCTGCAACGTCCATCCCAGGCTTCTGCAAACACAACCAGAAGAACATAGACGTTGTAAAATTGGTCATTTGTGTCCGATTTAGATGATATTGAGTTTATTAGTCACGTCTACGGGGATGCAGATTTGGAAACATTTATTGAGAATACATGAGAAATGTCATTAAAAAAGTAGAAAACTTGATTCAATGAAATAAGGATGTGACTTCCTTTCGGACTACATAGCTTTTTTTACTGGTTTGACATTTTTGACGGAGATCGACTGGGACCGTGGCACACTTACAGGGACGTCCACATACTTTGAAGCAGCTTTCACCTGAAATTACAGGCAGATTGTGACAAGACAACGTGAGAATTCCATCATTTGCAGTCACCGGTATACCTCGAATAATTGACGGAAGCATAAGTGCCATCTGGTATGATATTGGAGGCGGTACAGCAGAGAAGCCTTGTCTTACCGTGAATGACATGAACGACGAGAATAGAGTGCCTTCATCGTATCGGGAGATCTTGGCCAACAGACCCTCCAGAATAACCACAAACTGAGAAGTGGGACACGCAAACAACAGTAAACACACAAACGAATAACAACAACATTTATCCCAGACTGCAAATCACCTTGGTCTACTTTTCTAGTGCCACGAAGCACTACGAGGCCAACCACAATACGAGTTACGTATCATCAGGGAGGACAAGAAGAAAAACTAAGTGTACCTTTGCCACCATGAGTTGGATCATGTCCTTTACACTCTCCTCAATCAGTTCATCTATCTGGGTGTGATACTGTTTCTGAAAGAGATATTTAACACACATTTCATCTCCTTGGGTGGTACAGTTTTAGTAGGTGATCCCTTCTGGGAATTGACCCCACAACCTTTGCATTGGTAGTGCCACAGTCTTACCTCCTGGCCCATCTCCATGGCACACAGCTTGGAAGACTGGTCCTTTGCGTCCACCATCACATTGAACATGGTGCATATTGCTGCGGAGATGCGGAAGTCTGTTCCCCTGCTGCTCTTTGCCAGCTTGGACTCAAATGCCATCCTAGTGCTGCAACACACGTCAGGGAACATCTCTATGTCATGTATGGTATTTAGTTTGAGGCAGAGGCTCATGTCCAGCCACATGATCGAGAGACACACACACACACACACCAACACTGGCAGTACACAACACCACACACCAGTGTTCATTTTGGCAGCCATTTTAGTTTTAGTCTTTAAATACGTTTTAGCCTTAGTCACATTTTAGTCATTTTATCCTTCGTTAGTTTTAGTTATTGTCAGTCGACTAAAACTCTTTAGTGACTAATACAAGACTTTAGTCTTGTATTAGTCACAGCTCTTTCAGTCTTGTATTAGTCACAGCTCTTTCAGTCTTGTATTAGTCACAGCTCTTTTAGTCTTGTATTAGTCACAGCTCTTTCAGTCTTGTATTAGTCACAGCTCTTTTAGTCTTGTATTAGTCACAGCTCTTTTAGTCTTGTATTAGTCACAGCTCTTTCAGTCTTGTATTAGTCACAGCTCTTTCAGTCTTGTATTAGTCACAGCTCTTTTAGTCTTGTATTAGTCACAGCTCTTTTAGTCTTGTATTAGTTACAGCTCTTTTAGTCTTGTATTAGTCACAGCTATTTTAGTCTTGTATTAGTCACAGCTCTTTTAGTCTTGTATTAGTCACAGCTCTTTTAGTCTTGTATTAGTCACAGCTCTTTCAGTCTTGTATTAGTCACAGCTCTTTCAGTCTTGTATTAGTCACAGCTCTTTTAGTCTTGTATTAGTCACAGCTCTTTTAGTCTTGTATTAGTTACAGCTCTTTTAGTCTTGTATTAGTCACAGCTCTTTTAGTCTTGTATTAGTCACAGCTCTTTTAGTCTTGTATTAGTCACAGCTCTTTTAGTCTTGTATTAGTCACAGCTCTTTTAGTCTTGTATTAGTCACAGCTCTTTTAGTCTTGTATTAGTCACAGCTCTTTTAGTCTTGTATTAGTTACAGCTCTTTCAGTCTTGTATTAGTCACAGCTCTTTCAGTCTTGTATTAGTCACAGCTCTTTTAGTCTTGTATTAGTCACAGCTATTTTAGTCTTGTATTAGTTACAGCTCTTTTAGTCTTGTATTAGTCACAGCTCTTTTAGTCTTGTATTAGTCACAGCTCTTTTAGTCTTGTATTAGTCACAGCTCTTTTAGTCTTGTATTAGTCACAGCTCTTTTAGTCTTGTATTAGTCACAGCTCTTTCAGTCTTGTATTAGTCACAGCTCTTTTAGTCTTGTATTAGTCACAGCTCTTTTAGTCTTGTATTAGTCACAGCTCTTTCAGTCTTGTATTAGTCACAGCTCTTTTAGTCTTGTATTAGTCACAGCTCTTTTAGTCTTGTATTAGTCACAGCTATTTTAGTCTTGTATTAGTCACAGCTCTTTTAGTCTTGTATTAGTCACAGCTCTTTTAGTCTTTTATTAGTCACAGCTATTTTAGTCTTGTATTAGTCACAGCTCTTTTAGTCTTGTATTAGTCACAGCTCTTTTAGTCTTGTATTAGTCACAGCTATTTTAGTCTTGTATTAGTCACAGCTATTTTAGTCTGGTAATAGTCAGTGCAGTTTTTTCTATTAAATAATGAATATTAGTACATTTGAATGACACTACGTGGAAGTGTTTTTACAACTAATGCCGGTTTGCCTGAGGCTGATGCCGTGCAGGTGTTTGTACACATGCATATACACACACTCTCATTCCAATAAACACATACAAGAACACACACATACATGTAATAGTGCCAGACATGCACACAAACATATACAGTTGGCATTGCTGTTATGATTTCAGTTGTCCTTGATGTCCTTTGTTTTAAATGTATTATTTTGTTTATATATTGTTTTGCATTGTTGTTTTCTTCTGTCTTTTCCTTTTTACTCTTTAGTTCATTCTCTTAGTTGTTGGTGCATTGGGGGGTTCTTGGGGGTGGGGAATGGAGTTAATTGTATTATTATTATTTTTTTAATATTCCAGGGGGGGCACTGTGCGAGGGTTCTCGAATGGTTGAGGGACAGCTATTGGGGAACTGTAGGGGGATCTTGGAGGGTTCGGGTTTCACAAGATTGTGATCATGAAAAAGGACACTATGACGTATATTTTATATCACTATCATGCACAAACACCCTCACACAATAAGGATGGCTCTGTTGCGGACAGTTTCATACATGCTTGATAGTGTCTTGATGCTGTATTGTTTGTCCTTCATGTTCGAATACTTTAATGTTACCCCTTCCTTGTGGTTTTTGTAATAAATAAGAAAATAAATTAATCATATTTAGGCTACCTCTGACTTTATCATGTTCACATTTAGATAACCTTTTCCGACTAGGCCCTTGTCTTCCTTAGCTGCCTACATTGATATTGTGGCAGATTTTAACCCATGACAGCTATATTGAACCATATAGGGTACAAAGCCTTGGCTACAGGTTAACCTCTTGAACCTCTGGGGGCAGTATTTCATTTTTGGATGAAAAATGTTCCCGTTTTAAACAAGATATTTTGTCACGAAAAGATGCTCGACTATGCATATAATTTACAGCTTTGGAAAGAAAACACTCTGACGTTTCCAAAACTGCAAAGATATTGTCTGTGAGTGCCACAGAACTAATGCTACAGGCGAAACCAAGATGAAACTTCAAACAGGAAGTGAGCCAGATTTTTGAGGCGCTGTGTTCCAATGTCTCCTTATATGGCTGTGATTGCGCCAGGAACGAGCCTAAACTTTCTGTCGTTTCCCCAAGGTGTCTGCAGCATTGTGACGTATTTGTAGGCATATCATTGGAAGATTGACCATAAGAGACTATTTACCAGTTGTCCGCCTGGTGTCCTCCGTCGAAATTGGTTCTTAATCTCCAGCTGCATGTATTTTTCCATGTGATTCAGAGGAGAAACCAAACTGCCACGAATGACTTATCATCGAATAGATATGTGAAAAACACCTTGAGGATTGATTCTAAACAATGTTTGCCATGTTTCTGTCGATATTATGGAGTTAATTTGGAAAAAAGTTTGGCGTTTTGATGACTGAATTTTCGTTTTTTTTTTCTTAGCCAAACGTGACGAACAAAACGGAGCGATTTCTCCTACACAAATAATATTTTTGGAAAAACTGAACATTTGCTATCTAACTGAGAGTCTCCTCATTGAAAACATCCGAAGTTCTTCAAAGGTAAATTATTTTATTTGAATGTTTTTCTTGTTTTTGTGAAAATGTTGCCTGCTGAATGCTAGGCTTAATGCTATGCTAGCTATCAATGCTCTTACACAAATGCTTGTTTTGCTATGGTTGAAAAGCATATTTTGAAAATCTGAGATGACAGTGTTGTTAACAAAAGGCTAAGCTTGAGAGCCAATATATTTATTTCATTTCATTTGTGATTTTCATGAATAGTTAACATTGCGTTATGGTTAATGAGTTTGAGGCTATAATAAACAGGTTAAACAATTTACAGCTTTGATTTCCTCACCATCATAACCGTCAAGGGTGGTAAATAACAGTGGTTTTCTTGAAAAGGGGATCATTTGAGCTTTCCTAAAATGCCAGAAGTATTACTGTACTCCTAATAATCAACACATGGCATTTGTTTTTTCCATAGGAAAAAAGCAACCACAACTCGCATTTGCTGACCGTTGCGCAAGATTAGGCAACACAAATGAATACATAACAGCGCACATGTTATTTATTCAAAGCAAAAATAGCCTACATGAAAGTAAGAGAGAGTAAACATTGTTACCCCCCTTTTATGACCTTGTCTCATCACTGCAACTCGGGAGAGGTGAAGGTCGAGCCATGCGTCCTCCGAAACATGACGCGCTTCTTAACACCCCATCCGCTTAACCCGGAAGCATGTATCAGAGGAAACACCATTCAACTAACGACAGAAGTCAGTCTGCAGGAGCCCGGACCACCACAAGGAGTCACTAAAGCGTGATGAGCCAAACCCTCCCCTAACACAGACAGCGTTGGGCTAATTATGTGTCGCCCTATGGGACTCCCTGTCACGGCCGGTTGTGACACAGCCTGAGATCGAATGAGGGTCTGTAGTCCCTATGGGACTCCCGGTCATGGCTGGTTGTGACACAGCCAAGTATCAAAGAAGGGTCTGTAGTGACACATCAAGCACTGCAATGCCTTAGACCACTGTACCACTCAGGAGGCCATAAACATTGTTTCTAGTTGAGGTTAGTTACAAGTCAAGCGTCCTGGCTTCGCATCACTTCAAAAGATTGACAACTGACTGAAGTGACCGCCTGGGAGCTGTGTGGGTGAGAGCAGGGCACATCAGCTCAATCAGACCACGCAACTGAAAGATGTCAATTCTTTCAATGAGAGGATTGCATCGAATATTCTGCATGCATGCTTATGATTGGACAAAACAGATGAAAAGGAGTTTCGTGTCAAATAAAGATGTCCATTAGTCTCACTTGGAAGTCTCGTCTCATCACATTTTCGTTGACTAAAATGAAAAGTAATTTGTAATAATTATTGATGTTTTTTCCTCCCAAGGCATCACGTCTCGTTATCGTCATAGTTTTAGTCTGGAAAAATAGGTCGTTGACAAGTACTTCTCGTCATAGTTATTGTTGACGAAATAAACACAGACACCCACCCCCACACACACCAATACCGACACAACACACAGATAATAACACACCCTGACATACAGTACACACACACACACACACACACACACACACACACACACACACACACACACACACACACACACACACACACACACACACACACACACACACACACACACACACACACACACACACACACACACCGTTTGACGCAATTCTCAATCATGTCGCTGGACATGAGCTTCATGCGGTTCTCCAGGTGTTTGGCGAACTCCTCCTCGGGCCAGTGTAGGTCCCTGATGAAGGTCTGTAGCGCCTCCAGCTTCCAGAACAAGTCCTCCGACGTCCCAGAGCCATTGCTGCACAGCCACGGTACACCCAAACACACACAGGTCAGAAACCAAAGGTCACAGAAGATAGAGGGGTCAGGGGGGTGTAGAGGAGGATGCTGGTCATTCACATCTCAACACTGGGGTCAAAGGTCCTTTATTCTGACCACACACCGGCCGACTGTTTCAGAGTCGTTTCCCTCATACTAAATTCAATTATAAATAACATATCGTCAGTTTAGACAGAGCCAGTGTATGGGAAGAATAAGAGGACAGGGTTGAACATAACATTTCAATAACCATGCTGTAGCACCTGGTTATTAATAGCCTTTTAGGTGTGGAGTGGGTTCATGCAGGATAGTCACTGCAGATATCGCACACACTGACTTGTGTCTGTAATACAACACAGGGGAGTGGAGAGGTGAGGGAGGGCATGTCCTGAAACATGGCTATCATTGTGTGTTCAAACGTAGGTTTAATTTATCTCTATTGAACTTGGATTTGTTTGGAGTATACACGATCAATCACAGAAAATAAAACTCCAAAAGAGCAGCCCACTCTCTCACTCCCCCAATGTCCTCAGGCTGGTGATACAGGGTGGGTATATCCTATTGTACAGTAGCTATTAAACACACCATGCAGTCCTGTCTGAAGGTGCTGCCATCCTGGGTAGAGCTGACTGGGATAGAGGGATGCAGGAAAAGAGGGAGGAGAAGAGGAAAGGAGGACAGGAGAGGGGGCAGATCTCTACTGCGTTGGATGCCAGCTGCCACTGAAGTGGTGGTTGCTTCAGAGCATTGAGCGAACAATCCACCCACCCAGTTACCACCGGGAAGAATCACTACCCACTTACCCACCCCGACCATAGAAATAAAACCACTAAAACAGAAATACCCATTGACTGGAATGGGGATGTCCATTCTTGTGATTCAATTTCTATGATCCCACCCTTTGACCACCTGGCCCCGCCCACCCTATCCCACTGGCCACAGACAGCCATGTGAGCCAGGACCAGCAGTATTCATACAGGGTGCTGATGCGATGTTCAACTGTACCTTCCATAAGCAATCACTGGTACAGTCAACTTTTCATGAGCACTACGGACTAACCACTGCATTCTTTACAGCTAGTGAAAACTGTAGGAGAGAGGCGGAGAGATACACATTGGACAGAAAATTCCAGATTATCATAATGTCCACTGTCACAATAAATTTCAGTGCAACAAGCCCAAAACCTCCAGTGAAACATGGTTTGGATCTGTATCTCTATACCTCACAGCTCAACGGCATGCATGTTGAGAGGAAATGAGAGCTTGTCAAATAGCCACTCATTTCAAGAACAAACAAGTCTAAACTTTAAACAAGCCTAAACTACTGTCCGTAACCCCCTTGCAGTGCTCTTGGCATGAACATGATATGATCGGTAAAGACTGTTTACTCCAGATTTTATTTGAGGAACGGAATGGTATCTGTAATGCGTTTGTAATGTGTGTGGTGTGCACTAGCCTATGTAGTTGAGAAACAAAGCTATCTTCCCTCACATAATGCCTAAGCAGGTCATTGGCAAGGACATTTCAAAATCTAAATCAATATTTTAATTTGGCCTTCTATTGTCAATGACCTGCGACAAGGGGATCTAGGGGACATCTTCATACCAAGGCAACACGATGCTGATGTACATAAATCTAAGGTGAACTAGTTGAATACACACTCAGGGTCATAGATAGCAGCCATCCATGTCGGGGTGGAAAAACTAGGCATTGTTGGAAGGTTAACTGATAGTCCTGCTACTGGCGGCAGATTTGGTACTTTGGGAATTTGGAGGTTGACATTTGGTATTTGGAGATTCACATTGGGCAGATTACTTGTCAAACTCCTGCAGAAGAGACAGACAAAAAGAACAAAATAAATCCAGAACAGTGGCAATGTAGATGCTGCTGCAGTTCAAAGCCATGTGAAACTGTGCAGTAAAAGTAATCAAATCCAGAACACAAGAGGAAAAGTCACACAAAGAAACAGAGCATCTTCAGACATAATATGTAAAAGTAACACATAGACAAGAGCAACAGTTAGAGAAGCAGTTTTTTTTCTGAAGCACATACAAAAAGAGGACCTACTACATTCAGAATAAGCGGTGGATTGTATGCATATATATATATATATATATATATATATATATATATATATATATATATATATATATATATATATATATATATATATATATAAAAGGAGCAGTAAGGCAAAACAGCAAAGTTATCCAAAAGACCTATTGTCTATAAATATGTATTTTCCTTTGAGGTTTAGAGCTTCTGTAAAAAGAGCTTCATTTAAAAGAAAGCAACGCACATGTAAATGGCATGACAAATCAATAAGTATTGGTTGTAAAGTGAAAAAGAGAAAGTTAGCAACACAAAATACACTGGAGAGCTTCTATCCCTAGTGACATTTCAAAGCACACACTATGAGGGTTTAGTCCACAAAACAAAAGGATGGAAATATTGGAGATTGACTTCAACTAAACGACATGCGACCTAGTCTGGGATGAGGGTCCCGAATGTGGCACAGTATTGCCTGTTGCACTTTTGCAAGTTTACCGCACAATATCCGCGAAAGCTTGAAGCTTCCAATCACAAAACTAATATATATATATTTTTAAATAATAATACCGTACGAGTCATAGCTACCATCATATTCAGGTTTCATTTGTTTCTGGAGTTCGAAAAACTCATTTCCGAGACCTATGTCTCCTAATAAACGTTTTATGAATGCCTTTTGGGATAGGTTTTCCTTATCAGAAAATAAACTCCTTATCTATTTACTCTCCTCAAACTGTTCTGGCTGAGGAGTTTTCTGAGGCGGTCAACAAGGACTGAACAACATGACTGCTCTCCTAAATATAGTCGTCTAGTAGGAGTGTCTCCCTCCTGGCCTCTCCTAGACTAGACAGTTAGTGTGAGGAAGGACGGCCCCTTACTTTACAGGCACCCAGGACTCTCCCTCAAAGCCCCTGGTGATAGACTGAGCGATGGAGGACTCCATCAGGTCTACATATCTGACCACCAGGGGAGCATAGAGGTCCTGCAGGTGTTTGTGGAATTTCCCATTGCACAGGTGATCTAGAAGCAGAAGAAGAGAGAGAATAGAGAGATTATAACTACATTATTATTGTTATATGGTTAGATTGTTATTATTGCTATAAACACTACAGAGGGGAAGTTATCTAAGCAGAAGAGAGAGAGAGAGAGAGAGAGAGAGAGAGAGAGAGAGAGAGAGAGAGAGAGAGAGAGAGAGAGAGAGAGAGAGAGAGAGAGAGCAAAAACACTGTGTTGATGTTATAGCATAAACCTCTCAGAGGCGCAGGACAAGCCGTGTGGGTATGCCACAGTACAGTGTGTGTTTTATTGTTTTACTATACTCGGCCTTGTCTCAGGATGGTAAATCCGTGGTTGAAGATATCCCTCTAGTGGTGTGGGGCTGTGCTTTGGCAAAGTGGGTGGGGTTATATTCCTACCTGTTTGGCCCTGTCCGGGGGTATAGTCGGACGGGGCCACAGTGTCTCCCGACCTCTCGTCTCAGTCTCCAGTATTTATGCTGCAATAGTTTATGTGTCGGGGGGCTAGGGTCAGTGTTTTAAATCTGGAGTATTTCTCCTGTCATATCCAGTGTCTTGTGGGAATTTAAGTATGCTTTCTCTAATTCTCTCTCACTTTCTCTTTCTTTCTTTCTTTCTTTCTTTCTTTTTCTCCCTCTCTCTCGCGCTCTCTGAGGACCTGAGCCCTGGGACCTGGGACCGTGCCTCAGGATTACCTGGCCTGATGACTCCTTGCTGTCCCCAGCCCACATGGATGCTGATTAAGGCAGTCCCCCACACCTCTCTGATTCAGAGGGGTTGGTTTAAATGCAGAATACACATTTCAGTTGAATGCATGCAGTTGTACAACTGACTAGGTATCCCCCTTTCCTCTATCCCACGCCTATCTATGTTTCCTGGGGGGGGGGGGGACTTTTGAATGGGTGATTAAGCCCTTTCACATTCCAAGTCCAACTTGTTCCTTAATGTTTATTGGATGGAGAAAGCCATTGGTGTATATAGAAGAGAAACATGAAACATACAGTCAGTGCGGAGGAAGTCGTTGAGCAGCTGGAATAGAGGGAAGCTGTCCCAGCTCTCAGGAGACTGGATTTCCAGAGCAGCGTCCATGTCCACGGCGTACATAGCCAGGAAGGTCTCAGCGTGCTCCGTCATCAGGTCAGACCACCAGGCAAAAGCCTAGACACACACAGATACCACGGACAGGACAGGGACAGAACCAAGGAGGGGGTGAACGGTGAACACAAGCCCCAGTCAGGGTGTGAGGATGTGGGGTAGAGCAGGCAGGACAGGGAGGGAGCAGAGCAGACTTGGGAGGATCACACACATACTGGAGCTAATCAGAGCTCTAACAAACCCACGCCAGCATAGTATTGTGGACTGATATATCATGTGTAGGCAGGTGGACCATTACATGTAGTGATTGTATGCAGTTAACTATAGCAATGGTTGTCTGTAGCCTTGCAAACCCATGTGTTCTCTAAGAATGAGTAAAACCAATCCACAGCTCTTTCTGGTGAAGACTAAAGGGTTTGGGGCTAATTGAAACCTTAGATAACCTCCCACCAACGTGAGAACAATTTTACAATACATTTATACACAAAGCAGGTAATAGCATAATAATATCATGAAGCTGATCCATTCTGTTCTATTCATTGATCAGATATCTCTAGATTGAGGGAGGGTCACAGCCGGGGAAGGGGGGGGTGCCTTTTCTCATGCAGACTGAGGTGGATAAGTCCCTACATGCTCACCAGGACCAGGAAGGACCTCGCGTTTCCACCATTCACATCATTGCCATACCAACAGAACACTCCTCATTAGATGTGAATGTGACACGGGTCATGTCCATGCACTGCTCTCAGCCATATAACAGGAAGTAGGCACACCGACCGCAGACTGCAGCACATAGCTTCTCTACTAGCTACAGGGTTTCCAGAGGGACAATTTCTGGATAAACCAGTGTTCTTGATATTGTTTTCCCAGATATTTTGGGACTACTAGTTAGAGTAAACACTGGTACTTAGTGGGCCAGAAAGAGGTGACACGGGTCATGTCCATGCACTGTCAACTGTCTATTTCCATTGACCTTTCTGCTTCTCTCGATTTTGCTGCTGTGCTTGCAGTCTGGGCTTGGGTTATCTGCTCATTGTTGGAAAAACTTGACAGGACGAATAATCATTCCTGTTATGCTGCATGCTTTTATTCCATATCGAATCGATACCCCTGGAAAAACATCTGTCTTAGAGGGACTATAGCCAGCAAAGCGCAGGGGGACGACACTGCAGTCAGGTCCTCACTTACCTGTCTGACCACTTACATGCCCACCCCCTGCACGACTACTACAGTACAGGCAGAAGACCAAGCTGTGCTCCATCATCATCATTACTATCATCATCATACACAGGGCAGGGGAGAGTGTGGACTCAGGGAGAGGTGTGGGTGGGGATGGGGGGGGTGTGGGGGGGGGGTGGACAGGTAAACTGGATGCTCCATCCTATGTTGGGGCAAAGGAACACAGGCAAGGCCCAGGTCTCTACAAGCATGCCCAAGCTCAGTGCTCCATCTCAGCCAGAGAAGTTACAGGCTCCAGTGCTACAGCAGGCACCATCATTCACAACAGTCCCAATACAACAAGCCCAAAAGAGCAGTCCTGGAGTGTACCAACAAGTCAGAGAAATGGGGGCAGGGCATCTACTGGACATGCACAAACCATTAGAGGGTTAGAGGGGGGGAGGGGTGTTCTCATTCAACTTCACCACATACCTCTTTGCCCTGCAGGGAGCGAACATCACCGATCATACAGACAGTGAAAACACAGGGAGGATGGTCACATTAATGTATCTACAGCATCAAGCATTTCTTTAAAGGATTAACGAGTGGAGGAACAATTCTTAGACGGAAAGAGGGAAAGCAGAGAGATGGAAGAGGAGAAGCCGGGAAGGAGGAGGAATGTTCTAAATGTTCAAAGAGAGGGAACCGCGATTTGAAACCCGAACTTAAAGCTGGATGGAGGAAGGAGAGGATAGACACATTTATGTTCATGGTGGAGTTTGGGGATTCAATCAAACCCTAAAAGAACCACAGAGAGTATACTGTGGCATATGTCACTTCAACATGCTGCTAGAGAGAAGAAGACTAGTCCCTATGGCCCCATGGACATGCTCTATGATCAACGTGATGTTGTGCAGCCTATAGTACGGCGGTGCGTTACAGTCAGCATGTTAGCTGATGTCTCTGAACCAACACACAACAGCCACCCTCTCTAGTGGATTTCCCTCAGCCTTATAACACTAAGGGCAGCCTCTGTGCAGGCCAACATGCGATAGATAGGGGGAGGAGGTTGGTGATGGGTCTGAGGAGAAAGAGAAGTAATTATACTGTACCGATTGATCTCCAGAACTTGTGACTGCAGCCTGTCAAGCATATGTCAGAGAGATAGAATACATCTGCTTATCCGCATTCATCTTATTGATCCCATAGGATCACCTGTAGATCTTCTATACATGCTCATCATGCTTTTACATTCATTTTAGTATACTTTTAAGCAAATACAGAGGAAAAGGGAAACCTATTTAGTGAAGTTTCTAGTTCATGTTCCAGCTTCTCAGCTAAAGTAACACTGAATGAGCATGCTTCGCCTACTGTACAGTATGACTAGGAGCAGCTAGCCTACATTAGAGCTACCTGTAATGCTCTGTACTCTACTGTACACAATAAGCTGAAATCAAATCAGGCATTACCATCTTTCAAGGTAACCAATGTTTTATGTAGCATTGTAGCACTGGGGTTATGAATTTTGAGTCAGTGGAGAAGGGAACGGCACACTTCACCACTCTCCCACTTTAAAATGCCTCCTTATTGCACTGGTACAATGTTAACATCCATTATTCATCTCTCATTAAGGATTTCCACCTGTGTATTAAATCTTTGATGACAGTTTTTGTTTGATTTTTTTTAAGTTACCCATGCACAAAGACAGCGCTACACATGAAAAGGTGTCAGGAAGGAATAGGCTAACTTCCTCCGCCGTGCCCAGGTGTCGGAGGGGGTAAAGAAGTGAGATAGATAAAGAGAGGGATGAGAGGAGGAGAAGAGGAGGAGTTACCCACTCACCTCCGCATGATGCTCCTGGTTCTGCTGAAGGACCTCTATGACTAGCTCGGCCAGGCGAATAGTGTCCTCGAGTTTTTTGGCGGGCGTGACTAACCGGCCTACATTCTCTGGAGCAGAAGGATTAGGGGTAAGGAAGGGGTTAGTTAGGCAGAGAGAGGGGTAGCTAACAGTTCCCATCTGTATGGATAACCCCAGAAATTGTTGAAACGAAAGACGTAAATGCTTATGCTGTGTCATATGGTTTCTAAAGCATGCACGCAATATAAACTGGCACTGGGGCATTGTCGGTAGACAGTCAATGTGAGGAGATATCGGCCAAAACAGTCAGGTAGAATCGCCTGACTAAACCTATCCCATGGAGAAACCAAAATCTTTGTTATACTCATCATGCAAAATACTCTTAATGCTTTTGCTGCCTGGGATTATTGATGTTGAGTTTGTAACAAATATCGTTTGTAAGATCTACGGTGTACGTGGACACTGTCTTTTAATATATCATCTGCTGACATAAAATTCGTTAGGACAGTTTAATGTGGTGAAATGAGGTAGTCAGAACATTAACGATAAATGTGTCAAAACGAGCAAAACATCAGAACATTCAATTGGACGGCTCAAATTAATTTGAAATAATGAGGACATAGAACTGTACATAGAACTGTACAGAGATAATATTAGTCAATTCATCATACCACATGTATCATAAACTCAGCAAAAAAAGAAACGTCCTCTCACTGTCAACTGTGTTTATTTTCCGCAAACTTAACATGTGTAAATATTTTCATGAACATAACAAGATTCAACAACTGAGACATAAACTGAACAAGTTCCACAGACATGTGACTAACATAAATGGAATAATGTGTCAAAGGGGGATCATCTGGTGTGGCCACCAGCTGCATTAAGTACTGCAGTGCATCTCCTCCTCATGGACTGCACCAGATTTGCCAGTTTTTGCTGTGAGGTGTTACCCTACTCTTCCAACAAGGCACCCTGCAAATTCCAGAATATTTCCCTTCAATCCAACACGTCCCAGACTTGTTCAATGGGATTGAGATCCGAGCGCTTTGCTGACCATGGCAGAACACTGACATTCCTGTCTTGCAGGAAATCACGCACAGAACGAGCAGTATGGCTGGTGGCATTGTCATGCTGGAGGGTCATGTCAGGATGAGCCTGCAGGAAGGGTACCACATGAGGGAGGAGGATGTCTTCCCTGTAACGCACAGCATTGAGATTGCCTGCAATGACAACAAGCTCAGTCCGATGATGCTGTGACACACTGCCCCAAACCATGACGGACCCTCCAAATCGATCCTGCTCCAGAGTACAGGCCTCGGTGTAACGTTCATTCTTTCAATGATAAACGCTGATCCTACCATCCCACTGGAGAGACAAAACCGCAACTCGTCAGTGAAGAGCACTTTTTGCCAGTCCTGTCTGGTCCAGCAACGGTGGGTTTGTGCCCATATGCGACGTTGTTGCCGGTGATGTCTGGTGAGGATCTGCCTTACAACAGGCCTACAAGCCCTCATTCCAGCCTCTCTCAACCTATTGCGGACAGTCTGAGCACTGATGGAGGGATTGTGCATTCCTGGTGTAACTCAGGCAGTTGTTGTTGCCATCCTGTACCTGTCCCGCAGGTGTGATGTTCAGATGTGCCGATCCTGTGCAGATGTTGTTATACGTGGTCTGCCACTGCGAGGACAATCAGCTGTCCGTCTTGTCTCCCTGTAGTGCTGTCTTCGGCGTCTCACAGTACGGACATTGCAATTTATTGCCTTGGCCACATCTGCAGTCCTCATGCCTCCTTGCAGCATGCCTAAGGCACATTCACGCATATGAGCAGGGACCCTGGGCATCTTTCTTTTGGTGTTTTTTAGAGTCAGTAGAATGGCCTCTTTGGTGTCCTAGGTTTTCATAACTGTGACCTTAATTTCCTACCGTCTGTAAGCTGTTAGTGTCTTAACGACCATTCCACAGGTACATGTTCATTCATATGGTTCATTGAACAAGCATGGGAAATAGTGTTTAAACCCTTTACATTTATGATCTGTGAAGTTATTTGGATTTTTACGAATGACCTTTGAAAGACATGGTCCTGAAAAAGAGCTGTTTCTTTTTTTGCTGAGTTTATTTGTCTAAATTTGGAAAGTTAAGTTCTATTGTGCCTATTTATTGTCATAATATTTTTGTTGTGTAATACACTATGGTTTGTTGTGTCATACACTATGGTTTGTTGTGTCATACACTATGGTTTGTTGTGTCATACACTATGGTTTGTTGTGTCATACACTATGGTTTGTTGTGCCATACACTATGGTTTGTTGTGCCATACACTATGGTTTGTTGTGTCATACACTATGGTTTGTTGTGTCATACACTATGGTTTGCTGTGCCATACACTATGGTTTGTTGTGTCATACACTATGGTTTGTTGTGTCATACACTATGGTTTGCTGTGCCATACACTATGGTTTGTTGTGTCATACACTATGGTTTGTTGTGTCATACACTATGGTTTGTTGTGCCATACACTATGGTTTGTTGTGCCATACACTATGGTTTGTTGTGCCAAACACTATGGTTTGTTGTGCCATACACTATGGTTTGTTGTGTCATACACTATGGTTTGTTGTGCCATACACTATGGTTTGTTGTGCCATACACTATGGTTTGTTGTGTCATACACTATGGTTTGTTGTGTCATACACTATGGTTTGTTGTGTCATACACTATGGTTTGTTGTGCCATACACTATGGTTTGTTGTGTCATACACTATGGTTTGTTGTGTCAAACACTATGGTTTGTTGTGCCATACACTATGGTTTGTTGTGTCATACACTATGGTTTGTTGTGTCAAACACTATGGTTTGTTGTGCCATACACTATGGTTTGTTGTGTCATACACTATGGTTTGTTGTGTCATACACTATGGTTTGTTGTGCCATACACTATGGTTTGTTGTGTCATACACTATGGTTTGTTGTGCCATACACTATGGTTTGTTGTGCCATACACTATAGTTTGTTGTGTCATACACTATGGTTTGTTGTGTCATACACTATGGTTTGTTGTGTCATACACTATGGTTTGTTGTGTCATACACTATGGTTTGTTGTGTCATACACTATGGTTTGTTGTGCCATACACTATGGTTTGTTGTGTCATACACTATGGTTTGTTGTGTCATACACTATGGTTTGTTGTGCCAAACACTATGGTTTGTTGTGTCATACACTATGGTTTGTTGTGTCATACACTATGGTTTGTTGTGTCATACACTATGGTTTGTTGTGTCATACACTATGGTTTGTTGTGCCATACACTATGGTTTGTTGTGCCATACACTATGGTTTGTTGTGTCATACACTATGGTTTGTTGTGTCATACACTATGCTTTGTTGTGCCATACACTATGGTTTGTTGTGCCATACACTATGGTTTGTTGTGCCATACACTATGGTTTGTTGTGCCATACACTATGGTTTGTTGTGTGATTATGTACTAACTGTTCTACTCTGTAGCCAACTAGCCATGCATTCTAAAAGGACCCTGAACCCCACAGCATAGTTAAAAGGGGGTCATGCAGTGCCAGGGGAATGGCAGAAGACTCGTTGCAGAGCCTTTATGTTGGTCCTTAGAAGTACTGTATAACGAGCAGAATGATAATGTAGTGATTGTCATTGTCAAATGTATCATACTTCATCCATATCCAATGTGTTCAATTGTTTTGAAATATGTAATGTTATCAGAGAATGGATTCATCATTTTGCACACAATCTTCCAGATTCTATGTTCTGTGACAATGAAGTAATAATGCAAAATTTGCCTCAGTGTGTATTTGAATACTGATAGCCAGATATACTGAGGTAAACTCATATTGCATTATTTCTCTCAACACATTGGAGATGCTACCTTGTTATGTGTATTTGTGAGAGATTGTTTTTCTTGATCAGATTCAGATTTATTTACCTTTATTCAATGTATCATATCAGGAAAAACGATGGAAAATAATTTCATGAATTGAAACATGCACCTCTGTATTCAATTCATGAATTGAATTAAAATACATTTCCCTGAAAATGACTGTTATAAAGTAACACAATCTCTGCACAAATAATAGTTTGCTAAATGTTGGCATGCCAAGATATGAGGGGAATTTGAGAGGGTTTATGTGTTTGTTAAAATGTGTATGTGGTTACATAAATATATAAATATAATATATATTATATAAATATAATAAATATATATATATACACATATATACACACAGTGCCTTCGGAAAACATTCAGACCCCTTGACCTTTTCCAAATGTTGTTACGTTACAGCATCCTTCTAAAATGGAATAAATACAAAAAAAAATCCTCAGCAATCTACCCACAATACCCCATAATGACAAAGTGAAAACAGGTTTTGAGAAATTATTGCAAATGTATTAAAATTAAGAACAGAAATAGCTTATTTGCATATTCAGACCCTTTGCTATGAGACTCAAAACTGAGCTCAGGTGCATCCAGTTTCCCATTGATCACTCTTGAGATTTTTCTACAACTTGACTGGAGTCCAGCTGTGGTAAATTAAATTGATTGGACATGATTTGGAAAGGTACACAACAATCTATAAAAGGTCCCACAGTTGACAGTGCATGTTACAGCAAAAAACCAAGCAGTGAGGTTAAAGGAATTGTCCATAGAACTCAGAGACAGGTTTGTGTCGAGGCACAGATCTGGGGAAGGATACCAAAACAGTTCTGTAGCATTGAAGGTCCCCAAGAACACAGTTCCCTCCATCATTCTTAAATGGAAGAAGTTTGGAACCAGCAAGTCGCTTCCTAGAGCTGGCCGCCCGGCCAAACGGAGCAATCAGGGAGAATGGCCTTGGTCAGGGAGGTGACCAAGAACCCTATGGTCACTCTGAAAGAACTATAGAGATCCTCTGTGGAGTTGGGAGAAACTTCCAGAAGGATAACCATCTCTGCATCACTCCACCAATCAAGACTTTATGGCCAGATGCAAGCCACTCCTCAGTAAAAGGCACATGACAGCCCACTTGGAGTTTCTCTGGTCTGATGAAACCAGGATTAAACTCTTCAAGCTAATTGCCAAGCGTCATGTCTGGAGGAAACCTGGCACCATCCCTACGGTGAAGAATGGTGGTGGCAGCATCATGCTGCGGGATGTTTTTCAGCGGTCAGGATCGAGGGAAAGATGAACGGAGTAAAGTACAGAGATCCTTGTTGAAAACCTACTCCAGGACGCTCAGGAGCTCAGACTGGGGCGAAAGTTCACCTTCCAAGAGGACCACAACCCTAAGCACACAGCCAAGACAATGCAGGAGTGGCTTGAGGACAAGTCTCTGAATGTCCTTGAGTGGCCCAGCCAGAGCCCGGACTTGAACCCGATCAGCAATGCTCCCCATCCAACCTGACAGAGCTTGAGACGACCCAAATACAGGTGTGCCAAGCTTGTAGCATCATACCCAAGAAGACTCGAAGCTGTAGTCACTGCCAAAGGTGCTTCAACAAAGTACGGAGTAGAAATAAAAAAAAACTGTTTTACTTTGTCATTATGGGATATTGTGTGTTGATTGATGACGAGAAAACACGATTTAATCCATTTTAGAAATTGGCTGTAACGTAACAAAATGTGAAGTCAGGTGGTCTGAATACCTTCCGAAGGCACTATATATATATATATATTGATAAATATATATATTTACAATTGAAGTCGGAAGTTTACATACACCTTAGCCAAATACATTTATACTATTTATACTATATATAATTCCAGACATTTAATCCTAGTAAAAATGCACTGTCTTAGGTCAGTTAGGATCACCACTTTATTTTAAGAACATGAAATGTCAGAATAATAGTAGAGAGAATTATTTATTTCAGATTTTATTTCTATCATCACATTCCCAGTGGGTCAGAAGTTTACATATACTCAATTTGTATTTGGTAGCATTGCCTTTAAATTGTTTAACTTGGGTCAATCGTTTCAGGTAGCCTTCCAAAAGCGTCCCACAATAAGTTGGGTGAATTTTGGCCCATTCCCCCTGACAAAGCTGGTGTAACTGAGTCAGGTTTGTAGGCCTCCTTGCTCACACATGGTTTTAAGTTCTTCCCACACATTTTCTATAAGATTGAGGTCAGGGCTTTGTGATGGCCACTCCAGTAACTTGACTTTGCTGTCCTTAAGCCATTTTGTCACAACTTTGGAAGTATTCTTGGGGTCATTGTCCAGTTGGAAGACCCATTTGTGACCAAGCTTCAACTTCCTGACTGATGTCTTGATGTTGCTTTAATATATCCACATAATTTTCCTGCCTCATGATGCCATATATTTTGTGAAGTGCGCCAGTCCCTCCTGCAGCAAAGCACCCCCACAACATGATGCTGCCACCCCCGCACTTCACAGTTGGGAGGGTGTTCTTCGGGTTGCAAGCCTCCCCCTTTTTCCTCCAAACATAACGATGGTCATTATGGCCAAACAGTTCTATTTTTTTTCATCAGACCAGAGGACATTTCTCCAAAAATGACAATCTTCGTCCCCATGTGCAGTTGCAAACCGTAGTCTGGCTTTTTTTATGGAGGTTTTGGAGCAGTGGCTTCTACCTTGATGAGCAGCCTTTCAGGTTATGTCAATATAGGACTCGTTTTACTGTGGATATAGATACTTTTGTACCTGTTTCCTCCAGCATCTTCACAAGGTCCTTTGCTGTTGTTCTGGGATTGATTTGCACTTTTTGCAACAAAGTGTCTCCTTCGTGATCGGTATGATGGCTGCGTGGTCCCATGGTGTTTATAATTGCGTACTATTGTTTGTACATATGAACGTGGTACCTTCAGGCATTTGGAAATTGCTCCCAGGGATGAACCAGACTTGTGGAGGTGTACAATTTTGTTCTGAGGTCTTGGCTGATTTCTTTTGACTTTCCAATCATGTCAAGCAAAGAGGCACTGAGTTTGAAGGTAGCCTATCAGAAGCTTCTAAAGCCATGACATCATTTTCTGGAATTTTCCAAGCTGTTTAAAGGCACAGTCAACTTAGTGTATGTAAACTTCTGACCCACTGGAATTGTGATACAGTGAAATAATCTGTCTGTAAACAAATTGTTGGGAAAATTACTTGTGTGAT
The DNA here is from genome assembly GCF_021184085.1 of Oncorhynchus gorbuscha. Lineage (NCBI taxonomy): Eukaryota > Metazoa > Chordata > Actinopteri > Salmoniformes > Salmonidae > Oncorhynchus > Oncorhynchus gorbuscha. The sequence continues at coordinate 37,983,885 of NC_060190.1, read as the reverse complement.
GCCCAATGTAGATGTCCTAACCGACTTGCCAAAACTATAGTTTGTTAACAAGACATTTGTGGAGGGGTTGAAAAACAAGTTTTAATGACTCCAACCTAAGTGCATGTAAACTTCCGACTTCAACTCTGTGTGTGTGTGTGTGTGTGTGTGTGTGTGTGTGTGTGTGTGTGTGTGTGTGTGTGTGTGTGTGTGTGTGTGTGTGTGTGTGTGTGTGTGTGTGTGTGTGTGTGTGTGTGTGTGTGTGTGTGTGTGTGTGTGTGTGTGTGTGTGTGTGTGTGTGTGTGTGTGTGTGTGTGTGTGTATATTGGGGCTAAGCTAAAAGTCAAACAGGGCTTCACCTGGATCATTTGGATCCGGCTTTTTATCTTTCTCAACTTGAAACAGAGAGAGAGAAGGAGAGAAAAGAAAGAGAAAAGAGGAGATATTTAGGATTATATATCACACTACGGTTAAAATTTTATGTTCCGGAAGAAAGTGACAAGACTTGACTCTTTACTCTTCTCCATCTGACCCTTGACCTTTAGAGAGAACACGGGGAACTCTGCAGGAGTGTGTTAGGTAGTTGACAGATGTATCATTGACAAAACTCCACAGACATACACGTAGGTACAGACACGCTGAAACGTTGAGACATTAGCCTAAGGAGAAGTCAAAAGTAAAGAAGCAACAACAACAGGATGTAGTTAACAGTAACAGACAGGCACAGCTTTAGACTGTCGTGAACTTAGACGTAAGACAAACAACAGCTGCACCAACCAAAGACAGGACACATTGACCGGTGGTGGGTTGAGTTGAGCTGAGTTAAAATACATATTATAGGAACTCTGTGTGCGTACACCCAATCCTTTCTGTCCTCATGGTATCGTAGCTCTGCCTGCAGCTGCTGCTCTGCTCTACTGCCTCCCTCTCTGGGTTTCTCTGTTTCTGGCAGTGACATAGCACCATACCTGTCTGTCCCAGCGCACAGCGTGGCGTGGTGAGCCCACACTCACTGACACATGACCAGACGACTGAAGGAGATAACACAGAGCAAAGTAAAAAATGCATTCAAGTCACATGGGTGGGCATGGGCATATGTCCAACCAAAAGAAAGAAGCTTACAGACCAGACCGACAGATCATTCATGTTGGTCACAGACAGATGGGAGACTGTAGGTCCCTGATAGTAGGACCACTACAGTGCTGTTGCAGTGTCTCCCCAGACAGACCTCCACAGACCAGACTGGTTCTCTCTCTCTCCCCACTCGCTCTCGGCAGACATGAGCGACGGATAAAAAAAAGCACAGAGGGGGAAGGAGGAGTGGACATAGCTGAGAGGAGGGTGGGAGGGGGTGATGTGGTGAAAGAAAGTTGAAAGAGGGAGGGAGGAGAGACAGGGGGAGGATGAGGTAGGTACTCACGGATGGTTAAATCCATCACTTGTGACGCCAAGCAGAAGACAGGGTGCTCAAACATTTCCCTCTTTCTACCTACAAAAGAGGAGGATTGGGGCATGCAAGAGGCTGGGGTCAGAGGTTAGGGTGAGAGGTTATAGGTCAGAGGAGATGGCAAGGCAGAGAACTGTCCTGGGTTGTGTTCATTAGGGCACACTGTAGAAAAATGTTTTGTAACAGAAACAGTTCAGGTAGTACTCCACTGTTTCAGTCTGTTTTCTTTCATTTTGTGGCCTAACGAACACAATCATGGTGAGTATTGACTTGGGTTGGGGCTGCGGATGACTGGGTTCAATAACTAGTGTTTTACCACCATTTTCTTAATATTGGACCAACACAAGGATAGGGAAAATAGGTCTACGTGGTATATCTGCATGTGACCTTGTAGGGAAACCAAAATGGTGTTTTGCAAGTAATAACAGAGTACTGTATATCTAATTGAAGGTGAAATGGTGATATGTAGTGGCTAGTTCATACCTGTAAAGGCAAACCTTTCCATAATGTGTTGTAGCACATGCAGGTAACAGATGCTGGGTTGTCTGTCTCCAATCCGAGCATTCTTTTTCATTGGCTTCAAAACCACTTATCACAGAAATGTGAGGTGATAAATGTGGCGAAGCCAATGAGATGAGAGAGGAAGTGGACAGTAGACTGAGGAACAGGGAGAGGAGTGTAATGGTCCGCAGGAAGAACAAGAGGAAAGATAAGGTAAGAGAGAGAAAGAGAGGGAAAAGGAGAGGGAGAGTAGGACAAGGGTCCCCAGGAAGGGGATGGGCCAAAGTAAGATTTATTTGATAAATCTTAGATTATAGACCCTGGAGTCGAGGTGTGGAGATACAGTCAGAAAGGAGTAGGGGTCAGGAAGGAGAGTTCTGTTCAGGGGAAATCTGCTTCTAGCTACTATATACACTACATGACCAGAAGTATGTGGACACCTGCTCCTCACACATCTCATTCCAAATCATGGGCATTAATATGGAGTTGGTTCTCACATTGCTGCTATAAACAGCCTCCACTCTTCTGGGAAGCCTTTCCACTAGATGTTGGAACATTCCTGCGGGGGCTTGCTTCCATTCTGCCACAAGAGCATTAGTGAGGCTGGGCACTTAGGCTTGGCTCGCAGTCGGCGTTCCAATTAATCCCAAAGGTTCGATGAGGTTGAGGTCAGGGCTATGTGCAGACCAGTCAAGTTCTTCCACACCGATATCGACAAACCATTTCTGTATGAGCCTCGCTTTGTGCACGGGGGTATTGTCATGCTGAAACAGGAAAGGGCCGTCCCCAAACTTTTGCCAGGATCGTCAAGAATGTCACTGTATGCTGCAGCGTTAAGATTTCCCTTCACTAGAACTAAGGGGCCTAGCCCGACCCATTAAGAACAGCCCCAGACCATTATTCCTCTACCAAATTTTAGAGTTGGAACTATACATTGGGGCAGGTAGCTTTCTCCTGGCATCCACCAAACCCAGATTGGTCCGTTGGACTCTCAGATAGTGAAGCTACTCCAGAGTCCAATTGCGGTGAGCTTTACATCACTATAGCCAAGGCTGGGCATTGCGTATGGTGATCTTAGGCTTGTGTGTGGCTGCTCGGCCATGGATACCCATTTAATGAAGCTCCCGACAAACAGTTATTGTGCTGATATTGCTTCCAGAGGCAGTTTGGAACTCGGTAGCGAGTGTTGCAACCGAGGGCAGATGATTTTTACCCGCTACGCGCTTCAGCACTTGGCGGTCCCATTCTGTGAGCTTGTGTGGCCTACCAGTTTGTGGCTGAGCTGTTGTTGCTCCTACAGTAGATGTTTTCACTCCACAATAATAGCACTTACAGTTGACCGGGGCAGCTCTAGCAGTGCAGAAATGTGACGTTCTGACTTGTTGGAAAGGTGGCATCCTATGAGGGTTGAAAGTCACTGAGCTTTTCAGTAAGATCATTCTTCTGTCAATGTTTGTCTATGGAGATTGCATGGCTGTGTGCTCAATTTTATACACCTGTCAGCAATGGGTGTGGCTCAAATAGCTGAATTCACTCATTTGAAGGTGTGTCCACACACTTTTGTATATATAGTGTATGTTTACTGCATATTGTAGATATAATATTCTGTATATTCCAGATATATACTGTTAAATCACCACATGCCAGGGGCCAGGATACAGCGAGACTCAAGGTACAGTAACATGGGGGCCGGCAAGTAAACAGGGCTTTAATCCAAAACTTTGGATTTGAATGCATTTTTACTCACAACACCACTACAAAAAGCCAACTTGACCCACAGTAGAGTAAAGTAGAGTACAGCTAAAGCAGCCTGCCTGAAACGAAGGGTAGTGTTAATTGGCTGAGTGACAAACAAGTGACAACCAATCTGTCAAATGGAAAAATAACTGCATCGGCTGTTTCTCTTGAATTCATGTGCTAAATAAATAAGAGCTCTCAGTATGTGCCTTCAGTGCTTCTTTTCTCCAGGTTAATCTGGTCCAGGTTATCTTGAAAAGAATCCCACTGTAGGATGCTAAAAAAGGAATCAAAGTGGTCATGACAAGTCACTTCCAAATGAGAGTAGAATGTTTGACACTTCTGTTCCACATAGAAAACCCCACAATTACTGAAAAGGCACTAAAGTACTAAAACAGTTACCATCATCTAAAGAAAAACAACCATTTACAGGTTTTAAAGCAACAGCAACCAAGAATTTACCAACAGAGTTAGTAACTGCTATTGCATATTGAGGGTGTGTCTGTATATGTAAATCATGGCTAGTTACCTTCGATTTTGGCGTACTCTGTGATTTTAGCGTAGTTGAGCTGTGCAGCCTGCTCCAGGCATTTACGGATGACTCCCTTCACTTCCTCTTGTGGGACTGGAGTCACAATGTCCTTCATCAGCACCTGAGGATAAGGAACAGGACAGGACAAGTCTTCCTTCGGGTCTTCCCACTGAACATCAGGTTATTGCAGTTTTGTTTTCATTTTCAATTTCCTTTTTCTAGCATATATATATATATATTCTGTAAAAGGAGAACGAAAAGATTGCAGTCATCAAAATGTACGAACCCTTTCCAGCAAAGAAAGCGTGGCCTTCAAAGCTCCCTCTGGACGTCCGAACGGGAAGCAATATCTACACGAGAGAAGCGAGTTGAATCACAATGAAATATAAAAATCACCATGGACAACAGAACTATGGAATAGTATATGCTGAGGCTAGCGATCGAGCGAGCGATCAAACGATCGCTAGCCTCATCATATACTATTCCATCTATCCATTATTCGATCGATCTGATCGATAGATAGACCAGTAGGCAGCAGCACTCACCTGAAGTTAGTGATCTGGTGTTCCAGGATCACACGCAATTGCTCTTTGATTTCTTCAAAGCGCTCCTTTTCGTCCACCTTCACTGTTCCCAGTCCGTCAGGCCTTAGGATGACATCATAGAATACAAAAAAACACAACATCAGCCCAGCGCATCATGCGGTAGTGGAGCCGCCAGTTGGAGTCCTTTCACTCCCTCCTCTCTACATTTTCCTCCTCTGTCTCTGCTGCTAAAGCCACTTTCTACCACTCTAAATTCCAAGCATCTGCCTCTAACCCTAGGAAGCTCTTTGCCACCTTCTCCTCCCTCCTGAATCCTCCTCCCCCTCCCCCCACCTCCTCCCTCTCTGCAGATGACTTCGTCAACCATTTTGAAAAGAAGGTCGACGACATCCGATCCTCGTTTGCTAAGTCTAACGACACCGCTGGTTCTGCTCACACTGCCCTACCCTGTGCTCTGACCTCTTTCTCCCCTCTCTCTCCAGATGAAATCTCGCGTCTTGTGACGGCCGGCCGCCAAACAACCTGCCAGCTCGACCCTATCCCCTCCTCTCTTCTCCAGACCATTTCCGGAGACCTTCTCCCTTACCTCACCTCGCTCATCAACTTATCCCTGACCGCTGGCTACGTCCCTTCCGTCTTCAAGAGAGCGAGAGTTGCACCCCTTCTGAAAAAACCTACACTCGATCCCTCCGATGTCAACAACTACAGACCAGTATCCCTTCTTTCTTTTCTCTCCAAAACTCTTGAACGTGCCGTCCTTGGTCAGCTCTCCCGCTATCTCTCTCAGAATGACCTTCTTGATCCAAATCAGTCAGGTTTCAAGACTAGTCATTCAACTGAGACTGCTCTTCTCTGTATCACGGAGGCGCTCCGCACCGCTAAAGCTAACTCTCTCTCCTCTGCTCTCATCCTTCTAGACCTATCGGCTGCCTTCGATACTGTGAACCATCAGATCCTCCTCTCCACCCTCTCCGAGTTGGGCATCTCCGGCGCGGCCCACGCTTGGATTGCGTCCTACCTGACAGGTCGCTCCTACCAGGTGGCGTGGCGAGAATCTGTCTCCTCACCACGCGCTCTCACCACTGGTGTCCCCAGGGCTCTGTTCTAGGCCCTCTCCTATTCTCGCTATACACCAAGTCACTTGGCTCTGTCATAACCTCACATGGTCTCTCCTATCATTGCTATGCAGACGACACACAATTAATCTTCTCCTTTCCCACTTCTGATGACCAGGTGGCGAATTGCATCTCTGCATGTCTGGCAGACATATCAGTGTGGATGACGGATCACCACCTCAAGCTGAACTTCGGCAAGACGGAGCTGCTCTTCCTCCCGGGGAAGGACTGCCCGTTCCATGATCTCGCCATCACGGTTGACAACTCCATTGTGTCCTCCTCCCAGAGCGCTAAGAACCTTGGCGTGATCCTGGACAACACCCTGTCGTTCTCAACTAACATCAAGGCGGTGGCCCGTTCCTGTAGGTTCATGCTCTACAACATCCGCAGAGTACGACCCTGCCTCACACAGGAAGCGGCGCAGGTCCTAATCCAGGCACTTGTCATCTCCCGTCTGGATTACTGCAACTCGCTGTTGGATGGTCTCCCTGCCTGTGCCATTAAACCCCTACAACTCATCCAGAACGCCGCAGCCCGTCTAGTGTTCAACCTTCCCAAGTTCTCTCACGTCACCCCGCTCCTCCGCTCTCTCCACTGGCTTCCAGTTGAAGCTCGCATCCGCTACAAGATCATGGTGCTTGCCTACGGAGCTGTGAGGGGAACGGCACCTCAGTACCTCCAGGCTCTGATCAGGCCCTACACCCAAATAAGGGCACTGCGTTCATCCACCTCTGGCCTGCTCGCCTCCCTACCACTGAGGAAGTACAGTTCCCGCTCAGCCCAGTCAAAACTGTTCGCTGCTCTGGCTCCCCAATGGTGGAACAAACTCCCTCACGACGCCAGGACAGCGGAGTCAATCACCACCTTCCGGAGACACCTGAAACCCCACCTCTTTAAGGAATACCTAGGATAGGATAAAGTAATCCTTCTCACCCCCCCCCCCCCTTAAAATATTTAGATGCACTATTGTAAAGTGGTTGTTCCACTGGATGTCATAAGGTGAATGCACCAATTTGTAAGTCGCTCTGGATAAGAGCGTCTGCTAAATGACTTAAATGTAAATGTAAATGTAAAAAAGGAACGATACAGCATTTTGCACATAAACAGTGCCATCTTTTTGTTCGCCATGATTTTACTGATTTTACTGCTGCTTGTCATTCTTCAGCATGTTTACCAAATGTAAATGTTCTTTCTCACACAGACAAACATCCAATCAAATTGTATTTGTCACATTATTCGTAAACAATAGATGTAGACTGACAAGTGAAAGGCTTACTTCCGGGTCTCTTTTCAACAGTGTAGAATTAAAAAATGTCATAAAAATAGAAAGTCACACGACAAATGAATACACAGTGAATAACGAATAACAACGACAGGTACAAATTGCATAGCTATATACAGGGAGTACCAGTACCGAGTCAATGCGCATGGGTACAAGGTAGCTATGTACATATATTTTCTAGTACATCATCTTACCTGATGGGCTCTTGGACGAGTTGAAATGTGGAATCCCTTTTCTTTCTAAACTTCATCTTTTTGCTTCCCCGTTTCGAGCCAGCCCCTGGTTCTGGGCTCTGGGCGCCGCTAGGGGCCCAGGGGCCCTCACAACCCACCAGTGGCCCACAGTAACTGCTGCCCTCTCTGACTTTATAGGGATGCATGGGAGGATGAGCAACATCGACATAATGAGACTGAATAAAGCAACAAAAGGCAAGGAGGGAAAAGAAAAAAAGGAATGCGGTGGAAACCAAGGTAAATATAATTGAATAATTTTTTAAAAAAGTGAACAAAATGACGACATGATAACATAAAATACATGATTAAAATCATAATAAATCATATGCAAAACATTCATGACAAACAAAGACGTGACATTGGGAAATCGTAAAGCAATGGTGCTCTGCTGCGTTTGATGCCTCTGACCCTTTTGTCCTGTTTACTATGGCCAGCTTCTCTTCCCTTCTTTCTCTTCTTATTTTATCTGAAGACCTTTTGTGTGTGTATTTGAGATACAAACTTCACCCATCTCTCTTGCGATATGGTGGTGATTTAGCATTGCCAGTGCTACCTTGTGATGAGCACTGGCCTGTCCAAAAATGTCGCCCTCCGACCTTGAGGATGTCCTCTTGGTCTAATGATTAAGACTATGGATTGGCAAGCAGGAGGACCGGGTTCATTCGGGTGTATATTTTACCTGTTACCGTGGACATGGGAGGCGCAGAAAGCGAAGCTGTAGTGAAGCAGGGTGGGGTCGATCATGGCTCCTCTGTCCGCCCTCTCCAGCAGGTCCCCTAGGTAACCCAGGTGTCTGTGACACCCCCGCACGCCGTTCCTGGCACAGTACTCATCCAGGACAAACACCTGGCCTGGGCTGAACCATCCCTACACATTACATCAGAGAGGTGATTTTATGTTATTATTTATCATTTTTTAAGCCCTTTTTCTCCCCAATTTCGTGATATCCAATTGGGAGTTATAGTCTTGTCCCATCGCTACAACTCCCGTACGGACTCGGGAGAGACGAAGTTCGAGAGCCATGCATCCTGCGGAACACAATACTACCAAGCCACACTGCTTTTGACACACTGCTCCCTTAACCCGGAAGCCAGCGGCACCAAACGGAGGAAACGCCATACAACTGTTGACCGTGTCAGCGTGCATGCGCCTGGCCTGCCACCGGAGTCGTTAGAGAGCGATGGCACAAGGACATCCCGGCCGGCCAAACCCTCCCCTAACCTGGATGACGCTGGGCTAATTGTGCGTCACCGGTCACGGCCGGCTGCGACACAGACGGGGATTGAACCCAGACCTGCAGTGACACCTCAAGCACTGCAGTGCCTAAGACCGCTGTGCCACTCGGGAGGCCCAGAGAGGGGGTTTAACAGTTTATATTATAACACCTGGCCCGGGCTGAACCATCCCTACGCATAACATCAGAGCTTTTTTTAAGAGGTTAGCACCATGATCTCAATCACAAACAAACCCCTTTCCCTGACTGAACCATGACCTAAGTCACATTAACTATGTACCTTGCTCCAAAAAAATGTCAGCATTTTGATAAAAAGTATATATTTAGTGCCCAGGACTGTATTTATTCTCATTCCACCGTACTGTGGGTTTGGAGAATGCCACTCACCAGGCAGCAGAAGGTGTCATTGAGCCTGTGGTCCAACGTGAGCCTCTGGACGATCTCGAACAGGGAGGCGTGGTCAAAGCTACAGGGGTTAGCCGAGATAAACTCATCCATGCCATGTTTCTGAGCTCTGTCTGCGTCTGTGTCCAACCAGCACAGGGAAAAGGACAGGATTCAGAGGAAGAGGGTGTCAGTAAGGCACAGAGAAATAGTACAGCATCTCTCTCTACCTCAACACAACACTGGGCCTGTCTGGCTAAGACTACTGTTAGGGCAAATTATAAACACTTACAGCTTTACATTGTCAACTTGCATCATATCAGACAGAGTCAATAGAGCTGATCGGGATTGTGGAATAAGGAGCTACTGATGTGAATCTGTAGCTAAGCTCAATGGGACCAGTGCTTTGTCGTACTGTAGTAAGTGGATGCTGGCATGCAGCTTTTTGTTGTTCAATGGCTACCATTTTAGGCATATTAGATTCAAAACATGTATTAAGAAAGTGGTGGGTTAAATTGAATAGGATGCTAAATCTCATTCGTAATATGTGTTCAATAGATTCTGCCATTCGCGATTGATTGGTCAATGCCACTAAGTTCCTGACAAATGATGGGTCGTGTGCTGAAAAACAAAACAGAGTATAGGGTGATTTAGAAAAAAATATTAGGCTGAGTAAAATAGCTCTTTTAAAAACTGTAAGAGTTAAGTGTTTTCTATTCTATAGAATACATCTATTTTTATAGGGGACACAAGCTTCTAGGGAGCTGCTTATCTGCATCCAAATGCATTCTGGGAGCAGGTCAAGGAATGAGTGCCCATGTTTTTAAAATCGATTTTGACGGGTATTTGATTAGTGTTGTATGATTGTTCAATAGATCTAAACGGCAGTGTATATGTTGAGGACAGAGAACAAATACAGGAGACATGTATTAATGTATGACCATCTTCTGAAACCAAAATATGTATTCTGTCTGTCATGACAGTAATGGTGGCATAATTTGAATAACCAGAATACTCTCATCTAACAAAAACATTGATGAGAAGCCTAAAAGCAGAATATAACCAGTACCTGATAAATAAAAAAAAACATTGATATTCCCACATTTTCTTCCCATTTCTGCACTACATACTGTATATAGTCAGATCTCAAACTATCAGTGATGAGATGACATGAAAAGGGGGACTCAACATCATGTGCAAGTGACGCACGCGTTCCTACGTCATACATCCGTGTTCATGTCCCTAGCCCTGTACTGAATAGGCTTGATGATTATATCATTAAATTTGTGGAAATGTGGTCATATACAGTACCAGTCCAAAGTTTGGACACACCTAATTATTCTTGTGTTTTGCTTTATTTTTCACTATTTCCAACATTGTAGAATAATAGTGAAGACATCACAACTATGAAATAACGCATATGGAATCATGTAGCAACCAAAAAAGCGTTAAACAAATCAAAATATATTTTATACTTGAGATTCTTCAAAGTAGCCACCCTTTGCCTCATTGACAGCTTTGCACACTCTTGGCATTCTCTCAACCAGCTTCATGAGGTAGTCACCTGGAATCCATTTCAATTAACAGGTGTGCCTTGTTAAAAGTCAATTTGTGGAATTTCTTTCCTTCTTAATGTTTTTGAGCCAATCAGATTGTGATGTGACAAGGTAGGGGTGGTATAAAATCTCAGAAGACAAGGTAGGGGTGGTATAAAATAACAAGTCCATATTATGGCATGAACAGGTCAAATAAGCAAAGAGAAACGACAGTCCATCATTACTTTAAGACCTGAAGGTCAGTCAATGTGGAACATTTCAGGAACTTTTAAAGTTTTTTCAAGTGCAGTCACAAAAATCATCAAGTGCTATGATGAAACTGGCTCTCATGAGGACATTAGACAGGTGGAAATTTGTCCTTTGGTCTAATGAGTCCAATTTTGAGATTTTTGGTTCCAACCTCCATGTCGTTGTGAGACGCAGAATAGGTGAACGGATGATCTCCACATGTGTAGTTCCCACAGTGAAGCATGAAGGAGGAGGTGTGATGGTGGTGGTGGGGGGGTTGCTGGTGACCCTGTCTGTAATTTTTTTATAATTCAAGGCACACTTAACCAGCATGGCTACCACAACATTCTGCAGTGATACGCCATGCCCTCTGGTTTGTGAGTAGTGGGACAATCAATTGGTTTTCAACAGGACAATGACCCAACACACCTCCAGGCTGTGTAAGGGCTATTTGACCAAGAAGGAGAGTGATGGAGTACTGAATCAGGTGACCTGAGATGGTTTGGGATGAGTTGGACCGCAGAACGAAGGAAAGCAGCCAACAAGTGCTCAGCATATTTGGGAACTCGTTCAAGACTGTCGGAAAAGCATTCCAGGTGAAGCTGGTTGAGAGAATGCCAAGAGTGTGCCAAGCTGTCATCAAGGCAAAGTGTGGCTACTTTGAAGAATCTCAAAACTAAAATATATTTTGATTGGTTTTACACTTTTTTGATTGTATGTCTTATTTCATAGTGTTGATGTCTTCACTATTATTCTACTAAGTAGAAAATTTTAAAAATATAGAAAAACCATTGAATGAGTAGTTGTGTCCAAACTTTTGACTGGTACGATATACAATTATATTTGTATTTGTGAAGGAATTTACTTCTGACAGATGTCTTTCGTTATGTTTTTGCCCATTCAACACCATTCAAAAAGCCTATAAATGTTCAAAAACTACAAGGCAACTTGCAGCATCGCTTGCATAGCATATAGAGAAATGAAAGAGGTGTTGATGTTCCTCCTCAGCGTCGGTGAGTGACAGGTGTCATGTCCAATCGCATGACACTGAAAAAAAGTGAGGATAATGTGACGGTGGTGGGGCAGGTGGATAAGGGGGTAAGCTGGGCTTGGCTGGGGGTGGGGGTTCTATAACAACATTAACTTTGAACTCAACTGACATCTGTCCGCCCCATGTTCAGAGACAGGGATAGATAAAGGGGAGATGGAGGGCCACGAATGAGGATAGGACAACTGTACGTACAATGGTACTTGTTAAAGGGTTCTGGAGCATAAAATTAGGAGGTGTTTTGTTTCTTAATCATCCAAACGAGTGGACTAGACCAACAGACTATGTATCCCTGGTTTTGCTAGGCACTGACAAAAAAGGCCCTACCAGAAGTTAAAAGGGAGAGAGGGGTGAACTAAGGCTAAGACAGAGGGGTAAGCATAGGTTAAGAGAGAGGTGAGAGGGGTGAGACAGGGAAGAAATTATAGATATGATGGAAAAATGAAAGTTGTAGGGGGAGATAGAGTTCAAAAGTGAGGGTGTGAGAATGAGATGAAAAGGAAACAAAGGGTGAACATACAAAGAGAGAGAGAAAGGGGGGGTGGCTGAGAAAACGACTCAGACACACAGAGATAAATAGACGAGGGAGATACAGACAGTGCCAGGAAAGTGGGGAAGCGATAGCGGACGGGGTGGGATAGTTACGGGGGCAGTAAGGGAAGGGTGGGGGTGAGAGAAAGTGTGCGATAGGGGCAAAGTGAAGGTGCACAATGTGTGATAGAAAGTGCTTGAAGGTAGGCGGGAGGAAAGGGGGTGGGGAATATCTCTTCTGGTTGTTTTATAAATGAGGAAATGGAGTTTGATTTTGGAATAACAGACTGAATGGACTATGGGGGCACATGATCATATTTAGTGAGTTCTTGTCGATGGTGACGTCATCATCTAAAGGCAAGATGATTGGTTAAAAAGATTGGATTGTTTTTCCATTATGAATATTGGGGAATACAGTAATTAATAAATGCTCAATGACAAACAAAACATGCTGTAGAACAGTGACTTTTCATTGTGCTTTCAAAAATGTTTCAAAATGTTATGTCATGCATCTGAAGGTTCCATTTTCAATGTTTAGATAAAACATTTTGGGCATTCCTCTTTCTCTTAGCATTTGCAAGTTGACAATACTTGAGTGTGTTGCAGTGTATTTATTCATGACATCTACAGAGCACAACTAACAGGCATACCAACTACTGGAGTATCTCTAACAGGGAAGCAATACAATTTGGTGCAAGTACATCGGTTTATAGCATGAAGCCGACAGAGGCAAAACTACATGTCGATCATTCTCTGGGAGATGGCAAGGGGGAAATACAAATTCCTGTAATTCCATCAAACGCAATAATGGACACATGACAAAAGTGTTCACCTGTTCAGGCAATCAAAGGGCAATCAAAAGAAAGCAAAATGAGATCTGTTCCCTCCTAGAGGTGCTACTATGGGGGTCTAGCTGCTGTCTATAGGCCCATGTAGTAAGAGGGTTCTTCCAGAGTATTGTATGGTAAGGAGCGGTGCCAATGGCTACTCCTTGTCATCTGCATTCAGAATACTCCACGTACATATTTGCCAACTCTCGTGAACAGAGGACAAAAGAAAAGAACCAAAAGCAATTGAGCCATGGCCACTGAGGAGTATTTTTCTCCACAGATTCTTGGGGTGATTTACCAGGGGGTGCTGTAGCACCCTCAGCACCCCTACTTCCCACGGCTATGAATTGAGTCCTCGGAAGTAAAGCATGACCCATGTTACCCTGCTAAAAGGGTCCAAATGTCACAGCTTTCCAACTGCTCTACTCTTTGAACAAATGTATTAAACAATATGTAAATATTCAATCATTTGTAAGCGATGTAAAGGATTGTAGGACTTAAAAAAAAAAGCTTGATTACAAGCTCTGAAGTTCCCTTAGGGGGAAACATTTTTACTGTCCTCTACTGCTCTCTAAAATAGAATTTCCATAACTGTTGATGGATTCACAACTAGATTTTCTACAGCAGTCATTTACTGTATTTTATTTTCTGATGGCATCATGTCACATTGGGCCATCTCTCTGCTTTACTCTGAGGGGTCCTTGGACACCAATAAGATTAAGGAGAGAAGGCAATTATGCAACAAAAAAAGCATAATAATAACCAGAATATAAACTACAATAATTACTGAGCCAAATGATAAGTCTAAGAATCAAATACATGCATCCTAAACCATCAGGAATGGAAGCTTATGGCTACTTCAAATCTCAGATTGAGGAGAAATCAAACAAAAAAATATGTTTTCTACTGTCTAAAGACATGAAGCGAGGAGACTTAAGAGGAGGAAGTGGATAGGGAAAGAGGAGAGAAAGCACGTTGCATTTGTCAGATAATCGTTGGGGATTATCTGAGCTGTGCCGGCTACAGGGAAGCACTTACCCTTAAGTCCAGCTAGAAGACAGCGGGGTGAGAAGGGACAAACCAGAATAACATAAAGACTAGCAACAAGGCTGGAGGAGAGCAAACACGAGTGTCCCTCACCTAGCAGTTGCAATACTAAAGAAGGGTAACAAGCAAAGCATGAGGAAGAAAAAAACAACTTAAAAAACAACAACCTGTACCAAAATGAGAGAGAGAGAGAGAGAGAGAGAGAGAGAGAGAGAGAGAGAGAGAGAGAGAGAGAGAGAGAGAGAGAGAGAGAGAGAGAGAGAGAGAGAGAGAGAGAGAGAGAGAGAGAGAGAGAGAGAGAGAGAGAGAGAGGGCAGCGGTGGTGTGCTGAGCATGTGTGGGTATGTGAGCTGGAGAGAGAGAGAGATAGTGAAAAGAAAGGTAGAGAGAAAGAGAGTAGATTGATAGAAAATCAAGAGAGGGAAATAGAGGGCCAGTGAGAGCATGACAGAAACAAGAGAGATGAAAGGATAAGGGCAAAGGGTTATCATCCCTCTGCTGTGGTTGATTTAGTCCGGTTTCTGATCTAGGTATAGTACATTTGTTGCACCTTAATTTGAGTCAGTTTTCTATAGCAGGACAATAATCCTGCAGCAACAGAAAATGTAAATTATTGTGTGGATTATAATTATTTTCTGTAGGCATTTTTACATTTTCTTCATAAGGGGAAATCAAGTCTGAAATCTCCAAGTGGAAATGACAAGCCTTTTAAAGCCTCAAATACACTACAAGTGGTAAATGTCCTGCATTTCGGGAAAGTTATCCTGCAACAGGGTGATCAAATTAAGATCCGACATCTGTAACTCATTCTAACATACATTATACATTACCATCGTAATATGATCGCTTCCCTTTGCTTTCTCCAGCTCATAACAAAGGAGCACTGGCCCATACTCTACCGTTACATCCAGCACTCCAACAACAACTTTTAGTTCTACTATCATTATTATTATGCAAATGATGCCAGTATCCTCCGCTGAATCTATGAAGGCACTGGACAGCTTACGAGATAATGTTTAGAGGAAAAATAAATGAAGAGTAATAACAATCTAAATGGCTAACGCAATTGGAATAAACCTGACATATCCACCTAATGCTATAATTTTATCCAAAATGTTTATTATTATACGGTTATGAATATGGGAGTCCACTTAAAGCAAAGTGATGTTGCCTGGTAATGAGTAGTGACACTCATAACTTATCTGGTAGGTCAAGTACTGTACTCAGTCTGGAGGCAGGCTGGCACATGAGAAAAACACTATTAGCTTCGCCAGAGTCCCATTCCTTCCTCATCTAAATTTATCATTTAGAAGTAGTAGCCTAGAAGTTCTCCTTTAGAAAGACTACTCTCCTATCCTTCCATATCAGTGCTCCAGAACCTTATTATCGGCAGCAGAGCTCTGATGGTAGAGAGAGAGAGAGAGAGAGAGAGAGAGAGAGAGAGAGAGAGAGAGAGAGAGAGAGAGAGAGAGAGAGAAAAAGAGACAAAGAAAGAAACATAGAAAGAAAGAAAGAAAGAAAGGAGAATAACAGGGCGGTGTGGTGTATGTTATGGCCCCAGTGCCATTCAAGATAACCAGGGAGGGGTGAAACATGTCCGTTTGGTGTGGCACAGTGTTTCAGAGAGGAGGGGGGGTAGAGGGAGGAGGTCTGTGCCTCTGTGAGGGGTCATTGAATGGCATCAGAATGGCTGGTCTTATATAGAGGAGGTAACCAAATAACCAGAAGAACGATCACATACTCGACAAAGACACCAATGGAGTGACCACAGGGAATTCTTGACTATAGATTCTGTTTATAGAAACGGATGAAAACTACAGTGTAATGAATTAAAACAGATTTCCTACCCCCCCCCCCAAATTTGTTTTTTACATCTACGCTTTTGTTACCTAAATAGCGCAATTCCTGCATAAAAACCTATATGGATGTTTTTATTGCTGAATTGTTTTCAGGTTATAAAAATGCCAATATAATAAAAGAGGAAAAAAGCTTTTTCTACAACCCATTAACACTAACCAAACCCATTAACCAAACCCATTAACTCTAACCAAACCCATTAACCAAACCCATTAACTCTAACCAAACCCATTAACCAAACCCATTAACTCTAACCAAACCCATTAATCAAACCCATTAACTCTAACCAAACCCATTAACCAAACCCATTAACTCTAACCAAACCCATTAACCAAACCCATTAACTCTAACCAAACCCATTAACC
Organism: Oncorhynchus gorbuscha; assembly: GCF_021184085.1. Lineage (NCBI taxonomy): Eukaryota > Metazoa > Chordata > Actinopteri > Salmoniformes > Salmonidae > Oncorhynchus > Oncorhynchus gorbuscha. Next base: position 37,967,434 of record NC_060190.1, on the reverse strand, counting down.
AAACCCATTAACTCTAAACAAACCCATTAACCAAACCCATTAACCAAACCCATTAACTCTAACCAAACCCATTAACTCTAACCAAACGGCTTGGACATTAGAATAACCGCTAAAATAACTGAAGGAGTTGAAGGAAGGACGCACACCAAAATGAGTTATCATGTTTGGTTTTGAATAGCAGGATCTATTATTGTGGAGTGTTCTTTAGTCTTGTTAACCAGACTGAACGATGCACTCACCTTATTGAAACACTGGTGAGCACAGCATTCAGTCTGGTTTTACCAGGCTAGTTCTTTAGTGCTGTAAAAGAACAGAATTGAGTTGGTAACTAAAGGGTACTAATTTCCCAAGTTAGGGTTCAACCTGTTCAGGTTTCAGGGTGTTTACAACGTGTAACTTAGATATTTCTTTGTAAAAAAAAAAGTGCATTAGGATACACGAGTATCACGTTAGCCTAAAATTCGTTGGCCCTATTTCACTGTTAAACTGTGATTCAAAGTGTGTTTTAAACATAAGGGGCAGAGGACACAGAAGAGACGGTTACAACAGGAAGTAGATTAGGTACGTGTTGCAGAAGCCATGTCACGAGAGACAGTCTTACCTTCACTTTGCTACCGAACAGTATCTGACCAGTGGCTGCTTAAAGGTACAAGTAAAGGATCGGTTAACACTACAGACAACGTTGACTGAGCAGTGGCTGGACCGAGACAGGGCTGGGCTGAGCGGGGGACTCAGAAAATCATCCCTGTCTGTTACAGCTGTTGTTTTCTACCATACCACATGTTGGGGTCTGGGGGTGTTCAGGCAATACTCGCTGTCACCTTAGCATTGTCGCAAACACAACACTTACCGCAAAACATTCTCAAAAGTAAAAAAAAAAAGGTTTTCAAAAGGATTCAAAAAGGCTAAAAAGGTGCCAAGCTTGATTATTTCATTTTAGTGGTTTATTAATCTATATCTACGACCATTGGCCGCCATTCCGTGTTTCTCTTCAGTTTGTCAGCTTGGTTAATGTTTAGAGAGAGACAGAGCAGATTGATGGGGGAAGAGTCATATGAAGTTGCACCTTTAAACACGTCATGTGTGACTGATTGGTGACGATGAGGGGAGGCCCGTAGAAGCTGGGCACTCTGTGTGATACAGCAATGAGGAGGAGGTGCCTGCGTGTGTCGACTTCAGTTCTACAGCGCAACGTGTTCAACAGTTACAGTATGTGGCTGCAGTGTGGCGTGGGGAGAGACGCATGGCGCAGTGAAACGGTATGGGTGAGAGCTGTCACTGGATTGGGGGCGGGATGAAACCTGAAACTGCCTGCTGATTGGCTGATATGATGCTGAGGTTGTGTATTGGTTTACTTACAGAACTGGGAGATGGGCGCGTCCATCTGAGCGGTGGCACCCCCCTTGGAGTTTAGTTTCTGGACCTGGGTGGGGGGAACAGGCTTGTGGGACTGACCGGTGGCCCGGTACATTGCCTGAACCCACAGGATGCGGTCCTGCTCGTCATCACTGGCAAAGATCACAGTGTCGCCCTCCTTCACCGCGTTGAAGAACGCCCTACCGCCATCCAATCCTAGAGACAGAGAGGAGGGTTTAGGGACAGGTTGTGTGGTGTGTGTGTGTGTGTGCGTGCGTGCATGCATTCGTGTGTGTGTGTGTGTCCATCTGTGCTTGCGTGCATGCATGCACACGCGTACATAATGTACGTGTGTGTCTGTGTGAATGTGCATGTGTGCGTGCTTGTGTGTATATATGTACCTGGCTGGGGATCGGTGTAGTCCACAGTGTAACCATCCAGCTGTAGCAGCTCCTGTGGCTCAGACTTCTTCTCTCTGTAGCTGCACATGGCAAATGTGTACTGGCTCACCTGCACCAGAGAGGACAGACACGTCATACACTTCCATCTGCTCAGGAACATTAGAGGATCAATGGTGAATTGCTGTGATTGCTCAAGCTTCTTTTGAGGTAAGAAGGCTGATTAAGAAAGTGATTATATTTGTGTGTGAAAACTACCCCTTTAGCCACGTACAGTTGCAATCACAATTCCCTATTCCTGCTAAAACAAGTTGAAATTGAAAACACCTTAAGTGTTCACACGTTTGTTTGATATACAAAAAAAAAAATGTCCTGGACTAAATTATTCAGAATTCAAATTAATTTGGTTGGAGGCAGGGGATTCTCGTCTACTGGGTAATTCATCTCACCTGTGGCAAGTTGCAGATGCCTACAGGGTAAAACCAGTTTTGAAGAGAGAAAACAAGACATTCTGATCCATTTGCACTCTATTGTAAAGTTCAATGGTGCCAATATATTCGAATAAACTGTATGTGATTGTTTGTCTTGGTGATGTAATCATTTGAATGACCTTTCGTTTTGCCCAGACCAAAGACATTATATTTCAGAGGCTGATGATGTACCAACCTGCACGAGGACAAAGAAACGCTTCTTCCAGCGCTTCCAGACGTTCTTCCCAAAAGCCCACAAATACCTGCCAGAAAACAATGTTCAACAATTACTACATGGCAATGTAATGATTACATGGCAACGGTATGACAATTGGCTATTGTTGTTTCCTGTGTTGAAGAACCAGCAACAGAATCAGCAGGTTTAGCCCACACTACATACATAGCAAGGAGTGTATCCCCTACCACAAACGAAAGAGAGGCTGAACTAATCACTGTTCATAATATGATCATGTCGTACATGTTTTGGTGTTTTATGCAGAGCGGATGACCCTGGGTTGGCGCAGTGAGAATGAGTCACGTTGGCCTGAAAGCTAGTGTCTTTGTTGCTCTCTAAATGTAAAACAAACCCAGTAGTAACCACCAGAAGGGATGGAACATTTCTCTCCATTTAGCTAGAAATTAGGCCAAGAAGGAACCAAGGAAGAGGCTGGAGGAGTTTCAGAGAAATGGATGAAAAAGGTGCAAATAAAACCCAAAACAAAACCCTATCTGGACATCCTCCTCTGTCCTCATGAGTATTAATGCAGTAAAGTAGCAGACTTAAAATAATAAATTACCAGGTCCCATTGAGATCAATAGGACCAGATTTCCCTTGCTTGCCCAGAATTCTTCATCTTCTGCGGCTTGTCCATGCTTACCAGGAATTCTTCACGTTTTGGAGCTTGTCCATACTTACCCAGAATGCTTCATGTTCTGTGGTTTGTCCATGCGGATGGCCAGTTTGATCTGAAGGTTCTGGTCGGGGCAGGCCTTGGTGAGGGCCATCTTATGGAGCTCTGATGCCTTGGGGCTGTTAGGGGTTGGGTGGAGGACCACCTGGAGGAGAAAAGTATCAGACAAATTAAGATTAAGAGAGAAATTAAGATATGAAGATATCTGATGATGACTAAACAATTGCATTTTTAACCATGACTTTGGGAACCAGGGCAGTGCATTCAAAAACTTGATTTTCTATTTTTGTTGTATGATATTTACACACAATGACAGTAGTATTTAAAATAAGGATCGCCAAAATTAAGCAAAATAATATTTAGAGTGCAGACTATTGTTTGATAAACTTAATTTGAAAAAGAGCAAAAATATAAATAATATTAATAACTGGCATTTCAGCCTGTTCAGGTGGGATATATAAGGAGTTGGTCCCCCTTTGCTGCTATAACAGCCTCCACTCTTCTGGGAAGGCTTTCCACTAGATGTTGGAACATTGCTGCAGGAACTTGCTTCCATTCAGCCCCAAGAGCATTAGTGAGGTCGGGCACTGATGTTGGACAGACATTGTCCCAAAGGAGTTCAATGGGGTTGAGGTCAGGGCTCTGTGCAGGCCAGTCCAGTTCTTTCACACTGATCTCGACCAAAACATTTCTGTATGGACCTCGCTTAGTGCACGGGTGCATTGTCATACTGAAACAGGAAAGGTCATTCCCCAAACTGTTGGAAGCACAGAATCGTTGAGAATGTCATTGTATGCCGTAGTATTAAGATTTTCTATCGCTGGAACTAATTGGCCTAACTCGAACCATGAAAAACAGCCCCAGACCATTGTTCCTCCTCCACCAAATGTTCTCCTGGCATCCCCCAAACCTAGATTCGTCCATAGGACTGCCAGACGGTGAAGCGTGATTCATCACACCAGAAAACGTGTTTCCAAGGCTCCAGAGTCCAATAGCTTGGAGCTTTACACCACTCCAGCCGACGCTGGGCATTGTGCATGGTGATCTTAGGTTAGTGTGCAGCTGCTCGGCCATGGAAACTAATTTTATGAAGCTCCCGATGAATAGTTATTTTGCTGACGTTGCTTCAAGAGGCAGTTTAGAACTTGGTAGTAAATGTTGCAACCGACGACAGACTACACACTTCAGCACTCGACAGTCCCATTCTGTGAGCTAGTGTGGCCTACCACTTCGCGGCTGTTGCTCAGAGACGTTTCCACTTCACAATAACAGCACTTACAGTTGACTTACAGCGCTAACAGGGCAGACATTTGACGAACTGACTTGTTGGAAATGTGGCATCCTAAGACGGTGCCAGGTTGAAAGTCAGCGATTCAGTACGGTCTTTCTACTGCCATTTTTTGTCTTTGGAGATTGCATGGCTGTGTGCTTGATTTTACACACCTGTCATCAACGGGTGTGGCTGAAATAGCCGAATCCATTCATTTGAATTTCCACATACTTTTGTATATACAGTGCATTCAAAAAGCATTCAAACTCCTTGACTTTTTCCACATTTTGTTACAGCCTTATTCATCCATCTACACACAAAACCCCATAAAGACGAAGCATAAACAGGTTTTTCAACGTTTTTGCCAATGTGTTAAAAATAAAAACAACTGAAATATCACATTTATATTCAGACCCTTTAATCAGTATTCAGACCCTTTAATCAGTATTATTTTTATATTTTTGCATCCCTTTTTCTCTCCAATTTCGTGATATACAATTGGTAGTTACAATCTTGTCCCATCGCTGCAACTCCCGTACGGACTCAGGAGAGGCAAAGGTCGAGAGCCATGCATCCTCCGAAACACGACCCGGCCAAGCAGCACTGCTTCTTGACACACTGCTCACTTAACCCAGAAGCCAGCCGCACCAATGTGTCGGAGGAAACGCCATACAGCTGGTGACCATAGTCAGCGTGCATGCGCCCGGCCACCACAAGGAATCACTAGAGAGCGATGGGACAAGGACATCCCAGCCGGCCAAACCCTCCCCTAACCCGGACAACGCTGGGCCAATTGTGTGCCACCTTATGGGTTTCCACGTCGCGGCCGGCTGCAACAAGCCTGGGAACAAACCCGGATCTGTAGTGATGCTTCTAGCACTAAGATGCAGTGCCTTAGACCACTGTGCCACACGGGAGGCTTCTCAGTACTTTGTTGAAGCACCTTTGGCAGAGATTACAGCCTCAAGTCTTCTTGGGTATGAAGCTACAAGCTTGGCACACCTGTAGTGTGGAGTTTTTCCCATTCTTCTCTGCAGATCCTCTCAAGATCTGTCAGGTTGGATGGGGAGCGTTGCTGCACAGCTATTTTCAGGTCTCTCTAGAGATGTTCGATCGGGTTCAAGTCCAGGCTCTGGCTAGGCCACTCCATGACATTCAGAGACTTGTCCCGTAGCCTCTCCTGCGTTGTCTTGGCTGTGTGCTTAGGGTTGTTGTCCTGTTGGAAGGTGAACCTTTGCACCCAGTCTGACGTCCTGAGCGTCCTGGAGTAGCTTTTCATCAAGGATCTCTCTGTACTTTGCTCCGTTCATCTTTCCCTCGATAGTGACTAGTCTCTCCGTCCCTGCCACTGAAAATCATCCCCACAGCATGATGCTGCCACCACCATGCTTCACCGTAAAGATGGTTCCAGGTTTCCTCGACGTGATGCTTGCATTTAGGCCAAAGAGTTCAATCTTGGTTTCATCAGACCAGAGAATCTAGTTGGAAGCAAAACTGTGTTGGATACTACAGTTGAAATGTACAGTAACAATGTAACAACCTCTGAGAGATATGGATATATACACGTGTAAGCACTATACTGTACATATCCACAAGGTTTATTGGAGAGATCCCTGGTCTGTATCCAGTCAGTCAGTCAGTCAGTCAGTCAGTATTCAGCACCACGAGTCAGCATTCTCAAGGATTTTGAACACTCAATACATTTTCAAGAGTTTCCATTAAATCTTAATCGTGCTCTGGCAGACCAGGCCCCAGTGTGCCTGTGCTGTGTGTCACGTTTGAGCCAGCGGCTCAGCGTATCTGTGTAGCTGTGTTGCCATATCAAAGGGGAGAGAAGCCCAGCAGTCCCCGCTCTACTCTGCTCCTCCCGGCTTCCCTGAAGACGGGGCGTAATCTATCTTTGCTGAGTTAAAGAGCTTTGATGAAGCCTTGCTGCCTTGCTGGTTGACTGACTGCCTCTCTGCCACTGCAGCAGGAGATCAAAGAGCCCCTATCACAGCCAAGGTCACTCCCACTGGGCTAAAACCGGTTGAATCAATGTTGTTTCCACGTCATTTCAACAACAAAAATCTATGTGATGACCTTAAATCAGTGCGGAAAACTGATAGAATCTGCAAGAAGTCATCAACGTAAAGGGAATTTAGTCTTTTTTTCAGCCAACCTTTACCCTAAATCCCTAGATGATTTTTTTTCACGTTTCACATTAGTTGACAACTCAACCAAATGTCAACGAAGACCAGATGTTGAACTGACGTCTGTGCCCTGTGTGCAGCCTAGCCAGGGCTGCCCGGCACACTAGCGCAGGACGTTGGAGGGCTCTCTCTCTCTGCATTAGACAGGGGAGCGGAGCAAAGCAGACGATTAAGACATCTCTGCATGACTTACAGTTACGCCATTGAGCAGACACCCTTACCCAGAGTGACAAACAGGGGCAATTAAAGTCAAGGGCCTTGCTCAAGGGCAGATCGGCTGACTTTTCACCGAGTCGGCTTGGGGATTCTAACCACATGCAATTCAGTCAAACGTCTAACGTGAAGGGAAAGGACCGTTTATACTTGGACAGTTGTGGACATGATGTGGCCTGGATACATCATTGAGGAACTGTCATGTGGTCACAGCTCAAAACGTGGCGGCTGTGAGGGGTTAAAAACATCCCTGACTCAGCCCACCTACAGTACTGTATTGAATAAGCATCCGGCCGTGAAGATGACACTATTGGTCCTGTTTCTCCACAGGGAGGGGTTTTGAGTGAGGCTACAGCACACCTCCTTAATTTCACCACCTGCCTAATCCAGGACAGAGAGGCCCCATCAATCAGATGGGGATTTTAAAAACGAGTTTTAGCATAAATCCTCATCACTAGGGATTTCAAACAAGAACGGTGCGTAGCTAGGGACCAGCGGTGGCTGTAGCTTACAGTCTACACATCACATCATGCTAACCAACCCAGGACTGATTACACCAGCTTTCTCCGTCCCTTTATGATGTGTGCTCTGAATGGTGTGTGCTAACGTTACAGAGTGTATGGTTTAGGGATTGTGACTTTACCTGGAAATGGCATACTATACTGGTTTCCAAATCAACCCTAGTCCCTACTTCCTAACCACAATACCATAATGCTATTATCAATCCAATCCTCTCAGACCTACATGAGTGCCTAGGGAGTAGGGGCTAGGGGTCGATGTGGAATCCAGCATAACTGTCTACTCAGTGACATAACAGCTCAGTATATGGATGGCTGAGGTCACCTGGGCTTCCTGTTCAACAACCAGGAGAAATGTATTGGCCTAAAATGCTTAAAGGTTTAAAACAAAAAAGTTTGGACACACCTACTCATTCAAGGATTTTTCTTTACATTGTAGAATAATAGTGAAGACATTAAAACTATGAAATAACACATATGGAATCATGTAGTAACCAAAACAAAGTGTTAAACAAATCAAATTATATTTTTATTTCTGAGATTCTTCAAAGTTACCACCCTTTGCCTTGACAGCTTTGCACACTCTTGGCATTCTCTCAACCAGCCTCTTGAGGTAGTCACCTGGAATGCATTTCAATTAACAGGTGTGCCTTAAAAGTTAAGTTGTGGAATTTCTTTCTTTCTTAATGCGTTGGAGTCAACCAGTTGTGTTGTGACAAGGTAGGGGTGGTATACAGAAGATAGCCCTCGGTGAGGTCAGTACAGGGGCATCCAAGCTGGGACTGAGAGACTGAAAAACCGCTTCTATCTCAAAGCCATCAGACTGTTAAATAGCCATCCGATTACTCAACCCTGCACCTTAGAGGCTGCTGCCATATAGACATAGACTGACTGACTGGTCACATTAATAATGTTTACATACTGCTTGCATATGTATATACTGTATTATATTCTACTGTATTTTGCTCAACGCCATTCTGACATTGCTGGTCCTAATAGTCATATATTTCTTAACTCCTTTCTTTTACTTTAGATTTGTGTCTATTGTTGTGAATTGTTAGATAGTACTGCACTGTTGGAGGTAGGAACACAAGCATTTCGCTACACCTGCAAAAACATCTGCTAAATATGTGTATGTGAACAATAAATTAGATTTAATATGATTTGGTAAAAGATATTATGGTAAGAACAGCTCAAATATGCAAAGAGAAACGACAGTCCATCATTACTATAAGACGTGAAGATCAGTCAATCCGGAAAATTTCAAGAACTTTCTTCAAGTGCAAAACATAAAGTGCTATGACAATACTAGCTCTCACGAGGACCGGCACAGGAAAGGAAGACCCAGAGTTACCTCTGCTGCAGAGGATAAGTTCACTAGAGTTACCAGCCTCAGGATTGCAGCCCAAATAAATGCTTCACAGAGTTGAAGTAACAGACACATCTCATCAACTGTTCAGAGGAGACTGCATGAATCAGGCCGTCATGGTCAAATTGCTGCAAAGAAACAACTACCAAAGGACACCAATAAGAAGAGACGTGTTGTAGCCAAGAGACACAAGCAGTGGACATTAGACCGTTGGAAATCTGTCGAGAGAGAGAGAGAGAGAGAGAGAGAGAGAGAGAGAGAGAGAGAGAGAGAGAGAGAGAGAGAGAGAGAGAGAGAGAGAGAGAGAGAGATCAAAGATTGTGTTACCCTGCCCAGCTCTTTATCCTCCAGGGCCAGCACTCCAGTGCTTTCTGTAAACAGTTTCACCTTGACGGCAGGGAGGGGGTGTGTGGTGGTGAAGTCTCCCTGGGTCCCCCAGCTGAAACACAACACACACACACACATCAGAAGCATGTAACCTTCTGGTATGGCAACTGCTCGGCATCTGACCGCAAAGTGCTACAGACGGTAGTGCGTATGGCCCAGTACATCACTGGGGCCCCAAGCTTCCTGCCATCCAGGACCTATATACTAAGTGGTGTCAGAGGAAGGCCCCAAAAAATTGTCAAAGTCTCCAGTCACCCAAGTCATAGACTGTTTTCTCTGCTACCGCACGTCAAGCGGTACCGGAGCGCCAAGTCTAGAACCAAAAGGCTCCTTAACAGCTTCGACCCCCAAGCTATAAGACTGCTGAACAATTAATCAAATTGCCACCCGGACTATTTAGATTGCCTACTTACCTCGACTAACCTGTACCCCCGCACATTGACTCGGTACCGGTACCCCCTGTATATAACCTCATTATTGTTATTTTATTGTGTTACTTTTTCTTAACTCAATGTCTTGAACTGCATTGTTATTTAAGGGCTTGTAAAGTAAACATTTTACGTTAAGGTCTACTCCTGTTGTGATCGTCGCATGTGACAAATAAAGTTTGATTTGATTTTCAAGACATGGACGCATCTCCAACATCTTTGCAGCCTTTACAGAGAAGGTTAGATCATCCAGCATTCTGGAAATGCCTTTAAAAGTCTATCCCTGTGCTCAGGTTGTTTGTTACTCTGTGTTGGATTGAATCCTGGCCTAAATGAAATGATCTACCTGGCCAAGAGGAATTGCACAAGATCCACTAGAATCGCCTTCCCCGTTTTCCCTTTATCTCGCACATTCTCATCCTCTTTCCGGAAGGTCGATATCTGCGCTCTCAGAAAGAGTGAGACGCGGTTGTTAAAAAATCAAACTTTATAACCAAAGTGGTAAAGTAAAAACAATCAACTGGGGCTGGGTAAGCGACGTACTGCTCAGTTATGAGACAGACTGAGAATAGCAGCTGACACTTTATTTGTCGTGGCTGAATGTGCAAAGGGGAGAAGTAGAGAGGGGTACAAGTAGAGAGGGGTAGAAGGTATATAAAATGCTGTGCAACATTTCAATTTATTACAGAGAGGAGATGGAGTGAGACTGAGTGGGAGACTGGCGCACCGGCCACTCCACACAGGCAAGCACAGCCTGAGGGAGCCCTACCATTCACACAGAGACACACACAAACACTCATGCATGCACACACACACACACACACATTCACATTGAGATATATACTAACATGTTCATAGGGGTTATTGTGTCATGATTGGATGGCATGTGATATCAACCATCATCAAGGAGACAGGCAGCACAAGACAGAGCCAGCAGTCTGAAGCTGTGTGAGTGTGTGCGTGTGCGTGTGCGCGTGTGTGTGTGTGTGTTTGCCATTTCTCCTCCTGCTGTGAGCTGCATCTGTGAGTGACAATGTCTTTCTCCTCTGCCTTACTGACATTAACACTCATCACCACCAGGTGGTGTCTCATCTCACACTGGGAATGTGGTTTCACTTTGGCCCCTTAGTTCTACTACCTACATTGATCATGCATTTATTGAGTATGATTATATACAATAAGAATGAGAGGAGTACTGCATTATATTCAGGGATCATTTGTTAAACTAAATGACAAGATTTGGGCTCCCGAGTGGCGCAGCGGTCTAAGGCACAGCATCTTAGTGCTTGAGGCGTCACTACAGACCCTGTTTCGATTACAGGCTGTATCCCAACTGGCTGTGATTGGGGATAGGGCAACGCACAATCGGCCCAGCGTCGTCTGGGTTCGGCTGGGGTTATGCTGTCATTGTAAATAAGAATTTGTTCTTAACTGACTTAATAAAGATCGTAGATCAGTCAGGACACGTCTCATCCTGTACAAGGAGGTTCTGAAAACAGCGCCTGTGTGATGGTGTATGCGATGGATAAGCTGACAGCTAGCTAGCAGCACGAGATGCTTGTCATTTCCAGGAGTGCTAGAGGGGGCTCTTTCTTGCTCCATTAAGATGCAGGTCCTAATCACTCTCCCTGCCTGGCAGCACTGGGGTCGGGGCACACACAGAGGCTGCTCTCCCCCTCTTCTCCTCTTTCTCCCCCTCTTCTCCGCCACTTTGTTTGTCATCCTGTCATTTTCTCTTTTCATGCCCATCCTTCATCTATTGCTCTCCCTCTCGCTCTCCCCCTTCTCTCATCTCCCTCTCATTATAAAATGGCACTTGAATCTGTGCGAGAGCAAGAGGACGAGTCTCTAAAATAGTTCATAATCGCGAGCTGAACATCACATCACTGGAGAGAGGCTGGCATCACAGACAGGCTGCTTCCTTGATAACAGCAGACAGACTCAGCATCCAGTCTGCGAAAACCCATTCACATTCACATTAATTCCTTCATCCTTAACATCATCACCACTTTTAACATTCAGGAAGGGTTGATGAAAGGCTGTGACCACAATAAACCTGAACCAACTTAATGTGTTGAACCTGAATAGATAGTTTCGGTATGTATCTACTGTATATGGTTACACATCTCGGTAAACTTGAGGGGTTCCAAGGAGAACCTTTTTGGAAAGCTATGCCCGGTGTTATCTTTTCACTCATCATCTGACCTCCCTTTAATTCCCATGGAGACTGTTCTAAATGGAGGATTACACTGGGAGCATCCTTTCACACTTTGATCAGATGACTCAGGAATCACAGCGTGAAGAGAAGGTGACTGCATTCAGATCACAAGAGAACAACACGTGCGTCAGTGGATGTTTAGCGTCAGGCAGGTTAAGAGTTGAGGTGAGAGTGGAACAGAGAAAGAGAGACAGAGACAGACAGACGACAGACAGACAGAGACAGACAGGCAGACAGAGACAGACAGAGACAGACAAACAGATGCAGACAGAGACAGAGACAGATAGATAGATAGACGGAGAAAGAAGGGTCTTACGTTGGCTTGGACGCCTCAGCCTGGTCTGTCTGCAGTTTCTCCCCTCCCTCCACCTCCATGGTGCAGTAAACGATCCTGTTAGGAGCCAGAGACTTCAGGCCCACCACCTCCATGATCACCACCTGGAGGGCACAAACAGCAGGTCGTGAAACCATGGGTGTATGCGGTAAGGTTCACAATGTAGCAGAAATGTACCAAATATAGAGCTGACATTACTCTGGTCGAGACAATATTCTGTTACATTCTGTTACATTGCACCCTCCTGAAAAGGTCCAAGCACAGCCCCCAACTACAACAATCTCCTTGACATAAACCAACAAAGGTACAGTAAATGCATACTACCTCAAAAAAACATTAACGAATACATTACTGTAAAATGCATTAACCTCCTAAGCTATATTGGTCAACAACATTTACGGTATGTTTCAAATCAGTCATTTTCAACTGGTGGGTCATGACCATTAAAAAGGAAAAGACAATGGACCTCAAAAATCCCATCACGAAATTCCAAGACAGAAGCTGCATATCAGGCCAGCCTCTCCGATCTATAAAGCAGTAATTTCAGTCCTCGCACCATAATCACTGCATCTGCTCTGCTCCCCACCACAATCAACTGCTGGGACTGGGAGGGAGCAGTATTAATCTGCGCATGCTAAAATAATACCTTCTTCTCCTACAGTAGCTAGGGGAACAGAAACAGCTCTTCTGTGTATACTGAATTCTCTTAGATCATTCATCATAACATGAGTTATTATGATGGCTAATGAAGTTGCTATGAAATTAAATGAGGAGGATTTTTTTTGTTTCACTACATTATCCTGGTCTACCTTGTGATCTGTGATTTATAATTTAACAATGGAAGTCTACTCCAGTGATCGGGAAGTACTATAGAGGAGTCATTTAGGCAGAATGTTCTTCCTGAAAGCTTCCATCTATTTTTATTATCTTTCTTTATTGCCAGAGGGCCATCTGTTTGCAATCTATGGTGGGTTTATATTCAAAAGCGTTTCAGAGTAGGAGTGATGATCTAGGACCAGTTTTATTTTTCATAATTACATATAATTTCATAATTACATAATTACATAATAATTTATTTGATTTATTACGCAGAAATTCTAGTTCTTCTTTATCAAACGGCGTTGTTATATTTCAGTCTGCTGTGATGTATATAAAGTGTAATATTGGGATGCAACCTCGAAATGGAATACATTTGAACTTTTTATCTGACATGATTACAATTGACTTCTTTTTTTAGGCCCATAACCATGTGAGTGAGGTGTATACTTTTGTTTAAGACTATCAAGAAGAACTCTGTGTGACCCTGATTTAGCCCGCTGCAGTAAAAGGCTAAAGAAGGATTTTTAAAGACTTTAAGTACAATTCTTACAAGCTTGATTAGCTGGTAGGTTATTCTTTAGATGTTTGGAGCTGCTGGTCAACCATGATGTGCAGGATTAATCAAAGTGACACTGGACTAGTGCACTTGCCAGAGTCTTTACGGTGTCTATAGCTAGGTTTCCATCCAATTGGTGATTTTTATGTCAATATTCTAAAATCTTCATTAAAACAATATGCCATTTCAGAGTTTCCTTTAGGAAAATCTGTGCTAGACAACATGACAGCCAACACCATCAATAAACAAGGGATGTTGGACAAATGTCCACATTTACATGTACTCAAAAACAGCCTATGACAAGTTAGGCTACTTTCCTGAAACAATAATTGTCCACCTCTCGGTTCAGCTGTCAGAGATTTGAGCACTAAATGTATCAGGGCATTGCTAGAAAAGGTGTCCACTGTATGAAACTAATTAATATATATATATATATATATATATATATATATATATATATATATATATATATATATGTTTAGTCCTAACCCCAGAGAGATAGAGATATGCCCGTGGCATGCTATGACACCGAAATGCATTTCTTTATGTCAAGTGGTTACTGCATCTGCTATACAGCTATAGATGTACAGAAGGAGAGTCATTCGTTCATTTTCAATCCAAATAGTTTGTGTAAAGATAAGTGTTATATTATAAGAGTAACTCTGGTAGGCCTGGAACAGACTTCCTCACCTGAAGTGCGCCGGGGCGCACTGCCTTCGTGTCATAGGCCTGCAGTAGCTAAAGCTTAATAACAGCCACACAGTACCTAACCTCCACAGACGTTTCTAAACTAAAAAGAAAAGAAAAAAGACAATGGATTTCAAAAATCACATGACTAAATTCCATGACAGAAGCTACAAATCAGGCCAGCCTCTCTGATCTATAAAGCAGTAGTTTCAGTCCTCGCACCATAATCACTGCATCTGCTCTGCTCCCCACTACAATCAACTGCTGAGGCTGGGAGGGAGCAGTATTAATCTGCCCATGCTAGAATAATACCTTATTCTCCTACAGTAGCCAGGGTAAAAGAAACAGCCCTTCTGCATATATTAAATTCTCTGAGATCATAATAACTCTTGTTATGATGAAGGATGAGTAACAAAGTTGCTACGGAATTATAAAAGGAGGTTTTTATTTTGGTTCACTACATTATCCAGGTCTACCTTGTGATCTGTGATTTATAACTAAAACAACGGAAGTCTACCCTAGTTAAAGGGGATTACTACAGAGGAGTCATTTCGACAAAATGTTCTTCCTGAAAGCTTCCATTTATTTTTATTCTCTTTCTTTATGGCTAGAGGGCCATCTGTTTGCAATCTATACTGGGTTTATATTCAAAAGCGTCTCAGAGTAGGAGTGCTGATCCAGGATCATTTTCGCCTTTTAAAGCATAACAATTAAGCAGGTGGACCTGATTCTACATCATTCAGCACTCTAACTCTTAGACATTTTCTGAATAGAGGCCCTGGTCTAGAAGGATATAAATCTAGAGAGAGAAGATAACTATAAGCAAACTCACCTTGGGACTTTGGCCTGGAATGTATTAATGTGCTAAAATAATCAAGACCAATGAAAGTGCAGATCAGATCTAGTTTTCCAAAGGGCCAGCTGAGATATATATATTGCTATATCATCACCACCACCATTGCTTGCTGTTTGGGGTTTTAGGCTGGGTTTCTGTACAGCACTTTGAGATATCAGCTGATGTACGAAGGGCTATATAAATACATTTGATTTGATTTGATTCTGTTTCGATAGAACATTTGTATGGTATTAATCTCTATTCAAATGGACTTGTGCTTACAGTGTAACTTCTTTGTGACTGAGAAAATCACATGACAGAAAGGGTGACACTGTATTTAGGATATTCTCTCATAATGCCAAAATGCTGAGGTCTTATCCTTCCTAGACAGGGTTAGGGCTAGTGCCAGGTGAAGGGTCAGGGCTAGGTTTAGCACCTCCATAGTCAAGAGGATCACCACATCATACTTGGACAGGGTTAAGGTTAAGGTCAGGTTTAGGGACAGGGCTAGGGTTAGGACCTCCAGACTGCAGGAGAGCATGACTTCAGACTTGGCCAGGCTTAGTGTTAGGGTTCAGGCTAGATTTAGGGCCGTGGTTAGGGTTCCTACCTCCAGAGTAAAGGAGAGCACCACATCAGACTTGGAAAGTGTGTTCTCGTCCTCCTGACCCATGTCCATGATGGAGGTGTTGTGTCCTTTCTTCAGCTTCTGCAGTTTGAACTCTCCTCCCTTGGACACGGGCATGCTCTCTAGGTTGGCCATCAGCTGGTTCACCGACGCCTTCAGCTCCTCTATGTACATCTGCTCCATTTCCTTCGACACAAACTTGGGGAATTTGCCTCCCTTTGAAGAGGAAAATAAATCACATCAATAAGTAGGTTTTACCATAACAAGTCAGCTTTTGTGTCCATGTGGGCTGGTCATCCCGATGAAGCAAGACACTATAATAATAAAATAGATTTAAATCAAATCCAAATAATGTATTATTGTATTGTCAACACTAATGTGAATGCATGTCATTCGACAAATTGCCAGATATAGCCTACAGTATATTAATTGTGACGTAAAGCAGTTTGTACAATAGTGAAGCTCTCGGGGGAACTTGCATCGTGAAGCTGTTTGGATGCTTACAAACTGTTTATTCAGGTTCATGTGTGGCTCTGCACAATGTAACCAGTGTGTTCATGCGTTTGTTCTGCTGCAGTGTGTATAGGCTATCAGACTCACCCTGGCAATCTGATCGGCCATCTGCAGGCGTCCATCCAGCTCCCGTCTGATCTGGGCAGCCTGCTCGTCCAGGTTGTCCAACTAAAGGGTCAAACACAAGAAGAAGTGTTTTGCACACATATTTTAAAATAAACTTATCCAGGTGTTGGATTAGAGAGCATAATGGCACTCCCAAGTCTGAGTTTATTCAAGCAATGTTTTGACCCCAACTGGGCCTTCTTCAGGGCAACAGGACAGCAACACAGAGGAACCTGTGAGCATCGCACAACTTTTCTAGAGATTTTAATATTGTAGAAACTCAAATCACTGCTCCTGTCACACCCTGATCAGTTCCACCTGTCCGCATTACTGTCTCCACCCCCCGGTGTCGCTTGTTTTCCCCGAGAAGTGTGAGTTTCACCACTCTATCACCATTCTGGGATATGTCATTGCTGAGGACAATGTTCAGATGGATCCTGGAAAGGTGAAAGCAGTGGTGGATTGGCCTCAACCAACACCCAGGGAGCAGTTGCAATGGTTTCTTGGTTGTGCAATCCTCTACCGCCATTTCATTCGGGACTACAGCACCCTGGCGGCCACCCCTCTCACCTCTCCCAAGGTACCGTTTAAATCATCTCCAGCTGTCAACAAAGCCTTTGTGGACCTGAAGCATTGGTTCACAACAGCACCCATCCTCATCCATCCGGACCCCTCGCGTCAATTTGTGGTAGAAGTGGATGCTTCGGATGTTGGAGTGGGGGCCATTCTGTCCCAGCAATCTGCCCAGAACCAAAAGCTTCATCCCTGTGCCTTCCTGTCCCATCGTCTCAATCCTGCTGAGAGGAACTACGATGTCCTTCTGTAGCTCAGTTGGTAGAGCATGGCGCTTGTAACGCCAGGGTAGTGGGTTCGATCCCCGGGACCACCCATACGTAGAATGTATGCACACATGACTGTAAGTCGCTTTGGATAAAAGCGTCTGCTAAATGGCATATATATATGTCGGCAACCGAGAACTTCTGGCGGTGAAGATGGCGTTGGAAGAGTGGAGGCACTGGTTGTGAGGAGCACAACAGCCATTTCTGGTTTGGACAGACCATAGAAACCTGGAATATCTCTGTAAAGCCAAGTGACTCAACTCCAGGCATGCCCAGTGGGCCATCCTGTTCACCATATTTAACTTAAACATCTCCTACCACCTAGGGTCAGAGAATGAAGCCTGACTCCCTCTCCTGCCTATACAGTTCTTCTGCCACACCCTCAACCTCTGAAACCATTTTCCCTACCTCATGCCTTGCTGCCACTGTGGATTGGGGTATTGAGAACCTGGTCCGTGAGGCACAACGCTCCCAGCCTGGACCTGAAGGGGTCCCGGCTAACCGGCTGTCTTCTCTAATGAGGTCTAGTCTCGGGTCCTGAAATGGGCTCGTTCCTCCAGGCTGACCTGTCATACAGGGTCCCGTCATAAACTAGCCTTCCTTCGACAACGTTTCTGGTGGCCCACAATGGCCCCTGACGTCTTCTGCCAAGGAGACGGCCCCGCTTATGGTGCAACATGTCTTCCGGATCCATGGACTTTCGGTAGACATGGTCTCCGATCTGGGTTTTCGTCTCAGTTCTTGAAGGCATTCTGCACCCTTATTGGGTTGTCGGCCAGCCTGTCATCCGGATTCCATCCCCAAACTAATGTTCAGTCGGAGCGAGCCAACCAAGAACTGGAGATCACCTCAAAGTGCCTGGTCTCAACCAACTCTACTTCCTGGAGCCGTCACCTGGTCTGGAGCCGTCACCTGGAGCCGTCACCTGGTCTGCCCAGAACACACCCTGATCAGTTTCATCAAGTCAACCAGTGTGTTTTTCCCACGTACTCCTTTTGCTATTCCTCCCGGTTTTGACCCTTGCATGTTTTTTGGACTGACCATTCTGCCTGCCCTGACCTCAAACCTTTCTGTCACACTGTATCTCCAGGACTCTGAACTGGTTTTGACCTTTTTGCCTGTCCACGACCATTCTCTTACCTTCCCCTATTGGATTATTAAATATTGTAAGACTCCAACCATCTGCCTCCTGTGTCTGCATCTGGGTCTCGTCTTGTGGCATGATAGCTCCACATATTGCAACCAACTTGCCAAGTTTCCAAATTATCTGTGTAACTTGTCTATTTTCATTCAGCTTCTGCATTTATTTTTAAGTGCTTGCTTTGTGTTTGTCATGTGATTGATTGTATGCCGCCTCTCAAAGTTACGCTCATGCACGCCCACACTCTAAATCTAGGTGCGGACGTGTGTGAATGCTCGAGAGGGGCACCCCCTTTATGTCCACGGATTCTGTCCTTTTGTAAATGTGATTATTTGTTTGAGAGCTCTATAACATTTACTGGTCTGAATTAGAAAGGCCTGTGTGAATGTGAATGTGATGACTATTAGTATGGTTTAAACATTTGTACAGCCTCCGTTGGTTAAAGAAGGTTTGAACCAGTTCATTGGTTATATGCACTCCTTCGTGTGGCAATGGTTTTGCCCATGGGGTGACCTAGCTGTGCCAGTCAGTGTTCGAACTTCGAGGGGCTCTGACAGGGAGTGTGTCTCTATGGGTAGGGTATA
Organism: Oncorhynchus gorbuscha; assembly: GCF_021184085.1. NCBI lineage: Eukaryota > Metazoa > Chordata > Actinopteri > Salmoniformes > Salmonidae > Oncorhynchus > Oncorhynchus gorbuscha. The sequence continues at coordinate 37,948,663 of NC_060190.1, read as the reverse complement.
TTTTGTCTCAACAGTAGACCTAGGCTAACCTTACCCTGTTTAGCCAAATCCTGTTTTGGATTGAGTTTATTTGGACCGTGATTTCTTTGGAGAAATTCATTTTTATCCATTGTTTGTTTCGCCCCGTTTGCCTATTTCTGCCATTATTATTTACTCCAACCACTATCATTACTTGTCTAGGTGTCCTGCCTTTCTACCTGCAAGAATGGACCACCTGCAAGAAATGACTGCCTTCCTATGGCTGCTAGACATGTTTACCCTTTCACCCAGTCCAACTGAAGGAGGGCAAAACACAGCGAATCAGCTCAGAGACCAGGAGGACCCAAGGAGGACATCACCTCACCACACGGTAATAATCAATACAATCGGCATTATGATCCTACATGGAATAAGGCCAGGGCCTGTATTCATAATGTGTCTCAGATTAGAAGCACTGATCAAGGATTAGGTCCCCCGTCCATTTAGTTGCATCAATTAGGGTCTAAAAGACAAACTGATCCTAGATTAGCACTTTTTGTAAATACTGGCTGTATCCCAATGATCTCTACTTTCTCCCATAGTGTACACTTTTTCACTGATTTGAATGGAAATAACTGGTATAAAAAACATGGTGAAACTCTACCAATCCAATTATTTAGGATGTGGGAAAGTAGTGGGAAGTAGTGAACGTGCGCATACACTACTTCAGGAGAAAGGAGAGATTATTGGGATGCACACATGGGCCCAGGAGGACATTACCATGGAGCTGGAGAATGTATTCATTATACATTCTCCATTATTCCTACATAAACCCCCAAAAGGCTCTTCTAGACAGCCAGGGTCACGGAGTAAAATGTCACCAACGACATCCCATGTTGATCATTTATCTCCTCTGATCTTAGGTTGGGTGATTGGATTCACACTCCGTTAATAAATACTGTAATGATGACTGACAGAAGGAAGTGAGGCTGACTTTATTTATAGGGCTAGTTTCCCAGGCACATACTAAAACTTCCTAAGGCTAGGGGGCACTATTTTCACGTCAGGATGAAAGGTATGCCGAAAGTAAACTGCCTGCTACTCAGGCCCAGAAGCTAGAATATGCATAGAATTGGTAGTGTTGGATAGAAACCACTCTAAAGTTTCTAAAACTGTTAAGATTATCTATGTGAGTATAACAGAACATATTTGGCAGGCGCAAACCCGAGGACAAACCATTCATGATTTTCTTTTTGAGGTCACTCTTTTCAAATGGGATTTCTATGTGGATCTAGATTTCTAAGGCAGGTGCTTGCAGTTCCTATCACTTCCACTAGATGTCAACAGTCTTTAGAAATTGGTTGATGTTTTTCCTTTGAAAAATGAAGAAGTAGGGCTGTTCAGAACGAGGGTTGAGTCTGGTGTATTCTTGTGGTTTGGGAGAACGATCTGAAAGCTCGCTCCCACTTTGTTTTCGTCCGGCATTGAACACAGTTTATAATACCTAAATAAATACCTAAAGTTGGATTAGGAAAGTTGTTTGAAATGTTCGGATCAAGTTTACAGGTAACTATATTAACTACTTTGTAGTCATGTTGCGCGAGTTGGAACCGGTGTTTTTCTGGATCGAACGCACCAAATAAATGGACCTTTTGGAGATATAACGACAGAATTAATCGAAAAAAAGGACAATTTGTGATGTTTAATGGACATATTGGAGTGCCAACAGACAAAGATATTGAAAGGTAAGGCATTAATTATATCGTTATTCCTGACTTTTGTGTCGCGTCTGGCGGGTGGAAATGTGATTCTCATGTGTTTGTTTGATGGGGTGCTGTCCTCAGATAATAGCATTGTTTGCTTTCGCCATAAAGCCTTTTTGAAAACTGACACTGTGGCTGGATTAACAAGAAGTTAATCTTTAAACCGATATATAACACTTGTATGATTCATTAATAATTATTATGAGTATTTCTGTTTTTGAATTTGGCGCGTTGCTATTTCACTAGGTGTTGTCAAATCAATCCCGTTGCGCGAAGGGATCTCTAAGAAGTTAATTAACCCTAGTCTTGGACCAAAAAGATCTTTCAATGGAGAATTTCCATTTAATGCTTTTTAGTCCTGGATTAGGAAATCTTTGTCTGGTAAACCGGCCTATACTGTAGGTGTCTATGTAGGTAGAAAGTGCACATTAATATGGATAGCTATCTATAATTGATAACGCATCTCCTAGATCTCAGGATCAGTCATTTGATTCATGCTGTGTAAATACTAAGAATGTGCTGTACACCAGGGTTGGGGTCAATTTAATTTCAATTCAGTCAAAACTGAATTTATATCCTGGAATGACTGAATGAAAATGGGATTGACCCTAATGTATTGACTTGACTGACAGAAGCACAATTGAAGCTCTTTGTAGTTGTATTTTTCTTTGTAGGTAGAGTAATACATAAATATGAATAGCCTTAGAGCATATGTGGCTAAACTGTGTGCTTAGGTGCTTATGTTTGTCCTATTTCACACATGTACAAGTGTGTATTTTACATTTGTTTTTTTGCATATCCCAACTCCCACTGAGACACCCTTGGTGTGTGTGTGTGTGTGTGTGTGTGTGTGTGTGTGTGTGTGTGTGTGTGTGTGTGTGTGTGTGTGTGTGTGTGTGTGTGTGTGTGTGTGTGTGTGTGTGTGTGTGTGTGTGTGTGTGTGTGTGTGTGTGTGTGTGTGTGTGTGTGTGTGTGTACATACTGTACAGTGCATTCGGAAAGTATTCAGACCCCTTCCCCTTTCACAAATTTTGTTACAGCCTTATTCTACAATGGATTAAACAAAAATGTTCCTCATCAATCTACACACAATACTCAATAGTAACAAAGCACAAACAGGTTTTTAGAAAAACAGAACCTTATTTACATAAATATTCAGAGCATTTTTTAATGAGACTTGAAATTGAAGTCAGGTGCATCCTGTTTCCATTGATCATCCTTGATGTGTCTACAACTTGATTAGAGTCCACCAGTGGTAAATTCAATTGATTGGACATGATTTGGAAAGGCGCACAACTGTCTATAAGGTCCCACAGTTGACAGTGCATGTCAGAGCAAAAACCAAGCCATGAGGTCAAAGGAATTGTCCGTAGAGCTCTGAAACAGGATTGTGTCGAGGCACAGATCTGGGGAAGTGTAGCAAAAAATATTCTAGAAGTAAGCAATGCTTCCATAGAACGTAAGGAGTAATTCCTCCCTATAGCATCTCTCTTGAGGCCCAGCTGTATTGGCTTCAAGGTTCCCTGTAGATTAATTTGCCGCCATAAGGAAGTAAGCAATGACTCCCCATTCCCAAGATGTACATCTCTCTCTGCATGCTGGGAGTGTTTAGTGCATTCTGGTAATTGTATGAGCGAGTGTTGTCTGGAGTTAGATCGCCTGTTTTTTCCTTCTTGTTTTCCTTTTCTTGGTGGTTTTCCTTTTTCTATGTGTGATTATTTGTTGTGGTAGAATTAAAGTACATTGTTTTTCTTGTCAAAATTTTCCTGGCTTTGGCAGGGATGGCGACCCACATGGGGACGCCGTCCCTGTCACTTCAGCACGGCTTTAGGTGTGTTACTGAATCTACTGTCACTGGAGGAGTTTCTGTTCGCCATTGGAGAGAAGGTAGGCTATGAGAATGTTGCTGATGAATAAAGCCGTGGTGGTTTTTCTTAAAGACGAGTGTCTTGTTGAGCATGGCGTATTTCTTAAAGGTATGTTTATTGAAGTTACGCCACTTTTTTTTCTCAATCAAACAAGAGTAACGATTTTGAATGTGCCACCGTTTACTCCCAATGAACAATTGGAGTGTGAGTTGTTGCGGTTTGAGAGTTCAATTAAGATTATCCCGTTGGGTTGCAAACACTCGGCTTTGAAACAGGTTATGTCGTTTCGGCGACAGGCGTTTATGTTTTTGGACTCAGACATTGGAGTTATCGTTTAAAGTCAAGTATGACAACAGACTGTATATGGCTTATGCTAGGACGGGTAGTCAACAGTGTTTTGAGTGTAGGGATGTCAGCCATAAGCAACATGCTTGCCCGAAAAGGGAGAAGGTGGAGGGAGGGGAGCAGGTGGTCCTCATAGCTCCTGGGCCCACTGACGTAGGGAGAGGCGGCTGACAGTGTTAGAGCAAACACAAGCACCTGTTGCTGAGGAACAAGTTTTCCTTGTTGATGGCACGGAGTTGCAACTTGTACCAGAGGGGAATGGTAGGCAGCAGAAAAATATTGTTGTAGGAGGTAAGGATGGATCTGGAGAGCCATTTCCTCAGACTGGGTGGGAGAGATTCCCACTACGAGTAATGGGGTACAGGAGGGGGTTCAGGTGGGGCTAGTCTCCCAGGTAGTGGAGGAGATGTCCGGTACGAGTGATGGGGTGCAAGTGGGGAGTGTTGAGAGGGATGTGGCGGAGGGGTCAGGGGTCTGAGGCCTCAGTTGACGAGGATCAGGAGAAGGATATCTCTCTTGATAAGATAGCAGCTGGTGAAGACTCAGTTTACAATCTAGATGAGGTAAATGGGTTCATGGATCAGACTTTTGGGAAATCTGGCAGATTGGCAGATTTTAAAAAAAAAATAACGTTTTGAGGTCAGCTGTGATGTAACAGAAGACGGTGGGGTTAGACCAGTTGCGTGAGAAGCGTTTTCACTTGAGGAAATGTGTTACTGCTGTCACGGCAGCAAAATGTAGTGGTAAACGTGGTAAGGTTAAGAGAAAATTAAAACGATGATGATCATGCCTGAGAGAGAGAGAGAGAGAGAGAGAGAGAGAGAGAGAGAGAGAGAGAGAGAGAGAGAGAGAGAGAGAGAGAGAGGGAGGAAAAAAACACTGTCTAGTTTCTCTGCTTTATTTTGCTTTTCCTTTCTCTTTTCTAAATGGAGGTACTAAGGGTAGGTTCTCAATATTAATGGGGGAAGGGACAGGAATAAGAGGGCTTGGGTATTGGAAGTAATAAAACATAAAAGGCTTAACATTTTTCTGCAGGAGACTCATAGTGATGAGGAAGATGAGGTTGACTGGGATATGTGGTGGGAGGGGCAGCATACACTCAGTCATGGTACTCATGTCAGTGCTGGGGTGGCAATTAGGATGACTGTGGTATCTACAACAGAGATCATCAAGGGTTGGGTTTTATTGGTCAAGGTGGATGTTCTGTTTGTTTTTTGTTTTTTTAACATTTTAACCTTGGGCAGTTGACATTGCAACGCAAACAGATGGTCTGCCTTCGTCTCTCTGATGGGAAGGTGACCATGGACGACAGTGAAATGTGCCAACATGCCGGGGATTTCTACTCTGCCCTCTAAGGCAGAGGATTGTGATTCTCTGTGTACTGAACAGTTGTTACATGGACTTCCTCAATTGGGCCCTGAGCAGTTGCTTTGGATTCTAACATTACTCTGCAGGAGCTGTCCACAGCAGTTATGCAGCTCTCATCAGGCTGAGCCCCTGACATCGATGGTTTACCATTTGAGTTCTATAAGCAGTTTGGGGGGCTTTTTATGAAGCGGTGTGAATCTTTTAATGAGGGTTCTCTTCCTGTTTCCTGTCAACATGCTGTGCTTTCATTGTTGCCAAAAGAGGGGGATTTGGCTCTTCTAAAAATGGTGACCTGTTGCATTTCTGTGTGCGGAATATAAAATTGTATCTGAATGTCTCTCAAACAGGTTGAAAGAGTATCTGGGGCTCTTGGTCCACAAGGACCAGTCTTACTGTGTACCTGACCACTCTATTGTTGACTTGTTTCCAATAAGAGATGTTTTAGACATTTGTACACTATTTGATGTGAATGTGGGTTTACTATCTTTGGATCAGGAGAAGGCCTTTGACCTTGTGGACCAGCAAAGAATGAAAGTCTTTGGGTTTGGGGATGTTTTTTGTTGTTGTTGTCTTAGATGAGTTTACTGTATGCTGGGGCCTCATGTATGGTGAAGGTGGGGGGTGGTTTATGTTGCCCCATCCCCGTCCAAAGGTCTATCAGGCAGGGATGCCCAATTTCAGGGCAGTTATATTGTCTGGCAATTGAACCAATGCTTTGTTTTTTAAGAGCGAGGCTTACTGGCTTCTCTGTGCCAGGGGTAATGAAGGGTCCCACGATAGCACTGTCTGAGTTTGCAGATGACGTGACCGTTTTCATTACAGGGGGTGAGGATGTTATAAGGTTCTAAGAACCTTTTTTTTTTACAATACGGCCATCCAATCCCGTGCTCTGGGTTCAGCCAGCCTACGTTCATGCCTATTAGGTGTGGGGTGTACCAAGCAGGGTCATCTGATACGGAGTAGGAGCAGATGATTGGAGGAGCTCGGAGAAAGAGCGGGGATCCAATCATCTAGCCTACTGAGGAAGGTCGAGCTGAGGTCTGTAATTCCTTGCCAGTACTTCATCGGCAGTACGTGACTGACACTTCCAATTCTGGTGGACGGAGGGTCTGGATTGTGTTCCCTGCACGGAATGTTAGTGCTGCGGCGTGGGCATTCGAGGAGGACGTGAGGAAGCTGTTTTTCTTCCATACCCAGAGCTGGGGAGTTCAAGGCGGTGGGAAAGAAGGCCATGTACAAAATCTGTGTAAAAGTTTTTCATGCTTTAACCCCAGAAGGGCAAAAATCGACGAGGTGGGCGGAGATGTTTGGATCAGGAGCCTCCCCAAAAGGCTGTTGCTGGTGAAATGTGATTTTAGTTTCTAAAATGTGAGATGTGGGTTTTCATAAGTTAGGGCTGCTCACTCAGTGACCCGCCTCTGTGAAGGGAAATGGGCTATAAAACTTTTCAAACACGCCCTCTTCTCCCTTCCTATATAAAGCCTTGACGACAACAGAACTTCCTGTTCCGATGAGGTTAGGATGACGATCCTATGTCAGAATGGTTCAGATAAAACTACAGAACGAAGCCAACATCAGCATGAGCTTTGATTGCGAATGGTATGAACTTTGAACTCTTATTCACGACAGAAGTGATTTCTCCTAGCCGTTGAGTTAGCAACCGCAGCTGCAAACGCAGGTAAGGAAGGAACAGAGTCTACCACACAACGACGTTACTACAACTTATCCAAGTGACCACCAGAGACATTCTTCAAAGGACAGAGGACTAGGTTTGGCAACACGGTCTTCCATCTACCACCAACCTATTGAAGCGCAGCTCAGAGTAAATATTTATTGCATTTTCCTTTTCCAAATGGGCAGTAATTTAGAATGCATAAGATACTGTATTTACTGATTTACTGATACTGATCCACCTCTACGCAGACGACACCATACTGTATACATCTGGCCCTTCTTTGGACACTGTGTTAACTAACCTCCAAACAAGCTTCAATGCCATACAACACTCCTTCCGTGGCCTCCAACTTCTCTTAAACGCTAGTAAAACCAAATGCATGCTTTTCAACTGTTCGCTTCCCACCCACCCGACTAGCATCACTACCCTGGACGGTTCTGACCTAGAATATGTGGACAACTACAAATACCTAGGTGTCTGGCTAGACTGTAAACTCCTTCCAGACTAACATTAAACATCTCCAATCCAAAATCAAATGTAGAATTGGCTTCCTATTTCTAAACAAAGCCTCCTTCACTCACGACGCCAAACTTACCCTAGTAAAACTGACTAACTGACTACCCTAGTAATCATCGACTTCGACAATGTCATCTATAAAATAGCTTCCAATACTCTACTCAGCAAACTGGATGCAGTCTATCACAGTGCCATCCGTTTTGTTACTAAAGCCCCTTATACCACCCCCCCACTGCGACCTGTATGCTCTAGTTGGCTGGCCCTCGCTACATATTCGTCGCCAGACCCACTGGCTCCAGGTCATCTATAAGTCTATGCTAGGTAAAGCTCCGCCTTATCTCAGATCACTGGTCATGATAACAACACCCACCCGTAGCACGCGCTCCAGCAGGTATATCTCACTGGTCATCCCCAAAGCCAACACCTCATTTGGCCGCCTTTCCTTCCAGTTCTCTGCTACCAGTGACTTGATCGAATTGTAAAAATCGCTGAAGCTGGAGACATATTTCTCTCACTAACTTTAAACATCAGCTATCTGAGCAACTAACCGTTCGCTGCAGCTGTACACAGTTCATCTGTAAATAGCCCACCCAATCTACCTACCTCATCCCCATATTGTTTTAATTTACTTTTTTGCTCTTTTGCACACCAGTATCTCTACTTGCACATCATCTGCTCAGTTATCACTCCAGTGTTAATTTGCTAAATTAATTCACTACTATGGCCTATTTATTTCCTACCTCCTGCACACTGTATATAGACATTATTTTTTTCTATTGTGTTATTGACTGTACGCTTGTTTATTCCATGTGTAACTCTGCGTTGTTTGTGTCGCACTGCTTTGCTTGGCCAGGTCATAGTTGTAAATGAGAACTTGTACTCAACTAGCTTACCTGGTTAAATAAAGGTGAAAAAAATATACATTTACCTGATCAGTAGTTGGTTCTCAGCTCTGGGAGAGGTTCTCTTCCCAACAGTTTATATTTGGGCTAACATACAGGTTTAGTAGAAGGGGTGTAGTTATCTTGCTTAATTGTGTGTCAGGGGCAGCTAAATTAGCAATATGGGAACCAATAAAGAACAGTACTTGGGGACAGGGGTCTGTGGATGTGGTGGGAATGCTGGAGGGGATGATGGCAGCGAGACTGAGGGTTGAGTTTGCCTATTACAAAATGGTTAACAATATTGATCTGTTAATGAGAATATGGGGTATTCAGAGGCTGTTGTGTTCAGTTACTGTGGAGGAAGATGTGGTGTTGTGTTTATAATTGATGTGTAACCATGGTTTTGTATGAGTGTCTATGGTGTTGTGGGTTCCTAGACCCAATAAAGGTCATTTAAAACTCAAATTCTCTCTCTCTCCACATCATAGCTGTGTGTGTGTGTGTGTGTGTGTGTGTGTGTGTGTGTGTGTGTGTGTGTGTGTGTGTGTGTGTGTGTGTGTGTGTGTGTGTGTGTGTGTGTGTGTGTGTGTGTGTGTGTGTGTGTGTGTGTGTGTGTGTGTGTGTTGTAGCATTGTGACATGTCTACCCTCCACTCTGCCCACACATTCTCCCAGAGAGGTTTGCCCTGCACAACAGTCACTTCCATTCCTGTCACACATATAGTACACCCCCTCTCTTTTTGTGAAGACAAATTGAGTCCTGTTGCCCTGTTGACAAAACAGGTTGCTTTATGGCTGTGCCATGTTACTGTTACCATGGTGGGTTGTCACGGTGTGTTATGCTGCTGAGTGGTTGTGTTGTGGCAAACCGTAGCTCTGTAATGTAATCGCTATAGAGTGAACGGAGGAAAATATCTGCATGCAACCATAAGAGCGGAATGCTAGTGTTTGTAGCTAGTGTTTGTGTGCAACCAGCGGTGAGGGGAATGGTGTCGTAACTAGATTTAGATTAGAGGCCGGGGGGCTAACTGAATCACTCAAGCATGACGTCAGGTAGGCGTCACATGACCCAGGCATCCAAGGCTCCTAACGGACGCTGACTAAGGCATGGAATTGCCTAGGACTTAAACCGTTTTCAAACTCATAGAAATATAATTGCTAGAATGAAAATTCCTGCTCGAGTCAATGGGTTTGTAATTCTGTTCCTGCGAGTTCATGCGGCTGTTAGACTAATTTGAACTGACTGACTGCATACCTGAATAAATGCCTTCAAAATAGCATTTTTTTATCAATCACTTGAGAAAATCTTCACTTCGACATTTAATTAGAGGGTTCATTCGCTTTTGTGAGTCTGCTTTCATTTCCGAGGTGACTAAGACTAGAGGTGTCTGGAGAGATGACGGAGATGTCTGTACACAAACCTCAATCAATGACAAGCACAGTGATTCATAAAAAAATCGACAGTCTGTGAGACTTCAAGAACAGTTCTACACTGTGTTTATTAGGCACCTAGAGAATGCCTTGTAAGTGAGAGGCATGTTAAACGTTACTATTGGGTTCATGCGTGGGAGCTGGTGTGGTTTGGTTCTGGTTAGATAACTCACCCTGCGCTACTTCAGACATTTTCTACTCCAGAGTATTGTAAAGCAGAGGAATTCACAAGCTCCCTCATATCAATAATGAATGGAGAGATTTCTATTAGCTGACACATGCAAAGAGAGGAGAGGATAGGGCTGAGGGCTTGGTCTCACTCTCTCTAAGCAACATTTTTTTTTTTTTTACCTTTATAACCAGGCAAGTCAGTTAAGAACATATTCTTATTTTCAATGATGGCCTGGGAACAGTGGGTTAACTGCGTGTTCAGGGGCAGAACAACATAATTGTACCTTGTCAGCTCGGGGGTTTGAACTCGCAACCTTCCGGTTACTAGTCCAACGCTCTAACCACTAGGCTACGCTGCCACCCCGACATTGGTCACCCTTCAGCAACAATAATGCTTTGACTCACTGCCACCCCCTCTGATGACCCTGACTGTCAGTCCATCTGCCACTGAGGACACAGCAGAGCCCTGAGCATACACCCTACAGACAGACGGAGGCAACAAAAAAAAGGCCTAAAACGTTTTAGGATAACTGGGACTGACTTGGGCTTGCACTAGGAATAGTGTGGACTTTTTCATTTGTTATTTCTACTGTGTAATTACTGACATGTTAGAGATCATAATGGTTGTTCGATGGGTCTTTGACTCCCATCTGAGAGGAATTCCTCCATCCAGACAAGATAAGCTCCAGCATAGCCTCTCCTGCTGAGTGGGCCTACTCTGCTGATGTGATGTCTGGCAGGGGGGTCTAGAAGATCTCAGCCTCTGTCTGCTGCTGCTCAGACCATATGTGAATTTATTGCCCCCATCTATCTTCAGAGTTTGTTCTGTTAGGTGACCTAAACTGGGATATGCTTAACACCCCGGCAGTCCTACAATCTGAACTAGATGTCCTCAATCTCACACAAATTATCAAGGAACCCACCAGGTACAACCCTGAATCTGTAAACATGGGCACCCTCATAGATATTATCCTGACCAACTCGGACTCCAAATACACATCTGCTGTTTTCAATCAGGATCTCAGGGATCACTGCCTCATTGCCTGCATCCGCTATGGGTCCGCTGTCAAACGACCACCCCTCATCACTGTCAAACGCTCCCTAAAACACTTCTGCGAGCAGGCCTTTCGAATCAACCTGGCCTGGGTATCCTGGAAGGATATTGATCTCCTCCCGTCAGTAGAGAATGCCTGGTCGTTCTTTAAAAGTAATTTCCTCACCATCTTAAAAAAAATGTAGACCTAAGAACTCCAGACCTGACTGCCCTCAACCAGCACAAAAACATCCTGTGGCGGACTGCACTGGAATCGAATAGTCCCTGCGATATGCAACTTGTCAGGGAAGTCAGGAACCAATACACGCAGTCAGTTAGGAAAGCAAAGGCTAGCTTTTTCAAACAGATATTTGCATCCTGTAGCTCTAACTCCAATACGTTTTGGGACACTGTAAAGTCCATGGAGAATAAGAGCACATCCTCCCAGCTGCCCACTGCACTGAGGCTAGGAAACACTGTCACCACCGATAAATCCACGATAATCAAGAATTTCAATAAGCATTTCTGTAAGGCTGGCCATGCTTTCCTCCTGTCTACCCCAACCCCGGCCACCAGCTCCACACCCCCTGCAGCTACTTGCCCAAGCTTCCCCAGCTTCTCCTTCACCCAAATCCAGATAGCTGATGTTTTGAAAGAGCTGCAAAACCTGGACCCATACAAATCAGCTGGGCTAGACAATCTGGACCCTCTATTTCTAAAATTATCCACCGCCATTGTTGCAACCACTATTACCAGTCTGTTCAACCTATCTCTCATATCGTTGGAGATTCCGAAAGATTGGAAGCTGCCGCGGTCATCCCCCTCTTCAAAGGGGATGACATTCTAGACCCAAACTGTTCCAGACCTATATCCATCATGCCCTGCCTTTCTAAAGTCTTTGAAAACCAAGTTAACAAACAGATCACTGACCATTTCGAATCCCACCGTACATCCTCCGCTGTGCAATCTGGTTTCCGAGCTGGTCAGGGGTGCACCTCAGCTACGCTCAAGGTACTAAACGATATCATAACCGCCATCGATAAAAGACAGTACTGTACAGCCGTCTTCATCGACCTGGCCAAGGCTTTCAACTCTGTCAATCACCGTATTCTTATCGGCAGATGCAACAGCCTTGGTCTCTCAAATGACTGCCTCGCCTGGCTCACCAACTACTTCTCAGAGTTCAGTGTGTCAAATCGGAGGGCCTGTTGTCTGGACCTCTGGCAGTCTCTATGGGTACCACAGGGTTCAATTCTCGGACCAACTCTTTTCTCTGTATATATCAACGATGTCGCTCTTGCTGAGGGTGATTCCTTGATATACCTCTACGCAAACGACACCATTCTGTATACATCTGGCCCTTCTTTGGACACTGTGTTAACAAACCTCCAAATGAGCTTCAATGCCATACAACACTCCTTCCGTGGTCTCCGACTGCACTTAAATGCTTGTAAAACTAAATGCATGCTCTTCAACTGTTCGCTACCCACCCGCCCGTCTAGCATCACTACTCTGGACGCTTCCGACTTGCGGACAACTACAAATACCTTGGTGTCTGGCTAGACTGTAAATTCTTCTTCCAGACTCATATTAAACATAGCCAATCCAAAATGAATCTAGAATCGGCTTCCAATTTCGCAACAAAGCCTCCTTCACTCACGCTGCCAAATATACCCTTGTAAAACTGACTATCCTACCGATCCTAGACTTTGGCGATGTCATTTACAAAATAGCCTCCAACACTCTACTCAGCAAACTGGATGCAGTCTATCACAGTGCCATCTGTTTGGTCACCAACGCCCCATATAACACCCACCACTGCAACATGAATGCTCTCGTCGGCTGGCCCTCACTACATATTCGTCGCCAAACCCACTGGCTCCAGGTCATCAAAAAGTCTTTGCTAGGTAAAGCTCCGCCTTATGTTAGTTCACTGGTCACGATGACAACACCCACCCATAGCATGCGCTCCAGCAGGTATGGTCATCAACTGGTCATCCCCAAAGCCAACACCTGCTTTGGCCGCCTTTCCTTCCAGTTCTCTGCTGCCCATGACTGGAATGAATTGCAAAAATTGCTGAAGTTGGAGACTTATATCTCCCTTACTAACTTTAAGCATCAGCTATCTGATTATCTTACTGATTGCTGCACCTGTACACAGCCCATCTGTAAATAGCCCATCCAACTAACTACCTCATCCCCAAATTGGTTTCATTTTATTTTTTGCTCTTTTGCACACAAGAATTTCTACTTGCACATCATCATCTGCACATCTATCACTCCAGTGTTAATTGCTAAATTGCAATTACTTCGATACTATGGCCTATTTATTGCCTTACATCCTCACACCATTTGTACACACTGCATATAGACTTTTTCTATTGTGTTATTGACTGTTTGATTATTCCATGTGTAGCTCTGTTGTTGTTTGTGTCGCACTGCTTTGCTTGATCTTGGCCAGGTCGCAGTTGTAAATGAGAACTTGTTCTCAACTGGCCTACCTGGTTAAATAAAGGTGAAATAAAACAAAAACATAGTGTTGACCTCTCCTATCTTCTGCGCTCATTTCCTCCCTTCCTTCTCTCTCCCCTACTCTACTCTACTGTCATGTCCTCTCCTCCCCTCCACCTTTTTTCTCCTCTCCACCGCTCCTTTCCCTTCTCTCCTCTTCTCTCATCTCTCCTCACACTTCCTCTCTATACTCCACCCCAACTTTGCCTTCTCTCCTCCTCTCTCTTCCTTCATCTCTCCTCACCTCTTCTGTCCTCTCCGCTTCTCTCCTCTCAACCTTCCATCGCCCTCCTCTCCCTCCTGTATTTCACCCACTCCTATTACATTAACAGGCCCAGTGTGTCTCTGAGGCTTTACTGTATTGATTCACTGCTCCTTCCAGCAATCCCCTTAAAGAGAGAATGAGCTGCTACTAATGTGTGGCTGCTACAATGGGAAGGGAGGGGGGTTTTAAGTGAAAGCTGCTGGACTGTTTTCAGACTAAACTGAGATGGAGAGACGGAGGAGAAGACTGCCAGAGAGAGAGAATGGAGAAATAGAGAGGGATCGAGAGAGAATGGAGTGGAGAGCAGGGGTAAGAACAAAGAAAAGGGGGGAGGGGATGGGGCGAAACAAAGGGAGAGTAAGAGAGTGAGAAGGGGTAAAGAGAGACAGGGAGGGAGAGGGAAAATGGGGATACAGCTTTAAGCACATTGAAGGGTTTCACTTAAATACTTGAGGAAGGAGAACAGTGAGGTGCTCTCCTCAGATTAAAATGGACTTGGAAAATGCAGCCACTCTCTGGATGAGATCTGTTATAAAATACCAACAATCCTAACATCTGTTAAAAAAAAGGCAATAACTACAATAATTGTGATTCTGCATTTAATTCATATATTAACTTTACTGGGAATGTTTAATATATTTAATTGTTTTTTCATGCATCCTCTTCATCCTCTTACCAGTATTGTACAGTCCCTGTACTCATTATCCATGTAAATATACGATTTTGGAATGAGATGCTTAAACGTCAGCGTGTACAGTAGCGTACAGTGGATTCTGAAAAATATTATTTTCCACATTTTAATACTTTACAGTCTTACTCTAAAATAGATTAAATTACTTTTGTCCCTCATCAATCTACACACGATACCCCATAATGACAAAGGAAAAACAGTTATTTTGAATATTTTTCAAATGTATTAAAAATTTTTTTTTAAATATCACATTTACATAAGTATTCAGACCCTTTACTCTGTACTTTGTTGAAGCACCTTCGGCACCTTCGGCCTACAGCCTAGAGTCTTCTTGGGTATGACGCTACAAGCTTGGAACACCTGCATTTGTGCCATTTCTCACATTCTTCTCTGTCAGGTTGGATGGGAAGAGTCCCTGCACAGTTATTTTCAGGTCTCTACAGAGATGTTCGATCGGGTTCAAGTCCGGGCTCTGGCTGGGCAACTCAAGGACATTCAGAGACTTGACCAGACGCCACTCCTGCATTGTCTTGGCTGTGCACTTAGAGTCATTGTCCTGTTGAAAGATGAACCGTCGCCCCAGTCTGAGGTCCTGAGCGCTCTGGAGCAGGTTTCCATCAACGATCTCTCTGTACTTTGCTCTGGAGCTTTATCAGAGTGACTATCGGCTTCTCGATCACCCTGACATAGGCCCCTCTCCCCCGAATGCTCAGTTTGACTGGGCGGTCAGCTCTAGGAAGATTTTTGGTGTTTACAAATTTCTTCCATTTAAGAGGCCACTGTGTTTTTGGGAACCTTCAATGCTACAGATTTCTTTTTGTACAGTACCCTACCCAAGATCTGTGCCGCTACACAATCCAGTCTCAGAGAACAACGGATAATTTCTTCGACCTCATGGCTTGGTTTTTCTTCTCTGACATGCACTGTCAACTATGGGACCTTATACAAATCATGTCCAATCAATTAAATTTACCACAGGTGGACTCAACTCAAGTTGTAGAAACAGCTAAAGGATGATTAATGGAAACAGGACGCACCTGAGCTCAATTTCAAGTCTCTTAGCAAAAAGTCTGAATACTTATGTAAATAAGATATTTATGTTTTATTTTCAAACATTTCTACAAACTTGTTTTCTATTGGTCATTATGGTGTATTGTGGGTAGATTGATTTTAAAAATCAGAATTTAATACATTTCAGAATAAGGTTGTAACATAACAAAATGTGGAAAAAGGGAAGGTTTTCAAATGCACTGTATATGTTTAGAGTGCATGGGCCACTGTGCAGCCCAAAAGATCTCATGATTTGACCAATTTGATTTCAGATTCTGATGTTTACCCATGTTTATCCAAACATACATTTTTGAAGTTGCTCCAAACGTCCAATTTCGATGTGATTTTGACAGCCTGGGTTCCTCCTTTTGTGTCAGGCCCTGGCCTTAGTATTCTGTGTTTTCTTTATTATGTTGGTTAGGCCAGGGGGTGACATGGGTGATTTATGTGTCTTGTTTTGTCTAGGGGTTGTGTAGTCTATGGGGTTGTGTTCAGTTGAGTGTGCTAGGTAAGTCTATGGTTGCCTGGAGTGGTTCTCAATCAAAGGCAGGTGTTTATCGTCGTCTCTGATTGGGAACCATATTTAGGCAGCCATATTCTTTAGGTATTTTGTGGGTGATTGTTCCTGTCTGTGTTTTGCACCAGTTAGGACTGTTTCGGTTTTTCCACGTTTTCTTATTTTGTATAGTGTTCACGTTTTTATCTTTCATTAAAGTTGTTTATAAATAACCACGCTGCATTTTGGTCCTCCGATCCTTCTCTCCTCTCCTTCCCAGGAAGAAAATCGTTACATTTTGCTGCAGTTCCTCCGCCATTCATCCGAAAGGTTATGGGTTAAGGTTTGGCATAGTGTTAAAATAAAAACAACTCAGAAGTTAGGGTTTAGGCATTCGTTCTGAATGGTTAAGGGTTACTGTTTGGGATAGAATAAAAATAAACTAGTCTCTACCACTATAATAGAACCCTTCAACCGTCGGAGCCGGAGCTCGTGGCTTACACTGATTCGCCATCCCCGTCCACAACACCTTAGCAAAACCCAAGCATACTTGATGGTAATAGTGCTCAACGTTGTCCATAGTGGCGGGTTTTGAAGGAATACCTTGATGTCCTTGGGACATGGATGGACGTCCAATTTCAAAGTGAATCTTGAGCGACCGAGCTGGCACAGCCACCCACCCTGCCTGCTGTGTTTCACAGGTCATGTCCCAAATGGCACCCTATTCCCTTTTTAGTGCACTACTTTTGACCAGGATCTATTGGGAAGCACCCCACTATATAGGGAATAGGGTGCCATTTGGGATGCATTTATCAGAGTTCCTGGTTAATAGAGCACATAATCAGAACTTTGCCACCAGCTGCAGCAGAAGAGAATATCTGCTCTGCCTCTACATGGGCAGGGCTTTAGCCTTTCAGAGCCACACACACACAGCTCAGTAGCGCACACACACAAACGGACACGCGCACGCACTCACACACAGTGCGGTCGCACACACACGCACAGCGCTGTCAGACAATGACACCTCAGCAGACACAGGCTTCATTTGACACCACATTTATCTGACTATTAGGCTTAAATACATTTCGCAGGTAGAAATGTACCTAGAATTTACCCAGGCAGGGCGTGGCTATCACTAAGGGAGTGTGGGTGTGTGGTTGGATACATTTTTTTCCCTGATGCTGGCTGCTGCTGCAAATCCTCTGATGCCCGTCCATCCGATCATGCCGTGCTGAACTGTGAAGCACTGAGGGACTGGTGTGTGTGTGTCTGCAGGTGCCTGCGGGTGCCTGCATGCACGTGTGTGTATGTGTGTGAGGCTAGCTAGTGACCTCTAACTGGACGGCATGGTGCAATCCAAGCAGAACTGTCACACTCACAGAGAGGGAGGGAAAGAGGGCCACGCCTGCCTGGAAACAGCAGCTGAGCAGCTTGTGTTAGCTGTGCTCGTCTAACTACATTCTGACAACACAAGGACTGCACTCTAGTCTAGATATATATTACAGAAACTAAGACATCCCATTTAGATTCCCTGAATACGAGGACAATGAAAAAGTCCAAAGGTGAATTAATTTGCTGGATACATTTCAGGCTCTGATGTTTGTAGTTTTGTAGGGTGTATGTATTTCAGTGGTAGAACTGAAGTAGGTCACTGTGGTTACCAGCACAACACAGGTGGACAGACACACACACAAACACAGGCTCCCCCAAGCTAAAATGTAACGCTCCTTCAATGATAGTGGAAGTGACAGCCCCGCTGCAGCGAACACAGATGTGACGTTGCCTGAACGTTAGTAGAGTTGACAGCAGGTCAGGGGTGATGGGGAGGGGTGACAGTGAGGTGTGATTGGAAGGGGTGAGGAGGGGAGGGGTGATGGTGAAGGGAAAGGGTGAGGAAATGGGTGACAGGATGGGTGTAGTTAACAGCACAACTGATGACAGATGACTCCCAGGTGGGAGGACAGAGATGGAGAAGTGACTTTCTCAGACAGCACACACAGACCAGTGGTGACTGGAGGAGGAGGGGGAGAAAAAGAGGTGACTGCTGGTCTATTTATAGCTGAGCCTGTGATGCCTCGTGCTTCTCTGTGTGTGTGTGTGTGTGTGTGTGTGTGTGTGTGTGTGTGTGTGTGTGTGTGTGTGTGTGTGTGTGTGTGTGTGTGTGTGTGTGTGTGTGTGTGTGTGTGTGTGTGTGTGTGTGTGTGTGTGTGTGTGTGTGTGTGTGTGTGTGTGTGTGTGTGTGTGTGTGTGTGTGTGTGTGTGTGTGTGTATGTGTGAGAGAGAGAGAGAGAGAGAAAGCCAGAGCCTCTGTTGTATGCAGAGCATGCTAATGAGGGAGCACTCTGCCTGCCTGCTGCTACAGAATGTGCTCATCTCTATCTAGCCCGTGCTTGCCTCGTGGCTAACTGGTATGCAGTGTGTACCTACTCTTCTTCCAATCTGCATTGTGCCGATCCCATACCAGGCTGGTGCAGTCAAGCTCAGCCCATGTGCCTTACCACATGCACCCACACAAAACACATGCACAGTCACATGCAGGCACGCAAAAAGACATACACGAACGCATACACACAAATGCACATGCGCACACACACTAGAGCTGCACAAATTTCACTATTTTGGGCCAGATATTGCGATTTTCAATTAATGAATACCATACTGTGCTAACTGAATACTAAAAAACAAATGAAACAAATATTTTCCAATGTTGTTATAGGCTACTTATGATAATACATATGGTTACCACACCTACAGTACCAGTCAAACGTTTGGACACATCTCATCATTCAAGGTTTTTTTTCTTTCTTTTTAATATTTTCTACATTGTAGAATAATAGTGAAGACATCAAATATAAAATAACACATATGGAAGCATGTAACCAAAGAAGTGTTCAGCAAATCAGATTTGTTTTTATATTTGAGATTCTTCAAAGTAGCCACCCTTTGCCTTGATGACTGCTTTGCACACTCTTGGTGTTTTCTCAACCAGCTTCATGGGGTAGTCACCTGGAATCCAATTTAATTAACAGGTGTGCCTGTGCCATTAAACCCCTACAACTCATCCAGAACGCCGCAGCCCATCTAGTGTTCAACCTTCCCAAGTTCTCTCACGTCACCCCGCTCCTCCGCTCTCTCCACTGGCTTCCAGTTGAAGCTCGCATCCGCTACAAGACCATGGTGCTTGCCTACGGAGCTGTGAGGGGAACGGCACCTCAGTACCTCCAGGCTCTGATCAGGCCCTACACCCAAATAAGGGCACTGCGTTCATCCACCTCTGGCCTGCTCGCCTCCCTACCACTGAGGAAGTACAGTTCCCGCTCAGCTCAGTCAAAACTGTTCGCTGCTCTGGCTCCCCAATGGTGGAACAAACTCCCTCACGACGCCAGGACAGCGGAGTCAATCACCACCTTCCGGAGACACCTGAAACCCCACCTCTTTAAGGAATACCTAGGATAGGATAAAGTAATCCTTCTCACCCCCCTTAAAATACTTAGATGCACTATTGTAAAGTGGTTGTTCCACTGGATGTCATAAGGTGAATGCACCAATTTGTAAGTCGCTCTGGATAAGAGCGTCTGCTAAATGACTTAAATGTAAATGTTAAAAGTTCATTTGTAGAATTTCTTTCCTTCTTAATGTGTTTGAGCCAGTTGTGTAGTGACAAGGTAGGGCTGGTAAACAGAAGACATCCTATTTGGTAAAAGTCTATATTATGGCAAGAACAGCTCAAATAAGCAAAGAGAAATGACTGAAGGTCAGTCAATCCAGGAAAATTTCAAGAACTTTGAACGTTTCTTGAAGTGCAGTCTCAAAAACCATCGAGCGCTATGATAACACTGAATCTCATGAGGACCCAGAGTTACTGCTGCAGGATACATTAATTAGAGTTACCAGCCTCAGAAATTGCAGCCCAAATAAATGCTTCACAGAGTTCAAGTAACAGACACATCTCAAAATCAACTGTCTCAGAGGAGACTACGTGAATCAGACCTTCATGGTCGAAATGCTGCAAGGAAATCACTACTAAAGGACACCAATAAAAAGAAGAGACTTGTTTGGGCCAAGAAACACGAGCAATGGCCATTAGACTGGTGGAAATTTGTCCTTTGGTCTGATGAGTCCAAATTTGAGATTTTGGGTTCCAAACTCCCTGTCTTTTGGTCTGATGAATCCAGATTTGAGAATTCTGGTTCCAATTGCCCTGTCTTTGTGAGACGCAGAGTAGGTGAACGGATGATCTCCGCATGTGTGGTTCCCACCGTGAAGCATGAAGGAGGAGGTGTGATGGTGCTTTGCTGGTGACACTGTCTGATTTATTTAGAATTCAAGGCACACTTAGCCATGCTGGTTACCACAGCATTCTGCAGCGATACGCCATCCCATCTGGTTTGTGTAAAGTAGGACAATGACCCAAAATACACCTCTGGGCTGTGTAAGGGATGTGATGGAGTGCTGAATCACATGACCTGGCCTCCATAATCACCCTACCTCAACCCAATTGAGATGGTTTGGGATGGGTTGGACTGCAGAGTGAAGGAAAAGCAGCCAACAGTGCTCAGCATATGCGGGAACTCCTTCAAGACTGTTGGAAAAGCATTTCTCATGAAGCTGGTTGACAGAATGCCAGTGTGTAAACCTGTCATAAAGGCAAAGGGTGGCTACTTTGAAGAATCTGAACACTTTGTTTTGCTTACTTAATCATTCCATATGTTATATTTCATAGTTTTGATGTCATCAGTATTGTTCTACAATGTAGAAAATAGAAAAACATAAAGAAAAACCCTTGGATGAGTAGGTGTGTCCAGACTTTTCACCTGTACTATACATATAAACAAACATTCATTTTTTTAACATGATCATCCAAATATAGTGTGCTATCATTAATAAGATTATGATTTCCTATTTCCTATTTGACCATTTAATGAATAATAAGTAAGTTAATTATTTATTCAGGCAGCCACAGGCTGCAGATGGAAGCATATGATTGTGTAATAATTTATAAGTAGGCTTTAATGGGTGCGTGTTGTATTAAATAACTGAATAGCTTGTTTTCAACAATATATATTTGAAACAGGAAAAGTTGCACATTTACCACATTTTTATGAGCATTAAAATATAAGCAGTACCAGTCAAAAGTTTGGTCACCTACTCATTCTAGGGTTTTTCATTTATTTTTTACTCTTTTCTACATTGTCAAGAGTGTGCTAAGCTGTCATCAAGGCAAAGGGTGGCTACATCGAATAATCAAAAATATAAGAATAACACTTTTTTGGTTACTACATGATTCCATATGTGTTATTTCATAGTTTTGATGTCAACTCTTGAATGAGTAGGTGTGTCCAAACATTTGACTGGTACTGTATATTTTTTACCAATCACAAGTGAGGCGCCATCCCTAACGCCATAACGGGCGGGCCGCAACTGCAATCTACATGCAAAAAATAGATATTAAAACAAACATTTAAAAAATGTACATGCAATAGAATATGCTGGGAATATAATAATGATGGTAATGGTTTTGGTTCAACACTGGTTATTAACACCCACACTGGGGTGCTTTTATGCCACTGAGTTACTTTAACTCCTGAATCAACACTAGAAATGTTACACTGGAAAATTAACACTAGGTGGTAACACTGGCTAATTTGGTGTGTGTGTGTGCATTCATGTGCCCGTGTGTGTATATGTTCTGTCTGTTGGCTGTGGGTTTGTGATTAGCCGCTTTAGAGTTAGAAAGGTTCAGTTTGATGTTGTCTGCTTTCCCTTACCTCCGCTTTGACATCGCACCGTCTGTGCGATCCAGGTAATTGAATAAGCTGCCACTTGAGATTGGGAGAATAATTTTAGCTGGAGAGAGAGTTCATCCGTGCGGGTAAATATTCATGATCACACAGCAGAGCAGCTGAGCGAGGAGAGCGTGAGAAAAGGGAAGGTTTTTTCAACCAGTCAGCGACGTTGTGACACTACATCATTGTATCACTGTCTGAGCTTCACACGCCACTAACAGAACCATTTTGTTTTTACCCTGTTAATTGGTGTCATAACACTAACCTGAGACCAAATCTGCTTCCATCGAGTGAGGTTCGAAGTTTCAAGTGCTTACCTATTTATATTAGAGGCATTAGGTGCAGCGTAAACGTCCTCTACCCTCAACTATTGTATATGTGTTTCCTTATCTGCTTATCTGAGTATGAATAAAACTGTCCATGTTGAACCGAACTCCTTTCACAAGAAATGTGACATCTTACAATAGCCTTGCTCCTGTTGAAACGATGTTCCCTTCCTGTAGCTAGCACACACAAGTGACTGTAGCTAGCCCAGGAATTCTACATTATAATTATTTTAGTAGACACTCATACCCAGAGCGACTTACAGGAGTAATTAGGGTTAAGTGATTTTCTCAAGTGCACATTAACAGACTGTTCACCTAGTCGACTCCGGGATTTGAACCCAACGGTCTTAACGACTAGGCTACCTGCCGTCTCTCTCACCCACACAAACTCCAGCGCTGTTGAAGGAACCTCCTACGCCTCCGAGAGAACAGAGACTGTAAAGACTGCCAGCCTATCCTTCATGTGATTCACACATCAACAGTGGCTGATGAGAGCTGCACATAATGTAAACTATTGTCAATGTGAACCCCAATGGCTGTTAAGGTCCCTCCTCCTGATGATAGCAGGTATGAACTCGGGAGTGGGCACTGTACTGTAAATTGATTGGGAGAGCAACATTTCAGCATTATGATCATGCTATAGATAACATCAACAATTCTGTTATACAACTGTACTGTTGGGGCTAATAAATAAATCATGTCTTATGGATATGATTTTCCCCACTCAAATCTCAATTGGAAACCCATGCTATTGTTGACATGAACCCTACGCATCGACGGGAGAACAAAACAAAAACGATTCAATGGCAAATTCTCTTATGTAACAGTAGAGTCTAAAATAGACAAATAATACTAATGCTATTCCTCCCACTCAATTTGAGACCCAGAATCCTCAAAAAATACATTTCTGTCAAATGTGTTTGAGTTAGGCTATCTTTATGTACTTTGCAAGTACAAATACATTAGTTGCGGAGTGTATACTATTGTTTGTTACAAAAACAATACTGTTCAAAAGTAGTGCACTTATATAGGGGATAGGATAGGGTGCCATTTCGGGACACAGCCTGTGTGCTCTCTGATCCATATGAGATGTGAATAATATTCATGTTTGCACCTCCATCCATAGTGTCCGTAACCGTTCAGCAGCACCCAAGCAGCCTTTTGAGAGGAGCTGAGAGACTGAACTCTGAGGTGTGATTATCATCACATTTGTGATGACGTGTCATTATCACCTCCTGTGGCAACCTCTTCAGCAAGGCAAACGGTCATTCAAGTCCCTAAAATGGCAAATGTTTAGTTAACATGTGAAAGAGATCTGCAAGGCCATCTCATCTCATTGCTATGCGTGAGCACAATACAGGCAAAAGCACATTTACATTCTCTGTCTCTGACTGCGTTTGCTGAAGCCCGACAATTTCTGTCAATTATGTCTGATTGTGCTTTCATTAAATAAACTCCAGGTGGTGTTTGAGTCATCTACTGGCACAAACTCATTCAGAACGCCTCTTCAATGCCTCACGCCCCCGTGAGGCCACCTTTCTAGGGAGAAAATATGCCATTCACTCCATCACCATCAGAAAGGCTAAATGATTTGTGTTTGATCTGGATGGATGCGTTTGATAGTGTAGCTTGATCATTGCTTGTAGTGGCTAAACTAACGCACACACACACTAAGGACTGTCACACGCCTCCGAGAGAGCCATTTAGTCAGATCAAGTGGTTGTCCAACCCTGTTCCTGGACAGCTACCCTCCTGTAGGTTTTCGCTCCAACCCTACTTGTAACTAACCTGATGCAGCTGCTCAACCAGCTTGGGGGTAGAAAGTGTCTGGAAGCCTGTTGGTCCGAAAGCTGATGCTCCAGTAATGTTTGCTGGACGGTAGCAGAGTGAAAGGTCTGTGGCTTGGGTGGCTGGAGTCTTTGGCAATTTTTCGGGCCTCCCTCTGACACAGCCTGGTATAGAGGTCTTGGATGGCAGGGATCTCGACCTCAGTGATGTACTGGGCTGTCTGCACCACCGCGTTTTGAGGTCAAGGGCGGTGCAATTGTCATTCCAAAGTTACCTTGGAGGGATAATGGTTGTCAGCCTGTAACATTTTGGGATTAAGGACTGGGACAAGGAGAGATTGAAAATGTCTGCGAAGACACCTGCCAGCTGGTCTGCACATGCTTTGAAAACGTGCCCTGGTGTTCCGTCTGGCCCGGTGGTCTTGGGATTGTTAACCTGTTTTAAACATTTTGTTCACATCAGCCACAGAGAGTGAGATCACACAGTCATCTGGAAAAGCAGGGGCTTTCACACAAGGCACAGTGAGCAGAAAAGGCATTTTGCTCGTTTGGGAGTTCTGCGTCGCGGTAGCTCTAGCCTTTAGCCCAGCGCCGATGCTGCCTGTAATCATTGGTTTTTGTTCGGGATACATTCTTATAGTCACTTTGGGGAGGTTGTCTATGCACTAATTGATAAAGCCTGGGACTGTCGTGGTAAACTCCTCAATGTTATCGGATGAACCCTGAAACATATCCTAGTCTGTACTAGGATATGTTTTGGGATTCATGTAGCCTCGCGTCTGCTTCATCCGTCCACTTCCGTATTGAGCGCATCACTGGTACTTCCCGTTTGAGCTTTTGTTGGTAAACAGGCAGCAGGAGAATGGATTCATGGTCAGATTTGCTGAAGGGAGGACGAGGGAGGATGAGGGAGGGTATGTATGCATTTTCTGTAGGTAGAATAAAAGTAGTCTAGAGTTTTAGAGCCCCTAGTGGCACAGGAGACGTGTTGGTAGAAGTGAGGTTGGACGGTTTTAAGTCTCCTCGTGTTAAAGTCTTCGCCCACCAGAAATGCTGCCTCTGGGTGAGCGGTTTCTTGTTTGTTTATGGCCTCATACAGTTAAAAGGGTCTGCAGCTTACCATTAATTATTCTATATCAGTTGAGCAAAAGCTTGAAATTTACTTCACACTTGAAGCAGCACATTATTATTTAGGAAAAAAGACACACTGCGTCCTTTCGTTTTCCCTAAAGCTGGCGTCCGATCCTGCCTCTACAGGGAGAGCACACCGAGTACTATGTCCATAGCGTCATCACCAGCCACATAAGACATACAGTGTATTTGGAAAGTACACAGACCCCTTGAATTTTTCCACATTTTGTTATATTACAGCCTCATTATAAAATTATTATTATTATTATTATGATTTGTTTTCAGAGAGGCCATCAGGTTCTTGGTCACCTCCCTGACCAAGGCCCTTCTCCTCCAATTGCTCAGTTTGGCTAGGCGGCCAGCTCGAGGAAGAGTCTTGATGGTTCCAAACTGCTTCTATTTAAGACTGATGGAGGCCACTGTGTTCTTGGGGACTTCCAATTCTGCAGAAATGTTTTGGTACCCTTCCCCAGATCAGTGCCTTCCTTCATCCTCATGGCTTGGTGTTTGCTCTGACATGCACTGTCAACTGTGGGACCTTATATAGACAGGTATAAGCCTTTCCAAATCATGTCCAATCACTTGAATTTAACTCAGGTGGACTCCAATCAAGTTATAGAAACATCTCGAGGATGATCAATGGAAACAGGATACGCCTCAGCTCAATTTCAAGTCTCATAGCAAAGGGTCTGAATACTGAATACTTGCATTTTTCAGTTCGTTATTTTTAATACATTTGCACACATTTCTAAAAACCTGTTTTTGCTTTGTCATTATGGGGTATTGTGTGTAGATTGAGGAAAAACGTACATTTAATCCATTTTATAATAAGGCTGTAACGTAATAAAATGTGCAAAAGGGAAAGGGCCTGAATACTTTCCGAATGCGCTGTATGATAAGAGTCTGGTAGCAGCAGTTGTGATGTGTGTGTAGCATGAATGTATATGTGAGTGCATATGTGTGCTAAGGTGCGGAGAAATCAAAGCAGGTGGTCAGTCCAGTTCCATTGTTCACGTACCTGTAGATTGGACAGAGAGGTATCGCTCAAGTCGCAACAAAATCGAATATAACGTTGTGTATAATATTCAGAATGACGCAATTCCATGTGCAAAGCAACTTAAGACCTGCATCACTATACTGAGAACTTTTCCGTTTCTAGAAGGACGTATTTTGGGTGTTTTTGGAGCCTTTATTCATGCACCCATACCACACAATGAGAATGAGGAAGTGATTTGGTGTTTGGGTTAAGTTTCTCAAAACCATGTGAATAGAAAAAGGTGTCTTGACCATTCTATAACATTCCATTTACATCAAAAATAGAGATTTGGTTGTAAAAAAAAAAGATAACTTCCCCTTTAACTAGTAAGACAGACAACGCAGCTCAAAGTTATGCAAGTAATTTCAAAACAAATGTTAGTCAGCCGGGATCTTAATCCAGAAGGGGATTTTCTCTGCCAAGAACCTTGATCTTGCAAATGAACATTAGCCAGGAGAGCCGCACACCCTGATGAAGACAGCTTGTCTGTCAAAACGTTGTATGTTTGGTTACTAAATTATTGCATCTGAGCTCCTAGAGTGTGCGGCTCTGCTTTTCTTTTTCAAGTGTTCTACTCCGGTTCTACTCAAAAACAATATTTTCCATTTTTTTCATTAGTCCACTGTTGATAAAGTCCCAAAATGTTTTGCATGTCAGAAATGGTTTGCTGTATTGGGGAACTAGTACCGGTTAACTTCATAATGAAAAATGATCTAACAGGCAAAATGATGAACCCAATCTGCTTTGTCTAGTACCTCGTGCATAAGTAGACTGCAAGTATTTATTTAAAAAATACAAATATCCACATTCACAAAATTTTAACAGTACTGACGGTATTGGAAAATCATGCCGAGGGTATTTCAAAATACGACGGGATACCGCCCAACCTTACTACCACATTGATACTGTATACTGCATTGTAAGTAACATTACACTGTACTGTTTTACACCAGCTGTATCCTGTGCATGTGACCAAAACACTATAAACCTTGAAACGTTTGACCCGAGAGAGCCATATCTGTCACGTTCTGACCTTTATTTCCTTTGTTTTGTATTTATTTAGTATGGTCAGGGCGTGAGTTGGGTCGGCAGTCTATGTTTGTTTTTCTATGTTTTGGGTATTTCTATGTTTCGGCCTAGTATGGTTCTCAATCAGAGGCAGGTTTCATTAGTTTTCTCTGATTGAGAATCATACTTAGGTAGCCTGGGTTTCACTATGTGTTTGTGGGTGATTGTTCCTGTCTCTGTGTTTGCACCAGATAGGACTGTTTTTGGTTTTCGCACATTTATTGTTTTGTTAGTTATTTCATGTATAGTTCCTTCATTAAAGAACATGAATAACCACCACGCTGCATTTTGGTCCGTCTCTACTTCACCCACCACAGGAAAACCCTTACAATATTGGCTCCGATCAAAATTAGTGCACTAATACTGTATAGGGAATAGGGTGCCATTTGGGATGCAGCTGAGGAAAGGCTGGCATTACTGTCACTGTCATAATATAATTTTCCATATAAGGCACAGTCAGTCAGTCAGAATACTTTCCATCAACATCATCAAAATGTTTGAAAGAAAATGTTCAAGGGAGAAGAGCAGCCAATAAAATGAGGTCTTTAAACGGGGCAATCCGTGATTGGCACATTATTTTTGGACTATTAAATTAATGGCATACAGCCTTTGTTGTTTTATTTAAATCCTGGATTTCCCCTTTAACAGAAAAGCATCCATCATAAAGAATGAAAATCATCAAAGATCCTTCAAATACATTTATTTACTGCTCGACGGACATTAGACAAACAACCGAACCGCAGGCTATTAAATCTGGTGAGACCTTGTTGTTCTCTATGCAGCTACAGAAAATCAGGCATGAGAGGTTGAATTTTTGCTCCTGTCATATTGAACACTGTGGTAAAAAGGCGTCCGCCATTCTACTGCTTGTGAGCAGTGATGTATTGACTGCTATGAGAAGATGGTCAATGGAATAGAGATTTAGTACGCTTTAATGGCCCGACTCTGATTGCTCTGCGCTGGTGTGTTAATGTGTGCAATAGTCATCTGTGCATGTGTGTGTTTGCGTGTATGTGTATCAATCTGTATGTGTCCGTGTGTGTGTGTGTATATTTCAGGCATGTGTGTTTGTTCCAGACAAATCGTAAATCAATCTGAACAGGTTAGCTCTTTGCTACAAGCAAGCGGCCCCGACCTAAATAAAATAACAAGTTGTGTTTACCTACTAACCCTGCAGCACAGCCTACCATTTTCATGGCCCCCCAAAAAATCTAAAGGGCCAAAAGAACATACAGAAAGCAATGACATTGAACATTTAGCTGCGTTTTCTTTGTCTGCAGCTCTGCAGGGCTTAGAGCATGTTTAGAGGGATTGCACACCACACCACCACCGCACAATGTCCTCATTCATCACCTGACCCTCCACTAGCGGCTCTACTCTGCTCCGCTTTGCCACCAGGCAGCACAGGAAAACTAGGTTAGCCATCTTCAAAGGATGAGCAGGGAAGAATCTAAAGCACAGTGAATTTGTGGAAAGGCTATGGGAAGATTCAGAGGGGATGTGCTTTATCTCAGCGTGAGACAAACCTCCAACAAATGAAGGTTCAGAGAGAGAGAGAGCGAGACAGAGATGAGATGGAGCATGGATCGGGATTTACGACCAATCTTTAACTTCACATTGTAACCCAGTCTGCATTCACAATCTGCCATAAAACTTCTGTTGAAGGAAAAACACTTCAGTTTGTGTTTAAATATTAAAAGTAGGCACTGTTTGTTTAATTGCACCTGAGGATACGCCATTGGGTTTGCAACCTTTCAAATTTTATACAACATTAATGACAAAGAAAAGAGTAAGAACTTCTTCGCTCAGACAGAAATGAAGTTGCTTCAACAATTCATTGGTTTCCGAGGACAACGTGCATTATCGAAATGGGATAGAAAGAGATTCTTCACTTGTGTGGTTGCTAATGTATTAAATTATGAGGAAATGTAAATGTATCTTAACTCTGGCTCTGAATGCTTCCTGTGATCAGACTTTAATTAAGCTCCTGGAAGAAGAATATATTAGTGCTGCTATCTGCTCTCTTAGTCTCAGCATTCCCATAGTCTGTTGTAAAAGTGAATTAGTGCTTCGAGGAGGGAGAGTTATTTTCTGACACGGGAACCCTGGTGTCCACCATTACCCTCTAGCAATCTCAACATGTCACTCTTAATAGGGTGGAGATTGAAGCGGTAGGCTATAAGACAGATAGGCCTGTGATTTACCAGGGGTGTATTCATTACACTGATTCTGTTGCAAAACGTTTAGTCTGTTGCAAAATGTTTTGCAACAGAAACTGTTCACTCAAAATGGAAAATGTTTTGCTACGAAAACATGAGCTTCTACTGGACAAATTCAGGTTGGTCTCTCACAGTTCCGTTTGCTTCCGTTCGGTTCTTAAAATGTAAACCTTTACCATTGCAAGACGTAATGAATACACCCCTGCTTTGGCTTTGTGCTATCTCCCTCTTGAACATAAGTGTCAGATGCATGTTATTTTATATGAATTTACCTGATGAACTGCTTTGCTTGATCTTGGCCAGGTCGCAGTTGTAAATGAGAACGTGTTCTCAACTGGCCCAACTGGTTAAATAAAGGTGAAATAAAAATGTTTCAAAAGAAAAAGGCTGTTTCAGCCAAAGTAAAGGAATAGGAAGAGCCTGTTTTTGAATGGAAACAGGCCCTCTAGTCAAGGTTAAAAAACAGACAGCTACAATAGCCAAATCTGTACAGCTGCAGGTATAGCCTATACAACAGTAGCAAGTGCTGCACTGTTCTTGGCCTTGCGTTGTTTTTTGTTTGTTCTTTTTACTAGGTGAGGCTTTGCTCATGAGGACAACACCTCACCCAGCAGGCAAAAATGTCTGCAACATCACGATGACGTCAGTGCAACGAGTCAGTTTTGCCCACTGGGAAAGATCTAAGTCATTCTTCAGCAGTGATGTACACACACATAGATGTGTCAGAAATAGCAGCCGATGGGCCCTGTCCAAAAGCAGTGCAGGGAATAGGGTGCCATTTCGGACGCAACCGTACTTCACAGTGATGCGTACAAACACACCCTCCCTCTACTAACGCCTGCTCTTACCTGGCAGGCGTTGTAGAGCAGCTGGTGCTCAAACTTCTTGATACCCAGAATGTTCTGGAACATCTCGTAGAGCTGGTCCTTGCTGAGGATGAGCTCAGAGGCTGCACTAGCCGTCATGCGTTGCTGAGCCTTGCGTGGGTCCTCGTCCCCGCGGTAGATGGTGTCGAACTTGGCCATCCAGGAGCTGAGCACCGTCTCCTTACTCAGGCCGTCGATCTCGGGCAGGCTGCGGACACGCTTCTCGATGTGCCTCTTGAACACCTCCCTGCAGTCATTGGCTGAGAAGCCCCCGCTCTGGACCATCTTGGCAACGCGGTCGCTTTTCAGGAACACCTGTGGTCACAGAGAGAGATGTTGGAAAGGATCGATAACCGCACACTGTTGAAAACATGAATACCACTTCAAAAGGAGGCTCAGATTCCAAAAATATGTGATATTTATTAGGACGTGCTCAGCTCAATAACGTGTGTAAATAAGACAAAATATTTTGGTTGACTTAACCATCATTAGTGTCATAAAAGGGCGAGCACATACATTTGGCTCATATAAATGTGGATTACATGACATAATCAAACCTAGGTGCAATAAATACAAAATAGAAAATCTGAAAATCTATTACAACAGACAGAGAGGGAGAGCAACGTTGACGTCAATGACTGGCAGGTAAACAAGTACAGATTGACAGGGTCAGACTGCTGCTGCAGCTACAGATAATAGTGCATTTCATTTACGTAGCGCTTTTCAGGACAAAGAATCTCAAAGCTCCAACGGTGGCATGTCTTCACCTGGAGCAAGAGTGTAAACAGCAGAGCATGTAGATGTTAAAACATATGAACGATAATGTATAATAAAATAACTGAAACAATTACACTGCAACTGTAAGAGGCTAACAGCTAAAACGGATCTTACAGTATTACCGACTGTAAACAGCGAATAGCTTTTTGTGTGTTTTATTCAACATGTCCATTGCATCGAGTAGACTCTATTATGACCATATAGGTTGAAGAGGAATTGACTTTATATAACGACTCAGACGATGATGAGTCACCCTTTTCGTCTTAGTCTACACTATGTTTCTAATACATAAATATTTTATACTCATCATCACCGGATGTCTTGTACAATAGACACACGTGAGTTGTTATGACTGTCGGGGTGATGTGAGATGTCTGTTCACCATAACAATTAAGACCACACACCAAACCAAATCATACCATACATCACACACAGCCGTTACTTCATCACTGTGGATCCAATGTACAGAAGTACAAAAGTTAGGGTCATCCCGTGTGTGACTGTGTGTCCGTCGTCTGGACGCGAGCGAGCTGGGCGGATTGAAGACATGATTGCAACCACTCTTACTCAGGCTGCAATGGAATATGAACCAATGGAAGGTAGTCATCCATGCAAGAAGACAAAAAAAGAAAGAAGTGCCTGACTGCAGTAACCACACCACATTAATGGTGGAATACTAATGCAGTGTTAAGATTTCTTCTCCGTGCTCTACAGTGATATACTGGAGTAATATAACTACAGACATAATAGCAGAGAGCAGCATACAGTATACAACGTTTCAAATATTGGGGAGTAATGTTGATGGCCATTGGATGGAAACGCACTTGCTATTATCAGGACTCTCCTTCCAGGCCTCCCTACCCCCTACTCCTGAATTATTCAGACTGAACGGGGAGAATGCTATTCTTTCTCATTTACTCCCAAACTGTGTGTGTGCGTGTTTGTGTTTTAGATTTAATGCGTTCCTCAGAACTACCTGCCAGACTGACTTTCTCTCCTGGTCCAAACCAATCTTACTTTATGGAGCAGCTGACCTACTAATATACTGATTGACGTTGGTCCCACAGTCGGTCTGATGTCTAGCAGATATACTTTGCCTGCTCTCTCTTTAAAAGTACAGGGAGAGATGGGGCTCTGTATTAATATCTGGTTCCTATCCAAGCAGACTGCAGACATTTCACAGAGAGCTACTCTACCTGTGGAGCACCGCTGACAGAAACCACTGCTGGAGAAGCACATCATCTCAATTCAATAGCTATCGTATTCTGTGGTCATTATCTGGCAGGGATGGAAGATAGACAGGCAGGCTTTGTACATCATTAGAAAACATAGAAAGAAATGGTGGATTGATTTCTGAGTTTGTTTCTGATAGACTCCACTGTTTTTATTATCCTTTATGTCCATTTGTGCTCCTGAGTGATGCAGCGGTGTAAGACACTGCATCTCAGCGCTAGAGGAGTCACTACAGTCCCTAGTTCGATTCCAGGCTGTATCACAACCGGCCGTGATTGGGAGTCCCATTGGGCGGCGCACAATTGGCCCATCGTCGTCCGGGTTAGTGTTTGGCCAGGGTAGGCCGTCATTGTCAATAAGAATTTGTTCTTAACTGACTTGCCTAATTAAATGAAGGTTAAATAAAAAATGTACAGCCCTTACAATTGAAATTGAATGAATGCATGGCAATTATGACCAGCATTCACATAGAGAGACACCTAATACCCCATCCATCACCATTCTCTGATATTGGTAGTGGTGGTTGTTCTCTGTGTGTAACTTTTACTGTCTCTTGTATGACTTTCAGATTCATTGATTACCTCTCTACCTATAGTGAAGCCTATAGAACACTGGCTGTATCCTGGGCACGACAGAGATCAAAATGAAATACAATGAGCCGATTACAACAGGTGTAGTAGACCTTACAGTGAAATGGCGGCGGAAGAAATGGCAGCAGTTTTACGGACGCCAAACCAATTGTGCTATTATGTGGGGTGTTTTGCGTTATTTGTCATTTATTTTGTACATAATGTTTCTGCAATCTTACAGGCAAAAAATAGCTTCTAAAAATTAGGACAGCGATCCCTCACCTCAGATTAGACAAAGATTTTTTCTTCAACAAGCCATACGCACAGGATATTCTCCAAACACCCGACAGAGCCAACATCCCTGTTAAGAGGAAGAGGAAGCGACGCAGGTAGAGAGGACAAAGAGCCGGATGCCTGGTCAGGACCCGGAAAAGGCGAGATGGAAAGCTGCCGGTACCGTCAATACTACTCACCAACGTGCAATCATTGGACGATAAACTAGACGAGGTACGATCACGAATATCCTACCAATGGGACATGTTTCACGGAATCGTGGCTGAATGACGACATGGATATTCAGCTAGCAGGATATATGCTGCACCTGTAAAATAGAACAGCACACTCTGGTAAGACGAGGGAGGGCGGTCTGTGCATATTTGTAAACAACAGCCACAACTCAATCCTCCTGATTTCCTGCTTACAAGCAAAAACTAAAGCAGGAAGCACCAGCACTCGGTCTATAAACAAGTGGTCAGGTGAAGCAGATGCTAAACTACAGGACTGTTTTGCTATCACAGACTGGAACATGTTCCGTGATTCTTCCGATGGCATTGAGGAGTACACAACATCAGTCACTGGTTTTATTAATAAGTGCATCGAGGATGTCGTCCCCACAGTGACTGTACGTACATACCCCAACATGAAGCCATGGATTTGTCGTGACGTTGTATTAGTTAATGTGACGACTGTTGCTCATCGAATGATTAAAGGTTTCTAATTGCGTGATTAACTGAATCAAGCAATTATTAACTCTTTAACCTGGGGCACCATGTGAAAATTGGTTTCATTGAGTTTCTATTTCCCAAATTAACTCAAAGAATATCAGAATACCGATTTTACAACAGCCGCTAATTCATCAGTTACAGTCTCGTTCTGAACGTCGCATAATCCAGGAATCTGCACGGACCCGGGTCTCACCAATGAGTTCATACCACAGCAATCTTGGTTGAGTTTTTATTTATTAGAAAGCTAAAATGATGATAAAAGATACACATACACAAAAACACATTCTAGGCTATTGATTAGAACTTAGAATAACGGGCCAACACACTATGGCACGTGTTACCCAAAATGGGGATTTAAAAGAGAGAGAAAAAGTGAAAGTACACGAGAGAAATATACATTTGGGTGAATTTGTCAGCTATGCTTATTCTAACCCTAGCCTTGCCCCAAACTGCTGCTCTTGTGGGTCAGAATATAATGACGTAATGACCTTACGTGGGGAAGGTCTCCGTGGATTCTCCGCGTGGACCGTTTAGGCTGCTCAATGACACACTTCTCCGGCGCAACTCTCTGGTTGCCCTCACGATGTCAGTGTCCTTTATGCTTAGGAGTCTGTTCCCTCACCCTTGCTCTAGAAGAGCTCTTCTGAGGACAGACAGCTCTGTAGCTCAGAGCTCACAGCGTAGGAATGAAACAGTGTAGATACCACGATTCGATGTGGAGTGGAGGCTAGGTGTTTCGACTTGAATTCACCCGCTTAGACACAGCTATTCATCCATAGGTTGGGTAGAAAAAGCTTTCTTTCTCTTCAAACTTGTGTTGCGTTTTGGGTCCATTGACTTTTTCGACCTCGGCTGCATCTTGGGTAACTTAGTCTGATCTGTTAATTCTTCACTCACGGGTTTATACCCTCGGGTCAGAAGTGGGCGTAACCGCCTTAAGGTCTAGATTTGATTCAAATCCAATTTTAGACAACTAACTTCACATTTCATCTTTACCAAAACATTCTCTTTGATTTGGACATATCCCTCAACGTAAACAAGACTAAGGAAATAATTGTGGACTACAGGAAAAGGAGGACCGACACGACCCCATTCTCATCGACGGGGCTGTAATTGAGCATGTTGAGAGCTTCAAGTTCCTTTGTGTCCACATCAACAACAAACTTTCATGGTCGAAACACACCAAGACAGTCACGAAGAAGGCACGACAAAGCCTGTTCCCCCTCAGGAAACCAAAAAGATTTGGCATTGGTCCTGAGATCCTCAAAAGGTTCTACAGCTGCAACATCGAGAGCATCCCGACTGGTTGCATCACTGCCTGGTACGGCAATTGCTCGGCCTCTGACTGCAAGGCACTACAGAGGGTAGTGTGTACGGCCCAGTACATCACTGGGGCTAAGCTGCCTGCCATCCAGGACCTCTACACCAGGCGGTGTCAGATGAAAGCCCTAAAAATTGTCAAAGACCCCAGCCACCCCAGTCATAGACTGTTCTCTAAACTACCCCATGGCAAGCATTACCGGAGTGCAGAGTCTAGGGCAAAATGCTTCTCAACAATCAAATGGCTACCCGGACTAATTGCAA
Organism: Oncorhynchus gorbuscha; assembly: GCF_021184085.1. Lineage (NCBI taxonomy): Eukaryota > Metazoa > Chordata > Actinopteri > Salmoniformes > Salmonidae > Oncorhynchus > Oncorhynchus gorbuscha. The sequence continues at coordinate 37,913,253 of NC_060190.1, read as the reverse complement.
TGTGTGCCCCCCAAACCCTCTTTTATCGCTGCTGCTAGTCTCTGTTTAACATATCTGCATAGCCACTTTAACTACTCACTCATGTACATACTACCTCAATTTGGGCCGACCAACCAGTGCTCCCGCACATTGGCTAACCGGGCTATCTGCATTGTGTCCCACCCACCACCCGCCAACCCCTCTTTTACGCTACTGCTACTCTCTGTTTATCATATATGCATAGTCACTTTAACCATATCTACATGTACATACTACCTCAATCAGCCTGACTAAATGGTGTCTGTATGTAGCCTCGCTACTGTATTTAGCCTGTCTTACTGTTGTTTTATTTATTTACCATCTATTGTTCACCTAATACCTTTTTTGCACTATTGGTTAGAGCCTGTAAGTAAGCATTTCACTGTAAGGTCTACACCTGTTGTATTCGGCGCACGTGACAAATAAACTTTGATTTGATTTACTTAGCCCTTAACCAGCAATGCAGTTTGAAGAAAAATAAGGGTTTAGAAAACATTTACTAAATAAACTAGTAAAAAAATAAAACTATAAAAAAGTAACAACAAAATAACAATAACGAGGCTATATACAGGGTGTGCCGGTACCTAGTCAATGTGCTGGGGTACAGGTTATTAGAGGTAATTGAGGTAATATGTACAGTTGAAGTCAAAAGTTTACATAAACCTTAGCCAAATACATTTAAACTCATACATTTAAACTCAGTTCCTGACATTTAATCAGAGTAAAAATTCCCTGTCTTAGGTCAGTTAGGATCACTACTTTATTTTAAGAATGTGAAATGTCAGAATAATAGTACAGAGAATGATTTATTTCAGCTTTTATTTCTTTCATCACATTCCCAGTGGGTCAGAAGTTTACATACACTCAATTAGTATTTGGTAGCATTGCCTTTAAATTGTTTAACTTGGGTCAAACGTTTCGGGTAACCTTCCACAAGCTTCCCACAACAAGTTGAGTGAAGTTTGGCGTCTCCTTCCTGAGCGGTATGACGGCTGCGTGGTCCCATGTTGTTTATACTTGCATACTATTGTTTGTACATATGAACGTGGTACCTTCAGGTGTTTGGAAATTGCTCCCAAGGATGAACCAGACTTGTGGAGGTCTACATTTGTTTCTGAGGGGTTGGCTGATTTCTTTTGATTTTCCCATGATGTCAAGCAAAGAGGCACTGAGTTTGAAGGTAGGCCTTGAAATACATCCACAGGTACACCTCCAATCGACAGAAGCTGCTAAAGCCATGACCTCATTTTCTGGAATTTTTCAAGCTGTTTATAGGCACAGTCAACTTAGTGTATGTAAACTTCTGACCCACTGGAATTGTGATACAGTGAATTATAAGTGAAATAATATGTCTGTAAACAATTGTTGGAAAGATTACTTGTGTCACGCACAAAGTAGATGTCCTAACCAACTTGCCAAAACTACAGTTTGCTAACAGGAAATTTGTGGAGTGGTTAATAAACTAGTTTTAATGACTCCAACCTAAGTGTATGTAAACTTCTGACTTCAACTGTACACTACAGTTCAAAAGTTTGGGGTCACTTACATGTTTCTTTTGTTTTTGAAAGAAAATCACATTTTTTGTCCATTAAAATAACATCAAATTGATCACAAATACAGTGTAGACATTGTTAATGGAAAAATGACTTTTGTCATGCACAAAGTACATGTCCTAACCGACTTGCCAAAACCATAGTTTGTTAACAAGAAATTTGTGGAGTGGTTGAAAAAAGTGGTTGAAAAACTTCCGACTTCAACTGTACATGTAGGTAGGGGTAAAGGAACTAGGCTTTGAAAACAAACAGAGAGTTTCAGCAGCCTAAAAAATGTGGGGGCGGGGTTCAATGCAAATAGTCCGGGTAGCCATTTGATTAGCTTCTCAGCCGTCTTATGGCTTCGGTGTAGAAGCTGTTAATAAGCCTTTAGACCTAGACATGGCGCTCCGGTACCACTTGCCATGCGGAACCAGAGAGAACAGTCTATGACTAGGGTGGCTGGAGTCTTTGGCACTTTTAAGGGCCCCTAGGGCCCCTGTAGCGCCTTGCAGTTGGAGGCTGAGCAGTTGTGATGCCAGGCGTGATGCAACCAGTGCTCTCGATGGTGCAGCTGTAGAACTTTTTGAGGATCTGATGACCCTTGCCAAATCTTTTCAGTCTCCTGAGGGGGAATAGGCATGGTCGTGTCCTCTTCACGACTGTCTTAGTGTGTTTGGACCATGAAAGTTTGTTGGGGATGTGGACACCAAGGAACTCTTGACTAAGCATGCACCTCTGAGGGACCCCTGTGTTTAGGATCAGAGTGGCAGATACATTGTTGCCTACCCTTACTACCTGAGGGCGGCACGTCAGGAACTCCAGGATCCAGTTGCAGAGGGAGGTATTTCGTCCCAGGGTCCTTCGCTTAGTGGTGAGTTTTGTGGTCACTATGATGTTGAATGCTGAGCTGTTGTCAATGAACATCATTCTCACATAGGTGTTCCTTTTGTCTAGGTGGGAAAGGGCAGTGCGGAGTGTGATTGCACCATCTGTGGATCTGCTGGGGTGGTATGTGAATTGGAGTCATTCTAGAGTTTCCAGGATGATGGTGTTGATGTTAGCCATGACCAGTTACCGACTTCTTAAGAGTCAGTAGTCATTTAGGCAGCTTACCTTTGTTTTCTAGGGCACAGTGTCTATGGTGGTCTGCTTGAAACATTTAGGAATTACAGACTCAGTCAGGGAGAGGTTGAAAATGTCAGTGAAGACACTTGCCAGTTGGCCAGTGCATGCTCTGATTACATGTCCTGGTCATCCGTCTGGCCCCGCGGCCTTGTGAATGTTGACCCGTTAAAAGGTCTTGCTCACATCGGCTACGGAGAGCGTGATCACACTGTCGTCCGGTACATCTGGTGCTCTCATGCATGCTTCACTGTTGCTTGACTCGAAGCAAGCATAAAAGGCATTTTGCTCGTCTGGTAGGCTCGTGTCACTGGGCAATTCGCTGTTGGGTTTCCCTTTGTGGTCCGTAATAGTTTGCACACCCTGCCACATCCAATGAGTGTCAGAGCCGGTGTAGTAGGATTCAATCTTAGTCCTGTGTTGACGCTTTGCCTAAACGAAGACTGGGTTCGTGCAGATAACCAACCATTTACAATGTTTGGAATGAGACTAACGCGAGGTAAAGAATAATTCATTAATTAGAAGACTAATTGATCAGATATTAAAATATCTGAAAGTTATATTAGGAAAATGATAACTTTGTAATCTGAATATTTTCCTTGGTGCCCCGACTTCCTAGTTAATTACATTTACCTGAATAGTTAACCACATAACAATAATTACAGAGAATTTATTGGATAAACTAACAGTGTTGAGTTTAATGATGCCAAAGACATGACAGTGTGATCAATAGAAGGAGCCGGTACTCCTCCATGCAGCCAGGGCAGACTGCGTGTGTGCGTGTGTGTGTGTGTGCGTGCGCGTGCGTGTGTGCGTGCGTGTGTGCGTGCATGCATGCGTGTGCGTGCGCGTGTGTGTGTGTGGCGGCAACAGCCAGAGACGGGACAGACAGTTCTCAGGGTCATCCTCCATCCCCTTAATGACAGAGTGATGGGGAGTGAGCAAGACAAGGCCATTGTCATAGCATCGGATGCACACACACATCAGAGAAACTGTCTATCAGGCCCCTGCATCCATTACACTGTGACAGCTAAATTGTGGCCACATTGTCCGCTGTGATTAAACACTAGTGACACACTACAATAAGAGGACAGTAGTTTTAACCCTGTTATGTTATGTATTTACAGCACTGAATTGAATAATCAAGTTGATGTGTGTGGGTAGAGAGAGAGCGAGAGTGGGGGTTGAGAGAGAGACAGAACAAGAGGGAGATACCTTTCTTGCACAAGCCTGTAACAGTAAATCTATTTGTCCTGTTTGACATTGGCGCATTGAGTTATTCTAGGCCCAGGAAACAGATAGACACCTGTATTTGGGCATGTCTCAGTAGAGAGGAAGAGGCAAAGGGAGATGGATGACTCTGTACGTGCGAAAATACAGCGTGAAGCAGACCAAGTGTTTATTTTTTTTGTATGGAGGGGCAATGAGAGCGGGTTGAATTTTGTCAACATAAAATGTAATTGCTCATTTTGCTAAGTGAGGCTAAGTTTTCTGTTGTTACAGTTGTATTGATATAAGTGGATATACGTGGCATCTTATAAAAGACAGAACACAGAACACACTTTTCACTATTTACACAGCTGACCAGGCTCTGTTAGAGCTGTCAGAGCCTTTATTGCTCTGGAGAAAGCATTTGTTGAACTGAAATGGGTACGTAATGCAGGTAAAACCTAGTACACTGCCCTCCTGAATTACTGGCATCCTAAGTAAAGTATGTGAAAAAATGTCCTTGTTGTTTATCAGTTTGATCTTACACTCAAAATATCATATGAATCTAACCTTTAACTGGGTTAAAATTGTTTAAATATATATATATATATATATATATTGTCATCAATAAATAATTGTTTTATTCAAAAACATATGTCACAATTATTGGCACACCTAGAAATTCTTATGAGCAAAATGTAATTGATGTATATTTCGATTAATATTGTACTTTCTAAAGTTCATCTGAGTCTTTGGGAACTCTTAAATGGTAATCCACAACTTCCTGTTTCGCTGGGGTATAAATATGAGGTGACTCACGGACTGAACTCCCTCTGTCATCTATCAACATGGAGTGTTTCTGGATGGAGGAATGGTCTCAAATCTCTTCCTATGTGTTCTCCCACCCAATGAAACATGATAGGAGACCACTCAGATCTTAACAAAGGGAGGGTGCACAAAGTACTAAATATATGGGTGCCAATGATTTCTTGATGACATTTTCTTTTCTTTTAACAATTTTAACTCAATTAAAGGTTAGATTCATATGATATATTGAGCGTAATATCAAGCTGATAAACAACAATGAAATGCTTTTCACAGCCTTTTTTGTTCATATTTACTTGACTATTTTCTTTCTATATAAAGCCCTCTTGCATAAACTTCTGCCATAGCTTACCTCGTTGTTAACCTTCAGACATATAAGTTACCAGACCCGGACACGTGGATGGCTAAATCTGGAGATCCTTTCAATCTTCACCAAGGTACGTAAATCTGCTTATAGTATTTTGGCGGCTGTCATGTGGAATGATATCCAAAACTGGTTCAAGTTGGTGGAGATGGTGCATCTCGGGCAATTCAGATGGATGTTAGAGGCCCTCTTTACTGAAGATTGTGTTTCTTTCATATGACTGCTTTTGCTTTTCATGTATCGTATAATTGTTGTTTATTGATGTGTTTATGCTGAGCTCATCTGTGAAAGAGACCGTTGTGTCAGCATGACTCCCTGCTTAAATAAAGTTTAAATCAAATCTTCGAGAAAAACAATGTTACTATCAGATTTGTGCCTGTTGTTCACGTGCGAATCTGCCATCTCATTGGCTAGAATCTTGTCTTCATTCCCATAGTTACAGTATTGGATCCTGCCTCTTGTCAGTATATACACTGAGTGTACAAAACATTTCCATGACATAGACTGACCAGGTAAACCCAGGTGAAAACTATGATCCTATGACCACCTGTTAAATCCACTTCAAATCAGTGTAGATGAAGGGGTAGAGACCGGTTAAAGAAAATATGTTTAAGCCTTGAGACAATCCAGACGTGGATTGTATATGTGTGCCATTCATAGTGTGAACGGGCAAGAGCAAGACAAAGGATATACGTGTCTTTGAACATGCTATGGTAGTAAGTGCCAGGTGCAACGGTTTGTGTCAAGAACTGCAATGCTGCTGGGGTTTTCACACTCAACAGTTTCCCGTGTGTATCAAGAATGGTCCACCATCCGAAGGACATCCAGCCAACTTGACACTACTGTGCCAAGCATTGGAGTCAACATGCCAAGCATTGGAGTCAACATTGGCCAGCTAGCATTATGTGGGTAATCACTACAGTATGTCAATTGAGTCGCCGTTTTGTCAAATTAAATACAATTAACTTGTTTTCAAATGGATTGCTTTGGTTTTGGAGCTCCTTCAAGGCATTGCATGATTTGATTTATACAACATTATAATATCCATCATACAGTGCCCTACATGTATGAACGTACAGTAAAGAAGCCCTATGACAGTATAGTCTGGGGACTCTAAGTATCCTATGTAGTGGGATAGGGGACAATACCCATATGGTCCTTCTGTAGCTCAGTTGGTAGAGCATGGCGCTTGTAACGCCAGGGTAGTGGGTTCGATTCCCGGGACCACCCATACGTAGAATGTATGCACACATGACTGTAAGTCGCTTTGGATAAAAGCGTCTGCTAAATGGCATATATTATTATTATTATTAATATAAGGGTATGTTTATCTGCACAATAATTCTCTATTATTATTGTTGAACTGGTTGAATTGTGACTGTAATGTAGGTGGGAGTACGATGGCAGCCTCTTTAGCACAAGTGTGTTAGCTAATCCATATCGTCAGTGAATAGATGTGATGTGCACACGACACGATGCATCATCTCATCCACCATTTTCCCCCCACAGAGCACAGCAGTTCCCTGGAATTCAGGCCAAAGCAACAGAGCGCTGAGAAACTGAGCAGCCACTTCCATCCCACTACGAGTGATTCCTAGCCCTACAGTTAGAGAGAGAGAAATTAATTCACTGAGGAAGAGGTACAGTATCTCTGCCACTCTGTCTGCCACTCTGTTTTCAGCAGCACTGACAGACTGTATCTCAACAGCTCGGAATTTGATTGATTAGGAAAAGCTCTGATTTACAGTTCCGGGAGACAGAGAGAGCTGGGGGGTCTTTTTACGACTCGCATGTCTATGCTAATTGAGTTACAGCAGTAAATGGCAGCTAATCAGCCTGGTCTATTACATTGAATGCTAACACTATCTCAGCACCACAACACATAGGAAACACAGGGTTAAAACACGTGATAGCGGTCTCTGTAAAGAAAGAGAAAAGGATGGTTCATTTAACAAGCGTATTGTAACAGTGGTGTGCTGAGAGACAGTCTGCGGATGAGACGACACATTTGTAGGTTAGAGAGAAAGAGAAAGAAAGAAAGAAATATGTACCTCATAGTAGCTCTGGACTGCGTTGATGAATGCTTCATCAGCCACTATCTGAGTGTCTCCATTGAGGAAAGCTTTGAAGCGGTCGTTGGTCTGCCGGAGCTGCTGCTCTGTGATCTGGGGAGGCAGAAGGCATACAGAGGATACAAAACATAAAACACAGCCATGGATAGGGATAAATCAACCTGTTACATACGTATGGCTTATGGCTATGGACGACAGTTGACGATAGATAGTTCAGTGTTTTGAGAAGATACATTTTTGGGGTTATTTTTGATTGCTCTTGATTTGATTGCTTCTGACGAGGGAGGGTTGCTTGCTTAGCACGAGGAAACAGTATGTGTATAAACTGTACATTTCTAACAATTATATATGCAATATGTTACGTTGCCCCTTCTGTCTTTGCTCGGATTTGTGTAATAATGTCTCTCAATGAAGTACAACCTGGAGTAAACACCACATGCCAGAGAGACAGGCTGTACCAGGAGCACCTCTCATTTAAAGAGCAATTGCCCATAGAAGCAACGAATCCCTTTGAAAACGACCTCTATGGCAACGATATTAGTCGGAAACACGTATTCTAGTGTCAAAATGTACTACAATGTGTGAATAGGATCATTTGTGTCAGAGTCATTGTAACGCAGACGCTGGGAGTCATGAAGCAAGTACAGGGGGTGAATTTAATAATACAAAAACATGGAACAATACAAAACAAGAGCAGCGTCTGGACATGAGAAACATAACTAACACTGCCTGCGGAAAGAACCAAAGGGAGTGACAGATATAGGGGAGGTAATCATAGAAGTGATGGAGTCCAGGTGTGTCTCATGAGGTGCAGGTGTGCCCAACGATTGTGGCAGGTGTGCGTAATAATAAGTAAACTGATGACAGTGAGCACCAGAGAGGGGGAGCGGGGGTCGACGTGACAGCCATGTCTAAAATGGAGTTTGAAACCTCAGTGAGTCACAATGTGAGTACTCAGTGAGTAAATGAAGGTTTGGTTTGGATTACAATTATGTCAACAAGTCACGCCCCCTTTTATCAAGCTCACGAGCAAATAGCCCCTCCTCCCCCCTCACTTCCCTTCAATGGGTTCCATTGTTTGATTGACCCCAATGTGTTTCAAGAACAGCAGACTGGAAAGCCTTATATGGATTGACAATGCCTCCACAGCTAAAGTTCTATAGTTTGCATGCCCTGCTGAAGGACCCTAGTCTGGGCACCAGTCTTTTTATCTAACATTCCAATCCTTGGCACTCAAGGTCAGTTTCTTTTAGCAAATGACAGGTGTGGCAAGGAGTGGAATGTAGTCGCCGAACAGAGACACAACCAGGCTAGAAAGACCCTAGCCGGTATGCGGAATAGATGCTTGGAGTTAGTCTTGAATTGAATGGTATCAGTCAAGATGGGGAAGGAGAAACCCTGTGTATTCTGCACCAGGATCGGGGAACTCCTGTTGTATACGGGACAACACACAGGAAGGTATGACCACTCTGACATGTTTTCTAAGGTAGCCCCATTACCTCCTGACAAAATGTCAATAGGCACAGCATCTGCATTGGCTGGGAATGACCATGGAAGGTGAAATGTGCACATTGTTATATTAGCAGCTTCTATTATGTAAAGGTAGTGGAGGTTCCTCAGAAGAGGAAGGAGAGGGCATCCTCCTCAGTGAATTTCATAAAAATCTGAAGAGTGAAACATTAACCAAGTTTTCCTTTTTAGATAAAACTACACAAAATATATTCACATGACCAAATAATTGATTAAAACATACTGTTTTGCAATTAAGGCATATAGTAGCCTCAGCAACACTCTGTCGGGTAGCACCAGGGTGTAGCCAGCCGGAGGACAGCTAGCTTCTGTCATCCTCTGAGTACATTGACTTTAATACGAATCCTAGGAGGCTCATGGTTCTCACCCTTTTCCATACACTTACACAGTCATTACAACTTCTGGAGGATGTTCTCCAACCTATCAGAGCTCTTGCAGCATGAACTGACATGTTGTCCACCCAATGTCCACCCAATGAAAAGATCAGATGATAAATCTAGTACTGAAAGAATAAACTACATCTAGCTACCACTGCAGTGCATAAAATGTGGTGAGTACCCAGCTAGCAATGAGGAATCGGCCCAGAAGCGGCCCTCTTCCGGGGGGCCGGAACTGATTGAATCGGCACGGAATCAGGTGTAGGACTGCCCAGAAGCGGCCCAAGTACATCATGCCATTTCTGTCTATCAAAAATTCGGCCGACTTTGCCGGCATCTTACCAGAATCCCCCCGATGCAAATGTAAATACATGTACACAAAATTACCACATTTAGTCATTTTAAATATTATTATTATACATTTTCTGTGCATACAAATTATACCCATCCAGCACCATACACCTGGTGACCGTGCCAGCGTGCATGCGCCTGGCCCGCCACAGCACGATGGGACAAGGACATCCCGAACAGCCAAACCCTCCCCTATCTCGGGCGACGCTGGGACAATTGTGCGTTGGGTCTTCCAGGTTATGGCTCGCACAGGTCTCAAACCAGCATCTGTAGCAACGCAGTTTGAACTGCGATGCAATGTCTTAAACCACTGCGCCATCCACAAGGTTTTTAATGCTTATCAATTGCCTTACACAAAGTTTCAGAAAACTAAAATAATAGACACATTTTAATTGTATATTTTGATCACAGAAACAATGAGAAAATATGGAAAAATAAATGATGAAATGTTAATTATATAAAGCAGCCTGTGTAATCATCTGCCAGAGAGTAGGCCCAAGCCCCAAGTAATACATCTGGGCCAGATAACTATCACCGGAATAGGCCCGAGCTCAATCTCTGCACCCTAGCCATAAGTAATACTGCCTAGGGCGGCCCAGACTCGGGCCACATGACGAGTATGACTCTCAGCCGAGTCCCCCGACTCTCAGCCATTATCGGGCCAGATCCACTGTGCTAACCGGGTAGCTGACTGAGAGAAAGACAGAGTTAGTTGAACAGTTTGTAACAAATACATTTCTTCCAAAATGAAGGAGAAGCAAGAGAGCGAGCTAGCTATATTTAGTTGCATAGTTTTTTTTTTTACTTTCACTTTCACTTAGTTAGTTAATCTAGCTAGCTAGTTTAGCCTACTCAAACTCCCGGCTCAAACAAAGAAGGATGACAATTTAGCTATCTTGCTTTGGCTATCCAGCACTGGAACTCTTCCAAGTCAAGGTAAGCTTTTGACTTAACATTATTTATTACCAAAGGGGCTCGCCGGTGTAACTGCTAAACTGCTTTCTGACTGTAAACTGTACTGCACAATTGTAGCGGGTTAACTAATACGTTAGTTCTAGTAGTTCTTGACTATGATGTGAGAACTATGTAGACTGTGTGTAGCGGTCATGATTTGAAGGTTTGGCTTGGAAAGGTTTTTTCGCCTGGTCACAGACAGCTGATATGTTGTGCACTGAAGTCCACAAGCAAAGGGAAAGGTTAGAGGAGGAGCGCATGTACAGTAGATGGTTGCAAGAAGGAAGTATATATACAACAATCAAAGTGATCACAATGTTTTGATGTGGCTGCTATGAAAGTGAACTGGTTGCTTGTGATCAGGGGAGTGTTCATTCTGCAGATTCTGTTAACTTTTCTTGAACGGAAGCAAACGGAACAAAATGGGGATACACATACACAAATTTGTCCAATAGAAACTCTCATTTGCAACTCTTGCCTGCATCTAGTTGACCCTAGATCAACTAGATGCAGGCAAGAGTGTGCAGGGCAGTATTGAATGTGTCTGTCACATTGATTACTCGAAATTACTCAAAATTCGCTGACCTGTGCACCTACATTGTAAACTTTCATTCATAGGCTAGGTTGTAGCAACCTCATGATGGGTACAAGGAAAATGTCAGTATCATGTAGTAGCGTTACAATCGATGTTACATTGAACTGGGTGAATGGAATATGAATGACAGTTATCCAATATGCTGAAATAGAAATAAGGCCATAATTGTATATTTTGATCACAGGCTCATAAAATAAACCCTTCACCCTCATCTAAAATGACACCGACCGCCACTGATGTAAAGGGTTGTCTATTCTACAGTACCTACACACGTATCTACCTACACATGATTAATGTTCCTGAGTGGCGCAGCGGTCTAAGGCACTGCATCTCAGTGCAAGAGGCTTTTACTACAGTCCCTGGTTCGAATACAAGCTGTATCACATCGGACCATGATTAGGAGTGCCATAGGGCGGCCCACAATTGGCCCAGTGTCATCCGGGTTTGGCCGGGGTAGGGGGTCATTGTAAATAAGAATTTGTTCTTACCTGACTTGCCTAGTTAAATAAAGGTTACGTATTCTTATCGGCAGAATCAATAACCTTGCTTTTTCTAATGACTGCCTTGCCTGGTTCACCAACTACTTTGCAGACTGAGTTCAGTGTGTCAAATCGGAGGGCATGTTGTCCGGACCTCTGGCAGTCTCTATGGGGGTAACACAGGGTTCAATTCTCGGGCCGACTCTTTTCTCTGTATATATCAATGATGTCGCTCTTGCTGCGGGCCATTCCCTGATCCACCTCTACGCAGACAACACCATTCTGTATACTTCTGACCCTTCTTTGGACACTGTGCTAACTAACCTCCAAACAAGCTTCAATGCAATACAACACTCTTTCCGTGGCCTCCAACTGCTCTTAAACACTAGTAAAACCAAATGCATGCTTTTCAACCGTTCGCTACCCGCCCGCCCGACTAATATCACCACCCTGGACGGTTCCGACCTAGAATATGCGGACAACTATAAATACATAGGTGTCTGGCTAGACTGTAAACTCTCCTTCCAGACTCATATTAAACATCTGCAATCAAAAATCAAATCTAGAATTGGCTTTCTATTTCGCAACAAAGCCTCCACTCACGCCGCCAAACTTACCCTCGTAAAACTGACTGTCCTACCTACAAAATAGCTTCCATCACTCTACTCAGCAAATTGGATGCAGTCTATCACAGTGCCATCCTTTTTGTTACCAAATTACCTTATACTTCCCACCACTGCGACCTGTATGCTCTAGTCGGCTGGCCCTCGCTACATATTCGTTGTCAGACCCACTGGCTTCAGGTCATCTATAAGTCTGTTTGGTAAAGCTCCGCCTTATCTCAGTTCACTGGTCTCGATAACAACATCCACCCGTAGCACATGTTCCAGCAGGTATAACTCACTGATCATCCCCAAAGCCAACACCTCATTTGGCCGCCTTTCCTTCCAGTTCTCTGCTGCCAGTGACTGGAACGATTGGCAAACATCGCTGAAGTTCGAGACTTTTATTTCCCTCACCAACTTTCAACATCAACTATCTGAGCAGTTAACCGATCGTTGCAGCTGCACATAGTCCATCTGTAAATAGCCCACCCAATCTATTTACAGATAGTTATTTACTTTTCTGCTCTTTTGCACACCAGTATCTCTAATGGACATCTTCATCTGCTCATTTATCACTCCAGTGTTAATCTGCTAAATTGTAACTATTCACTCCTATGGCCCATTTATTGCCTACCTCCTCATGCCTTTTGCACACACTCTATATATACTTTCTTTGTTCCACTGTGTCATTGATTTGTTCATTGTGTTATTGGCTTGTTTATTGTTTATTGTTTACTCCATGTGTAACTCTGTGTTGTTGTCTGTGTCACACTGCTTTTCTTTGTCTTGGCCAGGTCTCAGTTGCAAATGAGATCTTGTTCTCCAAGTAGCCTTCCTGGTTAAATAAAGGTGAATTAAAAAATTTAATAAACGCAAGTCCGACCATCACCCCTGGTGAAACAAAACCGTGACTCGTCAGTGAAGACCACTTTTTTGATCAGCTGCCCATCCTGTCTCCCTGTAGTGCTGTCTTAGGCGTCTCACAGTACGGACATTGCAATTTATTGCCCTGGCCACAGTCCTCATGCCTTCTTGCCTAAGGCACATTCACGCAGATGAGCAGGGACCCTGGGCATCTTTCGTTTGGTGTTTTTCAGAGTCAGTAGAAAGGCCTCTTTAGTGTCCCAAGTTTTCATATCTGTGACCTTAATTGCCTACCGTCTGTAAACTGTTAGTTTCTTAACGACATGCCGTGATGCCAGCATATTACAGATTACCTTCATCATCTTCATTCCTCGATGGCCCAAAACCCTTAACACAGTTACCATAAGAAACATCGACTACTTACTACATTTGAAATGTTACCAAAACACTTAGTTTAGGGAGGGAACGTTATTTATAGTAAAGGATACATGGATAAATTTGTACCCCTCTGAAATGAAAATGGATGGCCCTCCCTTCAGCAAAATATATTTGACCTAAACACTCCCTGAATACTTGAGGGAAATAAATTGAGTGACCCTCCCCTATACCCAATATATTAATTACAACAAAGTGGATAGTAGAGAACATACCTACCATTAAACTTCACTTCTTGTACAGACCAGAGCCTTAAATATGCTGTTTTAGAAATGGTTCTTCATTCCGTAAGCATTGCATGGCAAAGCAGGAATTGTGATAGAGCACAGGGCTGCGGGCCAGCAAATCACAGTTGACAAAAGTAGGGGTGCAAATATCACCTTTATAGTAAATACTTGCATGAATCAATCATCGTGCTTTGCAGGTCCATGAAAAAAATTGCCTTTTATAAAAAGTCATGCAATTCTACCTAATTTGACATATTACCTGAATACATTTACATTTACATTTAAGTCATTTAGCAGACGCTCTTATCCAGAGCGACTTACAAATTGGATATTTTTACATACTACACCATTTACTGAAATAATAGGCTAAGAATGGACAAAGAGAGAGGCCATTGTGTTCATTTTAAAATATTTCTCTAATGCCAAATCAGTGTGTCTTGTTTGCAACGAAATGATCCCTGTTCGCAAATAATTAAATCTGAGACTTTATTAGGAATCTGAGCATGGTACATTCAAAAGTTAGGCGTTCCTTTCCACCCCAGACAGAGTAGGCTTACCGACGCAGAAAAATGTTAACTTTAACTGCTGCTGCCATTACTAAACCCAACGAGAAGTGTTTTCCTAAAAGCTGTCTGGGTTTCAACATCTTCTATTCTACTGAAAGTGAATAGCTTAATCAATTGATAGTGACAGAATTAGATTACTTCCCAAAGAAAGTACATTTTTTGTCTCCTCTAGAGCTTGTTTCTAGCTTAAAGCATCGCGGACCAAAGCACAATTACAGGCCTAGATGACTTTATATAATCGGATCTGTTGAATTTTCCTCAAAATCTTAAGATAACAATGGGTAGACCGGTGCTTTTTGACATTTTATTTAATAGAAAGTAGGCCTACGGTATACCCTCTCAATTCATGTCTTCATTTTAACTTGCTAGCTCTTTTATTTATTTTAACTAAGTCAGCAATGCACAAATTCTTAATTTCAATGTGTTTCTTAATTTCAAGTGGGTTCTTAATTTCAAGTGGGTGGAGAAATTGGCTGACAAATCTATGGATATAGCAGCCTAAAGCCTAATTTCACATGTTAAACAGGTAGGCCTACCTCTTATTTATTAAATAGGAAGAAATAGGCTACAATTCAAAGCCCTCTTATTGTTAGTAAAGTCTAATTAAAATGGAAAAAATTTGCCTGCTTTCAACACCATAAGCTATTAATTTCTGATTGATTGTGCCGCGGCAATTATTGTAGTAGCAAGCTGTCCAGGTTTACCTCCGGTCTTCCTTCCCATCTTCGTGCTCTCCTTCTCAAACTGAACAGAACATAGGGTAATAGACTAGGCCTAATCCAAAATTAATTTAGGAAGAAGCCTTTGACTCCTGAACTGCCACTGTAGGCCTACACAGCACAGCCATTGGTTATGTATCACACAAAAAAGGTTTTGATCGGCAAGAGCAGAGCAGGCCGGGGCTCAGGTTGGAATATCCATTGCAGTGTGTAACGCAACCCAGTTTTATTTACACCATCCCAGCAGCTTAGAAATATAACTTTACTTTGTGCGTCTCCGAGCGTGCACTTCGTAGCCTATAGTCTATGGCGCATTTGATTGAGACCATACTAAATACCCTTTAGGCACACTTGATATTGCGTGCCCAGTGTAACGGATGTGAAACGGCTAGCTTAGTTAGCGGTGCGCGCTCAATAGCATTTCAATCAGTGACGTAACTTGCTCTGAGACCTTGAAGTAGTAGTTCCCCTTGCTATGCAAGGGCCGCGGCTTTTGTGGAACGATGGGTAACGATGCTTCGTGGGTGACTGTTCTTGATGTGTGCAGAGGGTCCCTGGTTCACGCCCGGGTATGGGCGAGGGGACGGTCTAAAGTTATACTGTTACACCAGCTTAGAATCAGAAATGAGGGTCGGAATTGGGCACACATCGATATATAGCCTAATAAGCAACTAATTCTAAAACACTGAGAAATATAGAAATGTAATCAATTACAAATGACATGACCCTCCCCTGGAAGTGATTAAAAAAAATACTAAACCCTACCTTTGAATGAAATTGAAAAAGCATGACCCTCTCGCATTTTCCTCCAGGCAACTGTTGTGTAAATTTCAAACCATTCCTCAGAATAACTACTGCACATAAATTCAGAAATTGCATTCTTCTTATGTTACTCTGTAAACTACTGACCTATTCAAAGCTTCCTCCGGCATCTCATACATCTGCCTGTAGTTATTGAACTCAACCTGCAGGCGGTTTGTGTGTTGTGATTGAGTGAGGGGAAACAGCTGCGGGCAAGGTTCTGGCAGATGGGTGTGTCTTGGTGGTGGCAAGGACACACCCAAAAAAACACCCTCTTCAAATCACACCCCCAAGCCAACTCACATTTGGCTTCTATCATGGCTACCAGCATGTCTTGAGGAGCAAGCCAAATAATGAAGCCAGATCAGCGTGTGCAGTTCCCCTTTAAGATATAACTGTACTAGACAACCCTGTCATGTTCTGTTAAACCTAATTCCTACATAGACTGACTGGTCCACACTGTAATAATAATTACAACATCTTTCTTTTCCCTTTTTCATTTCCTGTCGATGACAAGAAGGTATTTGAATAGGTATTTTCTCTCAATACTTTATGAGCCCCTCAACACATGTAGCTATGTTTTATTAAAACATTAAATCAAAGTCGGTGCACTTTAAATTTGTAATATGTGCTCGACTTTGGGGTAAAACTTTAATTCAAAACCCGCCTAAGTGTCAGTGTGTGTAATTTCATGTTCTCTCTGAGTTTATGTCTGTATGCACACAGGTCCAGACGGAAGAACTGACTATCTCATATTGATATTCATTAGCGGTACAGTAGAATAGCAGCTCCAGTGGCGTATAAAGTACCAGTCAAAAGTCTGGACCCACCTACTCATTCAAGGGTTTTTCTGTATTTGCACTATTTTCTACATTGTATAAAACAAATGTTTTACCTTTATTTAACTAGGCAAGTCAGTTACTGTCATGTTTTGTCATTTATTATCTTGTCTTGTCCCTGTGCTTCCCATTCTATTCGTTTCCCTCTGCTGGTCTTATTAGGTTCTTTCCCTCTTTCTATCCCTCTCTCTCCCCCTCCCTCTCTCACTCTCTCGCTCTCTCTTCTCTCTATCGTTCCGTTCCTGCTCCCAGCTGTTCCTATTCCCCTAATCAATCATTTAGTCTTCCCACACCTGTTCCCGATCCTTTCCCCTGATTAGAGTCCCTATTTCTTCCTTTGTGTTCCGTTCCTGTCCTGTCGGTTCCTTGTCTAGAATTCACCGTGCTGTGTTTGTGTATCGCCCTGTCGTGTCGTGTTTTCCTCAGATGCTGCGTGGTGAGCAGGTGTCTGAGTCTGTCTGGTTCAAGTGCCTTCCCGAGGCAACCTGCTGTTCACCTGCTGTTCAAGATCGAGTCTCCAGTTTGTCCTCGTCATTTCGAGTGAAAGTTGTGTTTTTTGTTTGTATTTACTTTACTGGATTAAAGACTCTGTTTTCGCCAAGTCGCTTTCGGGTAACTCTCCTCCTGCCGGTCGTCTCAGACCGCTCCCCATTCCTTCTCGACCATGGTCTCACATCGCCCTAGACTTCATTACCGGTCTGCCTTTGTCTGCGGGGAAGACTGTGATTCTTACGGTTGTCGATAGGTTCTCTAAGGCGGCACATTTCATTCCCCTCGCTAAACTTCCTTCCGCTAAGGAGACGGCACAAATCATTATCGAGAATGTATTCAGAATTCATGGCCTCCCGTTAGACGCCGTTTCAGACAGAGGCCCGCAATTCACGTCACAGTTTTGGAGGGAGTTCTGTCGTTTGATTGGTGCGTCCGTCAGTCTCTCTTCCGGGTTTCATCCCCAGTCTAACGGTCAAGCAGAGAGGGCCAATCAGACGATTGGTCGCATACTACGCAGCCTTTCTTTCAGAAACCCTGCGTCTTGGGCAGAACAGCTCCCCTGGGCAGAATACGCTCACAATTCGCTTCCTTCGTCTGCTACCGGGTTATCTCCGTTTCAGAGTAGTCTGGGTTACCAGCCTCCTCTGTTCTCATCCCAGCTTGCCGAGTCCAGCGTTCCCTCCGCTCAAGCGTTTGTCCAACGTTGTGAGCGCACCTGGAGGAGGGTGAGGTCTGCACTTTGCCGTTACAGGGCACAGACTGTGAGAGCCGCCAATAAACGCAGGATTAAGAGTCCAAGGTATTGTTGCGGCCAGAGAGTGTGGCTTTCCACTCGCAACCTTCCTCTTACGACAGCTTCTCGTAAGTTGACTCCGCGGTTCATTGGTCCGTTCCGTGTCTCCCAGGTCGTCAATCCTGTCGCTGTGCGACTGCTTCTTCCGCGACATCTTCGTCGCGTCCATCCTGTCTTCCATGTCTCCTGTGTTAAGCCCTTTCTTCGCACCCCCGTTCGTCTTCCCTCCCCCTCCCGTCCTTGTCGAGAGCGCACCTATTTACAAGGTACATAAGATCATGGACATGCGTTCTCGGGACGGGGTCACCAATACTTAGTGGATTGGGAGGGTTACGGTCCTGAGGAGAGGAGTTGGGTTCCGTCTCGGGACGTGCTGGACCGTTCACTCATTGATGATTTCCTCCGTTGCCGCCAGGATTCCTCCTCGAGTGCGCCAGGAGGCGCTCGGTGAGTGGGGGGTACTGTCATGTTTTGTCATTTATTATCTTGTCTTGTCCCTGTGCTTCCCATTCTATTCGTTTCCCTCTGCTGGTCTTATTAGGTTCTTTCCCTCTTTCTATCCCTCTCTCTCCCCCTCCCTCTCTCACTCTCTCGCTCTCTCTTCTCTCTATCGTTCCGTTCCTGCTCCCAGCTGTTCCTATTCCCCTAATCAATCATTTAGTCTTCCCACACCTGTTCCCGATCCTTTCCCCTGATTAGAGTCCCTATTTCTTCCTTTGTGTTCCGTTCCTGTCCTGTCGGTTCCTTGTCTAGAATTCACCGTGCTGTGTTTGTGTATCGCCCTGTCGTGTCGTGTTTTCCTCAGATGCTGCGTGGTGAGCAGGTGTCTGAGTCTGTCTGGTTCAAGTGCCTTCCCGAGGCAACCTGCTGTTCACCTGCTGTTCAAGATCGAGTCTCCAGTTTGTCCTCGTCATTTCGAGTGAAAGTTGTGTTTTTTGTTTGTATTTACTTTACTGGATTAAAGACTCTGTTTTCGCCAAGTCGCTTTTGGGTCCTCTTTCACCTGCATGACAGTTACAGACAGCCTTGGAACAGTGGGTTAACTGCCTGTTCAGGGGCAGAATGACAGATTTGTAACTTGTCAGCTCAGGGATTTGAACTTGCATCCTTCCGGTTACTAGTCCAATGCTCTAACCACTACGGTAACCCATCAAGACTATGAAATAACACATATGGAAACATGTAGTAACCAACAAAGTGTTAAACAAAAAGAAACGTACACTACCGTTCAAAAGTTTGGGGTCACTTAGAAATGTCCGTGTTTTTGAAAGAAAAGCAAATGTTTTTGTCCATTAAAATAACATCAAATCCATCAGAAATACAGTGTAGACATCGTTAAGGTTGTAAATGACTATTGTAGCTAGTAACGGCTGATTTTTGATGGAAAATCTACATAGGTGTACAGAGGCCCATTATCAACAACCATCACTCCTGTGTTACAATGGCATGTTGTGTTAGCTAATTCAAGTTTATAATTTGAAAAGGCTAATTGATCATTAGAAAACCCTTTTGCAATTATGTTAGCACAGCTGAAAACTGTTGTCCTGATTGAAAAAAAGCTATAAATTGGCCTTCTTTAGTTGAGTATCTGGAGCATCAGCATTTGGGGGTTCAATTACAGGCTCAAAATGGCCATAAACAAATAACTTTCTTCTGAAACTCATCAGTCTATTCTTGTTCTGCGAAATGAAGGCTATTCCATGTGAGAAATTGCCAAGAAACTGAAGATCTTGTACAATGCTGTGTACTACTCCCTTCACAGAACAGCGCAAACTGGCGCTAACCAGAATAGAACGAGGAGTGGGAGTCCCCGGTGCACAACTGAGCAAGAGGACAAGTACATTAGTGTCTAGTTTGAGAAACAGATGCCTCACAAGTCCTCAACTGGCAGCTTCATTAAATGGCACCCGCAAAACACCAGTCTCAACGTCAACAGTGAAGAGGCAACTCTGGGATACTGGCCTTCTAGGGAGAGTTCCTCTGTCCAGTGTCTGTTTTCTTTTGCCCATCTTAATCTTTTCTTTTTATTGGCCAGTCTGAGATATGGCTTTTTCTTTGCAACTCTGCCTAGGAGGCCAGCATCCCGGAGTCGCCTCTTCACTGTTGGCGTTGAGACTGGTGTAACTGCAGTTTTACTGTTCAACTCGTACAGTACGTGTGATCAATGCAAGTTGAGGAGTAACTGCAGTTTTAATGTTCAGTTCATACAGCACTCTAGGTGTGATGGCTAGGTGTGTTAACAAAATACAAGACAAGCACTGCATCTGAAATGGCATCCTATTCTGTATATATTGCAGTTATTTTGACTGGAGTATGTGGTCAAAGGAAGTTCACTATTTAGGGAATAGGGTGCCATTTCATACAGACACAAGGGGCAACTGCAGGTTAGGCCCCCTTTTTGTTGTTCAGATTTGGGTTTGAAGTGCCAGACTGCGGTGGTGAACTGTAGGAAGAGATGGAAAAGTACGACATCGTAGCGTTGTGTGTCCAAATCACCATTACCCCCACCTCTCTCCACTCACCTGCACGAACAAACACCCCCCTTGACCAACCCTCGTCCTCTTTTACACCCCGCCCCCATCTCACTCCCACTCCCAAAAACGGACAGGAGAGCGAAAGTATCTGGCTCTGTAGAGAACCTCTGTCTTTGGATGACATTCTGTCTAATGTTCAAACCAAAAAACTATCCTCTGACAAGACCACCTTCACCTTCTGAGAGAAAAAGACAGAGAGGCGAGAGAGAGAGAAGAGAGAGGGAGAGAGAGAGAGAGAGAGAGAAAAGAAGCGAGAGAAGAGAGAGAAGAGAGAGGGGAGAGAGAGAGGCAAAGCAGAAACACCAGAGGATGAAAAACATCAGTGAGATCAATACTTGAGATTCAGCCTCTGTGGTTTAATCTCTCTTCCCCAACAGCTGCTAGAACAGTGGCGAGCAGAAATGCTCTGACTCGTCCTTGCTGTGTCCTAATACATATACGCACACACCCCCACCCCCACACCCTTGCCTGTCCTCTCTGGGAAAGAGGGGGTGTGTCTTCACTTCACAGACTGAGACAGGGAACACAAGACACACTCCTTCTTGACAGATGGGCTCGGCTCTCTGTTTTCATTGGCTCTTACATGACGAACTTCATTGTCCAATGGTTACATAATGTAATCAGTGTACCAACAACAACTAATTAGAATGTCTACAGCTAGGCTACTCCTGTGGCACGCTGGCTGCCTATCACATGTAGTTGCTCAAGGGGCAGACAATCTGGGAGCAAAGGAGACAGCAAACTTAGCATTCAGAATTCCCTATGTTTTGTGTGATACAAACCAAGATTCAACACAGAGGTCACATGTCTCATAAAGGTCTCATGTATAGCGCACAGTTGTAACGATGGTTCCTTTGAAACATGCCTTGCTTTACTGCAGGTTATACAGTGCACCACTGAGACCCAGCCGAACTACTACGGTCCATTCAGATAAAGAAGGGAGATCAAAGACTGAAAAATGTATCCTTGTGAATTCTCCAAAGCTGGATCTTGCAACTGCGGGGCATCTTGCAAATACTCCAACTGTGCCATGCACCAGTTGTCCATCCAAAATGAACATTTTAACGGTTTAGGTGAAAATAATACATTGAGACATTTTATCAGGTAACAGGTAAATGCCAGCGCCAAAGCCTACAACCTTATCCTCCAACGAAGATATTTCTTTATAAGTGCCTAATTATCCTTTTATCTGCTGTACATTGTTTTTTTTGTTTATGCATACATGTGTATAGATGATGTATGTGTGTGTGTGTTGACAGATGACACCTGTACCGTGTTTTACTATGATGGTTTTTAGTGTCAGTCCTCTGTGCTTCCACGTAGGGAAGAGCGAGAGTGTAAAAGACTCAAGGAAGCTAACGGACTGCTCCAGAGGCAACGCTGGCAATGCTCCCACTAGTCCAGCTGAGCTGAGGTCCCGCACATCCCTTTGAATACAGATACACACAGTCAGATTCATTATAGCCATTATAGGCATACGAGGTGTGTGTGTGTGTGTGTGTGTGTGTGTGTGTGTGTGTGTGTGTGTGTGTGTGTGTGTGTGTGTGTGTGTGTGTGTGTGTGTGTGTGTGTGTGTGTGTGTGTGTGTGTGTGTGTGTCCGTGTCCGTGTCCGTGTGTGTGTCCGTGTCCGTGTGTGTGTCCGTGTGTGTGTACAGTACCTGGAGGATGAGATGGAGAGAATACAGACATAATCTTAGATAAATTCAATTGGATTAAGGTGGGGAGTCCAAGTGGTACTTTACTCAACAGGGAGTGAAAGGGAGCTACAAAATAAAAACGAGTTAGAGGAGACTTGAAGAGGGTAATTGTGTTTTGTTTCACCAAAATCAATACAGCTGTCAGATGTTCACCCAGTGTTGTTGTTGCTCATAAAACGACCAGCTTTACTTTCTCTGACTCTTCCCACCTCTGCGTGCACACACACACACACACACACACACACACACACACACACACACACACACACACACACACACACACACACACACACACACCACAAACACACACCTAGGCTCTGCCCTCACTAGATATTGGTCTTGGTATGGTATTAGTCTCCCCCATCTAGGCTTGGACGGTATACCGTGTATACCGTATACCGGGGTATTTGGAAATAGCCACGGGATGGTTTTTCAAACAATCAATAGCGTTGAAACTATTTCTTTGATGGTTGTTTTTACATTTTTTATTTTTATAAATGTGAATATTTGTAGCTACTATTTAAGTAAATACTTGTAGTCTGCTTGTGCATTATGTTAGGAGATAACATAATAATAAGATGTGCGTTCTTCATTTCACCCGTCACATCATTTTTCATGATGAAGCCTACCAGTCGTACCCAGTCTCGTGGTGTTCGTTAACAAGCACACAATGACGAGAGACAGGGGCCTTGTGAGTCATTGTTGTTCAGCATGTGCCAGGTGATCTAGTTACAGTATGGAATTCACAACTAAATGTTTTGCCAGCTAGATATCGTATAACTATTAAGTAAACTGTTTAAAATGTGCTAAATGCTGTGCAGTTGTGCATTTGCTTTGCTAATTTAGTAGCTACTTAGCTATCTAGTTGTGGTTAGCTTCTTCCAAAATCAAGCCTCGCTTGCTGGTAACAGCAGAGAATCACCTCCTGGATCAAGAGCCTTAGTGTCTAATATTTGTTTAATTTGTGCAGTAAATTGTGAGTAGCATTTTTTACTTATTTGTATTACTCTATGAGCTGGGATGTCTGTCCTGAAAATAGTTGATGTCAGGGACTGTATAAAATGTTGGCAATGTGCTCATTACCATTTAGTTAGCATTCGCTGTAGGATTTTACATGTACTTGTTAGCATTGCTAATCTGTGAATTTCAAAGGCTCAGTGGGGTTTGAAAACAACGCCCCTTGTGTTCAGTGCCGTTGATTCCAAATATCCCGGTAAAGTCAGTATGAAGGTATGACAATATGCATACCGCCCAAGCCTAGCCACAGCTCCCCTGACACTCCATAATGTTGCCCGAAGAGAATTGTTCCCCTTTTGTCCTAATATTAGGCAATTCACTGGTAGACTACAGCTGTATTTGAGTTTTTTAACAAATGCCTCAATTCTACTTGAAGGGTCACATGAAAACATTAAAATGTGTAAAAGATGAAGTAGTGGCATCCATTCATCCAGACACCTTGTTGTTGTTTTTACCAGGACTTGACTCTGAAATGTCAATGCTAATAATGATTTCTGCTTAGGCAGTCAGTTCTGTGTTGTGCTGTTGTAAGGACTTTAAGTGACACTGCTGCAAACTGTGTGTCTGTGTGCGTGCGTGCTGGATGATACTAGTGACACAGACACAGATTGAATGCAGCATGAAACCAGACCCATGCAGTGTGACCTAAACCATGCAGAACTGAAACACGTAGATGCATACAATACAGTTCAATTTGCAGTCAGTCATTGGGTATGCTTAATTGGTGTTTAACATACTGCAAGAGCATGGTATGTTTGTCAGAATGGCAGAACCTTTTAATTACCATACTACCAATTATCCTCTTTTCCCCTCTCGGGGTCAGATTATTGTATGTCAATACTGGGTTATTTACATTCTATGAAAATACAAAGGAGCATATCTATTTCTGCTGAGAGGGTGAGACACAAGAGGAAGAGAGACAGACGCAAGAGGGTGCGAGACAGACACAAGAGGGTGCGAGACAGACACAAGAGGGTGCGAGACAGACACAAGAGGGTGCGAGACAGACACAAGAGGGTGCGAGACAGACACAAGAGGGTGCGAGACAGACACAAGAGGGTGCGAGACAGACACAAGAGGGTGCGAGACAGACACAAGAGGGTGCGAGACAGACACAAGAGGGTGCGAGACAGACACAAGAGGGTGCGAGACAGACACAAGAGACAGTGCACATTTATTATTTGATGTGTGAATGTCTGTATAATGCTTGCAGTTAGGTGTTAACAGCATAGCCAAAATCAATATTTACAAAACTCAGAAGGCAAATTCTCATGCATTGTGCTTATTTTAACTCTAAACACCTCTGAAAAGAAAACCATTTCACACCATTTTCCAGTGACATTTCTACTGATCCTGTCCAATACAGTCGTCCAAATGTATTTATATGGCTCTTTTAGCAGTGAGTGTTTTGCTAATTTAGGCATCACAGATAGCTCTAGTCCCAAGCAGTAAACTTTTCACCAGACTCACACTCACTCAAGCGTCTTCCAGTCGTTACATAATTCCAGAGAGGGAGGGAAGCAAAATGGACGTGTATTCCAAAATTAGACCCAGCTAGGCTACAGTACAAAGGCTGAGTGGCCTTATAAAGCTTTAACCACCCAGCAGTAGGCATTAGGGATATGCATAATATAGACCTAAGTTATGTACCAAATGGCACCCTAGTCAAAAGTAGTGCACTAAATATTGAAAAGGGCAAAAATGGCTCTAGTCAAAGGTAGGGCACGATATAGTGAATAGAGTGCTATTTGGGATATATACCTAAAGGCAGTAACACACCCACACCTTCAAAGACTTACTGCATGGCGCAGAAAATGTCTATTCAATTGCACCATATGGGGAAATAGGTGGGCGTAATTCTGTGCTGGTAAAAAAAATATTAAATTCTCTCTGCTGAACGCCATAGCGTTTAAGAAGGCCAATTGCATTATCTTAAAAGGTTTCCTACACTTCAAAAAACACTGAGTTAAATCAAATCAAACTCTGTCACATGCACTGAATACAACAGGTGTAGACCTTTAAATGTTTACTTACAAGCCCTTAACCAACAGTGCAGTTAAAGAAAGAGTTAAGAAAATATCTTTTTTAAAGTAACACAATAAAATAGCAAAAACGAGGCTATATATAGGGGTACCGGTACCAAGTCATTTTGCGGGGGTACAGGTTAGTCGAGATCATTTGTACATGTAGGTAAGGGTGAAGTGACTATGCATAGATAATAAACAGCGAGTAGCAGCAGTGTAAAAAACAAATGGAGGGGGAGGGTGTCAATTTAAATAGTCCGGGTGGCCATTTGATTAATTGTTCAGCAGTCTTACGGCTTTGGGGTAGAAGCTGTTAAGGAGCCTTTTAGTCCTAGACTTGGCGCTCCGGTACAGCTTGCTGTGCGGTAGCAGAGAGAACAGTCTATGACTTGGGTGACTGGAGTCTTTGAACATTTGAACACCACTGGTGTCCCCCAGGGCTCTGTTCTAGGCCCTCTCCTATTCTCGCTATACACCAAGTCACTTGGCTCTGTCATAACCTCACATGGTCTCTCCTATCATTGCTATGCAGACGACACACAATTAATCTTCTCCTTTCCCCCTTCTGATGACCAGGTGGCGAATCGCATCTCTGCATGTCTGGCAGACATATCAGTGTGGATGACGGATCACCACCTCAAGCTGAACCTCGGCAAGACGGAGCTGCTCTTCCTCCCGGGGAAGGACTGCCCGTTCCATGATCTCGCCATCATGGTTGACAACTCCATTGTGTCCTCCTCCCAGAGCGCTAAGAACCTTGGCGTGATCCTGGACAACACCCTGTCGTTCTCAACTAACATCAAGGCGGTGGCCCGTTCCTGTAGGTTCATGCTCTACAACATCCGCAGAGTAGGACCCTGCCTCACACAGGAAGCGGCGCATCATCTCCCGCAGCATCTCCCGTCTGGATTACTGCAACTCGCTGTTGGCTGGGCTCCCTGCCTGTGCCATTAAACCCCTACAACTCATCCAGAACGCCGCAGCCCGTCTGGTGTTCAACCTTCCCAAGTTCTCTCACGTCACCCCGCTCCTCCGCTCTCTCCACTGGCTTCCAGTTGAAGCTCGCATCCGCTACAAGACCATGGTGCTTGCCTACGGAGCTGTGAGGGGAACGGCACCTCAGTACCTCCAGGCTCTGATCAGGCCCTACACCCAAACAAGGGCACTGCGTTCATCCATCTCTGGCCTGCTCGCCTCCCTACCACTGAGGAAGTACAGCTCCCGCTCAGCCCAGTCAAAACTGTTCGCTGCTCTGGCCCCCCAATGGTGGAACAAACTCCCTCACGACGCCAGGACAGCGGAGTCAATCACCACCTTCCGGAGACACCTGAAACCCCACCTCTTTAAGGAATACCTAGGATAGGATAAAGTAATCCTTCTCACCCCCCCCCTTAAAAGATTTAGATGCACTATTGTAAAGTGGCTGTTCCACTGGATGTCATAAGGTGAATGCACCAATTTGTAAGTCACTCTGGATAAGAGCGTCTGCTAAATGACTTAAATGTAAATGTAAATATAAACATTTTCTGGGGTGTCCTCTGACACCGCCTACTATATAAGTCCTGGATGGCAGGAAGCTTGGCGACAGTGAGGGACTGGGCCGTACGCACTACCCTCCGCACTACCCTAAGAGGCCGAGCAGTTGCCATACCAGGCGGTGATGCAACCGGTCAGGTTGCTCACGATGGTGCTGCTGTAGAACTTTTTGAGTATCTGTGGACCCATGCCAAATCTTTTAAGTCTCCTGAGGGATAAAAGGTGTTGTCGTGCCCTCTTCACGACTGTCTTGGTTTGTTTGGACCATGATAGTTCGTTGGTGACGTTAACATCAAGGAACTTGAAACTCTTGACCTGCTCCACTACAGCCCCGTCGATGTTAATGGGGGCGTGCTCGGCCCGCCTTTTCCTGTAGTCCACAATCATCTCCTTTGTCTTGCTCACATTCAGGGAGAGGTTGTTGTCCTAGCACCACACTGCCAGGTCTCTGACCTCCTCCCTATAGGCTGTCTCATCGTTGTTGGTGATCAGCCCTCCACTGTTGTGTCGTCAGCAAACTTAATGATGGTGTTGGAGTCGTGTTTGGCCACGCAGTCATGGGTGAACAGGGAGTACAGGAGGGGACTAAGCACACACCCCTGAGGGAATAACCCTGTGTGGGTTATTTGGTAACCCAGCAAATATTGGACAGAACACGTGCAGGGTTATTTTGAACCAGCCAGTTGGGTTGCGTGAATAACCTATAATACATACATAATAATGGTTACGTTTACTTTACCCTGGCTGGCCCTGCCTGCTGCTGATGTCCTAGTTTAGGACAGATGATTAATTAAACATGGGAGAGTGTTAACAATAGAGAGCCGATGATGAATAATTTCAATCTGGCTCCTCCAATGCTCCACTTCTCACAAACACCGAAGTTAACTTCAACCATCTCTTCTTTTTCAAGTGCTTTGTGTGAGCTAGGAACCCAAATAATACAGAGTGTTATGTTCCCACCAGAGCAGGTGAGCGGAGTTGAGCGGTTGGAAATCCCGCTCATCGCTCATGGAGCGGCGCTCTGGCATTCCATGTGCTTTCCTAGCGCTCCTGCTCTGCAAAAACCGCTCTGCACTCACAGGAAAAAAAAAACACCTGCTACTCCAAATTCGCTCCATTCATTAGAATCACAATTTAACCAACACCAATCTATTGTTGTGACTACCTGGACCTACCAATTGGTTTTCAAGTATTGAAACCAAACCATATGAATTTGAATGAAAAGTATTTGAATAAACATGAAAAGGTGAATGTAAGACGTGAAAATCATTTCAAATATGCTACATGTCATATTAAACAGCATATAAACACACACAGAGTACACACACATAGACATATACACATGCTAGCAGCACCCACATGCACGTGTGCCCAACGTACACACACACACACACACACACACACACACACACACACACACACACACACACACACACACACACACACACACACACACACACACACACACACACACACACACACACACACACACACACACACACACACACACAGGTCACTCGTATGCCTATAATGGCTATAATGAATCTGTCGGTGTGTATCTGTATACGGGACCTCAGTGAAGGACCATTTCTACAAGCAGCGGTTACAACAACAGGAAAATTGCTTCAAGAGCGTTGTCCAAATACTCATGGACTCAACTAACAAAAGAATGGACGATCTGACCAGGGAGATCCAGGACCTTTAGAACGGTTTGCAGTTTGATGAACAGTACAGTAGTTCTATCCTTGAGGAGTTCTTGTCAATTGATGTTCTGTATTATGTCATGTTTCATGTTTTGTGTGGACCCCAGGAAGAGTAGCTGCTCCTCTCGCAACAGTTAATGAGGATCCTAATAAAATACCAAAATACCCAGGGAGGAGTGGATGTCCTGAAAGACACTTGCAGCAAGGTGACAACAAACTTGAAGTAATCTCGAGATGACATCAGCACTGTCTTGTGAATCCATATTAACAATGACTGTGAAAACAGACTATTCAGAGGGACAGTCCAGGAGGAATAAAATGGTTGCGGTTGGCATACCAGAGTCTTCACATGAGAACTGGCCCAGGTCTGAGGAGAACGTACGAAAAATGATCACTGACAAGCTGCAGATGGATCATACGAAGATTGAGGTGGAGAGCGCCCACAGGTCTGGGAAACATGTAACCAGCCGAAGTGACAGATCCAGGCCGATATTGGTCAAGGTTTAAGGACAAGATGGCTGTTCAAGAACTTGAGAGGAACCAACATCTTTCCCCAACGAGGACTTCTCTGAAGCTGTGTGCCAGAGGTGGAAAAAACGTATCCCAGCTATTAAAGCTGCAAGAGAGAGTGGGAACATTGCTTACATCAGCTTCTCTAACATCAGGTACAGTGCGTTGTCCCTCAGGGCAGTTGCCTTGGGCCATTACTCGTCTCTATTTTTACAAATGATTCGCCGCTGGTCTTACACCAAGCTAGAATGACTATTTATGTGGCTGATTCCACACTCTACATGTCAGCACCCAACGCCAGTGAGCTCACTGAAATTCTAAATAAGGAGTTACAGTCAGTATCAAAATGGGTGATTAATAATAAACTGGTCTTAAATACGTCTAAAACCAAAAGCATTGTATTTGGTTCAAAACATTCTCTAAGTGCTAAACCTCAACTGGAGATGTACATAAAGGCTGTGACCATTGAGCAAGTTGAGGAAGCTGAACTCCTAGGTATAACAACGGATGGTTAATTATCATGGTCAAGTCATATTGGCAAAGTTGTCGTGAAGACGGGGAGGGGTATGTCTGTTATAAAAATATGTTCTGCCTTTTTGACACACAAATCAACTGTACTAGTTGTTCCGGCTCTGATCTTGATTAGTGTCCGGTGAGATGGTCAAGTGCAACACAGAAAGACCTAGCAAAGCTGTAGCTGGCTCAATACAGAGCAGTGCGCCTTGTCCTTAAAAGCACAAACAGAACTAACATCAGCAACATGCATGCCAGTCTTTCCTAGTGAGGGTTGATGGGAGATTAACTGCTTCTCTTCTGGTTTTTAGGAGAAATGTTACTCTGACGATAATTCCAGATTGCCTGCCGACTCAAATAACATTCAGCTCAGACACCCATACATTCCCAACAACACGTGCCATCAAGTGTCTCTTCACAGTCCCCGTGTCCAAAACAAATCCACGGCAACACACGGTTTTATACAGAAGCCACGATCGAATGGAACTCCCTTCCATCTCCAAATAATCAAGCGAACAGCAAAATGACCATTAACGAGCTGTTATAAAAAACAACTAATTTAACTGGGACTGTGAGGGGAAACACACACAAACACATGCACACACAGACACACTCTAACACACGTATACTTTTTCTGTTGCCTTGTTTGACCTGTAGATTTGTGTAACTTTCCTTGGCTGTCAGTGTGTGTCATGTTTTGTGTTTTTTTTTTGTGTGGATCCCAGGAAGAGTAGGTGCTGCTTCTGCAAAAGCTAATGGGGATCCAAATAAACACACACACACTTCAAACTGTCTAAGCCATACCAGCCACACCAGCTGTTAACTCATATTCTCACTTACTTCTAATTTTGCTCACTGCTGGTTCACAAAGCAGATGTATGTCTAGAAAACGTCATTCACCATATGCATATGGTGGGTAAATGATGGCAAATAAAGTATCATATCACTCATAGGGATTCAATGAGTCACCTGTTCATTTTCAGAGTGAATGTTCGTGGAACATTGCTATCCTCCTGAGACCCAGCAAAAAAGTTTTGAAATATATATCTGTTTGTATCATGTAAAGTGTTTGGGGGGAAAAAATATATATATAATAAAAAAACACTTATTATTATTATTATTGCATGTGCTTTGTGGCCATAAGGTCTCGATTGAAAGTAAATATGAAAAATGTTACATTACAGTAAATGGAGACAATAGGTCAAAAAAACAGCGCATCCTAACATCCACTACAGAGGACATTTGTGACCCGTTTCAGGAAACGAGGCGTATGTGACCGTATCAAGTGTCCACCATATAAATATATGGCGCATGCATCTGTTTATGTGCTGTACATCTGCACCACACTCAGGTTTCAACTCAGGTTGCATGGCCTTAACTTATTTATGGAATACTATGTGATAAGTGCATATGTAACAGCATATAAAGTATGCTAATCTACTAGTGTAAAGGCATTTGGGCAGTGGTGTAAAGTACTTCAGTAAAAATACTTTAAAGTACTACTGGGTGGGTATCTTTAAAGTATTTTTGGGTGGGTATCTGTACCATAATTTACTATTTATATTTTTGACAACTTTTACTTGATTTTCTTATGGAATGTAGAGAAGTTAATGTACTTTTTACTCTATTACATTTCCCCCTCACACCCAAAAATACTCATTTTGATAGGAAAATTGTCACACACTTATCAAGAGAACATCCCTACTGCATTTGATCTGGCAGACTCACTAAACACAAATGCTTTGTTTGTAAATTATGTGTTGGAGTGTGCACCTGGCTATCTGTCAATAAAATAAATATTTACAAAAATTGGGCCGTCTGGTTTAATATAAGGAAATTGAAATGATTTATACTTTTAGTTTTGATACTTAAGTACATTTTAGCAATTCCATTTACTTTTGATACTTAAGTATTTTTAAAAATAAATACTTTTAGACTTTTACTCAAGTATTATTTTACTCAAGTAGTATTTTACTGGGTGACTTTTACTTTTACTTTTACTAAAGTACTTTTACATTTTCTATTAAGGTGTCTTGACATTTACTCAAATATGACAATTTAGTACTTTTTCCAATACTGGATATGGCTGGGGGTTCTTTCACATGACCCACCAATTTAGACAAGCGTGTCTGGGTAAGCATCATCTAATATTTGTCAAATATTTTTATCTGGACACTTTCTGTTTAGCTGGAATTTTTCCTTATTGTAGGCTACTACCACTTTTTTGTCTTAAGCTTTACTACACTACTCACTGTTTAGCACATGACCTCACATGTGAATTCTTAAAGAGAAGGGTGGGGCTGGCTTAAGCAGGTGTGAACAATGCTGAATGGCTGTAGACAAAGGAGAGTTCTCCAGTAGGGTGGGTCCAGAACATTCAAAGGTCCTTTTCTCAAAAGTGAGTTTACAAGTGTATCAACTTTCAAAGCAGAATTACTTTCCTGTTGTTCCTACAAAATGCAGTGTATGATGTACCATTTTATAGCTCTGAGTCTTTACTTTGTATTAATGTAAAAAAAAAAAACATTTAAAATTTTGCAACATAAGACCGATTTGAGCCGGTCAGTCATATTTATTAACAAGCTCTTATTTAATGTGAAATATTAAACTACTCTGAAAACTAACCAATATAGATAATCACCTATTAGAAACAATTTGAATATCAAACTCACAAAAGGTCTAATTACAAAATTACATGCACACTTACCATAAAATGTGGTAATTGTGATGGTAGCTATTTTGAAGAACCAGAAATAAAACAATATTAAGGTGACACCCCCACACGTGATATCATTGAAAAGCCCAGTGTCTTCTCAAATGTACTACAGGACCTTACACAATGACCACGTTTACATGCACACCAATATACCATTACTATTCGGGATACTCAAGTATTCTGTTTTATTTTTTATTTAGCTTTATTTTTAACTAGGCAAGTCAGTTAAGAACAACTTATTTTCAATGACAGCCTAAGAACAGTGGGTGAACTGCCTTGTTAAGGGGCAGAACAACAGATTTGAACCTCGTCAGCTCGGGGATTTGATCTTGAAACCTTTCGGTCACTAGTCCAACATTCTAACCACTTGACGCATATAAAGATCATATCCCATTTACAATAATCCGAAAAGCTTGTTATGAGAAACCCGGATAAAATGCATGGGATATGCTGATCTAAGACGGGATACTGTGGAATGTAAACATCTTATTCCGCTTACTGTTATTTTTGCTGTCTTCACAGGCTCAGTTTCGCATACCATGGGTGTTGTGCAATGATATTTTCATTTGATTGTCAAACAAATCACAGTTTGATCCACCATTATACTACAATTAATTTACTATAATTAACAAGGGTCTGCTTATAATTTCATAGGCCATTTAATAATTTCTGATATTTGGTAGGCCATTTAATAATTTCTGATATTTGGTAGGCCATTTAATAATTTCTGACATTTGGTAGGCCATATTACAATTTCTGACATTTGGTAGGCCATATTACAATTTCTGACATTTGGTAGGCCATATTACAATTTCTGACATTTGGTAGGCCATATTACAATTTCTGACATTTGGTAGGCCATATTACAATTTCTGACATTTGGTCCAACATTCTAGGCCATATTTTATAATTTCTGACATTTGGTAGGCCATATTATAATTTCTGACATTTGGTAGGCCATATTATAATTTCTGACATTTGGTAGGCCATATTATTTACTATAATTCATTTAATTTCTGACATTTGGTAGGCCATATTACAATTTCTGACATTTGGTAGGCCATATTATAATTTCTGACATTTGGTAGGCCATATTATAATTTCTGACATTTGGTAGGCCATATTATAATTTCTGACATTTGGTAGGCCATATTATAATTTCTGACATTTGGTAGGCCATATTATAATTTCTGACATTTGGTAGGCCATATTATCATTTCTGACATTTGGTAGGCCATATTATCATTTCTGACATTTGGTAGGCCATATTATAATTTCTGACATTTGGTAGGCCATATTATAATTTCTGACATTTGGTAGGCCATATTATAATTTCTGACATTTGGTAGGCCATATTATCATTTCTGACATTTGGTAGGCCATATTATCATTTCTGACATTTGGTAGGCCATATTATCATTTCTGACATTTGGTAGGCCATATTATCATTTCTGACATTTGGTAGGCCATATTATCATTTCTGACATTTGGTAGGCCATATTATCATTTCTGACATTTGGTAGGCCATATTATCATTTCTGACATTTGGTAGGCCATATTATCATTTCTGACATTTGGTAGGCCATATTATCATTTCTGACATTTGGTAGGCCATATTATCATTTCTGACATTTGGTAGGCCATATTATCATTTCTGACATTTGGTAGGCCATATTATCATTTCTGACATTTGGTAGGCCATATTATCATTTCTGACATTTGGTAGGCCATATTATCATTTCTGACATTTGGTAGGCCATATTATCATTTCTGACATTTGGTAGGCCATATTATCATTTCTGACATTTGGTAGGCCATATTATCATTTCTGACATTTGGTAGGCCATATTATCATTTCTGATATTTGGTAGGCCATATTATCATTTCTGACATTTGGTAGGCCATTTGTTTGTCAACTATAGTTTGACACATGCAGCTTCTCTTCTGTCATAACTTGTTGGCCTAGAAGACTAAATAAAGTAATGCTCACCAGAATGTCTTTCATTGATAGAATGCATTGGTAATCTAATTAACGTTGGTAAAGTTGTGTGTTTCATTTAGGGACCGGGAAGAAAGCACAATAACTCCAAAACAGTGAAAAGATTTGTCCTCTGCAAAATGTCCAAATGTCATCCGTTTGGCCGGTTTTAAAGACATGAAAAGCTGAGAAAATGACGAAACATGTTTCTGATAAGACTTGGTCTTGGCTGCATATTTTATGTGGTTGAAATACTGTCTGCTTGCATAACAGTGTCAAAGATAACACATTACACGCAGATTCACATTTTGTCAAGAGATGCTGAAAGAACAAAATCATATTTCACCACTCCTGTTCCTGAGATAAAATTAACATTTGTTGTTTAATTTAACTGCAAGAAATACATAATTCTTCAGGTGTTCAAATTATTATATTACAACAAATATACTTAAATTAGGAATATTCTGTTTATTAATGCGTACAAAGATACTCATGAGCGGGATGTCAAAGGTGCATGTAAACAGGCTATCCCGAATAAGACCTTACGCGGGATATGATCTACTATCCGGAATACATGTAAATGTGGTCAGAGGCATGTATGGCCTTAAAGATACAGACCCAAATGGAATTTCCATTAGAGGGGACAAAAATGAATTGCTGGGTCTCAGGCGGGCGGCTATACATATGTGATTAACTACTGATTGACCACATACACATGGAATATTTGAGTGTCATCATATACTTATATATCTTATATTAGGTCTTGATTTCTATGACATGCATGCCAGTATTACTTAAACAAGTCCAACAATAAATTCCATTTTTATTCTAGAATGAAGACGTGATATGATGTCATGAGAGAAATAAGTCTGTACAATGATTTCAACACACTAATTAGCTCTCACAATTCCAATGAAATCATCACTTGGGTCCCTACGTTCCTGTCACATAATCTGTGTTCCCTAACCAATAGTGTTGATTGTACCCAACTGGCTGGTTCAAGAGAGTAAACGTTTTAAGTGTGTTTGTCTCTACCTGGTAGAGTGTTTGTCTCTACCTGATAACCTCTTTTGCCATTTAGATGGTGGTTGGTTGAAAGGAGTGTGGTATAAAAACCCTGTATTGTTCAATGGGAGTCATTATTGCTTCCAATGTAAAATGAGATTGCTATTGTGCAAGCTGAAGGTCATTGTGAAGCAATGACAGCTATTGTGCATGGTGAAGGCCGTTTCCACAATATTGACCAGGGATAACGGATGACTCCACCAGCTCACATCTGAGTAAACAACAAACGAGACGCACACACCAGTGTTCATTTTGTCAACAATGACTATGACGAAAAATATTTCTCAACCTATTTTTTTACGACGATAAAATAATGACTTGAAAGAGAAGAGAGGCCCTGAAAAAATGGACATGAAGCTACTTTTCATCTGTTTTGTCCAATCATAAGTATGCATGCCATGCATGCAGATTATTTAATGCAATCCTCTCATTGGCTGAATACATATTTCTGTTGCGTGGGCTGCTTGAGCTAAGCCGGCTCTCCCACACAGCACCTGGGAGGCCATTTCAATCACTCTGTTTTGAACTGATGTGCCAGGACTTTACTTGTAACTTACTTCCATTAGATACAATAATGTCTTTGTTAATCTTTGCTTTCATATACAGATGTAGGATCTTAATTTGAGCCAGTTTGCTACAGCAGAAATATTATTCTACAGCAACAGTAAATGTGGTTGATACATTTTTTTGTTAGGGCAAAAAAAGTCTGACACTTTAAAGTGGTGATTGCAAACTTTAGAAGTCATTTTAAATCTTGAATAAACTACACCTTTGCATTCTAAGCAACAGAATAGTGATCAAATTAAGATCCTACATCTGT
Source organism: Oncorhynchus gorbuscha (assembly GCF_021184085.1). Lineage (NCBI taxonomy): Eukaryota > Metazoa > Chordata > Actinopteri > Salmoniformes > Salmonidae > Oncorhynchus > Oncorhynchus gorbuscha. The sequence continues at coordinate 37,877,367 of NC_060190.1, read as the reverse complement.
AGGCCATTTTTGCTCTGGTCAAATTGTAAAAACTAATGATGAAAAATACCTACATGTTTCAAACAGACCACCATAGTCCCTGTGCCCAAGAAAGTGAAGGTAACCTGCCTAAATGACTACCGACCCGTATCACTGACATCGGTAGCCATGAAGTGCTTTGAAAGGATGGTCATGGCTCACATCAACACCATCATCCCGGAAACCCTAGACCCACTCTAATTCCCATATGGCCCCAACAGATCCACAGATGACGCAATCTTAATCACACTCCACACTGCCCTTTCCCAGCTGGACAAAAGGAACACATATGTGAGAATGCTGTTCATCGACTACAGCTCAGCGTTCAGCACCATAGTGCCCACAAAGCTCATCACCAAGCTAAGGACCCTGAAAACTAAACACCTCCCTCTGTAACTGGATCCTGGAGTTCCTGACAGGCTGCCCCCAGGTGGTAAGGGTAGGCAACAACACATCTGCCACGCTGATCCTCTCACGGGGGCCCCTCAGGGGTGCATGTCTAGTCCAATCCTGTACTCCCTGTTCACCCGTCACTGCACGGCCAAGCACGACTCCAACACCATAATTCCATTTGCTGACGACACAACAGTGGTAGGCCTGATCACCAACAATGATGAGAAAGCATGTAGGGAGGAGGTCAGAGACCTGGCAGTGTGATGCCAAGATAACAACCTCTCCCTCAACGTAAGCAAGACAAAGGAGCTGATCGTGGATTGCAGGAAAAGGCGGGCCAAACACCCCCATTCACATAGATGGGGCTGTAGTGGAGTGGGTCGAGAGTTTCAAATTCCTTGGTGTCCGCATCACCAACAAAATATCATGGTCCAAACACACCAAGACAGTTGTGAAGAGGGCACGACAATGCCTTTTCCCCCTCAGGAGACTGAAAAGATTTGTCATGGGTCCCCAGATACTCAAAAAGTTCTACAGCTGCACCATCGAAAGCATCCTGACCAGTTATATGACCACCACCTGGTATGACAACTGCTCGGCATCTGACCGTAAGGCACTATAGAAGGCAGTGTGCACGGCCCAGTACATCACTGGGGCAAATCTTCCTGCCACCCAGGAACTATATACTAGGTGGTGTCAGAGGAAGGCACGAAAAATTGTCAAAGACTCCAGTCACCCAAGTCATAGACTAGTCTCTTTACTACCGCAAGGCAAGTTTATACCGGAGCGGCAAGTCTAGGTCCAAAAGGCTCGTTAACAGCTTCTACCCTCAAGCCATAAGACTGCTGAACAATTAGTCAAATGGCCACCCGGACTTTTTCATAAAAAAAAAAACTTTAGCTTATTTAGTAAATATTTATTAACTATATTTTCCTAAAACTGTCTTGTTGGTTTAGGGATCAGATTCTTTTGTATATCATTGTAGACAATGCAGGGGTATGGTAGTGTATAATTATGGCTGGCATTAGTTACAACCTGCCACAAGGGGAATGTTGCCAGCTAAGGTACTGTATACAAGGGAAAGTAGGCCTAGTTGGACAAAATTATCTGAATATGCACCTAATGGAAGTTAGAGGTAAATATTAGTGGGGAAAAAAGCACTGAATATATGTGACTAAAATGACTGTGACTAAAACTAGACTAAAATTGTCCAGTTTTAGTCAACTAATAATAGCTAAAACTAACGAAGGATAAAATGACTAAAAATGCGACGATGAAAAAAACATTTTTTTAAGACTAAAACTAAACCTAAAATTAAGACTAAATATAAATATAAAATACCTGCCACAATTAACATTGGCACACACACACACACACGGATCCAGTCCTTGTCTGAGTCAGGTACTGTTTGCAGCAACCTCTGTGTCTGTGTCTGATACAGGCTCAACAAACAACACAACACATGAGGGAAATGGGCAAACTGCACCTTTCACAACCTATAACCTATCCCCAAGGCAGACTTCAGCCCACAACTTATTCCCCAGGCTCCGGCCCACAACACAACATTATCGCTCCGTCTGGCCCATATCAGGATCTCGTGAGCTATGAGGCTCTCTAAGGCTGCTCCATGAAGAAAAGCACCACGTACAGCTCTCCCCTCTCCTTTCTTCCCTCTTCTATCCTCCCCTCCCTCCGTCCCCATTACTCAGCCCAGAGCACCCACAAAGCTGCTGGTTACCCCTCTCTCTCTCTCTCTCTCTCTCTCTCTCTCTCTCTCTCTCTCTCTCTCTCTCTCTCTCTCTCTCTCTCTCTCTCTCTCTCTCTCTCTCTCTCTCTCTCTCTCCATATTGGCTCTAACCTAGTTGCATGTAATGGATTTTAGTTGCAACATGCCATGTTAGTTGGACCTTCAGAGAGTGAATGGGAAGAGGGCGGCATCAGGGTGGATGATATGTGAGACTCAGGGAGAAGTAGGGGGCTGATGTAAAGTGATTAAAAGCCCATTGGCATGCTGCTGCCATACTGTAGCTACAGAGCATTGAGCTAGCTGGAGCTGACTGTGCATGAGCATGTTTGGCACAAACTCAACTCTTCTGATTGTGCACTTCCTACATCAAGGATCTAAGAAACAGATCCCAGGGCCGCCCTCTCTCTATATCTGTTTCTTTTTTCTTTGTCTCCATCTCCCTCTCGCTGTCTTTCTCTCGCTGTGTGTGAGTGCGTGTGTGTGTGTGGGTGGGCGTATCATCTGCCTCCAATATGAATCCATTTTGATGTAGAACTATGGGTCCTGTTTGATATCCAACGAGGTTGGAGCGAAACGCAGGCCGGCATGAGTCCTCAACAAAGGGGAGGCAGATCAAGTTTCCACTGGAAAGGCTAAGAACAAAGACACGCTGTAATATGCACCTGCTTGGATCAGCTATACAAATAAGATACATATTACAGGGTTGAGTGAACGTAAACAGAGGACAGAGAGATGCTCAGCTAAACCCGCCACAGATACACAGCAAAATAAACGAGGCGTCTCCTGCAGTAGGTGCCACAGATATCAGGACAGCGGTCGAAGCAGGAGACCTTGAGGAGGCGGCCTCCTCTTTCCTGAGTGAGTGAACAGGGAAAAGGCTCTGTTTAAAACAGGTTGTGGATGAGGGGAGAAAGCGGAGAGGGGGAATATTGAGTATGTTGAGGGAGTGACCGGTCCTGTACCTCACTCACACGCACGCACGTTCACACACAACACACACAGCCCCTGGAGGGCCTTGGCTGCTGCGCTACACTGGTGTTGTTGTTGAGAATGGGCGAAGGTGAGGGGAAGGGCAGGAGTGTATTTGTGCTAGAAGTGAAGGATGGAGAGGAAGGAGGGAAAGAGAGGAGTGGATGTGATCCAGGGGTAGGTGGGTACAGCTGAGGATGTTAATGATCCAGCTCTAGCTCATGAGCTCATGCCCCTGTCCCTCTGTCTCTCCACTGGGACAAGACCATTCACTATCACTCCTCTGATTCTGTTCTCTGTCTTACCACTCTGTCTCATCCCTCTCCTACTTCAATCTGTTTCTCTTCTCATCTATTTTCTCCCTCAATCCATTTCTCCTCTCTGGGTTTCATCCCATTGCTCCAGTGAGCCTTAGACCTCGTCTCAGACAATAACAAGCAGATGAATGGCACTGGAGATACTGTATCTGTCAAGCCATGCATGGGAGGACACTCTGATTGGGACTTCAAATCAACCGCTATCATTTAATGGCTCTCCTAGCTCACTAAAACCACAGCCTAAGCTTTAGCTCAGTGGACTAAAACAGTCTTGTGATAGGCATGAGTCTGTCACACTAGCTCAGTAAAAGCATAGCTATATTCTCCAATAGGACAGCCTGCAGATGTCAGATTTTAATTTGAGCCAGTTTGCTACAGCCGGAAAATAATCCTGCAGGAAATGTGAATTGTTATGTGGATTATAATTAATGGATATTTTTATAGTTGTTGATGCATTTTTTGCATCAAGTCAGAAATTTCTAAGTGGAAATTACAAACTTCAGACGCCTTATTAAACCTCAGATACACAACATGTTTTAAATGTCCTGCATTGCAGGAAAGTTTTCCTGCAACAGGTTGTTCAAAATATAATCCTACATCTGTAGGTGGTCTTGTGTTGTGTTTTATATGTGCTTTCCAGGGCCTCTATTCTAGGGGTGAACACAAACCGTAGGCGTAGGTGGATCACATTAATCTCAGTACTAATTGAGCTGTCCGTTAGGGAGAAGGACGAAGTACTGTACAGGCTTTAATGGGCTCCCTGGGGCCACATAGAGTGAACATAGGTTTACTAGTAATTAATGAGTTACAGTAGCGTACACCTTGAATAATGCCTGCCTGACTTTGGCCTAAACAGCTCAGAGCAGCAGGAGCAGGGGAATCAGGGCACGTCACTGCTAATATAAACATAGACTCACATAAACACACACACACACACTAGGAACACACACAGTAATTGCCAAAAGAGGCCGAAAGTGTATGCCAGAATGTTTGTTCGCACACAAAAAAATAAAAAAATAAACACACACACACACACACCAACCTCTACAACCCAAACATAAACATACACACTCACACTTTCTGTGTCAATATCTTCATCTTTTGAACATTACCCTTCCATTACCCTTAGCTCATTTTCACATTGCCTGTTTTTGTTTTCAGCTAGATAGCTGTCAAAACATGGTTTAACATGGCTAAACATAGACATGCTCATATGTTTGCTAATCATGGAATGATTATCCATTATTATTCAATTCATCCTGCATGCCATGGATGTTATATACAGTGCCTTCGGAAAGTATTCAGACCCCTTCCCTTTTTTCACATTTTGTTACTTTACAGCCAATGTAAAAACAAATATTAAATCATTTAAAAAAATTGTCAGCAATACCCCATAATGACAAAGGGAAAACAGTTTTTTCAATTTTTTTGGGGCAAATGTATAAAATATAAAAAAGAGATACCTCATTTACTTAAGTATTCACACCCTTTGCTATGAGACTCGGAATTGAGCTTAGGTGCGTCCTGTTTTCATTGATCATCCTAGAGCTGTTCTACTACTTCATTGGAATCCACCTGTGGTAAAGTCAATTGACTGGACATGATTTGGAAAGGCACACACCTGTCTATATAAAGTCCCACAGTTGACAGTGCATGTCAGAGACAAAAAAAAAACAAGCCATGAGACCAAAGGCATTTTCCGTAGAGCTCCGAGTCAGGATTGTGTTGAGGCACAGATCTGGGGCAGGATACCAAAACATTTCTGCATTATTGAAGGCCCCTAAGAACATAGAAGCCTCCATCATTTGTAAATGGAAGAAGTTTGGAACTACCAAGACTCTTCCTAGAACTGGCTGTCCGACTAAAATGAGCAATCGGGGGAGAAGGCTCTTGGTCAGGGATGTGACCAAGAAGCCGATGGTCACTCTGACAGAGTTCCTCTGTGGAGATGGGGAAAACTTCCAGAAGGACAACCATCTCTGTAGCACTCCACTAATCAGGCCTTTATGGTAGAGTGGCCAGACGGAAGCCACTCCTCAGTAAATGGCACATGACAGCCCACTTGGGAGTTTTCCAAAAGGCACCTAAAGACAGACCATGAGAAACAAGATTCTCTGGTCTGATGGTGGTGGCCGCATTATGCTGTGGGGATGTTTTTCAGCGGCAGGGACTTGGAGACTAGTCATAATCGAGGCAAAGATGAGCGGAGTAGATCCTTGATGAAAACCTGCTCCAGAGCGCTCAGGACCTCAGACTGGGGCAAAGGTTTAACTTCCAACAGGACAACTACCCTAAATGCACAGCCAAGACAATGCAGGAGTGGCTTCGGAACAAACTCTGAATGTCCCAGTCATCTGAAATCCATAGATTTGGGCCTAAACTAATTTATTTCAATTGACTAGCTCAGTAACATTTTTAAATGGTTTTATTTATATTTTTGTTCAGTATGTATATATACTGTATATTCACCCTCTTCAGTAACTTCATGGCCTCCTAGGGGGCTGCGGAGCCCCGGTTGAATACCCCTTCATTAAATGGTTGTCTGGCTAAGAATCGGCAATGACTAAGGAAAGAAAAATAATAAAGTCATCAAATAAAAATGAAGTAATATTAACAACTGAAATATTTTATTACAGTAAAGTAATGTTAATAAATGATGGTTAATAAGTGATACACAGTATTAGGCATTCCCTACCATCATGGGGCTCTTATTAATTATTTTACTCTGTGTTGTTAAAGCATTCAACCCACTGTCAGCATCAGGGAAAAGGCAGGTGGTGGCTGAGGGAAGCTCTAAAATCATTTTAATGTCATTATTTCATAATGCATTTCATGTTTTAAAACATGATCGAAACCAAAATGGAAAACTTTGATTATTTAAAAAAAAACGCTAATCGCTCAGCACTAGTAACAGATTAATCTTTAGGTGGAGGCTTATACTATTCCAGACACTGGCTGTGTTCTGATTATCTACCTTTCTACAGAAGTGTGCACTCATTCACTCACCCTCATGCATTTAAAAGCATTACATTGGTGCAAGGATGGTTGGAGAGCTTTTCCACCATATTCCTCTAACCAGTCCCAGTTTAATAGTATCCACATCTCAGTCATATACACTGAAATACATGGATATTGAATTGATAAATAAGCAGTAAAACAAACAAGTTAAAACATAGGTGAAAAGAAATACAATATTTACATTTACGAATAAGTGGAAATGACTTTAAATCCATGAGGGACAGTGTACAAGCTCACATTATGAGAGTGAATGAGGGGAGATGGAGGGAGGGAACATGTTATTGGAACAAAATGCAGCCCTGCATGGCTATTTAAAACCATACTGCTCTACCTAACGCCATCTATTCCCTTCATTATCCCTACTTGTATATATCGCCCAGATCTGACCCTGGCATTCATGTGGCTAATGAGCTGGGCCGATCCACTTCACTTAACTTGTTATATTAATACAGCATTAATGCTCCAAATCCTAACCTTTCATCAGAGTCTCTCCTCACTGAACACCCATGTGCCAAATGGCACCCTATTCCCTACACACTTTTGACCCACTTGAAACAGTTACTTCGCAACATCTCTTTCCCAGATTTACATCTTTTTCCTCTTTCTCTTTCGTTCAGGTTTCTTGCCAATTAGTGGTCTCTCTTCCGTCTCTGTCCGTGTTGATCGACCAAACGGTAGCCAGCCCTCATCCCTTTGAACAGAGTCTGACCATTACGCTCACTTTGTCCGTCAATCCATACGATCTTTGCAGCCCACTCTCTTGATCTGTGTCCGATATCATGCACCACATCTCTGGTAGTATTAGTAATGAGAATTAGAGAGCAGTCTTTATTCAGCTTCTTTCCATCTCATCTTCACTTCAAACACTTAGACAAACACTCAGATAGACATACAGTGGGGTCCAAAATTCTTGATACCCTTGATAAAGTTGAGCAACATATTTGTATTTATTTAACTAAGGCAAGTCAATTAAGAACAAATTCTTATTTACAATGACGGCCTAGGAACAGTGGGTTAACTGCCTTTTAACAGATTTTTACCTTGTCAGCTCTGGCCCAACGCTCTAACCTACTAGGCTACATTAATACATTATTCAAATTCTGAGCTTTATCTTATGCAAATTTGATTGTATTATTTTATACCAACACAATTCCTCAGAATTGTATTTATCAATATTTAACTAAATGTTTTATAATATTGAAGAACACAATGGGAGGGATCTTAGACAATTCATCCATACAGAATCTCTCCAGATCCTTGATGTCCTTTATCTGCGCTTATGGACTGCCCTCTTCAATTGAAACCACAGGTTGCCTATTGCCGTCTCAGGCACCAGATCTCAACCAAATTGAACACTTATGAGCTTTTTCCACCACAATCAACAAAACACCAAATTATAGAATTTTTCATGGAAGAATGGTGTCTCATCTCTCCAATAGAGTTCCAGACACTTGTAGAATCAATGCCACGGTGCATTGAAGGTGGTGGCCCAACGCCCTATTAAGAAACTTTACGTTGGTGTTTCCTTTATTTTGGCAGTTACATGTAGCTCAGTATTTGAATTATTCATTTTATACAGTAATTTTTGCTCATCTTTATCAAGGATGTCAATAATTTTGGACCCTGTTGTATATATAGACATGCACATTCTGTCCCACAATAGGTCAACAGGTCAAAATAAAACACACACAAACACTAGCCATGCTAATTGCCATACTATTTCCAGAAAAGGCCATTTTGGCACATATTCATCTTCACCAGCATCATTAAAAGACCCGTGAGGACCAATCGGCATGCGGAGGATCAGAGGAGCAAATTGAATAGAGGCTTTACTATATTCCAAGAATGCTAATTTAATCAATCTCTTAATGCGCCACTGATTTGCATCCCAATCTGGTTCACAATGAAATCATCAGGCTTACGCTGCATAGCTCCCCTGCGGTTGTTCCCCGTTTCCAGGCAGCAGAGGAGTAGCCGAGGAGCAGTGGTGGGGCACTGGACCCAGGAATTAGTGGGTTAGCTCATCTCATGACAGTCTATTGTGGAGAGTCAGCGACTCATAAGCAGATGTGTTGATAGAGGTTTGAGTAAAGTCTCAACTGCAGGGAATTGGTGTTTCTCAGATGGATGGTTGAAGGGAGGGACCCTGCACTGAGCATTGCACCCCCCTTCCCCCTACACATACTAAGGTAGAATTTGGTTTGAGTAATCCACTGACATTCTTAATACCCAAACAAACTCTAGTAGAAAGTCCAGCCACAGAGGCATTGTCACAAGGGGTGGGTAGAGCACTGAAAATGTGTACTTAAAGTGGAACTGACAGCATTTTAGCATCATGAATTTTATTAAAATCTGTTCATATACACCCTAAGGAAGAATATGACACTTTAAAAAAAAAAAGTTTTTACATTTTCTGACTAGCGAGCACTTAGATCTGGTCATTTTCACATTTTCATAAATTCTTAGAATGTTTGTGAATTACGTATACTAAGGAATTTGTGAAAATTCCATAGCAGTATAGTGGGAAAGCGGTCGTGCGACAAGTACTGCAGTAAAAAAATAAAAAATAAAAACATCTGTCTCCTCCACGACCGTAGGCTACACAGACCGGTGCGCCATAGCCAATCACAGTAGCCCTATGCAAACAAGCCGTCATTCATTTCGATAATTTGAACGCATTCGGTAAAAGCCACAAAATACACTTTAATTCTGCAAATATGTTAATACCAAAGTAGCCCTCTTACATTTGGGAACTTTACAGTCTTATTGATCAAACAACCATAAAATGGTAGGCTAACTTCCCCGATATGCACATCATAAATACACATCAACAAGATCAACAACTAATGCTAACCAGAGCAAGATTAGCTCAAATCTAACGAAGGAACATTAGATAAACCCTCTCAAACTTTTTCAGCTAGTTGGCTGTCAAAATCGCACTGATAAACGATGGGGAACAGCCTGCTTGTACTTCTGCTAATGCATGCGTTGTCCCAACCAAGCACCCAAGCTAACTGGCTAAAGTTAGCTAGCTTGCTAGTTACTTCCAGACACAAATGAGAGAACACCTCACTGACTATTTCACTCGCCATAGCAGAGCTGGTTAGGCTGTTTCCATGTTATATAGAGTGTTCCTGACTAACTCTTAACTTTTTTGCCTACATTTACTGACACCGGTCATATTCAATGAGTCTTGCACATTCGTAAATTCATCAGTTATTCTGCGCTCTGGCACACTCAGATAAGAGTGGTATGAAATCGGAGTATATAGCTAGACAGAGTGAATTTGCAAATGCACGAGGTATGCTAACTGAATAACAGTCGATGAATAACATTCATTCAACATAATTGAATGAGTTGCATCTCTAGCTGTGTAGCCACCAAAAAAAACGATATGAGGGAAAAAAGTCACTTACTCACTCACTCCTCCAATGACATGATGTCATGCTAGCAGCTAGCTAGCTATCTAGATAATGTTAGGCTCTGTGTTTTAGCTTGCTACTTATATAGCTACGCTAGAATATTAGCCACGTTATGATTGACTTGTGATCATTGCCCTTGCTAGTTTGATTATATTAACATTCCCAGCCTTAGTTATATTCATAGGTTTTTGTCCAAAATATTGAGTCATTGAAACTGAAACAGTGCATCCAGAATGGAGGCAGCAAACATTGTACCAGGACAGATTTGATTTACAACCTGATAGCAAAAAATGTTGAACTTCCAAGAAATGTATTGATTAATTATCATGCATTGAACTTCATCCATTTATTCTGCCAACAATGCTTTAGTGTACGTCATGGAATGTTGAGTCAAATATAATATTTTTTTAAACCTCTTATACAATTGTTTTTGTAGCATTAACTGTGTAATTGATATTTTTGACTGATATTATGATTGTCTGATTCATATCTGCAAAGTAGTTAAAACACTGTCAGTTCCACTAAGTAAAATACTGATACTTAGAATGTCATTTATTCAAAAATAGCCCTCAAAGAAACATTTTTTTTTAAATAAAGAAGTATCTGGTCAGAAAAGAACTTGAGTACTAGTTACAAATTGTGTTTGCAAATGTTTTATACCTTATGGTAAGCTGTGACAGCAAACAAAAAGAACAACTTAGTGCAATTGATTTGACATTCATTTATTATTTAAACCTGCCAGCACCACGACCAACACCACTTGTTGACAGACTGTGCAATTCAGAGACAAACTCACAGAATAGGCTATTTTGACAGAGAAACATGAAAAACTATTACTAACATGGCATTCGTGTGTAGTTTCCCTTTAATTAAATTGCACACATAGCAAGAGACAGTTGTGTTTGGCTAGCAGTGTTTCTGTAGCCTACTATAGGCTACAATGTACAGCGATGTACATATGATGGCAGAGTTTGCAAAACAAATGCTGATCCAATTGATACAGTGCAAATCATCAGGATATCATTCTGCCAGGTAGGTCTACTTTGCAGTCAACATTTAATTGGGAAGGTTTTTTGGGAAAGCCTTACAAAATGTCATTCAAATAGCACATGACTGAACTGTGCATCGCAAAGATTTAATCAAGACTTCAAACTTGCCTGACAATCAGACTGAGATAGCTCTGGTTCAGTCTGAGATTAATGGAATACGTTTGTTTGGAAAATTTCCTCTCACAAGCTGTACAAGCCAGAATGTTGATTACAATTATGTTTTAACTGACTTTACCAGTTGTCAGTGCGGTTGGTTCTTTTTAAAGTAGGAATGTGAGACAATATCTCCACAGAAAGGTATAATTAAATCATCTTATGAAAGCACTGGTTGCCCATTCAGATTTCTATCACCTGAAGCATGCACAGAACCATGTAAATACATGCACCAGCTCAGCAAGTATGCATGCGTGGCGTGCATGTATTATCATCTTGTGAACATGCTTTAGGTGATAGAAATCTGAACGCACTACCAGCGCTTCGAAAAGTTGATTTAATTATACTTTAAATTGCCTCACATTCCTACCTGCGACAGGACCAACCACACGGACAACTGGTTGAGTAGTGCCTGAGTTCAAATATAATTTGATTCAACATTCTGGCTTGTAGAGGTCGTGAGAGGAAACATTCCTGATTTAAACGCTAATTTCTGCCCGATATAGAATTTAATGCACTTCAACTTCAGGGTCCAAGGAAAACTTCAGACCAAAGCATACCCATTGCTGCCTTAGCATTTACTGGTAGATGTCATAAATTGAAACCTCTTTCCTACCGACCAGACCGCTGTCGTTCTTTTGTGAGCTGCTCCACAGACAACCAGTTGACAGCTGCACACTCTTGCTGCCCGTAAAATGATAACCTATTCTGCTCAGGCTGTGTGCGTCATAAATCATCTACATAACGAACTAACAGCTTAAGGAAGTCATCTGTTTTTTCATCAGATATATAGGCTCGATAGAAAATAGCATAATTCCAATATTTTCTTTCACTGGCCCAAGCGGGCCACTGACATGAAAGATTGACTGGCCCAGAGGGTTTCCAAAACCTCACCGGGCCATCATATATTTAAGTATTAAGGCTTGATGGGGTGTGGTATATGACCAATATACCACAGCTCTTATGCACAACGCAGCGCCTAGTGCCTGGACACAGCCCTTAACGGTGGTATATTGGCCATTTATCACAAACCCCCGAGGTGCATTATTGCTATTATAAACTGTTACCCTATGTGTTTTGTCATACCCTTGGTATACCATGGCTGTCAGCCAATCAACATTCAGGGCTCAAACAAACCCAGTTTATAACATAATATACATCTAAGTAACAGAACTTTCACATTTTGTCCCCCCCAGTTTTATCATTGGAATGTGATAGGACCAAGCTTTAGGAACATGCGGACGCCGCCGAGCGGTTGGGTATGCCACAAACCTCAACATTTGGACTCATCAGAGCAAAGGACAGATTTCCACCGGTCTAATGTCCATTGCTCGTGTTTCTTGGCCCTTAAGTCTCTTATTCTTATTGGTGTCCTTTAGTAGTGGTTTCTTTGCAGCAATTTGACCATGAAGGCCTGATTCACACAGTCTCCTCTGAACAGTTGATGTTGAGATGTGTCTGTAACTTGAACTCTGAAACATTTATTTAGGTAGCAATTTCTGAGGCAGGTAAGTCCATTGAACTTATCCTCTGCAGCAGAGGATTCCTTTCCTGTGGCAGTCCTCATGAGAGCCAGTTTCATAGCTCTTGATGTTTTTTTGCGACTGCCCTTGAAGAAACTTTCAAAGTTCTTGAAATTTTCCAGATTGACTGACCCTCATGTCTTAAAGTTATGATGGGCTGTCATTTCTCTTTGCTCCTGAGTGGTGCAGCGGTATAAGGTTAAGGCAATGCATCTCAATGCTAGAGGTGTCACTACAGACACTGGGTCGATTCCAAGCTGTAGCACAACTGGCTATGATTGGGAGTCCCATAGGACGGTGCACAATTGGCCCTGGGTTTGTCTCACCTTCCACCGGAGTCGGTCCCTCTTCTTGTTCGAGCAGCATTCGGCGGTCGACATCACCGGCCTTCGAGCCATCACCAATAAACTTTTCATTTTCCATTTGTTTTGTATTTGTTTTTACACACCTGGTTTCAATTCCCCCATTACATGTTCATTATTTAACCCTCTGATTTCCCCCATGTTTCTGTGCTTGTTTGTAAGGCTGTATCTGATGGTATATTGTTGGCGGGATTTGTTATTGACGCTGTCAGGACCCGGTTACAAACCCAGGTCTCCAGAGTGAGAAACAGTCACTTAACCAACTGAGCCACGAATAGTTGGCAGAACCCAGAAGAGGAGGCAGACACAGCAGTACTTGAGACGTGTATTTAATGAAGTAAATGTAACTCCACAACCTCAAAAGGAATTCCACAAGAACGAAGGTAATCCTCCAAGACAAAAAGGTAAATCCACAAGGTGGAAGGTATAGCACAAAAAGCCTAAAAGAAATACTCAAAAACAAACAAACAAGAACAAAAAACAGAATTCCACAAGAGAGTCCACCGGGATCAACAAGAGTTCACAGAGAACTAGGGCTGGGTGCTAACATACAAACACAGAGCAAAGGACTGAGGAAAACAAAGGGTTTAAATACAATCAGGGGAAACGAGGCACAGGTGCAAATAATAATGGGGATCAAGGGAAAACAGAAGGTCAAAAGGCACAATGGGGGCATCTAGTGACCAAAAACCGGAACAACCCTGGCCAAATCCTGACAGACGCCTGCTTATTTTGTGGTTCCGGTATTTTTCCAGCACCATAGTATTGTGTTTGTACTGGTGTTTTGTTGAATTAAATACCTTGTCCACACATCTCAGCTCTACTGCGCCTGACTCCTTTCACCAGTTACACACAGCCTAGACAGCGTCGTCCATGTTTGGCCGGGGTAGGCCGTCATTGTAAATAAGATTTTGTTCTTAACTGACTTGCCTAGTTAAATAAATAAAATAACAATTATTTGAGCTGTTTTGTCATAATATGGACTTGGTCTTTTACCAAATACGTCTGTTTTCTGTATACCAACCCTACCTTGTCACAACACAACTGATAGGCTCAAACACATTAAGAAGGAAAGAAATTCCACAAATGAACTTTTAACAATGTACACCTGTTAATTGAAATGCATTCCAGGTGACAACCTCATGAAGCTGTTTGAGAGAATGACAAGAGTGTGTAAAACTGTCATTAAGGCTAATCATGGCTACTTTGAAGAATCTCAATATAAATTCATTTTGATTTGTTTAACACTTTTTTGCTTACTACATGATTCCATATGTGTTATTTCATAGTTTTAATGCCTTCACTATTATTCTACAATATAGAAAATAGTAAAAATAAAGAAAAACCCTGAAATTAGTTGGGGTGTCCAAACTTTTGACTGGTACTGTATATATATATATATATATATTATTGTTTTGCTGCCGACCAAGTTCCAAGAAAATACTAGTTACTAAAAACAATGACTTGTGTACATGTAAAGTGTTACTTATAGCGTGTTACTACCCACGTCTGCATTGAAATAATGTAACGTATGAATAATGTACATATATGCATACACACAGACTCAAACATGTTTGGTTTTTAACAAAACACCCATAGACAGCAAAGCAGCACTGTTTACAGTATGCCACCTTTCCCTTTAGCTGAGAGAGAATAAGACCTTTCAGACTGAATAAATTATTTTTCACATGCCTCAAAAGGAAGCGACAGTCAGTAATTGCCCCATTATGTTGTGTCTTTCACAGGGTCACTGCGCTGCACTTCAAGAAGCAACAGCCCGGCACATTTGCATCTTCCTTTGCTGCCTCTGTCTGTCTGTCTGTCTGTCTGTCTGTCTGTCTGTCTGTCTGTCTGTCTGTCTGTCTGTCTGTCTGTCTGTCTGTCTGTCTGTCTGTCTGTCTGTCTGTCTGTCTGTCTGTCTGTCTGTCTGTCTGTCTGTCTGTCTGTCTGTCTGTCTGTCTGTCTGTCTGTCTGTCTGTCTGTCTGTCTGTCTGTCTGTCTGTCTGTCTGTCTGTCTGTCTGTCACTAAGTAACTAACCAACCAATCAGGCCTCTTTCACATTGATAGCCCCAGTGAACAGTTCTGTTAGTGTGCCAGGCCACAAGTCCTAAAATGGATTATGATGCTGCAGCCTAGCTGCTCCTCTCGTTCGCCAGGCAGTTACACAGGGGGACTTTCAAGTCCTTTCATTACCCAAATGCTTTCATCCTATTCCTGTGACTAATGTGGAACTATAGGAAATAGCCATAGTCTGTATATTATTTTTGTATGTATCCACCATCGGGCAAATGTGAAACGTGGTGAGCCATTGGTTTGATTATCAATGGGCTTCTAAAGGGAAATGATATGTACTGATGAATGTAAGTCTGGATTCATGAGAAAGGGTAATGACTACACAACAGTTCGTTTTTTGGGGGGGGGGAGATTAATCCTGTGATCAATGTTTTTCTTTCTTTAAAAGGAAATATATGAAACAAGGGGTACTGGAGAATTACTCCTTTACTACTTTATATCAGTGATATTTCAGTGAGGTTTCAATCTGGAGCCATAGAAAAGACTATATTTTATTATGTTTGACGCCAAACTCAGTCACAAGAATAGATCAGTGAAGTTCAGAGCAATGATTTCATCTTTTACCTAATGGTCTCAGTTGGTAGTGACATTTATGACTCATGGTGCTGAGTAGACTGAGTCAGAGGCTGTATCCTAAATGGAAGTCTATTCCCTATATAGTGCACTAGGGTTCATAGGGCTCTGGTCAAAAATAGTGGACTATATAAGGAGTACGGTGCCATTTGTAATGCAGCCATGGTTCCACTGTGTGGTTCCTCTGTGGGGCTCAAAGTGTAGGTTGGCAATATGGTAATGGCTGGTAAATGTGTCTGTCTGGCTTATCAGTTCCCTATCTAGAAGTTGAGACTTTAATGACTTAATGACTTACAGTAATATCTGACTTCAACCTTTATTTCAATCTAAACCCCTCTGCTCAGTGCCCAGTGGATTTGGTAACTCTATATCATCATATAGACATGGTTGGCTACAGTTCTCGACTTGGCAGAAGCTCACCGGAGCTGAGTACCGGTACCTCAAATGTTCTACTGCTTGAGCTCCTTTTCCTCTTATAGAATATAAGATAAAAAGTATTGTGAAGCTCCTGCACCTAAATGTAAACAGTATTGGAACCTAATATAAGTACCAGCCCCTATTTCAGTCCAAGTCCAGCACTGCTTGTCTATACAGTTCATGACCCCCTAGAAAATATACAACTGCATGCATTTCGTGCATACAGGGAATGTACAGTATGCTATTGAGCTGGAAACTAGTCATATCAACAGGCCTCAGAATTGCTTGCATTCCATTATCAAAGGTAGCGTCTCTAGTAAAGGATACCAGATAACTGTTTGTGGCTTCCATTCAATCTATGTATAATACACTCCATAGTGTCACGTCCTAACTTTAGTTCATTTTTTATGTCTCTATTTTAGTTTGGTCAGGGCGTGAGTGGGGGTGGGCATTCTATGTTTTGTGTTCTATGTTTTCTATCTCTATGTGTTTGGCCTGGTATGGTTCCCAATCAGAGGCAGCTGGCAATCGTTGTCTCTGATTGAGAACCATACTTAGGTAGCCTGTTTTCCCATTTGGAGTTGTGGGTGATTATTTTCTGTTTAGTGTTTTGTGTGACTACCTGACAGAACGTTGCGCTTTGTTCTACTTTTGTTTTTGTTTCAGTGTTCCGGTTATAATAAACAACATGGACACTTACCACGCTGCACATTGGTCCGATATTTCCTACTCCTCCTCAGAAGAGGAGGAGAATCGTTACACATAGGCACTGTGGAGGCTTCCATTTAATCTAAACATACATTCAATAGGATTGACATACCTATAGATACAGTTTATACATTCATATACACCACTGTTGCTGGTAGGGATGGGGATAAAAGACAGTGGTGGCTGGTGGCTCTTTGAATTGGGGGACGGGCTCATAGTAATGGATTGGAATTCATGGAATTGTATCAAACACAGCAAGCACATTTCCATGTGTTTGACGTGATTCCATTCCATTTACTCCATTCTGGCAATTATTATGAGCCGTCCACCCCTCACCAGCCACAGGTTGGCATTTAGTGGGTTGACTCATGTACTGGGAGTAGCTCTGAAGGGAAGACACTAGCTGTCACAGCCACAAATTCATAAAATCAGATTTTAAACCTAACCCTTAACCCTAACCTTAACCACACTGCTAACAATCTGCCTATAACCCTAACATTAAATTAAGACCAAGAATCTAATTTTTGTTTTCATTAATTTTTACAATATACTGCCAATTTTGACTTTGCAGCTGGTCCATCTAGTGAAAATTGCTCTGCTCTGCCTCCAGGACAAGAATCATCCCAATAAACGTCAACCTGCCTACCAGCCTCCTCTAATAGGAGATAATAATATGTAAATATGCTAAATGCACTTTATCCCATCATTGCGTACAATGCAGTGCAGTGCTGACTTACTCCCATGAGTCATCACAGATATGAAGAAGCTTTTGTCTGGCATTGAGTGAACAGGAATGAACTGAGGCTTCATCCCAAATGGCATCCTATTCCCTTTATAGTGCACTACTTGTCACCAGGCCCCATAGGGCTCTGGTCAATAGTAGTAGCGTACGGAATAGGGTGCCATTTGGGACATAGCCTGAATGTGTGCTGTGCCTCATTGTGAATGTGTGCTGTGCCTCATTGTGAATGTGTGCTGTGCCTCATTGTGAATGTGTGCTGTGCCTCATTGTGAATGTGTGCTGTGCCTCATTGTGAATGTGTGCTGTGCCTCATTGTGAATGTGTGCTGTGCCTCATTGTGAATGTGTGCTGTGCCTCATTGTGAATGTGTACTGTGCCTCATTGTGAATGTGTGCTGTGCCTCATTGTGAATGTGTGCTGTGCCTCATTGTGAATGTGTGCTGTGCCTCATTGTGAATGTGTGCTGTGCCTCATTGTGAATGTGTGCTGTGCCTCATTGTGAATGTGTGCTGTGCCTCATTGAAGAACAGACAGATATGTATGAGACCTGAACAACTTTGACATTTTCCACTTGTGGTTCAATGTCTCTGACATGACAGGAAGTACTGTACGTAGATATTATTTTTGGAAAATTATGAATATAGGCTAGTGAAATGAATTTAAGACTGGTGTAATATTTAATTTTTTCCTATGGTATAGAGTGGGGTTGTTGCAACATTGAGGCAAAAGAAGAAACATAGACCTACAGTGCCTTCAGAAATTATTAATACCCCTTGACTTATTCCGCATTTTGTTGTGTTACAGCCTGAATTGTAGTTTGTTTGCCTAAGCATGACCATCATCCATATACCACATTTTTACCAAACTTTTTTACCAAAACATTGTTCTTAGGGGGGGCTAGTTACCCCAAGTTACCCTATACGTTTCGTGAGATAATCTTAATCAGCTAACCTCACTTTTGGTGAATATTTTGAAGCATTCATGTTATCAAAACAAGTACATAAAGCATATAAAGATTTCATCATTCTTAAAGGTGATGTTAACTGACTAATATTATCTCATAGGAAAAAAAACGTAAAAGATATCCTAAGCCTGTATTAACCTCAGGCCTTATTTTTGGCGTATATCCCAAAATCACATTCTTTCCCCATTAATTTCCAAAACCGGAATGGCGAACGAACCAGAAGTAGAAAATGCTAACTCATTTTTGTTTTTCAGGCCTACAAGCTGGCGAGTTCTATTGGCGTGGGTTTGTGCACTAGGTCGGTAGAGGTAATAAGATAATATAATGATAATACCACAGGAAAATTGCACTAATTACATTTTGGATTTTGAGCATTATTTGGAAAAGCGTCATTTAGGTACCGTTGACTTGCATTGCAGTTACCCCGGGAGGCTAGTTACCCAACGTTACCCTAAGATCTCCTAAACCTGTGTTTACCACAAACCTTATTTTCAACGCTTATCCAAAAACTCTACAAAAAAACGATGAAATTCCCCACGGGCTTAGGCCTAGTAGCCATGCCTCATGGTGGAGTTAGCCTCCGTTAGTGCTGACAAAAGGACGCCGTTATGAAAATTTGAGCTAATCGCCATGGGTCAATACTTTTGCATTTGATCATAGGAACCATTGATCGATACCCACTCATCCACAACATGCATCAACATCTTAATTACAATGTGAACTATTACATGTAGCAATGTACAGTGCATTCAGAAAGTACTCAGACCACTGGACTTTTTCCACATTTTGTTATGTTACAGCCTTATTCTAAAATATATAGTTTTTATATTTTTATATCCTCATCAGTCTACACACAATAGCCCATAATGACAAAGTGAAAACAGATTTTTTTTAGAAATGTTTGCAAATTTATAAAACATTAAAAACAGAAATACTTTATTTATATAAGTATTCAGACCCTTTGCTGTGAGACTCAAAATTGAGCTCATGTGCATCATGTTTCCATTGATCATCCTTGAGATGTTTCTACAACTTGATTGGAGTCCACCTGTGGTCAATTCAATTGATTGGGCATGATTTGGAAAGGCACACATCTGTCTATATAAGGTCCCACAGTTGACAGTGCATGTCAGGGAAAAAAACAAGCCATGAGCTCAAAGGAATTGTCCGTAGAGCTCCAAGACAGGATTTTGTCGAGGCACAGTTCTGGGGAAGCATTGAAGGTCCCCGATAACACAGTGGCTTCCATCATTCTTAAATGAAAGAAGTTTGGAACCACCAAGACTCTTTCTAGACCAAGAACCCGATGGTGACTCTGACAGAGGTCCAGAATTCCTCTGTGGAGATGGGAGAACCTTCCAAAAGGACAACCATCTCTGCATCACTCCACCAATCAGACCTTTATGGTAGAGTGGCAAATGGAAGCCACTCTTCAGAAAAAGCACATGACAGCACACTTGGAGTTTGCCAAAGGGCAACTAAAGGACTCTCAGAGCATGAGAAACAAGATTCTCTGGTCTGATGAAACCAAGATTGAACTTTTTGGCCTGAATGCCAAGCGTCACGTCTGGAGGAAACCTGGCACCATCCCTACGGTGAATCATAGTGGTGGCAGAATCATGCTGTGGGGAGGTTTTTCAGCGGCAGGGAATGGGAAACTAGTCAAGTTTGAGGGAAAGATGAACAGAGCAAAGTACAGTGAGATCCTTGATGAAAACCTGCTCCAGGGCACTCAGGATCTCAGACTTGTGTGAAGGTTCACCTTCCAACAGGACAATGACTCTAAGCACATAGCCAAGACAACACAGGAGTGGCTTCAGGACAATCTCTGAATGTTCTTGAGCAGCCCAGCCAAAGCCCAGACTTGAACTCTATCGAACATCTCTGCAGGGACCTGAAAATAGCTGTGCAGCAACGCTCCCCATCTAACCTGACAGAGCATGAGAGGATCTGCAGAGAGAGATGGGAGAAACTCCCTAAATACATGTGTGCCAAGCTTGTAGCATTATACCCAAGAAGACTGGAGGCTGTAATCGCTGCCAAATGTGCTTCAACAAATTACTGAGTAAAGGGTCTGAATACTTATGTAAATGTGATATTTCTGATTTTCTTTTAAATACATTTGCAAACATTTCTAAAAAACTGTTTTTGCTTGGTCATTGTGGGGTTGATGTAGATTGATGAGGGGGAAAAAATGATTGAATCAATTTTAGAATAAGGCTTTAACGTAACAAAATTAGAAAAAGTCATGGGGTCTGAATACTTTCCGAATGCGCTGTAATATTGATGAAACCGTTATTCCGTTAACCATTCTATATTTTTACTGTTTTCTTGTCGACATGTTGCGTCGATTGGGCAGCATCCCATGACCGTTGATAAGTGTCCACCGAAAGACACCAGTACAATATGTTCTCAAATTCTGACATATCTAGCCTACATGGTAGCTTACACCGTAACAGAAAACAATACATGATACAGTAATTTGGGGTATTATCAACAGTAAAATACTCTGCAATGTTTTACAGCAGCATGCTATAAATTATGCTGCATTGTGGGAAAATGTTGTGGGCGGTGCAAATAATTGCTTGCATTTCAAACGGTACTGTAATTCCACACCAAAAAAGCAACAAAAAATAACTTTGACCACTAGTGGTTGCATGGTATTGCTGTTTCTGTCTCATTAACATATTTTGAGGTGCGTCTTATGAAAGGCTATATTTGTTGCACCCATGAGTAAGAATGATATACCAATTTAACTAATGTGGTGATACCTTCAACTTGTACAGGGTACCAATTGGAGAGGCAGCAAGCCTTAAACATTTTTGCCATATCCTTTTGATCTGTTTTGCCCAGTAGTTGCTTCCAGTTTAGAAGCCTTTATTAAGACTTCTAGAAGTGCAAGTGATATAAAATAATAAATGTGTATTAATATACTGTAATATGTACCATTTCACCTAGCAACCAACTCTATAATTACAGTAAAATGCTGATGAAATACAGACCCCTCCCCTCAATGAATGTCATTCAATCATGCAATGATTCATTCATTCATTTCGATTACACAGTAGCATTTACATTTTTTGTACAGTATAATGCAGTCAATTTTACATTATTGTACTGTGTCATTACTATATATAGTATATTACGTGTACTGTAATATGAAATACAGAATTGTACTTGCCCCCGAGCAGCCTGTAAACTACTGTCAAATTCACAGTAACCCTTTTAGAGGGTATAGGAACAGTTTATAATTTAAAAATAAATAAATATGGGGTATATATTTAAGGCTGAATGTATTCACCAAACGGCGAGAAATAAACCATAAATGGCCCTATCTAAGCAGTAGATAGATAGGTCACGTATTGTGGACACGTGACTAAATCAAATATGAACAGAAACGGATTCAATAATTACATTTCTATGAAGAAAAAGGTATTAGCCCTATGCTATAGGCTGCCTGTATTATCCCCGCTAAACAGAACATATGCAGGCCTCCCGAATGTGTTCAATGTTGTCCGGACCTTTAGGGCTTAGGCTACTATAAGTCACCTTGGGAAAATGAATGAACTGGGCAAGTGACGGCGCAAAAAGGCTACAATTTCATCCAACAACCGGAGTAGCACACACAGCTCAAGACCGCGATTGAAAACTAGTCACATGACTGTGGGATGCGTAGAATTGCAATGACACTTATTTATTTAGGTTATATTCCAAATATTCCCTTCCGCAATAGAAGTGTATAAATGACACCGCGCATGGTTTGGATGATGTGCAAGGCCCTGCAGTTGATGACTGTATGTAGAAACTAATGTTTTATCTAACAGCCATCCGCATGGCTCTGCAGTGCTGATGGTTCAATACGAACCCACATCATAACTGTCATTAGCCTATGCATGGCTGAATTCAGCTTCATTCTACATTCATGTAAACAGTGTATGAAGGAGAAGGTCAATGTATAGCTATTGCGGTGAAATGATGGTAGGCTATTTCGTGTGAGTTTGTGGGATAGTATGGGCTTATTATTGACGTAGCCTTTATCCGGCCTTTTTTAAGGTCCTGTAAGAGAGCATCTAGCTAATCATTGATGTGAAAAGTAGGTTATTCGTTTACACGTGATGATTTACGTCCATTCCACCGTGGGTAGCTTACCTTCTGTTGTCGTCTCGCCATATCTGTGGGCTGTTTTGCATTGAAAGGGTATGCAATGCAACGCATCACAAACACATATAGTTGCAACTTCTTTTTGCGCTCCTCTTCTTCCTTCTGCAAATTCGCCTCCTCCACCTTCTCCTGCTCGCTGGCAGCTGACGGGCTCGGGCTGGTCGGTCGAGCGCTACTGCGGCTGCTGCTGGGCGCAAGACCGCCGGAGCTCTCGCTGGTCCGGCTTGGAGAGATGCGGGCTCCGCTCTGGGGTGCCGATGCCTCCTTGTGATGGTGTTCCTCCTCCACCATCCCACCATCCGATTCCTCCTCACTGGATGACGGATCCAACATTTTGCTTCCTTACAGAGGATGTCGCCTTGCAGAACTCCTATTCTCAATATTTGTGAATTTGATAAGAATTTGGATTGTAACCTAAACTGAATTTAAACCTGTATCTGCTTTAGAATTTAATATGATCCTCGAATCAAAAGAAAACTGAATCTGTTGAGCCTCTTCTGAAGGATGCCTGAAAATACTACTTATGGATGGAGAGAGAGCTGAGATGCTGCACGCGCACAGACACAGCACATCAATCTCCGCCTGCACCACAGACGCGGATGTGCGAGAAGGAGGGAGGGAGGGGGGCGCCTATGAGTGAAAGCAGCGGATGTGTGAGGAGGGGGGAGGGGGCGGCTATGAGTGAAAGCAGCGGATATGCTAGAAAGAGGGAGGGGAGGGGGGCTCCTATGAGTGAAAGCAGCTCCTTCAATGAAAAGCGCGAGCGATGGCCTCTTCCTGTCAGCAGAGCTCTAGAACAGGCGCAGGCGCGAGAAGAGGAACTGGCCATGGTGCTGAATCTGTTCGCTGGCGTCTGCCTTCGCTCGGTAGAGTAATTGTATATATTTATTTTTTATTTAATATTATATTTAAATAGGCAAGTCAGTTAAGAACAAATTCGTATTTACAATGACGGCCTACACCAGCCAAACCCAGACGACGCTGGGCCAATTGTGCGCCACCCTATGGGACTCCTAATCACGTCCGGTTGTGATACAGCCTGGCTAAAGCAAGGGTTACTTACACCCGTTGACTTTGAACGAATGTCGAATATTGACCACTGTATTGGTTGATGTTTTGTTACAGTGTACTGTGTCCACTGTACCAATCACAGGATGCCTACATTTTTTCACATCTCTATTTCAAATTAATTTACGTGAATTCACAGTTCAATTCAGTTGGGGTATAAGGTACATGTAAATACCCTCCCCTATATGTATTTATTTGGACAGTGAAGCTAACATACCGACCACACCGCTGGCCTCACGTGCACGAGAATTGCAAAATATATGTACACATACATGTAATTCAATCATTGCATCCGCACTGCTGGCACATGTCAAGGAGCATCTGCATAGCCAGAAGCTAAAATAGAACTTGGTTCCACTTGTGACGCTGGACACGCTGCAAGTCCCGCCTCGCCCATCTCCTCATTGGTTTTTAGGAGCACAGTTCATTGAAAGATGAACTGAGGTCCCAGCTTCATTCCAGCTGGTGATGGTAAATGCACCTTAAAGTTGGTTGCCAACCTGCCATATGAAGTCCAAAGAAGAAGAAGTCTGATGGAAGAGATTACTAGTTCCACAACATTTTAGCCAATTACCTAGTCTGCCAGGAGGGTAAAACGTGGCTGCAAGTGTATCTTCCAGTAAGACAATAGCCCCAAGCGCACAACAAAATCCACAAAGAAATGGTTCATTGACCACAAAATCAAAATGTTGCAATGTCCGTCTCAGTTTCTGGACTTCAACCCCATTGAAAACCGTCCTAAAGCACAGATGAAAGATATGAAGGATCTGGAAAGATTCTGTATAGAGGAATGGTCTAAGATCCCTCCCAATGTGTTCTCCAAACTCAGAAAACATTTTATTTTTAAATGCTCCCCGTCATTATCCTTGCAGGGTGAAGTTGCTGGAGTATTGAAAATAAGCGATCCAATCAATTTGACCTCTCTTTTTTATTACTTGTTCAACTAAATCTAAGATGTTGTATAGGTATAAAATAAAATACATTTTATTTAAAAAATGTGCATTCAATGGCAAGAAAATGTGTGAACCCTTTGGAAATACCTGGATTTCTGCAGAAATTGGTCATAAAATCTGATCTGATCTTCATCTAGGTCACAACAATAGACAAACAGTATTCTTAAACTAATAACAATTATACATTTTCATGTCTTTATTGAACACAATGTGTAAACATTCACAGTGCTGGTTCGGAAAAGTATATGAACTCTTGGATTTAATAACTGGTTGACCCTCCTTTGGCAGCAATAACCTCAACCAAACATTGTCTGTAGTTTCTGTAGTTTAAAAAAAATATATATTTCACCTTTATTTAACCAGGTAGGCTAGTTGAGAACAAGTTCTCAGTTGCAACTGCGACCTGACCAAGATAAAGCGTAGCAATTCGACACATACAACAACACAGAGTTACACATGGAATAAACAAAATATACAGTCAATAATACAGTAGAACAAAAGAAAACAAAGTACTGACTGGGACACTCCAGAAGGCGTATTTTCTTCTGTTGTAGCCATTCTGTTGTTGATTTACTTCTGTGTTTTGGGTCGTTGTCCTGTTGCATTACCCAACTTCTGTTGAGCTTCAATTGGCAGACAGATAGGCTGACATTCTCCTGCAAAATGTCTTAAACTTGGGAATTCATTTTTCCTTATTTGATAGCAAGCTGTCCAGGCCCTGAGGCAGCAAAGCAGCCCAAACCATGATGCTCCATCCACCATACTTTACAGTTGGGGTGAGGTTTTGATGTTGGTGTGCTGTGACTTTTTCTACAGACATAGTGTTGTGTGTTCCTTCCATCCAAACAACTCAACTGTAGTTTCATCTGTCCACAGAATATTTTGCCAGTAGCGCTGTGGAACATCCAGGTGCATTTCTGCTAACTTCAGATGTGCAGCAGTGGCTTCTTCTGTGGTGTCCTCCCATGAATACCATGCTTGTTTAGTGTTTTACGTATTGTAGACTCGTCAACAGAGATGTTAGCATATTCCAGAGATTTCTGTAAGTCTTTAGCTAACACTCTAGGATTCTTCTTAAACTCATTGAGCATTCTGCGCTGTGCTCTTTGTGGGACAGCCACTCCTAGGTAGAGTAGCAACAGTGCTGAACTTTCTCCATTTATAGACAATTTCTCTTACCGTGGACTGATGAACATCAAGGCTTTTAGAGATACTTTTGTAACCCTTTCCAGCTTAATGCAAGTCAACAATTCTTAATCTTCTCTTCAGAGATCTCTTTTGTTCGAGGCATATTTCACATCAGGCAATGCTTTTTGTGAATAGCAAACTCCAATTTTGTGAGTGTTTTTTATAGGGCAAGGCAGCTCTAACCAACATCTCCAATCTTGTCTCATTGATTGGACTCCAGATTAGCTGACTCCTGACTCCAATTAGCTTTTGGATAAGTCATTACTAGGGGTTCACATACTTTTTCCAACCTACTCTGTGAATGTTTAAATGTTGTATTCAATATGGACAGAAAAATACAATAATTTGTGTGTTATTAGTTTAGGCACACTATGTTTGTCTATTGTTGTGACTTATATGAAGATCAGATCAAATTTGATTTATTTCTAAAGGGTTCACATACTTTTTCTTGCCACTGTAGCTCAGTATTTGTATAATTTATTGTTTGCTAATCTTTATCAAGGAATCAATTAATTCCAGACCTAGATTATAGAACAGGTTGCAGCTGGTGGGGATCTGCTCTACCTTCAGCACACCTGTCTCCACTCACACAATCTCACACAATCTCTCACACACACACACTATACACAATTTTTGTGTCAGTCACTTTGTGTGTGTGTGTGTGTGTCATTTATTTTCAGCCCTGCACTTTTGCTAAATTAAATGATTAAGTGTTAAATCTGCTCCAGCCACGCCCTCTACTTCATATCCTCTGTCTCCCCAACCTGCCACCACTCCCCCAGTGCTCCCCCCCCTCTCTGTGTGTGTGTGAGATTGGGTGAGTGGTGGCAGGTGTGCTGGAGGTAGAGCAGATCCCCCACCAGCTGCAACCTGTTCCATAATCAAGTTCTCTACAAATATTCAGCCCTGCCACTTCCAAACTTCCAATTTGTAGCATCTGCCCAGTCAGTATGCAGTTCAAACTGGTTGCATAGAGCTTGTTATCCTGTTGTGCCTGGTTTACCCTAGCCTGACGCTGCTTTTCTCTCCGCTACAGATCTGTCCGCTCTGACTCTGGTCCCTGTCTCCAATCCCTCATCTCATCAGTCCTGCTTTCCTGCCCTGGACCTCCACTCTACTGCTTTCTTGGATTCCGCTCCAGACCTGCTTACCCTGCCCCTACTCCCCTTGCCCCAGCCTCAGCCTCAGTTCCTGGTTCCCTGCTACCCGCCGAGCTTCTCCTGGCCTGCACCCCATCTCCCCTGCTTTTCAATAAATACCTTAGTTACCTTATCCCTGTCTCCTCGTTTGAGTCTGCACTTGGGTTCACCTGCTCCGCCCGCATAACATTAAGGCTCCTTGGGCTGGTTGGCTGGAGATGGAATAATCCTGTAACATGTTCTATGGATGTCCAGGCCTATTTAATTTTACAGCATGGTACAGAACAAGTCTATGATACGGGAAGGCTGTGCAATTAAGGAAAGGTGTCTGTGTCAAGCCATGTTCCTGAAGCTGGTACTGGTCACTCACAACTGCCATGAACTGTCATGTGACCACACACACACGAAGACCCTGACAGAGCTAAGTGCTGAACTAACCAGACTGCTGAGCAGAGAATAGATGATGTTAGCATGTGACTGAAATATGAACTGATGTCCCCACTTCAGTCCAGTTGGTGGTGGTAATGCACCTTAAAGTTGGTTGCCAACCTCCATATAAATTCCAAAGAATAAGAATCCTGAAGGAGGAGAGATTACTAGAAACGAACATGGTTTAGCCCTTTATCGGTGGATTAGAGGACCTTGTGCATTTCAGTTAAAATAACAACCCAATGTTTATATCCCAGGACTGATTAGCTAGCAAAAGCAAGCTAGATAACTAGGTTGGGCTCTGGTCAAAAGAAGTTCACTATATAGAGAATAGTGTCCGATTTGGGACACATGGTAAGACATGCCCAACAACAATAACATGCCATTTTAAAGTAAGTAATGTATTATTTACAACACAATTCAAGAACGCATCAGTTCCTGTCCCTGCCTGCTAGTATTGTTAATTTCATTTAGGCTATTCATATAAACACATCATTATGGCTTTACTCAGTCTTGTATAATACTGACTTAACAAAGGAAACCTCCCGCTCCGTGGCTCGATGACTCATTGCGAGCTCACAGAACAGGGCTCCGGGCAGCCGAGCGGAAATGGAGGAAAACTCGCCTCCCTGCGGACCTGGCATCCTTTCACTCCCTCCTCTCCCTCCTCTCTACATTTTCCTCCTCTGTCTCTGCTGCTAAAGCCACTTTCTACCACTCTAAATTCCAAGCATCTGCCTCTAACCCTAGGAAGCTCTTTGCCACCTTCTCCTCCCTCCTGAATCCCCCCCTCCTCCCTCTCTGCAGATGACTTCGTCAACCATTTTGAAAAGAAGGTCGACGACATCCGATCCTCGTTTGCTAAGTCAAACGACACCGCTGGTTCTGCTCACACTGCCCTACCCTGTGCTCTGACCTCTTTCTCCCCTCTCTCTCCAGATGAAATCTCGCGTCTTGTGACGGCCGGCCGCCCAACAACCTGCCCGCTTGACCCTATCCCCTCCTCTCTTCTCCAGACCATTTCCGGAGACCTTCTCCCTTACCCCACCTCGCTCATCAACTAATCCCTGACCGCTGGCTACGTCCCTTCCGTCTTCAAGAGAGCGAGAGTTGCACCCCTTCTGAAAAAACCTACACTCAATCCCTCCGATGTCAACAATTACAGACCAGTATCCCTTCTTTCTTTTCTCTCCAAAACTCTTGAACGTGCCGTCCTTGGCAAGCTCTCCCGCTATCTCTCTCTGAATGACCTTCTTGATCTAAATCAGTCAGGTTTCAAGACTAGTCATTCAACTGAGACTGCTCTCCTCTGTATCACGGAGGCCCTCCGCACTGCTAAAGCTAACTCTCTCTCCTCTGCTCTCATCCTTCTAGATCTATCGGCTGCCTTCGATACTGTGAACCATCAGATCCTCCTCTCCACCCTCTCCGAGTTGGGCATCTCCGGCGCGGCCCACGCTTGGATTGCGTCCTACCTGACAGGCCGCTCCTACCAGGTGGCGTGGCGAGAATCTGTCTCCTCACCACGCGCTCTCACCACTGGTGTCCCCCAGGGCTCTGTTCTAGGCCCTCTCCTATTCTCGCTATACACCAAGTCACTTGGCTCTGTCATAACCTCACATGGTCTCTCCTATCATTGCTATGCAGACGACACACAATTAATCTTCTCCTTTCCCCCTTCTGATGACCAGGTAGCGAATCGCATCTCTGCATGTCTGGCAGACATATCAGTGTGGATGACGGATCACCACCTCAAGCTGAACCTCGGCAAGACGGAGCTGCTCTTCCTCCCGGGGAAGGACTGCCCGTTCCATGATCTCGCCATCACGGTTGACAACTCCATTGTGTCCTCCTCCCAAAGCGCTAAGAACCTTGGCGTGATCCTGGACAACACCCTGTCGTTCTCAACCAACATCAAGGCGGTGGCCCGTTCCTGTAGGTTCATGCTCTACAACATACGCAGAGTATGACCCTGCCTCACACAGGAAGCGGCGCAGGTCCTAATCCAGGCACTTGTCATCTCCCGTCTGGATTACTGCAACTCGCTGTTGGCTGGGCTCCCTGCCTGTGCCATTAAACCCCTTCAACTCATCCAGAACGCCGCAGCCCGTCTGCTGTTCAACCTTCCCAAGTTCTCTCACGTCACCCCGCTCCTCCGTTCTCTCCACTGGCTTCCAGTTGAAGCTCGCATCCGCTACAAGACCATGGTGCTTGCCTACGGAGCTGTGAGGGGAACGGCACCTCAGTACCTCCAGGCTCTGATCAGGCCCTACACCCAAACAAGGGCACTGCGTTCATCCACCTCTGGCCTGCTCGCCTCCCTACCACTGAGGAAGTACAGCTCCCGCTCAGCCCAGTCAAAACTGTTCGCTGCTCTGGCCCCCCAATGGTGGAACAAACTCCCTCACGATGCCAGGACAGCGGAGTCAATCACCACCTTCCGGAGACACCTGAAACCCCACCTCTTTAAGGAATACCTAGGATAGGATAAGTAATCCCTCTCACCCCCCCTTTAAGATTTAGATGCACTATTGTAAAGTGACTGTTCCACTGGATGTCATAAGGTGAATGCACCAATTTGTAAGTCGCTCTGGATAAGAGCGTCTGCTAAATGACTTAAATGTAAATGTAAATGAAACCTTAGTAGCTTTGGTGCCATTATTCTGTAGATATTCTTGGTAGCTCTGTATTAAAAATATGCTAACATGAACATTACATGATATTTATTGTCATAGGTATAATACATTATAATGCAGTTATTATGCATTGTAAGACTTGTTAATAGCATGCTGTATGACCCTCTTATATTGTCCTGTGAAGTGTTACCAAAAAATATGCTAACATGAACATTACATGATATTTTATGTTATAGGTATAATGCATTATAATGCAGTTATGAGCATGCTGTATGACCCTCTTCTAATGTCCTGTAAAGTGTTACCAAAAATATATTTGGATCAAGGTGATTAAAGTTAGAGTCCTTAATTGAAATAATACCAAAGTGGCACCCCACCTCTGTTTTGGTAAACACGCCATATTTTTAATTAAATGGCTCATCAAGCAATACACACAGTAACAAAACCTATACAATTGCTGTCATATTCAATTAAGTTTCTCTTGATATGTTACCCCTTTAGCTCGACCTAGACCTGCATCTGCTCTGTGTGATTGGAGGTGATGAAATTGCTGTCTAGAAGTTGCTTGGTTTTCACACTCAAGTGTCCCAAATGGCACCCTATTCCCTATTTACTGCAATGATTTTGACAAGGGCCCTTAGTGTACAATAAGGGAATAGGGCACTATTTGGGATGCACAATAACAGGGTGTTGTTTTACACTAGTTTTCCCTTTCTCCCATTTACTCTTTGCATTTCATGGTGAGTTTAAAATTCAGAGTTTGCTGTCTATACATAGCCCCCTTTTTTTTCCAATTTTCGCCCTTATGACATACACAAATCTAACTGCCTGTAGCTCAGGCCCTGAAGAAAGGAAATGCATATTCTTGGTACCATTTGAAAATAAACATTTAGAAGTTTGTGGAAATGTGAATTGAATGTAGGAGAATATAACACAATAGATCTGGTAGAAGAAAATACAAAAGAAGAAACCAACCAGTGTTTTTTTTACCATCTTCTTTGAAATGCAAGAGAAAGGTCACTATTATAGCATCACTCTGGTTGTAATTCTGATAATGTCCACAAGAATGGAGCAGTGTGTGTGCAAAGTTTCAGATGGATAACTTGGAGTATGACTGATCCTCAAGACTTTTAGTGTGAAGTCTCCAGGTACATTTGGGAAAATCGTGAAGGAGACATTCACATTCATATTCAATTTTTCTGCAAGAATATCATCAAATCTGTATACTTGGACTTTGCTTGAGCTTTCCAAGTATTAGTAGCCATATTATAATTTCCACATTTGCAAAACAACCAGTTTTCATTTCATAACTCTGAATATCCTTATAATTAATTCAGAGTTAAAGATCATACTTTTTGGAGAAAAGTCCTCTGTTCTGATGAAACAAAAATAGAACTGCTTAATGACCATAGTTATGTTTGGGGGAAAAAGGGGGACGCTTGCAAGCTGAAGAACACCATTCCAACCATGTATGTAAACTTCTGACCCACTGGGAATGTGATGATAGAAATAAAAGCTGAAATAAATCCTTCTCTCTACTATTATTCTGACATTTCAAATTCTTAAAATAAAGTGGTGATCCTAACTGACTTAAGACAGGGAATTTTTAGTAGGATTAACTGAGTTGAAATGTATTTGTCTAAACTTCCGTCTTCAACTGTATATATATAAAAATCTACCTTTATTTAACCTACAAGTCAGTTTAGAACAAATTCATATGTATACATCATTAGATACTCTGCTGTTAACTGAATCCAATTAAATAATGCAATACATACATTTTGAGTGCGGTGACCTAATGGTAAATATAATGCATTTTTTCACTTACTAGTCTACACAGGATTTCGAATTGCATTTATTTTTTTATTGTATGCTCAAAACCTAAACCCAAACCCATGTACTGCTGTCACCTTTCGTCTCTCTGCCCTCTCACCCCGACGGGGTCAGCCCATTCAAAGCTCTTCTCTGTCCTGTCACCTCAATGGTGGAACGAGCTGGACAGAGGAGTCCCTGCCCATCTTCCCGGAAATGTTTGAAACCCTACCTCTTCAAATAGTATCTTAAATAAATCCCATGACGGAAAAAAAAACTACACTTATATTTTCATACTGGCACTGACTTGGCTGATAACTTCTTTGAGGGAAAATGTACTTGCTACTTCTGTGATACGTGGTTGTCTCACCTAGCTATGCATCAACTGAATTTACTAATTGTAAGATGTTCTGGATATGAGTATCTGCTAAATGCCTCAGTTTTAAAGTTAAATCATGTATGTGTTGCTTATTAGCGATTTAATTCCACAAAGCCAAACATTAAAGGGAACCAAAACGTTGTATTTTGAAGGAATTTGGCACCATATAGCTGGATACACAAGTGTTTGAAATTGTGCGGAGAAGCTTTGAAAACTAAACTGTGCAGGTTGACTGTTTCTCTCTCTGTCTGTGTGTGTGTGTGTGTGTGTGTGTGTGTGTGTGTGTGTGTGTGTGTGTGTGTGTGTGTGTGTGTGTGTGTGTGTGTGTGTGTGTGTGTGTGTGTGTGTGTGTGTGTGTGTGTGTGTGTGTGTGTGTGTGTGTGTGTGTGTGTGTGCGTGTGTACAAGTTGACATCTTCTTGAGGGGTTTTTTAGCTCTGACATATTACTTCTTAATTAAGAGTATCAATTTGTTGTCATTCCTGCAGGTTGATTGATAGATTTGGCAGTTAACAATCAATAGGGGGCAGGCAACTCAATACAAGCCTCAGCCTGACTTTTTCTACATCACAACACTAGCTGTTGCCTTTCAAAATAAAGTGGCAGTGTTTCTTCATACTTTTAAAACATTATTACATTTGAGCACATTTGCAGACTATAAGTAAAATCCATTGAAAAATACAGTGGGGTCCAGAATTGTTGAATCCCTTGATATAAATATGCAAAAAATACTAAACTATATTGTATGCTAAAAAAAATGGACAATTACATGAAAATAGAGTTCATTGGCCACGCACACCAATGGTGGGTTTGGTCTTTGAAAGAACAATCCATATGCAGAAAATACCTCATCCCTACTGCAAAATATGGTGGTGGATCTTTGATGTTATGGGGCTACTGGTCCCTTGTTAAGGTCAACGGCATAATTAACTTTACACAGTGCCACAACATATTTGCCAAATACCTAGTTGCAACTGCCAGGATGCTGAAACTTGGCGGCAATTGAATCTTCCAGCAAGACAATAACCCCAAGCACACAACAAAATCCACAAAGAAATGGTTAATTGACCACAAAATCGAAATGTTGCAATGGCCATCTCAGTCTCTGGACTTCAACCCCATTGAAAACCTGTGGTTTGAATTGAAAAGGGCCGTCCTTAAGCACAGATGAAAGATATGAAGGATCTGGAAAGATTCTGTATGGAGGAATGGTCTAAGATCCCTCCCAATATGTTCTCCAATTTCATAAAACAAAACAAAATTCTCAGTGTCATTATCCTTGCAAGGTGAAGTTGCTGGAGTATTGAAAACAGGATCCAATCATCATCTTTCTGACAATGTTTTTTATTACCTGTTAAACTAAATCTAAGCTATTGTGTTAGTGTAACAGGATTCTTCTGTTGAAGGAGAGGAGGACCAAAACGCAGCGTGGTTATTGTGATACATCTTTAATAAAGATGAAAATAGAACAATATACAAAAAACAAGAAACCGTGAAAAAAACGAAAACAGCCCTATTTGGTGTAACAAACACAAAAGACAGGAACAATCACCCACAAAACCCAACACCAAACAGGCTACCTAAATATGGTTCCCAATCAGAAACAATGACTAACACCTGCCTCTGATTGAGAACCATATCAGGCCAAACACAGAAACAGACAAACTAGACACACAACATAGAATGCCCACTCAGATCACACCCTGACCAAACAAAACATAGAAACATACAAAGCAAACTATGGTCAGGGTGTGACAGTACCCACGCCCCCCCCAAGGTGCGGACTCCGGCCGCAAAACCTGAACCTATTGGGGAGGGTCTGGGTGGGCATCTGTCCGCGGTGGCGGCTCTGGTGCTGGACGTGGCCCCCACTTCACCATAGTCTCAGTCCGCCCCATTTGCAGTGTTCGTGGCCTCCTAACCACGGCGACCCTTCTAAATTAACCCACTGGACTGAGGGGCAGCTCGGGACAGAGGGGCAGCTCAGGACAGAGGGGCAGTTCGGGACAGAGGGGCGGAAGCTCTGGCGCCTCTGGGCTGAGGGGCTCTGGTGCCTCTGGGCTGAGGAGGTGTGGAGGTGGTACCGGATAGACCGGACCGTGCAGGCACACTGGACAGGCGGGAGCACCTGTAGGGATGAGACAGAGAGACAGCCTGGTGTGGAGGGCTGCCACCGGAGGGCTGGTGCGTGGAGGTGGTACCGGATAGACCGGACCGTGCAGGCGCACTGGAGCTCTTGAGCACCGAGCCTGCCCAACCTTACCTGGTTGAATGCTCCCGGTCGCCCTGCCAGTGCGGCGAGGTGGAATAGCCCGCACTGGGCTATGCAGGCAAACCGGGGACACCATGCGCAACGCTGGTGCCATGTAAGCCGGCCCAAGCAGACGCACTGGAGACCAGATGCGTAGAGCCGGCTTCTTGGCACTTGGCTCGATGCCCACTCTAGCCCGGCCGATACGCGGAGCTGGTATGTACCGCACCAGGCTATGCACCCGCACTGGGAACACCGTGCCCTTCACAGCATAACACGGTGCCTGCCTGGTCTCTCTAGCCCCCCCGGTAAGCACAGGAAGTTGGCGCAGGTCTCCTACCTGGCTTCGCCACACTTCCTGTGTGCCTCCCCAATACATACTGGGGCTGACTCTCGGGTTCCTACCGCGCCGCCGAGCTGGTGTCTCCAACTCCATTTTCCTGTAACCCTCCTCACACTGCTCCAGCGAATCCCAGGCGGTCTCCGGCACTCTCCCTGGGTCGACCACCCACCTGTCTATCTCTTCCCAAGTCGTATAGTCCAGACATCGCAGCCTTTCCTGCTATTGCTGCTTTTCACCATGCCGCTTGGTCCTGTTGTGGTTGGTGATTCTTTAACGGGATTCTTCTGTTGAAGGAGAGGCGGACCAAAACGCAGCGTGGTTATTGTGATACATCTTTAATAAAGATGAATAGAACAATATACAAAAAACAAGAAACCGTGAAAAAAAACGGAAAACAGCCCTATCTGGTGTAACAAACACAAAGACAGGAACAATCACCCACAAAACCCAACACCAAACAGGCTACCTAAATATGGTTTCCAATCAGAGACAATGACTAACACCTGCCTCTGATTGAGAACCATATCAGACCAAACACAGAAACAGACAAACTAGACACACAACATAGAATGCCCACTCAGATCACACCCTGACCAAAAAAAACATAGACACATACAAAGCAAACTATGGTCAGGGTGTGACAGTTAGTATAACATACTAACGAATAATTCCGGACCACACTGTATCTTATACACAATTTTTGTTTCAGTTCCTTTTTGTGTGTGTGTTATTTCTTTTCACTGCAGTTTTGCTAAATTAAATTATTATTCACTCTAACACGGAACCCAAACCGTCTGCGCGTGTGCCCCATCGTGCGCCATTGTGCATAAATGTATTTTTCCCCCCACACCAAACGCAATCACGATACGCAGGTTCACAAACTCTGATCCAATTACATTAATTTGGGGACATGTCGAAAACCATTAAACATATATGGCAATTTATCCAGCTAGCTTGCACTTGCTAGATAATTTGTCCTATTTAGCTAGCTTGCAGTTGCTCATTTGTCCTGGGATATAAACATTGAGTTGTTATTTTATCTGAAATGCACAAGGTTCTCTACTCCGCCAATTAATCCACACAAAAACGGTCAACCGAGTCATCTCTTCTCCTTCCTGGCTTTTTTTGGAAACAGGAGACAAACGGCTGTGAGACAGAGGTTTAATCCTAGACACATGGCAAATGGAATGTATACAGAGGGTGTGGGGCAACATAAGACAAACAGAAGTGGGGCTAAAGACTTTAGAAACTGGGAAAGGGCCAATAAAGTGGGTTGAAAGTTTACAGAACTCCACCCGGAGGGGTAGATCCTGAGTGGAGAACCACACCCTTTGCCCGAGATGATAGCGGGGAGCCAGGGTCCGGAGCCGGGCTCTCTTCCAGGTACGCCGACAGCAGCGACTGAACATCTGGCCCGAGGGTATGCTGACTTATTCCTCTTACTCGGGGAAGAGCGGAGGTCAGTAACCCAAGGAAAACTCGAAGGGCGAGAAACCAGTGGCTGAGCAGGGAAGGGTTGCTGGCTTCAGGTGGTGGGGTTGGCAAAGATGAGGCAATGAAGAGTCGTCTCCAGGTCCTGATTGGCTCACTCCAACTAGCCGTTAGATTGGAAATAAAACCCTGGAGGATGCAGAACGCCCTCCACAATCGGGACGAGAACTTAGGACAACGATCGGATAGCATGTCGACGGGAAGTCCATGGATCCGGAAGACATCCTGTACCATGAGCTGTGCCGTCTCCTTGGCTGAGGGTAACCTGCTGAAGAGGAATGAAATGGGCGTCTTTGGAAAACCTGTCCATTACCGTAAGGATGGTGGTTTTGCCAGCGGACGGAGGGAGACCAGTGATAAAGTCCAGGGATATATGGGAACCAGGGGTGATGAAGAACAGGGAGTGGTTGAAGGAGGCATATCGCATCTTGCCACAGAGTCTTATTCTGCACACACAAAGTGCAGGCTGCGACGAAAGTGGAGACGTTAGGAACCATGGTGGGCCCGCCAGGGTCTGGGAATGTTGTGTCTTGCAGAACAGGCTCTCGATACCCCAGACGGGTGTAGCTGCCTGGCAGGAGGTAGGGAGGATAGTCTCTGGGTCAGATGGTGTGGCTACAGATCTCTACAAACCAGAGAGAGCATCAGGCTTCACATTCATGGAATAGGAGATGGTTGATTTGAGGCACTTGGCGGTGCGGAGATAATACAGATTCTTATGGTCGGTCCACACTAAGAATGGATTTCCCACCCCTTCTAGCCAGTGTCTCCACTCCTCCAGTGCTATCTTCACAGCAAGAAGTTCCCAAGTTCCCACGAGGTAAATACTCTCAGCAGAATTAAGATGATGGGACAGGAAAGTGCAGGGGTGTAGCTTTTGCTCCTGGGCAGACCACTGGGACAGGAAGGCTCCCACTCCAACGTCTGAGGAGTCAACCTCCACCACAAACTAAAGGGACGGGTCCGGATGCATTAAGATGGGGGCTGTGGTGAATCCATGCTTGACATCTGAAAA
Organism: Oncorhynchus gorbuscha; assembly: GCF_021184085.1. Classification (NCBI taxonomy): domain Eukaryota; kingdom Metazoa; phylum Chordata; class Actinopteri; order Salmoniformes; family Salmonidae; genus Oncorhynchus; species Oncorhynchus gorbuscha. The sequence continues at coordinate 37,840,054 of NC_060190.1, read as the reverse complement.
CGCCCAACCAACAACTGGGGACCACGTGAACGGAACCTTGGGGATAATGGCGAAAGTAAACTCAGCAAAAAAAGAAACGTCTCTTTTTCAGGACCCTGTCTTTCAAAGATAATTTGTATAACTTCACAGATCTTGTAAATTGTAAAGGGTTTAAACACCGTTTCCCATGCTTGTTCAATGATCCATAAACAATTAATGAACATGCACCAGTGGAACGGTTATTAAGACAATAACAGCTTACAGACGTTAGGCAATTAAGGTCACAGTTATGAAAACTTAGGACACTAAAGAGGCCTTTCTACTGACTCTGTATAACACCAAAAGAAAGATGCCCAGGGTTCCTGGTCATCTGTGTAAATGTGCCTTAGGCATAATGCAAGGAGGCATGAGGACTGCAGATGTGGCCTGGGCAATAAATTGCAATGTCCATACTGTGAGACGCCTAAGACAGTGCTACAGGGAGATTGGACGGACAGCTGATCATCCTCGCAGTGGCAGACCATGTGTAACAACACCTGCACAGGATAGGTACATCCAAACATTACACCTGCGTGACAGGTACAGGATGGCAACAACAACTGCCCGAGTTACACCAGGAACGCACAATCCCTCCAACAGTGCTCAGACTGTCCTCAATAGGCGGAGAGAGGGTCGACTGAGGGCTTGTAGGACATCACCGGCAACAACATCGCCTTTGGGCACAAACCCACCGTCGCTGGACCAGACAGGAATGGCAAAAAGTACTCTTCCCTGACGAGTCAGAGTCTCACCAGAGGTGATGGTCAGATTTGCGTTTATCGTTGAGGGAATGAGCGTTACACCGAGGCCTATATTCTGGAGCGGGATCGATTTGGAGGTGGAGGGTCCATCATGGTCTGGTGCGGTGTGTCACAGCATCATCGGATTGAGCGTGCTGTCATTGCAGGCAATCTCAACGCTGTACATTACAGGGAAGACATCATCCTCCCTCTTGTGGTACCCTTCCTGCAGGCTCATCCTGACATGACCCTCCAGCATGACAATGCCACCAGCCATACTGCTCGTTCTGTGCGATTTCCTGCAAGACAGGAATGTCAGTGTTGGTTCGGAGGGTGAGGGCTTGGGCCATCCCCCCAGAAATGTCCGGGAACTTGCAGGTGCCTTGGTGGATGAGTGGGGTAACATCTCACAGAATGAACGGGCAAATCTGGTGCAGTCCACGAGGAGGAGATGCATTGCAGTACTTAATGCTGACTGTTATTTTTATTTTGACCCCCCTTTGTTCAGGGACACATTATTCCATTTGTGTTAGTCACATGTCTGTGGAACTTGTTCAGTTTATGTCTCAGTTGTTGAGTCTTATGTTCATTCAAATATTTACACATGTTAAATTTGCTGAAAATAAATGCAGTTGACAGTGTGAGGACGTTTCATTTTTCCTGTGTTAAGGAAACACCTGGTTTGGGTGTGGAGACAAGCACAAGTCAGGTGAAACAGATCAGGGTGTGACACATCCAGCCAAATTGATAAAACTGTGGGAAGCATTGGAGTCAACATGGGCCAGCATCCCTGTGGAACACTTTCGACACCTTGTGAGGTCCATTTCCCAAGGAATTGAGGCTGGTCTGAGGGCAAAATGGGTTTCAACTCAAAATTGGGATGGTTTTCCTAATGTTTTGTACGTTCAGTGTATGTTTCTCATTCTGACTGTGAAATGTTTTAGTAAAGGATGTTCTGCATGACTGCCGCGGTATATATTTGATATGTGTATGCCCTGTGTGTGTGTGCTTGTGCGTGAGCGTTTGGGTGTGCATGTGTGTGTTTTTGTGTGTGTATATGCTTGTGTGTGTGTGTGTTTCTTTGTGTGCAAGCAGGAGAACTGCATGTATGTGTGCCATCGTGGGAGTGTTCATAACTCCAGGGTTTTTTTTCACAAAATAAATAGAATATCTACAATCTAGAAAAAAATCTCAGAAAAGTTGACTTGAATGGGAATGTCCATTTTAGTAATTATATTTCTAGGTCTAGTATTGTGTGGATGTGTCAGATTTTAACATCTCAATATAGTGTTTCCTGGTCCCCATAAGGAAATGATATGGATCATTCAACAATGATTTAAAACCTGCACAGTTGAGGTTGATGGATTAGCCATTTGGAAAACGACAATATTCCCTTTGATTAATTAAAGCTTTGCAGTACGTAGCACAATCCATCCACAAGCTCTGACAATATTTGGGTCTCCAATGTGAAACAGCACTCTGCATACTATTAACTAAAGTATTACATAATACCCAGCTAGCACATTGGTTCCTTGGAAGTTGTGTTTTGGGTTTCACATTGGTTATGGTAACGAAGCCATAGTTTTGTAAACGTTCTGTGAACTGACGTGAACATTTAGCCTCTTCTTGGAATGTTTATTTTTAAGTTGCAGGGAGGTTCTGAGAATGTTTTATTCTGGTCCCTGGAAAGTTTTACTGGGAGGTTTTATTAAAGCTCTGATCATGGAAACTATAGGTTATTTGGAACGTTTTTGAGTAACTTCATTAAAACTTTAACTGAATGTTTCAATCAAACTTTTAAGAACTCCAAGCACAGATAGGACACATGAACATTTATTTCCTTAGACACTTATCATGCAAACATTTATTTTTTTCGTCCACTGTGCCACAAGGATGGAGCTAGCATGCCATGTTTTATTACGCACACAAAGCCCATTTCAATGGAAACAAGCACTCATTAAGATCAGGTGTGGCCAATTAGTGGACACGGCCAACACACCTGAACACACTTAACAAGATAGAGGATAGAGAGAGTTTTATTGATGCTGAGAACAGAATGTATATGTTTTTAAATAACATTCTTAGAATGTTCTCTGAATGTTACTGCATGTTTGTTGTGGTTTGTATGGAAAGTTTTCTTTACATTATCATATCAAAACCTTTAGGAAACATTATGCTGAAGTAATGAAATTCCCACGGAATAGCGTTGTTTCTTTTTCTGTGACTAACTTATTATTTTGTTTTGTCATTTAAAAAAATCAGAGGGGGGGGGGTTACAGGCACAAAAACAGTCAAATAAAGTAATGCAAAGATAACCCCGGCCCATTCCCCTCTCTCAGTCCCCATCCATTCTCCCGCATCCTCCCTCCCCACAGAGAAACCATGCTTTCCAAACCCCCTTAACCCCCACCCTTCCCACCCCGAAGAAAGCATGACTCCCATCCCTTCCCATTCCAGCGAGCAACCGAGGAATCCCCTTAGATTCCCTCCAATCCCCCGCCCTTCTCCACAAAAACATTCTCTGAACTATTTGAGAACATACCCACTGTCAAACCCAAAATTGAAATGAAATGTAACCATGTTTGAACGTTTAGGAAATATTCTGTTAAAGTAATGAAATACCAAATATATATTTTTTGTCAAGTTCCTTAAACGTTGTGAGAATGTTACAAAGCCAAGCAACTACCACACTCTCACCAAGCTCTAAGAAACATTTGGTTCTCAGAACATTATTTGCTAGCTGGGTAGTCTTATATGCAATTCATTATACAATCCGAGTTTGTTTTTTCATTTGGGAGCTTATGAACATGTTGCTTTTAGAAATCTCCAAGCTAATCACCAAGCTAATCAAGTTACACAATGCTCCACCAAAGAAAACTGTACTATATTGTATCATTACTCCCCCTTAAGCAGGTTGTTATTGTGTAAGGTAATGTATTCTCTAAAGGTTACCTGGTCAATTAAAGGCAATAAATAAATCAATAGAACAAAGATAGCCATTTTTAAATAGTCAAGAACATCTTGCTGAGGAGCCCTAAAGAGGAAACAAGGATCAGAGAAGGAACCTCCTTGTAATTACACCATGGGTTTCAACAGTTCTAACTGGTTCCTTTAGCTGCTAGAGTCCAGCACGGTGGATCCTTCTCCCCTGTAGTGAAGTAACTGTGCACCTCATGCAGGCACAGAGCTGTCAAGTCTCTCTCTCTCTCTCTCTCTCTCTCTCTCTCTCTCTCTCTCTCTCTCTCTCTCTCTCTCTCTCTCTCTCTCTCTCTCTCTCTTTGCACTTAGACTAAAAATAAGAAATCCCGCTGGCCCTGATATGAGTGCCAGATGCTCAGCGATAGGAGGAGGTAGCAGGTCCAACCGCAAGTACGTTCACACTGTTTCACACAGTCAGTCTGGTACTGTAGCAGAGCTTAGTTGGTGTAATGGTCTGTTAAACAGAGGGATTGTTCCAGATCGATCAATGGTGCTAAAGGAATAATAAAACCATCGAAGTGACACTTTGTTTACGCTCCACTGATACACAAACACATGTACTGCTTGTGGGGAAAACAAGCTGAATTCACACCATTACAACTTGTCTTCACCATGCTACATCTACAGTGCAGGGCAGTGGACTTCGTCCATTTGTTAGGTAGACTCCTGAGTGAGATTAGATCTAATAGTAAAGTTTTGTTATTTTTCTTGCGAAAGATGCCACCTTCTCCTCCTTCTGGACCATGCCCCTACTTCATTAGTTCTACTTCCTTCTCTTCCTCCCCTTTCCCCCCTCCTCCCTCCCTCCCTTCCGCATCCTCACCCCATCCTCCTCGCCTCTCCTCTTTTAAATCTATTAGTTAGGTATGAGTGAGAACAGATATAATAGTAAGGTTTTGTTCTCATTCTAACTAAAGATACCACCTCCTCCTTTTCTATCCTCTTCCCTTCCTCCCCTCTATCCTCCTCTCTCTGTACTGGACTAATGCTACCCATGGTGCTGCAGGCAAGAAGGCTCGGCTCAGGCTCAGCTCAGTGTGTGCTGGATCGGCAGGCATCAAATCAAATCAAAAATCAAATCAAATTTTATTTGTCACATACACATGGTTAGCAGATGTTAATGCGAGTGTAGCGAAATGCTTGTGCTTCTAGTTCCGACAATGCAGTGATAACCAACAAGTAATCTAACTAACAATTCCAAAACTACTGTCTTATACACAGTGTAAGGGGATAAGGAACATGTACATAAGGATATATGAATGAGTGATGGTACAGAGCAGCATACAGTAGATGGTATCGAGTACAGTATATACATATGAGATGAGTGTGTAGACAAAGTAAACAAAGTGGCATAGTTAAAGTGGCTAGTGATACATGTGTTACATAAGGATGCAGTCGATGTTGTAGAGTACAGTATATACATATGCATATGAGATGAATAATGTAGGGTAAGTAACATTATATAAGGTAGCATTGTTTAAAGTGGCTAGTGATATATTTACATCATTTCCCATCAATTCCCATTATTAAAATGGCTGGAGTTGGGTCAGTGTCAATGACAGTGTGTTGGCAGCAGCCACTCAATGTTAGTGGTGGCTATTTAACAGTCTGATGGCCTTGAGATAGAAGCTGTTTTTCAGTCTCTCGGTCCCAGCTTTGATGCACCTGTACTGACCTCGCCTTCTGGATGATAGCGGGGTGAACAGGCAGTGGTTCGGGTGGTTGATGTCCTTGATGATCTTTATGGCCTTCCTGTAACAACGGGTGGTGTAGGTGTCCTGGAGGGCAGGTAGTTTGCCCCCGGTGATGCGTTGTGCAGTCCTCACTACCCTCTGGAGAGCCTTACGGTTGAGGGCGGAGCAGTTGCCGTACCAGGCGGTGATACAGCCCGCCAGGATGCTCTCGATTGTGCATCTGTAGAAGTTTGTGAGTGCTTTTGGTGACAAGCCGAATTTCTTCAGCCTCCTGAGGTTGAATAGGCGCTGCTGCGCCTTCTTCACGACGCTGTCAGTGTGAGTGGACCAATTCAGTTTGTCTGTGATGTGTATGCCGAGGAACTTAAAACTAGCTACCCTCTCCACTACTGTTCCATCGATGTGGATAGGGGGTGTTCCCTCTGCTGTTTCCTGAAGTCCACAATCATCTCCTTAGTTTTGTTGACGTTGAGTGTGAGGTTATTTTCCTGACACCACACTCCAAGGGCCCTCACCTCCTCCCTGTAGGCCGTCTCGTCGTTGTTGGTAATCAAGCCTACCACTGTTGTGTCGTCCGCAAACTTGATGATTGAGTTGGAGGCGTGCGTGGCCACGCAGTCGTGGGTGAACAGGGAGTACAGGAGAGGGCTCAGAACGCACCCTTGTGGGGCCCCGTGTTGAGGATCAGCGGGGAGGAGATGTTGTTGCCTACCCTCACCACCTGGGGGCGGCCTGTCAGGAAGTCCAGTACCCAGTTGCACAGGGCGGGGTCGAGACCCAGGGTCTCGAGCTTGATGACGAGCTTGGAGGGTACTATGGTGTTGAATGCCGAGCTGTAGTCGATGAACAGCATTCTCACATAGGTATTCCTCTTGTCCAGGTGGGTTAGGGCAGTGTGCAGTGTGGTTGAGATTGCATCGTCTGTGGACCTATTTGGGCGGTAAGCAAATTGGAGTGGGTCTAGGGTGTCAGGTAGGGTGGAGGTGATATGGTCCTTGACTAGTCTCTCAAAGCACTTCATGATGACGGAAGTGAGTGCTACGGGGCGGTAGTCGTTTAGCTCAGTTACCTTAGCTTTCTTGGGAACAGGAACAATGGTGGCCCTCTTGAAGCATGTGGGAACAGCAGACTGGTATAGGGATTGATTGAATATGTCCGTAAACACACCGGCCAGCTGGTCTGCGCATGCTCTGAGGGCGCGGCTGGGGATGCCGTCTGGGCCTGCAGATGACCTTGAATCTGACTGGATGACTCTTTCAGATGTTTCCTCAGTGAGCGCTTCTCTCTCTCCAGCTCTCCAGCTACAGAACCTCCCTGCAGGTAACGAATCATGCTTTCAAGGATTCCACATCCCCTTGACTACCCTTGGAGATGCTCTATGCCCTGGAAGCTATATCATCTATGGGGGCTGGACAGAGTCTACATCTCTAGCCTGAAAGTATGTAGATCTTATGTAGATCTAAAATGAGTGGACTGGTAATAATAGCCAGGATGATAGTACCCGACACCGGTGCCCCCACACATTGACCCGGTAACCCCTGTATATAGCCTCGATATTGTTATTTACTGCTGTTCTCATTTGTTATTTTCATCTCTTACTTTTTAGGGGGTATTTTCTTAAAACTGCATTGTTGGTTAGGGGCTTGTAAGTAAGCATTTCACTGTAATGTCTACACTTGTTGTATTCGGCGCATTTGACAAATACAATGTGATTAGATTTGCTAAGTTGCGAGACTGAATGTGCCACAGCTTGCAACTGGAAAAAAGCAGTGAAAGCTAAGGCCGGGTAACATAACCAAAAATAGGGAAAATTGCAGCAAAGAGGGAGGCACTTTATTTAATCGCATTATCTACAACAACAAAAAAATATTTTTTTGCATGTTTTTGCACCCCCCCCAATTTTGGGGGTTTTAAAGTATTTAATAGCAATATTTTGTTTTGCTATCAATACTTTTGGGTATTGTTTCCCCTTTTAATATCATTATTTTTGTTTATACTAAGAATTGTTTGCAATACCAAGAACCTTTTTGGATTCCATGTAGAACCCTTTCCACAGATGGTACTACATGGAACCCAAAAGGGTTCACCTATGGGGACAGCCTAAGAACCCTTTTGAAACCCTTTTTTCTTTAGATTATAGCTGATATTTCTCTTTCAAATCAGTTATGGCATGATAGTAATAGCCAGGGCCTGGAATGTGTTTCCTAAGACGCTCATTCTACAACGCCTTGCGTTGTATACTGTGGAAACAATATCAACTACTTCCAGTCGAATGCCCGCGACCTTCAGTCAGCTCCACTGTCCTATAACACAATATTCTACAACTGGCTAGTTTTGTCTAGTCTCGTCTCTCCTTATGTCCGCTGTTATATCTTTCCCGGGAGACAAATCCCAGAACTAATATCCCTAAAGGTGTAGGCTACATGTAGACATGGCACAAACATCACCCAGCTTGAGTGATACATCAACTAAAAATCTATGGATGTGTTCATGTTGCAAAAACATCATATTGATGTGTTTATAAAGACAGTGTGCCTACACTTTACCTAACAAATCAAAAATCAGTTGAGTGTAGAGTACAACTTCAGCTGTCTAACCAGAGCTAGACTGGCATTTCTATGGTCTATTTGCCCAAATCTAAGGATTTGGTTGTCTAACACACTGCTCACAGCTGTCTGGGTGAGGTTCTGTCTTTCTAACACACTGCTCACAGCTCTCTGGGAGAGGTTCTGTCTTTCCAACACACTGACATGCACAGCTCTCTGGGTGAGGTTCTGTCTTTCTAACACACTGCTCACAGCTCTCTGGGTGAGGTTCTGTCTTTCCAACACACTGACATGCACAGCTCTCTGGGTGAGGTTCTGTCTTTCTAACACACTGCTCACAGTTTTCTGGGTGAGGTTCTGTCTTTCCAACACACTGACATGCACAGCTCTCTGGGTGAGGGTATGTATTCAAGTCTCCAGCTGGTGATGAAGTTCCTTCCATCTATCTAATGTACTACAGGTTATGGACATGTGCAGTCAGGTGGCAGGAGGGGTGGAGTGCATGACACTCCATACTGGATATGACAGAGTTTGTTAGTTCAATAACTACAGGCAGATGTAAGATGCTTCTTGTACTGAGTAGCCTACAGAGTAATATGAGACGAATACAATTGCTGAGCTTATGTAGATATTCTCAAAGAAAATGTTTTATAACTTTCAAGTGTAACAGTTTAATGAAGGATAAAACCGTCCTTCACATAATATTGTAGATGCAGTGTTCTGCTAATGTAACAATTTGCAAATATTACACTTGTTTTTCATATTCTATTGTCATTCACAGCCAATACAAATATGTCTGTAAATTACACTTTAAAAAATATACTTTTGGGTATTTTTTTCCTTTTAATATCATTATTTTTGTTTGCAATACTAATAATTGTTTGCAATACTAAGAACCTTGTTTTTCATATTCTATTGTCATTCACAGCCAATACAAATATGTCTGTAAATCTGGACTCTATCACATCATCTTGCCAGTGTCTCAAGTGCTGGCTCCAAAAAGGTGTCTGTGAACACATACACACATAATCACTGTTCTATTACCAATGTCTGTTAGAATATGTGATATCTGAAACACAAAAAATATACTAGGATGACCTTTGAACAAGTCAGACTAAACTACCTAATTCTGTTCGCGAGTGACCATTGGTGAGCAGGTAAGAGGTGAGGCTGAAGGTGACGTCTTTGCCAGACCGTTGACACACACACACGACTCACTCACATACACACAGACAGAGCACTGATGACATTATCAATGGTGGTTATGATTAGGATGGTGGAACAAACCTGATGGCAGCGTTCACCTTTCTATTTCAGGTCAGATATGATAAAATGTCAAGTGAAATAGAATGGTGAACACAGCGATCAGCTGGTTCCACCAAGCTAGGTTATGCTCTGGACATTTTACGCATCTAAGAAGTAGAAAATAAGCAATAAATAATGTCAGTTTACATAAATAATTTTTCGCAATGGGGTTATCAAATGTATCAAAGTAATGAAGTGGGTTAACGTCTGTATTAGTACAAATGATGAGCCTCTGAAAGCTGTTGACCACTGACATTAGCAATGCTAATGTTAGCTAGCTAAAATATGGTGGTCCCCTCAATCTCAGTTCGCTGACTAAAGTTATTTGGCATCTAAAGTCAATCTTGCGACAAAAGGTTTTCCTACGAAATATTTGCCTTATTTTTAAATGTTATCGTGTTTCAAAGCCAAATCCAAGTTGTGCAGGTTCCTTAAGTATCTTGCAATCTAGTTAGCTACCTACTTAGCAAGTTAAGTAGCTAGCTAGCTAGCTAACGTAAACTATTCTAGCGATGATAGTGATAATAATTATCAAAATATACATAACTAGATACATAACAGCAGTCTATGTTCCAGCTACCAGCATATTCTCCACCACTGGGGACCAACAAACTCCAACCACCTGTTCTGCACAGGTAGGATCTTTCAGCAGAGCATGCAAACCACATTTGACTGTGCATTCTGCTGGAAGCAAACATTGTCGAACCGGAACCGGAGGTTTGGTCAATCCGTATAGGTCTTAAACAGCCGTGATCCTATGAACGTGTTGGGGGCGATGAAGCAACAGCCCCATTCAATGAAGGGAAACAAAGTGGGTGGAGGGACTATTTTTATGTAGAGCTTGGTAAAAAAGGAGCATGAATTGTTAACATAATTGTAATCCAAACATAATCTCCATTTACTGGTTGTGACACACTCAGGTTCCAGACTCTTTTTTTGAAGACTGACCTTGAATAAAATGATCCTATTTACACTTTGTGGTCAATTTGACAATTGAATAAATGTTTCTGACTCATATAGGCTGTTTCAACGGGATTAGTTGGTTTTTAGGGGCAGTCATTCTTTAAAGCGGCAATCTTTAATAAAATAATTAACAAAGTGTTGTCCCTGCCACAGTTTCAATAAAAAGATGAGGGATGGGGCTGGAGACATTACGATACGACAGTTGAATTAAGCTCATGCAGCATTTATACTTTATATCCTTCACGAATCACTGGGTACATATGATTAATTTATAAGTCCAAAAATGGATGCAGCAACTAAGGATTGCCCCTTTAACAGGCCAGTGACCTAAAAAAATCTCATTTGCTATTTCAAATGTGAAAAACCTTCACAAGTAAACATCTCACTTTCACATGGGGATTACAAGTTCACATGTGAAAAACCATCACGATGTGGAAGTTTTTTTAATATGAAACAGCAAATTTTGGTCCACACAGACATTTTGGAGAAGAACCTCAGGAGGCTAAAGACATTTTGCTTAACACCTAAAACCCTCACAAACTTTTACAGATGCACAATAGAGAGCATCCTGTCGGGCTGTATCACCGCCTGGTATGGCAACTGCACCGCCCACAACCGCAAAGCCCTCCAGAGGGTGGTGCGGTCTGCCCAACGCATTACTGGGGGAAAACTTTCCGCCCTCCTGGACACCTACAGCACCCGATGCCATAGGAAGGCCAAAAAGATAATCAAGGACATCAACCACCCGAGACACTTCCTGTTCACCCCCGCTATCATCCCGAATGTGAGGTCAGTACAGGTGCATCAAAGCTGAGACCGAGAGACTGAAAAACAGCTTCAATCTCAAGGCCATCAGACTGCTAAACAGCCATCATAGATTAGGAATCACTGGCCACTTTTAGAGATTGATCACTAGCCACTTTAATAATGTTTCCATATCTAGCATTACTCATCTCATATGTGTATATTGTAATCAATACTATTCTACGGAATCTTAGTCACTTTACTTGTGTGTAAATATTGCAACATCCATCTCATATGTATATTTTTTCCTTTAATTTATTTTATTTCACCTTTATTTAACCAGGTAGGCCAGTTGAGAACAAGATAAAACAAAGCAGTGCGACAAATACAACACAGAGTTACACATGGGATAAACTAATGTACAGTCGATAACACAGTAGACAAATCTGTATACAGTGTGTGAAAATGAAGTAAGGAGGTGTGGCAATAAATAGGCCATAGTGGCGAAGTAATTACAATTGAGCAATTAACACTGGAGTGATTGATGGGCAGATGAGGATGTGCAAGTAGAAATACTGGCCAAAGAGCAGAAAAACAAAAACAAATATGGGGATGATGTACTGTAGGTAGTTGGATGGGCTATTTACAGATGGGCTGTGTACAGCTGCTACGATCAGTAAGCTGCTCTGACAGCTGATCCTTAAAGTTAGTGAGGGAGATATAAGTCTCCAACTTCAGTGATTTTTGCAATTTGTTCCAGTCATTGGCAGCAGAGAACTGGAAAGAAAGGCGGCCAAAGAGGTGTTGGCTTTGGGGATGACCCGTGAAATAAATCTGATGGAGCGTGTGCTACGGGTGGTTGTTGCTATGGTGACCAGTGAGCTGCGATAAGGCGGAGCTTTACCTAGCAAAGACAAATAGATGACCTGGAGCCAGTGGGTTTATTGATGAATATGTAGCGAGGACCAGCCAACAAGAGCATACTAGTCGAAATGGATGGCTCTGTGATAGACTGCATCCAATTTGCTGAGTAGAGTGTTGGAGTGTAACGCTCGTCTGTGGTGGAAGAAGAGGAGGACCAATGCGCAGCGTCGTAAGTGTTCATATCTTTTAATGAATTAATAGAACACTGAACAAAACAATAAATGACCAACGAACAGTCCTGTACGGTGAATGACAAACACGAAACAGGAAAATAATCACCCACAACTCATAGGTGAAACCAGGCTACCTAAGTATGGTTCTCAATAAGGGACAACGGTTGACAGCTGCCTCTGATTGAGAACCATACCAGGCCAAACACAGAAATCCCAAATTATAGAAAAAAAGAACATAGACTGCCCACCCCAACTCCCGCCCTGACCACACTAAAACAAAGACAAAACAAAGGAACTAAGGTCAGAACGTGACAAGAAGGCTATTTTGTAAATGACATCGCAGAAGTTGAGGATCGGTAGGATAGTCAGTTTTACCAGGGTATGTTTGGCAGCATGAGTGAAGGAGACTGTTGCGAAATAGAAGGCAGATTCTAGATTTAATTTTGGATTTGATATGCTTAATATGAGTCTGGAAGGAGAGTTTACAGTCTAGTCAGACACCTAGGTATTTGTAGTTGTCCATATATTCTAGGTCAGAACCGTCCAGAGTAGTGATGCTAGTCGGGTGGGCAGGTGCGGGCAGCAATCGGTTGAAGATCATGCATTTCGTTTTACGAACATTTAAGAGAAGTTGGACGCCACGGAAGGAGTGTTGTATGGCGTTGAAGCTAGTTTGGAGGTTAGTTAACTCAGTTTCCAAAGACGCACCAGATGTATACAGAATGCTGTCGTTTGCGTAGACGTGGATCAGAGAATCACCAGCAGCAAGAGTGGCATCGTTGATATATACAGAGAAAAGAGTCGGCCCGAGAATTGAACCCTGTGGCAACCCCATAGAGACTGCCAGTGGTCCGGACAACAGGCCCTCCGATTTGACACACTGAACTCTATCTGAGAAGTTGTTAGTGAACCAGGCAAGGCAGTCATTAGAGAAACCAAGGCTGTTGAGTCTGCCGATAATAATATGGTGATTGACAGAGTTGAAAGCCTTGGCCCATTCGATGAAAATGGCTGCACAGTACTATCTTTTATCGATTAGTGGTTATGATATCATTTAGGACCTTGAGCGTGGCTGAGGTGCACCCGTGACCAGCTCGGAAACCGGATTGCATAGCGGAGAAGGTACAGTGGGATTCCAAATGGTCGGGATCTGTTTGTTAACTTAGCTTTCGAAGACTTTAGAAAGGCAGGGCAGGAAGGATATAGGTCGGTAACAGTTTGGGTCTAGAGTGTCTCCCCCTTTGAAGAGAGGGATGACCGTGGCCACTTTGCAGTCTTTAGGAATCTCAGACGATACAAAAGAGAGTTTTAACAGATTAGTAATAGGGGTTGCAACAATTGCGGCGGATAATGGTCCAGGTTGTCTAGCCCAGCTGATTTGTGGGGATCCATATTTTGCAGCTCTTTCAGAACATCAACTGTCTGGATTTGGGTGAGGGGGGAGGGCTTGGGCCAGTTGCTGCGGGGGGTACAGAGCTGTTGGCCGGGTTTGGGATAGTCAGGTGGAAAGCATGGCCAGCCGTAGAGAAATGCTTTCTGGAATTCTCGATCATCGTGGATTTATCGTGGTGACAGTGTTTCCTAGCCTCAGTGCAGTGTGCAGCTGGGAGGAGGTGCTCTTATTCTCCATGGACTTTACAGTGTTCCAAAACCTTTTGGAATTAGTGCTGCAGGATGCACATTTCTGTTTGAAAAAGCTAGTCTTTTGCTTTCCTAACTGACTGTGTATATTGGTTCCTGACTTCCCTGAAAAGCTGCATATCGCGGGGACTATTCGATGCTTGTGCAGTCTGCCACAGGATGTTTTTGTGCTGGTCAATGGCAGTCATGTCTGGAGTGAACCAAGGGCTGTATCTGTTTTTAGTTTTAAAAAAATTGAAAGGGGCATCCTTATTTAAGATGGTGAGGAAAGCACTTTTAAAGAACAACCAGGCATCCTCTACTGACGGGATGAGGTCAATATCCTTCCAAGATACTCGGGCCAGGTCGATTAGAAAGGCCTGCTCGCAGAATTGGTTTAGGGAGCGTTTGACAGTGATGAGGGGTTGTCGTTTGATCGCGGACCTATAACGGACGTAGGCAATGAGGCAGTGATCACTGAGATCCTGGTTGAAAAAGGCAGAGGTGTATTTAGAGGGCAAGTTGGTCAGGATGATATCTATGAGGGTGCCCATGTTTACAGATGTAGGATACTGTACTCTACACTATGCCGCTGTATCTTAGTCCAATGCCACTCTGACATATATGTACAGTATATATATTCTTAATCCATTCCTTACTTAGATTTACGCGTATTTTGGTGTATGTACTGAAACTGTTAGATATTACTTGTTAGATATTACTGCACTGCTTTAGGTAGAAGCACAAGAATTTTGCTACACCCGCAATAACATCTGCTGAACACGTGTATGTGACCAATAAAATTTGATTTGATTTGATTTTCAAGTGTGTCTCCACATTTGAAATTGCATATCTGATTTTCACATGCGAAACTGCAAATTTTACACACGTGAAACTGCGAACTGAAAGCATGTTATGATCCTTAGATGTGAAAAGGTGGTGTTAACATACAAACTCTAAGTGCAATGTGAAAATGTGGTTTCATGTGTGGAATTTAAGCTCAACGTGTTGACAACAGCTATTCCACCTGTGAAACTTTATATTTGACAAGGATTATTTTGAAAGGGTACTGCCCTCTCTTTGGAGTCCTGCACGTGTCAGTTTTTTGGAGCCGCATCCGCCCCGGGCCGGCCCCATCAATTCCAAGCCCCCCGATACCCGACCCATCTACATGGAATTGTTCTGAGAGCCGATCCATGACCTGACAAATAACTGACATATATGAATGACTCTAGAGTAGGCCCTTTTAGGCTAATCCCCTTCCCCACATGAATTCATCTGTCTACATCTGTTAAACATCTGATGCCATGAATTAAGAACGATATCTTCCTCTTTTCACAATGCGAAGCAGTACATTGGAAATTCTAATTGCATTGTAAAAGAGCCTTCGACTAGGCTATAGGCTGCAAAAATAGCTTACATTTATTTTTTTAGGCTATAGGCTTCTCGAACGTTTACCAGCCACACAGATTTAAACTTTATGGGGAGGTTTTGCAGACAGAAATCGATTTATGTCTAGACTTGGCTAGTTCTACATAAATCCATACAAATAAAAATAATGGCTTTCTGAGATGTTGCTTAACTTCAGATGAATTTGTTCTAGACTAGGGAGTCCCAGACTAAGGTGACTAAGTTAAGTTAGGAAAAAGTAAGTTAAGTAAGTGAAACCTGATTGGATTAACAATGTGCACTTGGTGCTGACCTGAGGATGCTTCAAAAACCAGGGATGGGACACTGTTACATAAGCTTTGTGTGGAATTTGATCAAGTCACCTAAACCAAGCAATGGACGGAGGTAAAAGTAAACGTTCAAAAAATGTCAATGACTGAAAAAACCTTTGTGAGCGAATTGTGTCAAACTACCCAATTATATCGAGAACAAACAGCATGATTCATCGACAGAAATCAAGAAACAGAATGCCTTGACTACCGTTTGTAAAGAATTCAACTCAAATGAAAAAGGAAACAAAAGGATACGACAACAACTTCAGTTAAGGTACTGTATTTATTGTTGGCCCACTTTAACAAATCAGTCACTTTAAAAAAAAAGTTTTTCTTGTGTTACACAACACAGTGGAGCTGTCACCTAAAAGGTTCTCAGATCATGAGAAACAAGATTCTCTGGTCTGATGAAACCAAGATTAAACTCTTTGGCCTGAATGCCAAGAATCACATCTGGAAGAAACTAGGTACCGCTCATTACCTGGCTAATACCATCCCTACGGTGAAATATGGTGGTGCCAGCATCATGCTGTGAGGATGTTTTTCAGTTGCAGGGACTGGGAGACTAGTCAGGATCAAGCGAAAGTTGAATGGAGCAAAGTACAGATAGAACCTTGATAAAAATCTGCTTCAGAGTGCTCAGGACCTGACTGGGGCGAAGTTTCACCTTCCAACAGGATAACGACCCTAAGCACACAGCCAAGACAAAGCAGGGTTAGGGTTAGGGTTAGGGTTAAGTCGCTGAATGTCCTTGAGAGGCCTAGCCAGAGCTCGGACTTGAACCCGATCGAACATTTCTGGAGAGACCTGAAAATAGTAGTGCAGCGATGGTCCTCATCCAACCCGACAGAGCTTGAGAGGATCTGCAGACAAGAATGGGAGGAACTCCCCAAATACAGGTGCCAAGCTTGTAGCATCATACCCAAGAAGACTCAAGGCTGTAATTTCGGCCAAATGTGCTTCAACAAAGTACTGAGTAAAGGGTCTGAATACTTATGTAAATGTGATATTTCACATGTTTTTACTTTGTCATTATGGGGTATTATGTGTAGATTGATGGGGGGGACAATTTAATCCTTCAGAGTAAGGCTGTAACATAACAAAATGTAGAAAAAGTCAAGGGGTCTGATTCTTTCCGAATGCACTGTAATTATTAATATCATTGCTATATTGTCTTGTCTTTCTAGGGTCCTGTGGAAAAACATAGAAATCTACTTAAAGAGGACCAATGCTGTTTCCCGTAGGGAGCGTTTCAAGACTGGTGGCGGACCCCCAGTAAGACCAGAGACAGATGAGCTGGGGGACTTGTTGACCGAATCATTAATAGCCATCAACCCCTGGAAGGTATCCCAGAGGATTACCATTTGGACAGTTAGGGGGACTGTTCCGATCCTCATTTGGTAGGACAGATTCCTTCAACATGTGCCATTCCTGGACTGCAGAGATAATGTAACGTTGTCGGTCATCTCTTGCACTCCCAAAATAAGAATTATGTAATGAACTCAACTCTTGAAGAAATAATGTTCTCTAATGCAGCAATGTCATATTTTTCTAGAGGCAGATGATCACCATAGCTTGGAGGCGATTTGTCTTAACAGGATAAAGGTCGGCCCGCTACATCGGCAGCAGCCATGAGGGAGATTGAGTCACTAACCTGGGCCAGAAGACAGGGGTAAAGAGGCTGAGCATGCATGAGAAACTGGCCATGGAATGTTATGAGTGTAACCTAATGTATTTAAAAGAAGAGCGTGATGTGACAATGTAAATCTGGCTATGAAGGAGGAGGGGAACATGAAGCAGCAGCCTTAGCAATGTTCTTCTCGAACCAGCACCAGTTCTGGGTCCTGATATTTCAATTTGTGATTTATTTTGTTACCAATCCAGGGCTGTAGTTTGCTTCAATCACTTGGGCTGTCTTTATTGTGAGAAGTGACGCATGGCAAATGCATCTCTGCAGGCTTGTCCATTTTTATTATTGTTTGCCTCAACCATGGGAACATCTGGGTCATCCTCAGCTTCAATGCGAGGATCTGTGCAGCCATGTTGTTTGAGGTAATTGGGAAGCACTGCTGTTGCAATTATGACAATACAGCATCTTTTTGGTTGAAAGTGAAATGTGTTTCTGAGAAGCTGGAAACGACTCTTTCATACACCAAACATACGCTCTACTACACTTCTGGTACGGATATGAGCTTGGTTGTACCGGTATTGCTCAGGTCCTATTGCCTGACGGTAGGGGGTGAACAAGAAGTTGTTCTGTGCATACCCACTGTCACCAAGTATGATTCCACTATGATGTCCTCCTTCAAGCTGAGCATACAAAGAGGAATTTTGGAAAATCCTTTAGTTGTGAGTTGCACCTTTCCAACATGCAGCAATGTTGGAGAACTGCAAATTGGGAGTGCACACACTTCATACATTTATTGAGAACCAATTTTGATGATTCCTATATTCCTCAGCATCTGCTGTAGAGGGAAAGGAATTTGACATCATCTATACAGCCAATGACTCCAGGAAAGTTCCCATATTCATAGAACTCTACCTTGTAGTTGACTTCGGCTGCAGCTTCAGGGATCATGATGAAATTGTCTTTCAGTTCACATACAGCATTGCAGAATTTGTGGACTACTCTGTATACGGTCGGTTCACTTACACCACACAAATCTCTTGTTTCACAATGGAAGGTTCCAGATGCCGAAAACCTCAAGGTGATCAGTACCTGTAGGGAAGGATGGTTGGGTCTTCCCTGAAAAGAGTCAGCTGAAAGCCTTGGCTCAAGCAAACAAATAATGTCAGCTGTGTTTTCTTTGTACTGTACATAGGGAAACGGTCACGGAAATGGATGCAATCAAAATCATTCAATGGGTTACTCCTGTCTATACCCCCCCCCCCTTCTGACCCGGTTGGTGCTCTTTAATCAGCATTGAAATAGTCCAGGTAATCAATTTCCTCCATTGCCAAGGTCAATGTGGGACAATCCATTGATTGGAAGTTTAATGTAAGCCTTCACTTAGATCTAGATTAACACTAATCGTCCTTCTGGAAATCAATCTTTTTAAATCTAGACTAGTGCAAATCTGCGACTATTTTAAACTGTACCTGAGAAATGCAATTTCAGTTAGTCCAGTTTAAAAGTGCTATTTAGTCTGGGTTTAGGCTTGATCTTTATCCGCAAAACCAGCCCTAAATGGCCTGAGTATGGCCTAAACTAACCACTAAGCCTGAATTAACATCATAATTAACTGATAATTAACTGACTTAATGTTAAATAAATACCTGCTTTGTATCCATCTACCGGGTTGTTGTTTTCCTTGTCCACAGTGAGTCCAAAATCATTCCCATGGGAATTCACTTGGCAGCACCTACAAGGATGTATTACACCACAATAACCATACTTTTTGTTCTACCTACAGGTACTGTTTCGTTAGCCATTTTAGCTAGGCTAGCCACGGTAAGTAAACTTGGCAATGTAGTTGTGCGTGGGGGGAGGAACATGAGCTCTGTATGTGGACAAATTAGTAATGTTTCAGCACTACAAAAATAACGGACAGTTCCCTGCTCCACTCTGTGCATGGCTGGTAGACCAGGCCTATAAACTAGCCTACGATGTCTGCCTCACCCCCTCAAAGAATGGAATTCGCAACACAACAAGCTCCTGGGTAAAAAAATGTTTTTATTTAAAACGTTTCCTACTCGCAATGTAATTGTTCTGTACCGCGAGCCGACCCATGGGTTGAAAGAATGCTTTCACCCACCAAATACTCACAGGGAACCGTGGGTCTCCCACCCGATGCAGGACTCTACTGGGAGATCTAGCATTCGTTAGCGTACAGCTGCAGCACAAACTCTCTCCCTCTGTCTCTATTTGTCTCTTTCTGTCTCTCTCTTTCTCTGTCTTTCTCTCTCTCTGCACATAACAACATCAATAATAGATTGGAGTTTTCTCCCTCGGTCTGAGTGTACACTTTAATCTTCATGTGCATCAAAGTACGGCCAGAGGAATGCAGGAGCTAACACAGACATTTAATTTCACTTTGTTTTTTATCAGTTGTGGAGTGGCAGGTAGCCTAGTGGTAAAGAGCATTGGGCCATTAACTGAAATAATGCTGGTTCTAATTCCCGAGCCGACTAAGTGAAAAATCTGTCAGTGTGCGTAAGCAAGGCACTTAGTCCTAATTGCTTCTGTAAGTCGTTCTGGATAAGTCTGTACCAGTCAAAATTTTGAACACACCTATTCATTCAAGGGTTATTCTTTATTTTTTATATTTTCTACACTACAAATAGTGAAGACATCAAAACTATGAAATAACATGTATGGAATCATGGAGTAACCAAAAAAGTGTAAAACAAATAAAATTCTATTTTAGGTTTTAAATTATTCAAAGTAGCCACCCTTTGACTTGATGACAGCTATGCACACTCTTGGTATTCTCTCAACCAGCTTCACCTGGAATGCTTTTCCAACAGTCTTGAAGGAGTTCCCACATATGCTAAGCACTTATTGGCTGCTTTTTCTTCACTCTGCGGTCCAACTCATCCCAAACCATCTCATTGGGTTGAGGTCGGGTGATTGTGGAGGCCAGGTCATCTGACCCAGCACTCCATCACTCTCCTTCTTGGTCAAATAGCCCTTACACAGCCTGGAGGTGTATTTTGGTTCATTAATCTGTTGAAAAACAAATAATAGTCTTCTAAGCACAAACCAGATGGGATGGCTTATCGCTGCAGAATGCACTGGTAGCCATGCTGGTTAAGTGTGCCTTGAATAAAATAAAATATATCACAGACAGTGTGAAGCAAAGCACCTCCACACCTCCTCCTCCATACTTCATGGTGGGAACCACACATGCAGAGATCATCCGTTCACCTTTGCTGTGTCTCACAAAGACATGGCTGTTCGAACCAAAAATCTCAAATTTGGACTCATCGGACCAAAGGACAGATTTCCACCTGTTTAAAACTTCTTAAGCCTATGGGTTCCCCTACAGGCACACCAACCACCCCCCCCCCCCGTTCAG
This sequence comes from Oncorhynchus gorbuscha, assembly GCF_021184085.1. Taxonomy (NCBI): domain Eukaryota; kingdom Metazoa; phylum Chordata; class Actinopteri; order Salmoniformes; family Salmonidae; genus Oncorhynchus; species Oncorhynchus gorbuscha. The sequence continues at coordinate 37,819,609 of NC_060190.1, read as the reverse complement.
CTGAAACGGTGGCGCAGGGAATGTAAAAATATTCTTAGAAATATTTAACCTCCACACATTAATAAGTCCAATACCTCAAATGAAAGATAAACACATTGTTCATCTACAAACACATCTATAAACACAGCATATATTTATGTTAGACCACCACCAAACCACAAAGAAAAAACGTAGCCATTTTGTACAACAAATGATAAAATGACAAAAGCAGGATTTAAAAAAAAAAAAGTTCACTAACCTCTTGAAAATCTTCATCAGATGACTGTCATATGACATGTTACACAGTACATTTATGTTTTGTTCGATAATATGCATTTTATATCCATAAATCTCGGTTTACATTGACGCCATGTTCAGAAAATTCTCCAAAATGTCTGGAGGAATTATAGAAAGCTACGCCAGATAACAGAAATACTCATCATAAACTTTGACTAAAGATACATGTTCTACATATAATTAAAAAGATACACTGGTTCTTAATGCAACCTCTGTGTCACATTTTTTTTAACGTTACGGAAAAAGCCTAACATTGCAATAATCTGAGACGGCGCTCAGACGTAACAATATTTCTCCGCTATGTCGGAGTCAACAGAAATACAAAATTACAACATAAATATTCCCTTACCTTTGATGATCTTCCATCAGAATGTAGTGCAAGGAGTTCTAGTTCAACAATAAATTGTTTTGTTTCATAATGTTCAATTCTAGTGTCCATGTAGCAGCATTGGCTACCACTCTCATCTCAATTGCCCAAAAAATTACTTCTGGTCCAGGATAACTTTGCATCAAAACTTCCAAATTACATATTACAGGTCGACGAAACTGGTCAAACTAAGTGCAGAATCAATCTTCAGGATGTTATGATCATACAGATCGAATAGCATTCCAACCGGGCCATCCATGTTCATCTGGGGCATTTCTATATGCATATATTAGCAATTTAGGACAGATTTTGATGCAGTTCACTATGGGCACGCACTTCTTCCAAAGGGGAAATACTGCCCCCTATCTCTAACAGGTTTGTCCATTGCTCATGTTTCTTGGCCAATATAAGTCTCTTCTTCTTATTAGTGTCTTTCAGTAGTGTTTTTTTCTGCAGCAATTCGACCACGAAGGCCTGATTCACGCAGTCTCTTCTGAGCAGTTGATATTGAGATGTGTCAATTACTTGAACTCTGTGAAGCATTTATTTGTGCTGCAATATCTGAGGTGCAGTTAACTCTGATGAACTTGGTCTTCTTTCCCCATTTTTTTCACCTTTATTTAACTAGGTAGGCCAGTTGAGAACAAGTTCTCATTTACAACTGCGACCTGGCCTTTGCAGCAGAGAGAACTCTGGGTCTTTTTTCCTGTGGCGGCCCTCGAGAGAGCCAGTTTCATCATAGAGCTTGATGGTTTTTGTGACTGCACTTTAAAAAACGTTCAGTTCTTGACATTTTCTGCACTGACCATGTCTTAAAGTAATGACGGACTGTCATTTTCCTTTGCTTATTTGAGCTGTTCTTGTCAAAATATGGACTTGGTCTTTTACCAAATAGGGCTATCTTCTATATACAAACCCTACCATGTCAAAACACAACTAATTGGCTCAAACGAATTAAGAAAGAAAGAGATTCCACAAATTAACTTTTAACAAGGCACACCTGTTAATTGAAATGCATTCAAGGTGACTACCTCGTGAAGCTGGTTGAGAGAATGACAAGAATGTGCAAAGCTGTCATCAAGGCAAAGGGTGGCTTTTTTGAAGAATCTCAAATATAAATATATTTAGATTTGTTTAACACTTTTTTTGGTTATTATATGATTCCATATGTGTTATTTCATAGTTTTGATGTCTTCACTAGTATTCTACAATGTAGAAAATAGTACAAATAAAGAAAAACCCTTGAATGAGTATGTGTGTCAAAACATTTGACTGGTACTGTATGTATGTTTTCCTATAGATACATTCAGTGGACATACAGTATCTTCTGATGTTTAAGTTTATTTTGTTATACCTTATACCTCAAGAGCAGGTATTGGATATCTACAGTAACACTTTGGAACATGTTGCAAAAATGCATATTTTTACACTCCAAGTCACCTCACAGACTTATAATTATAATAACTTTTCAGAATAAATTCTTCCATTCTCTCGAGAGCAAAAAGGGAGATAGATCAGTTAAAGATATTGTGATTTAGTGTGGCCTTGCTCTTGAACCTCTTCCCCTCCCCTACTCTCTATCTCGTTTTACTCCCTCTGATGTGACTCTGCCTTGAACACCCCACTACTGACACTGCCATAATCACTTCGTTTATAGGACTCTTTTGTAATTCCCTCTCAGTCTATCAGCCCTTTATTTCCCCGCTCACTCTCTCTACATCCCCCTCTCTCTCTCTCCCTCTCTCCTCTGCATATCCCATTTCTCAGTTTGAATACAGTGGCGTACTAATCACGCGGTTGAGAAGTTTAATATCTTTCTGAAACATTTCCTTCTTTTATAGGCCAATATTGACTGTTGGTCAGGGTGGTGTGAATGTTAGCCAACCAGCACCCTCTCTCTCTCTCTCTCTCTCTCTCTCTCTCTCTCTCTCTCTCTCTCTCTCTCTCTCTCTCTCTCTCTCTCTCTCTCTCTCTCTCTCTCTCCCTATCTCTCTCTGTGTCCTTGAATATATGATTGAATCTCCTGAGTTCTGCTATAATTGTACGAAGAAAGGACTAAAAAGCAACGAAAACACATTTGACGTGATCCATTCATAAGTTGTGAAATGGGAATTGACTGTGTTTTTGGAAACAACACGTTGTATTAATCATCAGTGCTACACGTTTTTACAGAGAATGTACTTAACAAAACAAAAGGATATTCAACGGAAATACATGGACTATTTCGTTTTGAAACTTCAAAGCTGTACGTTTTTGCTCTCTCGTCTCTGTGATGCATTTTTCATGCAAGGCTTTCTTCTTTCTTTTTCCTGTCCTCTCCATCTCTCTGTTCCTTTATTACCCCCCCACACCCACCCCTCCGGGTGCCATTGATTGACGCAGAAGTGTTTAGTAAAGTGCCCCGCTTGAGTGGCCTTGCCTGAGATCCAAACACTTGCATTGGCTCCCCGAGCTACGGCCTAGTCTAAAGATCAGTGGGCTGTAACAGTCTTGTGAGTCATGAAGACACGGCTTTCAAACCCCAGTCAGATGCACCATTTGAACAAGGAGGAAGAATGTGGCTTCATCACAGTGTCCACTCAGTCACCACTCCTGTAAACCAGACCTGGGTTTCAAATACTTGAAAAAGAATGCCAAATACTTTATCTGTGCCTGTTTGAGCTTGTCTGGCTTAAGTATGTGTTATAAAGGTTTTGTGTCATTTCAGCGAGTAGTTTTGAACCTAGCGTTTATGAGTCAAAACGAGCCCCGTACGCCCGAATACACAATAAATTACTCTGTGGTGTGCATGTGGGGTCTCATCCCGCAACTTCATAGGACATTACAAGCATTTCGCTACACTCGCATTAACATCTGCTAACCATGTGTATGTGACAAATACAATTTGATTTGATTTGATTTATTGATGTGATCCTGCCTCCCACTTTAACCTTACCACCTCATTGGTCATCATTCTACCTGCCAATGAACATTGTCCATCGCGTTTGGCTGTTGCAGGCTAGTTCCCATTGTAGCTCCTGTTGTAGCGCGTGATCTCATCATAGCAAAACTATCCGTTAATAAAATCCCCAAACTGCAAATCCCACCCAGCTGGCACTCCCAAGGCAGATGCAATCAAACGCTCAAAGGATTTTACAAGTATTGGAACCTATGTCTATATTAAACAAAAAGACAATCACATATCCTAGACTTATCTTCCCTCCAATCCAACATGGAGGTCAATTTCTGAAGGTTTCTCACACATATTTCATTAAATACCCCTTCATATCCTTGACATGGGTTTGAATCTTCTCCTGGTTGTTAATTGTCTTATAGTAAGCACTACAGGGATGGGGCTCAGTCATTATTGAGACATTCAGTATGTTTAATCTGCACATTTTTTAATTGCTTTTAATTCCTGTGTGGTTAACAGAGACATTTTGAAAACCCGGAGTAGAAAAAAATCACATGACGCTATACTAGTAATCAATCACCAGAACAAGCATTTACATATTCATGCTTTGATCTGCTGCTGTAGCTGCCTGCCCCGGGTACAGGCTGAGATGGTGCAGGCAGTGGCTCAGCGATTTACAGCTAGCTTCATTCACTCTTTTTTTTCTCTTTCTCTCTCGCTCTCTGTCTCTCTCTGCCTCGCTCTCACCCTCTCTCTCTGTGTCCTCTCTCTCTCACTCTGTGTCCTTTCCCCCCTCTCTCTCTCTCTCTCTCTCTCTCTCTCTCTCTCTCTCTCTCTCTCTTTCTTTCTCTTTCACACACACACACACACACACACACACACACACACACACACACACACACACACACACACACACACACACACACACACACACACACACACACACACACACACACACACACACACACACACACACACACACACACACACACACACACACACACACACACACACACACACACACACACACACACACACACACACACAGTCTATCTCTCTGCTCCAGCCATTCATCAACGAGAACCATTTTAAGCATGCTTGGGATTTTTCCAATGCATTGTTTTTAGGGCATGTGCTAAATCTACATACTCTATGTATCATTGTTACTTTACCTTACCTTACATTGACGTCTGGGCTTGCAGTGTATATCAATAAGAATAAGTGTTTTTTTAAAGTCCTGCACTTCATGAATTATGTATGTCACCTTTAATTTACCATCTGTGTTTTTGAAATGTTGTGCTGAAGCTGTCTTTTAAGCCATAATTTCTATGACATTTATTCACATTTAGCGTTGGTTATTTTTTCTGAAACTGTGTTTGTTCTGTTTCATCAATGCATTTTTGTTTGCTTCTGCACCAATATGGTTCAGGGGTGTGGTCTGAGGGTTCAGGGGTGTGGTCTGATGGTTCAGGGGCGGAGTCTGAGGGTTCAGCTACATGTTAAGGTAAATTACCAGCAGAGGGCAGCCTGGTTGGTTAAATGATGGAGGCTTTGAAAAAGTCTGCACAGGTACAGTAGTTGTAGCTGTAGCTGAGGATCCTTTGAAATATTTAAATGCTGGGAGTTTTTTTTATGTGAGATTGACGGAATAGGATCAGTGTAGTAGAGTAGCTATCTCACAGAGTGCTGCTTTGCTCTACGAACAGACGATGCAAGTCACCCGCTTTGGAAGGGATGTTATTCACATGAAGGTTCATTCTACAGCAACATTCTACAGCAAGGCAATTTTGCATGTATGAGGTTAACACGATTGTTAACATTTGACAGTGTCACAACTGAGGTGACTTTAGAGCAGGAACACTTATTTCAGAGGGGCTAACACAAATCCTTCTTCCCAGAGATTGTATCACCCTACTACCCGCAATCCCTCATCATAAAATAGCTTCTTATGTCTGTCTGTTTTCCCAAGCCCCTGACCCAAGGACCAAAACAGAGACTGGTTTATCCAAATCAAATCCCAAATCCCAACAGAACACACACACACACTCTCTCTCTCTCTCTCTCTCTCTCTCTCTCTCTCTCTCTCTCTCTCTCTCTCTCTCTCTCTCTCTCTCTCTCTCTCTCTCTCTCTCTCTCTCTCTCTCTCTCTCTCTCTCTCTCTCTCTCAATTCAATTCAATTCAATTCAATTCAAGGAGCTTTATTGCCATGGGAAACATATGTATTTTCTACTGTCAATGTAACAACTTCACTATTACAGTGGAATGTTTTGTCCAGAAAGTTGTCTAAAAGGGATTGAATTTGTTGTTGCCTAATTGTTTGTTATTAGGTTTCCACACTATATTCCTTCCATCTATAGCATTTCTTAATATTACTCAGTTCCTTTGGCTTTGACGCCTCATGATTGAGTATTTGCTCTGTTCAAATAGACTGTGATTTTGCTGTGATCTGATAAGGGTGTCATTGGGCTGACTGTGAACGCTCTGAGAGACTCTGGGTTGAGGTCAGTGATAAAGTAGTCTGCAGTACTACTGCCAAGAGATGAGCTATAGGTGTACCTACCATAGGAGTCCCCTCGAAGCCTACCATTGACTATGTACATAACCAGCGTGTGACAGAGTTGCAGGAGTTGTGACCCGTTTTTGTTGGTTATGTTGTCGTAGTTGTGCCTAGGGGGGCATATGGGGGTGGGAATGCTGTCACCTCCAGGCAGGTGTTTGTTCCCCTGTGTGCTGAGGGTGTCAGGTTCTTGTCCGGTTCTGGCATTTAGGTCACTTCAGACTAGTACATGTCCCTGGGCCTGGAAATGATTGATTTCCCCCTTCAGGGTGGAGAAGCTCTCTTCATTAAAATATGGGGGTTGTAGTGGGGGGATATAGGCAGCACACAGGGGTACATTTGTCTCTTTTAAGATAATTTCCTTTTGAATTTCTAGACAAATGTAAATTGTTCCTGTTTTGATGAATTTAATGGAGTGAGATAGGTCTGCTCTTTATCAAATTAGCATATCTCCTGAGTCCCTTTCCTGTTTCACACCTGGTAGTTTGGTGGATGGGACTACAAGCTCTTTGTAACCTAGAGGGCAACCAGTGGGTAAGTCTCATCTATAGCATGTTTCTTTTAGGATGGCAATGTCTGTATTTCTGATTTCTTTGATGAAGTCCAGGATCCTGCTCTTTAGGCCAAAGGCAGATGACCTCAGGCCTTGGATATTCCAGGATGAGATAGTGAAGGCTTTGTGTTCCATAAAGTGTCTGATGTTGTTGGTTGTGTGGTTTGGCCTCCGGCCAGTAAGTGTGAGCAGAGCCTGCTGAGCATCTGCTACATGCCATTGGCTTGGGCTAGTGTAAGAGGGCTAGTGAGGGTTGGGCCTGCTCACGACCAGGGCGTATGTGTGACTTCCATGTTGAGGCCCTCTTTGCGGGGCTGGGGTGCATGGGGTGGGCAGGAGGGGCATAGGACTGATCTGAGGGGGCCTAAATGGGGTATGGGCATGGTTGACTTGGGGGGGGGGGGTGTTGATTGGTTGGGGTGGGGGTGTGGATTGTGGATGTGGCTGGTGGTGTTGTGGTCTAGATGTAGGTCCTGTCGACGTGGGTAAGTGTAGGTCCGGGGGGTCCCGCAGGTCCGGGAGAGTGTCTCGCTGGTCTGGGCGGTGTGTCTATTGATATGTTGCTCCTGTGTGAAGTGTTGGGGCTGCGTTTGAGAGCAATGCCCTTTAGGGTCCGGGCGAAGGTGGGCACTGCTGCCTTGTATAGGTGGACCTGGTCATAAAGGCTGTTCAAGTCCAGGGTGGAGTGGTGGGCCAGGAAAACATTTGGTTTTGAGGCACAGTCACAGGAAATACTTGCGTTTACCCGCTGTATGGTAGCAGGGTGGAAGTCTGTTTGTGGTAGCCGGGTAGATATAACCACTTGTGCATTGGGGAAAGTAGAAGAAGCTTTTTCAGTCACTCCCTTGAGTGCTATGGCCACCCTTTCCTGCTGTGCTCTCAGGTCATTTATGCCTGTGTGTTATTATGTGACTGGGTGAACCTAGTCTCGCTCTGTCTCTCTCTCTCTCTGTTTCTCTTTTTCTCTGTATAATTCTCTCTCTCTCTTTCTCGCTCTCACTCTGAAAGTAAATACACACACACCCCTTATGAACTTTACTACATGCATTCAACATTTCTACCAATCACTAGGTGGTGTCTCGGTTGATAATGACAGTTCCACCTCTGTCGTACTTTCCATGACTTTCTGGATACATATGATATATTATATATATTGCAGAGGCAGCCAATCAGAACTCCTCTCAGTTAGCCCCTGACCAATCAGAACTCTTCTTAGCTAGCCCCTGACCAATCAGTACTCCTCTTAGCTACCCCGTGCTGTCCTTTATTCTTTCTGTCCTGTTCACTCAGTATCCCTCATAAACAGAAAAGAAACACACAAAAGTCATTGGCTGACGTTTTTACACGAGTCATGTGTGTCGATATCAAACCATAAAAATATGTAGCCTGCACATTCTTCGTGTGTTAGACTCCTTTGCCTCAGATGTCAGATGGCTGTTGGATTTATTCTCTTCAAAAGGGAAGGGCTTAAAGATACATTTTATTTTTTATAAGTCTGCATTCTGCTCCATTTTAATGTGAAGTGGAACTGGAAGCACCAAAGATCCTCTCCTCTCCTCTAACCTGAGCCTCAAGCCTGCTGTCAGCTGTTTCTAAATATAGCATCCCATCCCATCCTGCCCAGGGCCTTGGCTGGTCTTATGTACAGTTATTAAGACAACATTAACTCCTTTCGCTCTCATCTCAATGTCGTGCATTTCAGAACTTAGTGTGAATCATAATCTCTGTTCATCATATCTCTTTTGGGTCATGGAGGTTTGTGGAAACTGGCTGATTTCCACCTCCGCTTCTCCTCTTCTCCCGCTTTCAGTTTTCAGGCTGAAGAGATGGAGGGAGGGAGATGATGCCGGAAAAAGGATCCATTAATAATGCAGTGAGTGGCTGTAGCCCAGCCTCGACACAGCCCAGCCTCCACACAGCTTCAGCCACCTAACCTCCACATAGTTTCAGCCCCCCAGCCCAGGCTTCGACACAGCCCAGACTCTCCACAGCTTAGCATACACATAGCTCAGTCTCTCCACAGCTCAGCCTCCACACAGCCCAGTCTCCCAGCCTCCAGACAGCCCAGCCCAGTCTCCTAGCCTCCACACAGTCCAGCCTCCCTACAGCCCAGCCTCCCAATTCTCAACACAACCCATCCTAGCCTCCACACAGCCCAGCCTCTCCACAGCACAGCCTCCACACAGCCCAGTAACTCCACAGCCCAGCCTCCACACAGTCCAGTCTCCACACAGCCCAGTCTCCACACAGCCCAGCCTCCCAGCCTTCCAGCCTCCACAAAGCTCAATTTCCCCACAGCCCAGCCTCCACAAAGACCAGCCTCCACAGAGCCCAGCCCAGCCTCCCAACCTCCACAGAGCCCAGCCCAGCCTCACAGTCTTCTTTACTTGTCCTGGATACATGAAAGAGATCAGTAGACAGCAGCATTGTTGTGTTGGGCAGTTGTACCACAATATAAGCCACTGCAGAGAGGGGGAGAGAGAGATGAAAAGAGAGAGAGAGAGCTGAAGAGAGAGCAATAGATGAGGAGACAGAGATGAAGAGAAAGAGAGACAGAGAGAGAGAGAGCGATGAAGAAGAGAGAGAGAGAATGAGGATACCCAACAGACTGTGCTACAGCAAATCATCACAGTTGATTGTCGCCCTCTCCTGGTCAAACAGAGAGTCAACAGCTTCCACCCTCATTGCTTGTAATTGTATTTATTATGGATCCAGCAACAGCTGCTCTTCCTGGGGTCCGGCAGAAGTAAGGCAGTAATACAATTTAAGAACATTACAATACATTAATTACAGAATTCACAACACACTGAGTGTGTGCCCTCAGGCCCATACTCCACTACCACATACCAACAACACAAAATCCATGTGTACGTGTGTGTGTGTAGTGCATATGTTATCATGTGTGTATGCATCAATTCAAATCAAACTTTATTTGTCACATGCGCCGAATACAACAAGTGTAGACTTTACCGTGAAATGCTGACTTACAAGCCCTTAACCAACAGTGCAGTTCAAGAAGAAGAAAATATTTACCAGGTAGACTCAAATAAAAAGTCATAATAAAAAGTAACACAATAAGAATAACAATAACGAGACTACATACAGGGGGCACCAGTACCGAGTCAGTGTGCGGAGGTGCAGGCTCGTTGAGGTAATCTGTACATGTCGGTGGGGGCGAACGGACTATGCATAGGTAACAAACAAACACCAAATAGCAGCAGTATACAAAAGGGGTCAATGTAAATTGTCCGGTGGCAATTTTATGAATTGTTCAGCAATCTTATGGCTTGGGGGTAGAAGCTGCTGAGGAGCCTTTTGGTTCTAGACTTGGCTCTCCGGTACCGCTTGAAGTAGCAAAGAAAACATATTATATAGGTCCTGGAAGGCAGGAAGCTTGGCCCCAGTGATGCACTGGGGAGTTAGCACTACCCTCTGTTGCGCCTTACGGTCAGATGCCGAGCAGTTGCCATACCAGGTGGTGATGCAACCAGTCAGGATGCTCCCGATGGTGCAGCTGTAGAACCACTGGGCAGCTCGCGTCTGGGTTTCCCTTTGTAGTCCGTAATAGTTTTCAAGCCCTGCCACATCCAACGAGCGTCAGAGCCGGTGTAGAAGGATTCAATCTTAATCCTGTATTGACGCTTTGCTTGTTTAAAGGTTAGTCTGAGGGCATAGCGAGATTTCTTATAAGCGTCCAGATTACTCTTGAAAGCAGCACCTCTTGCCTTCAGCTCGATGCGGATGTTGCCCGTGATCCATGGCTTCTGTTTGGGATATGTACGTACAGTCACCATCGGGACGACGTCATCGATGCCCTTATTGATGAAGCTGGTGACTGAGGTGATGCATTCCTCAATGCCATTGGATGAATCCCGGAACATATTCCAGTCTGTGCTAACAAAACAGTCCTCTAGTGTAGCATGCGTGTCATCTGACCACTTCCGTATTGAGCGAGTCACTAGTACTTCCTGCTTTAGTTTTTGCTTGTAAGCAGGAATCAGGAAAATAGAATTATGGTCAGATTTGCCAAATGGAGGGCGGGGGAGAGCTCGTCTTACCAGAGGTAGCATCTCTGTTCTGCTGGTGTATAGAAACACTTTACTCAAAGCCAGTGGCATGTCGTTAGTAAAGATTGAAAAAACCAAGGGGCCTAACAGCTACCCTGAGGAAATCCTGCTTCTACCTGGATTATGTATGAGAGGCTTCCATTAAATAACACCCTTAGTCTGCTGCTGGAAAAACTGGGGCTAGGACTTTACACCCCCTGCTATAATGTGGATAGAGTCACTTGTCTAACAGAACACAATTATCGATAATGTCAAAAGCTGCACTGAAGTCGAACAAGACAGCCCCCACAATAATTTTATTATCAATTTCTCTCAGCTAATCATCAGCCATTTGTGTAAGTGCTGTGCTTGTTGAGTGTCCTTCTCTATATGAGTGCTGAAAGTCGGTTGTCAATTTGTTTACTATGAAATAGCATTGTATCTGGTCAAACACATTTTTTTTCCAGAAGTTTACTAAGAGTTAGTAACAGGCTAATTGGTCAGCTATTTGAGCCAGTAAAGGGGGCTTTACTATTATTGGGTAGCAGAATGTTTTTTTCATTTTACTAGGCAAGTCAGTTAAGAACAAATTCTTATTTTCAATGACGGCCTAGGAACAGTGGGTTAACTGCCTGTTCAGGGGCAGAACGACAGATTTGTACCTTGTCAGCTTGGGGATTTGAACTTGCAACCTTCCGGTTACTAGTCCAACTCTCTAACCACTAAGCCACCCTGAGCTTCCCTCCATGCCTGAGGGCACACACTTTGTAGTAAGCTTAAATTGAAGATGTGGCAATATCGTCCACTATTATCCTCAGTAATTTTCCATCCAGATTGTTAGACCCCGGTGGCTTGTCCTTAATGACAACAACCAATGTGGCTTGTCCTTAATGACAACAACCAATGTCACCTCTTCCCCACTGACTTTACGGAATTCAGAAGTACAATTCTTGTCTTTCATAATTTGGTTAGATATACTTGCATGTGTAGTGTCAGCGTTTGTTGCTGGCATTTCATCCCGAAGTTTGTTTATCTTGCCAATGAAAAAGTCATTAAATTAAAGTAGTTGGCAATATCAGTGGGTTTTGTGATAAATGAGCCATCTGATTCAATGAATGATGGAGCTTTTGTCTCCAATGGTGCTCCAAAGCTTTTTTACTATCATTCTTTATATAATTTCTCTTTGTTTCATAGTATAGTTTTTCTTTCATTTTCTTTAGCTTAGTCAAGTGATTTCTTAATTTGCTGTACGTTTGCCAATCAGTTGAGCTGCCAGACTTATTTGCCATACCTTTATCCTCATACCTCTCAACAATACATGTTTTAAATTCCTCATCAATCCAAGGGGATTTAACCGTTGTTTACAGTCATTTTCTTCATGGATGTGTGCTCATTAGTAACTGGACTAAGCAATTTCATAAATGTGTCAAGTGCAGCGTCTGGTGGCTCCTCATTACACACCACAGACCAGCAAATATTCTTTACATCATCAACACATGAATCACTACAAAACTTCTTGTATGACCTTTTATATATTAGGCCCAGAACTTTTATCTATATTAGGCCCAGCCTTTGGAACTTTGGTTTTCTTAGATATGGCTATTATATTGTGATCACTACATCCGATGGAATTGGATACTGCTTTAAAGCAAAATTCTGCATCGTTAGTAAAGATGTGATCAATACATATTGATGATTTAATTCCTGTGCTGTTTGTAAATACCTTGGTACATTGACTGACAACCTGAGCCAGGCTGCAGGCATTGGTTACAGTTTGAAGTTTTTTCTTGAGTGGGTAGCTTGATGAGAGTCAGTCAATATTTAAATCACCCAGAAAAATACTTCTCTGTTGATATCATATACATTATCAAGCATTTCACACATATTATCCAGATACGGACTCTTAGCACTTGGTGGTCTATCGCAGCTTCCCACAAGAATGGACTTTAGGTGAGGCAGCTGAACCTTTAGCCATGTTACTTTTTTTACCTTTATTTAACTAGGCAAGTCAGTTAAGAACAAATTCTTATTTTCAATGACGGCCTGCCTGTTCAGGGGCAGAACGACAGATTTGTACCTTGTCAGCTGGGGGATTCGGACTTGCAACCTTGTATCCTTTTCCCTCTCGCTCTCATCCAACACTTCCCACACTGCCCCTACTCGGATGGTATCGCGCCGTCCCAACCTTCGCTCTCTCTCCCCCGCTACTCTCTCCTCTTCCATCCTATCATCTCTTCCCTTGTCATGTTTTGTCATTTATTATCTTGTCTTGTCCCTGTGCTTCCCATTCTATTCGTTTCCCTCTGCTGGTCTTATTAGGTTCTTTCCCTCTTTCTATCCCTCTCTCTCCCCCTCCCTCTCTCACTCTCTCGCTCTCTCTTCTCTCTATCGTTCCGTTCCTGCTCCCAGCTGTTCCTATTCCCCTAATCAATCATTTAGTCTTCCCACACCTGTTCCCGATCCTTTCCCCTGATTAGAGTCCCTATTTCTTCCTTTGTGTTCCGTTCCTGTCCTGTCGGTTCCTTGTCTAGAATTCACCGTGCTGTGTTTGTGTATCGCCCTGTCGTGTCGTGTTTTCCTCAGATGCTGCGTGGTGAGCAGGTGTCTGAGTCTGTCTGGTTCAAGTGCCTTCCCGAGGCAACCTGCTGTTCACCTGCTGTTCAAGATCGAGTCTCCAGTTTGTCCTCGTCATTTCGAGTGAAAGTTGTGTTTTTTGTTTGTATTTACTTTACTGGATTAAAGACTCTGTTTTCGCCAAGTCGCTTTTGGGTCCTCTTTCACCTGCATGACAGAAGGAACCGACCAAGGAATGGACCCAGCGACTTCAGACGCTCGTTACACTGCCGTCGAGATCCAAGGAGCCATGCTCGGCAGACACGAGCAGGAATTGTCTGCTGCTCGCCATGCCGTGGAGAACCTGGCCGCTCAGGTTTCCGACCTCTCTGGACAGTTCCAGAGTCTACGTCTCGTGCCACCTGTTACTTCCTGGCCTGCCGAGCCTCCAGAACCTAGGGTTAATAACCCACCTTGCTACTCCGGGCAGCCCACTGAGTGCCGCTCCTTTCTCACGCAGTGTGAGATTGTGTTCTCTCTCCAACCCAACACATACTCTAGAGAGAGAGCTCGGGTTGCTTACGTCATTTCACTCCTTACTGGCCGGGCTCGAGAATGGGGCACAGCTATCTGGGAGGCAAGGGCTGATTGCTCTAACAAGTTCCAGAACTTTAAAGAGGAGATGATTCGGGTTTTTGACCGTTCAGTTTTTGGTAGGGAGGCTTCTAGGGCCCTGGCTTCCTTATGCCAAGGTGAACGGTCCATAACGGATTATTCTATTGAGTTTCGCACTCTTGCTGCCTCTAGTGAGTGGAACGAGCCGGCGCTGCTCGCTCGTTTTCTGGAGGGACTCCACGCAGTGGTTAAGGATGAGATTCTCTCCCGGGAGGTTCCTTCAGATGTGGACTCTTTGATTGCTCTCGCCATCCGCATAGAACGACGGGTAGATCTTCGTCACCGGGCTCGTGGAAGAGAGCTCGCATCAACGGTGTTTCCCTGCTCCGCATCGCAACCATCTCCCTCCTCTGGCTCAGAGTCTGAGCCCATGCAGCTGGGAGGGATTCGCATCTCGACTAAGGAGAGGGAACGGAGGATCACCAACCGCCTGTGCCTCTATTGCGGAGTTGCTGGACATTTTGTTAATTCATGTCCAGTAAAAGCCAGAGCTCATCTGTAAGCGGAGGGCTACAGGTGAGCGCAACTACTCAAGTCTCTCCATCAAGATCCTGTACTACTTTGTCGGTCCATCTACGCTGGACCGGTTCGGGTGCTACATGTAGTGCCTTGATAGACTCTGGGGCTGAGGGTTGTTTCATGGACGAAGCATGGGTTCGGAAACATGACATTCCTTTCAGAGAGTTAGAGAAGCCTACGCCCATGTTCGCCTTAGATGGTAGTCATCTTCCCAGTATCAGATTTGAGACACTACCTTTAACCCTCACAGTATCTGGTAACCACAGTGAGACTATTTCTTTTTTGATTTTTCGTTCACCGTTTACACCTGTTGTTTTGGGTCATCCCTGGCTAGTATGTCATAATCCTTCTATTAATTGGTCTAGTAATTCTATCCTATCCTGGAACGTTTCTTGTCATGTGAAGTGTTTAATGTCTGCCATCCCTCCCGTTTCTTCTGTCCCTACTTCTCAGGAGGAACCTGGCGATTTGACAGGAGTGCCGGAGGAATATCATGATCTGCGCACGGTCTTCAGTCGGTCCCGAGCCAACTCCCTTCCTCCTCACCGGTCGTATGATTGTAGTATTGATCTCCTTCCGGGGACCACTCCTCCTCGGGGTAGACTATACTCTCTGTCGGCTCCCGAACGTAAGGCTCTCGAGGATTATTTGTCTGTGTCTCTTGACGCCGGTACCATAGTGCCTTCTTCCTCTCCGGCCGGGGCGGGGTTCTTTTTGTTAAGAAGAAGGACGGTACTCTGCGCCCTGCGTGGATTATCGAGGGCTGAATGACATAACGGTTAAGAATCGTTATCCGCTTCCCCTTATGTCATCAGCCTTCGAGATTCTGCAGGGAGCCAGGTGCTTTACTAAGTTGGACCTTCGTAACGCTTACCATCTCGTGCGCATCAGAGAGGGGGACGAGTGGAAAACGGCGTTTAACACTCCGTTAGGGCATTTTGAGTACCGGGTTCTGCCGTTTGGTCTCGCCAATGCGCCAGCTGTTTTTCAGGCATTAGTTAATGATGTTCTGAGAGACATGCTGAACATCTTTGTTTTTGTCTATCTTGACGATATCCTGATTTTTTCTCCGTCACTCGAGATTCATGTTCAGCACGTTCGACGTGTTCTACAGCGCCTTTTAGAGAATTGTCTCTACGTAAAGTCTGAGAAGTGCTCTTTTCATGTCTCCTCCGTTACTTTTCTCGGTTCCGTTATTTCCGCTGAAGGCATTCAGATGGATTCCGCTAAGGTCCAAGCTGTCAGTGATTGGCCCGTTCCAAGGTCACGTGTCGAGTTGCAGCGCTTTTTAGGTTTCGCTAATTTCTATCGGCGTTTCATTCGTAATTTCGGTCAAATTGCTGCCCCTCTCACAGCTCTTACTTCTGTCAAGACGTGTTTTAAGTGGTCCGGTTCCGCCCAGGGAGCTTTTGATCTTCTAAAAGAACGTTTTACGTCCGCTCCTATCCTCGTTACTCCTGACGTCACTAGACAATTCATTGTCGAGGTTGACGCTTCAGAGGTAGGCGTGGGAGCCATTCTATCCCAGCGCTTCCAGTCTGACGATAAGGTTCATCCTTGCGCTTATTTTTCTCATCGCCTGTCGCCATCTGAGCGCAACTATGATGTGGGTAACCGTGAACTGCTCGCCATCCGCTTAGCCCTAGGCGAATGGCGACAGTGGTTGGAGGGGGCGACCGTTCCTTTTGTCGTTTGGACAGACCATAAGAACCTTGAGTACATCCGTTCTGCCAAACGACTTAATGCCCGTCAAGCTCGTTGGGCGTTGTTTTTCGCTCGTTTCGAGTTTGTGATTTCTTACCGTCCGGGTAGCAAGAACACCAAGCCTGATGCCTTATCCCGTCTGTTTAGTTCTTCTGTGGCTTCTACTGATCCCGAGGGGATTCTTCCTTATGGGCGTGTTGTCGGGTTAACAGTCTGGGGAATTGAAAGACAGGTTAAGCAAGCACTCACGCACACTGCGTCGCCGCGCGCTTGTCCTAGTAACCTCCTTTTCGTTCCTGTTTCCACTCGTCTGGCTGTTCTTCAGTGGGCTCACTCTGCCAAGTTAGCTGGTCATCCCGGTGTTCGAGGCACTCTTGCGTCTATTCGCCAGCGCTTTTGGTGGCCGACTCAGGAGCGTGACACGCGCCGTTTCGTGGCTGCTTGTTCGGACTGCGCGCAGACTAAGTCGGGTAACTCTCCTCCTGCCGGTCGTCTCAGACCGCTCCCCATTCCTTCTCGACCATGGTCTCACATCGCCCTAGACTTCATTACCGGTCTGCCTTTGTCTACGGGGAAGACTGTGATTCTTACGGTTGTCGATAGGTTCTCTAAGGCGGCACATTTCATTCCCCTCGCTAAACTTCCTTCCGCTAAGGAGACGGCACAAATCATTATCGAGAATGTATTCAGAATTCATGGCCTCCCGTTAGACGCCGTTTCAGACAGAGGCCCGCAATTCACGTCACAGTTTTGGAGGGAGTTCTGTCGTTTGATTGGTGCGTCCGTCAGTCTCTCTTCCGGGTTTCATCCCCAGTCTAACGGTCAAGCAGAGAGGGCCAATCAGACGATTGGTCGCATACTACGCAGCCTTTCTTTCAGAAACCCTGCGTCTTGGGCAGAACAGCTCCGCTGGGCAGAATACGCTCACAATTCGCTTCCTTCGTCTGCTACCGGGTTATCTCCGTTTCAGAGTAGTCTGGGTTACCAGCCTCCTCTGTTCTCATCCCAGCTTGCCGAGTCCAGCGTTCCCTCCGCTCAAGCGTTTGTCCAACGTTGTGAGCGCACCTGGAGGAGGGTGAGGTCTGCACTTTGCCGTTACAGGGCACAGACTGTGAGAGCCGCCAATAAACGCAGGATTAAGAGTCCAAGGTATTGTTGCGGCCAGAGAGTGTGGCTTTCCACTCGCAACCTTCCTCTTACGACAGCTTCTCGTAAGTTGACTCCGCGGTTCATTGGTCCGTTCCGTGTCTCCCAGGTCGTCAATCCTGTCGCTGTGCGACTGCTTCTTCCGCGACATCTTCGTCGCGTCCATCCTGTCTTCCATGTCTCCTGTGTTAAGCCCTTTCTTCGCACCCCCCGTTCGTCTTCCCTCCCCCCCTCCCGTCCTTGTCGAGAGCGCACCTATTTACAAGGTACATAAGATCATGGACATGCGTTCTCGGGGACGGGGTCACCAATACTTAGTGGATTGGGAGGGTTACGGTCCTGAGGAGAGGAGTTGGGTTCCGTCTCGGGACGTGCTGGACCTCCTCGAGTGCGCCAGGAGGCGCTCGGTGAGTGGGGGGGTACTGTCATGTTTTGTCATTTATTATCTTGTCTTGTCCCTGTGCTTCCCATTCTATTCGTTTCCCTCTGCTGGTCTTATTAGGTTCTTTCCCTCTTTCTATCCCTCTCTCTCCCCCCTCCCTCTCTCACTCTCTCGCTCTCTCTTCTCTCTATCGTTCCGTTCCTGCTCCCAGCTGTTCCTATTCCCCTAATCAATCATTTAGTCTTCCCACACCTGTTCCCGATCCTTTCCCCTGATTAGAGTCCCTATTTCTTCCTTTGTGTTCCGTTCCTGTCCTGTCGGTTCCTTGTCTAGAATTCACCGTGCTGTGTTTGTGTATCGCCCTGTCGTGTCGTGTTTTCCTCAGATGCTGCGTGGTGAGCAGGTGTCTGAGTCTGTCTGGTTCAAGTGCCTTCCCGAGGCAACCTGCTGTTCACCTGCTGTTCAAGATCGAGTCTCCAGTTTGTCCTCGTCATTTCGAGTGAAAGTTGTGTTTTTTGTTTGTATTTACTTTACTGGATTAAAGACTCTGTTTTCGCCAAGTCGCTTTTGGGTCCTCTTTCACCTGCATGACATCCCTCTGCTCAAACCTTCTCCAACCTATCTCCTGATTCTGCCTCCTCAACCCTCCTCTCCTCCCTTTCTGCATCCTTTGACTCTCTATGTCCCCTATCTTCCAGGCCGGCTCGGTCCTCCCCTCCCGCTCCGTGGCTTGACGACTCAATGCGAGCTCACAGAACAGGGCTCCGGAAGGCCGAGCGGAAATGGAGGAAAACTCGCCTCCCTGCGGACCTGGCATCCTTTCACTCCCTCCTCTCTACATTTTCCTCCTCTGTCTCTGCTGCTAAAGCCACTTTCTACCACTCTAAATTCCAAGCATCTGCCTCTAACCCTAGGAAGCTCTTTGCCACATTCTCCTCCCTCCTGAATCCTCCTCCCCCCCCCCCCTCCTCCCTCTCTGCAGATGACTTCGTCAACCATTTTGAAAAGAAGATCGACGACATCCGATCCTCGTTTGCTAAGTCAAACAACACCGCTGGTTCTGCTCACACTGCCCTACCCTGTGCTCTGACCTCTTTCTCCCCTCTCTCTCCAGATGAAATCTCGTGTCTTGTGACGGCCGGCCGCCCAACAACCTGCCCGCTCGACCCTATCCCCTCCTCTCTTCTCCAGACCATTTCCGGAGACCTTCTCCCTTACCTCACCTCGCTCATCAACTTATCCCTGACCGCTGGCTACGTCCCTTCCGTCTTCAAGAGAGCGAGAGTTGCACCCCTTCTGAAAAAACCTACACTCGATCCCTCCGATGTCAACAACTACAGACCAGTATCCCTTCTTTCTTTTCTCTCCAAAACTCTTGAACGTGCCGTCCTTGGTCAGCTCTCCCGCTATCTCTCTCAGAATGACCTTCTTGATCCAAATCAGTCAGGTTTCAAGACTAGTCATTCAACTGAGACTGCTCTTCTCTGTATCACGGAGGCGCTCCGCACCACTAAAGCTAACTCTCTCTCCTCTGCTCTCATCCTTCTAGACCTATCGGCTGCCTTCGATACTGTGAACCATCAGATCCTCCTCTCCACCCTCTCCGAGTTGGGCATCTCCCGGCGCGGCCCACGCTTGGATTGCGTCCTACCTGACAGGTCGCTCCTACCAGGTGGCGTGGCGAGAATCTGTCTCCTCACCACGCGCTCTCACCACTGGTGTCCCCCAGGGCTCTGTTCTAGGCCCTCTCCTATTCTCGCTATACACCAAGTCACTTGGCTCTGTCATAACCTCACATGGTCTCTCCTATCATTGCTATGCAGACGACACACA
The DNA here is from genome assembly GCF_021184085.1 of Oncorhynchus gorbuscha. Taxonomy (NCBI): domain Eukaryota; kingdom Metazoa; phylum Chordata; class Actinopteri; order Salmoniformes; family Salmonidae; genus Oncorhynchus; species Oncorhynchus gorbuscha. The sequence continues at coordinate 37,800,104 of NC_060190.1, read as the reverse complement.
ATTAATCTTCTCCTTTCCCCCTTCTGATGACCAGGTGGCGAATCGCATCTCTGCATGTCTGGCAGACATATCAGTGTGGATGACGGATCACCACCTAAAGCTGAACTTCGGCAAGACGGAGCTGCTCTTCCTCCCGGGGAAGGACTGCCCGTTCCATGATCTCGCCATCACGGTTGACAACTCCATTGTGTCCTCCTCCCAGAGCGCTAAGAACCTTGGCGTGATCCTGGACAACAAACTGTCGTTCTCAACTAACATCAAGGCGGTGGCCCGTTCCTGTAGGTTCATGCTCTACAACATCCGCAGAGTACGACCCTGCCTCACACAGGAAGCGGCGCAGGTCCTAATCCAGGCACTTGTCATCTCCCGTCTGGATTACTGCAACTCGCTGTTGGCTGGGCTCCCTGCCTGTGCCATTAAACCCCTACAACTCATCCAGAACGCCGCAGCCCGTCTAGTGTTCAACCTTCCCAAGTTCTCTCACGTCACCCCGCTCCTCCGCTCTCTCCACTGGCTTCCAGTTGAAGCTCGCATCCGCTACAAGACCATGGTGCTTGCCTACGGAGCTGTGAGGGGAACGGCACCTCAGTACCTCCAGGCTCTGATCAGGCCCTACACCCAAATAAGGGCACTGCGTTCATCCACCTCTGGCCTGCTCGCCTCCCTACCACTGAGGAAGTACAGTTCCCGCTCAGCTCAGTCAAAACTGTTCGCTGCTCTGGCTCCCCAATGGTGGAACAAACTCCCTCACGACGCCAGGACAGCGGAGTCAATCACCACCTTCCGGAGACACCTGAAACCCCACCTCTTTAAGGAATACCTAGGATAGGATAAAGTAATCCTTCTCACCCCCCTTAAAATATTTAGATGCACTATTGTAAAGTGGTTGTTCCACTGGATGTCATAAGGTGAATGCACCAATTTGTAAGTCGCTCTGGATAAGAGCGTCTGCTAAATGACTTAAATGTAAATGTAAATGTAAGTTACTAGTCCAATGCTCTAAATTCTAGGCTACCCTGCCACACTTCAACGGCATTAAACATTAGATTGTCTCTAAGCTTTACAAGAATGTGGTTCTTATTATAGACCGCAACACCGCCCCGTTGGCATTTCTGTCTTTTCGGTGAATGTTATAACCATGTATTGCTGCCACTGTATCATCAAAGGTATTTTCTAAGTGAGTTTCAGAGATAGTCAGAATATGAATGTCATCTATTACATGCAAGTTATTGACTTCATACCTTGTTTCTCACGCTGCATATGTTAATATGGGCTATTTTTAGCACTTTTCTGGGTTGCTTGATTGTTTTCAATGCTTTACTGGGAAGCTTATCAGAAGTAGACTTGATAGTGCAGCGTGAGCTGCACAAAGTGGTCTTCCTACAAAGGCACACCGCCTCAGTGCTAACAGTGTAACTGGTTCATACGCTCATGATTAGTGCATCCAATAGCTGTAGGATTAACAGAGGTATACAGGGCAATATTAGGGGAACATAAATTAGGTTATTTACATTGTGTCTGCCAACGCCCCTAGGATAATGTACATTTGATGCAGCATTATGACAACCCATTGTGACAATGGTAGGGATTAACTGAGCTGGTCTTGGGTCATTTATAAGTCATTGTTTCAATGCATACTTGAAATGTGTGGACAAGAGTCCAGGAGCCAAGAAGGGCAATAGGGAGCACATTATCACAAAACATTATCCTAAACATAACCCATCAATTTAGTCAATTATCCTACCGTTGCTGTTTAATATGAGTGTTTTAGCATTGAATATCCTTACTTGTACATTACTTATAATGTTTGAATTACAAATCACTTAATTAAGGCCTAATATATGGCGAATAAGACATTATACAGATAAGCTACTTATAAGCTACTTATACACATACTTATAACCTACAAATTGGTGGCTAATATGTGTACCTTTAAATATGGCGTTACCGTGCACTTTCATACATGAAAAGGAGAGCCTGTTAATTGCAGGGCTCATGTCTGGCGTGGAGTGGTCCAAGGCTCAGAGATTGGCCTCAGAAGGGTGGTGGATAAAAAAGGTTGGGAACCCCTTGCTTCCATGGGCCTTAATGAGGTAGAGTAAAGTCACATTTCCGATGTTAATCCAACCACAATCCTTAACTTTGAACGTTTATCACTGAGTACAGTATACTTGGGAGAAGAAGACAACCCAGCAAACCAAAATTGTTTCTGTGAAGGTTCCCAGAACATTCGTTAGGTCACGGCAAATGCTCTCGTAACACAAAAAAAAAATCCAGTCGTAATGATAGTTGTATCTCCATCTCTACATGCAAAGACTCAATCAGGGACACTCTTACTGACACTTGTGGCTGCTTTGTGTGATGTATTGTTGTCTCTACCTTTTGCCCTTTGTGCTGTTGTCTGTGCCTAACAATGTTTGTTTTCCAACATCCTCAGGACATGGATAGACTTCCAATTTCGACTTCAATCTTAAACGACCTGGCTGCTCTCTGTTCCTCCTGCTGTAAGGTGGGTTTCACAACATGCTTTTAGAGAAAATCCTTTATTCTCCAAATCCAACCTTTGGACCCATTATCAAATCATCCACACATGGCTATTAATAGGACAGGAGCTGAGCAGCCTCATCAGGGCAGTCTGCTAGGGAGTTAGGCTGGCTGGCGAGAGGAGTCCCTCACACTAACTAGCCAACCTGTTACTGTTATCAAAGACAAGGCAGCCGTAAAGATTTGTCTTTGTCCCCCAATCATCAATACCAGCACAGTCATATTCATGACACTTTATCTGCACTACAAAGTAAAAAATGACCAAAAATATAAATGCAGCAATCATGAATTTCAAAGATTTTACTGAGTTATAGTTAATATAAGGAAATCAGTCAATTGAAATGAATTAATTTGGCCCTAATATATTGATTTCACATGACTGGGAATACAGATATGCATCTTTTGGTTTCAGGTATCTTTAAAAGAAAGTTAGGGCGTGGGTCAAAAAACCAGTCAGTACCTGGTGTGATCACCATTTGCCTCATGCAACACGACACATCTCCATCTAAAATATAATTGATCAGGCTGTTGATTGTGGCCTGTGGAATGTTGTCCCACTCCTCTTCAATGGCTGTGTGAAGATGCTGAATATTGGCAGGAACTGGAACACGCTGTCATACACGTTGACCCAGAGCATCCCAAACATGCTCAATGGGTTACATGTCTGGTAAGTATGCAGGCCATGGAACAACCGGGACATTTTCAGCTTCCATATGTGTACATATCCTTGCGACATGGGTCACTGCACACTCCCCCAAAACTTGAGACATCTGTTGCATAGTGTTGTGTGGCCTTTTATTGTCCCCACTACAAGGTGCACACGTGTACTGATCATGCTGATTAATCAGTTTGATGGCTGAGAGGTAGTTTCATGTGTGTCTACTTACTTGACCAGGAGGTATGGTAATGGAGTGAACACCCAGGCTGAGCATCCTGGCAGATGGCCTACGCTTGTTTGTTGACCTGGATGGTGTGTGTGTGTTCACTACTCAAAAAAGAGGTATCTGACAGAACCAATGCTGCTCCATCTCTTCTCCCCCTCGGGCCTCTGGCTCACCTGACTCCCTCCAAATGTGGGCTCATCCCTGGGCGGTGAATAGTCATGATGTAATGCTCCGGGTGTCGTGGGTGTGGAGTCAAACGCAGGAGACAGAGAGTGCAATGCTGTGCGTCTTTAATAGCACCAAGCACCACAGGGTGCTCACAATAGTAACGGCCACAAACACAAGGAATGAAAATGTACAACGGATAAATCACGACCAGGCACTAACACGTACCTCTACAACAGAGCCGAAGGTTACACTGAAATAATCCCGCACAACAACCAGGCGGGCCGGCTGTCTAATAAAGACAAACTAATCATACATAAACAGGTGCTACCAATAAAAATACAAGGAGGGGAGGAAAGACAATCAGTGGCAGCTAATAGGCCGGTGACGACGACCGCCGAGCGCCACCCGCCCGGGAATGGAAGCCACCCTCGGTCGGACTCGTGACACATGACCTGGTCCTGGACAGACATCAGTGATAATCAAAGCCATAATATGAAACAAAAGGAGCAGGTGAAAAGGGTCACAGGTGTGTTTGTACTGTAGGTGCTTGTATTAAACAAATGATTGGACTCTCATTGAACTGGTTAATGTATTGGTGGGGGCTGTTTCCATAGTTTCATAACAGCAGGTCAGACACCCCACTCCAACTCTCTAATCCCATGTCATAATGTCATGATGTCCCACTGGATGGCCAAACTTTGACATGGCTGGCAAAGACTTGGGAATAAATATATGTATTGGGTCGACTTTAACAGTACAAAATGTACATCTTATAACTTTTAAACATTTTCCTCCGGTACTTTTGTGTACTTTTAGCCTGTAGTTCTGAAAACGGTGTACTACTGTATGTCACAAATGTGCAGATATGTGCAACACTTCATTGCTCTCTCTCTCTCTCTCTCTCTCTCTTTGCTGTGTGTGCATCTTCCTAGCTGTCACTCAAATGGTGAGGGGCTGAAGCTCATTGGCTGACACTCAAATTGTCGGGGGGCTCGCCCACATGGGGGAATATGTAAGGAAAATGGCGCTGCACAGCTTTAAGAAAAGTCGCTTTCAAAATAGGAATTTCATGGCTAATTGAGGTAAGACAGTAATTAATCTCATAGATCATGCAGGTACAGACTACACAACCAGCCCAAAGTGGGAGGTTTAAAAAATATTTACTAGTCGCCTAAGTACCCGAGCATGTCTTTAAGTAGCAGAGATAGTGTGTGTGTGTGAGTCCCACTCACTGTTCAGAGCCAGTGTAATTAAATCATGAAGAACACTCCTTGGGACAGGCTCATTAATCAAACCACAAGCTCCATCCCTCTGCTTTTATTCTTCAGGTCTGTTTCACTCATAATTTCTCCAGAAGGCTCTGCGAAAGCCACAAAACTCAATATTATCATTACGTCAAAGACAGACGGGCAGTGGACAGAGCAAAGGGGCAAAATATTGTTTCTTCTTGTTTTCCAAGCCTCTCAAGTAGCCTCACACTGGCTTTAACTCGCACAACCGGAAAAACGGCCAAAGGCAAAGCTTCCCTTAATTAACAAAATTCTATGAACTTTCACATCCCAACAGGATTCTTCTTTGGAGTATGTGTGCACTTCTTTGATTGACTTTGAATCTTCCCTTGAGAAAGGGACAGGTCATTGATGAGATTGTGTATCCTGGCTTTGAAAGGCAATGTGGTTCTGTAGAGATGGAAGGTTTCTGATTGTGAGCCTGTTCACTTTAATTAGCGTGTCACTGTGAATAAAACAAATCTATATTCATTAGGGCCAGAGTGGTGTGTGTGTGTTCATCAAGGCCAGAGTGGTAATAACTCGGCACAGGATCTAATAGGACACATCGTTAGATCACCTACTTCACTGCAACTTGACCCATATGGAAAATAATAATGAAAATCAAATAATAATAGTGTAGGGCAGAAGAAGATTATTTATACAAAAATCAAATAATTACTCTAATAAGGATCTGGTAAGATTTTGTATGTTTTGCCTTATACGCGGAGTGTTCAAAACAGCTTCTTAAAATTGAGTTGCACCCCCCTCTTTTGCCCTCAGAACAGCCTCAATTTGTCAGGGCATGGACTCTGCAAGGTGTCGAAAGCATTCCACAGGGATGCTGGCCACATTGACTCCAATGCTTCGCACAGTTGTTTCAAGTTGGCTGGATGTCCTTTGGGTGGTGAACCATTCTTGGTAGACACGTGAAACTATTGAGAGTGAAAAAGAGAGTGAAAAATCCAGCAGCATTGCAGTTCTTGAACACTCAAGAACTCAGTTCTTGAACACTCAAATTGGTGCAGTTCTTGAACACTCAAATTGGTGCCCCTGACACCGTTCAAAGATACTTCAATCTTTTGTCTTGCCCATTCACCCTCTGAAAGGCACACATACACAATCCATGTCTCAATTGCCTCAAGGCTTAAAAATCTGCAGTGGGCTAAATCAGGGCCACACAGATTGATTCTCGGTAGTCTTAAACAAATCTACTTTAAAACAAAAGTATACACACACATGGTTATGGGCTTAAAATAATTTCATCTGTACCATGTCAGATATAGAGTTCAAATGTATTACATTTTGAGATTGCATCCCAGTATTACACTTTATATAAATCACAGAAGACTGAAATATAACAAAACTGTTGACTTTGAAACACGGGATTTGTCTGTTTTTATTCATTATGAAAAATATGAATAACATTCCACCCATGAGGCCGAAGAAGGAGCTTTTAGTCATTGACTGCAGGAAAGGGCTACCCTGTTTCCTTCCCTTCATCTATACTGATTGAAGTGGATTTAACAAGTGACATCAATAAGGGATCATAGCTTTTACCTGGATTCACCTGGTCGGTCTATGTCATGTACACTCACTGTATGTCAGTGGTAAATTTGTATATGTCTTGACTTATATGCCTCATATGACATACACAATTGAATACATTATTGTGGTGAATTACCTACAAAGATATGGTATGACATATTTGAGACAAAATATATTAATTATACGAGTCATCTATGATATTATAAGAAAAGTGTATGTTCTGAGAACGTAACCTCTACAAAATCTCCTTATAAGTTTCACATTCTTTTAGGGTTAGGATTTAGTCAACATATACAAAAACATGACAATTACTATGTATATACATTTTAATATATGTTTTTTTTCTGTGGTTAAGGCTAAGCAGCACATCCTACTGGCAGTGGCGTCCCAGAAATGTTCCATATGGGTACCAGATGGGGCCACTGAAAATCTTTGGGTGGCACATTAAAACCAAAAGCTATAACTGAATTTCAGAAATTCTATTATGCTGTTGTAGTATATAGGCTAGTTGAAGACTATGTCAATATGAGAGTTAAGGTATCACACACTGATATACTTTGGTTTCTTATTTTACAGTGAATGTTACTAATTATCTGATGCTTATAGACTAATACCGGTACGTTTCATGTTTTGAGTTCCACAACAATCCTGTTTTAATGTGTCATGTATCTCTATATACATGTGCCGGGCGATTCATTGTTCTTCAAATAGGCTAGTTGTCCTTTTGCTTAAAAAGACAAATATACACCTTTAATTTGATGGAGTACATTGAGGAGCAAAACATTTACTGGGAACAAGCCTACTCAAGTTTAGAAACACCACACAGAGGCCTCCAACTATTTTCAATACAGCTTTATTGTAAACGAAAATATTACATTATATATGTCCAAAAATGGCAAGGGCCACAGTAATTTCCCAAATCTCATTAAAGAGATAGACCTCTCTATAACTGTTCAATGTGTCAACAAGAGAATCAACAAGGCTAACAGCCGTGCCCAAATTGAGTTGTGGGGACTGTAAAATGTTTAATCTCACCAAAAATATTGGTGCATGAGGCCAACAAACTTTAGATCTATTTGGGCTAATAGATCTCTTGCCTCTATAGCTCTGTCACCATTGCTCTCTTCAGATATTTCTTTCAGTAGACGCAGTCTGTCCCTCACTGTCTTGCAAGCATTGTACCTCCATGCCCACCATGTCTCTATCAGCCTTTGTAACTCTCTCTCGGGGCCCCCTGAAACATCTCCCTCTGTACCCCTAGCCACCTTTGGTGCACATATGACCCTGACACAAAGACATACAGTTTCAGCGAAAGAGAAAAGAAACAATAGGCTTCAGGGATGCATTTCACACTGTCAACTAATACTATATTTAAGCAATGTGCATTGCAGTGAACATAAAAAGCTAATGGGGCCTCTGATTTAATGTGTGCTTGCACACCTGTGTAGTACATACTGACCCATTGTAATGAAATACAAAGGACATCTGTTCCTTCTTGCTAATGTCTTTGGTCTCGTCGACCATAATTCTGAAAGCCTCACTTTGTGCAACTTCACGAGTTATGCGGACCATTTCAGCCAAGCAAATCAATTATTTTGTTTTGTGTTCTATGGCCAAGGTATGCTGCATTTCCTTGACTTGTCATTTTCTTTTGACTTGTGTGATCATGCTCGGCTAGCAGCTCCATAATAGAGAGGAAATGTCCTTTATTCTGACCTCCCGTTTCTTTATGTGCTCTCTGTGCAACGTTTTGCGTAGCTGTGAGGAGCAGAAATCTTGCTTGTTTGTAGGTGACCAAATACTTATTTTCCACCATAATTTGCAGATAAATTCATTAAAAATCCTACAATGTGTTTTTCTGGATTTTCTTTTTCATTTTGTCTGTCATAGTTGAAGTGTACCTATGATGAAAATTACAGGCCTCTCTTATCTTTTTAAGTGGGAGAACTTGCACAATTGGTGGCTGACTAAATACTTTTTTGCCCCACTGTATATCTAGGATGAAACAAGAGGCAAAATCAGTTATTCAGATTTAAGAATATTAATAACAATAATAATAATAATAATAACATGAGTAGCTGGCCACTCTCCATAGTAATTACCAATTACATTTGTAATATTTGCCTATAGACAATTTTATTCAGACTATTCAAACTCAAATACCAATAAACATGAATCAGAAGGCTTTATGTGATTATTTAATGACTCATAACTAAATGTAGACACGCTATAACCATACATTCATTCAGATAAGTTAGTCTCTAGCCATCCATTTTATTATCAGGGTCACTCTCACACACTTCACCTGTTGGTCCAGGAACGGGTTGAATTAGCTCAAGCTCGAGTTGCTGCCTGTTCCGCACTTTAGTCTGTTGTTCTTCACTGTGCTCTGTCATTGATGCTGCCTGGGCCTGTTCATCGCTGTCATGTTCTGCCTCTGTTCTGTCATGCTCTCTCGCTGCCTCTGCCTGTTCATTGGCTTCGACTGCATCCTCACTAACGCTAACCCTCTGCTGCGTCTCCCCTGTACTACTTTTGATCTTAAAGCAAGGAGAGATCCGTGGACTTTCTCTTCATCGCCTGCAAATTGACACAGCTACAGGGACTAATCGTTGCTAGTAAGCTAACGCTATACCAGCCCATAACGTCAGCTTGCTAACTTTAGATGCTCCGGCAGTCCTAAGTTCATCAGGTGGTTTAAAAAATCGTTCTAGAAAGCTACGATAACTAACTAAGCTGCAGAGTAACCTTAAGGAATAAATGAGCTAGCTAAGTTCCCCCAATGCCTAATTTATCTATGTAACGTAAAGCCAGCTAGCTAGCTAGGTAATTCGACACCGTCAAAAAAAATGAACAGTTTAGTGAATACATCATCATCAAGTTGTTGTACCCGTTAGCAGTCTGGTGGTCTCAACTTAACTCTGCAGGCAGCTGCCAGCTGAGCTCAGCAGTAGCAGGCCGGGGAGGGGTGACAGGGGTTGGAGTGGGATGCAATGGCGGGCGGTCAAAAGCAGCTGGCTGGCTATGCATTTGTTATTTTCTTTCAGATGAACTGTTGTGAAAAATATGCATTATTGATTTAAATGAATAGTACCTAATGTAAAATATCAGATAGAGGCATATTATGCATACTCAAAAGCATATTATGCATATGCAACTCGCGGTGCCAGTGCCCCCCCTCTGACCACCCCTTGGCAGCGCCACTGCCTACTGGACAGCTGATATAGCTATGCATCGGGTCTCTCATCCAGGGTTTTAAATAAAGCCCGGCTTAGCTTTGTTTTTCTCACTGACTACTACCAATGTGCTATCATGACAAATATGAAGTTCCTCGGCGTACACATCACGGACAAACTGAATTGGTCCACCCACACAGACAGCGTGGTGAAGAAGGCGCAGCAGCGCCTCTTCAACCTCAGGGGGCTGAAGAAATTTTGCTTGTCACCAAAAGCACTCACAGACTTTTACAGATGCACAATCGAGAGCATCCTTTCGGGCTGTATCACCGCCTGGTACGGCAACTGCTCCGCCCACAACCGTAAGGCACTCCAGAGGGTAGTGAGGTCTGCACAACGCATCACCGGGGGCAAACTACCTGCCCTCCAGGACACCTACACCACCCGATGTCACAGGAAGGCCATAAAGATCATCAAGGACAACAACCACCCGAGCCACAGCCTGTTCACCCCGTTATCATCCAGAAGGTGAGGTCAGTACAGGTGCATCAAAGCAGGGACCGAGAGACTGAAAAACAGCTTCTGTCTCAAGGCCAACAGACTGTTAAACAGCCACCACTAACATTGAGTGGCTGCTGCCAACATACTGACTCAACTCTTACTAATCTCATATGTATATACTGTACTCTATACCATCTACTGCATCTTGCCATCTTTATGAAATACATGTATCACTAGCCACTTTAAACAATGCCACTTTTATATGTTTACATACCCTACATTACTCATCTCATATGTATATACTGTACTCTATAAAATATACTGCATCTTGCCTATGCCGTTCTGTACTATCACTCATTCATATATCTATATGTACATATTCTTCATCCATTTACACTAGTGTGTATAAGATAGTTGTTGTGGAATTGTTAGCTTAGATTAATCGTTGGTCATTACTGCATTGTCGGAACTAGAAGCACAAGCATTTCGCTACAATCGCATTAACATCTGCTAACCATGTTATGTGACAAATAAAATGTGATTTGATTTGTTGAGAAATCTGAAAGCAGATTCACTGCTACTATCAAAGACATTCCTCCTCCTCCTCTTCTCTCCTCTGTCTTCCTCCTCTCCTCCTCCTGTCCCCCTCTCTCCTCTCCCTGTCCTCCTCTCAATTCCTCCTCCTCTTCCCCCCCTACCTCTCCTCCAGTCCACCTCCTCATCTCCTCCTCCTCCCCCTTCATCTGCTTTCCCCTTACTCCTCCTGATCCTGCTCCTCTTTCCAGCGGACTTCACTTATTTTTTTCAACAATCACATTTTATGTTTCAATGACATCAGACAGTGCTACGTAAGTGTAACGGTTCTCTTGTGGTGAAGGAGAGTCGGTCCAAAATGCAGCTTGTAGATTGCGATCCATGTTTAATGAACAAACGTAACACGAATCTAAATACAACACCTACAAAACAATAAACGTAATGAAAACCGAAACAGCCTAATACTGGTACACATACACACAGAACAAGGAACTAAGACACTAAGGACAATCACCCACAACAAACTCAAAGAATATGGCTGCCTAAATATGGTTCCCAATCAGAGACAACGATAAACACCTGCCTCTGATTGAGAACCACTTCAGACAGCCATAGACTTAACCAGAACACCCCACTAGCTACAATCCCAATACATACACACCACATACACAAACCTATGCCACACCCTGGCCTGACCAAATAAATAAAGATAAACACAAAATACTTCGACCAGGGCGTGACAGTAAGTACTTTGAAATGTGAATGTCCCATGTACATGAGACCTTAAAAGGCATACCTTAAAGGTCTCTTTTATGTTTTTTTATATCATTAATACGTGCAACATTTATATTATGCCTAAATGTTAACCACCCATATAATTGAGATATTACGGACTCTTCTATGAATCTCGTTAAGTGTATTTGCTGCCATATGTATTACATACAAGTAACAGGTAGAACATACACAAATTCTTCTATATCTTTTCCATTTTGGGAAACCATTTTGAAATGTATTGTGTCCATCATCCATCATCTTTCAGTTGAACAACTCTCCTCCAATGGCCAATTTGGGTGAAAAGGATGGATGAAAAGAAAAGTGGTTGTTTTTGGTATATGATAACTCCATTGTTTTTATTTATTTATTTATTTTACCTTTATTTAACCAGGTAGGCAAGTTGAGAACAAGTTCTCATTTACAATTGCGACCTGGCCAAGATAAAGCAAAGCAGTTCGACAGATACAACGACACAGAGTTACACATGGAGTAAAACAAACATACAGTCAATACTACAGTATAAACAAGTCTATATACAATGTGAGCAAATGAGGTGAGAAGGGAGGTGAAGGCAAAAAAGGCCATGTGTCACGCCTTGGTCATTGTATCTTGTGTTTTTGTTATATGTTTGGGTAGGCCAGGGTGTGACATGGGTTTATATGTTGTATTTCGTATTGGGGTTTGTATTAATTGGGAGTGTGTATTAGTAGGGGTGTGTCTAGTTAGGCTTGGCTGCCTGAGGCGATTCCTAATTGGAGTCAGCTGATTCTAGTTGTCTCGGATTGGGAACCGTATTTAGGTAGCTTGAGTGCGTGTTGTATTTCGTGGGCGATTGTACCTGTCTCTGTGTTAGTCACCAGATAGGCTGTATTAGTTTCACTCGTTTGTTGTTTTTGTATTTTCAGTTATTTCATGTACATCATTTTCTTCATTAAAAGTCATGAGTAACCTACACGCTGCATTTCGGTCTGACTCTCTTCAAATGACAGACGAATATCATTACACCATGGTGGCAAAGTAAATACAATATTGCAAGTAAAAGACTGGAATGGTAGTTTTGCAATGGAAGAATGTGCAAAGTAGAAATTAAAATAATGGGGTGCAAAGGAGCAAAATAAATAAATTAAATACATTTGGGAAAGAGGTAGTTGTTTGGGCTAAATTATAGGTGGGCTTTGTACAGGTGCAGTAATCTGTGAGCTGCTCTGACAGTTGGTGCTTAAAGCTAGTGAGGGAGATAAGTGTTTTCAGTTTCAGAGATTTTTGTAGTTCGTTCCAGTCATTGGCAGCAGAGAACTGGAAGGAGAGGCGGCCAAAGAAAGAATTGGTTTTGGGGGTGACTAGAGAGATATACCTGCTGGAGCGTGTGCTACAGGTGGGAGATGCTATGGTGACCAGCGAGCTGAGATAAGGGGGACTTTACCTAGCAGGGTCTTGTAGATGACATGGAGCCAGTGGGTTTGGCGACGAGTATGAAGCGAGGGCCAGCCAACGAGAGCGTACAGGTCGCAATGGTGGGTAGTATATGGGGCTTTGGTGACAAAACGGATTGCACTGTGATAGACTGCATCCAATTTGTTGAGTAGGGTATTGGAGGCTATTTTGTAAATGACATCGCCAAAGTCGAGGATTGGTAGGATGGTCAGTTTTACAAGGGTATTTTTGGCAGCATGAGTGAAGGATGCTTTGTTGCGAAATTGTTATGCAGGTGAATGAGGACCCAAAAGCGACTTGGCGAAAACAGAGTCTTTATTCCAATAAAAGGCAAAAGCAATCTCCTGGACAATTAAAGACGAAAACAAAACATGAAAAAACTTAAATCCACTCGTAGTGACGAGGACAGACTGGAGACTCGACCATTGACTGCAGGTTGCCTCGGGAAGGCACCGACCGTAGCAGACTTAGACACCTGCTCACACGCAGCATCTGAAGGAGACAAGACACGACAGGGCGAGACAATGACCCAGCACAGCGAACATCATATAAGGATCCGACAAGGACAGAAGCGGACAACAAGGGGAGAAATAGGGACGCTAATCAGAGGACAAAATAGGGGATAGGTGTGAAAAGACTAAATGAGTGAGTTAGGAGAATGAGGAACAGCTGGGAGCAGGAACGGAACGATAGAGAGAGGAGAGAGAGGGAGGGGGAGAGAGAGGGATAGAAAAAAGGGAACGAACCTAATAAGACCAGCAGGGGGAAACGAACAGAAGGGAAAGCATAATGACAAGACAATATAAGACAAAACATGACAGAAATAGGAAGCCAATTCTAGATTTAACTTTGGATTGGAGATGTTTGATATGGGTCTGGAAGGAGAGTTTACAGTCTAACCAGACACCTACGTATGTGTAGTTGTCCACGTATTCTAAGTCAGAGCCGTCCAGAGTAGTGATGTTGCAGGTAGAGATCGGTTGAAGAGCATGCATTTAGTTTTACTTGTATTTAAGAGCAATTGGAGGCCACGGAAGGAGAGTTGTATGGCATTGAAGCTTGCCTGGAGGGTTGTTAACACAGTGTCCAAAGAAGGGCCGGAAGTATACAGAATGGTGTCGTCTGCGTAGAGGTGGATCAGAGACTCACCAGCAGCAAGAGCGACCTGATTGATGTATACAGAGAAGAGAGTCGGTCCAAGAATTGAACCCTGTGGCACCCCCATAGAGACTGCCAGAGGTCTGGACAGCAGACCCTCCGATTTGACACACTGAACTCTATCAGAGAAGTAATTGGCGAACCAGGCGAGGCAATCATTTGAGAAACCAAGGCTGTCGAGTCTGCCGATGAGGATGTGGTGATTGACAGAGTCGAAAAACTTGGCCAGATCAATGAATACGGCTGCACAGTAATGTTTCTTATCGATGGCGGTTAAGATATCGTTTAGGACCTTGAGCGTGGCTGAGGTGCACCCATGACCAGCTCTGAAACCAGATTGCATAGCAGAGAAGGTATGGTGAGATTCGGTAATCTGTTTGTTGACTTGGCTTTCGAAGACCTTAGAAAGGCATGGTAGGATAGATATAGGTCTGTGGCAGTTTGGGTCAAGAGTGTCCCCCCCCCTTTGAAGAGGGGGATGACCGCATCTGCTTTCCAATCTTTGGGAATCTCAGAAAACACGAAAGAGAGGTTGAACATGCTAGTAATAGGGGTGGCAACAATTTCGGCAGATAATTTTAGAAAGAAAGGGTTCAGATTGTCTAGCCCGGCTGATTTGTAGGAGTCTAGATTTTGCAGCTCTTTCAGAACATCAGCTGAATGGATTTGGGAGAAGGAGAAATGGGGAAGGCTTGGGCGAGTTGCTGTTGGGGGTGCAGTGCTGTTGACCGGGGTAGGAGTAGCCAGGTGGAAAGCATGGCCAGCCGTAGAAAAATGCTAATTGAAATTCTCAATTATGGTGGATTTATCAGTGGTGACAGTGTTTCCTATCTTCAGTGCAGTGGGCAGCTGGGAGGAGGTGTTCTTATTCTCCATGGACTTTACAGTGTCCCAGAACTTTTTTTGAGTTAGTGTTGCAGGAAGCCAATTTCTGCTTGAAAAAGCTAGCCTTGGCTTTTCTAACTGCATGTGTATAATGGTTTCTAGCTTCCCTGAACAGCTGCATATCACAGGGGCTGTTCGATGCTAATGCAGAACGCCATAGGATGTTTTTGTGTTGGTTAAGGGCAGTCAGGTCTGTGGAGAACCAAGGGCTATATCTGTTCCTGGTTCTAAATTTCTTGAATGGGGCATGTTTATTTAAGATGGTTAGGAAGGCATTTAAAAAAAATATCCAGGCATCCTCTCCTGATGGGATGAGATCAATATTCTTCCAGGATACCCCGGCCAGGTCGATTAGAAAGGCCTGCTCACTGAAGTGTTTCAGGGAGCGTTTTACAGTGATGAGTGGAGGTCGTTTGACCACTGACCCATTACGGATGCAGGCAATAAGGCAGTGATCGCTGAGATCTTGGTTGAAGACAGCAGAGGTGTATTTAGAGGGGCTGTTGGTTAGGATGATATCTATGAGGGTGCCCGTGTTTAAGGCTTTGGGGAGGTACCTGGTAGGTTCATTGATAATTTGTGTGAGATTGAGGGCATCAAGTTTAGATTGTAGGATGGCTGGGGTGTTAAGCATGTTCCAGTTTAGGTCGCCTAGCAGCACGAGCTCTGAAGATAGATGGGGGGCAATCAGTTCACATATGGTGTCCAGAGCACAGCTGGAGGCAGAGGGTGGTCTATAGCAGGCGGCAACGGTGAGAGACTTGTTTTTAGAGAGGTGGATTTTTAAAAGTAGAAGTTCAAATTGTTTGGGTACAGACCTGGATAGTAGGACAGAACTCTGCAGGCTATCTTTGCAGTAGATTGCAACACCGCCCCCTTTGGCAGTTCTATCTTGTCTGAAAATGTTGTAGTTTGGAATTCAAATTTCGGAATTTTTGGTGGTCTTCCTAAGCCAGGATTCAGACACAGCTAGAACATCCGGGTTGTTTTGTGTTGACAGTATATGGTGAAGTCTACAATTACACAAGCTCTTACATATCAAATCAACTTTTTTAAACCACAATAAACCTCAAAATCATGTGAAAATATGTTAAGCTCAGCTTAGAAATCGGGAATCAAATCTTTTCTCTGTCCATAACTTCACCTTTGTGCATGGTCCATAATACGACACTAATTGAAGTATTTTAATCTACTTCAGGTCATGTAAATTCGAGATAGACAGGGATAATATGAGATGCAAATTGGTGTCGGTTGAACACTAAGGCAATTGTTTGTTTTTATGTGTGTGTGCATGTGCGTATAGATGTAGAGAGTGTGTGTGTATAATTATTATTATTATTATAAAGGGAACTAATCCTAGGCTTAATACGAGTTGTGTCTTATTTTATGCCAGCACACTGTAATCCTAAAATGGAGCATTTCTCCCTCTGTGTGAGTACACATATGTGTGCGTGCACAGAGCTTGCTTGGGTCCAGAGACCGAGCTTGCTGGTGTCCAGTGGTGAGTTTGCATCCTGAATACCATGCCTATCATTGTTAATTCTGGATACTCCATTTCTGTAAATGTTCTCCTGCAGAGGTGATAGTCATTTCAATATATTTGCACACCAAACAGCAGAGCACCATCATCTGGCACTTTGTTATCACGGATATTAAGACAATATTTGGCCCTTGGGGCGGCAGGTAGCCTAATGGTTAGAGCCTTGGGCCAGTAACCAAATGGTTGCTAGATCAAATCCCTGAGCAGACAAGGTAAAAATCTGTTGTTCTGCCCCTGAAAAAGGCAGTTAACCCACTGTTCCTAGGCCTTCAATGTAAATAAGAATGTATTCCTAACTGACTTGCCTAGTTACATAGTTTAAATAAAACATTTAGCCTCAATAAAAAATACTCTGACCTTGTTTTTGTCTGTGTGTTCAGCAGGTGTGTGTGTGTATGAATCAGTTTAGGATGCATTTCCTCTGTCTGGCTGTCACAAGCGAAAGTCTTGCCCTAAATTCCCTACAAACACCCAAGATGCTCCAACTTCCTGTATATCCTGGGAATTCCCATGGCAACCCAGCCAGCCTGCATGAGCGGGCATAGCTGGACCAGGAACTGGAGCTTATTCATATACAGTGTATCTAGCTATTCCACTAATCTGTTTATTTATCTATTCGTTTATCTATCTGTTTGCAGATTCCCCTTTTGTTCGAATCTGGGCCATGGGGACACAAAAGGCTTTTAAAAATGTAGTTCACAATGTTATTTCTGTGTTGATCATCCATGTCTGTCTCTATCCCATAATGTTATCCCTTAAATCAAATCTCTCTCTCTGTGCTTTGTGGGAGTTATAGGGGAAATGATTTCCCCTCATTTGACACCTTAACTTGAACTGTAAACAGTTGTAATTGCATTGCATAAAACACAATGCAGGCTGTACTATCCTTTCATTGTATGTCAGTCGATCATTTATACACAATGTCTATGAATAAACATAATGGAACTAGTAATATAAGTAATATAAGTCATTTGTCTTTATTAATATGTGGGTGTATGGAGAGCAATAGTAATGGCTTTTCTAACGGAGGCTAACTCTTCAATGGCTCATTGGTCAAAGCCTATGGTGAAATGAATGTTTTTTTTTGTTGGGGTTGGGGGGGGGGGGGGTTGGATAAACAACAAAAATAAGTTCTGTGGTAAACACAGGCTTAGGATATCTTATATACATTTTTTTCCATCAGCTAATGCCCCCCTTTTTTTAAAGCATTTATGTAATCAAAACAAGCACATAAATACTTCATAATTCATAGAAGTCATGTAACTGGCTGATATTATCTCATAGAATAAAACGTATAAGATGTCCTAAGCCTGTGTTAAACCTCATTCATTTCCCCATAGGCTTTGACCAACGAGCCATGGCTAACTCAGCTGGCGAGCTCTACACACGTGAAACAGGTGTTAGAGATGACCACTTGAGAGCTGTTAAGCAATGGATTTTTTTTCCATATATATGAGGTAAAGTACTTGCTTTTCAGAACAACATAATCATAATTTCTTGCAAACATCTCCTTCAAGAAGTTTATTTGCAGAGTTAAAGCAAAAACAACTAGTCCATGTAGAAAGAAATCCCCTTGATGTAAAAGGTAGCCTATTGAATGCAATGCAACTTATGATAACATACACTGAGTGTACAAAATCTTAGGAACACCTTCCATGACATAAACTGACTGACCAGGTGAATGTGGGTGAAAGCTAAGATCCCTTGTTGATGTCACTTATTCAATCCACTTCAGTCAGTATAGATAAATGGGAGGAGACAGGTTAAATAAGTATTTTAAAGCCTTGAGACAATTGGGACATGGAGTGTGTATGTATGCCACTCAGAGGGTGAATAGGTAGGACAAAAGACTGAAGTGCCTTTGAACGGGGTATTGCAGTAGGTGCCAGGCACACCGGCTTGAGTGTGTCAAGAACTGCAACGCTGTTGGGTTTTTCATACTCAACAGTTTCCTGTGTGTATCAACTATGGTCCACCACCCAAAGGACATCCAGCCAACTTGACCCAACTGTGGGATGCATTGGCGTCTTTGTCACCTTGTTGAGTCCATGCCCCGAAGAATTGAGGCTGTTCAGAGGGCAAAAATGGGTGCAACTCAATATTTGGAGGATGTTTCTAATGTTTTGTACACTTAGTGTATAATAACACATTGTTTTGTAAGAAACTAACTGTACATAGTTAAGAATATTGCAACTGAGAACCAAATAGTTAAATTATCACATTTGATATGGTGTAATAGAAATAACTCACCTGTTACACTTAGAGAGTGTTGAATGTTCACCATATTGAACATGGAATAAATAATAAATAATAAAAGTTGTTCAGACAGTGGATGTATAGTACAGTGTAGATAGCATTATTCAAGTATTAATTTGTATTGTCTCTCAACTCAAACATTGTACTTGTAGTAGTAGTGGTAGTAGAATATACTAGTAGTAATATAGGTGATTGGAATGGTTGGTAGTAGAATTAGTCCCACAATTTGTGGTAGTTGTAGCAAGAAAGAACAAATGATAATTGAGACAACTGTATCTCTCAGGACTTAATGCACTTAAGGTATATGCTGGACTAATCTCGGAATGCAACAACACAATAAACTCAATCAAATTAATAAAATGGAAACAACAAAATAAACACTACTTGTAGTCCCTTCAAGTGCTGTCTCTGTGTGTTTCTTTCACCCATTTTTCATGTTATCCAATCGGTAGTTACAGTCCAGTCGCTACAACTCACGTACGGAAGGTCGAGAGCCGTGCGTCCTCCGAAACACAACCCAGCCAAGCCACACTGCTTCATGACAGAACGCCTGCTTAACGCGGAAGCCAGACACACCAATGTGTCTGAAAAAACACCGTACACCTGGCAACCGTGTCAGCATGCATTGCATCGCCTGGTCACGGCCAGCTGCGACAGAGCCTAGACTCGAACCAGGTTCTCTAGTTGCACAGCTAGCACTGCGATGCAGTGCCTTCGACCTCTGCACCACTCAGGAGGCCTGTCTCTGTGTGTTTTAAGGGAAGTGTGTAGGGGGCCGTACGGTTGCTCCACTGGACTGACATTGATGTGGTCTCCCACAGGGCACAGATGTCAGTACAACATCTAGATTTGACTTACATTTTAGTTAAGTTGTCAACTAATGTGAATTCAATGTGAAATTAACCAAAAATGCCACCCTGTCATTCATTGGACCAATCAGTTTTCCATGTTGATTCAACGTCATCACATTTAATATTTTGGTTGAAATGACGTGGAAACAACGGTCATTGTCAGGCATGACAATAGGAGTGTCAAGACAGCACAAACAGATCTGGGACCGGGGCCTCGTTTCCCAGTTGCGATGTACTGTAACTTAAGCATTATGACGATCATATCAGATGTACCGTTATTTACAAACCAACTTTTTAATTGGGTTTCCTAAACAATCACGTTAAGATAATGTTCGCTCAGGGCGTCGTTAGACCACGTGGCGATAGTGATAGGATCCAAAGAAAAGCAGCGCTGCTCTCGGGAATCAGCTTTCTCCATTTCAATCATATCTTAACATGAGAACTATTCCACAAGACTGAAAACAGATCAGCTACTAGAGAGATATTACCACCCATGGCTGTAAATAAGCTATTGAGGCAGCTTATTATGCTTACCCAATAATAATGCACTGAATCACAGATTGGGCACATCATTGTACAAATGTTGTCACACATCATGAAACACATTGAGGCAAAATATAACTAAATTGATCCCACTGGGCACACACTGATTGAATCAATGTTGTTTCCACGTAATTTAAAATAAATGATGTTGAACCATCTGTGCCCAGTGGGATTGAACATTAAATGATTTCAATATGATTGAAAAAGGCTATATGGGCCGTTATAGGCTATGGATCTTTTAATGCAGACATCTCGGTTTTCATTTGAAGCACCATTTTATCCTTCGCTTGTTTGTAAAATGTGCTAATACTTTGGTAACTTTGTATCTGTAGTCAACTTCGTTCTGAAGTTATTGTCAGTCACAGTCAGACCGACAGCCTAAACATCTTGATCTTCTATGAATAAAGTGACGTGGAAGGGAAAAAAGCATTCAACGATGTACTTTGGCTCCTCTACAAGTGGTCTGGATCCCTCGTAGTTGTGCAAAGTTTTCCTAATGAAGGCTCTGGGAATATATAAAGGTGTTTAACAGTTTTAACTCAGCAGTCAGGTGCTTGTGTCCATACAGTAACAGTATATCACTGGGGTCCAGGTTAGTATATCAGGGGCGTTTTAATTGAACTCCTCCGGTATCTGTCCAGGTATCCTGAAGTCAGCTGTCTGCTGCGCTGTCTGGTCCAGGGTGTTCCTGGGGCTGGATGTGCAGGTGAAGCTGGCTCTGGTCTCCACCGTACAGCTGGTTCTCTGGAGGAACTGCAGGAAGTTCTCGTGGGCCGAGCCCTCGTGGCCGCTGGACAGGGCCAGCCGGGTGGAGTAGCAGCGCCGCAGCTTACACAGCTCCTCCCTGATCTGGCGGTTCAGCAGCCCATAAAAGAATGGGTTGATGGTAAAGGAGGAGTACGCTAGCCAGGTGACGGCCTCCTCTAGGTCAGGTGGGACCTTGGGTGGGTTGTTGATAGTCAGGTGCAGGTGGAAGGCGAAGTAAGGCAACCAGCAGAGCAGGAACTGGCCCACAATGACCACCAGGGTGAAGGCGGCCTTGCCCCCACCAAAGGGCCTTTTTTGGTGGAGCCTCCTGGGGGCGTGGCGGGTGGTGATGATAGTGGTCTGGCTGCTGATGGAATCTGAGCGGTGTTTAAGATGGCTGGCCGTCCAGGACGGTAACGGTCCATGCTGTCTAGCCGCCACGCGGGCCACTTTATAGACGTTACAGTACACAGCAAAAATGACTGCAGCAGGCAGGCAGAAACAGGCCACTGTGAAGAGGACAGAGAAGGCCCGGCGGTGGCCGCTGTGGCTCCAGTGGAGAGAGCAGTGCGCGGCGCTGATGGAGCTCAGGCTGCCATAGCTGGGCCAGCCGAACACAGTGGCCAGCCCCAGGAGGGCTGAGGCTACCCAGACCAGGACCATGATGGCTGCGGCCAGCTTCAGGGTCATCTTTACCTCGTAGCGCATGGGGTGGACAATGTAGTAGTAACGCTCCACGCTGATGGCCGTGATGGTGAAGATGGAGGCTGTAATTCATATAAAATCAAACGTTATAATTCGCTACACACAGTACAACAACCAAATGAAAGTGATAAAAAGAATCAGAAGACAAAAAATGAGAGATTAATATTTGAACATAAAAAACACAAATCTAAATCAAACAATTGATTGCTTAAAGTCATCAGAAATGGTACCCCATCCACTGTATAGTGCACTACTTTTGAACGAAGTCCTGGTGAGTAGTAGTGCACTATATACAGAATAGTGTGCCATTTATGATGCAGCCCTAAATTGTGTCTGTGCCTTGTACTTTACCTGCGATGAGGAACACGTTGAGGAAGACGTACATCTGGCACTCCAGCACTGTGAACACCACGCTGGCGAAGTACGGCGAGCTGGACACAATTCCCAGGGGCATGAGCAGCACGGCACACAGCAGGTCCACCGCACACAGGTGGCACACAAAGGCAAACTTCCTGAATTGAATGATTTTAACTTTATTAATCCCCAGAGAAGAAGCACCTCTGTCCCTAAGCATTTTGAATGTCTAGTCCTAAATGTGGAACTCTTGCTCTTCCTCGGCCTCCATAGGTGCCCTTAACAAATTGTCTGACCTGCTGTCTAACTGTCCAACTGTTTAATCTGAATTACAGATAGTGATTGATCTTAATCTAGATTGGTTGATGCCAGTATGTGATGGGCTGAAATATATTTGTATTGAGCTAAATCTAACTGAGCTGATAACTAAAACAACTCGCAACGTCTTTAAATACCTAGAAAAATAGACTCAATTAGATTCTAACAATTCTAACAAATGCCCCTCATTAATTGACAGCAAATGGGATATTTTCCAATTAGTATACAATCTCGCTCACGCATTACTACAAAGATATATTTTAGGAATTTTAATGAGCTACATTTTATTGCTTGAGATGGGGTTGAGTGAAAGGGGGGTAGTGTCAACTATCAATGACTTGGATCAGGCCCTTAATTTTTGTATTACCCTGTTTAACAATGTTGCAGATAAATGTGTGCCATACATAAAACTAAGGGTAAAAAAAAACGATGTAATCTTTGGTTTACTCATGAATTGTCTGAGGAATTACAGGAAAGAAATGTAGCTTGGGCTAAGACTAGACCAGGGGTGTCAAAGTCAAATGGACGGAGGGCCAAATAAAAAATTTAGCTACAAGCCGAGGGCCGGACTGTTCGAATGTTCATTGAAAATTTTTTAAATGACGCATATAGTCTAGTGAACCTAATTGAACCTACTGAAAACCTAACAAATATATTCCAATATGATCAGATAAATAAAGCAATATTTTCTTATGGCTCTGTCAGTAATTTTTTATTTTCAACAGACACAAAAGACAAATTTCCTTTATATAAAAATCCCCATAACATGAACATTAAATGAAAGAAACCGGTATTCAAGGCACCATCAGTAGCCTATATTTTCTATTTTAGCAAAAGTGGGCTAAATTTACTTCAAAGAAAAAAACAATAATAGCAATTTTCTATCATCCACTCAACTGAAATATTTTAAAAATATAATTGGATTGAAATACAATAAAATAATCAAAAACAACACTTTGTTTAAGGAGAAGTAACATGCAGTGAAAACAAATATTAAACTTTAACTTTTAAACTTGAACTGAGTAAAAACTCTAAATATGTGATTGCACAGTAATGTTCACTTGTTTGAGGTTGAGGGTGATACTTGGTGGTGTCCCATCTTTTCCACAAGTTCATCAATGTTCGGGGTAAGGCTCTGAGCTGAGGAAATCCTCAGAATTGAGTGGAGGTGTTCAGCAGTAAGTCGACTTCTGTGTGATGTTTTGTTCAAGTTCATCAAAGAAAACAGTTGTTCACACAGGTATGTGCTGCCAAACATAGACAACGTTTGAGCAGCCTGGATGTGCAGCTGGGGCATTGTGTCGGGGAGGAAACGGGCGAACTCCGCAGCACCCACTGCCGCATATTTTGCCCTCAGTGCATCATTGCATTGGAGGTCAATCAACTCCATTTGGAGGTTTGGTGGTGAGCTTTCCACGTCAACAGCAAATGGGTTACCGAGCAGTTCCAACCTGCTTTTTGTGCTTCAAAGTCAGCAAATCGGCGTCGAAAGTCAGCGGCAAGCATACCTATTTTATCAGCCAACTGTGCACTCGGGAACGCACTGGTAGAGAGCTTCTCTTTCATGGTCTGGCAGCTGGGAAAGTGGCTCAAATTTTCTTTCCGCATCTGCGTCTCCCACAGAGTCAGTTTGGTTTTAAATGCCTTCACTGTACTGTACATATCAGAGATGACACGATCCCGACCCTGCAGCTGCAAGTTCATTGCATTCAGATGACTCGTAATGTCACACAGAAAAGCCATTTCACACAGAAACATTTCGTCTCGGAGTTGTGTTGTGTCTTTCCCTTTGCTGTCCAAGAACAGACAAATCTCCTCACGAAGCTCGAAACATCTTTGAAGCACCTTTCCCTGGCTTAGCCATCGCACCTCTGTGTGATAAGGCAAATCACCATGCTCCGTTTCTAACTCCGTCAGAAATGCCTTGAACTGGCGGTGATTCAAACCTTTGGCTCTGATAAAGTTAACTGTGCGCGTGATGATGCTCATTACATGCTCCATTTTCAAGGCTTTACCGCACAACGCTTCCTGGTGTATGATACAATGATAAGCTGTCAGCTCACCTGTCGCGTTTTCCTCTTGCATCTTTTCCCGTATCTTTGCCACCAGTCCGCTCCTGTGTCCACACATCGCAGGTGCTCCGTCGGTTGTCAAACCCACGAGTTTTTCCCAAGGCAGCTCCATCTCATTTACACATCTTGACACCTCTTCATACAAATCATGCCCCGTAGTTGTGCCATGCATAGGACGTAAAGCCAAAAACTCCTCTGTCACGCTTAGGCTGGAGTCCACTCCGCGGATGAAAATTGACAACTGGGCAATGTCAGAAATGTCGGTGCTCTCATCCACAGCCAAGGAATATGCAATGAAATCTTTTCCCTTTTTCACAAGCTGCTCTTTTAGATTGATGGACAACTGGTCTACTCTCTCGGCAATGGTGTTTCTGCTCAGACTCACATTTAAAAAGAGTTGCCTTTTTTCTGGGCAAACTTCGTCACAAACTTTAATCATGCAGTTTTTGATGAAATCCCCCTCCGTAAATGGCCGGGCTGATTTAGCGATCTCTTCTGCCAAAATAAAACTGGCCTTGACAGCAGCCTGGCCTTGTGATTTGGCTTTTTTGAACAGAGCCTGTCGAGATTTGAGGCCTCGTTTTAATTCCTCTGCCTTTTGTAGCCTTTGTTCCATGTCCATATTCTTGTTTTTGTCCGCGTGTTTCGTTTCATAATGTCGTCTCAGATTATACTCTTTCAGTAACGCCACACTTTCTCCACACAGAAGACACACAGGTTTTCCAGCTACCTCCGTGAACAAATACTCCGACTCCCACCTTGTTTGAAACCCCCGGTTCTCAGTGTCCACCTTCCGTTTTGCCATTTTTGATGGGTATCTGAAAGTTAATTTTACTGTGATGCTGACAACTGCTGTGCCAATAAATATTGAAATGAAGCAGCCTACTGCTCGGTGCGTCACCGTTGCATTGTGGGAAATGTAGTATTGGTGCGTGTAAAAGATCTGCGGGCTGCCGGCTTGCTGCGGTCTGCGGGCCGGTTCTAATAATAAATCAAGATCATCCCAGGGGCCGTAAAAAACCTTCTCGCGGGCCGGATGTGGCCCGCGGGCCTTGACTCTGACATATGTGGACTAGACGGACTGATTCTACATCCGATTGGCAGTCCTTCAGACATTTCAGAAATAAGTGTCTATCCCTGGTAAAAAAAGAAAGAAAGAAAGCTAAATCAACAAATTTCTTGAATTGTGTATCAGAGAGTGGTGGTAATCCAGGCAATTTCTGAAAAGTGGTCAAATCTTTGAAAAAAAAAACACCACCTCGTCGTTGCCCCAGCAGGTTTTGACAGCCTCTGGCCCCATTCTAAACAAAATTACAATTTGTGATGCTTTTCATAATAACCATTCTGCTTCAGCTGGCCACGCATTTAAAATGATAATCTAATCCCATAGAGGGAGTCATTTAGTCACCTCAGACTCACATACTTTATCTTAATTTCAACCCTTTGATGTCTATGATGTACTAAGTGCTTTGCTAAAGATTGATGTTAAAAAAAACATTGGGTCTGATTCACTTAATCCCTTCTTGCTGCCCCACATATTGCAGAACCACTGACCTATATACGTCCTCCCCCTACATAAAGGAGGAGATCCTTCTAACTACTGTCCAATTTCCAAAATATATTGCCTTTCCAAAGTTTTAGAATCCCTGAATAACTTTTAGCTAATAACTCTTTTAACTTCTCACTCTATTCTTAACGTGCACCAATACGTTTTTAGACCTGGACAAGGCACAGTTACAGCTGCTACACTTGTTTTAGATGATGTGGTAAATTGCTTGGATCAAAACATTTATTGTGCTGTCTTATTTATCGACATTTCCCAGGCCTTCGATACCCTTTCCCAGGCCTTCGATACCCTTTCCCAGGCCTTCGATACCCTTTCTCAGGCCTTCGATACCCTTTCCCAGGCCTTCGATACCCTTTCTCAGGCCTTCGATACCCTTTCCCAGGCCTTCGATACCCTTTCTCAGGCCTTCGATACACTTTCCAAGGCCTTCGATACCCTTTCCCAGGCCTTCGATACCCTTTCCCAGGCCTTGGATACCCTTTCCCAGGCCTTCGATACCCTTTCCCAGGCCTTCGATACCCTTTCTCAGGCCTTCGATACCCTTTCCCAGGCCTTCGATATCTATTCTGACATTTCACATTTCACACATTAAAATAAATTGGTGATCCTAACTGACCTAAGACAGGGACGTTTTACTAGGATTGAATGTCAGGAATTGTGAAAACTGAGTTTAAATGTTTTTGGCTAAGGTGTATGTAAACTTCCAACTTCAACTGTAAATAATGTTGGTCTATCTGTTAAAACGTGTCATATTCATCTGCATGCAGATGACACTGTTATGTATGCCATTGCCCCAACTGTCGAACAGGCTATTTTAAAGCTGCCATTTGCTTTATAACTCGTGACAGTTTTAATAATCACCACTTTATCCCTCATCAAAAAGTTGGCTGGTCCTCATTAAAGTCAATTTATTACTCCCTTTTTGTTTACAAAGCCCTTCTACACAAGCATTTACATTACATTTACATTTAAGTCATTT
Source organism: Oncorhynchus gorbuscha (assembly GCF_021184085.1). Taxonomy (NCBI): domain Eukaryota; kingdom Metazoa; phylum Chordata; class Actinopteri; order Salmoniformes; family Salmonidae; genus Oncorhynchus; species Oncorhynchus gorbuscha. The sequence continues at coordinate 37,773,298 of NC_060190.1, read as the reverse complement.
AGCAGACGCTCTTATCCAGAGCGACTTACAAATTGGTGCATTCACCTTATGACATCCAGTGGGACAGTCACTTAACAATAGTGCATCTAAAACATAGGGGGGGTGGGGTGAGAGGGATTACTTAACCTATCCTAGGTATTCCTAGCTTCCAACTTACCTAACTTCATTGCTAACATATAAAAAAAATGAGATACCAAACCCTCGAGTGTCCACGGAATTAGGTGCTACAAAGTATTAACTTAAGGGGGCTGAATAATTTTGCACGCCCAATTTTTCAGTTTTTGATTTGTTAAAAAAGTTTGAAATATCCAATAAATGTCGTTCCACTTCATGATTGTGTCCCACTTGTTGTTGATTCTTCACAAAAAAATACAGTTTTATATCTTTATGTTTGAAGCCTGAAATGTGGCAAAAGGTCGCAAAGTTCAGGGGGGCGAATACTTTCGCAAGGCACTGTATACAGTACCAGTCAAAAGTTTGGACACACCTACTCATTCAAGGATTTATCTTTATTTTTACTTCTACTTTTTTCTAGTGAAGAACTATGACTTATGAGAACAATGAAATAACACCATATGGAATCATGTAGTAACCAAAAATGTGTTTAACAAATAAAAATATATTTAACATGTGAGATTCTTCAAAGTAGCCACACTTTACCTTGATGGCAGCTTTACACAATCTTAGCATTCTCTCAACCAGCTTCACCTGGAATGCTGTTCCAACAATCTTTAAGGACTTCCCACAAATACTGAGCATTTGTTGGCTGCTTTTCCTTCACTCTGTGGTTCAACTAATCTCAAACCATCTCATTTTGGTTGAGGTCAGGGGATTGTGGAGGCCAGGTCATCTGATGCAGCACTCCATCACTCTCCTTCTTGTTCAAAAAGTCCTTACACAGCCTGAGGGTGTTTTGGGTGATTGTCCTGTTGAAAAACAAATGATAGTCCCACTAAGTGCAAAACAGATGGGATGGCGTTTCGCTGCAGAATGCTGTGGTAGCCATGTTGGTTAAGTGTGCTTTTAATTCTAAATAAATCACTGACAGCGTCACCAGAAAATCACCCTCACACCATCACACCTCCTCCTCCATGCGTCACGGTGGGAACCACACATGCAGAGATCATCCGTTCACCTACTCTGCGTCTCACAAAGACACCGATTGGAACGAAAAATCTCAAATTTGGACCAAAGGACAGATTTCCACCGGTCATCAGACAAAAGGACAGATTTCCACCGGTCCAATGTCCATTAATCGTGTTTCTTGGCCCAAGCAAGTCTCTTCTTCTTATTGGTGTCCTTTTGTAGTGGTTTCTTTGCAGTAATTCGACTATGAAGGCCTGATTCATGTTGTCTTCATGTTGTCATGTTGCTGAGATGCGTCTATTACTTGAAATCTGTGAAGCATTTACTAGGGCTGCAATTTCTGAGGATGGTAACTTTAATGAATTTATCCTCTGCAGCAGAGGTAACACTGGGTCTTTCCTTCCTGTGGCAGTACTCATGAGAGTCAGTTTTATCATAGTGCTTGATGGTCTTTACGACTGCACTCAAAGGCACTCAAAGTTCTTGAAATTCTACACATTGACTGACCTTTAAGTCTTAAAGTAATGGTGGACTGTTGTTGCTCTTTGCTTATTTGAGCTGTTCTTACCATAATATGGATTTGGTATTTTACCAAATAGGGCTATATTCTGTATACCAACCCTAACTTTTCACAACACAACTGATTGGCTCAAACACATTAATAACCTCTACAGGATCATTGTCCCCCCGCGGGACGGTTTTAACCTCTCTAGGCTAGGGGGCGGTATTTTCACGTCTGGATGAAAAGTGTTCCCAAAGTAAACTGCCTGCTACTCAGGCCCTGAAGCTAGGATATGCATATTAGTATATTTGGATAGAAAACACTCTGGAGTTTCTATAACTGTTTGAATGATGTCTGTGAGTATAACAGAAATGATTTGGCAGGTGAAACCCCGAGGACAAACCATCCAGAAATATTTTGTTTTGAGGTCACTCTCTTTTCGCTTCCACTGGATGTCAACAGTCTTTAGAAATTGGTTGATGTTTTTCCTTTGATAAATGAAGAAGTAGGGCTGTTCAGAACGAGGGTCGAGTCTATTGTACTGTTGTGGTTGGGGCACACGACCTGAAAGCTTGCTCTACTTTGTTTTTATCCGCTATTGAACGCAGATTATCCCATCTTAAATTTTAATGATTATTTACTTTACAAAATAACTATAGTTGTAATAGGAAAGTTGTTTGAAATGTTTGGACAAAGATTACAGGTAACATATTAGGTTTTTTGTAGTCATGTTGTGCGAGTTGGAACCAGTGTTTTTCTGGATTAATCGCGGCAGATAAATTTACATTTTGAAGATATAACGACAGAATTAATCAAGCAAAACTACCATTTGTGATGTTTATGGGACATATTGGAGTGCCAACAGTAGAAGCTCTTCAAAGTTAATGCATGAATTATGTCGTTATTTCTGAGTTTTGTGTCACGAAATATGATTGTCTGTGTATGTTTGATGGGGTGCTGTCCCTAGATAATCGCATGGTTTGCTTTCGCCGTAAAGCCTTTTTGAAATCTGACACTGTGGCTGGATTAACAAGAAGTTAAGCTTTATTTTGACATATTGCATGTGTATTTTCAAGAATGTAAAATATTTACACCCCTGTAGTTTGAATTTGGCACCCAGCACTTTCACTGGATGTTGGCCAGGTGGCATGGTAGCGTCCCATCCAGCCTAGAGAGGTTTAACGTACGCTAATGTGATTAGGACATAGACATATCTAATATTGGCAGATATCTGTAATTCTTGTTAATCTAACTGCAATGTCCAATTTACAGTAGCTATTACAATGAAATAATACCATGCTATTGTATAAGGAGACTGCACAGTTATGTACTTGAAAATGTATCAATAAACCAATTAGGCACATTTGGGCAGACGTGATACAACATTTTGAACTGTACGTGGTCTAAAACTTTGCACATACAGTGGTTCCATCTGGTGTTCAAAATCTAAATTGTGCCTCAACTGTAATAATACATTGTAGCCTTTCTCTGGCATTCTAAAGATGACGGACAGATTAGATCTTTTACCAGATCTAATGATTTATATTCCCCTACATTAATTTCACATTTCCACAAACTTCAAAGTGTTTCCTTTCAAATGGTATCAAGAATATGCATATCTTTGCTTCAGGTCCTGAGCTACAGGGAGTTATATTTGGGTATGCCATTTTAGGCAAAAATTGAAAAAATGGTCCGATCCTTGAGAGGTTTTTAATAGCCTGTTTAAATGTCAAACGTGAATTAGTGACAGACTCATTACTTCCAAGCAAAGTCCCTTTTTTGTCTCCTTGTCCTCAGCTAAAGAAGGTCGTAGCACAGCCTCTGAATGTCGTAGAGACAAACCAAATATATCCCATATGCATCAGAGTTGTGACTTTCCCCTGCATCTTGCAGCTTTAGTGTAAAGCATTGCAGACTTAAGTGTTGTTTTTGATCGCTTTATACAATCAGGTCCATTAAACTTAAGTTAGCAAAGGGTAGGCCTATGCTTTTAGCCTTTTACTTTAACAAAAGCCACAGTACCCTCACATACCTCCTCAATTCAAGCCCTGGTTTTAACTCAGCACACAAAGCTCTTCACTGACACTGACATATTTAAGTGCATGATGACTGAAGGACCTGGCTGACCAAATCTATGGATAGTAGACTATCATTTTGTCTGACAAACAGGTAGGCCTACCTCTTATTTATTGAATAGGAAGAAATGGGCAACAACACAAAGCCCTCCTGTTGTTAGTAGCCTACATTAAAATCAAAGTGAAGAATGTTTAAATTAATTAGGTGTTCTCAAATTAGCCTACTTTCAGCACCCATGTGCTGCCCATCATAGTAATGTATGTATATTACTCGAATATGGGTTACTGTGAGGTCAATAAAAACTCGGATTAATTGCTTCATTATGGGTAATGAAACATTGTTTTTATTAAAATCAATTATAGCAATAGAAACCTTACCTCCGGTCCTCCTTCTCATTTTTACAGCTTAACAAGGTATCAGTAGGCCTAGACTGTGCGCACAGATATAGCATTTTTGGACAAATTGACTTGACTCCTAAAGTGCCACCGTACAGAGCACAGTCATTGGTTAGGCGGCACAAAAGGGTTTACATCAGCAAGAGCAGGGCAGGCTAGGGCTCATGATTGGGAACGCCCGTCCATTGCAGTGTGTGATGTACTGTAGTCTAGTTTTATATACACCATCCATCCCAGCAGGGCACACTCTATGAAATATAACTTTGCCATGTCCTTCTCCAAGCATGCTCTTCGTATAGCCCATTTTATAGGTCAGACTTTCTCAAACCTTTTGTGCCAGGGACACCATAGAGGTGTCAAGGTGTTTTCAACAGCTAGTCTGTTGCAATATTTTGATTATGTTGCAGCAAGAGAGGAGACACTGGTCTTACATAAGTAGGTAGAATGAAGGGGGTTTTATGTCTTCACTGCCATCTTGTAGAGTTGCGGATATTCTCTGCTGCTGCACAGCCAGAACGTGGACAGACACATCTCATTAAAATGAGCGTGCGGCCTTGGTCACAGGACAGCTCCAATAGTTTATCATCAAGAACCGGTGATAAGCTGTGGCATGCTGACTAGACCGGGCAAGCGCGTGCGTCATAGCTTGATATTGCTAGCGAGTTTGTCCTGCGATATAATGTATTTAATTTTATTTAACCAGTCCAGTCAGTTAAGAACAAATTCTTATTTGCAATGATGGCCTACCCTGGCCAAACCATAACCCGGATGACGCTGGGCCAATTTTATACCGCCCTATGGAACTCCCAATCACGTCCGGTTGCGACACAGCCTGGAATCGAACCAGGGTCTGTATTGATGCCTCTAGCACTGAGATGCAGTGCCTTAGAGCGCTTGTTCACTTGGGAGCCCCATATAAACATTGGGTTGTTATTTTACCTGAAATGCACAAGGTCCTTTTTTTCTGGATCTTTGTAGAATTTAGACCCAAAATCATATGTGTTCTTTTTCTTTCTTCTTCTTCTTCTTCTTCCGTTGACTTTGTATGGAGGTTGGCAACCAACTTTAAGGTGCATTACCACCTCCAACTAGACTGGAGTGTGGACCTCAGATCATCTTTCAATCCCCCATGTGGGTATATGGTCCTAAAAACCAATGATGAGATGGGAATGGTGGGACTTCCAGCTTGTGAAGTGTCTACATTTGTTTTGCAACGCTCGTACATGCAATGCGGGCGGTGTGGTCAGCATGTCTCTTCAGTACTGGTGAACAGATTATGCATCCACTGCTTTCCCGGGTGTGGATCAGATTGTGAGTGGAAGTAGTCCTCAAATTTGAGCAGAGTTTTGCTTGGATGTGTCCCCATCAATTTACCCATGTAATCCATATCCACATCACCCACGTCAGCCAGAGTTGAGAATAGGGGGAACATGTAAAAAATGCCTCTATACACTCAGTCTCTCCAGATGCCCAGTTTTTTCTTGAAATCAGCTATTTTTTAAATATGCTTGGGAAATGTCACTTGCGTGTTCCTGCATGGATAGGTTGAGCAGCTGTCTCGACGGTAGGCCTACAGATCCCGATACAATGGTCCCAATGTAATTCATGACCCTTTATGTACTCATTCAGAACATTGAATAATTCACCTGCAGTTGAATTTTGAGGCAACTCTTTGCAACAAGGAAATTATTCATACATGTAGCGAATATATACAAGAAGCGTGCATTTCAAAATGTCAGTCGTCTCATCTAATTGGATTGCAAAGTGTGGGCTCTGTCTAAAACCTGCATGTGATTCAACATAATCTGCCACATCCTGGATTCTACATGTGACAGTGTCATTGGAAAGTGGGATTACACTGATCTTTGTAGCAGCAGTTGGGTCTAAAACCTCTTGGCAAGGATCCACAACTGAGGGCATGACCATATTTTCAACTATAGTGAAAGGAGCCTGGAAAATGTTATGAGAGAGGAAATATGAAGCCTTCTGACACGCCCTGGCCATAGAGAGGCTTTTATTCTGTATTTTGGTTGGACGTAACAGAACTACCCACCACCAAAGGACCAAGCAGCGTGGCCAGGAGGAGCAAGGATCCTGGGCCCGGGAGAAGAGTGAGTGGAGGACCTCACGGACATGGGAGGAGGTTATGGCAGGGGACTAGCCCCTGCCATGGAAACAGGCGGAAACAGCAAGGGAGGAATGGCGGAGATACCAGGAGTCACGGCAACGAGGCAAGCATGCCCCCAAAAATTGTGGGGGGGGGGCGGGGGTTACATGGGGAGGGTGGCAGAGTCAGGGTTCAGACCTGAGCCAACTCCTCGTGCTTACCGTGGGGAGCGAGTGACCGGTCTGCACACCATGCCTATCCGGTTCTGCGCACCATGCCTTCAGTGCGCATCCACAGCCCGGTGCGCTCTGTGCAAGCTCCCCGCAGTGGTCGTGCTAGAGTGGGCATTCAGCCAGGACGGATTGTGCCGGCTCAGCGTTCCTGGCCTCCGGTGCGTCTCTTCGGCCCAGGTTATCCTGTGCCAGCTCTACGTATAGTGTCCCCGTTTCGCCAGCAAAGCCCAGTGCGGCCTGTTCCAGCTCCACGCACTTGCTGGGCTAAGGGGGGTATCCAGCCAGGACAAGTTATGCCAGCTCTGCGCTCTAGACCTCCGGTGCGCCTCCACGGTCCAGTGTGTCCTGCGCTGGCTCTACGCACTATGCCTCCAGTGCGCCATCATAGCCTAGTGTGTCCTGTGCCAGCTCTCCACACTCACCAAGTTAGAGTGGGTATCCAGCCAGGACGTGTTGTGACAGCTCCACTCACTAGGCTGCCAGTATGTCTCCTCAGTCCGGTGAGACCTGTTCCGGCTCCACATTCGAAGCCTCCAGTGATGATCCATGGCCCGAAGCCTGCAGTGATGATCCATGGCACGGAACCTCCAGTGATGATCCATGGCATGAAGCCTCCAGCGTTGATCCCCACTCCGGAGCCTCCAGCGACGGTCCCCAGTCCCGGGGGGGGCATAGAGAGGCTTTAATTCTCTATTTTGGTTAGGCCAGGGTGTGACTAGGGTGGGCATTCTAGTTTCTTTATTTCTATGTTATCTATTTCTTTGTTTTTGGCCGAGTGTGGTTCCCAATCAGAGGCAGCTGTCTATCGTTGTCTCTGATTGGGAATCATACTTAGGTAGCCTTTTCCCCACCTGTGTTTTGTGGGTAGTTGTTTTCTGTATAGTTTATTTGCCTTACAGAGCTGTTTCTTTTTTCTCTTCGTTATTTTTTTCAAGTGTTTTGATCAATAAATATCATGAACACTTATCACGCTGCGCTTTGGTCCATGCCTTCCGACGAGAGACATAACACCTTCAGTAAACTCTCATTGTCTGTGAAATGATTGTGCAGCATTTTTGCTTGGTTGGACTTTTCTTTTTTGTAAAAATAAAAATCTGGTTCATGCTTGAGATGTGGATACTTTGTTTCTAAATGTCTGCAGATTTTCGATAACTTCATAGCATTGTTACTGAGGCAAGTCTGATATATCCCACAGACTAGTTTTGGCAGGCAGGTCTCATTTGAATAAAATCCAGAGAGAAAGAGAGCATGCAGGCTGCACAGCAGGGTTAGCTTGTGTGTGTGTGTGTTTTTTGTGTAGCTATACTTAGTCATGGTGACACAATTCGCTTACTGTGTCATGCATAGTTCAGCTCATTGGGCAAGTAGGTCTACGGCAAGTATTTATTTGAGTCAAATATGCTGCAGACCACAACAACACAAAATACACCATTTTCAAGACAAATATGCTGCAGGCCTGCAAGCATTCCTCCACAGAACTGTGCCGGGGTTTGAGAAAGGCTGGTTTAGGCTATAGGGGCATCATTGGGTACACATGAAATGCTATAATAAGCAACTAACTCTCAAACCCTGAGCAATATGACATTTCATCTATTACAAATGACATGACCCTCCCTTGGACTAAAAATAAATAAAAAATACTAAACTCCCCCTGACTGAAATTGAAAAAGCATGACCCTCCCCCATTTTCCTCAGGGTAACTATTGTGCAAATTGTACCTCTCCCTTAGCCTATTTAATTAGCCTGGGGAGAGGCACTTACTGTACTATAATGTTAAAATGAGGGGAAATCAAAAGTTTGTTTTTTTAAACACCGTCACATTGAAATGATATCACTGCAGATGTTTTGGCTTGGTGGTCCCAAAGATGATCTACAGTCATTTACGAAGTCGAATTAGGAACCACTTGGGCCACCCTGTGGACTAGATGTCATAGCCATGTGTTTCTGGAATATTGTCAGGCATTACATGCATTTGAGCAAAGATACAAATGTATGTACATGTATTTGAAATACATTTTACGTGATGTTAATGTATTGAAATGTATTTTTTTCTGTATGTGTTCATTAGAACAAATTGAACTTTTAGCACTGATGTCTGGTCAAACAAGTACAATAAATATATATATATATATAAATTCCAGAAGATACAACTCAATTATTTAATAGTATACGCAATAGAAACAAGGAGAGTGTGCATACATTATCGGTGCATTAGAAAGTCATAGGGGACCCAAGTTCCTTTTATGATGTACAGTGTATCTGTTTTCATGTATTTATAATCTGGTGTATTTTTTACCAGCCTGCCAGCCAGCCAAAACAAGATGGCCACAATGGAAATAAGTTGCAAAACTGTTATGTGTTATTCTTGTTGATTACGCATTGTAGTCACTTATGTGTTATCCTTGATGATTATCAATTGTGGTTGAATTATGTTTTTAAATGGTCAAATAAATCAAATCAAAAAGTACCAAAGTACCTGAGGTGCGGGGCTTTGACGACCACCACCAGCACGGCTGTGTTAGCCAGCAGCGCCACCACGTTCAGGGTCACCATGAAGAATATCCCTGTCAGGTCCTTGAAGCGTGTCTGGGAGTTAGGCAAGGTGCCCAGCTGTCTGCTAGGGGCTGAAGGGAGGGGCGCCCCCAGCCCCCACCACAGGCTCTCATTGGCTGTCGTATCATGGAGGTCAGGGGTCAGAGGTGAAAAAGAGTGTTCCATAGTTCACAATGAGAGTTCCAGAACAGACATAAAAAGCGTTCCATTAGGCCTAGACTCCCCCATCTTTCACTGGTGTGGTGAGCCAGATGATTCCTTCTGCTTAAGAGTCAAACGGTTAAACTACGTTTCCCTGTTGGAAGAAAAAGGAAGACATCACCAATGGACTGGTTGTGTTTTTGGGGACACTTCTGTATTGACAGTAAAACATCATCAGCCAAGTTCTGTAGACCAATGTGTATTTCACCTTGAAATACACATTGGCAAAAACAACACAAACACTGACATCATAATTCACCATTGCAAGAGAATGATGAGATTATCTCCGCATGCTAAGCCCTGTTCCGTTTTCATTATTGCAATGTCCTACTTAATACTCTCAAGGGATAATAACAACTATTTAACAGCAAATCCACAACGGAAGTGACATTTTTCTATTGTTTAGGAATATAATTTGCTTTCATTTTGTAGACACTTCACTGTTGGCCTATCCCTTGTGTTCACAAATATCCATAGATTTAACCCCTCTGTGTTGATACTGCCCATTAGTTTCAACACAGTTGATTGACACAGGTGTCTACTACTATCGACCCTAAATCTGTAGAAAAGGACATCTGTAACATTTCCCTTTGGATTGTGGGACTATTTATAAAAGAAAGGATGCTCTCTCTCTCTCTCGCCCCCCCTCCCCTCTCTCTCCGTAAGAGGATAGGAGGATAGGGACCTGATCAATAGGAATAATTCATGGAGGAGAGGACACTCTCCCTCTCTCTTTTCTCCTCCATCCTTCTATCGTTCCCTAACCTTTTGAAATGGAAGATAATGAGCTTGCTTGTTTTAGCCATGCAGCTGCGGGGGACTGGCACTGTTGATTAGTATGTGCCCAGTGTCACCCTGACTGCGTAGGGCCTGCATAGGGCCATCAAAGACACACACAACCTCTCACCAGAACAGACTTGATCTCCATCTCTATCAAATACAATATAGTTCAATGAACACTGTGTTCAGCTTTCGGTAACAACAATGCACAACATAGGCCTCGTCACATTAACATTTCACTTGCCCCTGTTTATCAGAACTGTATGTGCGTATTGAGTGCCTTCTTATGTACTGTAGCTGTGCATCTAAACCTTTTTAAGGTCTGTCATATGTCAGAGGGACAGTGATATCAAGTGTGTGGGTGACTTCAAAGCAACTTTATCCCCACACACATGGCTCACATATTATGCTCTGCTCCCCTTCATGTGTGTGCCATGAAGATAAGAGGGACGCAAACACAAAAATCCCAACCTTCAATGTATTGCTGTTCCTGCTTGTTTCACTCACTCACTCACACCCCCCCACACACACACACACACACACACACACACACACACACACACACACACACACACACACACACACACACACACACACACACACACACACACACACACACACACACACACACACACACACACACACACACACACACACACACACACACACACACACACACACACACAGACACACACACACACACACACTGTCACCTGAATCACGGCTGTGCAAGGAGCATCATCAGTTTCCCAGAACCTATGACTATGCATGCTGTTCTGTTGTGTCCTATTTCCATGTGCTTGCTGGTAGACTAGTGCTGCTCTACTGATGCTCTCTCCCTCTGTAATCGGCTCTGGTGACCGTCCAGCTGATTGGCAAGCCATGTTAGTAATGAGATTTATCCACAGTACTAAAAGGACGAGTCAGTGCATGTACGTCTTTGTGTAAGTTATGAAAGGATGTCCCCGTTTTCATCCTGTCCTAGTGTCAAGCCTACATACAGCATTTGGCATCTCCTTTAAATGCATAAGTTAGGCTTCTGAACTGGCCATTTTAAGCCATGCAATAGCATTTGGTTCAATATCACTTCTTTCTCAGGATGATTGCTTTTATAAAAGTCTATTATAAGTATTTTGTCTGGTTTTCTTAAATGTCTAGCCCAGGACAATTGAAAAAAATGACTGTCAGTTTCAGGAGACCAAGAGGGTATTATGGACTTGAATGAGTGATCTAGTACAATTTGATTGAAATGAAAACATCTGCCACAAATAAATCACACCTCTTTGGATGTGAGACATCCTCCTGATGATCAGAATACAACCGTCTTTAAGAGGTTGTTGTGCATCGATTAACAACAGTTAGATTCTGGGTTAAACTTGGAACATTGTTATACTCAGAGGTATAGTGTATGAGGAGTAATAGAGACTGGTTTTTACATCAGAAGTTAATGGTTATCTGTAGGAGTCAGATGGCTTTGGAATGTTGGGTGGGCGGGAGGAAGTCACAGGATTAGTAGGGGATACGGGTGGAGATCTTTGGATTAGGCATCAAGGGGGTTGAGTTCAGGTCAGATCCCCTTAAGGGAGAAACAATGGTTTATTACCCTATTACTTTGTCTTCCTGTCGAACCATAATAGATGTAAGGATTGGAGGAGTGCCTAAACTGGAGTATATATACGTGTGGTGGTGGAAACATGTTTTGTCTAATGCAGCTGTATTGACCTTCTGGGAAAATATGTAACTTGGTTTAAGCTTTCGTAATGTCCTTTGAGTTTTTTTTACTTCTGGGAATTAAAACCTAACACACTTAACATACTGAGCTCCAGCTAAATAATAGGCTACCCAAGCTTATATCAACATGTAAGCTATCTTATCTTATTTCAACATGTATATCTAAAATCAAATTGCACAATAAGTGTTATCAACATAGGCACCACTATAAAGTGGTATTTATTAGTATTTATAGTATTTATTTCAGGCACCAAATTTAGTTGGTTAACCTGGACTTGCTTACACACACAGGAAAGAAACATTTTTGTTTTAAATGATTCAAATCAATGTTTTTATCATTAAATCATAACTCACCTGACATGAGTTGTGAATGGATGTTTATCATAAAAACATAAAATCCTCCCGTCCAACTCCCACTCCTCTTGAGTTATATAGGGTGAACAACGTGGATTGTCCAGGGGGTTTTTGGTTCCCAGGTGGACTGGAATTCCATTATGTATTTTATATATCCAGGCCTGCCATAAGGCTCTGAAGTCTGGGTCGGTGCCAACAGATGCTAAGACAACAGGTGTACCCTTACCTAACCCTCCAGACCTCTTTCAGTACCTATCAACCTCTAGATCTGACACCAAGGATGGCTTAAAGCTTGGCACTCTGCTCCTTTTACTCCTGGTCCACGATTGATAAGTATCCCTGATGGACGGATGTCCTGTGGGAAGGACTCCTGGGTAGGACTGGTGTCAGAGTAGAGGAGTGATAGACTGATAGGTGATGTGCAGACTAGGGAACTCAGAAACAGCACAGCTGGCTGGCTAGATGGGGGAGGGGCTGGGCACCAGTCAACGTTAGAATCACATCATCAACAGAGGATCATTGGTGAAGATGCTTTTGTGAAACTACGCCCACCCTCATTGTCCCACCCACACTCTCTGTTTCACTCTCTCTTTCTCTCATCTCTCAGTCAGTATATGGCTGTGACTGTCACACATTGAATGGTATGCATCAGCCTAAACACACACTTCTCTGTCCTCCTCCTGTCCCTCCAGGACTCCCCTGGGTCCTAAGAGTACACACACACACACACACACACACACACACACACACACACACACACACACACACACACACACACACACACACACACACACACACACACACACACACACACACACACACACACACACACACACACACACACACACACACACACACACACACACACACACACACACACACACAGTTAGGGGTTCAACATGTTTTATTTTATTTGGAAAACAGTTGCAAAAAGTAATTTAATAGCATCAGTGAAGACCAAACTGAATATTGTGAGATGAGTGGGAATTGGAAAGACATTTATTTAGCAGGCACAATGTGTTTTTAAGGCTACTATGTGAGTGAATATATCACAAATCAAATCAAATCTATAACATATATAATCTACAGTACTCTTAAATCATTCCTAGGACCATGCCTCAGGACTACCTGGCCTGATGACCCCTTGTTGTCCCCAGTCCACCTGGCTGTGTTGCTGCTCCAGTTTCAACGGTTGTGCCTGCGGCTATGGAACCCTGACCTGTTCACCGGATGTGCCGGGCAAAGGGCGCTGCTACCAGCCAGGTTACTGAGGGGCTGGGAGGTTACCGTCGTGGTAGGCTGCCTAACAGACAACCAGCGGAATTGCTCCAGCAATGTGTTCAATGCTCGGTCTTGGCGTTCTGCCAAGGTCTGGAACCCTTCCATCAGACCACGAAGCATCTCCTCGGGCTTTCCAATGGTGGCTCCTTGGGAGGAGATGGCATTGTGGAGCTGGTGCAAGTCTGCTAGGTCAGTCATGGCCAGTTCGTACTGTCAAGGCTCAGGAGAAGTCCCAGATGCAGACAGTGTCGAAGTAACAAAAGTTTATTACTAGAACAGAGGGCAGGCAAAACGACAGTTCAAGGGCAGGCAGAGGTCGGTAATCCAGATCAGTCCAAAAGGTACAGAACGGCAGGCAGTCTCAGGGTCAGGGCAGGCAGAGGTCAATAGTCCAGTGTGATATGACAAGGTTCAGAACGACAGGCAGGCTCAGGGTCAGAGCAGGCAGAAATGGTCAAAACCAGGAAAACTAGAAAACAGGAACGAGAAACAGACAGGAGCAAGGGGAAAAACGCTGGTAGGCTTGACAAACAAAAGGAACTGGCAACAGACAAACAGAGACCACAGGTATATATACACTGGGGATAATTGGGAAGATGGGCGACACCTGGAGGGGCTCCACAAGAACAAAGACAGGTGAAACAAATCAGGGTGTGACATGCACCTGTTGTATTCGGTGCATGTTTCCAAATAAAGTTTGATTTGATTTGATAGTCAAAATCCTTCTGATCAAAAGTGACATCCCACAACTAAACTGCTACATACTGACATCTGTTGGAGGAACAAAAGACTGCATTTACAGTTCTTGCAATGTCAACAATTGTGTGATTCTAACCTGGTATATGGTTATGTTTTAACGGATCCCAAGTCTGTTCTTCAACAGTTTGTCTTCATTATTCAACTTTGTTCTGACGGCAGCTCAGATCGCACTGTAATCCTCACCAAATCTTATCCTCACTTGCTGTGGAAAATAATTTTAACATGTATTATCAATATATTTTATAATTTGAAATGAAAATAGGCTTTAATATGCGGTCTCCGAAAGAGGTACCGGTTTAGTATAGGTACAACTGCTCCAGAGTCCCAGTAAGAGGACTGATAACGACCAGCAGGAGACAGGGATCAAATCCACACTTAATTTCACACCCAGGACAGGCACATACCACACACACATTTACAGAGGAGTGAACTAACGGTAATGGATTATATGAAAGAAGATAATTAAGAGCATCTTACACAGTGGTAATAAGGTGACAGCAATGTGCTATGGTAACAGTAGTGTACACAGATTAGGGTTGGGCGGTATCCAGATTTGAAACCTTCATATGGTGCCTGTGCCATTCCAGGATATTCAGTATTACACATAGTGTACACAAGGGGCACCAATTGTTTTTCAAACTGAAAAAAAGCTATGCTAACAAGTACTAAATAGTTTCTTGTACTGAATCCTAGGTAAATGCTCATTAAGTTATGCAAGTATCTCAAAACGCAGTTTGTGGCATGCACAAAACAAATATTATCTTCATCTAGGAGGGGAGGATCTCTGCTGCTGTTACCAGGAAGCTTGATCTTGCAAGCTAACGTTAGCCACTTAGCTAACATTAGCAAGTTAGCAAAACCCAGCTGGAGAGAATTGATTTGGCACATCTTAGATATTTAACTTAATAGATATGTAGCTGGCAAGCATTAGCAGTGAAGTTCATACAGTGTACCCCGTAACGGGTAAAACGTGAGCCTATCACAATAATTCAAACAAATAGACAAGAAAACTATTGGCAATTACACCATTACTCAACATTACCGCATGCCAGCTGAGTGAATTGACTTGAAAACTGGCGGTATACCCTCCAAATTGCTTTGTGGTTCGACAAGAACACTAAGGCGGAGATAAGTGGCCAAGACCGAGACGCTTGTGTACGGCAGTTGATGCATAAATTTAGGCTACAAGTGTTGTGTGCCTAATGACAATCGGCGAATGTCATTACACATTTCATTTTTTTGTAACAGATGTCTCTTTCTATCCATGAAATTGCGAGCGCACAGAGCACTGTTTTGATGGAATTATGTTGTGAGTGGACAAACGTGCCCGTGAAGCCAACAGGAGCACCTTTTGAAGTGATTGTTTGACAATCAGATGAAAACATTATGACTGGTTGTGTTTATGACATATTAAAAGGTAATACATGATAAAAGTTACATGACAAATCTTTACTAGGCCCACCGAGATATACTAAATTAATAGGGATTCTATATGTAATTTTATGATGCCCGTATCGGTAAGAAATAAAATCTACTTTCATGCCTGGGTCTACCATTTAAGATTACTGAGGTTACAGATCAGCTGGTTGTACTTGGCATAGTGAATAATTGTGCCAGGTTTGTCTATGAGAAAAGCTAGCAGCTATCCATTTTAGACCAAGGGTCTAAACCTTAGGTCTAAAAGGTTTGTGAGTACGGACAAGATAACTGTCACGTCCTGACCTTAGTTCCTTTTTTATGTCTCTATTTTGGTTGGGTCAGGGCATGAGTTGGGGTGGGCTTTCTATGTTTTCCATTCTATGTTTTGTTCTGTGTGTTATATTTCTATGTGTTTGGCCTGGTATGGTTCCCAATCAGAGGCAGCTGTCAATCGTTGTCTCTGATTGAGAACCATACTTAGGTAGCCTGTTCCCACCTGTGTTTGTGGGTAGTTGTTTCCTGTTTTGTGTTTTTTCACCTTACAGGACTGTTTTGTGTCGTTCACACTCTTTGTTGTTGTTGTTGTTGTTGTTGTTGTTGTTGTTGTTGTTGTTTTGTCTTTTTTTGTCTTTCAGTGTTCATTGTAAATTTAATTAAATAAACTGAACACTTAC
Source organism: Oncorhynchus gorbuscha (assembly GCF_021184085.1). NCBI lineage: Eukaryota > Metazoa > Chordata > Actinopteri > Salmoniformes > Salmonidae > Oncorhynchus > Oncorhynchus gorbuscha. The sequence goes on along the minus strand of NC_060190.1, from coordinate 37,757,147 downwards.
CAGGTTGGTCATCTGCAGTAACTGTTTGTAATTGATCATCAATAAGATAACCTTTCTCATCTCTATGGCCGAATGTCCATTCCGGTATTCAGTACTTCTCCAGTACTTTTTTCATTTTTATTTCACCTTTATTTTTAACCAGGTAGGCTAGTTGAGAGTTCTCATTTACAACTGAGACCTGGCCAAGATAAAACAAAGCAGTGTGACACAGACAACAACAGAGTTACACATGGAATAACATGGAATAAACAATAAACAAGCCAATAACACAATCAACAAGTCAATGACACAGTAGAAAAAAAGAAAGTCTATATACACCAAAATCATCCAGAGAATGATCCAATCTTCATCATTTTGACAGAAGAGCCTGTGTTGACACTGATGGAATGTGTTGTTGTTGTTGGTGCCGGCTTGGGTGCCATGTTTCCAGGTGGGAAAACTCCCTGATCAAATATATAACACAGGCACAGAAAGTAAGTACATTTGACTAAATACACAGAACATATTTTCATCAGGTCTGAAGCACTATAATTAAATTGTGAAGTTGAAGAAATAACATATAAATATTGAAGCTGTATATTACTTTCTTCCATCTACCAAAATAATCTGAAATATATTTGTTGTACTGAAATGTTCAAAATCAGTTGCATGCGACCTAGAATGCAACACAGTCAAAGTGAACTTACTCATGCATTCTCCCGTTGTCTTCTCTAACTGCAGGGGATGTTGAGAGTGGTAAGAGACTTCATACGATAGCTGGTGGGAGGAAAGGAACAGAGGATCGCCATGTGGGACATACGGCCCATGTCCTATGTATGTCTATATCATTGGATGGCAAATACCTGGCTACTGGAGACATGAATAAGTTGATCATGATCTGGGAGGCAGCAACATGTAAACACCTGTACAAGTTTATAGGACATAGAGGCCCAGTATCGGTAAAATATACTCCCTTTCACACCTTCCGATATATTAATTTTTTCCATCTGCTTTTATTCTTGCGTTCTCATCCTTTAATATTTACCTTCACAAACGGTGCCATCTCCTCCACAGGGCCTATCCTTCAGGAGGGGCACCCATGACTTGTACAGTGCTTCTCATGACCGCTCCATCAAGGTGTGGAACGTGGACGAAAATGCCTATGTGGAAACACCGTAAGTAGCTGAATAGTAATGTCTATGTTTTGGCATGTGGTTTGTGTGTTTTATTGACCATGTGTCTCCCTAGGTTTGGTCACCAGGATGTGATCACAGGGTTGGACAGTGGGAGTAGGGAGCGCTGTGTGACTGCAGGGGGGAGGGACCGCACTGTGAGGGTGTGGAAGATCGCTAAGGAGTCCCAGCTTGTGTTCCATGGCCATGAGTGAGTCCCCCTGGTCTCCTTCTCTGTGTTAGTCAGTCTCACAACACTGTATGGGCCTAGTTTTTGTTGGTGTCTATTATCCTTGTGTGTTAACATACTGGTAATGCTCCTCCCACTCATTTTCGCTATTCTCTCTCAAGGGCTCCATCGACTGTATCCAGCTCATTAACGAGGAACACATGATAACAGGCGCTGATGATGGGTAAATGTGGATTTATACTCCACTAGGTGTCGTGGTACTCCACCTCTAGCAGTTCTGCAACCACTTTGTGAGGGAATGGTTCCTTACAAATGTTTTCATTCGTCTAAAAAGCTTTCTCTCGTCCTCCCTCCAGCTCTGTCTGCCTGTGGAGTGTGAACAAGAAGAAGCCTCTTAGCATGGTGAAGGCAGCCCACGGTCGGCATGGTGACTCAGGACAGGAGCAGCCCTACTGGGTAGCAGCCGTGGCAGCTCTGCAGAATTCTGACACCGTAGCCTCAGGTACTAATGGCTGTGAGAGTCACCAGCTTTATAACACAGTTCTACACTGAGTTTACAGAACATAAACTCTTTCCTAATATTGAGTTGTCAGAGTTAGAACTGTTACAATTAAATAAGGACATTGTTTTATCGTTCTTTCATAGATATAACTTATATTCAACAATCAATATACACTGAGTATTCCAAACATTAGGAACACCTTCCTAATAGGTGTTACCCCTTTTCCCTCAGAGCAGCCTCAATTTGTCGTGGCATGGACTCTACAAGGTGTCAATCGTTCCACAGGCATGCTGACCCATGTTGACTCAAACTTCCCACAGGTTTCCAAGTTGGCTGGATGTCCTTTGGGTGGTGAGCCATAGTTGATACACACAGGAAACTGTTGAGTGTAAAAAATAAACAGCACGTTGCAGTTCTTGACACAACCCGGTGCACCAACTAGCATACACCATTCAAAGACATTTCATTTTTTTGTGTAGCCCATTCACTCTCTGAATGGCACACATACACCATCCATGTCTCAATTGTCTCAAGGCTTATACAGTTGAAGTCAGAAGTTTACATACACCTTAGCCAAATGCATTTTAACTCAGTTCGCAATTCCTGACATTTAATCTTAGTAAAACAAATCCCTTTCTTGGGTCAGTTAGCATCAACACTTTATTTTTAGAATGTGAAATGTCAGAATAACATATATATATTTTTTTAAGCTTTTATTTCTTTCATCACATTCCCAGTGGGTCAGAAGTTTACACACTCAATTCGTATTTGGTAGCATTGCCTTTAAATTATTTAACTTGGGTCAAACATTTCTGGTTGCCTTCCACAAGCTTCCTACAATAAATTGGGTGAATTTTGGCCCATTCCTCCTGACAGAGCTGGTGTAACTGAGTCAGGTTTGTAGGCCTCCTTGCTCGCACACGCTTTTTCAGTTCTGCCCACACATTTTCTATAGGATTGAGGTCAGGGCTTTGTGATGGCCACTCCAATACCTTGACTTTATTGTCCTTAGGCCATTTTGCCACAACTTTGGAAGTCATTGTCCATTTAGAAGACTCATTTGCGACCAAGCTTTAACTTCCTGACTGATGTCTTGAGATGTTGCTTCAATATATTCACATACTTTTCCTCCCTCATGATGCCATCTCTTTTGTGAAGTGCACCAGTCCCTCCTGCAGCAAAGCACCCCCACAACATGATGCTGTCACCCCCGTGCTTCACGGTTGGGATGGTGTTCTTTGGCTTGCAAGCCTCCCCCTTTTTCCTCCAAACATAACGATGGTCGGTATGGCCAAATGGTTCTATTTTTGTTTCATCAGACCAGGGGATATTTCTCCAAAAAGTACAATCTTTTACCCCATGTGCAGTTGCAAACCGTAGTCTGCCTTTTTTATGGTGGTTTTGGAGCAGTGGCTTTCGGGTATGTCGAAATAGGAGTTGTTTTACTGTGGATATCGATACTTGTGGCCTTGTTTCCTCCAGCGTCTTCGCAAGGTCCTTTGCTGTTGTTCTGGGATTGATTTGCACTTTCTGCAACAAAGTACGTTCATCTCTAGTAGACAGAATGCGTCTTCTTTCTGAGCGGTATGACGGCTGCGTGGTCCCATGGTGTTTATACTTGCTTACTATTGTTTGTACAGATGAATGTGGTACCTTCAGGCATTTGGAAATTGCTCCCAAGGATGAACCAGACTTGCGGGGGTCTACCATTTTTTTTCTCTGAGGTCTTGGCTGATTTATTTGGATTTTCCCATGATGTCAAGCAAAGAGACACTGAGTTTGAAGGTATGCCTTGAAATGCATCCACAGGTACACCTCCAATTGACTCAACCTAATTGACATCATTTATCAGAAGATTCTAAAGCCATGACATTTTCTGGAATTATACAAGCTGTTTATAGGCACAGTCAACTTAGTGTATGTAAACTTCTGACCCACTGGAATTGTGATACAGTGAAATAATCTGTCTGTAAACAATTGCAGGAAAAATTACTTGTCATGCACAAAATAGATGTCCTAACCGACTTGCCAAAGCAATAGTCCGTTAACAAGAAATTTGTGGAATGATTGAAAAACACATTTTAGTGACTCCAACCTAAGTGTATGCAAACTTCCAACTTCAACTGTTAGTCCTTTAAACTGTCACCTCCCCTTCATCTACACTGATTTGAAGTGGATTTAACAAGTGACTTCAGTAAGGGATCAGTCTCATGGAAGGAGCCGGTGTTCTTAATGTTTTGTATACTCTGTGTATACACCAAGCACGGCAGCACTATTGACACGTTGCCTCGGCTGTGAGAGTCCTATTCACCAACCTTACTATACACTGTCTCTTCTATACACACACCCTATGAGTTATTTAACAATCAACCCCAAACTTCTACCTCCTTGCTATAATGCATACTGTAAATCTACGTAGGTAGCGTAGGAAAATCAGCATGCTCGCATTCATAGCAGACTTGGACATCATTTCGCAATTGACCGCTAGTATTTACCTGTCCAATTGATGATTCTGTAATTGAACAACGGTAGTCTCGTCACTGCAGGTTCCCACAACTCTAAGGTGCAGCTGTGGAAATGTGGTCAGGGGTTCCGTCATCTGGAGCCTCTCTTCAGCGTCCCTGTGGTAAGCAAGTCCCAGCTACACTGCTCCATACCTAATACACCTTGTGTTGTGTAGCATAAAAATATGTGGGTAGCACCATTGGCTATAATTCAAACATTAAGCATTGGGCCCATTTATATATGTGTATGAGGAATTGCCTAGTAAGAGTGTTCTGCACTAAAACATCCGTCTTCTCAATACAGCATATTTGTTTTCTTTTCGTGTAGAATGGTTTTGTCAACAGTCTAAAGTTCTCCAGTTCTGGGAAGTTCCTGGTGGCAGGAGTAGGACAGGAGCACAGGTAGGTACCCACCTACTTGCCTGTCATACAGAGATATAGCCCAGAGCATACTTACTAGCATTATAGACTGACTTGTTGATTGATCATATAATCAGTCTACCCTTTTCTTTAAACACGCCTGTTTTCAGTATTCTGTATTGAAGTAGTTGCCATGAGGACCGTTGTCCACGTGGTGGCACTGTTATTTCACCCTCAAATCCTTAAGACCGCCTCAGTGGCAGTGATGGCATTACCTACTTTCCTTATTATAAGATTAAATGGCATCTTATGTACCGCATAATTTTACTCATAACTTCATTCATGCATTAGCTCTGTGTTGTCAACCGTCTTTGTTTTTGTTAAAACGGTCGTTGTTTTCAGGCTTGGTCGGTGGTGGAGACTGAAAGAAGCGAAGAACGGACTCTACATTATTCCTCTGAAACGACGACAAGAAGAGGTGAATGGAGAAAAGAATGGGGGAGTAGCTGATCTGTGTATGCCTTAGAATATAATATGTATGACATTTGATTTTGTAAATTAAATTCTTTCCAGAAATACTATCTGTATTACTGCCTATTAATTAACTACAGTAAATGATTTGTTAGAAAACAACTTTCATTCTATTTTCAAATCTCATTGAAGTCTTGTGTTGTCTGCATCTAATATGGGTCTGTGCTGTTGGTGCCTGTATTCTCTCAGCTACACAGCTTGTGGACTGTAGATCGAAAAAATCCCCTGTGATTTGGTTATTTGAAAATGAAATTATTTAACAACTTTTGTGTCACCAGAGGTTGAGTTAATGCAGGATTCTGTGTTCTTCATGCAAAAAAAGATATGCTAGAACACATCTGGCTGCATTTTTGTAATTGCTTCAACTTTAGTCAGGGTTTGTTACAACTCGTGAATGTAAAAGGAGTAGTTTTGTGCTACAGTTGCACTTCTCCAATTGTGTGAAATTTGCTCTCATTGGATCACCAGCGGGTCATTTCCTCAGGTGTTGTTTTTCAAATGCAAGATTATTTACAAGCAAAACATGTATTAATGTAGCTGGCTACATGCTATCATAAACATTAGAAATGTATGCATTCATGATTTTTGCAAAAAAATAAAATATTGGCCTTTCATTGTAAGCCAGTTTACTTGTGGCTGCTAGCCAAACAGCGTTCCTCTTCTGTCATCTGACAAACAATTTTCTACCAACTGTTGCAATAATGTATTATGTGTGGAAAACTAGTGGCATGCTCCTTCTCTATTGAATCAAAACACTCTTTACTTTAAATATAAAATGCAGATGAAATGGTTTAAAATGCATATTTCCAATCTTAAATGAGAAGGTTGAACTCTGGAATATAGGTGGTGCACGGACCATAGCTTTGGTGGCCTAGCCGGTGGCCCCCTCTCCTACCATACGGCGTAAAAAAACATATGTCACATGCGACGAATACAACGGGTGTAGCCCTTACTGTAGACTGCTTACTTACAAGCCCCTAACCAACAATGCAGTTCAAGAAATGGTTAAGAAAATATTGACTAGAAGTATAAAGTAACACAATAAAATAGAGGCTATATTCCGGGGGTACTGAGTCAGTGTGCGGGGAGAAAGGTTAGTTGATGTATTTTGTAGATGGGGGGGTAAAGTGACTTATACATAGCTCAGCAGCATAAAAACAAAAGGTGGGGGGTCAATGTAAACAGTCCAGGTGGCCATTTTGATTAATTGTTCAGCAGTGTTGGGGGTAGAAGCTGTTAAGGAGCCTTTTGGACCTGGACTTTTATTTGTGTAAAATAAAGTTTTTAATTATTAACTAGTCAAGTCTTGGCACTCCGATACTGCTTGCTGTCCTGTAGCAGAGATAAGTCTATGACTGGTGTCTTTGATTTAAAAAAATGTGGGGCCTTCCTCTGACACCGGCTAGTGTATATAGGTCTTGGATGGCAGGAAGCCTGGCCCCAGTGATATATGGGCCATACTCACTACCCTCTGTAGTGGATTATGGTCGGATGCCGAGCAATTGCCATACCAGGTGGTGAGACAACCGGGCAGGATGTTCTTGATGGTGTGGTTGTAGGACGTTTTGAGGATCTGGGGACCCATGCCCAATCTTTTTGTCTCCTGACGGGGTAACGGTGTTGTCGTGTCCTCTTCATGACTGTCTTGGTGTGTTTGGACCATGTTAGTTTGTTGGTGATGTGGACACCAAGGAACTTGAAGCTCTCAACCTGCTCCACGACAGCCACTTCGAAGTGAATGGGGGTGGTGTGTTCGGCCCTCCTTTTCCTGTAGTTCAGGATAATCCCCTTTGTCTTGCTCACGTTGAGGGAGATGTTCTCCTGGCACCACACTGCCAGGTATCTGACCTCCCAAAAGGCTGTCTCATCCTTGTTGGTGATCAGGCCTTCGAATCAAATCAAAGTTTATTTGTCACGTGCGCTGAATACAACCTTACAGTGAAATGCTTACATCCAGGCTCAACAACTAGTGTCAAAAAGGTGTGTGTGGGTAAGTAAAGAAATAAAACAGTAAAAAGACATTTGAAAATAAGAGTATCAAGGCTTTATACAGACACCAGTTAGGCTTTTTGAGGTATGTACATCTAGGTATGGTTAAAGTGACTACATATATATGATTAACAGAGTAGCAGTAGTGTAAAAAGAGGGGTTGGCGGGTGGTGGGACGCAATGCAGATAGCCCGGTTAGCCAATGTGCAGGAGCACTGGTTGGTCGGGCCATTTGAGGTAGCATGTACATGAATGTATAGTTAAAGTGCCTATGCATATAAAATAAACAGAGACAAGCAGCAGTGTAAAAAGGGGTTGGGGGGGCACACAATGCAAATAGTTCGGGTAACCATTTGGTTACCTGTTCAGGAGTCTTATTGCTTGGGGGTAAAACCTGTTGAGAAGCCTTTTTGTCCTAGACTTGGCGCTCTGGTACCGCTTGCCATGCGGTAGTAGAGAGAACAGTCTATGATGGGTGGCTGGGGTCTTCGACAATTTTTAGGGCCTTCCTCTGACATCGCCTGGTGTAGAGGTCCTGGATGGCAGGCAGCTTTGCCCAGTGACGTACTGGGCCGTACCATGTAGTGATGCAACTGGTCAGGATGCTCTCGATGTTGCAGCTGTAGAACCTTTTGGGGATCTCAGGACCCATGCCAAATCTTTTTAGTTTCCTGAGAGGGAATAGGCTTTGTCGTGCCCTCTTCACGACTGTCTTGGTGTGTTTGGAACATTCTAGTTTGTTGTTGATGTGGACTCCAAGGAATTTGAAGCTCTCAACCTGCTCCACTACAGCCCCGCTGATGAGAATAGGGACGTACTCAGTGCTCCTTTTCCTGTAGTCCACAATCCATCTCCTTAGTCTAAGTTACGTTGAGTGATAGGTTGTTATTCTGGCACCACCCGGCCAGGTATCTGACCTCCTCCCTATAGGTTGTCTCGTCGTTGTTGGTGATCAGACCTACCACTGTTGTGTCGTCTGCAAACTTAATGATGGTGTTGGAGTCGTGCCTGGCCATGCAGTCGTGGGTGAACAGGGAGTACAGGAGGGGACTGAGCGCTCACCCCTGAGGAGCTCCAGTGTTGAGGATCAGTGTGGCAGATGTAGAAAAATTCTATTCAAAAGTGGGGGAATATAGGGCTTGAAATGACCTGAAATGTTTTATAAATATAGTAACAATGAAATTATAAAGACTTACTATAAGATATCACTGTATTGTAAAATATGGACATATTTAGTGACAGCCCAAATTTGGCCCCATTTTTATATGGCTGACGACCGAGCATTTTCTGCCAAGCATCCTCTGAGCGATGCAGAGACAACATTTAAATGTCTGCAGACTTGTTACAACTTCAGCCTTACGCACAACATGTTTTCCTCCCTCTGTGACCAAGAGGAATGGTTGTTTCAATTCTACAAAATTATTATGTTTTTCTTCATGTTGAGAGCTCTAAATGAGATGAAACCACAATTGCTGAAATTGCTAGACTGTTCCCTTTTTAATAGATCTCCCAGGCTCTAGCGCCATTGCTCAGAGGGATCCCAGAAAAGGATGAGCTGTAAAATGTGACACGTCACCTCCCTACGTGAATGTAGGGTGTGAAACCTGACACTTCAAGTCAACTCTGCTGACAGTGGTAGTGCAATGCAGACATATGGTGTTTTCTGACACTATAAGGCACTGGACACTGGCTTTGTACACAAATGTCAGTTGGAACCGGTCCAGAACCTCTCAAAGTCCCCTAAATAGGGGACTTTGCATCCTTTAGCCATTGGAATATTCACACTCGGTGCTGGGTAATAATCAGTGTTTTGCTCAGTATTGATGGTCGATCCAGAATGCTGATACACCTGCAACATTTAAGGAGATTATATTTCTGAGGTTATTAAGATGAGGTAGTGGCTCTTTACAATTCATTGCTGGTGTCTCTGGAGTTTTGGGAACAAAATAAACACTGACAATTTGTTTTCATAATAAAAAATAACACTTTATTTACATAAATTACAAGAAAGCACAAACTGGTTCACCAAAGTCTACGTTAAAACATTGTCCATGCTGATAGTAGCCTAGTTTTTAAATCACCACTTTCACTATGGTTAATCTCATGTCATTCAAATGTATACTGAACAAAAATATAAACGCAACAATGTCAAAGATTTGACTGAGTTACAGTTCATATGAGGAAATCAGTCAATTGAAATGAATTCATTAGGCCCTAGTCTATGGATTTCACATGACAGGGAATACAGATATGCATCTGTTGGTTACAGATACCTTAAAATATGGGCCTCAGGATCTCGTCACTGTATTTTTGTCCATTCAAATTGCCATTGATAAAATGCAATTGTGTTCATTGTGTTAGTTTATGCCAGCACATATAACCCCACTGCCACCATGGGGCACTCTGTTCACAATGGCATCAGCGGTTGGACATACTGCCAAATTCTCTAAAATGTTGGAAGTGGTTTATGGTAGAGAAATTAACATTACATTCTCTGGCAACAGCTCTGATGCACATTCCTGCAGTCATTATGCCAGTTACACGCTCCCTCAACTTTAAACATCTGTGGCATTGTGTTGTGTGACAAAAATGCACATTTTAGTGGTCTTTTATTGTCCCCAGCATAAGGTGCACCTGTGTAATGATCATGCTGTTGAATCAGCTTCTTCATATGCCACACCTGTCAGGTGGATGGATTAGTTTAGCAAAGGAGAAAATCTCACCAACGGGGATGTTAACAAATTTGTGCACCAAATTTAAAATAAATAAGCTTTTTGTGCTTAGGGATAATTTCTGGGATCTTTTATTTCAGCTCATTAAACATGGGACCAACACTTTACATGTTGCATTTATATATATTTTTCAGTGTAGTGTAAGAAGCAGGGGGACAAAATAATTCAATAGGTGTTTTGTGTTAATAATACTAACTCTAGTAGTTGGAAGAGAAGTAAAACGTTTGGATATTGTATTCACATAACTGTATGACACCATGAACCACCTTATTCACAATACGGATTCTCTGTACTGACAGTGGCGTACAGCTAGGGTTGCAAAGCTACCGGTAATTGACCGAAGCTACTGGAATCTTCTGGAATTTTGGTAATTAACATAATCTATTTCAATCTATAGCTATGTTTCCATCCAATTGCGACAGATCTTAATGCAAATATTCTAAAATCTCTATAAAAACAATATGCGCATACAATATGGTCATATTTCCATCAAATTGACTTGTGACTTTTGTGGTTGAATTTCTATTCCCATGTTAAATGGGTTTCCATCTTATTTTCAACTCTTCTGATGGTTTTGTCAGCATATGTTTTGCGTTATATAGCGAATGTGTCCACTCTGGTCTTGGCACATGCTCTAGCCAACAGCTGGCAGGTACAATGCAGGTATAGCCTACATGATGATATTATTATGTACAAGAGTGAGATTATTTTCATTTGTCAAACAGCAGCCAAGCATTGATTATCGTGTCACCAGAATAAGTCCCTCGATATTTATTGGAAAGTAGCATCAAGCTCATGACTGTCCACTTTCACCACCCTGTGACGTTCATATTTTAATTCATCTGTAGCCTAATAAACTGCATGCTTTCCTGAGTTGTAGTGGGAGGACCAAACAACATACCATCGTGTGACTCCCAAGTTTACAATATTTGCGCATAAAGGAGTTTCCATTACAATTCCTCGCATAATTAATTTTACGCACACAAAAAGATTCCACCTTGTCTAGTGTGTTTTGTTGACATTTGGAAAGTTAACAAATTAGCCTTTTCCATCAGGACTGTTGTGCAATTCTTTTTCCTACATGTACTTTACACACATTTGGGATGGAAAACTGATCTTTGTTAATTTATACTTGAATAAAAAAAAAAATTAATATATGGTATTCATTTTTTATATCTGTGTGCATATTGTCCATGAGTTTCTAGTGGATAGACCATAAAGTTCAGGAAAATCTAGCCTAATTAATGAAAAAAGCATCTAATCAACAATTGTTTTCATTAACTCTTCAAACTATTGACTTATTTCACAACTGCCACCAGTTTGATTCCAAAACATTTACAACATAGACATTGAAATAGTCAAATAAATGTGTAAAACATAAACACCAATGGTGTTCACTTAGTTGATGGTTTATATTTAGGATAATGTTTTACTGCTTGTCTTTGTATTTTTTATTTTAAAATCAACTTATTGAATTATTTCATAATTACAGACACCTGTGATAATCTGAGGTACTAAAAAGGCCACTCGATTCCAAAAGAAACCTGAAAATGACCAAAATTCTGGTAGTGTACTGGTAAACTTAGAAAGTTTTCAGTAATATACCCTCCCTTTGCAACCCTTCATACAGCAGTGCATTCGACGACAAGTCTATCCTGAAACCAAATAAAATCAATGCAAATGTTGTTAAATCTATACCAAAAGGATTTACACTCATACGTTACGTAATACTGGTATGTATAGTCATAATTTAGCTTTCACAGTCCTCTGTCTGACTAGAGAGCCTCTACTTGTCTCTACTGTAAATGGGACTTGAGATATGGCATGAGCGTTATGTCATCAGCAGCTTTGTTGGATGAGGGGGGGGTGATTTCAGATGGCACTGTAGCTTGTGTTTGGAGAACGGAGGAATGATACAAGCAGCTCAACCTTCTTCACAAAGAGGATGTAGTGGAGTCCACCACCTCGCGACCGTTACACACCGTTGTTACCGCTGTTGGCACACAGGCAGAGAGAGGCTGACGCAACAATAATAATACAAAATAGAGAGTAAAAATGTGAAACACCATTTTTTTTAAAGAAAATACAAATAACTTGCTTGTTTTTCACATTGATTAAAGCTAAAATATTTAACTTAGGGATCTGGTTTTAGTACATTTTAGTAGTCTTCTGCATATGCCTATACAGTTGCCAAACGCAACAGACACCTCTACCACTGTGATCATAAATATCAGTAGACCTATGTATGTTTCAGATGATGGCTCACTATTTTTGGAACCCATAACCAAATCTTGTGTGCTTTGGTCAGCAACATTTATGTCATGAAATGTATGTCATGTTCACCAACAATGACTGAAACGTTCATATTTTCCAGTGATGGCTACCTTTCGACGAGCTGGGGACGGAGGCTGATGTTGTGGTGACCGTGGCCCCGAAGCGGTTGGCAGGCACCCTTAGTGTAGTCACATTCTTCTGGGGCTGGAATAGGATGATGTGGACCTTAGGAGCGAAGAGACAGCCTAGCACCACAGAGCCACTCAGACTGACAGAGATACACATGGTGGTGGTCTGAACCTGTATAGGGAGATAGAGGAGACAGGTTGAATCATCAGGATTCACTGAATATACTGATAGGGCTGGGGTCTTTTAGTCCTGACAAAGATGGAGCTCTATTCCAAGACCAGTGACTGTAGTGGTCTTTTGCTATCTGCCATTTCTGCCAACCAGTTGAGCTGTTCTCAGCATCTCTGGTGGACCAAACTGATGGAAATCTCATTCAACTGTGCCCACTAATGACTGGCACTGCTGTCTGTCCTGGCAGATTCACAAAACACTTCTTGTGCAAAAAAGAAGCTTCTTAAAAGTTCATGTGATAGTTTCTAAGTGAAATTCTTCAACAATATCTTAAGATGTAATGAATTTCTTACAAACTTCTCCAATATCTTCTTAAAATATTTGTCGCTAGGCAACTGTTTTTGCTAGCTATCCAGCTAGCAATGGCAATAATGTTAGTATATTTCTTACTGAGATTCCTGTTCTAAAACGTGTTCTTGGGTTTAAAATAATCAATCCTGAAATTTTCAGATTAAGTTTCTGAGTGAATTAAACGTTCAATTGCTTTCATGAGCTTGTTCTCTCACTGCCCTGAGTTTAAGACAAGGGTTTAGCTATCTTGGAATTAAGATGACTTTATTTTCAAGAATCTAATTTCTTCTTCACTTTTTGCTTTTAGGAGAAACATAAGAAATAGCGCAAGCATATTTCCAAGAACCTTTTTAAGGAATAGCAACTTTGCTTAACTTTCGTCTTAAGCCTATGGTTAAAACATGGCAGTTAAGAAGAAATGTCTTCTTTAAAAGGTTCTGTGAATCTGGGCCCTGGGTTGTCATCATGAGCCCATCGTGAATCTGCTCTGACTCCTATCCTGTGATTACTCAGTCTTCCCAGCCAATAGGCTGCCTCCTACCACTGCTGTTTCCGCATGCAACGATCACCAGTTCGCACAACAGTATGGTCTGACTCTGAGCATCAAAGCACATCTATGTAGTACATTAACAGCATGCACAATCCAGAATAGTATGATGGAAGGATTTCAGATTTGTTTCTGTTGAATTTGAACTCCATTTCACCCTGATGAAATAACACTATGACAGTGTGAAACAGCTTTTGTCCAAGTCACAGTTGAGTGTCAATTTCCAAGAGCCCTTCGCTGACCTCAACAAGCATCAGGTTTGATAATAGATATATATGCATGTATGTAAAGATACAGTAGGCATTTAGCTACCTAGGAGCTATTCAATGCATATTTTAACACAAGATCATTTAACGAACCATGGCACTGGACTAGATCAATAGCCTTGAGCTTTAAGAGAGAGAGAGAGAAGATGACTTAGAAATCAGGAGAGAAAGAGAGAGAAAAAAGTCTGCCATTTCACGGTTGATGGAAGTACCGTCTGGAATATCGAATGTCCATGTCCATATGAGACCCCAGGTTCATTGAAATTCAATGAACAACACAGCTTGTCTTTCATGTGAGAACATCTCCAATGTTGAAATGCAGGATGCGGAAGCCCAACTGCTGTCATTATTAATGGCATACAGAGAGCAAAGCGTTCTGTTGCATAGCCAAAACCTCTTCCTAGCTTCATTATTCTGTCTACCACAGCTCCAATATGAACACTCATCATCTATATTCAATATGTACACTCATCCTAATACTGTTCATACAGTCTCTCAGTCATTTCTAGCCTGCTTTCTCACCCCTTCTCTCAAACTTTTCTCTTCCAACTCAGGTGTTTTTCGCTAGTACATAGAACACCATAGAGATGATGAGGAGATAGCCTGGGGAGACTCATGATTCTGATGCAAGACCAATATGAGACTCCCTCCCCCTCTCCTTTCTCCTCCCAGAGCCCAGTGGCACACCAACACCAACCGGACAGGCATTAGACTAGACTAGATTCAGCCTTGGGTCCCAGTTATCATACAACCTGGACTGAACTTTTGTGTCAGTTGTATACATATTGTCTCTCTTTATCTTGCTTACATGCCAACAAAGACTGCATAGGTCTGAAACAGGGCGATGAAAGCACCTTTAAGCTATATTTTATATATAGATATAATATATACAGTAAGTCATCTATCCTGTTAGGCTGTATTATGGTGTCATATTGGGCTCGTCATTTGGGTGTTGAGAAGGGGCACACTGGGTCACTGGGTCTGGGTGTTCATTAGTTGATTAGTCGATCAGTTAAGCAGATGGCTATCTGTAGATGACTAAGACAATCTTAGCATCAGGCCCTCAGAAGCCCAGCTATTCCCTTGTTTGAACTGATCTCAGCTGAGAACTGGAAAACGAAGCCGTGGCAATATTGTAGAGGAATGCTGGGAACAACCCACTGGGCATGGACATCAGTTTAACATCTACTTTTGATTTACATTTGGTTGAGTTGTCAACTAACGTGAATTCAATGTGAAATCAACAAAAAATTCCGCCATGTCATTGGATTTAGGTTCAAAATACGAAGGTCCCTTACGTTGATGACTTTTTTTTCAAATCCAATCAGTTTTTCACCTTGATTCAACGTTATCATATAGAATGTTTGGGTTGAAATGACGTGGAAACATTGATTCAACCAGTTTTTGCCCAGTGGGAAGAGTCTTCCTATCTAAATTCCCTGGGGGAAATCTCCTGCACAATTTCATTGTCGATGTTAGAAGGGAGAAAAAAAAGCATTATTTTCAATTCAGAATGTAATGTATATAAATGGCAATACTGGAGTTTTAGATTAGATAAGGAATGTCATTTGGAGAATGACTATACGAGGAATGATCAAAATGATGATGATGATGATCAAAAGGAATTCATGTACAGTATGTCACCTAGATCCATTGGTACATTAAAGACACATTCACAGACTTATAGATTTCTTTAATAATGAAAATATACCCACCGTGTCATTAATATCGTAATGACCCTAGTGTTAGGTACAATTACCTTGTTCTACTCCGTCATTTCATTACAATATATTGGTTGGGGTTGTAAAATTCCAGTAACTTTCTCCAAATTCCCAGATTGTCCAGAAGTCCTGGTTAGAATATTCCCAGAATCAGAAGGGGAATAAGCAGGAAATCTGGAACTCTCCAACCAAGATTTCTGGAAAATCTAGACATTTTGGTAAAGTTACCAGCATTTTACAACCCTAATTGGAGTATATTTTTACCACTCACCCTGTAGTCGCTGGCTGTGACGTAGAAGATGGGTTGGAAGGCCAGCCAGATGATACAGGTGGTGTACATGGTGAACCCAATGAACTTGGCCTCGTTAAAGTTCTCTGGACACTTCCTGGTCTTAAAGGCGTAGACTGTGCAGAGGACGATTAGGACGCAGTTGTAGGCCAGAGCGGCCAGCATGCTGGAGTCCTTGCTGTTGCACTTCAGGGTGACTATATCCCTCCTTTCGGGGCTCACCTCCATATAATTAAATAGAACAGAACCATATTAGGAAATAGAGTAGTGTATACAGTATATTAATATAGAATATTATTATATATTTCTATGCTCATGTGATGGGCAATAATATCACTGTGCTTCATTAACAGTATAGCTTTCTTCCCTGAACCTCACTGGGCTGGAACCAGGGATCATCTGCTCTGCAAACATACATGACCCCCCCCCCCACTTGACAAAAGCTAATGAGTTGATAGCTAGTGTGGAAACATTTCAGGCTAGGGAGTGATGTTAGGAATCCAACTCTGTTACGCCACCTCCTTCCTGACGCCAGGCATCTCCACCAGGAGCCAGACCACAGCCACCAGGAGCTGACAGGAGATAAGTCCGCCGCAGATGGCCACCTGGGAGGCTGGGCTGATGAACCGCGGCCGTGTGGCCCCGTCCTTCACCCCGCTGAAGATCCTCGCGATGCGGTTGGTCTTAGTGAGCAGCGCCGAGTAGCACACGGCGAAGGAGGTTCCCAGGCCTAGTCGACGTAGGGTACACACGGCCATCGAGGGCTTGGCGATGTAGATGAAGGTCATGCTGTAGCACATTAGGACTCCGAGTAGGAGGATATAGGACAGCTCCCGGCCGCTGGCTTTGACCACAGGGGTGTCATTGTTCTTGAAGAACAGGCCCACCACGGAAAGGGTACACAACATGCCCAGGCAGGAGATGGTGACGGGCCCAATAGCCCAGGCATCCTAAATCAAATGAAGGTTTATTTAAAGTGTTATTTCACACTTAAATGTCTCAAAACTCAGACACATATTTTAAAAAGAGGAGAAAAATAAGGTAAAACAGTGACAATTACCTCCCAGTGGATGTACTCCTCTGGGAGGTCGAAGCAGCCTGTCAGGTTGGCCTGGGGCCACTGTCCGAAGCTGCAGTCTGCACAGGTGAACTCATCCAGCAGGTACTGGTAGGGCTGGCAGGGGAAATAGATAGTTTGTAGATGTTCTGTAGATGTTTAACTAACTATCAACAATATTTCAACTTACTATCCACTTACCCTAGCCCTAAACTTAACCTTAATCCTAACCCCACCCAAAAAAGGTAGTGCATATTCAACCGGCAGAAATGAATGGCGCCGGGCGGAACACACCCTCAAAGAGAGCTGCTGACTATCGGAGGATAAACGATACAATGAAAAAATAAATGAATCTCTCCTTGCTTGTGGATGTATTACCTGGCAGGGGATGCAGATCCAGCAGCACACATCTCCAGGCTGCATGCTCTTCACCTCGTTCTTCCTGCAAGGATCACTGCACTGGGAGGTGGGGGGCACTCCGGCTGGGCCCCTCCATGGCACCTGGCTGGTATTCAGGATCAGGCCCTGGGCCCAGTAACCCACCTGAAGAGGAAAGGAGAGATACTTTATTCTTCTTCCTTTTTCCCATCCCCAGACACACACACAGGGTCAGCCGTGGTTCAGCACTCCTGGAAGAAGAGCTACATACCTTCCTATACACGTATTTATCATCCTGTTTGTGATAGTGAAAGATGTTGTAGCGGCCCAGACTGTCCCCGTAGGCGTCAAAACGCACAATGTTCTCCGTGTCGGCAGGTCTGAAGGGAGCTGAGGGGGAACAGAAATACTGTATATCAATGATGACATTTCAGAAGAAAGAACAACTCTCCATTTTAGTTAGATATTGAGTTTTAATATAGAGTCTCTAGTCATCTGGTTTTCTCACAAAGAAATCACAATTGAGATGTCAATGTTTCCTTTATCTTATCCGTTTGCTTTTTAATTAATTTATTTAATGCAACATATATTCATGAGGCATCTTCTCAAAATAGTGCACACTGTTTGCCTACTCTAACTACGCATCTTACTGAGTCCCTATTTGTTACTGGTCCCACTGCAAATCAAATCATCACCAAACCCTTTTCAACAGGGACACAAACATAAACTGCGAAACCAATCTCACGGTCAATTCAGATCTGCATTTGTTTCAAATTGCCCCAATGTACCAATATTGATGATTAAATATAACATTTAATACTCAATTATAATTAGACATCATTCTAGGACTAGCTCAGGTAATAACAGGATTACTATGTGATTCTGAGCTGCTTCCGGTCTGTTCTTACATTCTGTGTTGTCACATTGAAAATAAGAAATGTAAGAATAGATTAAATGTATTATTTCTGATGACATGAATGGTACATTATATATACAAATGTATGTGGACAATCCTTCAAATGACTGGATTTGGCTATTTTAGACACACCTGTTGCTGACAGGTGTATAAAATCAAGCACACACCCATGCAATCTCCATACATAAACATTGGTAGTAGAATGGCCTTACTGAAGAGCTCAGTTACTATCAACGTGGCAGTGTCATAGGATGCCACCTTTCCAACAAGCAGTTCATCAAATTCCAGCCCTGCTAGAGCTGCCCCAGTCAACTGTAAGCTCTGTTATAGTGAAGTGGAAATGTCTAGGAGCAACAATGGCTCAGCCGCAAAGTAGTAGGCCACACAAGCTCATAGAACGGGACCGCCGAGTGCAGAAGCACGTAGCAACACTCACTACCGAGTTCCACATTACCACTGGAAGCAACGTCGGCGCAAGAACTGTTCGTCGGGAGCTTCATGAAATGGGTTTCCATGGCCCGAGCAGCAGCACACAAGCCTAAGATCACCATGTGCAATGCCAAGCGTCGGCTGGAGTGGGGTAAAGCTAGCCGCCATTGGACTCTGGAGCAGTGGATATTATTTCTCTGGAGTGATGAATCACACTTCAACATCTGGCAGTCCGATGGACGAATCTGGGTTTGGCGGATGCCAAATCTTAACACTACAGCATACAATGATATTCTAGACGATTCTGTGCTTCCAACGTTGTGGCAAGAGTTTGGGGAAGGCCCTTTCCAGTTTCAGCATGACAATGCCCCTGTGTACAAAGCAAGGTTCCTACAGAAATGGTTTGTCGAGATCGGTGTGGAAGAACTTGACTTCGCTGCACAGAGCCCTGACCTCAATCCCTTCTAACACCTTTGGGATGAAGTGAATCGCCAACTGCGAAGCAGGCCTAATTGGCCAACATCAGTACCCTACCTCATTAATGCTCTTGTGGCTGAATGGAAGCAAGTCCCCGCAGCAATGTTTCAACATCTAGTGGAACACCTTCCCAGAAGAGTGGAGGCTGTTATAGCAGCAAAGGGGGGACCAACTCCGTATTAATGGCCATGATTTTGGAATGCGATGTTTGATGAGCAAGTGTCCACATACTTTTGGTCAGGTGGTGTACATATACAGTTTAACAATAAATTACAGTACGAGCTAAACATTTGGACACGCCTACTCATTCAAGGGTTTTTCTTTATTTTTTATATTTTCTACATTGTAGAATAATTGTGAATACATCGAAACTATGAAGTAACACATATGGAATCATGTAGTAACCAAAAAAGTGTTAAACAAATCAAAATATATTTTAGATTCTTCAAAGTAGCCACCCTTTGCCTTGATGGCAGCTATGCACAGTCTTGGTATTCTCTCAACTAGATTAGCCTGGAATGCATTTCCAACTGTCTTGAAAGAGTTTCCACATATGCTGAGCTGCTTTTTCTCCACTCTGTGGTCCAAATCATCACAAACCATCTCAATTGGGTTGAGGTCAGGGGATTGTGTAAGGCAGGTCATCTGATGCAGCAGTCCATCACTCTCCTTCTTGGTCAAATTGCTCTTATACAGCCTGGAGGTGTGTTGGGTCATTGTACTGTTGAAAAACGAATGATAGTCCTACTAAGTACAAACCAGATGGGATGGCGTATCGCTGCAGAATGCTGTGGTAGCCATGCTGGTTAAGTGTGCCTTGAATTCTAAATAAATCACTGACATTGTCACCAGCAAAGCAACCCCACACCATCACACCTCCACCTCCTCTATGCTTCAAGGTGGGAACCACACTTGTGGAGATCACCCGTTCACCTACTCTGCGTCTCAAAAAGACACACCGGTTGGAACTAAAAATCTTACATTTGGCATCATCAGATCAAAGGACAGACTGGCCCAAGCAAGTCTCTTATTGGTGTCCTTTAGTAGTGGTTTCTTTGCAGCAATTCGACCATGAAGGCCTGATTCGCACGGTCTCCTCTGAACAGTTGATGTTGAGATGTGTCTATTACTTGAACTCTGTGAAGCATTTATTTGGGTTGCAATCTGAGGTGAACTTGTCCTCTGCAGCAGAGGTAACTCTGGGTCTTCCTTTCTTGTGGTGGTCCTCATGAGAGCCAATTTCATTATAGAGCTTGATGAATTTTGCAACTGCACTTGAAGAAACTTGAAAAGTTCTTGAAATTGTCCGTATTGACTGACCTTCATGCCTTAAAGTAATGATGGACTGTCATTTCTCTTTGCTTATTTGAGATGTTCTTGCCATAACATGGACTTGATCTTTTATCAAATAGGGCTATCTTCTGTATACCAATCCTACCTTGTCACAACACAACTGATTGGCTGAAATGCATTAAGAAGGAAATAAATTCCACAAATGAACTTTTAACAAGGCACACCTGTTAATTGAAATGCATTCCAGGTGACTACCTCATGAAGCTGGTTGAGAGAATGCCAAGAGTGTGCCAAGTTGTCATCGATGCAAACTTTGAAGAATCTCAAATATAAAATATATTTAGATTTGTTTAACACTTTGTTAGTTACTACATGTTTCCATATGTGTTATTTATTCATTTCGATGTCTTCGCTATTACTCTACAATGTAGAAAATAGTAAAAAATAGAGAAAAACTCTGGAATGAGTAGGTCTGTCCAAACCTTTGACTGGTACTGTATATCTAAACCTGTGCAGTGAATGAAGGGTGCATATAGGCTAACATTGTTATTACAGCCCGTAATCAAGTCACCTGACCTTATATGGCTGTTAAGACCATACACATTTTATTACATTACCCGCAGAATTGGATGCACTGCATATAGCCTCCGGTCCACCCATCATGGAACATTTACTTAAATGGGGATATCCCTTTCTTTGAGTTGTATTTCTATTGTTAAGACTGCTTCACTCACCATCGAACTTGGCCTTGAGGATGAAATCCCTATAGAATCTCTTCCCGGTGCCTGGCTTCATGGCATCACAGATCTTGGTTGCATTGAGTGGGCAAACTGCCTGCCTCATATTATGTAGAGCATGAGCCATAGCATACACTGCGTTCACTACAAACATGATCTTGGACTCCTGCTCAAACTTGCCATCCCGCAGACTGTGTTCACTACAACCAGGCTCTGTAAGACTACAGTCGAAGCGGTGCTCCCAGAATTCTCTAAACCAGGGGTTCCTTGTGTTAGTGTAGGGGTTCAGCTTGGTGAAGTAGTCGGCAAACTCCCGGATGGGATAGGAGGCCAGCTCGATGGTGAAGGCCCCGTCGGCTGCTGTCTCACTTCCCCTCACAACACTCTCCTGCAAATCATTCACATTTTCTCAGTAATTGGAATGAAAATACACCCTTTATCAAAATCGCAAAACATTACATTTCATGGTAAACAAAGGTAAAATGATGGAAATCATTCTTATAAAGGAATGTATTTCTTAATTGTGAAAGAGTCGATTTTGACTGTTAGGAAATTTTGAACGGAGGCCAAGGCCCTACCTGCGCCCCCCAGCCGTCGCTGGCCACCCAGATGAAGGTGACGTTCATGCGAGCGGCAGCCACAAGCAACTCCCTGGCATCCTCACTGCGTGTGAACAGAATGACCACCTTGGCATTGGACTTCTGCTGCAGCGAGCGGATCACCTGGTCGAAGCTGTAACGGTTCATCGAGCGGCTCACCTGTCGATTATGCACCAGCTTTGAATCATCATGTGCTCGAATAAGACATAGTCTATAACAACAAGGCAGCAAAAGATACAACACTATTCTAAATGGAATCAACCAATGTCAGGATTTAATCTGATCGTGGGATGTCTACAAATCAGCTTTTAAAGCCAATTTCCAATTGAGCTGCAGTGTTTACAGTGAATGGGATCTCTGCCTTTAGAAACCCCATTGTTGTCAACGCGTGATCAAATGTAATTTAATACCATGCAATATTATTGTAGCGAAATCGGTGGGTAACCCAGATTTGGATTCTAACCCGGGTCCAGAGACTCTTAAACCAACACCTTAACCATTACGTCAAGATTTCTGAACCCCTTGACCCCTTTATTGCTACAGTATGAAACCTTTGTAATGATGAATTATTTTCACTGTGAAAGTGGAAACAACAACAAACAAACAAACAACAACTGGCTGACCTTGGCCGAGGTGGCGATGCAGATCTGGCGGGCGCGGGCCTCCTGCTGGAAGGCATCGATGCCTGTCTCACCGTAATCGCCCTCGGATGCCACGGTGGACACGTAGGTCCAGTTGAAGTAACACAGGATCTCGGCGATGGCTTTGGCCTGGTAGAAGTCTGGCGGCACGGTGCGGGCGAAGTAGTCATAGCGAGACTTGTCACTGAGTTTGGCGCTGGTGGAGGCATAGCTGATCTGAGGGATCTGGAAGAGGCGCAGGAGGTTGGCAACCTGGGGTGGGAAGTAGGGAGGGAGAGTGATAAACCATGCCAGTTAGTCTCAGACAATTAACATACTGCAATCATTTCCCATCTAATCTAAAATTCTAATCTAATAATAATTGAATGATCTCGCCATTTCCACTACTGGAAGAGGTTGGCCACCTATACAGAGAGAGAGGGGGGGAGGGACGGCGAAACTATGTCAGCTAGTTCCAACATTTACCACCTACACTTACTGTTGAAAAAGGCCTAAGAGAGCTTTATCCTCATCTAAAATTCAAATGAACTATAATCACCATATTTATCATGTAAATTATTCTCACAGTGACAATGGCTGCAGCTTGTGTATGCTTGGATGTGACAATACACAGTTCCCGCCTTGGGTAAAGTGATCTCAACCGGCACATCATTTATATATGCAGTTGAATTCGGAAGTTTACATACACTTAGGTTGGAGTCATAAAACTCATTAAAACCACTCCACAAATTTCTTGTCAACAAACTATAGTTTTGGCAAGTCGGTTTGGACATGTACTTTGTACATGACACAACAAATTGTCCCAACAATTGTTTACAGACAGATTATTTCACTTATAATTCACTGTATCACAATTCCAGTGGGTCAGAGGTTTACATACACTAAGTTGACTGTGCCTTTAAACAGCTTGGAAAATTCCAGAAAATGTCATGGCTTTAGAATCTTCTGATAGGCTAATTGACGTCATTTGAGTCAGTCAGTCAGGAAGTTAAAGCTTGGTCGCAAATGGGTCTTCCAAATGGACAATGACCCCAAACATACTTCCAAAGTTGCGGCAAAATGGCTTAAGGACAACACAGTCAAAGTATTGAAGTGGCCATCACAAAGCCCTGACCTCAATCCTATAGAACATTTGTAGGTAGAACTGCAAAAGTGTGTGTGAGAAAGGAGGCCTACAAACCTTCCTCTGTCAGGAGGAATGGGCCAAAATTCCCCCAACTTATACAAAACATTTGACCCAAGTTTAACAATTTAAAGGCAATGCTACCAAATACTAATTGTGTGTATGTAAACTTCTGAACCACTGGGAATGTGATGAAAGAAATAAAAGCTGAAATAAATCATTCTCTCTATTATTCTGACATTTCACATTCTTCAACTAAAGTGGTGATCCTAACTGACCTAAGATAGGGAATTTTTACTCCGATAAAATGTCAGGAAATGTGAAAAACTGAGTTTAAATGTAGTTTGCTAAGGTGTATGTAAACTTCCAACTTCAGCTGTATATATACAAGTGTATACTACCTTTCAAAAGTTTGGGGTCACTTAGAAATGTCCTTGTTTTCCATGAAAACATACATGAAATGAGATGCAAAATCAATAGGAAATATAGTCAATTATAAATAATGATTTTTAATAGAAAAAATATTTGTGTCTTTCAAACATTGCTTTCGTCAAAGAATTCTCCATTTGCAGAAATTACAGCCTTGCAGACATTTGGCATTCTAGTTGTGAATTTGTTGAGGTAATCTGAAGTGATTTCACCCCATGCTTCCTGAAGCACCTCCCACAAGTTGGATTGGCTTGATGGGCACTTCTTACGTACCATATGGTCAAGATACTCCAACAACAGCTCAATATGGTTGACCACTCCATTATAGACAGAATAACAGCTGACTGCTTCTTCCTTAAATAGGTCTTGCATAGTTTGAAGCTGTGCTTTGGGTCATTGTCCTGTTGTAGGAGAAAATTTGCTCCAAATTAAGTGCCGTCCACAGGGTATGACTTGGCTTTGTAAAATGGAATGATAGCCTTCCTTCATCAAGATCCCTTTTACTCTGTACAAATCTCCCACTTTACCAGCACCAAAGCACCCCTCGACCATCACATTTCATCCACCATGCTTGACAGATGGCGTCAAGCACTCCTCCAGCAACTTTAAAATAATTCCTGTGTCTCACGAATGTTCTTCTTTGTGATCCGAACACCTACGAGATCTTCAGTTTCATGGCAATTTCTTGCATGGAATATCCTTCATTTCTCAGAACAAGAATAGACTGACGAGTTTCAGAAGAAAGGCCTTTGTTTCTGGCCATTTTGAGCCTGTAATCCCAACAAATGCTGATGCTCCAGAAATTCAACTTGTCTAAAGAAGGCCACTTTTCTTGCTTCTTTAATCAGCACAACAGTTTTCAGCTAATGATCAATTAGCCTTTTAAAATTATAAACTTGGATTAGCTAACACAACGTGCAATTGGAACACAGGAGTGATGGTTGCTGATAATGGGCCTCTGTACGCCTATGTAGATATACCATAAAATAATCTGCCGTTTCCAGCTATTTTATTTTTTATTTTTTTATGTTTTATTTTATTTTATTAACAACAAATCAATACATAAAGCACATGAGGGAACACAAGCATACATAGATTACAAACAATGAACAATCGAGCTAGGGCAGGGGTGTCAAAGTCAAATGGACGGAGGGCCAAATAAAAAATTTAGCTACAAGCCGAGGGCCGGACTGTTCGAATGTTCATTGAAAATTTTTTAAATGACGCATATAGTCTAGTGAACCTAATTGAACCTACTGAAAACCTAACAAATATATTCCAATATGATCAGATAAATAAAGCAATATTTTCTTATGGCTCTGTCAGTAATCTTTAATTTTCAACAGACACAAAAGACAAATTTCCTTTATATAAAAATCCCCATAACATGAACATTAAATGAAAGAAACCGGTATTCAAGGCACCATCAGTAGCCTATATTTTCTATTTTAGCAAAAGTGGGCTAAATTTACTTCAAAGAAAAAAACAATAATAGCAATTTTCTATCATCCACTCAACTGAAATATTTTTAAAATATAATTGGATTGAAATACAATAAAATAAAGTGCAAAAATCTATTAATCAAAAACAACACTTTGTTTAAGGAGAAGTAACATGCAGTGAAAACAAATATTAAACTTTAACTTTTAAACTTGAACTGAGTAAAAACTCTAAATATGTGATTGCACAGTAATGTTCACTTGTTTGAGGTTGAGGGTGATACTTGGTGGTGTCCCATCTTTTCCACAAGTTCATCAATGTTCGGGGTAAGGCTCTGAGCTGAGGAAATCCTCAGAATTGAGTGGAGGTGTTCAGCAGTAAGTCGACTTCTGTGTGATGTTTTGTTCAAGTTCATCAAAGAAAACAGTTGTTCACACAGGTATGTGCTGCCAAACATAGACAACGTTTGAGCAGCCTGGATGCGCAGCTGGGGCATTGTGTCGGGAGGAAACGGGCGAACTCCGCAGCACCCACTGCCGCATATTTTGCCCTCAGTGCATCATTGCATTGGAGGTCAATCAACTCCATTTGGAGGTTTGGTGGTGAGCTTTCCACGTCAACAGCAAATGGGTTACCGAGCAGTTCCAACCTGCTTTTTGTGCTTCAAAGTCAGCAAATCGGCGTCGAAAGTCAGCGGCAAGCATACCTATTTTATCAGCCAACTGTGCACTCGGGAACGCACTGGTAGAGAGCTTCTCTTTCATGGTCTGGCAGCTGGGAAAGTGGCTCAAATTTTCTTTCCGCATCTGCGTCTCCCACAGAGTCCGTTTGGTTTTAAATGCCTTCACTGTACTGTACATATCAGAGATGACACGATCCCGACCCTGCAGCTGCAAGTTCATTGCATTCAGATGACTCGTAATGTCACACAGAAAAGCCATTTCACACAGAAACATTTCGTCTCGGAGTTGTGTTGTGTCTTTCCCTTTGCTGTCCAAGAACAGACAAATCTCCTCACGAAGCTCGAAACATCTTTGAAGCACCTTTCCCTGGCTTAGCCATCGCACCTCTGTGTGATAAGGCAAATCACCATGCTCCGTTTCTAACTCCGTCAGAAATGCCTTGAACTGGCGGTGATTCAAACCTTTGGCTCTGATAAAGTTAACTGTGCGCGTGATGATGCTCATTACATGCTCCATTTTCAAGGCTTTACCGCACAACGCTTCCTGGTGTATGATACAATGATAAGCTGTCAGCTCACCTGTCGCGTTTTCCTCTTGCATCTTTTCCCGTATCTTCAACACCAGTCCGCTCCTGTGTCCACACATCGCAGGTGCTCCGTCGGTTGTCAAACCCACGAGTTTTTCCCAAGGCAGCTCCATCTCATTTACACATCTTGACACCTCTTCATACAAATCATGCCCCGTAGTTGTGCCATGCATAGGACGTAAAGCCAAAAACTCCTCTGTCACGCTTAGGCTGGAGTCCACTCCGCGGATGAAAATTGACAACTGGGCAATGTCAGAAATGTCGGTGCTCTCATCCACAGCCAAGGAATATGCAATGAAATCTTTTCCCTTTTTCACAAGCTGCTCTTTTAGATTGATGGACAACTGGTCTACTCTCTCGGCAATGGTGTTTCTGCTCAGACTCACATTTAAAAAGAGTTGCCTTTTTTCTGGGCAAACTTCGTCACAAACTTTAATCATGCAGTTTTTGATGAAATCCCCCCTCCGTAAATGGCCGGGCTGATTTAGCGATCTCTTCTGCCAAAATAAAACTGGCCTTGACAGCAGCCTGGCCTTGTGATTTGGCTTTTTTGAACAGAGCCTGTCGAGATTTGAGGCCTCGTTTTAATTCCTCTGCCTTTTGTAGCCTTTGTTCCATGTCCATATTCTTGTTTTTGTCCGCGTGTTTCGTTTCATAATGTCGTCTCAGATTATACTCTTTCAGTACCGCCACACTTTCTCCACACAGAAGACAAATACTCCGACTCCCACCTTGTTTGAAACCCCCGGTTCTCAGTGTCCACCTTCCGTTTTGCCATTTTTGATGGGTATCTGAAAGTTAATTTTACTGTGATGCTGACAACTGCTGTGCCAATAAATATTGAAATGAAGCAGCCTACTGCTCGGTGCGTCACCGTTGCATTGTGGGAAATGTAGTATTGGTGCGTGTAAAAGATCTGCGGGCTGCCGGCTTGCTGCGGTCTGCGGGCCGGTTCTAATAACAAATCAAGATCATCCCAGGGGCCGTAAAAAACCTTCTCGCGGGCCGGATGTGGCCCGCGGGCCTTGACTCTGACATATGTGAGCTAGGGGGTACAATATCACATTACAATTACACAAGGACCTTAAGGGACATGCATATACTTACAATTCTAACAGCTTTTTTGTTAGTAGAGCATTTAACCGTCTTAAAATACAGTTCAATTTCTTTTTGTAGGATACGAAAATGTGGTTTTCTGTTTGTAAATTTACATTTGTGTATATGAAATTTGGCCAAAAGAATAATGAAATTAATTACATAAAAATTATTCCGCTTATTTCTATTGTATGTAAAGAATCCAAACAGTACATCTCTCCACAATAGTGTAAAATCTTCATAAATGTGTTCAATTATAAACCTACTGATGTCTTGCCACAGTTTTCTTACATGCATACAATGCCAAAAAAGATGCACAACTGTTTCTGGGTGGTCATTACAAAAGGAGCAATTTGAGTTGATGTTTTCCTTAAACTTCTTCATATAGTGATTGGCAGGATAATATTTATGAATAATTTTAAAGGAAACTTCCTTAATTTTGTTAACAAGTAGGTATGTTTGTGGCAACATCCAAACTTTTTTCCAACAGATATTATCAATAAATCCATTCCAATAAGGCATGACATAAGGTATAGATACAACATCCTGCTGAAACAAGGATCGTATCGCTCTGTTGTTGAATGGACCAAAAGAGAAACAAATCTTTCCTACTGATGAGTCAACAGGGTTAATAGAATGTAGGCTCTGAGGGTCAGGTCTTGACATGTTCCTGAATAACATAGCAACACCTGAGGGAATGGCATCTAAAACAATTGCAAAATCTTTAGGTGTTACAGGGACCTTGTAAAGTGATAAGAATTCTTTATAACTGAGTAAAAGACCCTCTGCATTTACCAGTTGGCTCACCAATAGGATATTATTTCTGAACCAATATTCTAAAAACAGAGAGGTATTTTTATACAATATATTCCGATTATTCCATATATAATATCTGTGTGGAGAAAAATTGTGTTTATAAATTAAGGACCATGACAAGAAAACCTGCCGATGAAAAGCAGAAAGTTTCACTGGAACTTTGTCAATATTATAATTGCAAAACAACATGAAGTTAAGGCCACCAAAAGTAGAGAAGACATGATGAGGAATAAAATTCCAGATAGAAGTGGGTCTTCTTTGGAATTGTTTTATGCAATTGATCTTGAAAGTATTATTTAAAGTAGTAAAATCCAGAAAATTCAGTCCACCATTCTCATAAGTGTTCATTACAACAGTTTTCCCAATGTAATGGGTACGGTTTCTCCAAAGAAAGTTGAAAAGCATCTGGTCTATCTCCTTGCTTATTTTACGGTCAAGATATAAAGATAGAGCACCATATGTTAGTCTAGAGATACCTTCAGCCTTGGTTATTAGGACTCTACCTTTTAAAGATAAGTCCCTCTGTAGCCATTGATTTAGTTTCTTCTGGGTTTTTTAAATAAGAGGGTTAAAATTTAGTAAGCCTCTAGACTTCTGATCCTTTGTAATGGTTATGCCTAAATATGTAAGTTCTTCTTTTACTGGAATACCATAATATGAAGGTGTCACACAATCTTTGACAGCCATGAGTTCACATTTCTTAATGTTAAGATAATACAGAAACACCCACCACCAAAAAAGGACCAAGCAGCGTGGTATTGGGCAGCAGCGATCTCAGGAATCCTGGACATGGGAGGACGTTCTGGATGGCAAGGGAGTCTACACATGGGAGGAGATCCTGGCGGGAAGGGATCGCCTTCCATTGGATCAGGTGGAGGCAGCTAGGAGAGCAGAGGCAGCCAGAGAGAGGAACCAGCGGTATGTGGGAACACGGCTGGCAAGGAAGCCCGAGAGGCAGCCCCAAAAATGTATTGGGGGGAGGCACATGGGGTGTGTGGCGAAGTCAGGTAGGAGACCTACGCCAACTCCCCGTGCTTAACGTGGAGCGGGAGGGACCGGGCAGGTGGTACATTGCAGCGCCTCTTATCGGCCGGGCTAGAGTGGGCATCGAGCAAGGTGCCATGAAGCCGGCTCTGCGCATCTGGTCTCCAGTGCGTCTCCTCGGGGCGGGTAGAGAGGCGGAGAAGGACTATGGTGGAGTGGGGTCCCCGTCCCGCGCCAGAGCCGCTACCGTGGACAGACACCCACCCAGGTTTGTCTATGTTCGTTTTTCCATGTTGGTTTTTGAGTTTGGCCTGGTATGGTTCTCAATCAGATGCAGGTGTCGTTAGTTGTCTCCGAGAATCGTACTTAGGTACCCTTTTTCCACCTGTGTTTTGTGGGTGTTTATTTTCTGTTCTGTGTTTTGTTGCACCGTCCAGGACTGTTCGTTTGTTGTGTATTTGTTTTTTTCAGTATTCCTTCTTTATTATATTACAATGAATACTTACCACGCTGCACCTTTGTCCTCTCTTTCTCCAGACGACAACCGTTACAGCGTCTGCTGTCTATCAGGAGCCTACATTAGGATTGCATTGGTGAGATGAGGAGGCCTCCAGCCAATGCCCCTTTCACATATCTCTAACCCTGTTTATCATGTCAGCTATCCACATTACCTGGAGCAGGAGCCATAAGTGGATAACAGCCATATCTGTTAAATTATATGATAACAACAACAAAACCATCATTGAGATATGAACATTAGATGCTTGTTTTGCCATTTGCCCAGCAGCTTAAAGCTGGGCCAGATACAGTCAAGCCCCCAGAAAGACAGACTGAGGTGTGTGTGTGTGTGCGTGTGTGTGTGTGTTGGAATCCACAGTCAATATTTTGACACCATAAAGTCATTATGCCCCAAATAACTTGAACAAGATCTATTGATCTACAGTGTGGGCGCTAGGGAAAGTGTATTCTGCTGAGAACAACGGGGGACATTACTATGCGTGATGCACCACTCTGAAAGCAGATCATGTTGAATGAGCATTTGAAATTGTAATCATTGTCACAAGAAGCATGTGTTTGTTTAGTGGTTAATGTACGACTATGTTGCCCTTTTTTTTATTGAGTGCCACATTGTCCACAAGAGAATGGTAGCAAAAATCCTCTTCCTTTCAGCAAGAAAAATGGTGTCGACAGAGAGGGCTGCCATGCTTCTAGCTCTTAGGAAACTTTGCAGTATTTTGTTTTTTTTTCGTGTTATTTCTTACATTATTAGCCCAGATTTTTGTGTGTGTTGTTACATACAGCCGGGAAGAACTATTGGACATCCGAGAAGCAGTAACTCACCAGCATTACCAGCATTACGACCAGGAATAGGACTTTCCTTTTTTGTTCGTACCCCCCCAGGGCAATTGAACTGATTCCAGACGCTAATCCAAAACACTGCCGGCAGAGGAGAGGTAGTGGTCTTCTAGTCCGACTAAGGAGGCACACACACCACCCACAGCTTCCAAGTATATTACTCGCTAATTTTCAGTGTCTGGATAATAAAGTTGACGAGCTCAGGGCGAGGATTTCCTTCCAAAGAGACATCCGGGATTGTATCATACTCTGTTTCACGGAAACATGGTCCATACAGCCAGTTGGATTCTCAGTTCATCGAGCAGACAGGAAAAATATCTCTCCAGGAAGAAGAAGGGTGGGGGTATATGTTTCATGATTAACTACTCTGGTGAGATTGCGATAACATACCCAAGTCCTTTTGTTCACCCGACCTAGAATAACTCACAATCAAATGCTGACCGTATTATCTCCCAAGAGAATTATCTTCAGTTATAGTCGCAGCCGTGTATATTCCCCCTCAAGGTTAATACCGAGGTTAATACCACGACAGCCCTCAAAGAACTTCACTGGACTTTATGCAAACTGGAAACCACATATCCTGAGGCCGTTTTTTTGTAGCTGGGGATTTTTAACAAAGTAAATTTGAGAAAAACGCTGCCGAAGTTCGAATAACACATTGACTGTGGTACTCACACTGCTAAAACACTAGACCACTGCTACTCCAACTTCTGGGATGTCTATAATGCCCTCCCCCGCCATGACTGCATTTTGCTCCTCCCTTCTTATAACTCAAACAGGAAGTAGCCGTGCTAAGGACTATTCAACGCTGGTCTGACCAATCAGAATCCTCGCTTCAAGATTGTTTTGATCACACAGACTGGGATATGTTCCGGGAAGCCTCCGAGGTTATATCGACGAATACACTGATACGGTGACTGAGTTTATCAGGAAGTCTATAGGAGATTTTGTACCCACTGTGACTATTAAAACCTACGCTAACCAGAAACCATGATTAGATGGCAGCATTCACACAAAACTGAAACCGTGAACCATCACATTTAACCATGGCAAGACGACTGGGAATATGGCCGAATACAAACAGTGTAATTATTCCAGTGGTGGGCCGTCAGGGCCAGCAAGGCCTTCTCTGCTGGCTGGCAGAATATATATATATTTTTGGCATCATCAGAATATATATGTTTTTGCTGCTGCTGGCAGAATATATATATTTTTTAAATATATTTTCCCACAAATATGTATTAAATTATTCCCCAGAGTAAGACTTATACTTCATTTCATAGCTTTCCTCTTGGTTGCACTGCTTCCAGCCCCAGGTTGAGATTTGGAGGGCTGGTCTTTATGTTAGATCCTTTATCCAATCATATTCAGCCATCATGTGTTGCCAGGGGTCTAAAATCTGCCCTGAGGCCTTCAGAATCAACAGTGCGGGCGCTTGTAGTTTAAAGTGAATGGAAATGAAAATTTAGTGTCAACCAATCAGCTTTAGAGTTGGCTATTGTACGCCTGCTAGCTGGCTCCTGTGTAACACAGGAGCTGCACAATGAAAAGGTGAAGAAAAACAGTGAAATATTGAAAAGACTCATTGATTGTGTCATGTTTTTGGGTAAACAGGAACTGTATTTTTTGGGGGGGACTTAAAGCTCAAAGTTTGTGGACCAGAAATGGATAGAAGAAGAATATTAATATAACTCTGTTGCACTCGACTATGTTCTTGCCTATTAGTTGAACTGTACTGTATTGTACTCTTCCCCTGCAAATCTCTGAATAAAAATGTCAATTTCAAGGTGACGCAACGCCTGGTTATACTGCGTTTCTGTCTAAATGTATAGTGTCTAGAGCCATGGCATCATAATGATGGTAATAAGAGGTGGATTAATTCAGGTGGGACTGTGTAGGACCTCACTGAAGGCCCAGGCCCCAGGCCCACGGCACGCCACTGAATTATTCCCTCCGTAAGGAAATCTAACAGGCAAGGACAAAGTGGAGTCACAATTCAACGTCCCAGACACAAGACATCTGTGGCAGGGTCTACAGACAATAACAGACTACAAAGGGAAAAACAGCCACATTGTGTTTTGCCAGGAAAATAACTTGTCACCCAACATTCAACAAAACAAAGGAGCTGATCGTGGACTTAAGAAAACAGCAGAGGGAGTACCCCCCCTATCGACAATGACGGGACCGCAGTGGAGAAGGTAGAAAGCTTCAAGTTCCTCAGCGTACACATCACTGACAAACTGAAATGTTCCACCCACACAGACTTGGCACCTAAAACCCTCACAAACTTTTACAGATGCACAATTGAGAGCATCCTGTTGGGCTGTATCACTGCCTGGTGTAGCAACTGCACCACCCACAACAGCAGGGCTCTCCAGAGGGTGGTGCAGTCTACCCAATGCATCACCAGGGGCAAACTACCTGTCCACCAGGACACCTACAGCCCCCGATGTCACAGGAAGGTAAAAAAGACAACAACCACCCATGCCACTGCCTGTTCACCCCGCTTTCATCCAGAAGGCGAGGTTAGTACGGGTACATCAAAGCTGGGAGCGATAGACTGAAACACAGCTTCTATCTCAAGGCCATCAGACTGTTAAATAGCCATCACTAGCAAATTAGAGGCTGCTGCCCTATTTACATAGACTTGAAATCACTGGCCACTTCAATAGCGGAACTCTAGTCACTTTAATAATGTTTACATATTTTGCATTACTCATCTCATATGTACATACTGTATTCTATCCTATTGTACATTTACATTTACATTACATTTAAGTCATTTAGCAGACGCTCTTATCCAGAGCGACTTACAAATTGGTGCATTCACCTTATGACATCCAGTGGAACAGTCACTTTACAATAGTGCATCTAAATCTTAAAGGGGGGGGGGGTGAGAAGGATTACTTATCCTATCCTAGGTATTCCTTAAAGAGGTGGGGTTTCAGGTGTCTCCGGAAGGTGGTGATTGACTCCGCTGTCCTGGCGTCGTGAGGGAGTTTGTTCCACATTTACATTACATTTAAGTCATTTAGCAGACGCTCTTATCCAGAGCGACTTACTGTATCCTAATCTATGCCGCTCTGACATTGCTCGCCCAAATATTTATATATTCTTAATTTCCATTCCTTTACTTTAGATGTGTGTATTGTTGTGAAATTGTTAGATATTACTGCACTGTTAGAGCTAGAAACACAAGCATTTCGCTACACCTGCAATAACATCTGCTGAAACACTTGTATGTGACATTTTATTTTATGTTGTTCTCCATTTCTCCAGCTTTCCTTGTCCGCCTCAGGGTTTCTGAGTTTGTGCCAATGTGTGTTATAACACTACTGTAACTAACGAGCACTGTCTCCCAGGCACCTCACGATGCCTAGAGGGTTCAATAGCCCTACCATTCCCTTGGAACTCATTTAACAGTTCCTCTTCACACTAATCCACATTTAGATTCCCATTCTTTCACCAGGCGTCATTCCCTTCCCAGTTTCCAGCTCATGAGAATTTAAGTAGCCAGATATTAATCTTTAATTAGGGAAATTAATCCAGTATTTGATACGTCATGCACATCCGTACACAAACAATGTTCTGTGGAACATAAAATACAAATATTTGTATGCTGTGTTTCAGCTGTATGTTTTTCAAAGCAAATATGTGGCCTTTTTCGTTCTCTAATTCTATACAACACTGACACTGATTACTTTTTCAGAGCACATATGTGGCCCCAATTGTGGTTTATGTGGTATGATATGATTGGACATTGTGCTGTCTTCAGTCAGATGTACAGTATGAGATGCTAAAGAGCATGATCCTACAGAAGTCTCGACATTTGTGTCTGAAATAGAAAAACAAGACTTAACTTACAATAGATTCAAAATAAATGTACTGCTTATTGCCTAAACTGTAGACAACATTCCTTCAGTCCCATGGACGGCATCTGGGAGCTTACAGCTGATTGAGCGATTTTGTCCAAGACATATCTGGCATCAAAGTGGACGGACATTGTACAAGCTGGAGAGACCAAATAGACCAGTTAGTATGGTGAGTGTAACGCTAACATACTGTGGAGTGCGTCTCCCTAGAGCGTGCCTCTATAAACTGACCATAGAGTTGGATAGAGAGGACGCACTTACCAGAAAAACCTCAATGGGGCTGCCCATGCTGTCACAGACGTGATCATGGCAAAGATAGGAGATGGGCTATCTTTCTAACTCAATGGAGTTAACTGAAATTAACCCTGATCTTAACCGACTCTGACAGTTCCATTTAAAACACCCTGTAGACCACAGGCCTGGGGGAGAAGCAGGCACACTTTGTCCCTAGAGAGGAAATGGAGTAAATATGATCTATTTAGACAGGCGCAATGCAATGATCCCTCTGGACAACAGCGTAAGTCCATTCCATGTCCTCCTTCAAGCTGAATATAGAGCAGGAGCAGAGGGTCCACTGAAATATGAATCCACTGAAAGAACTAAACTTTAACATATCATGATGGCTACCTGGGGTGGCAGGTAGCCTAATGGTTAGAGCATTGGGCCAGTAACTGAAAGGTTGCTAGATTGAATCCCTGAGCTGACAAGGTAAATAAATCTGTCATTCTGCCCCTGAACAAGGCAGTTAACCCACTGTTTCTAGGCTGTCATTGTAAAAAATAATTTGTTCTAAACTTACTTGCCTAGTTAAAAAAGAAAGTACAAAATAAAACACATAATTGAAGTTAATTAGAATAAATTGATCTTGGTGTTCAAATGACAAACTCAATCAATACGTTAGATATTGTAGCCAACATTCATTATACTAATCGGTGGGCTCCCGAGTGGCGCAGCAGTCCAAGGCACTGCATCTCAGCACCAGAGGCATCACTACAGACCCTGGTTCAATTCCAGGCTGTATCAAAACTGGCCCGTGATTGGGAGTCCCATAGGGCATCGCACAATTGGCCCAGCATAATTCATGTTAGGTTTTGGCCGGGGTAGGCCGTCATTGTAAATAAGAATTTGTTCTTAACTGGCTTGCCTAGTAAAAGAAAAAAAACACTTGCTTTTATTGGTTCCCTGTCTTTGCAACCATTTTAACCCTTACCTTATGTTCAATTCAGCCTACACCATTTTTGTTCAGAGTAAATGAAGTACAGTAAGTACATCAAGATAATACATATATGATTTTAACCTCCCAAAATGTATTTTCCAGTAGATGAGAATGTTCTCTTTCATATATGTTTCCCCCCTGAATAGATAGACCCAACTGTTCCAAATTTAGAGCCAAATGTTTGGCTCAGTCTATGTTCAAGTCTATGTTCTATGGTCAAGGTTTCAGGCTTGTAATTTAAAAAACAAATAAGAAATATCAGTTTTAGTAGAAAGACAGTCTTGGAAATTTGTGTTTGCGCGCCATGAAGACATTACGCACCTGATCGGTTTCCTATTGAACATACTTCTTTCTAAAATAAATATTACTGTTTGATTACATTTTAGGGTATCTGAGGAGTAAATAAAAATGTATTTTGACTTGTTGAAACAAAATTTAGGGGTAGATTTTCGGATTCCTTTCACTGCAAGTTGAACGAGTGGATTAACTCAAATCGATGGCGCCAACTAAACAGACTTTTTGGGATATAAAGAAGGATCTTATCTAACAAAACGACACTACGTTATAGCTGGGACCCCCCGGATGACAAATCAGAGGAAGATTTTCAAAAAGTAAGTGAATATTTATATGTGAACATATGAAACCTGTGCCATCGGAAAAATATTTTGATATGGGGCGCCGTCCTCAAACAATCGCATGGCATGTTTTCACTGTAATAGCTACTGTAAATCGGACAGTGCAGTTAGATTAACAAGAATTTAAGCTTTCAGACAATATAAGACACTTGTGTATGCCTACATTTTTTAAATCACTAATATTTATGATTATTTCTTTGAATTTTGTACCCTCCAGTTTCACCGGAAGACGTCCAACTAGCGAAACACCGATCCTTAAGATGTTTTTAAACTTTCTGTGTTGTATTAACATATCCTGAAAATGACATCTGCTGCTTTAGATTGAACGGTCATATCTCAGTTATTGTTTTCATATCTACAAAAAATAAGCTATTTTCTTTACTTTCAGAGTGCGAGCTGATCAAGGGGTCGAAAATGTAGATATTGCCAGATGTTCACTGTCCGAGGAACAGGCCGTGAAAGCTTTATTGCTGGCAAACGTGTCCATAACCAGAGGTAATTAAACTGTTCTGTGTTCTTTTTCTCTCTCTTCCTCTCTGCCTGTCTTGTTGTACATGGAACCTTTCTCACATGCACAGTTTGGAGGAAGAAGGACACACCTCTTCTGTGTGGGATATGTGTTCCTACCTCGTCTGCAGGCAGATTTATAGCATTTCACAGATAGTTGGAATATTCATCCTTTATTAAGTACAGCGGCGAACCTGACACTTCACCAGCTGTGGCATATAGGAATGCTCCAAATACCTGTGCACATTTTTGCTTTTGCCTTAGCACTACACAGCTGATTCAAATGATCAAGTCATTATCAAGCTTTAAGTGGTATGTATGTCTAATAATGACATTATCTTCTATTGTTTGTCCTCATGTGTCTGTTTTTCAGCATAAAGTACTCTGTAGCCACTTAGTGTGGACACCATGTGAGACCACACACACACAATAACAGTCTCTCTCCTTCACTTCATCCCTCTCCTCCTTCTCCCTAAATCCACCAACACAGGTTATATCAGCTGTGTTGGTGAACCCCTCCCGAATCTGAACTGGCCGACACAGATGGCACAGCATGATCATAGGTGAGAGGTCACTTGGTCGGGTCAACAGGAAGTATTATTAAAGAGATGCTTTACATTGAAATACATATATTGAAATACATATAGAGATGTAGTAGTCCCAGAGTTAATGATCCAAGGTCAGTTTTGCATTTCACCTCCTGATTATTATGATGACTGACTGTGTTAGAATAAAAAAAACAAGGCTTAAAACCTCTTAGAGCTCGGGACTATTTTTTCAACATTTTGTTAAAAAAAGCGCAAAAATTCAGTCCTGCTACTCATGCCAGGAATATAGTATATGCATATGATTAGTATGTGTTGATAGAAAACACTCTGAAGTTTCTAAAACTTGTTAAACCATGTCTGTGACTATAACAGGACGTGTTTAACACGCGAAACCCCAAGGAAAACTGTTCACCCCCCCAAAAAAACAGATCAATCCGCCAGTTGGCTGTATTACATTTACATTTACATTTAAGTCATTTAGCAGACGCTCTTATCCAGAGCGACTTACAAATTGGTGCATTCACCTTATGACATCCAGTGGAACAGTCACTTTACAATAGTGCATCTAAATCTTAAAGGGGGGGTGAGAAGGATTACTTATCCTATCCTAGGTATTACTTAAAGAGGTGGGGTTTCAGGTGTCTCCGGAAGGTGGTGATTGACTCCGCTGTCCTGGCGTCGTGAGGGAGTTTGTTCCACCATTGGGGGGCCAGAGCAGCGAACAGTTTTGACTGGGCTGAGCGGGAACTGTACTTCCTCAGTGGTAGGGAGGCGAGCAGGCCAGAGGTGGATGAACGCAGTGCCCTTGTTTGGGTGTAGGGCCTGATCAGAGCCTGGAGGTACTGAGGTGCCGTTCCCCTCACAGCTCCCGTAGGCAAGCACCATGGTCTTGTAGCGGATGCGAGCTTCAACTGGAAGCCAGTGGAGAGAGCGGAGGAGCGGGGTGATGTGAGAGAACTTGGGAAGGTTGAACACCAGACGGGCTGCGGCGTTCTGGATGAGTTGTAGGGGTTTAATGGCACAGGCAGGGAGCCCAGCCAACAGCGAGTTGCAGTAATCCAGACGGGAGATGACAAGTGCCTGGATTAGGACCTGCGCCGCTTCCTGTGTGAGGCAGGGTCGTACTCTGCAGATGTTGTAGAGCATGAACCTACAGGAACGGGCCACCGCCTTGATGTTAGTTGAGAACGACAGGGTGTTGTCCAGGATCACGCCAAGGTTCTTAGCGCTCTGGGAGGAGGACACAATGGAGTTGTCAACCGTGACGGCGAGATCATGGAACGGGCAGTCCTTCCCCGGGAGGAAGAGCAGCTCCGTCTTGCCGAGGTTCAGCTTGAGGTGGTGATCCGTCATCCACACTGATATGTCTGCCAGTCATGCAGAGATGCGATTCGCCACCTGGTCATCAGAGAGGGCCTAGAACAGAGCCCTGGGGGACACCAGTGGTGAGAGCGCATGGTGAGGAGACAGATTCTCGCCACGCCACCTGGTAGGAGCGACCTGTCAGGTAGGACGCAATCCAAGCGTGGGCCGCGCCGGAGATGCCCAACTCAGAGAGGGTGGAGAGGAGGATCTGATGGTTCACAGTATCGAAGGCAGCCGATAGGTCTAGAAGGATGAGAACAGAGGAGAGAGAGTTAGCTTTAGCAGTGCAGAGCGCCTCCGTGATACAGAGAAGAGCAGTCTCAGTTGAATGATTAGTCTTGAAACCTGACTGATTTGGATCAAGAAGGTCATTCAGAGAGAGATAGCGGGAGAGCTGGCCAAGGACGGCACGTTCAAGAGTTTTGGAGAGAAAAGAAAGAAGGGATACTGGTCTGTAGTTGTTGACATCGGAGGGATCGAGTGTAGGTTTTTTCAGAAGGGGTGCAACTCTCGCTCTCTTGAAGACGGAAGGGACGTAGCCAGCGGTCAGGGATGAGTTGATGAGCGAGGTGAGGTAAGGGAGAAGGTCTCCGGACATGGTCTGGAGAAGAGAGGAGGGGATAGGGTCAAGCGGGCAGGTTGTTGGGCGGCCGGCCATCACAAGACACGAGATTTCATCTGGAGAGAGAGGGGAGAAAGAGGTCAGAGCACAGGGTAGGGCAGTGTGAGCAGAACCAGCGGTGTCGTTTGACTTAGCAAACGAGGATCGGATGTCGTCGACCTTCTTTTCAAAATGGTTGACGAAGTCATCTGCAGAGAGGGAGGAGGGGGGGAGGGGGAGGAGGATTCAGGAGGGAGGAGAAGGTGGCAAAGAGCTTCCTAGGGTTAGAGGCAGATGCTTGGAATTTAGAGTGGTAGAAAGTGGCTTTAGCAGCAGAGACAGAGGAGGAAAATGTAGAGAGGAGGGAGTGAAAGGATGCCAGGTCCGCAGGGAGGTGAGTTTTCCTCCATTTCCGCTCGGCTGTATTGTCTATGGCCTGCGAAAATATATACCTCCCAGTTTACAAATCCTACAGCTTCCACACGATGTCACCAGTCTTGGCAATTTCCTTGAAGTTGTTCCTTGGTCAAACGAAGAAGATACACTTGATTTCATCTGGTATAGGACAGGGTGTTTTGGAAGAGAGAATTATCGACCATCTTTTCAAGACGTGGAGCTATTGAATACACATCGCCCCGCGATCAATTTGATCGATTATTAATAATTACTAATACCTAAAGTTGGATTACAAAAGTAGTTTGAAGTGTTTTGTCAAAGTTTATAGGCAACTTTGTTAATTTAAAAAAATGACGTTGCGTTATGTAAAAGTATTTTTTACCTGGATCAGATGTGCTTCATAAATGGACATTTTGTTTATACATGGACGGATTTAAAACCTCTTAGGGAAGCTGCAAATTTTCGCAGCTTTTTGTTAAAAATCGCGCAACATTTCAAAGTCCTGCTACTCATGTTTGGAATATAGTATATGCAAATGATAAGTATGTGTGTATAGACAACACTCTGAAGTCTCTAAAACTGGTTAAATTGTGTCTGTGGCTATAACACAACGTCTTTAGCAGTAAAAATCCCTCGAAAAATTGTTCACCAAAAACACAAAAAATATATTACTCCGCCAGTCAATGTATTGTTCAAGACGAATGCAAATACATGAAGCAGTAATGTAAACGCCTACAGCTTCCACACGATGTCGCCAATGCTGGCATTTTGAGCAGACTTAATCCTTGGTTCTATTATGTTTGACCCTTTCCTGTGTCAGTCTGTCAACAGGAAGTTATTAAAATGTGAAAGATGGCCGTTGATTTCCAGACTAGCTGCTATCGAATACAGATCGCCCCGTGATGAATTGTATAGCTAATTAACGTTTATTAATACCTAAAGTTGGTTTAGAAAAGTAGTTTGAAGTGTTTTGTAAAAGTATATAGGCACCTTTTGTCATTTTAAAAAGTGACGTTGCGTCTTGTAAAAGGGAATATTCCTGGATCAGACCGGTCTTCAGAAAATGACATTTTGGCTATACAATGATGGATTTAATCGGGGAAAAGACCCAAGTGTGATGTTTATGGGATATATAGGAGTGCCAAGAAAGAAGCTCGTCAAAGGTAATGAATGTTTTATATTTTAATTCTGCGTTTTTGGGTAGCGCCGGCTCCCGCAAAATCTGTCGTTTTAAGTAGCGTGGCAGTAATGAATGTTTTATATTTTATTTATTTCTCTTGTGGCGCCGGCTATGCTAATGATTTTGTTTATGTCCCCTTCAGGTATTTCGGGGTGTTGCATGCTATCAGATAATAGCTTCTCATGCTTTCGCCGAAAAGCATTTTAAAAATCTGAATTGTTGGCTAGATTCACAACGAGTGTAGCTTTAATTCAGTACCTTGCATGTGTGTTTTAATGAAAGTTTGAGTTTTAGCGAGTACTATTAGCATTTGGCGTTGCGCATTTCCATTTCCTGTTGGCTAGGTGGGACGCAGACGTCTCACTTATCCCTAAGAGGGTATTAATCATGCTCTCTCTCTATCCATCTGTCTCTCATCTGCAGGTATGTTTTTATGTGAGAGAGGAAGCCAGTCCCGTCATCGCCAACTCACCCGCTTTTAAGATAACCTCAGGGCCAACTAGGGGGCCCAAGTCTGGTTAGGAGACACCACTAGAGACACTGTAAATGTGATGAACTGAGAGAATATTTGGGTAGCACTGTAATCAGGAGTTGTAAACACTGTTGAAGTGTACAATTGTAATACATACATGCAGACACAGCATCATTCAAAGAATGGAATGGAGTTGGAGTGGAGTACATGATCGTGAATATATTAAATATACAGGCTACAATGTGGGGATCTCATTGGTGGTAATAACTACAGTACATATATATAGGACTTGCATCCTTGGCACAATAAAGTTATTGTATTCTACTCAATCTATAGGCTTCCTTAATTCCATTCAGACTTGAAGTCGATACAACAACTATGATAGCTGAGGTTTATAGATTGGTATGAATATTAGTTCAGAACCTAATGTTTTAGGGTCCATACACAGATCGGCTACATACATTTACATTTAAGTCATTTAGCAGACGCTCTTATCCAGAGCGACTTACAAATTGGACTGTAGCTAGCTACACATACATAGGCATACAGTTATTTTTATCCTCCACTACACAATAAGCAAGTAAATAGTTAGCCAGCTATGTTACTTCAGCTGCATTGCAAGGCAAGCTTACACAATTGTACATTCAATTTGCAGTAAATGCTTTAGCTAGTTATATTCTTTACATCCACTGTTTCCCAGATGACAGCCTAGTTTGCTGGTTTTCTCAGGAGGTCCTAAAACATGAAACAACACGAATGTCAATGTCATACTCATGCCATTACACCAGCTAGCTAGCTGGCTAATGTTAGCTGGTCAGCTAACCTATTATATAGCGATTTTCATAAATTAGCTTTATGACAAAAAATATGCACAATCGTTTGTCTCTACATTAACCCTTTCATGCGTGAGCTCCAAATATCTCTAACGGTCACCCCAGCGTGAGTTTTTTTATGCACGTGATGTGAGAATGTTCTCTCCATTCCAGAATGTGATTGATACGTAACAGTACATTTTGTCCACGCTGCCCTCAAACTTAAGCACGCAGCCTGTTTATATTTATAGGCCATTTCAACTTCAATTTCAAAGTATTTTCTAACAAGTTTTTATTTTCTAAAAACAGTTTGAATTTAGGTGTGTTCCGCCTCCTCATTCATTCACATAAAAACAGTAATTTTTACTTTTGCAGACAATTACATTTTTGGGACATTTCTGACACAGACAAAATTCCCCAAGCACTTCCCAATTGTTTGTGCTGTTCAGGTCTGCAGACATTTGCTCATCTCCCGTCAAAACAGGATCTGCACACGTGTTCACATTTTCCATTTTCCATTCCACATTCCTATTGTAGCGTACTGTATGTATGGAGCATAATATATTTGTGTATATTTTTTATAACCGCGGACACGTGAGGTAACGTTACTCATTTTGTAACCTTTATGGTGTTATAGTCAATCGTGCTTACGTAGCTACATTATTCTATTAGCT
The DNA here is from genome assembly GCF_021184085.1 of Oncorhynchus gorbuscha. Classification (NCBI taxonomy): domain Eukaryota; kingdom Metazoa; phylum Chordata; class Actinopteri; order Salmoniformes; family Salmonidae; genus Oncorhynchus; species Oncorhynchus gorbuscha. Next base: position 37,714,123 of record NC_060190.1, on the reverse strand, counting down.
CTGTAAAACAATGCTAATTGCGTCAGAGAACTATTAGCTTGTGTTGTATTTTGAAGCTACCCTGGCCTTATGACTCCTAAGTGGTGCAGTGGTCTATGGCACTACTGCATCTCAGTGCTAGAGGCGTCACTACAGACACCCTGGTTCAAATCCAACTGGCGGTGATTGGGAGTCCCATAGTGCAGAGCACAATTGGCCCAGCGTTGTCCGAGTTTGGCCGGTGTAGGCCATCATTGTAAATAATAATTTGTTCTTAAATTACTTGCCTAGTTGAATAAATAAAAAATGTGACCATGGTTTGCTTATTTGGTCTATTCAGCATAACTCTGTTCTGCCCTGCCTTGCTCCCTTGTGGAGCTCAAAAGTTAGTTTCTTACTGTTATAACTCAAATCTGTGATTTTGTCAATGCAATAAACTATTTTTTATAGCAGTGTTTATTATGTTACTTCTTTGTAGTATTGTTTTATTGCTATATCCTTATATTGTATTCTAATGAATAATTCCTCTTTATTCTGTACTTTCAGAAACCACAAACATTATTTGCCAATATCATAACTGGAGCTGGACATCTTTGGAGCTGAAGAATGAGGACAGCTTTTGTATGCTAACGTACACTCCTTAACAGTTCAAGTCCTGTCTTCACGTCACACATGACAAAGAACTTGACTCCAAACCTGTGCCTTTTGGAGGGAATATATTGACGGAACGCCAGCCTACCTTTCCATAACATCAGGGACTCATCAATGCATAGGTCCTTGTATGGCACAAAGACCCGACCAAATGCTAATGTCAGGCTGATAAGAACATTTCTTATTTTGTATAACGGGTCACTTAGGATGGCAGTAACATTGTTGATGAAATGTAGGCATGGCAGCAGAACTGGGAAGTGGCCTTGGAAAATAAGGTGGCAAAGAAGGGAGTTGCAAACATAGGATCTGTGCTCCAGTATTCTCTTAGGGAGTTCTTCTTTACTATCCCCATGAGAAGGACTGTCACCAGGAAGGTATACATTTCACTAATTGTGGTTGTCACCCATTTAGCGAGTTTCCCCCACACTCCTGGCTCCCTCTTCTCCTGTAGCTCAAAGGCATAGCGATTGGTCTCCTTTACTATGTTTCCCATCAGCTCCTCTGTCAGAAACAACTTGAAGCACTCTGCCTCAGATGGAAATGGCAAGGGGCGTTGCACTCCAGACAGGGACTCGTCAAAGCAAACAGCAGGGCCAGGAGCGGTGAAATAACTGGTGGCCTTCCAGCTACCACAGAACTCCTGTAATTCATCCACTGTCAGTCTGCCTCCATCACCACCAGCATCTTCAAAGGGACCTGGTACTTCGTCAGTGGACAAGGGAAATTCAGATTCAGGGTTCTCAATGACTACAAGGTTGGGGGACAGCTCCTCACGGTCAGAATCTGATTCCTGACTTTCATACTCAGACTCATTGTTAATAAAAATCTCCAGAATTTCCACATTTGTGAGTTGTCTCCTTTTGAAAGACATTGCTAATGCTACAGCTTAGCTCACTAGCTACATACATAAATAACAACACTGAATGGCGCAGAGTGGGAGGTTACGTGGTTGACTGCCGACACGGGCCACTTGTATCAATAAATCACGATCAGAAAATGTTTTGTGTGGCAATTATTTGTGTATTTACGGTTTTATTCACATGTTTTCAATTCTAGGTGACAAATCATGCATTCCGATTCTTGCACAGATTGTAATGGCCACGTATTATGTGTGTAATATACTTTTTCGAAGGTTGTACTGATTATGATGAGCTAAGCTAATTCCAGCTGTGTAGCCATGTTTGTTGACATACAATGCATTCTGGGTTTCACTCTGTTTGACCAAAGATGTTATAGCAAAACTAGGTGAGTAAGAGTTCACTCATTTTTTGAGGACTTGCGGAAATTAATGGTGGGTTGTGAACGACGGTAGATGACATACGCCTTCAACATGCATACTACAAACAGAGCAAACTCATCTCGTCTTCTCTTATTATCTTCGGTTTCTGTGAGGAAAAAATGCATGGCTGCGCGCTGAAACTAATCGTCGGATTACTTTCGATTTCTATAAAGTGTTTTACCTAGTTATTTCGATCAATGGTGAGCTCACCCGTGATGTGATTAATTATACATAGTAATTGCTATTAACAAATTCATATTGTAGTTTATGTCAGCCGAGAGTTAGAAAATATGACTGCTTGTGTTGGGTCAATCTTTCCTCAGCGCTAGGACAAATGTAGCCTACATTTTCCCAGTTAGAATGATTGTGTTATGCTATATATACTTCTGTGAATAACTGAACATTGCATCCCAAAATAAACTGCTGACATTCTGGACATAACTTTGTGTCACGCCCTGGTCAAAGTATTTTGTGTTTATCTTCATGTATTGGGTCAGGCCAGGGTGTGGCATGGGTTTTTGTATGTGGTGTGTATATATTGGGATTGTAGCTAGTGGGGTGATCTAGCAAGGTCTATGGCTGTCTGGAGTAGTTCTCAATAAGAGGCAGGTGTTTATCGTTGTCTCTGATTGGGAACCATATTTAGGCAGCCATATTCTTTGAGTTTGTCATGGGTGATTGTCCTTAGTGTCCTTGTTCCTGTCTATGTGTTAGTGTACACAAGTATAGACTGTTTCAGTTTTCGTTACGTTTATTGTTTTTTGTAGTGTTTGTATTTAGATTCGTGTTACGTTTGTTTATTAAAACATGGATTGCAATCTACACGCTGCATTTTGGTCCGACTCTCCTTCACACCAAGAGAACCGTTACACTTTGTAAGGACTGTGTTTGTGTAAATAGTTTCTGAAAAAAAGTGTGGCCAGCTCAAACGCTGATTGTTGCGTCATTCTAAACGAGCATTCTAAATGAGTGTTCTAATCACACGGGTGTGATCATACGCTTCAGGGACCACTGTAGAACAATCACACCCGTGTGATGGTACGTGTGAAAGGGTTAACTAACATATTCCTCTCAATTGTATATTCTTAGCTTGACTCGTTATGACATAACTGCTTACAATTGCTTCCCCCATGTTTTGTCAGCCATCTTTACTGAAGGAAGTCACCAGGGATGGGTGGCTCGCATCAATCTCGTCATTGGAACCACTCGATATGATTGGTCATATACAAACCTTGGTACCCAAATGCATAATGAGTGCTCAAACTCCCCCTTGTGGTGGTCAGGAGCAATGAAGCCGTGACACTGGGTACCTCTGAGACTTTTAAAGGAGGAACCACTGTAGACCAAGGTCAAGGTCAAATTGCGGAGGTCAAATTGTGGTTCAAATTTACTTCAGATCTGTGCTGCTCAGTCTTTGAGAATCATAAAGAACTTATACACATATCTATGTGACCAGCATGGTTGCACCATTCATGTGCAGAAAGCATCTGGTTTGTAGGACAAACCGTTAAAAAAATATATAGACCAAGGTCAAATTGCGGGTAAAATTGACAAAAACATAATGGATGTATGTATGTTACTGTTACGGTACAGGGTCAAATTTTTCAACCTCTACGGGATCAGTTCCCCTCCAGCGGGATGGTTGAGCTAATGTGTGCAAATATGATTAGCATGACGTTGTAAGTAACAAAACATTTCCCAGGACATAGACATGTATTTTATAGGCAGAAAGCTTACATTCTTGTTAATCTAACTGCACTGTCCAATTTACAGTAGCTATTACAGTGAAGAAATACCATGCTATTGTTTGAGGAGAGTGCACAACAAAACTTTTATCACGGCAACTGGTTTTATACATTCACTCCTGAAGGTAAATAATGTACTTTCATTCAGTAATCTTCCTCTGATTTGTCATCCTGAGGGTCCCAGGGATAAAATGTAGTATAGTTTGTTGGATAAAATCCATTATAGTTTTCAAATGTAAGAACTGGGTCCTACAGTTTGAACCCCTGCTGTTTCTGGTCCCACACCCACCCCGCCCGGCCATCTAGATGTGTGAAGGTTAGTGTCTTTTCTGTAGTGAAGCTAGTTTTCTATCATTTATGACCTTCCTGGGTGTGTGTAATTTTTTTTTATTACCATATAATTTTTGTATGTTCTCTGTGTCACGCCTTGGTCTTAGTATTTTGTGTTTTCGTTAATTATTTGGTCAGGCCAGGGTGTGACATGGGTTTATGTTGTTGTATTTCGTATTGGGGTTTTGTAGTTATTGGGATTGCGGCTGAGTAGGGGTGTTGCATAGGCTTGGCTGCCTGAGGCGGTTCCCAATCAGAGTCAGGTGATTCTCGTTGTCTCTGATTGGGAACCGTATTTAGGTAGCCTGGGTTTCACTTTGTATTTCGTGGGTGATTGTTCCTGTCTCTGTGTAGTGTTCACCAGATAGGCTGTAATTAGGTTTCTCGTTCCGTTTGTTGTTTTGTATTTGTAACAGTTATTGCATGTATCGCGATCTCTTCATTAAAGACCTGAGTAACCACCACGCTGCATTTCGGTCCGACTCTATTTCAACAAACGAAGAACGCCGTTACACTCTGTATGTTCTTTGTATGTTCTCTGTAGTTATTGCAATGCTTCACTGGATCAGTCTGAAACTGTGCACATATAATGCTGCCATCTTTTGGCCAAATTCTAAATTGCTCCTAAACTACAATATTATTTTATGGCCTTTCTCTTGCATTTCAAAGATGATGTAACAAAAAATAAATGAAAAAACGTGTTTTTTTTGTTTGCATTATCTTTTATAAGATCGAATGTGTTATATTCTCCTAGATTAATTTCACATTTCCAAAATTTCAATGTGCTTCCTTTCAATTGTATCAAGAATATTCATATCTTTGCATCAGGTCCTGAGCTACAGGCAGTTAGATTTGGGTATGTCATTATAGGCGAAAATGGAAAAAAAGGGTTCGTTCGGTCCTTAAGAAGTTTTAAATGCTGTGTTTTACAAGTTTGAGACTCATACTTAGGAAATTAGATGAAGGGTCATGGTGGGTTAAGCACAATAGTGTACTAGGCTGCATGAACCAACAATGACATCGAAAGCTCTCATTGCTGGCCATTTTTATACATTATTTGACTTTATATAGCTGACTATATATACTGGTGGTCACACATGCATGGGTCCCACATCCTTCAGCACTCTCAGACCTACAGTGAAGTGTCATTTAACTGTCACCAGATACCACCCCCCCAAAAATATCTTACAGAAAACCTATCAGCATACCACTGGAGTGTGTGACAGTAACTGTCTGTACACTCTCTCTCTCTCTCTCTCTCTCTCCCTTGCTCCATCTCTCTCTCTCTGTTTCATTCACACTTTCTCCCTCTCTTTGCAAGGTACGACTACAAACAACTCCCCTGCATTAGACCCTTATCGGGTACTTCAATTAAATATTTTTCCAAAAGTCAAACATTCACCTGCTTAACCTTTAATTGACAGAATGTTGTCATTCAATTTGTACTTAAACTCTGCTAATATGATTCCGATAGACTTTATTATTCAGAAAGAGTTAAAAATTTTAGCTGAGTGAGTAGCTCCCCCCTCATTGCTGCTTTAACTCCGGTCAGGTCCAGAGTGAGTTGAGCCTTGAGACAGTACAGTAATGCAGGCATTACAGAAAGACTAAGGAACATTGTATTTGAGGTTACAGAATTGTTTATGTAAGAGTGGAATCATAGCAGTCCTTTAACCCCTTAAGACTCTAGGGGCAGTATTTCATTTTTGGATAAAAAGACGTGCCCGTTTTTAGCGCAATATTTTGTCACGAAAAGATGCTCGACTATGCTTGGAATTGATAGTTTTGGAAAGAAGACACTCTGACGTTTCCAGAACTGCAAAGATTTTCACTGTGAGTGCCTTAGAACAAAACCTACAGGCAAAACCAAGATGTTTGAGCGACCAGGAAATCAACAGGATTTCTGATGGCACGTTTTCCATGATCGCCTTATATGGCTGTGAATGCGACAGGAATGAACGGACACTTTCTATCGTTTCCCCAAGGTGTCTGCAGCATTGTGACGTATTTGTAGGCATATCATTGGAAGATTGACCATAAGAGACTACATTTACCAGGGGTCCCGCACGGTGTCTGTGTGGAAATTGGTGCGCAAAAGTCACCTACCAGTATTTTTCCATCCGAATCTGAGAACAATGCAGGCTTCCAGGAATGGCATTTCAATGAAGAGATATATGACAAAACACCTTGAGGATTGATTCAAACAACGTTTTCCATGTTTCAGTCGATATTATGGAGTTAATTCGGAAAAAAGTTCGACGTGTAGGTGACTGAATTTTCGGTTAGTTTCGGTAGCCAAATGCATAGTAACAAAACGGAACGTTGTGTCCTACACAAGCATCTTTCAGGAAAATCTGGACATCTGCTATGTAACTGAGAGTCTCCTCATTGAAACATCTGAAGTTCTTCAAAGGTAAATTATTTTATTTGATCCCTTTGCTGGTTTTTGTGAATATGTTGCGTGCTAAATGCTAACGCTAAATGCTAAGCTAGCTATCACCACTCTTACACAAATTATTGATTTTCTCTGGTTCTAAAGCATATTTTGAAAATCTGAGACGACAGGATTGTTAAGAAAAGGATAAGCTTGAGAACAGGCATATTTATTTCATTTCATTTGCGATTTTTAGAAATCGCTAACGTTGCGTTATGGTAATGAGCTTGAGGCTATGATTACGCGACCGAATGCGGTGTGGGTCAGCCTAAGAGGTTAACAGTAAGAGTTCCAGTTATGAATTGATTCCCTATACATACATGAGACTACATGGACAGAATGCATCTATACATGTATCTATTGATCCATCACTGTTTGAGATTTAAGAGTTCCAGTTATAGGTGCATGCCTGTTTCTATATACTGTACAAAGAAGATTCCACTTCTAGTTAACCCCCTAGAGTCGATGTCCGCACCACCGCAGAAATCTAATTAGCATAATATAACAATGCCTATAAAAATTCATCTGTTTAAACTAGAGATATCTGTTTTGCATTGGATGCGTCTCAATCGACCGCATCTGCCGATGTCGCACTTCCGCATCTGCAGTGAACGGTAACAGAGCTAGAGCGGTGTTTGTCAGACCATGAGACATCTGCAGTGAATGGTAACAGAGCTAGAGCGGTGTTTGTCAGACCATGAGACATCTGCAGTGAACGGTAACAGAGCTAGAGCGGTGTTTGTCAGACCATGAGACATCTGCAGTGAACGGTAACAGAGCTAGAGCGGTGTTTGTCAGACCATGAGACATCTGCAGTGAACGGTAACAGAGCTAGAGCGGTGTTTGTCAGACCATGAGACATCTGCAGTGAACGTAACAGAGCTAGAGCGGTGTTTGTCAGACCATGAGACATCTGCAGTGAACGGTAACAGAGCTAGAGCGGTGTTTGTCAGACCATGAGACATCTGCAGTGAACGGTAACAGAGCTAGAGCGGTGTTTGTCAGACCATGAGACATCTGCAGTGAACGGTAACAGAGCTACAGCGGTGTTTGTCAGACCATGAGACATCTGCAGTGAACGGTAACAGAGCTAGAGCGGTGTTTGTCAGACCATGAGACATCTGCAGTGAACGGTAACAGAGCTACAGCGGTGTTTGTCAGACCATGAGACATCTGCAGTGAACGTAACAGAGCTAGAGCGGTGTTTGTCAGACCATGAGACATCTGCAGTGAACGGTAACAGAGCTAGAGCGGTGTTTGTCAGACCATGAGACATCTGCAGTGAACGGTAACAGAGCTAGAGCGGTGTTTGTCAGACCAAGAGACCTCCAAAAAATTGGTCTCCTCACAAAGTTGTCTCTAGTGTCCAAATGGTTTATGACCCCTCTAAAGAACGATGAGACTCTCACAAACACAATGGTGTTCTCCGTTTTTGCTCTACAACCCTCACAAGCAAATTGGGACTCCTCTGAAGTCGGTACAGCCAATCTGCCAACCAGAAACAGCAGGGATTCAAACTTTAGAACCCAGTTCCTACATTTGAATATAAAAATTGATTTTATCAAACAAAACGATGCTACATTCTATCTCTGGGACCCTCAGGATGACAAATCAGAGCAAGATTACTGAATGTTAGTACATTATTTACCTTCAGGGGTGAATGTATCAAACCAGTTGCTGTGATAAAAGTGTTTTGGTGTTGTGCACTATCCTCAAATAATAGCATGGTATTTTTATGCTGTAAAAGCTACAGTAAATTGGACAGTGCAGTTAGATTAACAAGCTTAAGCTTTCTGCCCATATAAGACATGTCTATGTCCTGGGACATAGATTCCCCCCTGGCTTAGACAAGTATAAATACAGGATGGAGAGGAAGGAGGGAAGAAAGCTGAGATACAGATCCACTACAGATGACGTGTTGAAGAGAGCAAATCAAGCCCTTATCTTTTAGCCTCTCCTCTCCATATTGTCACGCCCTGATCTGTTTCACCTGTTCCTGTGATTGTCTCCACCCCCTCCAGGTGTCGCTTATTTTCCCCAGTGTATTTATCCCTGTGTTTCCTGTCTCTCTGTGCCAGTTCATCTTGTATGTTAGTCAAGTCAACCAGCGTGTTTTTCCTGTACTCCTTTTGCTGTTCTCTTTTTTTCCAGTCTTCCCGGTTTTGACCCCTGCCTGACTCTGGACTATTTTCCCGCCTACCTGATCATCCTGCCTGCCCTGACCTTGATTCTGCCTGCCCTTCAGTACCTTTTGGATTCTGAACTGGTTTTGACCATTTTGCCTGTCCACAACTATTCTCTTGCCTTACAATATGTATTATTCCAATAGGTTAAGACTCCAACCATCTGCCTCCTGTGTCTGCATTTGGGTCTTGCCTTGTGTAATGATACATACAGCTTTCTACCATGGGAAAACACAAACTCAACTCAACTGTGTAATGTCAGTCAATGTCAGATATGACAATCATTTGATTGAGAAGGAGATTATGTGAACCTTGTAGATTGTTACTTTTTTTCTTTATCTGAATCTTTCTCTCTCTATGACAATCTCTATGGCCAATATCGGCTATGTACCCATTATCTAAGGCCACGGTGCTCAGCTTTGCCTGGTTCATCATGTTCATCATGTTCAAAACCACCCTATTATACAGTGCCGTCAGAAAGTATTCAGACCCCTTGACTTTTTCCACGGCTTTATTCTAAAATTCATTGAATCATTTTTTTTTGCCTCATCAATCTACACACAAGATTGTATGACAAAGCAAAATACAGGTTTTTCGAAATGTTTGTTAATTTACATACGGATTCAGACCCTTTACGCAGTACTTTGTTGGAGCAACTTTGGCAGCGATTACAGCATCGAGTCTTCTTGGGTATGACGCTACAATTTAATTTTAAATTTCAATTGTACCTTTATTTTACTAGGCAAGTCAGTTAAGAACAAATTCTTATTTTCAATGACGGCCTAGGAACAGTGGGTTAACTGCCTGTTCAGGGGCAGAACGACAGATTTGTACCTTGTCAGCTCAGGGATTCAAACTTGCAACCTTTCGGTTACTAGTCCAACACTCTAACCACTAGGCTACCCTGCCTCCCCAAGCTTGGCACACTTGTATTTAGGGAGTTTCTCCCATTCTTCTCTGCAGATCCTCTCAAGCTCTGTCAGGTTTGATGGGGAGCGATGCTGCACAGCTATATTCAGGTCTCTCCAGAGATGTTCGATCAGGTTCAAGTCCAGGATCTGAATGGGCCACTCAAGGACATTCAGAGTGTGTCCCGAAGCCACTCCTGAGTTGTCTTGGCTGTGTGCTTAAGGTCGTTATCCTGTTGGAAGGTGAACCTTCGCCTCAGTCTGAGGTCCTGAGCGCTCTGCAGCAGGTTTTCATCATGAATCTCTTTGTACTTTGCTCCATTCATCTTTGCCTCGATCTTGACATCCCCACAATATGATGCTGCCACCACCATGTAGGGATGATGCCAGGTTTCCTCCAAATGTGAAACTTGGCATTCAGGCCAAAGAGTTGCATCTTGGTTTCATCAGACCAGAGAATCTTGTTTCTCATTCACACTAGTCACATCTCTAACCGGCATCTGCTCTCCAATTTGGTGGCAACAAATCATTGATACAACAAAGGTACACCCCATGGCTACTCTTAAGGTAGTTTAAGTTCCTGGTAGAAAAAGGGCCAATGTTTGGAGCCACTTTACTCATTGTCTTGATTCAAGACCGAATGCAACGTTTCCACTGAGAAGTTTTGTTTATTACTGCATTTTCACCCACAAGTTGACGGAAAAATACACCAACAAGAGACATCTGAAAGCGCATCATTCCAATATATACGCTCAGGTAATAACAGATTGATAATGCTGGCTAGTTAGCTTGCTGCAACCTAACAGACCACTACTTATGACAGAACGTTGATTACAATATACCTACAGTATGTCAAGCGGCAGGGCTCCAGACTGCAACCATTTAGTCACATTTTGCGATCTTTTGACTTGGCTCTGCGAGTTACATTTTTAATTGGCCACTTGATGTGTGCTCTGGGAGAGGGAAAAAAGCCTTCTAATTGTATAACGTTTCTATATCCAATTATGGGAAATACATAGCTTTGGAAGCAACTACTGTTGGTCTCAGCCTTCTGTGGGTATAATTTTTATTTGTCATCTTAATATCGAGCTCAATAGAAACTATTCAACAACTGAGATTTGAAATTACTTTAACTTTGGGCATGAAAAACGGTCCCTTTCCGCCCCTTTCTACATTTTCTAACATTAATGGGGTGTGCCTTTGGTGGTTCTTCGATATATCATTCTGGACATGCGCACCGTGACCAACATTTAGTTTGTTAGCTAGTTTGTTAGCTAAGCTAGCCACTTTAGCTAGCCAGTAACTCTTCCAGTATGTGTTGACATCATTTTAAAGGATTTGTTATTGGACCGAAGCTGTAGAGATCCATAAGCAATGACACTTCTGTAACCAAATATCGTATTCATCCCTTTTATTTACGCATTCAATTACCTGGTACGATGGTGCATTAATCAGTTATACAGTTTAAAACTGTTCTTTTTGCGTTTTTACCCAAAGTCGACTGTTAATTATGATACGAAACATACGAAATGGTCAATTGCGCATCAGCCATTGCAAGTGCATAGGGTAGCAGGCTCCAACAGCAAAGTATTTTTAGCAAATAACATTTACTGTTAGATTAATACATGATTACTAGCAGTGGGTATTATATTTAGTGTTAGCAATCTAGCAAATTTGTTTTGAGTTTTCACTTCCTCATGGTGGTGAATTAGCCCCCAAATAAATGTGCCTATGATATTAGTGCACATAAAGATGTAGGAAAATTAATCTAAATTCAACAACACATTTCAGAAAATTCTGGAGTCCTATTTTGACATTAAAATATAACCCTAATAATACCCTATTGTCAACCTACAATTCATGGCAATCACAGGATTAGGTTGTACATCAAAATATGTTGAATCATGCATTCCTGCTTGGACAGATGAAACAACTTATTTATTGAATAGCTTACCATCTCAGTAGTCTATTACACAGTGTCAGGCACTGTGGATGACTTTATAAGGTGATTCAAAAAAATGTTTATATTGTGTGGTGCCGCAGAAACAAATTGCTGCAACCAAATCATGAGCTGGTGCCACCAACTGAAAAAGTTAGTGGCACCAGTGTCACTAGGGGAAAATGTTAGTCTGGAGCACTGTCAAGGGGTGTGATTTTTATCTGCTGCAGATTAATGTGTTCTTCTACCAATTTGGCTGTTGGGAAGAGAATCACACGATAGTATGTTATGCCGAAACATATGCTGGTAAGACAAGGCTATGTATGTTTGTGCACATGGAAGTCAGTGATAGATTAATTAGGCAATAAAAATGTGACTAAAATGAGACTGAACTAAAAGGGCATTAAGTTGACTAAAATGACCAACTGTTTTTGTCATTTTAACAATAACTAGACTAAATCATTATTTCAAAATGTGACAAAAACTTAGTGACCTATTAGTTAAAATAACTAAGATTAGACTAAATGTAAAAAGAGTGGCAAATTTAACACTGGCACACACACACACACACACAATCAGACGCAGCCTGTGAGATGTTATTGGATCGGCTGACAGTGCTCTTTACCAGGAAGTCACCCACAGCCAAATCAACCACATGTTAATGACCTCTTAAAATTTCCTCCACACCAACAACAATGCAAGAATCAGAGTGAGTGACCACAAAAACACCCCAACACACACACATGCACACACAAACACATTGTTCTGCATCATTTGTTTGCAGAGCCTGTGTAATGCTATTTTCTTCCCATTCTCCCGCATTTGCATTTGTAAAAAAGTTGGAAACGACTCCAGGTATTTTTTTATTTCATCATAGTTGATATCAGAGGATATAAGCTTGTCATGCATATTTATGTATATAATTACATTCAAAATGCAGTGTGGAACACCCAGAGGTTCTGAGTTTATTTAATGTCACCTTGTGAGAGAGAAGGAAAGAAAGAAAATAACAGTTCTCTGGGAAATGGGAGGAATACAAGGTTTGTGTGTGTATGCGTGCGTGCTAGTTTGTGTGAGCGCACGTGGATATACGTAGATTGTCTGGCATTAACAACGCCTGTCTCTGTGTGGTACGCATGGGCTTCCTGAATCCCACTTCTTTCAACCTCCACTGTTTCCCTCACTTCTAAACAACATTCTGCCGCACTAATTAGCGTGCCTCACCGCAGTTTGGCAAAAATGTACAGTTTTAAAATCACAGGTTCAGGTAGGAGAAGGTGGGAGGAGGTGAGGAGGGAGGAAGCGAGGGAGGGAGAGAGGGAGATGACAATGATACCGCACATGAAAAACACCAAAGGAGAAATATTTTTTACCCTGCATTGCAATCTCTGTGTGATGCTCAGCTCAGTTTGAAACAGAAACACACACAGTGAGAGATTCATCCACCTTTCTAGCCACTCTGACAAATAATCAACACTTATACAATACTATAGCACACTCTAAACCTAGGGCTCGATTCAATCCGTATAGAACTGAAGATCAGCGCTGTGGTGCGATAGAAATTGAAAGGTCATTTCAGATTTAGCTGACATATGCAGCGTTTACCGTGAATGCATTCTCTGCAAATGCAGGAACATTGTATTTGAATGTCAATCAGGCTACGACACGGAACTTTAGCACTACGGAGTGATTCGAGACTCTACACTCCAACATCTACCTCATAATTACTATTATCCACCCTGAGATAACAACACCCCAAATCACAGTGGACCTCCTTCCTCAAACAACTCATATTGCCTGAAGTTATGAGAGTTCTAAAATAGATTTTAGTAATGTGATTGGGTGTGCCGAGTCTCTTTTTCTAATTTGCTGAATTTATGGATAGATATCTAACACCTGCTCTAAGACATTGAATGTTCACGTGCAATATGTTCCTATTTTGATCTACAACACACCATGCAGATATGGGGCTGGTATATCTGAGGTTTATTTAAGGTGGAAAATAGAGAGACTTTGTAGAATATTCACATGGAGTGAGGTGTTGTTGTGTGAGGAGTTCACGCAAAGCCTTCTGTCTGAATACAAAGCACGACCACAGAATGCTCGGACTGGTAAACAAACAGACCATCTTAGTAGACATCGCTGTCAAGTAGAAGGAATGTGCTGAACATGTAGAAATACAAGTCTGACCACAATAAGCATCACGCGTACAATTCTATGTCTAGTTGTGGGTGGGTAAACAGTGGCAGCATAGCTAATATAAAGAGAATATTTTTTGATACACTATGTAATGTATAGGGTATATCCTTATCATTTGCACCATGCATAAGTAAATTCCACACGGATTCAATTTCTACTTGTGGTGGTTGTTAAGCAACAGCACAATTTATAAAGCCTAAAGAGCATCATTTCCAGTATGCAATTAAACTTGTCAGCCTCCTATCATCTGTCACCTGAACTAAGTGTAATTTAGTCATCAGTGATGCTTTGCCCCCAGCCTCATCCCAGATGGCGATAAAGCGTTTTCACATCAATGAGAGAAAAAACAGCTCATCTAAACGGGGAGGATGCCGTCTCATGTGCTCTCCGTCGGAGTTTCCTGTTATAGCCTATGGATGTGTCCCAAATGGCACCGTGCGGAGGCTGTGAATGACTGGTCCTGACGCCCATGCATACATGCACCACCAGATGGCCAGCACATCACACAACCCCCTCACAGGCAGCCCTTGGCCCCAGTGACGGGCATCTAGACTGGAGCAGTGTCGTTGCGTCTTTCCCCCACCACAGTCAGGTGGAGAGGTCCGTTGCCAAGATTCCCAGTTTCTCTGTGGCCCTGTTGCACCCCACAGATGGGAAATGCAAAGCAGCTCCTCTGAAGGATGCAGACAACATCAAAGAATTGAATAGATGAGTGTTATATTGTATCTCTAAGGCCATAGCTCTCCAGTGGCGTCATTCCACCGGCCCTGGTGGTGCCCATCCTCTAATACAGTAAACTCTGCTTTTGAGTCTGATGCACAGTGGGACAGAGTACGTCAGCATAAAAAAAACACACACACACACACACACACACACAATTCTGCCTCTGAGACACAGTGGGACTGAGTGCGTAAGCAGCCGCCCTCCTTCCGACAAACCTCACCACAGGCTCCTCAGTCCTCACTACTCACAAAGGAGTGAGTCAATGAAGGGGACCTGGAACTATAGGTCACTGCCAACAGAACCTTGAACCCCTATGGCATTATGACAGTACAGTTATCATGTATTCTAATTGGAACCAACAGGACCCTAAAAGGCTTTTACCCCCAAGCCATAAGATTGCTAAATACTTAGTGCGGGGTAGCTATTTGGTTAACTATTTAACTATCTGCATTGACTGTTTTTGCGTTAACTTTTTTAACTCACACATACGCTGCTGCTACTTTATTTATTGCATTATCCTGTTGACTAGTCACTCTATTCCCATCTATATGTATCTACCTCAATTATTCGTACCCCTGCACTTCAACTCGGTACTGGTACCCCGTGTATATAGCCACGTTATTGTTACTCATTGTGTATTTATTATTACTTTGACATATTATTACTTTTCTATTATTTCTCTATTTTCTTTCTCTCTGCATTGTTGGGTAAGGCCCGTGAGAAAGCATTTTGATGTTAGTCTACACCTGTTATTTACGAAGCATGTGACAAATAAACATTTTCCAAACCTTTGTGTGTGACAGTCCTGTAAAGTATTCCTGCCTGGCTCTTTTTCCCAATCACGGTGAAGTATCCAGTCGCTTTCAGCTTTCCTGTCACTGACTGTCATTGACCACAAAAGGGGCCACAGATGGCCACGCAGATCCATAAAGCTCTACTCTCTCAGTAGGGAGGCCTTGTGTTTTGTGCGGTCTCAACTGACTCAACCGAAGTGTATAATACAATCCCTGCTGTGTTGTCTGGTGTTTCTCTACCGGACAGAGAGCTACAGGTGTACTGTTTTCATTTGATCACTATGTGGCAGGACATGCAAATTGTAGTGTATTTGAGGTTTAAAAAGCCTTCTAAAGATTGTAATTTCCACTTTAAAATGCCAGAGTTGATTTATCTTAACAAAAAATGAACAAGAATGTACATTAATTATAACCCACATAAAAATTCACATTTCCTGTTGCTGCGAAATACTTTTTGTGCTGTGAGAAACTGGTCAAATGAATATAGAATATCTGTATAGACCTTCCCCAGAAATGCATTTCATGCAAGCTCTGAACAAAAGCATTAATTAGACCTTAAAAGTTCAATCGACTTCAATACAGAATGCAGAATCGGAAAAAAGAATGCAGATCCACTGGAAACATGCTTACTGACTGATCCAAAGGAACAGTCATTTTACTCTGTTTGTATTATTTATGGAGGGATGACAAAATAAATGATCCTTTTCCGGATTCTTTAAGAAGGGAACAGAACTCTCTCTGTTAGATCCCACCTCTATAGACCATATAGTTCAATTGTCCTAGCTACAATCCCCTTGATCAACGATTGATTGAGTCAATATCCTCAGTCTTCGTCAGGCATAAACTGTACAATGCAATTTAACTTCATGACTTAATGAGCAGAAGCTTAATCATCAAGCATCCACAAACTACTGTGCCTCACATCTGACAGAGAGCCATCTATCAAGGGATTTGTTATAACACAGAGTTGCTATAAGATGTGTGTTCTGTTCCTTCATCATTTTGATCGCTTTAACTCACTTGCTAGGAAGCATGGCAAAAGGGAATACTGCACTTGATAAATCATTCCAGAATTGACGCTTCGATGTGAGCTATGTCTGTGTCTCCTATGGCCCCTGGTCAAAGGTAGTGCACTACATTGGGAAAAGGGTACAATTTAAGATGCAAACTATATTTGGTCCTTCTGTAGCTCAGTTGGTAGAGCATGGCGCTTGTAACGCCAGGGTAGTGGGTTCTATCCCCGGGACCACCCATACGTAGAATGTATGCACACATGACTGTAAGTCGCTTTGGATAAAAGAGTCTGCTAAATGGCATATATATATATATATATATATATATATATTTTTTTTTTTTCATAGAGGATTGGCACTTAACAAAGTCACAGTTCATATGATGTGGGATCATATTCTGATCTTATTCACATCCTTACATGTCATTAATAAGATGGTGCTAATGGATTCTGAAGCTGACATGCTGTAACACTCCATAATGACATGTTCTGTCTGTGGGATCACTTCATCATCAGCAATACACACCCACAAATACACACAGACACACACGCACACTGTACACTTCTCTATCAGGTCCATCGTTGACATGATCCTTACCTAAAAACATCACTCCCAGTGTAATGTCCAGTCTCTGAATTATTAAATCATTCACACAGGCCTCCTCTCCTTTTTCGCCTAGTGCATCATGGGTAATTACAGTTAGCCCTGGGAGTGGAGAACAGGTGTTGATTAAAAGTAGCTATGTATAGGACGTAGGGGCTTCTCTTCATAGGTTTCAAGAAAGGTCAAAGTTCTCCATGTGGCGTACGGAAGGTGTTGCACTGACAAAGTGACAGAGGTCTCTGTGAACAAACGCCGTAGAGGAGCCGAGCTTCAAACAGCTAATGTGGGCAGCTACTGCAAGCCTCCCAGGTGGATAATTATTCCAGCCCGACCAAAGCCAAATGAAATGTACAGAACTGGAACTAGAAGCAAGTGGAGGTAGGTGGAGATGGGATGCAACCTGTTTCCGGTAACTGTTGTCTTCTCTTTTTTTTAAAGTGTTTTTCCCCCTGTATATTACACTTCCTATCCAACATGACACCATCTTAAAGACATAGTGTAGACACTTACAGACATAGCAACCCACTCATAAACATAAACACACACCCAAGTACACACACAAAGACACACAAACACAGTATTTGGAGTACTGACTCATGAAACAGGAATACGACATCTTCTCAGCTGGGACCAATTAGTTAGAGAGCTTTGAATCGTCAGCGAAAGCCGAGAACTGAATTTCATCTCACTCTATCTTAGCTCCATCTCTTTCTTCCTCTCGTTAAACCTGAATACTGATATCACGTTAACAGCACGCCTCTACCAGCACGTCTCACATCTATCTACCAGCACGTCTCACATCTATCTACCAGCACGTCTCACATCTATCTACCAGCACGTCTCACATCTATCTACCAGCACGTCTCACATCTATCTACCAGCACGTCTCACATCTATCTACCAGCATGTCTTACATCTATCTACCAGCACGTCTCACATCTATCTACCAGCACGTCTCACAGCTATCTACCAGCAGGTATATGCAGGCATAGGCACAGAAAAAAGACTAATTCAACACCTGATACCTAATGTGCAAAGTGAATAATACTGTGTGGCTCATAGCTAAAAAGACTGCATAGCTGCATCCTCCAAGGCTCGCTTCGGAACCTGCGATGACTGAAAGAAACTGACCAAAACTAAGTTGTCCTATTTGACGGTGGGTAATGGTAGCCTACCTTAACCTCAACTGTTTGTCATGTGTAATATATTAGACATAATCAAATATCACATTGTATGAGGATTCATTAGTATTATTTGATTAGATTTTTATTACACATGGAGGGGTGGGGGCTTAGACTCCTATGGGTGGGGTGTGAGATGACGAGGTGTAAAGGTACCTGTATGGACCATAGACGGTATAGAAATAACTGGACACAGTCATAACCAGTTAATGAATGGATTTCTATGAGAAACGTACCTGGATGGAAACGTCACTGTAGGAGCCTCCGATGACTCCAGAAATGGCCAGAGGGACATCATCCTGGATGGGGTTGGATCCATCTGGACAGATGAACCCCGGCTCGTGCACCTTAGTGAGGGAGGCTCGTACAAACTCCAGGCTCTGCTCCAGAGCGTAGGTGTCCTTAGAGCAAGTGTCCAGGATGTGGGCTCCCAGCCTGAGGCCTGGCAGCAACCTCTCGTCTGCATTGATCTCGTCCAGCGCTAAAAGCATCGCCTCCAGTCTCTGGATCCCTCTTTGCTCGTTGATCTTCCCACAGTCCTCCACCCCCTCACCCTTCTCGTGCACCGGGAACAGTCCGCCGATCACCAGGTCCCCGTCGATGGTGATCTCCCTCTTGGTGGAAGGGGGGAATCTGTTGTTAGGGCTGGCCAGGGCCTCAGAGATGAGCAGGTCAAAGAGGAGCAGGTGAAGGGACCACCAAGGGGCAGCCTTGGCCCAGAGCCCAGGGCAGAGGAGGCCGGTGGTGGGCATGGTGAGGTAGTCTAGCTGGGGTCAGTGTAGTGGGTCGTGGGTAATTGGGTGTAGGAGTGAGACACAGAAGGGTGAGGTGGATCACTCTAGAGCCTACTCTTGACACTCATCTCATCTTGGTTATTCACTGCAAGTGGGGGAGAGGAAAATGAATAATATATCATTGTTCATGTTACATTTCCAGTAATGTTATGGTACTTCAGTTATAAAAGTGACTGATACAAATTTGTAATTAAAATAGCATTTTTGCCCCCTCCAAAATAAAAGCACAGAATTTATTCCAAAGAATCCTAATTGAGGTTCACAGATGCTATTTGCTCCTACTCATGGCAGGAAGGTGTGCAAATCCGGACTTTCCTCACTACCTCGAGTCTAGTTTAAAAGAAAAAACTTCACAATTGTGTCAACAAGGCTCTTTATCCACTTCCCCAGAGTCAGAATAATTTGTGGATACCATTTTTATCTCCGTGTCCAGTATGAAGGAAGTTAGAGTTAGTTGTGCTTACGCTATGGCTGGATGTCTACGGAAACTACCTCTAACTTCCTTCATACTGGACACAGAGACATACAAATGGTATACACAAGTTCATCTGCCTCTGGGGATGTGGCCTCGTTGCCAAAATCCCAAAGTATCCCTTTAAGGTGTAAAGGGAATAGATGTCTTCATTTTTCCCATACATCTTTGAACAACCTCTACATGTTGATTTAACAGCCCTTCTATAAGAGCTCTCAATCTTAAAGACTGGCTGCAGGTGGTTGTGACTCTCGGCAAATTCCTCAAGATGCACTTCACCCCAGCAACTTATCTTGTGCCACATAACCAGACTGTCAGCCATCTCAACAGATGAGTGAGTATGTCGCCCGTCCTCAGAAAGCCACTGTGTGTGTGTGTCTGTGTGTATTTGTGACTCGTTTCAGGAAGCTAGGCATATGTCGCATGTCACCACTTCACAGAAGAGGCATTTGAATGTAATTTATTTATCAAAATGTGTTTTTTGGCAGAAATGGCTTCTGGAACATGTGAACTTTCATCTGCCTTAATAGAAAATGAGGATGTCATCTGTAAATACTAATACAATTGTTAAATTACGAGCTTAGTTGGTTTACCCACGAAAAAAGACAGGGAACCTTCCCGCTAGCCATGATTGGCTGAGATAATGGATGGGCTGAACGTGCAGATAGATGAGTTCAGATTGGTCTGCCATTTAGCATGCTTCTGTCTATAATGTGAGCTCCGCAGTATGTGTAGATAATCCTTGCTACCACTACTTTTTTTAAAGATATAATGTTATCCATGGAGAACTGCAAAAGTGTTGCTACTCCTCTCAACCACATTGCTGCCCTGAGTTTAGCAGGCACTATCGGCCAAGATTAGTGGGAAAAGGTTTTGATGGACTACTTTCTGCACACAGTCAATGTGAACCGGAGTGACTTGACATAACGCAGGCCAAACAAGCTGTACAAACAAAACCGAGTTAAATGGGTTCCAGTCTGCCATTAAGCATTCATCCATGTACACGGGTAATTATACATTTCTAATTTTGTCAGAAAGTCATTTTCATTGCAAGATAAAGTGTACTGTTCGCTGGCAAGCGAACGTTAGTTTGCTGGTTCGCTAGCTAATCCATTTGAATTGCTAGGTATAGCATAATGTTAGCTAGCTAGCTCACATTGAACCTAGTTGGTTAGCTTTAACTACCTGTAGATACATACCAGATCATTTCATAAATGGTGGCTAGCTATGACAATCAGTTTTGTATTGCTAGTAGTATGGGTTGGGAGTATGGTTCATTGTTTAGCTAGCTACATGTCTTAAGAAAAGACTCCACTTTGCCAGATGATTACACAACCCATCAAGTTAGCCAGGTGTGTCTGTGGGTGATTACGGCCATATATTGTATTTCATGAACATGTGTATGTGTCTAGACAATAGTGACCCAACCACTTACCTCATGTGGCTGGGGGGTGGTTATCGCATGTCTTTCACGTCCCATCAATTTAGACAAGTGTGTCTGGTAGGGGTGTGCTGATATGGCCATACTCATATTCATAATCGTATCTGTAAATTGACACGTGACAGTTGGATAGGATGATACATGTGATCAGAAAAAGCTGAAGGGGTTTTAATATGCCTAAATAGTTATTGGTAATTTATCTCCCTTCTCACTGCAAAAAAAAAGATGCAGATTAGGAGCAGCTCGCGAAGATGTCAGTGCATATGTGTGTCTGTGTCCTCATTTTGTTGCAGACAACCAAGTTTGCTGTCACTGAGTCAGAATGCGCATTAGCATTTCAGCTTTTTTCCCTATCCTTGCCCAACTTATTAGATATTATGCACATTGATAGCTTGATAGCAAATGTCCTCGCAATGTGATTTATCATAGTAGCAGGCAGTAACAATCTAAATGATCAGACCGAAAACATGCAGAGAAAAGTGATCCTGAAATTATGAGGAAAAAAAGATCTTCACTCTATCCAATCAGAGCAGTAGTATCAACAGCAGCAGTATCAAGTATCAAGCCAGTTGAGTTATTTAGACCACGCAAACGAGTGACTCAAAGACAGTACAGTATGGGTTACGAAACTCTCTGACTAACACATGAGAAACATCCTTGCTGGCACCCGAATAAATACTAGGATCATAACTGTATCCAGAAAATTGCCCATATCCGTTATTATACTTGTTTTGTCTGACTATTCGGCACACCTCTAGTGTCTTGGTAAGCATCATCTAATAATTATAAAATATTTATCTGCAAACTTTCTATTTTTTATATTGCTACTATGCAAATATAGAAGTAACCATTTCACTGTGACAATAATTGTGATTTTATTTGTGTGTTTACCAGAGATGGTAATGTGAAGAACAACACAACCTGCAGCAAGGTCAGATTAGGATATAGGCCAAGGGCTAGATAAAGTGTATTTTAACCTGGAGTTTTTCTTATTGTAGGCTAGAACTTTCACAATTTTTAGTTTTGAAATGTTTGGTTGTTTACTACACCAGCTTACTCATTCTGTTTAGCACATGGCCTCACATGTGAATCCTTGAAGAGATGGGTGGGGCTAAGGCTTAAGAGGGTGTAAACGATGCTGACTATATGTAGACAAAGAAGAGCTCTCCAGGAGGTGTACCAAAACATCCAAGGGCCATTTTCTCAAAAGTTCATTCACTTTCAAAGCAGAATTACTGTCCAATTGTTCCTCAACTGCAGTGTATGGCATATCATTTGTAGCTCTGATACTCTACTTTTATCCAATGTAAAAAAAAACACAATTTCAAATGTTGCTATATAAGACCGAATCAAGGTGGTTGGTCACGTTCCACTCCTCTGCCTGGATTTCCAAGCACCCCAGTCTACTGCCCTCTAGACATTTAAATACCTATATTCTCCAATTTTTTCCTAATTCATCATCTCTTTTTCTCTGTCTTCTCTCTCTCCCACAGCCACACAGACTCTACCTCTGAGTTTCTCTCCTACCCTTCCTCTTTCTACCATTTTGCGCATGATGAAAAAATAATAATAAATGACAATGCTTCAGTTAAAGTACAACTGGTTCATGTGGTTCCTGTTAGCCTGATAGCCTTGTCTGCATCCTAAATGGAACCATATTCCCTATAGTGTACTACTTTTGAACATGACCCATATGGCTTGTGGCAAAAGAAGTGGACTAGGGAATATGGTGCCATTTCGGATGCACAACTTAA
This sequence comes from Oncorhynchus gorbuscha, assembly GCF_021184085.1. Taxonomy (NCBI): domain Eukaryota; kingdom Metazoa; phylum Chordata; class Actinopteri; order Salmoniformes; family Salmonidae; genus Oncorhynchus; species Oncorhynchus gorbuscha. The sequence goes on along the minus strand of NC_060190.1, from coordinate 37,691,701 downwards.
TCTGTCAAGTATAATGCTCCCTGGGTTTGTTAACCTTTCCATGTGTTTGTGCTCTTCATCGAAACATGATAGAAAGTCCAATTCCAGGCAGTCCAATCTATCATCTGTGTGCATGTCACGTGTCACTTGTTGATAGATATCACATTCCTAAAGTTAGCGTTTTCCACCTTGGCAAGTTTATTGACTGTATTTGTAGCAATAGCAGTGGGAAAGACTTCCACATAAAACATGAACAAAAGGGCAGCACATGTTTCATACTAGTGTAGAAAGTGATGTACTGTTATTGTCTCCTCGCCATGAGATTGCGTAATCATTCTGAAACACTTGACCTGGGAAAAGATTATTGGTGTTCATGCATGTTCCCGGGTGGTCTTTTGAACTAGCGGGTAAAAACGGGTAACTTCTACTAAAACGTTGATTAATGTGCACTGTCTCTGTAAAAAATAAAATAAATTCAAAATTATGCAACCAAACAGACTTACAAAAGGACTATACAATTACAAGCGAGTGGAATAACAAACAGACTAAACAGCTAAAATGTGAGAGGAATTAAATTTGATATCTGATTCAAGATATATCAATAATTCAACAATGTCAGACTCGGAGGAGGAGAGGAGAGGCGAGAGGAAAGGCGAGAGCTTGCTGCTGTTAACAAAGTGATATATTATAAAGTGGATCTTCTCTCTCCAACCATTTCAGGGTGATGGAAAGGACAAGGAGAGTTTTTACTCTAAGGATTTTTTTTGGGGGGGGGGAATTAGCTGTCAAAGCATGTGCTGACACAACAGACAATGATTTAGCCACAATCCTTCCAACCAAACTGGATTTCTCTGCCACAAGCAACTCAATTTTCTACGGGGAAACTATTGGAAAGTTTGATGTTTTTGGTGGAAAGCAATACTTAGCTCTTTTTCAGAGTTAACACTAGGCCCAGACTCCCATGAGAAACATTCAACGTTTATGCAGCTGAAATCACACGTCTAACTCAGGAAGCTTTTCCAGGCTACAATGATGCTGCCATCCAAATGGAACATTTTAGACATTTTGTAGCTGGATTGGATCTGGTGCTTCAGGCTAAGTGCCATGAACATGGGGCTGCTACTCTGTAACAGACACTTGTAATTGTTAGCCAGAGAGTACAGGATGAAGTTAATTTTAGCTCCCCAAGTCTAATGGTTAACATGCCTGCCACATCTAACCCCTCATTCCAGGCTTCACATGGTGAAACCACACCCACCGCTTCATGTGATGAAGCTTCATGTGATTAGCTTCACGTGATGGCTAATCAAAATTAATAGAGGCCCTTACAACCGACATCAAAGCACTGCAAAGTGATTTTTCAGATGGTGGACAGCATGATGGCTGTGGTAGACCTTCCCAAGACTACAGACAGTACTCTACAGACATAACAATGTCGGACGTCATGAACGGGGCTACAGCAGCTCTGGCTACAACAGACCTCAGACACCCATCAGTATGTATCTACAGACAGGGATAGGGACACAGTCACTACGACCACAAGAACAACAATAGGAGATGGCCCAAAAAGGAGGGCATTCGTTTGATAATTCACACACTCAAGACCAGGGAAATTAGTACTAGTTGGTACTGTGGGTCAAGTGCCAGGTCATCCCTCAAACAAGGCTCAAACTATCCATTGGTTACTGACAGGTTCCCATGGTTTCTACAGACAGGGACAAGACAGCCTTTAACACAGGGAGTGGGGTCTACCAGTTTAAAGTCATGCCGGTGGGCTTGTCCAAAACACCGCCGACGTTACAACACCTCATGGAACTTGTCTTCTGTGGTTGTCACTGGAACCAGTGCCTCATTTACCTGGATGACGTCATTGTGTTCAGCAGGAACTGTAAAGAACACATGTTTTCCAGAGATTCAGGTCAGCTGGTTTGAAGCTGAAGCCGTCAAAACGCACCTTTGCTCAGAGCCAAGTGACAATTCTATTTCATGTTGTGTCTGCCCAGGGCTTAAGACCAGATCCCAGAAATGTGGAGCATGTCAAAAATGTACCTCTCCCATCCTTTCCCACAGAAGTCAGGGCATTTGTGGGTTTGTGCACTTACTACTTGCGGTTTGGAACTTTGCCCAAATCGCAGCCCCACTGCACAAGCTCACACTCAAGGACGTTCCTTTTGAGTAGTCAAGGGAGGCAGATGACGTTTTCAAATACTTGAGACAGACCCTCTCAGTGCCACCTATCGTGTCATTCCCTGATTTTTCCCGAGCCCTTCCTCATTCACTGTGATGCATCCGAGATGGCAGTTGGTGCTGTTCTCAGTCAAGTGCAGAATGGCAGAGAATCAGTGATCGCCTATGCTAGTCACATGTTCAACCCATCTGAGAGAAACTGGTCCACATATGACAAGGAACTCTACGCTATAGCGTGGTTCATCTGATATTTCATACACTATCTGGGAGGCAATCCGTTCAAGGTCGTAACTGATCACATACCACACGTGTGGCTCAGGATGATCCCATTGGACAATGAACCTATAGGGCAGAGAGCACAATGGGCACTGGAACTCAATGTTTACAACTACGTGGTCAAGAAGAAACATGCCAATGGCAGTGACTTCCGGCGCCGACAGAGATGGCCGCCTCGCTTCGCGTTCCTAGGAAACTATGCAGTTTTTTGTTTTTTTTACGTGTTATTTCTTACATTAGTACCCCAGGTCATCTTAGGTTTCATTACATACAGTCGAGAAGAACTACTGAATATAATATCAGCGTCAACTGACCATCAGTATGACCAAGAATATGTTTTCCGCGACGCGGATCCTGTGTTCTGCCTTACAAACAGGACAACGGAATGGATCGCATGCAGCGACCCAAAAAAAAGACGTAGCGGTCTTCTGGTCAGACTCCGGACAAGGGCACATCGCGCACCACTCCCCAACATTCTTCTTGCCAATGTCCAGTCTCTTGACAACAAGGTTGATGAAATCCGAGCAAGGGTAGCATTCCAGAGGGACATCAGAGACTGCAACGTTCTCTGCTTCACGGAAACATGGCTTACTGGGAAGACGCTATCCGATGGGGTGCAGCCAACGGGTTTCTCCACGCATCGCGCCGACAGAAACAAACATCTTTCTGGTAAGAAGAGTGGCGGGGGCGTATGCCTCATGACTAACGAGACATGGTGTGATGAAAGAAACATACAGGAACTCAAAAACTTCTGTTCACCTGATTTAGAATTCCTCACAATCAAATGTAGACTGCATTATCTTCCAAGAGAATTCTCTTCGAATATAATCACAGCCGTATATATATCCCCCCCAAGCAGACACATCGATGGCTCTGAACGAACTTTATTTAACTCTTTGCAAACTGGAAACCATTTATCCGGAGGCTGCATTCATTGTAGCTGGGGATTTTAACAAAGCTAATCTGAAAACAAGAGTCCCTAAATTTTATCAGCATATCGATTGCGCAACCAGGGGTGGTAAAACCTTGGATCATTGTTACTCTAACTTCCACGATGCATATAAGGCCCTGCCCCGCCCCCCTTTCGGAAAAGCTGACCACGACTCCATTTTGTTGATTCCTGCCTACAGGCAGAAACTTAAACAAGAGGCTCCCACGCTGAGGTCTGTCCAACGCTGGTCCGACCAAGCGGACTCCACACTCCAAGACTGCTTCCATCACGTGGACTGGGACATGTTTCGTATTGCGTCAGATAAAAATATTGACGAATACGCTGATTCGGTGTGCGAGTTCATTAGAACGAGCGTTGAAGATGTCGTTCCCATAGCAATGATAAAAACATTCCCTAACCAGAAACCGTGGATTGATGGCAGCATTCGCGTGAAACTGAAAGCGCGAACCACTGCTTTTAATCAGGGCAAGGTGTCTGGCAACATGACCGAATACAAACAGTGCAGCTATTCCCTCCGCAAGGCTATTAAACAAGCTAAGCGTCAGTACAGAGACAAAGTAGAATCTCAATTCAACGGCTCAGACACAAGAGGCATGTGGCAGGGTCTACAGTCAATCACGGACTACAAGAAGAAACCCAGCCCAGTCACGGACCAGGATGTCTTGCTCCCAGGCAGATTATATAACTTTTTTGCCCGCTTTGAGGACAATATAGTGCCACTGACACGGCCTGCAACGAAAACATGCGGTCTCTCCTTCACTGCAGCCGAGGTGTGTAAGACATTTAAACGTGTTAACCCTCGCAAGGCTGCAGGCCCAGACGGCATCCCCAGCCGCGCCCTCAGAGCATGCGCAGACCAGCTGGCCGGTGTGTTTACGGACATATTCAATCAATCCCTATACCAGTCTGCTGTTCCCACATGCTTCAAGAGGGCCACCATTGTTCCTGTTCCCAAGAAAGCTAAGGTAACTGAGCTAAACGACTACCGCCCCGTAGCACTCACTTCCGTCATCATGAAGTGCTTTGAGAGACTAGTCAAGGACCATATCACCTCCACCCTACCTGACACCCTAGACCCACTCCAATTTGCTTACCGCCCAAATAGGTCCACAGACGATGCAATCTCAACCACACTGCACACTGCCCTAACCCACCTGGACAAGAAGAATACCTATGCGAGAATGCTGTTCATCGACTACAGCTTGGCATTCAACACCATAGTACCCTCCAAGCTCGTCATCAAGCTCGAGACCCTGGGTCTCGACCCCGCCCTGTGCAACTGGGTACTGGACTTCCTGACGGGCCGCCCCCAGGTGGTGAGGGTAGGCAACAACATCTCCTCGACGCTGATCCTCAACACGGGGGCCCCAAAAGGGTGCGTTCTGAGCCCTCTCCTGTACTCCCTGTTCACCCACGACTGCGTGGCCACGCACGCCTCCAACTCAATCATCAAGTTTGCGGACGACACAACAGTGATAGGCTTGATTACCAACAACGACGAGGCGGCCTACAGGGAGGAGGTGAGGGCCCTCGGAGTGTGGTGTCAGGAAAATAACCTCACACTCAACGTCAACAAAACTAAGGAGATGATTGTGGACTTCAGGAAACAGCAGAGGGAACACCCCCCTATCCACATCGATGGAACAGTAGTGGAGAGGGTAGCAAGTTTTAAGTTCCTCGGCATACACATCACAGACAAACTGAATTGGTCCACTCACACTGACAGCGTCGTGAAGAAGGCGCAGCAGCGCCTCTTCAACCTCAGGAGGCTGAAGAAATTTGGCTTGTCACCAAAAGCACTCACAAACTTCTACAGATGCACAATCTAAAGCATCCTGGCGGGCTGTATCACCGCCTGGTACGGCAACTGCTCCGCCCTCAACCGTAAGGCTCTCCAGAGGGTAGTGAGGTCTGCACAACGCATCACCGGGGGCAAACTACCTGCCCTCCAGGACACCTACACCACCCGCTGTTACAGGAAGGCCATAAAGATCATCAAGGACATCAACCACCCGAGCCACTGCCTGTTCACCCCGCTATCATCCAGAAGGCGAGGTCAGTACAGGTGCATCAAAGCTGGAACCGAGATACTGAAAAACAGCTTCTATCTCAAGGCCATCAGACTGTTAAACAGCCACCACTAACATTGAGTGGTTGCTGCCAACACACTGTCATTGACACTGACCCAACTCCAGCCACTCTAATAATGGGAATTGATGGGAAATGATGTAAATTTATCACTAGCCACTTTAAACAATGCTACCTTATATAATGTTACTTACCCTACATTATTCATCTCATATGCATACGTATATACTGTATTCTATATCATCGACTGCATCCTTATGTAATACATGTATCACTAGCCACTTTAACTATGCCACTTTGTTTACTTTGTCTACATACTCATCTCATATGTATATACTGTACTCGATACCATCTACTGTATGCTGCTCTGTACCATCACTCATTCATATATCCTTATGTACATATTCTTTATCCCCTTACACTGTGTATAAGACAGTAGTTTTGGAATTGTAAGTTAGATTACTTGTTGGTTATCACTGCATTGTCGGAACTAGAAGCACAAGCATTTCGCTACACTCGCATTAACATCTGCTAACCATGTGTATGTGACAAATACAATTTGATTTGATTTGATTTGAGTTGTCATGCTGCCCAGCCCGTCTGACATCTCCTCAAAGTCCCCATTACAGTACGCCTCCTCTAACATCCAGACTATTGTTGGCCTTTGCTGATGCCAACTCCCAGTTACAGCTGGCTTGGAGGAAATAAACAGAAGGAGCAATACGACAAGGGAACTTTTTTCAAACCATTTTAAGTTGGGGATCTGGTTTTCATGACCGATCCAGCAAAGCTGTACTGCAAACTATCCCTATGTTGGAAGGGCCCATCCAAAATCCTACATCTGTTCGACACAGATGGACAGCCTGGTGTAACATGCAGGGTGCTGGATTTGAAATCACCTCAAACTACCCCGAAAGTTATCCATTACAATAGACTGAAACCACTCTATGGTGATGTTGCAGAGAATGGCCCACCCCTTAGGCAGCCACAAGTGTTAGCAGGGTTTTGTAACTTCAGCCCAATCCCATACCCCCTTCTCACTGCCCTCTAAGCACTATTACCTTTCCGTCACCCACTATCTCATGGGCATGGTTTGAGACAGGCAGCCCCACTGTCAGCTACTCCTGAGACTCCAAGTACTCCGCCAGGGTCCCCCCAGGGCACCAGACTTTCCCTTTGTCCCCTGATGCTCCTGCCTGTTCCCCTTTGAATCAGGCTGCAACCCCTGTGGACATTGCTCAGGATAGTCCCTCACCAGGAGCGGACATAGTCACTCTATGTAATACTTGAGCTCGGAAAAGGTTATTGGTATTCATTCACTTTCACCGGTGGTCTTTTGAACTATCCTTTGTATGACTTGTTCTATGTGAAGCTAGCAGTTGGATATTAAATATTCATCTTCTAAGTGAGGTTGTTTGGCTAATATTTATATTGATGCCTTATACTACAATCAAACATGAAAACTCCATGAGATCCTACAGTAAACTCCATGAGACATAAGATGGGAGACTGGACACACGCAAGGCGTAGGAGATCGGGGAGGAAGTCTGGCCACCCTTCATCTATCCGAGAAGATGCAATCCAGCTATCAAACAGCTTTGCCCCGCTTGAGAGGGACCTACCAGCCCCGGGAGTCAGCATGTATCCTGGGTGTATACCAACAGGCCGCCCAGTGGCATCCTCTCCAACGGCCACCATAGTTCAGCAGGTCACTTACCCATTGGATTCCATCACAACCACCATCAATGTAGGCAGCCCTATGGTGAGAGATTTTGGCCTGTCTACGATCTGTGGACCGACCAAGGTCCGCTGTCACCCAGGAGCCCATGTCCATGACATCAACTCCCTTCTGCCCACGGTTCTGGCCAACTACTCCATTGACACCATCATCACTCACGTAGGTTATAACGACTTTCATTTTAGGCGATCATTTTACACTAGCACAAGGAAGATAATAATTATCTCTTGCCTCCTCCCGTGCTATCAAAGGCACTGGACGGGAGTGTGGACCTCAGTTCACCGTTCAATCACTCACGTGGGTATATGCTCCTAAAAACCAATGAGGAGATGGGAGAGGCGGGACTTGCAGCGCATCAAGCGTCACAAATAGAACCAAGTTATATTTTAGAGCCTGGCTATGCAGACGCTCGTTGACGTGTGCGAGCAGTGTGGATGCAATGATTGAATAACATGTACAGTTGAAGTCGGAAGTTTACATACACTTAGGTTGGAGTCATTAAAACTTGTTTTTCAACCTCTCCACAAATGTATTGTTAACAAACTATAGTTTTGCAAGTCGGTTAGGACATATACTTTGTGCATGACACAAGTAACTTTCCCATCAATTGTTAACAGACAGATTATTTCACTTATAACTCATTGTATCACAATTCCAGTGGGTCAGAAGTTTACATACATACACACACAGGGTAATACCGAATACCGATATAAAGAAACACTATCCTACCTCTGAAGTTGCTACAGATTTTATGTATGAACAATTCTCCACCACCTATTCTGCCTTCCTCTTCTGATGATTTAGTTGATAACATTAATAGAAAATCAAGGGCAACCATTGTTGCCATAGCTCCATTACATTTGATAAGGGCCACATCCAAACAGAGAGACCCTTGGATGAGTGAGGCAATTAATCAATTAAAGAGAAATTACAGAAAGGCAGAGCGGAAGTTGATAAAGTCAAAGTTGCAGGTCCATTATGATATTCTGAGAGAGCAACTTGGCATATATAACAAGGCAATTAGAAATGCCAGACGGGCTCATTTTTCCAACTTGATCACTATTAATCAGAATAATTTGAGAGTGCTCTTCTCGACCATTGATGGCCTGATAAATCCTACCACCTCAAACCTATTTGAACTTCCCTCCACATCTAAATGTGATGACTTTGCGGCATATTTAAGAGATAAGATAATCAACATTAGGTTGGGTATCAGTCAAGCAAAACCTGATGAGAAGTTTGATGATTTGTTCCCTAGCCTACCACGCAAAGGCACTACAGATGTATTTTCCCTGGTTGACACAGACATGCTCAGGAAAGTGATATTACAACTTAAGACTTCTACTGGCCTTCTTGATCCTATCCCCACCACCTTCTTCAAAACTGTTTTCAATAGCATATCTAAAGAAGGCAGCCTTAGTCAAAGTGGGAGATTATCTTAGAGCCAACCGAGATGCCAAACAGCTCTCTGTCCTTGTTGTACTCTTGGATTTAAGTGCTGCATTCGACACTGTTGACCATGATGTCCTTCTGGACAGACTGGAGAGGTGGATTAGTTTTGGTCCGGTACTGTTCAGTTTATATATGTTACAAGGGGTAACATATATAAACTGAACAGTACCGGACCCAAAATCAAACCTTGTGGAACGCCACATGTGATATGTATTTTCTCTGTGTCATGTTCACCGTATACGGTGACAGAGAAATACATACTGTACATCTACACTATATACATACTTCCTCTGTTTTAACTTGACTTACTTCACAGTACATACACAGCACATGCACACGGGTACATAATTGTCACGCCCTGGCCATAGAGAGGCTTTTATTCTCTATCTTGATTAGGCCAGGGTGTGACTAGGGTGGGCATTCTAGTTTCTTTATTTCTATGTTGGTGTGGTTCCCAATCAGAGGCAGCTGTTCGGTTTTCCCTCTTTGTTATTTTGTTTGAGTGTTTTGAGTATTACATTTATCATGAACACTTACCACGCTGCACCTTGGTCTCCTTCTTCATCCGACGACAGCCGTTACAATAATACATTTATTTAGTGAATATACTGTATCATGTGTTGCCCTCTGCTTCTGCTGCTGGACGCACTCGGCACGAGTTGTTCTAACTAATTGCATCACTGGGAGATTAAGACTAAAAACAGTGAACACTGACTTGAGGAGAAAGAATGTTACAACAGATAAAGGGCTCTATTTTTGGCTGGCGCTAAGGAAGCACAAGTGTCAAATTCACATTAGTTTTTCTATTTCGTCATGTAAAAATTGTCTCACGGGTATTCTCCAGTCATAACACGAGGTTTGTCAATTTACCTGTCTAACATCAGCTCGCTTGAACTGAGGTGGGAGGGGTGACAATATTTGAGGTGTGTCCTTAAAAACAAGTGCAAATGTGACCATTTCATGCAGTGCTAATGGGAAGTTTCAAGACCCACAAAAGTGGGTTTTAAGGCTTTAACCTTTTCTGTGATAAAAATAACCTTTTTTAATGCTTCTTTGTAGAACCGTAGGAAAGTTTATTTATAGCACCATATAGGTTCCTTTTAGAACCTCATGAGCATAGTTATTTTTTAACTTCAAGAAAGGGTTCTATTTACAGTAGCCCAAAAAGGGGTTCCGCTATGGTTACAAGCTAAAGAACCCTATTTGGTACTATTAAGCACAATATTTTGTGCGTGTACTGGGAGCTAGTTCAGTGAAGAACCATCTCCAAGGACCACATGCAAGGATAGACCGCGTGGAAAACCACAGTGGGATCACTTTTTGAATGAAAGGCAGAAGTGAATGAATACTATATAAAAGAGCTCTGTCCTTGGACAGTGGTTATAGCATACTCCGTTATTCGTTATTCATCATTCTAATCGAAGACAAATCCATACTGAAAAACCTAATCAAATATTTACAGTATAGCATCATGGAGTGTGATCCATACCACCACCATACAAGAAGTATAATCAGAGATATTCTCACACTTGGAAGAGCTCTGTTCTTCACTAACTGGGGTTTCCATGGAAACATGATGGGCAAAAAAGGAGGATGGTGGCGGGTGGGCAGGGAGGGGTAGTGGGCAGAGAGTTTTGCTCATATAAATGACAAGAGGTTTGCTGATATAAATTTGTATCATGTTGAGGTCATATCTTGTATATTAGGGGTTGAAAATACCTGTTTGACTGGAGAGAGAGAGAGAGAGAGAGAGAGAGAGAGAGATGCATGGGTTTGTCAAACAAAGCAATGGGGGTCTTTGTAATGAATGGGAAAATACAGTGCATTCAGGCAATATTCAGACCCCTTCCCTTTTCCCACATTTTGTTACGTTACAGCCTTATTCTAAAATTGATTAAATATTGTTCTTCTCCTCATTAATCTACACACAATAATAATACCCCCATAATGAGGCGAAAACAGAAATACCTTATTGACATAAGTATTCAGGCCCTTTGTAAGAAACTAGAAATTGAGCTTAGGTGCATTCTGTTTCAATGAATCATCCTTGAGATGTTTCTACAACTTGATTGGAGTCCACCTGTGGTAAATTCAATTGATTGGACATAATTTGGAAAGGCACACACCTGTCTATATAAGATTCCACAGTTTACAGTGCATGCCAGAGCAAAAACCAAGCAGTGAGGTCGAAAGGAATTTTGCGTAGAGCTCAGAGACAGGATTTTCTGGATTTTTGTGGATTTTCTGGGGAAGGGAACCACAGTTGCCTCCATCATTCTTAAATGGAAGAAGTTTGGAAGCACCAAGAGGTGACCAAGAACCCGATGGTCACTCTGAGTTCCAGAGTTCCTCTGTGGAGATGGGATAACCTTCCAGAAGGACAACCATCTCTGCAGCAATCCACTAATCAGGCCTTAATGGTAGAGTGGCCAGACGGAAGCCACTCCTCAGTAAAAGGCATATGACAGCCCGCTTGGAGTTTGCCAAAAGACACCTAAAGGACTCTCTCTGGTCTAATGAAACCAAGATTGAAGTCTTTGGCCTGAATGCCAAACATCACACATGGAGGAAACCTGGCACTACACCTACCATGAAGTATGGTGGTGGCAGCACCACCAGAAGGTGGTCCTTCTGTAGCTCAGTTGGTAGAGCATGGCGCTTGTAACGCCAGGGTAGTGGGTTTGATCCCCGGGACCACCCATACGTAGAATGTATGCACACATGACCGTAAGTCGCTTTGGATAAAAGCGTCTGCTAAATGGCATATATTATTATATTATTATTATTATGCTGTGGGGATGTTTTTCTGCGGCAGGGGCTGGGAAACGAGTCAGGATCGAGGGAAAAATGAATGGAGCAAAGTACAGAGAGATCCTTGATGAAAACCTGCTCAGGACCTCAGACTGGGGCAAAGGTTCACCTTCCAACAGGACAACGACCCTAAGCTCACAGCCAAGACAACACAGGAGTGGCTTCAGGACAAGTCTCTGAATGTCCTTCAGTGGCCTAGCCAGAGCCCGGCCTTGAACCCCATCGAACATCTCTGGAGAGACCTGGAAATAGCAGTGCAGCGACGCTCCCCATCCAACCTGATAGATCATGAGAGGATCTGCAGAGAAGAATGGGAGAAACTCCCCAAATAGAGGTGTGCCAAGCTTGTATGCTGATTTCAAAGCCGATTGCCAACAAAAACTTTATTCATTCACTTATTCGGTCTTTGTCTCTCCCAAAGATGATCTATTGCCTGAGCGAACTGGCTGTGTTCCGACAGGCCGCCCCACTCTTGCCTTGGGAATGACGATATTACTGATTAAAGAGACAGCACACATTTTTATAAAATAGGCTATTTGTATGCAAATATACAATAAGGAAGGGAAACTGATTGTTTGCTATCTGTAGTTCCATGGAACCAGCCAAAACACGCTCAATAACTCAATGCAGGCACACACATTGTGTGTATTGTGGATATGCCTAGGCCTCATCTTGATTTAGCCAGTATATCAATAGAGATTTTTAATTCAAATAAATTATTACCATTATGTTGTTATGTAGATTGGTATATACAAAGTAAAATTGATTGTGTGATTGTATAATTGATTCAATAAGGCACACATGGCATCTGAAAAATGTTGAGGTAAAAAAATTGTATTGTAATGATAACTCAAAAGATGCCAAGCGATTGAACAGAGCAGTAGCTGAGCTTAACTGTTTGGATCAAGTGCCATTCTGTGACTTTGGCTAATATGCCTTCTTTTTTTCCCAGTGGTATCGTTTTGGTATTGTTTTGGTATTGAGTATCGTAATGGAATCGAGTATTGTGATACTATACCTGGTATCGGTATCGAAGTAAAAATTCTGGCATCGTGACAACACTACTTTTTTTGTGATTTTTATTTCACAATCGACATTCAATTTCAAACTATGATTGGTAATCTGAGAACTTTGTTAAGGGAAGCTGGGGTAATCAGTCCCGTTAGCTGCTGGACACACCACCTCATCACTGATGGGAGATAGTAGCTATAGCTGTTAGTTGAAGGTGTGGCCTGGGTTTTCAATCAACCATCTCACTCATACTGTATATGCTGTTGCAAAACTGGTTGAAAATACATCATTTCAACCAGTTTTGCCGTTGCTAAAAGGATACGGCAAGATGTTGATAATCTTTGCCAAGCTTTGGTAGTGGACATATAGAGGAGTTCATGTAATACTATTTGTAAAGATACATGTTTTTTCAAAACGTTAGTACAAAAGGAATGTGCACACCTACATCTCTCAACACCCATGACTAATAGTTAGTAATAACCTGTGGTCATAGTATGCCACCTATAGCATGTCATGTCACTCTTCCCGTGGGTGAGCCCCTGGTGAGAAAGAGGCTAGTCAGTTCAGTCTTTGGCCAGAGAAAGTTGGTCTGTGTGATTTGGTTCACTCGGCTCTCAGCAGCGCGACATACATCATCAATTTGTACACCGGGAGTGTCCGTATAGCTTCTCCCCCCTGGTGCGTGTGTGTGTGCGATGGTGTTCAGGGGGATATTGTTCAGTCATACCCCAGCAACAGACAAGGAAGCAAATGAGCAGGAAACAAGTGCAATGATTGCTGCTGAATCTGCCATCTCTACAGAAACACAACCCAGACATTACTGTAGACCATATGGTGCATTGATGAAACCTCTTCTCTCCCTCCAAGAGAAAAACAACTGAAACTGCCTGTGCTCCACTGGCAAGACAGTGATCCACGCTCAAAACAAATAGTGTGAGGAGAACACTTATAATGGCAAAAACTTCAGAAACAACCAAATATTCTGTCCAAATCAACTGTCCGTATTATTCTACAAGGTAAAGTAGACTGAGTTAACTATTTTACAATGCTACATTTTCTTCTACCTTCTATTCTGTTTTATAGCTGTTTAGACCTGTCAAGGCAAAACCCAGAACTTTTGTTTGGTGTGCTTTAGTGGAGCAGGTGTTTAGCATGGCTATGCTTGGTATGGTGAGATCATGAAGCGTACAAATATGCCAGCCATATCCTTCTTCCTGTCTCATAGCGTGTGTACCAATAGTATCTCCTTTCTCTCGAACTGTGTACTTGTTCAGTTCCCTTTATGGATTTGAAAGGATATGACTGGTATATGGAAACTTCCTCTAGCCCATGCCTACACCAATCGACGCTTTACAAATTGTGGGGAGTAGTGAACGAGTGCACACTTCAAGAGGAAGGAGAACTTGTTGGGACTGAGCCACAGTCTGTAAAGCCTTCCAACAGGAGCTACAGGGTACAGGTGACCCAAAACTGTTTAATTGATGTTAGCAATCGAATCCTCCCACTCGACTGTCCCTTGTACCAGGTGGGCTTGGTAGGGACTCTCCATTTGCAGAGCTTGAGTTTAATGGAGGAATCAGGGCCAACCAAGAAGACCAAGAAGGGGGCCAAAAGGAACTAGGCCAAGGTATGGTCTAAGAACTGACTGTCATAGTCGCCCCCCAAAAAATCCTAAAGATATAGAACACGGACACAATGGCATCACCACATACATTTAATTAGGCTTAGTTATACAACGTTTTGATCTAAGAGTGGATCTTAGTCTGTTGATAGCAAATAAAGTCCTACTGCAAGTTCCCCAGATGTGTGTTGAAGAGATATGGGGATGAAGTATGGGAGGTAGATAGATATAAAATGATATCTCTGGCAATATTAGCAAAACATTTCCCACTTAGTAGAGCTCATAATACTTTCCCCTTAAACAGGAGACAGCAAATAACCAAGGGGACCAAGTGTCATTTGACATGAGTTTGAGCTGCTACGACAACTGTCAACTCTTGCTCAGCCTCCTCTTAGTTCTGAGGAATTTTCTATCAGGCCATGGTCACGTCATTAAATCTGGCTCGTGGCGGAATCGACAGTCACAATAGCACTTGGCAGCCAAGAGAGCTGCTCCCTCCCTACCCAGCTATCTCTGCACAATGATTCCCAGTGAAACAGGAGTTCAAAAAGAGAAGACAGTGTGCATAATTGCTCCACTTTGAACCCTCGGCTAGCAAGCTAACACACACATACAAGTACCAAATCCACACCAGCCTCCCATCACGTGCATTGAAAAGCTGCAGGTCTCTTCAACGCAGATCCCTCTAGCAGCATACAGTACAGTAGTCAACTGCCTCCAATGCAATGTGCCTCTCTCCCTTGGAATCCAAATAACGGCATTTCTCAAATGATTGAGTGACTAAGTACAAATGCTGCTTTGAGCACATGTTTCACCCAAGCACAGGTCCTGAAAGATCCATTGGTACAGTACAGTTCACTGGCTTTTACTGTACAAAGACTCCCGATTGAAGGTTATGTTTTCATCAACTGTGGGCAGCAGACACTTGTGTACATGTTGATGTTGAAGAGTCTAGAATAGGTTCTGCTGAGCTAGACTTTCAGACCAAACAGTTTGCAGTTAGTCCTCTTGGTAAGTGGTGCATGATGGCACCTTCATATGGACGGTAATGTTGTTAGTTGGTAGATGTCCCCATGCTGTGTTAAGTGGCACCCTGATCAGGTGGTGAGATGTCAGACAGCACAGCCAGTAACCCTCCCTAACAGACCTGAACACCATCACACAACACATGGTGGAGCCAGAAGGAGCCTATGCCCTGTCTGCCCTCAGACAGAGAGCCCAGCTGCTCCAGGCACTGCTCAAATACAGCCTCCATAGATTAAACACGTCTGATTGTGTCTATTATAACATTGGCATTATAATGGGTATCACCATTGGTATGAGTATGAATGGCTTGTGTGAATATAATGAGTTCTATATAATGTCATTGGTATAAGTATGATTGATGCTCAGTCTGTAATAATTAAAATAATGGCTATATGTTCTTAACTTGTTTTAACATTTCAATAAATAAACAATTAAACAATGCGTGCTAAGATGATTATAAATATTTAACACATAACACATAAGTAGCAAGGACTTACACCCTAAGGCAACACTAACAGTAGACACCTTGTGTCGATGAATGGCAATAACACCTGCAATCATAAAGAGATTACACGTCTTATTCTAGACAGATATACCTAAAGGTGGTATCTATTTCTGACTGAAATAATCATGATTTAGATTAACCCATGTGACATAGCACCTTTCCAGCTTTTCTAACACTCCAAGTCAATACGGTGTTTCAGTGATCCATTTCATCTCTCAGTTCAAACACACGGACACACACACACACCACAGCATCCTGGTCAATTCCCTTTCTCCTCACTTGAACCAAAAATGTTAACTTCAAGACCTTCCCCCGGCACTCAACTCTGCGTTGCTATGGAATATTCATCAGTACAGCGTGAGAATGCCCAAGACTCAATGGGCTTCAAAATTACCTCAAAAAGTTCCATAGCTGAATCTAACTCTGATAGGTACTTCAGATTTCAAGTAGTTCTCACAGGGGGACATTCAGAAGGCCAACTGGGGTTCTTTTGTGATGTATCGCAAAAATGCTCTCAGTAAACGGAAGCCTATTCAAACTAGAAAGTTTGACTGAATAGCCATTGTATGCTACAACATAGAGCATTAGTGACTGAGTGTCAAATTCTCACAGGAGGGTTTTGGGCTCAATCCCCAAAAAAGTAATCCAACTACGATCTACTTTTTGTGGGGTGATAAGAGGCTTTTGACTCCTTTCTACATGAGATGAATGGGGTTATTGGTCCTGTAAAGTGAGCAGAGAAACAACACACACTGGGTGTGACTTCAAAACAGGAAGGAGGGTGGTTTTGATGTTGTTTCATGAAGAAGGATAGAGCTCAATTAGATGAATCTCTATTCCCAGTTAAATATGTTAGCCTATAGAGGAACTGCGTCTGTTTCTGGTCCTTTATGGCTCAGTTGGTAGAGCACGGTTTAAATCCTTGGGCCACCTATATGCAGTGGTGTAAAGTCCTTAAGTAAAAATACTATTTAAAGCATTACTTAAGTCGTTTTTGGGGGGAATCTGTAATTTACTATTTATTTTTGTAACAACTTTTACTTCACAACGCAGAATTAACAATGAGGACAGACTGTAGTAGCCTATGCTATAGGTAGAGAGGGCAGAGAAAATCCACGTTGCCTCAGTACCTGTTCACCACATAATGTGATATAACAATACATTAATATAGCGCCTGGTAGGGCCTACTGTAGCCTACACTATATGCTGCTATGGTCAGCTTTACATCTTAGGACAGATCTCGGGAAGTCTCATGGAGGATGGTCATGCTTGCATGGCACATGCAGTTTTTTGGTGTGTTGATAGATTAGAATATTTCACTTTTCGTAGGCTAGCACCTGCATCTCCAGCTCTGCACGGTCAATAACATCTGTCCTTTCCCCACTCTTAAGACCAACTTTATCATCGTGACTTTTAAATAGGCTATTGCTCCTGTAAATCGCTCTGGATAAGAGCATTGTCTAAATGACTAAAAAGTTAAATATAATGCAATAATACAATGTCTATATAGCCTACCAATGAGCAATACACGGCCCCTAGGATATAATTTAGTAATACACAAGGTATGATCTAGGAATAGTTCATGTTAAAACATAGTCAATACTGTGTAACATTCTTCTTGACCTGTCAAACTTTGCTTTAGATAATGTGCAGAACAATAGAGCGTAGACTACAGATGAGGTGGGAGTGGAGACAACTTGTGCATGTGCTTATAAACAATTGATTCAATATTATATTTATTTGTAATAATAATAAGCCTACTCTTCCAGTATGTAATATAGTCTGCTATTGTTTGCAATAGATTCAACATATTTTTTTCAAATGGAAAATAATCTATTTGTAGGCTATTTCCATAAACGGCATAATTTAGCCAAATAGCATAGAAGGCTACAATGTTAAAACCTACATCGATATGGAGGTAAAATTGTATTGTACAGTTGCTATAGACCTGTAGGAAAGGCACTAATAAACCATGTGAATAACGCTTTAGCCAATTCTATATTGATGAACAAGTATTTCCGATACAATTGGCATGCTGTGACAGTGAGTAGCCTAGCCTAAAACAGCAGAGTTAATTTCTTACCTGGTTGCATTGTTAAAGTCGGGAAGTGAGGAAACGTCGCGCGTCGGTATCCCAGGTGGAGCAGGTGTGCACTGTCCTTGGTTCTGAAATCTAGATCAGATTGGCAGGAGTGGGAAATTCCTCGACATTCTTGACCACATAGTTGTGCTCGAAATTCCAAGGCGCTGAGTGTAGGATATAGTTTAAACAGGACACACTGCCCAGAGTAGATAGTCAAGTATAAAGTTATGTAATTCAAAATGCTCCTAAATGTCTCGATCTGCAAGCGCTCTTCAAAACCAGATTGAATGGACTGTTCGTTCTGAACGTTAGAGTTAATTCTCATTAGTCAATTTAAACATCACGTGCCATTTAATAATGCGATTATAACATTCTTGCTTCATGTATTTCCAATGAAATGCCTTCAATGGCAGAGAGAGAGAGAGAGAGAGAGAGAGAGAGAGAGAGCGATAGAGATATCCTTCTCTGTATGCGAGTTCATCAGGTCAACTTCGAAACAGACGCACACCCTCCCCTGACTGATATGCTCTGTTGTCTCGCGCGCAAATTGCTTGCTGTGTAGCAGTTGTTCTTGGAATGTAGCCTGCACTGGGTTATTGTTATGCACAAAGTACTATTTGAAATTTGCCATAATAATCTACTTGTCTCATATCTATACAACTGTACATATTAATTAATGTCCTTTATGTAATACCTTTCCAATAAATTAATATCTAGGCATATTCCCATCTCAGGAAATCCGATATCCACCAAATGCCTTTGATGGTCTTTACTGATGGCTACTCTTGTAACTTTACACTGTTAATAACCCAAATGCATTCTTGGCAGAAAGTTAATTTCAATTGCTCAGTTTAATTTCCCCATCAAGCTACAGAGACACATCATGCTTCAGTAGCCTATGTAAACTCACATTATTTCAAGAATCTTGCCTGGCTTGGTTACTATGTAGCCTGGCCCCCTGCCCCCCTCTGCTTGTGCTTTACCATCTTCCTATCTACATTTAGTGGATGAAATAACAGGCGGAGTCACCATGCATAGGAACGATAGCCTACACTGTAATGAAAAACTGTAATTTACCTGGTCATTTTAGATATTATCAAGATAAACCTTTAACCTTTATTTAACCTTTATTTAACCAAATGATGATGCATTTGGTGAAAATTGCTGTATTTCTAATGGTACTGTAATTCCACACCAGAGATTACCGTACCGTATCTTCGGAGCACCAAAAACCTTTTAACTACTAGTGGGTGCATGGTAATGTTGTTTCTGTCTCATTGACATATTTTGAGGTGTGCCTTGTAAGAGGCTATATTTGTTGCACCCGTGAGCAGTCCCAACTTAACTCGTATGTCGTTATAGTGCCCAAACCATTTAGAATGTACAGCACAGGGGACAGATTAGTGGCAGCAAGTCTTAAACCTTAAATGATTTAATATTTTGCGATGTCTGTCTTGCCCTGTAGTTGTTGCCAGTTTGGAAGCTTTTGTTAAGATCTCAAGAAGTGCAAGTGATGTAAAACACCAAATATTCATATGCTGTAATGTGTAAACACTTCATCAAACAGCCAACCTGCTTGCATCAATCCCTTGTAATTGCAGTAAAATAGCCAACTGTGAAATACAAACTCCTCCCCTCAATGAATGGAATTCATTCATCCATTCATTCTGATTATGGTAGCATTTACTTTTTTTTACAATATAATAGACAGTATTGTACAGTGTGTCATCAAATCGAATTGTAATGTCACATGCACTTTGCTTACAAGCCCTTTGTTATGCAGGTGAATGAGGACCCAAAAGCGACTTGGCGAAAACAGAGTCTTTAATCCAGTAAAGTAACTTTACAATCAAAAAGCATAATTCCACTCGTAATGACGAGAACAGACTGGAGACTCGATCATGAACTGCAGGTTGCCTCGGGAAGGCACTTGAACGTAGCAGACTCAGACACCTGCTCACCACGCAGCATCTGAGGGAAACACGACACGACAGGGCGATACACAGACACAGCACGGTGAACAATAGACAAGGATCCGACAGGACAGGAACGGAAAACAAGGGAAGAAATAGGGACTCTAATCAGGGGAAAAGATAAGGAACAGGTGTGGGAAGACTAAATGATTGATTAGGGGAATAGGAACAGCTGGGAGCAGGAACGGAACGATAGAGAGAAGAGAGAGAGGAAGGGAGAGAGAAAAAGGGGAACGAACCTAAAAAAGACCAGCAGGGGGAAAACGAACAGAAGGAAAAGCAAAATGACAAGATAATATAAGACAAAACATGACAGTACCCCCCCACTCACCGAGCGCCTCCTGGCGCTCTAGAGGAGGAACACTGGCGGCAACGGAGGAAATCATAGATCACAAACGGTCCAGCACGTCCCGAGAAAGAACCCAACTCCTCTCCTCAGGACCGTAACGGAAAAAACGAAAAAAAGGGAAACTAGGGTACTACTCAAAAAAAAAAAAAATGAGACACGGGTAGAGAACTGAAAGCTTTAGAGCAAACAGGACCAAACAGGCCAGGAGAGTAACAACTAGGGACAGACTGAGACACAGCAAGGGCAGGAACAAGAACAGGAGAGATGCGATGGCAGGGAACAGACTGAGACCCAGCAAGACCAGGAGCAGAAGCAGAAAAAAAATTACCAGACTTCTTCTGCGCGCAGTCTGAACACGCAGCCACGAAACGGCGCGTGTCACGCTCCTGAGTAGGCCACCAAAACCGCTGGCGAATAGAAGCAAGCGTACCCCGAACGCCGGGATGGCCAGCTAACTTGGCAGAGTGAGCCCACTGAAGAACAGCCAGACGAGTAGAAACAGGAACGAAAAGAAGGTTACTAGGGCAAGCGCGCGGCGACGCAGTGTGCGTGAGTGCTTGCTTAACCTGTCTCTCAATTCCCCAGACAGTCAACCCGACAACACGCCCAACAGGAAGGATCCCCTCGGGATCGGTAGAAGCCACAGAAGAACTAAAGAGACGGGATAAAGCATGAGGCTTGGTGTTCTTAGTACCCGGGCAATAAGAAATAACGAATTCGAAACGAGCGAAAAACAACGCCCAACGAGCATGACGCGCATTCAGTCGTTTGGCAGAACAGATGTACTCAAGGTTCTCTTGGTCAGTCCAAACGACAAAAGGAACGGTCGCCCCCTCCAACCACTGTCGCCATTTGCCTAGGGCTAAACGGATGGCGAGCAGTTCGCGGTTAGCCACATCATAGTTACGTTCCGACGGTGACAGGCGATGAGAAAAATACGCACAAGGGTGGACCCCATCGTCAGTATCGGAGCGCTGGGACAGAATGGCTCCCACGCCCACCCCCGACGCGTCAACCTCAACAATAAACGGTTTAGTGACGTCAGGTGCAACAAGGATAGGAGCAGATGCAAAACGCTTCTTGAAGAGAACAGGACAACAATCATACGACCGGTGAGGAGGAAGGGAGTTGGTTCTGGACCGACTGAAGACCGTGCGCAGACCATGATACTCCTCCGGCACTCCTGTCAAATCACCAGGTTCCTCCTGAGAAGAGGGGACAGAACAAACAGGAGAAATAGCAGACATTAAACACTTCACATGACAAGAAACGTTCCAGGAAAGGATAGAATTACTAGACCAATCAAAAGAAGGATTATGACACACTAGCCAGGGATGACCCAAAACAACAGGTGTAAAAGGTGAACAAAAAATCAAAAAAGAAATGGTCTCACTATGGTTACCAGATACAGTGAGGGTTAAAGGTAGTGTTTCATATAATATACTGGGGAGAGGACTACCATCCAAGGCAAACATGACCGTGGGCTCCCTAACTGTCTGAGAGGAATGTCATGTTCCCGCGCCCAGGCTTCGTCCATAAAACAGCCCTCTGCCCCAGAGTCTATTAATGCACTGCAGGAAGCTGCCGATCCGGTCCAGCGTAGATGGACCGGTAAGGTAGTACATGTACTTGACGGAGAGGACCGTCTAGTAGCGCTTATCAGTCGCCCTCCGCTTACTGATGAGCTCTGGCCTTTAACTGGACATGAAATGACAAAATGACCAGCGGAACCGCAATAGAGACAGAGGCGGTTGGTGATTCTCCGTTCCCTCTCCTTAGTCGAGATGCGAATACCCCCAGCTGCATGGGCTCAACACCTGAGTCAGTGGGGAAAGACGGTAGTGTCGGAGAGAGGGGAGACACAGTTAACGCGAGCTCTCTTCTATGAGCTCGGTGACGAAGATCTACCCGTCGTTCAATGCGAATAGCGAGTTCAATCAAAGAATCCACGCTGGATGGAACCTCCCGAGAGAGAATCTCATCCTTAACCTTAGCGTGGAGTCCCTCCAGAAAACGAGCGAGCAACGCCTGCTCGTTCCAGTTACTGGAGGCAGCAAGAGTGCGAAACTCTATAGAGTAATCCGTTATGGATCGATTACCTTGACATAGGGAAGACAGGGACCAGGAAGCTTCTTTCCCAAAAACTGAGCGATCAAAAACCCTTATCATCTCCTCTTTAAAGTTCAGATAATTGTTAGTACACTCAGCGCTTGCCTCCCAGATAGCTGTGCCCCACTGCCGAGCCCGACCAGTAAGGAGCGATATGACGTAGGCAATCCGAGCTCTCTCTCTTGAGTATGTGTTGGGTTGGAGAGAGAACACTATATCACACTGGGTGAGAAAGGAGCGGCACTCAGTGGGCTGCCCAGAATAACATGGTGGGTTATTAACCCTAGGTTCTGGAGGCTCGGAAGAACCGGAAGTAGCTGGTGACACGAGACGAAGACTCTGATACTGTCCTGAGAGGTCGGAGACCTGAGCGGCCAGGGTCTCAACGGCATGCCGAGCAGCAGACAATTCCTGCTCGTGTCTGTCGAGCATCGCTCCCTGGAACTCGAGAGTAGAGTAGAGAGAATCCATAGTCGCTGGGTCCATTCTTGGTCGGATCCTTCTGTTATGCAGGTGAATGAGGACCCAAAAGCGACTTGGCGAAAACAGAGTCTTTAATCCAGTAAAGTAACTTTACAATCAAAAAGCATAATTCCACTCGTAATGACGAGAACAGACTGGAGACTCGATCATGAACTGCAGGTTGCCTCGGGAAGGCACTTGAACGTAGCAGACTCAGACACCTGCTCACCACGCAGCATCTGAGGGAAACACGACACGACAGGGCGATACACAGACACAGCACGGTGAACAATAGACAAGGATCCGACAGGACAGGAACGGAAAACAAGGGAAGAAATAGGGACTCTAATCAGGGGAAAAGATAAGGAACAGGTGTGGGAAGACTAAATGATTGATTAGGGGAATAGGAACAGCTGGGAGCAGGAACGGAACGATAGAGAGAAGAGAGAGAGGAAGGGAGAGAGAAAAAGGGGAACGAACCTAAAAAGACCAGCAGGGGGAAAACGAACAGAAGGAAAAGCAAAATGACAAGATAATATAAGACAAAACATGACACCCTTCCCAATGATGCAGAGTTTAAAACAAATAATGAAACGAAAAGTAGTTGAAAAACAAATTGAGGTAGATATGTACAAAAAAGCAATGCAAAGTGACTAGGCATCAGGATAGATATTAATAAGAGTAAAATGAAGAACAGTAGCAGCAGCAAATGTTGAATGTAAAAGTGTGTGTATCTGTGTTTGCGTTGTGTCTGTATGTGTGTTTGTGTTGTCGGTATGCATATGTGTGTATGTGTGTATGTGTGTATGTAGTGTATGTGTGTGGGTTTGTGTGAGTGTCCGTGTAGTGTATGTGTGAGTGTGTCAATAGTCTTGTGAGCGTGTATAGACTTAGTGCAAGATAGGATCAGCGCAGCTAGGCCAGATAACCATTAATTATGTAACTATTTAGCGGTCTTATGGATATTTAGCAGTCTTATGGCTTGGGGGTAGAAGCTGTCTCAGAGCCTGTTGGTCCGAGAGCCAGTGCTCTGGTACCATTTGCCGGATGGTAGCAGAGTGAATACTCTATGGCTTGGGTGGCTGGAATGTTTGACAAATTTTCAGGGCTTCCTTTGACACCACCTGATATGGAAGTCCTGAATAGCAGGGAGCTCGGCCCCAATGATGCAGTTGGTGATCAGGCCTAGCACAGTTCTGTCATCAGCAAACTTAATGATGGTGTTGGAGTCGTGTGTAGCAATGCAATCGTGGGTGAACAGGGAGTACAGGAGGGGACTTACCACACACCCTTGAGGGGCCCCAGTGTTACTGGTCAGCGTGGCAGAGGTGTTATTGCCTACCCTCATCACCTGGGACCGTCCCATCAGGAAGTCCAGTTAGAGGGACGTGTTCATTCCCAGGGCCCTCAGCATGGTGATGAGTTTGGAGGGGACTGTGGTGTTGAACACTGCCCACTGGGACAAACTGTTTGAATACATGTTGTTTCCATGTGATGACGTTGAAACAACATGAACTGATTGCATTTGAGAAAATTCATCAACGTAAGGGAATTTCATATTTTTAAATTTCATTATTATAATTATTTTACCTAAATCCAATAACATGTTGATTTATTTTTTTGCATTGAATTCACGTTAGTTGACAACTCAATCAAA
The DNA here is from genome assembly GCF_021184085.1 of Oncorhynchus gorbuscha. Lineage (NCBI taxonomy): Eukaryota > Metazoa > Chordata > Actinopteri > Salmoniformes > Salmonidae > Oncorhynchus > Oncorhynchus gorbuscha. The sequence goes on along the minus strand of NC_060190.1, from coordinate 37,667,422 downwards.
TGCAAGTCAAAACTACATGTTGAATTTACATCTGTGCCCAGTATGTGAGCTGTAATCTATGAACAGTATTCTCACAAAGTCATTTCCCCTCATCGGCCAGGTGGAAGAGGGCAGTGTGAAGTGCAATTGAGATTCCGTCATCTGTGGATCTGTTGGGGTGGTATGCAAATTGGCGGGGGTCCAGAGTGTCTGGGATGATGGTGTTGATGTGTGTCATGACCAACCTTTCAAAGCACTTCATAATTGCAGCTGTGAGTACCACAGTGTGATAGTCATTTCAAATCAAATCAAATCAAATTGTATTTGTCACATGTGCCCAATACAACAGGTTACACCTTACAGTGAAATGCTTACTTACATACAAGCCCTTAACCAACAATACAGTTAAGAAAAATACGTCTTAAGTAAAAAACAGATAAATAACAAATGTAAAATAATTAAAGAGCAGCAGAAAAATAACAGTAGCGAGGCTATATACAGGGGGTACTGGTACACAGTCAATGTGCAGGGGCACAGGTTATTCTATGTAATTGTGGTAAAATGTACATGTAGGTAGAGATAAAGTGACTATGCATAGATAATAACCAGAGAGTATAAGCAGTGTAAAAGAGGGAGGAGGGAGGGGACAATGCAAATATCCTGGTTAGCCATTTGATTACCTGTTCAGTAGGTGCGCTGCCTCTGAATGAGCATTTTCCTGTTTGCTTGTGGCCATATACAGCTCATTGAGTGCCAACTTAGTGCCAGTATTGGTTTGTGGTGGTAAATAAACAGCTACGAAAAATATAGATGAAAACTCTCTTGGTAAATAGTGTGGTCCACAGCTTATCATGAGATAGTCTGCCTCAGGTGAGAAAAACCACCAGACTTCCTTAATATTAGAATTTGTGCACCAGTTGTTGTTTACAAATATACGCAGACCGCTACCCCTAGTCTTTACCGGAGGCAGCTATTCTATCTTGCCGATGCAGAGTAAACCCCGCCAGTTGTATTTTGTCCGTGTCGTCATTCAGCCACGACTCGGTGAAACATGAGATATTACAGTTTTTAATATCCCGTTGGTAGGATATTGGTGATCGTATCTCGTCTATTTTGCTATCCAATAATTTAATGTCGGCTAATAGGACTGATGGTAGAGTGAGATTACCCACTCGCCATCAGATCCTTACAAGGCACCCCAACCTACTTCCCCAATATTTAAGTCTTTTTCTCATGCGAATGACGGGGATGTGGGCCTTCATCCAGTACAATGTGAGTAATCGTTGTACTGATATCCAGTAGCTCTTTCGGTTATAAGAGACGGTGACAGAAACATTATGCACAAAATAAGTTACAATTCACTCGAAAAAACACACACAATAGCACAATTGTTTAAGAGCCCGTAAAACGGCAGCCATCTCCTCCGGCACCATTGACAATCTGGTCAGGTTACATTGAAGTTCTTGGTAATAGGGACAATGGTGGTCAGCTTGAAACATGTTGCGATTACCGATTGGGACAAGGGGAGATTGAAAATGTCCCTGAACACACTTGCCAGCTGGTCTGCACATGCTTTGAGAATGCGCCCTAGTATTCAGCCTGCCTGCGAATGTTAACCTGTTTAACATTTTTACTCACAACTCACAGAGAGCGAGATTACACAGTCATCCCGAAAACAGGGGCTTTCATGCAAGACTCGGTATTGTATTCCTTGAAGCAAGCATAAAAGGCATTTAGCTAATTTGGGAGTTCTGCATCACTGGGCATCTCATGGCTTGTTTTTGCTTTGTAATTCATTATCGTCTGCAAGCCCTGCCACATATGATGTGCGTCGGAGCCGGTGTAATAGGATTCCACATTCCTCCTATATTGTCCTTTTACATGTTTTATGTCTCGTTGGAAGTCGTAGCGGGCTTTCTTGTATTCGTCCATATCCGTGTACCATCTTTGTCTAATGGGTAGCTCTATTCTTTAGCCCAGCACGGATTAATGGTAATAATATATAAATCACATACTATTTTATGGTTGTGAGTAGGGGCCATATGTCATCCATTTTTCACACACCACACACGCACGCACACACACACACACACACACACACACACACACACACACACACACACACACACACACACACACACACACACACACACACACACACACACACACACACACACACACACACACACACACACACACACACACACACACACACACACACACACACACACACACACACACAATTAATATATAACAAGTGCATTAGTTTGTCTGAGTGGGTGTACTTGTCAAGGTAACTGCACATTATGGTCAGAAAGCTGAGAGGGGAGTATTGCTGATCTTTGTAAGCTGTGGTCATTCTCAACAACAAACTTTCTATTTGACTGTACTACTGAGAGGAGAGTTTTTCTTCTGTGTGACAAATTAGGTTAGTTGTTTTGAGCTACAATAACTCTCTGCTTCAGAAATAACAGAGAGGGAGAGAAGGAGTTAGGCCTACAGCCCGTAGGTGGCGGATGGCCAGAGGGCTGGTTGGGCCATTCAGTTGTGTGGCTGTTTGGATGAGCTATCCATGTGGAACTCGATGAGGTGTGATGGATCCCCACAGGAATCTCCTGAACACAGTCAGGAGAAGAGTGTGTGTGTGTGTGTGTGTGTGTGTGTGTGTGTGTGTGTGTGTGTGTGTGTGTGTGTGTGTGTGTGTGTGTGTGTGTGTGTGTGTGTGTGTGTGTGTGTGTGTGTGTGTGTGTGTGTGTGTGTGTGTGTGTGTGTGTGTGTGTGTGTGTGTGTGTGTGTGTGTGTGTGTGTGTGTGTGTGTAGGCTGCTATAGAAGCCAGAAAAGGAAATGCACACCAATCGTTCTCTGAACCAAAATACATAACTAGTTCAATGACGTGAAAGTAAGTGCACCACCCTTTGACAAGTTTACCACTCCCTATTAGAATTGTTCATAGACAACATACTTTGACCGTACAAACTTCATGATATTGTCTCAAAAGGTCCAGAGCCCGCAGGCTATTTTTTAGCACTTTTGTTGAATTAGTTGGCTGATGTACTCTCTCCTTCCGTCTTCCTTTCCCCTCTTCAGTCATCTTTTGTTGGCAGATTGTCAATGTGCACACAACCAATTAAGAGAATATCTGGAAACAAGGACAGGAAGCAACATATGAAAACAAAAACATCTCAAATTAAGATACCTCTCTCTCTCTCTCTCTCTCTCTCTCTCTCTCTCTCTCTCTCTCTCTCTCTCTCTCTCTCTCTCTCTCTCTCTCTCTCTCTCTCTCTCTCTCTCTCTCTCTCTCTCTCTCTCTCTCTCTCTCTCTCTCTCTCTCTCTCTCTCTCACACACACCTCCGGACAAACAGAACAGTTTATTTTCAGCTGGAGAGAGAGAGGTAATTAAAATGACTAGCAGTTAGTCCATGTTCGTTGCATAATTCCCCCTCTGCCAACACAAAGGGACCAATTTCCTCCTGAAATAGACTTTTAGTTTAACATTACAATGGCAGGGAACTCTAGGGAGGAGGAGGGAGATAGGAGCATGTCAATTAATGTAGTGGGGAATTATAGAGAACAGTCTGTTTTCAAAGACTTCCTGTACAGTGGTCATTCAGTCTCTGATGAAACATCTAGATGTTGTATTAGGCTACAAACCAAAAGAGACGCACCAACTGTGTGTGTGAGTGCGTGCGTGACTGTTTGCGGGCATTTGTAAGTCTCTCTCTCTCTCTCTCTCTGTTGTTCCAGCATTTGGAGAAGGATGAATGACTGTTGTGGTATGTGGTTCATGAAAATTGCAAGTAAATGTTTTATGCAAAACAGATCTCTGCTTGTACTCATTTATTTACCGAAACATCCATCTTACGTGTCGTATGTGTTCTTTCATATCAATGTATAATTACAGTATAATTGAGCTGACAATGGCAGTACCAAGCGCAGCCTCAGTGAGGTGCTTGTAAAGCCTGCCCCTGGACTCTACACTTGGGTCCCTGCTCCTCATGTCCCAAATGGCACCCTATTCCTGTTTTTCCACACTACTTTTGACCAGGGCCCATAGGGTTCAGGTCAAAAGTAATGCAGTATATAGGATATGGGGTAACGTTTGGAATACAACACTCCTTTTACACCTCACTTCACTTTTTTACACCAGACTCAGTTCATCATTGTAATCACATAGTTCAGAGAATTACAACAATCAATCAGTTCTCTAACTTTTCTAACTCTCTTTTATTACCAAGCCGACAAAACCTGTAGGAGCCGTTTTGACCTGCCTACTGTATATGTATGTAATTGAATGTGTTGCAGAAGGTATTATCTGAACATGAAAGAAAATGGACAGATCTATGGAAAAGATCAGACCACATGCAGACTGACTGGTTTAAATCCAAAATGTCTACTAGCCTTGAGTTTTTGGATCATGTGAAACAGGGGCCGTCTGACTTTGGACAGCAGGGTCAAATTGGGGCCGGCATGGGGTTGCTGATTGGCAGCGATGCTCCACAGGCCAGCGACCCTGCTGATGACGACAATGTTGGTGATGGATTCCACACCGCTGTGATCTGGTCTCTTAAGAGTGTTGCACGCTTCCCAGTCGAAACAGCTTGTGCATATATTACGAAGACATGTTGTGACTTTGTTTTGTTCATTTTGGTTTTCAACTGTTTTTTTTTTTAGTGACTGTGCACAAAAAAAATGTTTTTCTTGAGGCAAGTCGCAGTTTGGTCTACGCCCCTTTGTCGTTGATTGGTCAACAGTACTACTCCAATTAAGGGTTGGTTATCATTCAATGAGAGACAACTAGATTTCATGCACATTTTTTCACTTGAGAAGCACAGCACAAAACATTTGATATGAGTTCAATTGTGCGACTAAGACCTCCTCAGCAAAAAAAGGTCAACAATGATTACAGATTTCATTATTTACCTTAGATTATTTATGACTATTCTGATGAAAGTGCAGACTGTGTATATGTTGTCTTTCTAGGAATGTTTTAACTTGTTTTGGGGCACTATATATGGGTTCATGTGTCACTGGTCGCATGTATATAGGTAGCACGTGACCAGGAAGTGTTAGCACAAGTGAGAGGAGACGGCATACGGTTCTTACCGTATCACATTACATGCTCATAGATTCTGCTCCTTTTATAGTGTAATATTTTGTATTGGAACTGTGTATCTTTTCATAAGCAATAAATGTGAACATCACCTAAATAAATATCTACGTTTGGAAAGCTGAATTGATAGCAAAACCTATTGATAGCAATATACCATAGGGCCAATTAACATAAAACAACATTTATCTTGAGGTTAAAGACAATTGGGATATCTGACACACCTTATGAACAGATTTAACTCATTATTAAACAGTGATGATGCAAGCCTGTGAAAAACATATAAAATGTCTTGGAGGTCGATGAAACAAACCAAAACAAGGAGGAAAGATTCACTATATATCGGATTCTGTATAAACCCACTCTGTATGTGGCGGGGGAGAAAAAGCAACAACCAAACATGTGACTGCAAAGATGAGAGAAGACAAACATACAGAATGGAGGTCCTCGCACACACAGGCACGCACACACACACACATTTCTCCCAGAGCAGTATTTTAGCATAATGACGATACACACAATCATTTACCTACAGTAGTACAATATACCCTCATGGGCTGCACTGTTCCAAATCTAGAAAATAATTATTAGCATTTAGATTAGAAATGTAACTACACACCATCGGTCTCTGTCCCAAATAGCACCCCTGTCCCGATTGTCAAAAGTAGTGCACGATATAGGGACTAGGGTGCCATTCGTATCATCGGATTAGTACAACTTGTACCAGATCAGATGTTTTATTTCAGGCCCCGTACACACTCAGGTTGTACAACGTCTTGATTGTTCTATGGTGCTATTGTCTATATTGTAATTGTTTTTAATAACCTGCCCAGGGACTGCGGTTGAAAATTAGCCGGCTGGCTAAAACCGGCACTTTTACTGAAACGTTGATTAATGTGCACTGTCCCTGTAAAAATAAAATAAACTAAACTAAACTAAAAACAACTAATCTACAATCCATTTGACACCCTGGTTATGATACACAACTGATATTCCTGGGATGAAATATTTACACAACCATTATGCGGTATCTCCAAACCACTTGTGCAATTATTTTTGTGCAGATAAACTCTCCATTGTATCAACACAGCCATGTCAAATGCGTTGTACATCAGTTATACAACTTGAGTGTGTATGGGGCTTCTCATTCTGCCTTACCAGGTCTTAACTTTGAGTCTTGCTCTCCGAGGCTGACAAGTGAATATTGGGCAATTAAGTGAATAGTACTAATGACCTACGTATGTTGTGACCCTTAGAGAAATTGTGTTACTGGGTTGTTCCACGAAATGGGTGCCTTTACATTTTCTTTTTCTTTAAAAGATCTGTTCTTTCAACATTCAATTTCATGGAGGATATGTTTACCCTACGGAAAAACACATTTCCCATCTCAGGCATTAAAGTCCTATGAACTAAGAGCATTTTATCTGCACTTGTACCACACAGTCTGTCAACTATGTTACAGACACTTGTGCAACTATAAATCTATGTTCATGAAATGAGGAATTATACATATGTTCCACAGATAATGAAAGTTTAATCAAATGTAAGTTTTCCTGACATGAATTGAGCGAACAGGGTTGAGGTGTTATAAGTAGACCAACAAGAGAGAGAAGACTTACTTATCTTTCCACCATGCTGTTCAGAAGACAAACTATGTCTCCTGCGGTGAATCATTTAACTTGGTGGAATGGTCCATTATTTTAAAATGGGTGAATTGTTCGCATAAGGGTTGTCCTTAAAATATGTAAATGCATCACTATTCAAATTAAATCAATGATAATCTTCAGAAATTACTTTGTCAAAGCGGCACAATTACTAGGCCTTTACAATGATGGTGAATCTTGGAGACATTTTTGGATTACTTCCTAGATGTAACACAGGGTTGATGGAGGGACATGTAAAATAAAAAATCTTAATTTTGGAACTTTAGCAAACCTTATTCATATACAAATCAGATTGATTGAATTCTCCACTTGGTCAATATTAAAGTGCACTTTATTTAACAGGTTTTAAAACTGCATTATTGGTGCATAATTTCTACTTTAAATATCAAAGGGACTCCAAAAGCACCTATTTCGTGGAATGACCCAATTGTGTTTTGCTCTGTATTTTTTATTCATTTTGTTTACTTAAACAGTTCCAACAAAACTCTCAGGAGAAACATATTGTTGCAGAGCAGCAAAAAATGTACAAATCAGTTTCATATCTCATATTATCAGCCTTCAGGCCCTTAAAATGGCATCTCCCTCTGGATCAGTGTCAACCTTGTTATCAGGGTCTGCGTCCCAAATGGCACTCTATCCCCCTACGTAGTACTAGATAGGAAGTAGGGTTCCATTTGGGACGCAGGTATGGTCATCACATCACATGCCAAAATAGACAACATCAGTACACTTACCCAGGGGTGGAAATGAAAACAGTCCCTCTCGGAACCCACTTGTGGTAAATCCTTGAATTAACCTTAAAAAGCTATGTCAAAATGGAACTATGGAAAAACCAGTTATAAATAAGTGCACTGATCTTAGATGTAAAAACATTGGCAACAACATATTATAAATGAAGATAGATCTGGTTGGGTATAGCTTGCTACCAGGGCTTGTATCAGTATCAGAGTGGGTGGTTGTAGCACTTTGAAGTTTGACTCAGAACAAATACACCCACCAACTTGCCTTGATTTCACCGAGGAGAGGTAAAGCAACCTACAGGAAGCGTGTGATGGTAAAAACAATGGACGGATCAAACTTTGGAGATGGCTGATTGAGGATCTTTTGAGTGTCTGTGGGAGAGGTATACAATATGTATTATATTCTAAGATTATCCTTTAAAGATTAAAGACATAAAAAAAATGATACAGTTGGATACATGGATATGTCTATTGCTACTGTATATATACCTTCATAGTCCTTTTCATTACTGAGTTTTACAAGGTATATGCTGCCGAACAGAGAGTTAGCATATTGTAACTGTCACGAATGAGGAGGAAAAGGGGGACCAGCAAGACAAATGACATGTTGGTTGATTATATATGACATTAGTGTACTCTACGACTGACAAATGTATATGAGTTATATATTAACCGAAGGTTGTGTGTGTCTAGAAATACATCCATTCAAAGCCTAAAGCAGACAGGGAATGTGTCGCAAAGGGCACCCTATTCCCTACATAGTGAACTACTTTTGACCATATATAGGGAATAGGATGCCATTTGAGACACACTCAGGGTTAGAAACAGTAACGAACTGAAGTGGAGATGGATTCTACCCAGCCCGGCTTGTATTATTCATCTGTCTGAGTGTGTAACGAATATGTGATCTTGAGAATACCTTAACACTGCTGCTTATGAATATAAATATGCTGGAGTCCAGAATATACAAACACCATTTGCATAAAACTGGCATTTATGGTCTCCCAGTCATTTAAATCCCTCTGTGTTGTCTGTACACTTTCCTTTCCTCCCCATCTCTCTCTCCTTCTCACCCCTCCTTTCTTTATCTATCTCCCTCACATCACTTACTCCTTCTCTCTCTACTCACCACCTTGCATTTCGCTCTGCTCTGTCTCCCTCTTTCCTACATCCCTCCCCTTTGCTCTCCCCCCTCTCACTCCCTCTCCCTCTGCACAGTGAGTAGGACGTGGCTGGCCTGGGAGATTACTGACGGGGTGTTGTGTCTCTCAGTGTGTCTAGCTGGATGTAATGGGCTGTCTGAAGATTCTGGATGGGATATGTCTGCCTCCTCTCTCGTTCCTTTACCTTTCCTTTATCTCTACCTCCCTCTCTCTCCCACTACATCCCACCCTCTCTCTTTCCCTCCACCCACCTTTCTCTCTGTGTGTAATAGGCTGTGTGAAGATGCAGGATGAGTATATGTCTGGACATGAGCCTCATGGTGAGAGACAACGGGTGGTCTCTCAGGAACAGCTGCCTTACCCTCATCACAGACAGAGAGAGTGAGAGTGAGAGGAGAGTGAGCTGGAGTGGGAGACAGACAGAGAGGGGTGAGATGGAGGAGATTAGGGGAAATGGAGAAAGAGAGAGTGTGAGGAAGGGAGTGAGGGTGTGAAAATGAGAGAGGAAAGTAGGAAAGGGTGTCAAAATAAATGCTAGAGAAAGATAGCATAGAGGGAAGAGATGCAGAGAGAGTGTGATGATAGAGACTGGAAGACATTGAGAGACATTCTACTCTTTATCATAGCCAAATTAATATCTATGAATTCATTAATTCATTAATGGTGAATTAATGATCTCATGGCTCGTCTTCCAGGCCAGAGGGTCCAGATTCAGTATGTTTTTGCTCAAAGCACAGAACAAAGCATAGTATAGCATATCTTAGTACACAGTACCTAGTGAAATCTGCACACCCATTGCACAGTCTTCACGTTCTGCTGACCTACTCCACATTTTCAAAGTGAAAGACAATTATAGAACATTTTCCAAACTGATAAAAAAAATAAAGATGTCTTGATTGCATATGTTTTCACACCCCAGAGTTAATACTTTGTTGAAGCACCATTGATAGCCATTACAGCTGTGAATATTTTTGAATAAGATCTTACCATGAGTTTGCACTTTGCTCAACCCTTAGTGCAACACACAGGCAGGGGTACTTAAGTATGTTTTGAATTAACATTATATCGCTACATTTTTAAAACCATATGGTTTAGTACAATTTTGAACGGCTATCCACTTGGGTAATGCAGTTTCTATGGACCCCCGCAAGGTCAGAGTTCGCCAGACAGCCACTCACAAAGTATAGACTACCGACCTCTGTCCTTGGTGCTGAAATTGCGACATGACTATGCAGTTGCTGTCACGACTTCTGCCGAAGTCGGTCCTTCTCCTTGTTCGGGTGGTGTTCGGCGGTCGATGTCACCGGCTTTCTAGTCACTACCGATCCATTTTTCTGTTTCGTTTTGTCTGATTACACACACACACCTGTTTTACATTCCCTCATTACGTTCCCTTTTTAACCATTTGACATACATTTCTGTTCTGTCCGTGATTGTTTATGTCGTTAGTGGTTGTGTTTGTGTTAGAGTTTTGTTGTATGTTCCATTTTGGAATTTTGCTTTATTCTTTGAGTAAACTCAGTTGGATTACTCCATACTTGTGTCCTGCGCCTGACTCCGCTTTCACTCTGCACCCAATCGCTGACAGTTGCCTATCAAATCGATTATTGGCTTTCTGTGACGCCACTGCCAGGGCATGTAGCCTATAGCTTTGTTTTAGCTAATGTGTAAATGTTCATTGGTATGCCTATTTGGTCATAATTTTCTCATCTTAAGCCTAGCATTTCACAAAGCTGTACACAGGGTATGCTGGTTGGCTGGTGTTTATAATAATTACTTGTTTGGTAATTAAAGTTGGAAATTCAAACACTGCATTTGTACATAAAAGCAGTCTATTAATGGTAAATAATACAGTCAGTCCACCATGAAAACACAAGCTTACTGGGGATTGTTTCATTATTCAGTGTACTATCTATATATTATATTATATTATTATATTATATTATATTTATATTAAAGCTATATACTGTATTTAGCTGCTATTTGGCTGCTATTTATAACATTTTTATATAATTACACATAAAATAGCCTAACAATGAGGAAAAAAGTAGTTGGCTTGAGGATAAATTCAGACACTATTTATTGCTGAACACAACGGGTTTTGTCTGGCTTATAGCCTACACAAAGGTAAATAACATTATATCAAATTAATCCAACTTGAGAGACACCCCTGGACTCCTGAAGCACTCAATGCTGATTCTCTCTCTGTGTTAGTTTTTCTCTTTCATTATCTTAGAAACAAATATTCCTGTGTCTGTGCTTGTTTGTCTATTTTTGTAGAAGCCTATAGCAGCTACAGTATGTGACTGCATCGCCTTGCATTTTTGTGTGCAAATAATTTCACCAGGTTTCGAGTTCGACTGTTTTCTGTACTGAGTATTGTTAACCCACACGGTCTTTCCTGAGACATTGTGCATTACACAGTGCCTTCATGAAGTATTCACACCCATTGACTTTTTCCACAATTTGTTGTGTTGCAGCCTGAATTTAAAATGGATTAAATTGAGAATTTTGTCTCTGGCCTACACATATTACCACAAAATGTCAAATTAGTATTACACATGATTTTTTAATCACTACCTCATCTCCATACCCCACGCACACATTTCATTATCTGTAAGGTCCTTCAGTCGAGTTGTGAATTTAAAACACAAATTCAACCACAAAGACCAAGGAGCATGGTGGAATTATTCATTTCTCTTTGGCTGGTCTTCTTTATCAATGTACCCAGTCACTACAAAGACACATGCGTCTTTCCTAACTCAGTTGCCGGAGAGGAAGGAAACCGCTCAGGGATTTCACCATGAGGCCAATGTTGACTTACAGAGTTGAATTACAGAGTTTAATGGCTGTGATAAGAGAAAACTGAAGATGGAACAACTAACCTTATTCACAGAGTGAATATTCCAAAACATGCATCCTGTTTGCAACAAGGCACTAAAGTAATACTGCCATAAATGTGGTCAAACAATTCACTTTTTGTCCTGAATACAAAGTGTTATGTTTGGGGCAAATGCAATACAACCCATTACTGAGCACCACTATCCATAATTTAAAGCATATTGGTGGCTCAGGACCTCAGACTGGTGAGAAGGTTCACCTTCCAACAGGACAACGACCCTAAGCACACAGCCAAGACAACGCAGGAGTGGATTTTGGACAAGTCTCAATGTCCTTGAGTGGCCCAGCCAGAGCCCGGACTTGAACCCGATCGAACATCTCTGGAGAGACTTGAAAATAGCTGTGGAAAGACGCTCCCCCATCCAAGCTGACAGAACTTGAGAGGATTTGCAGAGAAGAAACGGAGAAACACCCCAAATACAGATGTGCAAAGCTTGTAGCAGGTACTGTCACGCCCTGATAGGTTTCACCTGTCTTTGTGTTTTCTCTACCCCCATCCAGGTGTCACCCATCTTTCCCATCTTTGACCCTTGCCTGCCCTGACCCTGAACCAGCCTGCCTGACCCCTCTGCCTTCCCCTGACCCTGAGCCTGCCTGCCGTCCTGTACCTTCGCCCCTATCTGAATTTTCAACCTCACCCTGACCTGACCCTGAGCCTGCCTGCCATCCTATACCTTTGTCTCTGTTGCTGTAATACACATTGTTATTATGACACAGTTTGCATCTGGGTCTTACCTTATCCTGATAGTACGTACTGGCCATGACTGACGCAGCAGACCTGGGCCAGCTGCGCAACGTCATCTCCTCCCAAGGAGCCACCATCTGGAGGCCCGAGAAACTGCTTCGGGGCCCTATAGAGGGGGTCCAAACGTTGGCTGAACGTTATGACTGGGCATTGGACAGTTTGCTGGAGAAATTCAGCGGGTTGTCCACCTTCTCAGGACCCCCCCCTCTCAATGGAGAGTCAAGCACCTGTTGTGCGTTTCTAGCTCAGCAGCTGGCCATATGCGTTAGTCTGGAGGGATTCATGGCAGAGGTGACAAAGGTTTTTTACTCCCCATTCTCTGGGAGAGAAACTGACCGGAGGCTATTTCAGCTTCGGCAGGGCTCCCTCCTGCAGTGTGGCTGACTATGCAGTGGATTTCCGCACATTGGCAGCGAAGAGTGCTTGGAACCAGGAAGCACTGTTTGATATGTTCCTGCACGGCACATCGGAGGAGGTCAAGGACGAGCTTGCTGCTCGGGAGTTACCTACGGATCTCGATTCCCTCATCGCTTTGACCATCCGAATCAATGGGCGACTACGGGAACGATGGAGGGAGAGGAAATTCGATGTTGCTCGCACGCCCAGGGATCCCTCCTTGCCACCGAGTCAACCCGGAAGCTCCCGACAGTCTCGAGGGCTGCCGACGACGGCCGAGTCTCCACTTCCTAAGCATAAGCATACTAGACAGAGTTGGGCTGTCGCCAGCAGAATGGCAAAACAGGATTGACACGAAGAGTTGTCTGTATTGCAGGACTCTTCGTCATTTAGTGTCCTTTTGTCCTCTAAAGAAGCCGGTAGGAGCAAGGACTCTGGTGGGCCATATTGAAAACTATTCTGCTTCTCTTGCTCGCACCCCTTTTCTTTCCATTCTGCTGTGAGGAAACCAGTCTAAATCTCTCCGGGTCCTCATTGACTCTGGGGCCGATGAGAGCTTTTTGGACGCTACCCTGGCTTCCGAGCTGAACATCCCCACTCCATTCCCATGGACGTTAGAGCACTGAATGTGCACTCTATAGGCAGAGTCACCCACAACACCAACCCCATCCACCTATGGGTGTCAGGGAACCACAGCAAGGCTATCCAATTCGTGCTCATAAAGTCCCCTCTGATTCCTGTCGTATTGGGCATTCTCCTGGCTCCAACGACTCAATTCCATCATTAACTGGTCTACAGGTGCAATCATGGGCTGGTGCCCATTCTGCCAGGCCCATTTCCTGAAGTCAACACAACCTGCCCTGGGATGTTTTCCTGGGGGCTCAGAAGGTGCCATGGACCTTCAGGAGGTGTTCAGCAAGGCCGGGCCACGTCGCTTCTGCCACACCAATCCTATGACTGTGGGATTGACCTTCTCCCTAGCACCACATCGCCCCATGGATGTCTGTATTCTCTGTCGGGACCCGAGACCAAGGCTATGGATACCTACATTGGGGACTCCCTAGCTGCTGGATTTATCTGTCCCTCTTCCTCTCCCACCGGTGCAGGCTTCTTTTTCGTAGAGAAAAAGAACAAGATCCTGCAGCCATGCATTGACTACCGGGAACTCAAAGACATTATGGTTAAGAACCGTTACCTTCTACCACTCATCTCCTCGGCCTTCGAGCCGCTCCAGATTGCCACCGTGTTTTCCAAGCTGGTTCTACTGAACGGATATGAGAGGGGACGAGTGGAAGACTGCCTTCAACATGGCCAGTGGCCACTAAGAGTATGTGGTCATGTCCTTTGGCCTCACCAACGCCGTTGCTGTGTTCCAGGCTCCGGTGAATTTTATTCTCTGTGACATCTTCAACCGGTTCGTAATCTTCTAGATTGATGACATCCTCGTCTTCTCCCTTTCCCCTCAAGAATAAGTGCTCCACATCCGGCAGGTCCATCAACACCTTCTGGAGAATCAGCTGTTTGTGAAGGTGGAGAAGTGCGAGTTCCATCGCTCCACCATCCCCTTTCTGGGTTACATCATCTCTGCTGAGAGTGTCCAGATGGATCCCGGGAAGATGAGAGCAGTGATGGATTGGCCTCAGCCTACGTCCAGCGTGCAGCTGCAATGTTTCCTGGGGTTTGACAATTTCTATCGCCGCTTTATCCGGGATAACAGCACCCTGGATTTCCCCCTGTCAGCACTCACTTTGCCCAAGGTTCCGTTCACGTAGTCGCCAGCTGCTGACCGGGCAGTTCGGGACTTCAAACATTGCTTCACCACAGCTCCCATTCTGGTTCATCCGGACCCATCTTGTCAGTTTGTGGTGCAAGCCGATGCTTCGGACGTCGGAGTGGGGTCTGTCTTGTTCCAATGTTCTACCCTTGACCTCAAGCTACATCCCTGCGCCTTCTTCTCCCATCGCCTCAATGCCATGGAAAGGAATTACGATGTGGGGAATCGGGAGCTTCTCACGGTGAAGATAACTTTGGAGGATTGGAGGCACTGGCTGGAGGGGGCGGGACATCCGTTCATCGTGTGGACTGACCACAAGAACCTGGAGTATCTCTGCACCGCCAAGCACCTCAACTCCAGGCAAGCCAGATTGGTTCTGCTGTTCACACGGTTCAACTTCTCCCTCTCGTAGCTGCCGGGATCCAAGAATGTCAAGCCGGAAGCAATGTCCCACAGCTACAGCCCCACAACTACTATCCCGGAACCCGAGAACATCCTTCCCACCTCATGCTTGATGACGGAACTCAGCTGGGGAATAGGTAAGTAGGTCTGTGAGGCACAGAGTTCCCAGTCAAACCCGGGGGGGGGGGCGCTGATAACCGGATGTTCATTCCCAACACTGTACGCTCCACGGTCCTGGAGTGGGACCACTACTCCAGGCAGGCCTGCACTCTGGCCTTTGTGCAACACCGCTTTTGTTGGCATACCATGGTTACGGATGTGTCCGCATTAGTCGCCGCTTGCACACTTTCTCGCGGGTCTTCCCCCGTCTGATGGCAACACTGCGATCCTGATCGTGGTGGATCGGCCGCCCACTTCATTCCTCTACCCACTCTACCCTCTGCCAAAGAGATGGCCCAGCTAATGGCACAGCACGCCTTCTGGATACATGGACTGCCGTGGACATGGTCTCCGACCGGGGTTCTCAGTTCTCATCCCAGTTCTGGAAGGCATTTTGCACCCTTATTGGGTCGCTGCCAGCCTGTCCTCCGGGTTCCACCCCCAGTCCAACGGCCAGTTGGAGCAAGCCAGCCTGGTCTCCGCCAACCCCACCACCGAGAGCCAGCAGCTTGTGTAGGTCAAATATGCCCGGAGGGGCAGAAGGTGAGCTGTCTGCCCCTCAGGGTTGAGTCTTGCAAACTGTCCCCCCGGTTTATCGGCCCTTTCCCCATCTCCAAGGTCATTAGGCCCTCTGCTGTTTGTCTTCTGTTGCCCCGTACCTTTCGTATACACCCCACCTTTCACATGTCCGGTATCAAGCCCATGTCTCACAGTCCCTTGTTCCAGTACCTGGTTGACTGGGAGAATTATGGCCTGGAGGAGATGTACTGGGTCCCCGCTAGAGACATGCTGGACCCAGTACTCATCACCGCCTTCCACTGCCGGCACCCCTGTCAACCAGGTATGCACCCAGGTAGGACGCCAGGTGTCGCCGGTAGAGGGGGGGTTGGGGTACTGTCATGCCCTGATCTGTTTCACCTGTTTTTGTGCTTGTGTCCACCACCCTCCAGGTGTAGCCCTACTTTCCTATTATGAAATCAAATCAAATGTATTTATATAGCCCTTCGTACATCAGCTGATATCTCAAAGTGCTGTACAGAACCCAGCCTAAAACCCCAAACAGCAAGCAATGCAGGTGTAGAAGCACGTTGGCTAGGAAAAACTCCCTAGAAAGGCCAAAACCTAGGAAGAAACCTAGAGAGGAACCAGGTGTGTGGGGTGGCCAGTCCTCTTCTGGCTGTGCCGGGTGGAGATTATAACAGAACATGGCCAAGATGTTCAAATGTTCATAAATGACCAGCATGGTCCAATAATAATAAGGCAGAACAGTTGAAACTGGAGCAGCAGCACTGCCAGATGGACTGGGAACAGCAAGGAGTCATCATGTCAGGTAGTCCTGAGGCATGGTCCTAGGGCTCAGGTCCTCCGAGAGAGAGAAAGAAAGAGAGAAAGAGAGAATTAGAGAGAGCACACTTAAATTCACACAGGACACCGAAAAAGGACAGGAGAAGTACTCCAGATATAACAAACTGATCATAGCCCCCCGACACATAAACTACTGAAGCATAAATACTGGAGGCTGAGACAGGAGGGGTCAGGAGACACTGTGGCCCCATCCGAGGACACCCCCGGACAGGGCCAAACAGGAAGGATATAACCCCACCCACTTTGCCAAAGCACAGCCCCCACACCACTAGAGGGATATCTTCAACAACCAATTTACCATCCTGAGACAAGGCCGAGTATAGCCCACAAAGATCTCCGCCACGGCACAACCCAAGGGACTTACATGTGTACTTACAGTGGGGAGTCAAGTATTTGATACAATGCTGATTTTGCAGGTTTTCCTACTTCCAAAGCATGTCGAGGTCCGTAATTTTTATTATAGGTACACTTCAACTAAATCAAAATCTTAAACAAAAATCCAGAAAATCACATTGTATGATTTTTAAGTAATTCATTTGCATTTTATTGCATGACATAAGTATTTTAGCACCTACCAACCAGTAAGAATTCCGGCTCTCACAGACCTGTTCGTTTTTCTTTAAGAAACCCTCCTGTTCTCCACTCATTACCTGTATTAACTGCACCTGTTTGAACTCATTACCTGTATAAAAGACACCTGTCCACACACTCAATCAAACAGACTCCAACCTCTCCACAATGACCAAGACCAGGGAGCTGTATAAGGACTAAAATTGTAGACCTGCACAAGGCTGGGATGGGCTACAGGACAATAGGCAAGCAGCTTGGTGAGAAGGCAACAACTGTTGGCACAATTATTAGAAAATGGAAGAAGTTCAAGATGACAGTCAATCACCCTCGGTGTGGGGCTCCATGCAAGATCTCACCTCGTGGGTTATCAAGGATCATGAGGAAGGTGAGGGATCAGCCCAGAACAACACGGCAGGACCTTGTCAATGACCTGAAGAAAGCCGGGACCACAGTCTCAAAGAAAACCATTAGTAAAACACTACGCCGTCATGGATTAAAATCCTGCAGCGCACACAAGGTCCCCCTGCTCAAGCCAGAGCATGTCCAGGCCCATCTGAAGTTTGCCAATGACCATCTGGATGATCCAGAGGAGGAATGGGAGAAGGTCATGTGGTCTGATGAGACAAAAATAGAGCTTTTTGGTCTAAACTCCACTCGCTGTGTTTGGAGGAAGAAGAGGGATGAGTACAACCCCAAGAACACCATCCCAAGCGTGAAACATGGAGGTGGAAACATCATTCTTTGTGGATGCTTTTCTGCAAAAGGGACAGAACAACTGCACCGTATTGAGGGGAGGCTGGATGGGGCCATGTATTGCGAGATCTTGGCCAACAACCTCCTTCCCTCAGTGAGAGTATTGAAGATGGGCCGTGGCTGGGTCTTCAAGCATGACAACGACCCGAAACACACAGCCAGGGCAACTAAGGAGTCACTCCGTAAGAAGCATCACAAGGTCCTGGAGTGGCCTAGCCAGTCTCCAGACCTGAACCCAATAGAAAATCTTTGGAGGGAGCTGAAAGTCCGTACTGCCTGCAAAATCGACAGTGTATCAAATACTTGTTCTCCCCACTGTACACTTGTGTTTTCTGTTTGTCTATTGCCAGTTCGTCTCGTTTGTCAAGCCTACCAGTGTTTGTACTGTCAGCTCCTGTTTTTTTCACAGAAAAATGAAATGTGTTATGAAAGAGAGGATTTTTTTTAAATGAAAGAGATGTGTGTGATAAACAATAGAGACGGATGAGACAGAGTCAGGAGACAATCCAAACACAGACCCAGTGTCTGCATCTTTTGAAGAAGACGATGAGGAGAATCCCTGGCCACGTTACAGTGACCAGTTCTTCTTCAAACACAGGAGAGGTGACAATGCGACAGTGCAAAGCCAAGCTCCTTACCCAGGATGGAAAATGTAAAAAAGGGGGATACCTAGTCAGTTGTACAACTGAATGCCTTCAACGGAAATGTGTCTTCTGCATTTAACCCAACCCCTCTTAATCATAGAAGTGCGGGGAGCTAATCGACATCCACGGCTATAAAAAACTATACCTTGAACTTGAGGAAACATGTTTTATTTATTTATTTTACCTTTATTTAACCAGGCAAGAACACATTCTTATTTTCAATGACGGCCTGGGAACAGTGGGTTAACTGCCTGCTCAGGGGCAGAACGACAGATTTGTACCAGCTCGTGGGTTTGAACTCACAAACTCACAACCTTCCAGTTACGCTCTAACCACTAGGCTACGCTGCCGCCCCATGTAGCTAAGAGAACTAGACATGAATTATCGTTTTTTTTTTGCTCAGCCTTAGCAGCTAGTAACCTAGTTGTCTAGTTCTTTGTAGCTCAGTTAGTAGAGTATGCATACATTTTACATATGGATGATCCTGGTAATCAGCACTAAAATGTATGTATGTATGCATGACTATAAGTTGCTTTGGATATTTAGCAGATGCTTTTATCCAAAGCAAACTTAGTCATCCACTCATTATTTCAGCCAATCATGGCTAGCGGAAAGGTTGCTGTCTTTTCCTGTGGCAAAACCAACTTGTGAAGTGGTAAGTCTGGACCCAGGTGTGGAGAAGAGACCAGACGAGGAATCAGTGGTTAAGGATTAACATAATACTTTACTGAGAAATGGTAGCCACAGGATCACAGTACACTTGAAAAAACAACAAACACTAAGTCTCGAAAACTCACTCAGGAAACGATGGTAAACAATTCATGCTTCTTCAAAGGACCACAGAAAACACACCTCTTTTTATAACCTGATTCCAATAAAAGTCTCTAGGGCGGTCTCTGCCGCCCTCTGGTGCTAGGAGGAACCATGACACAACTGGGCTCGTAATTTAACAATTTTATTCATATTTAAAGATGGCATACAAATTTGTTGTTAAGGCACATGAAGGTTCACACGTTCCAGAAGCATTTCTGCCAAAAAACGCTACTGACACTCCTGTGATGTAATGGCACGCGACATACGCATAGTTTCCTGAAACAAGTCACATATGTTATACACAATGTACAAACCATTAGGAACACAGGCGCTTTCAATGACAGACTGACGAGGTAAAAGCGATTTATTTATGTGATCATTTAAATCCATTACAATTAGTATAGATGAAGGTGAGGAGACAGGTTAAAGAAGGATTTTAAGCCTTGAGACATGGATTGTGAATGTGTGCCATTGAGAGGATAAATGGGTGGGACAAAATATTTAAGTGCCTTTGAACAGGGTGTGGTAGTAGGTGCCAGTGTGTCAAGAATGGCAATACTTGCTTATACTGTTAGCTTATTCATGCTCAACAGTTTCTTGTGTGTATCAAGAATGTTCCACCACCCAGAGGACATCCAGCCAACTTGACACAACTGTGGGAAGCATGGGCCAGCATCCCTGTGGAAAGCTTTCGACACCTTGTAGAGTCAATTCCCCGACGAATTGAGGCTGATCTAAGGGTAAAAGGGGTGCAACCTAATATAAGGAATGTTCCTAATATTTTGTACACTAAGTCTATATTTTTATATATTATGATGCTAGCATGCTAATGTTCTCCAGCTATCATTGAAGCTGAGTTAGCTAGCTACATGGCTAACCCCCACCCGATTAAAATAGCCGTTAATGTGGCTAGCACGTCATTGTCACTATGTATGGTTGTGGCATCAAGGCAAAAGGTGGCTACTTTGAGGAATCTCAAATATAAAATATATTTGAATTTGTTTAACACCTTTTTGATTCCATATGTGTTATCTCATAGTTTTGATGTCTATTATTCTGCAATAATGCTCGCAAACCAGTACTGCATGCTTCCTCAGTCCACTGATAGGTCTCATTCTTCTTCCTTTTTCAGAAAACAAGCCTGAATGTCTAAAGACATCTAGTGAAAGCCAATAGGCATTCAATTGAAAACCACGCACATAAAAAAATCCCAGTTCCTGGATGGATTTTCCTCAGGTTTTTGCCAGCCATAACAGTTCTGTTATACTCACAGACATTATTTTAACTGTTTTAGAAACTTTAGAGTGTTCCCTATCCAAATCTACCAATTATATGCATACCCTAGCTTCTGGGCGCGAGTAACAGGCAGTTTACTTTGGGTACGCTTGTCATCCAGACGTCAAAATACTGCCCCCAAGCCAAAGAAGTTATGGGAAGAACAGCGCAAATAGCAAAGAGAAACGCAGTCTATCATTACTACATGAAGGTCAGTCAATTCAGAAAAGTTCAAGAACTCTTCAAGTTTCTTCAAGTGGAGTCGCAAAATCCATCAAGCGCTATGTTGACACAGGCTGTCATGAGGACTGCCACAGAAATGGAAGAACCAGAGTTACCTCTGCTGCAGAGGATAAGTCCATTGTAGTTATCGTTCTCAGAAATTGCAGCCCAAATAAATGCTTCACAGAGTTCAAGTAACAGACAGATCTCAACATCAACTGTTCAGAGGAGACTGTGTGAATCAGGCCATCAAGGTTGAATTGCTGCAAAGAAACCACTATTAAAGAACACCAATAAGAAGAAGAGACTTGCTTGGGCCAAGAAACACAAGCAATGGTCATTAGGAGGTTGGAAATTTGTCCTTTGGTCTGGAGTCCAAATTTGAGAATTTTTGTTCCAACCGCCGTGTCTTTGTGAGACGCAGTGTGGGTGAATGGATGATATCCAGATTTATTTTTTTTCCAGATTTTATTTTCATGAATCATGGAGGAGGAGGTGTTATGGTGTGGGGGTGCTTTGCTGGTGACACTGACTGGGATTTATTTAAAATTCAAGGCACACTTAACCAGCATGGCTACCACTGCCTTTCTGTAGCAATACATCTGATTTGGGATTAGTGGGACTATCATTTGTTTTTCAGCAAGACAATGACCCAACACACCTCCAGGCTGTGTAAGGGCTATTTTACCTACACAATCCCCCGACCTCAACCAAATTGAGATGGATTGGGATGAGTCAGAATGCAGGGCGAAGGAAAAGCAGCCAACAAGTTCTCAGCTTATGTGGAAACTCCTTCAAGACTGTTGGAAAATGATTCCAGGTGAAGCTTGTTGAAAGAATGCCAAGAGTGTGCAAAGCTGTCATCAAGGCAAAGGGTGGCTTTTGAAAAATCTCAAATATAAAATATATTTTGATTTGTTTAACCCTTTTTTAGTCACTCAATGATTCCGTATGTGTTATTTCATAGTTTTGATGTCTACACTATTATTCTACGACTTAGAAACTAGTCAAAATTAAGAAAAACCCTTGAATGAGTAGGTGTTCTAAAACGTTTGACCTGTAGTGTATTTGCGCGTATATTTCTTTGTCATCTCTCTGATCTCGATGGTTCTATAGGAAGTGGTTGAATGCAAGTCTCTGGTTGTCCACCAGAAGTCACAATGCCCTTCTTAGTTGTATGCTTCTTAGTTGTATAGAATGGATACTGCAGGTGTCCCACACAGTTGTGAGAGGGCTCTGTTCTTCCCTCTCGTCATTGGCCAAATTGTCTTAGACTACTGTACATACACAGCTGCAGACTGTGAATGTTTGGTCTAGTATATATCTTCTTCACTCGTCGAGAGTTTCAGAGGGTCTTACCATTTTCTAGTCATGTAGATTTAACCATTTCAACATGTGGACCACATCCTCATGTTCTCTGATCTGTATTTAAATTCTCAGCGAGTCCTTGTGATACTGACTGGGCCCAGGTTTATATGAAAAGCCATTATCTCATTTAGAAGGTTAAAATCACATTTCTTTCTTTTCAAAAATAGTTTCATATTTTATCACATCATTTTTACAACATATTAGATGTAAATCTGATATGTACATCGTGAAAGCTCTTAAAAGTTAAACATTTTGTCATGCAGGTGAAAGAGGACCCAAAAGCGACTTGGCGAAAACAGAGTCTTTAATCCAGTAAAGTAAATTCAAACAAAAACACAACTTTCACTCGAGATGACGAGGACAAACTGGAGACTCGATCTTGAACAGCAGGTGAACAGCAGGTTGCCTCGGGAAGGCACTTGAACCAGACAGACTCAGACACCTGCTCACCACGCAGCATCTGAGGAAAACACGACACGACAGGGCGATATACAAACACAGCACGGTGAATTCTAGACAAGGAACCGACAGGACAGGAACGGAACACAAAGGAAGAAATAGGGACTCTAATCAGGGGAAAGGATCGGGAACAGGTGTGGGAAGACTAAATGATTGATTAGGGGAATAGGAACAGCTGGGAGCAGGAACGGAACGATAGAGAGAAGAGAGAGCGAGAGAGTGAGAGAGGGAGGGGGAGAGAGAGGGATAGAAAGAGGGAAAGAACCTAATAAGACCAGCAGAGGGAAACGAATAGAATGGGAAGCACAGGGACAAGACAAGATAATAAATGACAAAACATGACAGTACCCCCCACTCACCGAGCGCCTCCTGGCGCACTCGAGGAGGAATCCTGGCGGCAACGGAGGAAATCATCGATGAGTGAACGGTCCAGCACGTCCCGAGACGGAACCCAACTCCTCTCCTCAGGACCGTAACCCTCCCAATCCACTAAGTATTGGTGACCCCGTCCCCGAGAACGCATGTCCATGATCTTATGTACCTTGTAAATAGGTGCGCTCTCGACAAGGACGGGAGGGGGGAGGGAAGACGAACGGGGGTGCGAAGAAAGGGCTTGACACAGGAGACATGGAAGACAGGATGGACGCGACGAAGATGTCGCGGAAGAAGCAGTCGCACAGCGACAGGATTGACGACCTGGGAGACACGGAACGGACCAATGAACCGCGGAGTCAACTTACGAGAAGCTGTCGTAAGAGGAAGGTTGCGAGTGGAAAGCCACACTCTCTGGCCGCAACAATACCTTGGACTCTTAATCCTGCGTTTATTGGCGGCTCTCACAGTCTGTGCCCTGTAACGGCAAAGTGCAGACCTCACCCTCCTCCAGGTGCGCTCACAACGTTGGACAAACGCTTGAGCGGAGGGAACGCTGGACTCGGCAAGCTGGGATGAGAACAGAGGAGGCTGGTAACCCAGACTACTCTGAAACGGAGATAACCCGGTAGCAGACGAAGGAAGCGAATTGTGAGCGTATTCTGCCCAGGGGAGCTGTTCTGCCCAAGACGCAGGGTTTCTGAAAGAAAGGCTGCGTAGTATGCGACCAATCGTCTGATTGGCCCTCTCTGCTTGACCGTTAGACTGGGGATGAAACCCGGAAGAGAGACTGACGGACGCACCAATCAAACGACAGAACTCCCTCCAAAACTGTGACGTGAATTGCGGGCCTCTGTCTGAAACGGCGTCTAACGGGAGGCCATGAATTCTGAATACATTCTCGATAATGATTTGTGCCGTCTCCTTAGCGGAAGGAAGTTTAGCGAGGGGAATGAAATGTGCCGCCTTAGAGAACCTATCGACAACCGTAAGAATCACAGTCTTCCCCGCAGACAAAGGCAGACCGGTAATGAAGTCTAGGGCGATGTGAGACCATGGTCGAGAAGGAATGGGGAGCGGTCTGAGACGACCGGCAGGAGGAGAGTTACCCGACTTAGTCTGCGCGCAGTCCGAACAAGCAGCCACGAAACGGCGCGTGTCACGCTCCTGAGTCGGCCACCAAAAGCGCTGGCGAATAGACGCAAGAGTGCCTCGAACACCGGGATGACCAGCTAACTTGGCAGAGTGAGCCCACTGAAGAACAGCCAGACGAGTGGAAACAGGAACGAAAAGGAGGTTACTAGGACAAGCGCGCGGCGACGCAGTGTGCGTGAGTGCTTGCTTAACCTGTCTTTCAATTCCCCAGACTGTTAACCCGACAACACGCCCATAAGGAAGAATCCCCTCGGGATCAGTAGAAGCCACAGAAGAACTAAACAGACGGGATAAGGCATCAGGCTTGGTGTTCTTGCTACCCGGACGGTAAGAAATCACAAACTCGAAACGAGCGAAAAACAACGCCCAACGAGCTTGACGGGCATTAAGTCGTTTGGCAGAACGGATGTACTCAAGGTTCTTATGGTCTGTCCAAACGACAAAGGAACGGTCGCCCCCTCCAACCACTGTCGCCATTCGCCTAGGGCTAAGCGGATGGCGAGCAGTTCACGGTTACCCACATCATAGTTGCGCTCAGATGGCGACAGGCGATGAGAAAATAAGCGCAAGGATGAACCTTATCGTCAGACTGGAAGCGCTGGGATAGAATGGCTCCCACGCCTACCTCTGAAGCGTCAACCTCGACAATGAATTGTCTAGTGACGTCAGGAGTAACGAGGATAGGAGCGGACGTAAAACGTTCTTTTAGAAGATCAAAAGCTCCCTGGGCGGAACCGGACCACTTAAAACACGTCTTGACAGAAGTAAGAGCTGTGAGAGGGGCAGCAACTTGACCGAAATTACGAATGAAACGCCGATAGAAATTAGCGAAACCTAAAAAGCGCTGCAACTCGACACGTGACCTTGGAACGGGCCAATCACTGACAGCTTGGACCTTAGCGGAATCCATCTGAATGCCTTCAGCGGAAATAACGGAACCGAGAAAAGTAACGGAGGAGACATGAAAAGAGCACTTCTCAGACTTTACGTAGAGACAATTCTCTAAAAGGCGCTGTAGAACACGTCGAACGTGCTGAACATGAATCTCGAGTGACGGAGAAAAAATCAGGATATCGTCAAGATAGACAAAAACAAAGATGTTCAGCATGTCTCTCAGAACATCATTAACTAATGCCTGAAAAACAGCTGGCGCATTGGCGAGACCAAACGGCAGAACCCGGTACTCAAAATGCCCTAACGGAGTGTTAAACGCCGTTTTCCACTCGTCCCCCTCTCTGATGCGCACGAGATGGTAAGCGTTACGAAGGTCCAACTTAGTAAAGCACCTGGCTCCCTGCAGAATCTCGAAGGCTGATGACATAAGGGGAAGCGGATAACGATTCTTAACCGTTATGTCATTCAGCCCTCGATAATCCACGCAGGGGCGCAGAGTACCGTCCTTCTTCTTAACAAAAAGAACCCGCCCCGGCCGGAGAGGAAGAAGGCACTATGGTACCGGCGTCAAGAGACACAGATAAATAATCCTCGAGAGCCTTACGTTCGGGAGCCGACAGAGAGTATAGTCTACCCCGAGGAGGAGTGGTCCCCGGAAGGAGATCAATACTACAATCATACGACCGGTGAGGAGGAAGGGAGTTGGCTCGGGACCGACTGAAGACCGTGCGCAGATCATGATATTCCTCCGGCACTCCTGTCAAATCGCCAGGTTCCTCCTGAGAAGTAGGGACAGAAGAAACGGGAGGGATGGCAGACATTAAACACTTCACATGACAAGAAACGTTCCAGGATAGGATAGAATTACTAGACCAATTAATAGAAGGATTATGACATACTAGCCAGGGATGACCCAAAACAACAGGTGTAAACGGTGAACGAAAAATCAAAAAAGAAATAGTCTCACTGTGGTTACCAGATACTGTGAGGGTTAAAGGTAGTGTCTCAAATCTGATACTGGGAAGATGACTACCATCTAAGGCGAACATGGGCGTAGGCTTCTCTAACTGTCTGAAAGGAATGTCATGTTTCCGAACCCATGCTTCGTCCATGAAACAACCCTCAGCCCCAGAGTCTATCAAGGCACTACATGTAGCACCCGAACCGGTCCAGCGTAGATGGACCGACAAAGTAGTACAGGATTTTGATGGAGAGACTTGAGTAGTTGCGCTCACCTGTAGCCCTCCGCTTACAGATGAGCTCTGGCTTTTACTGGACATGAATTAACAAAATGTCCAGCAACTCCGCAATAGAGGCACAGGCGGTTGGTGATCCTCCGTTCCCTCTCCTTAGTCGAGATGCGAATCCCTCCCAGCTGCATGGGCTCAGACTCTGAGCCAGAGGAGGGAGATGGTTGCGATGCGGAGCAGGGAAACACCGTTGATGCGAGCTCTCTTCCACGAGCCCGGTGACGAAGATCTACCCGTCGTTCTATGCGGATGGCGAGAGCAATCAAAGAGTCCACATCTGAAGGAACCTCCCGGGAGAGAATCTCATCCTTAACCACTGCGTGGAGTCCCTCCAGAAAACGAGCGAGCAGCGCCGGCTCGTTCCACTCACTAGAGGCAGCAAGAGTGCGAAACTCAATAGAATAATCCGTTATGGACCGTTCACCTTGGCATAAGGAAGCCAGGGCCCTAGAAGCCTCCCTACCAAAAACTGAACGGTCAAAAACCCGAATCATCTCCTCTTTAAAGTTCTGGAACTTGTTAGAGCAATCAGCCCTTGCCTCCCAGATAGCTGTGCCCCATTCTCGAGCCCGGCCAGTAAGGAGTGAAATGACGTAAGCAACCCGAGCTCTCTCTCTAGAGTATGTGTTGGGTTGGAGAGAGAACACAATCTCACACTGCGTGAGAAAGGAGCGGCACTCAGTGGGCTGCCCGGAGTAGCAAGGTGGGTTATTAACCCTAGGTTCTGGAGGCTCGGCAGGCCAGGAAGTAACAGGTGGCACGAGACGTAGACTCTGGAACTGTCCAGAGAGGTCGGAAACCTGAGCGGCCAGGTTCTCCACGGCATGGCGAGCAGCAGACAATTCCTGCTCGTGTCTGCCGAGCATGGCTCCTTGGATCTCGACGGCAGTGTAACGAGCGTCTGAAGTCGCTGGGTCCATTCCTTGGTCGGTTCCTTCTGTCATGCAGGTGAAAGAGGACCCAAAAGCGACTTGGCGAAAACAGAGTCTTTAATCCAGTAAAGTAAATTCAAACAAAAACACAACTTTCACTCGAGATGACGAGGACAAACTGGAGACTCGATCTTGAACAGCAGGTGAACAGCAGGTTGCCTCGGGAAGGCACTTGAACCAGACAGACTCAGACACCTGCTCACCACGCAGCATCTGAGGAAAACACGACACGACAGGGCGATATACAAACACAGCACAGTGAATTCTAGACAAGGAACCGACAGGACAGGAACGGAACACAAAGGAAGAAATAGGGACTCTAATCAGGGGAAAGGATCGGGAACAGGTGTGGGAAGACTAAATGATTGATTAGGGGAATAGGAACAGCTGGGAGCAGGAACGGAACGATAGAGAGAAGAGAGAGCGAGAGAGTGAGAGAGGGAGGGGGAGAGAGAGGGATAGAAAGAGGGAAAGAACCTAATAAGACCAGCAGAGGGAAACGAATAGAATGGGAAGCACAGGGACAAGACAAGATAATAAATGACAAAACATGACACATTTTACGTTTGAACTTCTTTCTGATCATTTTAATGACATCACAAAATAGACATTAATTTTCCATATTCCATCTGTCATCATTACCAACATTTTTTGTTAGAAACAATGTTTCAATGTCCATTGTTTAATGTTGAAGATTTGGTGGAAAAGTCTTCACAAGACAAAGACATTCCGATCACTCAAACTAGGCCCCAAAAGGAATCATCTGCTGCTTATGGTTTACGATCGACGTGAGATGTAAAAAAAAACAACACATCCATCCCTCTCCTCCTCTGCGGGAGAGAGAGAGAGCTCTGTAAAGCTGATCCACTGTAACCTGATCCTTTGGATCCTCACATGAGTCATGACAGCGGGGACACGTTCAATTGGAGAACCATCTAATGAGTGCACATGTAGTTCATCCGAAACATTCTTACAAGAGTTTAAAAACAACATGCATTTTATTTTGCCTGTATTAAGCATGTTTTAAAATCAGCAAGGGATTCCTGCATAGCAATAAAATCTGAATGCAGTTTTGACACAGCCAGATCAACAGTTGGGGCAATAACATATATAATATTATATTTTTTATATATATGATATTATATTTTATATATATATATATATATATATATATATATATATATTTTACAGATTGACTGATTCTTTTAATTTAAATAGTGAAGAGAACAGGTCCCAAAATTGACCCTTGTGGTACACCTTTATGTAATTCAAGAAATTCAGACATAACCCCATCCATCACAATGGCCTGAGTTCTTTCACTAAGATAATCATGAAACCATGAACAGGTGTCAGGAGCTCAGGCCTATCGAGGCCAAGATCAACAGTATCAAAAGCTTTTGACACGTCCACAAACAAAGCAGCACATTTAATTTTAGTGTCTAAAGCAATGACATAATCATTAACAACTAAAATGGTTGCTGTAGTAATGCTATGTCCCGGTCTGGACCCTGATTGGTTTACATTAAAATAAATTTCTCAGATAAAAAGAGCAAAGTTGTACATTTCCCAAGGATTATAGAATCTTAGCTGTACAAGGAAGCCTTGAAATGGGGTGAGAATTATTACGATCACTACTATCCCCGCCCTTATGGAGTGGCAGCACAAGAGATGATTTCCATACTTTTGGAACATTTACTGATAAGAATGTTAAATAACAAATGTGGGTTAATGAGCAAACAATAATGGGCGCTACACACTTAAATAGACCAAGATCCAATTAGTCGTCCCATGTGGATTTCTTGTTGTCTATTGCTAGCAAAGCCTCCAGGACTTATGTTTATGTACATTTCCTAAAAGAAAAGCTTTGACTATCATTTCTCTGATCATTCAGCACATTTCCAGTATCAGCATCCAGCCTAATATAGGCTTAGAAGTTCTGTCAAAAAGATAGCCCGCTGAAATAAAATGGTGATTAAATGCATTAATTATGGATTTTTTCCCCCGTAATAAAGCCAGTATCTGAATTAATTTGTTGTGGCAGTGAGGAGGACGTAGAACCCTTCAGGGACGTTCCAGTTTTCCAGAATTTAGCTGGGATCCCATTACAATCTGAAATCAGTTACATAATAATCCGATTTAGCCAGTTGCTTAAAAGCTTGCCAGTCTGGGCCTAAGCTTGTGTTCCTGACCTTGACCCAAGCATCATCTCTTTTATGAATGACTTCTGATAATTCCAGAGTGTACCATGCATTTGATCTACCTTTAACCCTTAATTTTTTGAAGGGAGCATGACTATCCACAATTTTACTGAAGACATCTGGAAAGAGGCTCAAAGTTCAATCTGATTCAGGGATAGCTAAAAACAATCAAATTTGACTAAAATGAAGATCATGTAAAAAGCCTGTTTACTGACATTGCTAAAGTTCCTCTTTGTGATGACAGAAGGCTGAGATTTTTGGATTCTCACATCTCTAACACAAACAACTGGGCAATGGTCACTAACATCTCGGGCGAAGACACCAGTAGAAACATATTTCTCTTCTGTATTCATTACAATAAGATCAATGAGAAATTAATTTGTAGGATGTCTAGGTTTGGGCCGTGTAGGCTTAGTCACCAACTGGGTTAGGTTTAGATCATTACACATTTGTTTATCATTTATCGCCCTCCAGGTTCCCTCGGAGAGTTCATCAATGAGCTTGATGCCTTGATAAGCTCCTTTCCTGAGGACGGCTCACCTCTCACAGTTCTGGGCGACTTTAACCTCCCCACGTCTACCTTTGACTCTTTCCTCTCTGCCTCCTTCTTTCCACTCCTCTCCTCTTTTGACCTCACCCTCTCACCTTCCCCCCCCTACTCACAAGGCAGGCAATACGCTCGACCTCATCTTTACTAGATGCTGTTCTTCCACTAACCTCATTGCAACTCCCCTCCAAGTCTCCGACCACTGCCTTGTATCCTTTTCCCTCTCGCTCTCATCCAACACCTCCCACACTGCCCCTACTCGGATGGTATCGCGCCGTCCCAACCTTCGCTCTCTCTCCCCCGCTACTCTCTCCTCTTCCATCCTATCATCTCTTCCCTCCGCTCAAACCTTCTCCCACCTATCTCCTGATTCTGCCTCCTCAACCCTCCTCTCCTCCCTCTCTGCATCCCTTGACTCTCTATGTCCCCTATCCTCCAGGCCGGCTCGGTCCTCCCCTCCCGCTCCGTGGCTCGATGACTCATTGCGAGCTCACAGAACAGGGCTCCGGGCAGCCGAGCGGAAATGGAGGAAAACTCGCCTCCCTGCGGACCTGGCATCCTTTCACTCCCTCCTCTCTACATTTTCCTCCTCTGTCTCTGCTGCTAAAGCCACTTTCTACCACGCTAAATTCCAAGCATCTGCCTCTAACCCTAGGAAGCTCTTTGCCACCTTCTCCTCCCTCCTGAATCCTCCGCCCCCTCCCCCCTCCTCCCTCTCTGCAGATGACTTCGTCAACCATTTTGAAAAGAAGGTCGACGACATCCGATCCTCGTTTGCTAAGTCAAACGACACCGCTGGTTCTGCTCACACTGCCCTACCCTGTGCTCTGACCTCTTTCTCCCCTCTCTCTCCAGATGAAATCTCGCGTCTTGTGACGGCCGGCCGCCCAACAACCTGCCCGCTTGACCCTATCCCCTCCTCTCTTCTCCAGACCATTTCCGGAGACCTTCTCCCTTACCTCACCTCGCTCATCAACTCATCCCTGACCGTTGGCTACGTCCCTTCCGTCTTCAAGAGAGCGAGAGTTGCACCCCTTCTGAAAAAACCTACACTCGATCCCTCCGATGTCAACAATTACAGACCAGTATCCCTTCTTTCTTTTCTCTCCAAAACTCTTGAACGTGCCGTCCTTGGCCAGCTCTCCCGCTATCTCTCTCTGAATGACCTTCTTGATCCAAATCAGTCAGGTTTCAAGACTAGTCATTCAACTGAGACTGCTCTCCTCTGTATCACGGAGGCGCTCCGCACTGCTAAAGCTAACTCTCTCTCCTCTGCTCTCATCCTTCTAGATCTATCGGCTGCCTTCGATACTGTGAACCATCAGATCCTCCTCTCCACCCTCTCCGAGTTGGGCATCTCCGGCGCGGCCCACGCTTGGATTGCGTCCTACCTGACAGGTCGCTCCTACCAGGTGGCGTGGCGAGAATCTGTCTCCTCACCACGCGCTCTCACCACTGGTGTCCCCCAGGGCTCTGTTCTTGGCCCTCTCCTATTCTCGCTATACACCAAGTCACTTGGCTCTGTCATAACCTCACATGGTCTCTCTTATCATTGCTATGCAGACGACACACAATTAATCTTCTCCTTTCCCCCTTCTGATGACCAGGTGGCGAATCGCATCTCTGCATGTCTGGCAGACATATCAGTGTGGATGACGGATCACCACCTCAAGCTGAACCTCGGCAAGACGGAGCTGCTCTTCCTCCCGGGGAAGGACTGCCCGTTCCATGATCTCGCCATCACGGTTGACAACTCCATTGTGTCCTCCTCCCAGAGCGCCAAGAACCTTGGCGTGATCCTGGACAACACCCTGTCGTTCTCAACTAACATCAAGGCGGTGGCCCGTTCCTGTAGGTTCATGCTCTACAATATCCGCAGAGTACGACCCTGCCTCACACAGGAAGCGGCGCAGGTCCTAATCCAGGCACTTGTCATCTCCCGTCTGGATTACTGCAACTCGCTGTTGGCTGGGCTCCCTGCCTGTGCCATTAAACCCCTTCAACTCATCCAGAACGCCGCAGCCCGTCTGGTGTTCAACCTTCCCAAGTTCTCTCACATCACCCCGCTCCTCCGTTCTCTCCACTGGCTTCCAGTTGAAGCTCGCATCCGCTACAAGACCATGGTGCTTGCCTACGGAGCTGTGAGGGGAACGGCACCTCAGTACCTCCAGGCTCTGATCAGGCCCTACACCCAAACAAGGGCACTGCGTTCATCCACCTCTGGCCTGCTCGCCTCCCTACCACTGAGGAAGTACAGCTCCCGCTCAGCCCAGTCAAAACTGTTCGCTGCCCTGGCCCCCCAATGGTGGAACAAACTCCCTCACGACGCCAGGACAGCGGAGTCAATCACCACCTTCCGGAGACACCTGAAACCCCACCTCTTTAAGGAATACCTAGGATAGGTTAAGTAATCCCTCTCACCCCACCCCCCCTAAGTTTTAGATGCACTATTGTTAAGTGACTGTCCCACTGGATGTCATAAGGTGAATGCACCAATTTGTAAGTCGCTCTGGATAAGAGCGTCTGCTAAATGACTTAAATGTAATGTAATGTAAATGTAAAATGTAAATGTTTGTCTGATGCCTGCATTTACCAATCCTAATTTAGGTCACCCAGGATAATAACTTATGGTTTATTAAAAGAAGACAAGCTAGTTAACTCCTCGAGTGCACAAAGGTTAGCCGAGGGAGGACGGTAGGTAGACCCCTATAACAGATATGGATGCATTTTTCACCGGACAAAGGCTTAAAAATTCTAGCTCAAATTTATGGCAAGGGAAATGGATTTCAGTAAAGAGACATAAATATATATATATATATATTTTAAATGGCCACTCCACCATGTCTACCCTGTCTGTCAGCTCAGAACACATGATAACCCTCAATATTGAATTGAGGGAATGTCCCCAGAGATCCAAGTTTCAGTCAATACCATAATATCTGGATTCATCTGCATCGCCCAGATCTTGATGTAATCCAGTCTAGGAAGTAGGCTCCTGTTACTTCCTAAATGCATCAACCTAAGACTTTTACCATTTTTAAAGTCATATGGAAACACCAACTCAAAACAAGTTACGTTCAAGAGGCAGTTGCTGGCCCTGTTTGATGGTTGATATAGTTGGTATGGCTATAAGATTGCATAGAACTGCAGAATTGGATCTATTCCTATTAGTTATATCGAAGGAAAGTAAATTGGAATTACTTTTCCAAGGTTAGCACCATAGGGCCGGAGGACACAGTCGATATCAATATGAGGAACTCTGAGAGTAACCAATGATGGAATGTTATAAACTGACTTACATGGGCTTTGGTTGCTATTATTCAACAGCCCAAGCCTTCAATGTTATTTGAAAACCGAGGGGGTATTCAAGTTCATGGAATTCACATTTGAAGACCACAGTGGTTCCTCTTGTGAGGTAACAATGGCAGATATAGGAGTGGAATTCAAACAAATGGGTACAACCATAATGCTCAGAGAGGATGGGAGGTATTACCTGAGCAGGGCTTGGTCTGTCTCTAAGTTAATATCTTAACGCAGCCTTGAAATATGAAGAGACGGTCCAGGCTCCGAGATGGTTTGGGTGGAGTCCATTGTCCCTGTAGAGCATCTTTTGTTTCCAAAAACGGTCAAAATGGTCAATCAAAGTTATGCCAGCAGAGGGGCAGTAGTCTTTAAGCCAGATATGAAGTGCTAAGTGCCTGGTGAACCTTTTTGGAGCCTCAGACACCCACAAGGCCTGATGTGCGAGGGTGCCCGGGAGGTATGGGTCTTTGGTAGAGACCCACTGAGCTGGACCCTTGTGAGACAGGGTAGAGGATGAAGGAGAAGGAATCTCTGGAAACAGGTGGGCAAAACTATTGCTCAGCAGGATGGGATCCACCAAAGCCATTTTATCCCCATTAACCAAAGACCACTCACTGCCTTGCGCTTGGCTTAAGGTGTGTGATGTGCCTCCACTGGGATGCAGGGCAGCCCTGGCCAGTCAGTCAGAGAGTGGCAACACGGTGGCGAGGTAATGGCATGACGACCAGACTGAGGAGTATAAAAGGAAAAGGTCTTAAAGGTCTTACTCACATTGGCTAAGGAGAGTGTGATCACACAGTCACCCGGAACAGCTCACATGCATGATTCAGTGTTGCTTGCCTTGAAGCGAGCATATAAGTTATTTAGCTCATCTGGTAGACTTGTGTCACTGAGCTGCTCTCAGCTGTGTTTCCCTTTGTTGTCTGTAATAGTTTGCAAGCCCTGCCACATCCGACGTGCATCGGAGCCGGTGTAGTACGATTCGATCATAGTCCTTTATTGACGCTTTGCCTGTTTGATGGCTCGTCGGAGGGCATTGCGGGATTTCTTCTAAGCTTCCGGGTTAGACCCCCGCTCCTTGAAAGCGGCAGCTCTACCCTTTAGCTCAGTGCGACTGTTGGGGTATGTACGTACAGTCACTGTGGGGACAACTTCATTAATGCACTCATTGATGAAGCCAGTGATGGATGTGGTATACTCCTCAATGCCATCAGAAGAATCTCAGAAAATGTTCCAGTCTGTGCTAGCAAAACAGTCCTGTAGTTTAGCGCCTGCTTCAGTTTAGTTTTAGTTTAGTTTATTTTATTTTTACAGGGACAGTGCACATTAATCAACGTTTCAGTAAAAGTGTCGGTTTTAGCCAGGCGGCTAATTTTCAACCGCAGTCCCTGGGCAGGTTATTAAAAACAATTACAATATAGACAATAGCACCATAGACATAGCAACATAGCAACATAGGACAAGCAAGACATAGCATACAGACAGAGCAACATAGAACAAAAAGCAGCAAGACAAAATTCATAAAAGCAACAAAGTGTTTCCATACCTCACAAGCTACAGACAACATGGAAAGCGGCAGCACACAGCTAGGGACCATGTTCACAAATCTGATTGACCTTTAGCCAAGTCTTCAAGCATTTTGTGAAAGTGTGATATGTGGTGCAGTTATGTGTGTCTGATGGCAGTGTATTCCAGACATGGGAAGCTCTCACAGAGAATGCAGATTTACTAAAGGTGCTTTTCCTTAGGGGAACTATACAGTCCCCTCTCATGGCAGACCTTGTGGATCTGCTGCCATATGTCTGGGTTTTCTGTTTAACAAAAATATTGAGTGGAGGGGGAGCCAGGCCATTAAGGATCTTGAATACAAGACATGCGTCGGTGTATTGCACAAGATTTTCCCAACTCAAGAGCTCATGTTTTCTAAGGATGTGACAATGATGATGGCTATTGGGCTTCCTATCAAGCACTTTGAGAGCCTGTTTGTAGACAGACTGAATAGGTTTTATTGTTGTACAGCAAGCTTGGGCCCAACTAGTGAAACAGTATGTTAAGTGGGGGAGTATCATAGATTTGAAGTACAGTTTTGCTACCTCTGTAGTCAAACAATTTCGTATAAATCGGAAATTAGCTATATTGAATTTAGTTATTTGAATTACCTTTTTCAAATGCTTTTTAAAAGAGAGGTTGGAATCAAGTATGATGCCAAGGTACTTAAAATCGGATACCACCTGGAGCTTCTCCCCTGACACATAGACATCTGGCTCAGTAGCATCTGTTGCCCTCTTTGTGAAGAACATGCAAACAGTTTTTCTTTTCAGCTGACCACTATTTTACAGACGAGTCACCGGTGCTTCCTGTTTTAATTTTAGCTTGTAAGCAGGAATCAGGAGGATATAATTATTATCAGATTTGCCAAATGGAGGGCGAGGG
This sequence comes from Oncorhynchus gorbuscha, assembly GCF_021184085.1. Taxonomy (NCBI): domain Eukaryota; kingdom Metazoa; phylum Chordata; class Actinopteri; order Salmoniformes; family Salmonidae; genus Oncorhynchus; species Oncorhynchus gorbuscha. The sequence continues at coordinate 37,631,837 of NC_060190.1, read as the reverse complement.
AGAGTTTTGAACGCTTCTCTGTGTGTGAAGTAATGGTCTGGAGTTTTCCATCTGGTTGCACATTTAACATGCTGATAGAAATGAGGTCAAACTGATTTAAGTTTCCCTGCATTAAAGTCCCCGGCCACTAGGACTGCTGCCTCTGGATTAAGGTTTCCTGTTTGCTTATGGCGGTATACAGCTCATTGAGTGCGGTTTTAGTGCCAGCATCAGTCTGTGGTGGTATTGTAGACAGATACGAAAAATACAGATGAAAACTCTTTAGGTGGATAGTGTGGTCTACAGCATATCATGAGATACACTATCCCAGGCAAGCGAAACCTCAAGACTTCCTTAGATATCGTGCACCAGCTGTTGTTTTTCAAATATGCATAGGCCCCTGCCCCGTATCTTACCAGAGGCTGCTGTTCGATCCTTCCGATAGAGTGTATAACCTGCCAGCTCTATGTTATTAATGTTGTCATTCAGCGATGACTCGTGAAACATAAGATATTACAGTTTTTAATGTCCCGTTGGTAGGATATACATGTTTTCAGTTCATCCCATTTATTTTCCAGCGATTGAACTTTACCTAACAGATGGCAAAGGCAGGTTAGCCATTTGTCACCTGATCCTCATAAGCATGCATTGTTTGCTGCATTGTTTGCTGTTTGGGGTTTTAGGCTGGGTTTCTGTACAGCACTTTGAGATATCAGCTGATGTACGAAGGGCTATATAAATAAATTTGATTTGATTTGATTTGATAAGGTACCCCGATCTCTTTCCGCAAAATCACAATATTTCTCTCCAGCGAATGATGGGGATGAGGTCCTGTACATTTGTTTGGAGTATATCCTTCCAGTCCGACTCATTAAAGAAAAATGATTTGTCCAATTCGACTTGAGTAATCGCAGTTCTGATGTCCAGAAGCCTTTTTCAGTCATAAGAGACGGTAGCAGCAACATTATGTAGAAAATAAGTTACAAACAATGTGAAAAAACAAACAAAATAGCACAGTCGGTCAAGAGCCAATAAAACAGCAGCCATCCCCTCCGGTGCCATCTTTACTTTCACACTGTGATAGTTAGATTGTATCACGCAGTTTGTAGGATCACCATAGCTATAGGCAATAAGCCAGAACCTAAATACAGACTAAAAAACATTACTAGGACCCACAATAAACACAGCTAAGGCACAAAACTGGCCAACATAACATCAGCAAGGAGAGAGCAGCGACTTACTCAATGTGATTAAATGCTGGCTCCCATCAAAACAGTAAACGCAACAGAGGCTGTCTTACCAGTATGATAGCCCGGATATAAGCACCTTGGAGTTGATGTAGTTTCCAGCACAGGCCGGTGGAAAGCTGGGAGGGTGGCAAGTGCTACACCGGGCCGCGGGAGAGTCCAAAACAGTAAATCCAAGTGGAGTTCAAGTTTGGCAGTAGTCCAAAAACATCAGAGGCATAATGTCAAGTGGAAGGATGAAAGCAACAGTAGGCAGGTGTCTGCTTAGATAATGCCCCAGTGCAGGCCCCAGTGCAGGGTAGGGTGTCCAAGTGTATCCAATATTGCACTATTGTCCAATGTGTTCATTGCCAGATGAAACAAAGGTAAATGTAGACAAAAAATTCAGAAAAAGCTTTTCAGCTAGAAACACTGATTAAGGTGGTAATTAATTAAACAGAACAAATCTGGGGGGGGGCACGTGCCTTTGTGCCCCATACAGGCACGACAGTCATGTCCAGGGGGTGGTCCACACCCCCCCCCCCCCCTCCTTAAATCTGATTGCTCCCCCTAGAAATTCTAATATCTGATAGGTTGTCTCTGAATATATTGACAAGTTTGACCAAGACGCGCAGCTACAACAAGGCTAATTTATCTCCCCGGAGAAAACATCTGAGTGAAACAGCGCCCCTCTGTTTTAGCATGTTTAGCCCATGTATCTAATGCTGTCTGGCCAAAAAGCGTATGACATGTCATATTCTTTTTGGCCCGATTGAATCCGATACATTGCTTTCTGGCCAAAAAGAGAGTGACATTAAATATTATTTTTGGAAAGACAGAATCAAATGCATGGGCTACAGATGGGCTACAGAGTTTGCTTCGCTCTCTGGTGAAATAGATTCAGCCTCATGTGAACTGAAGGAAAATGATCAACACAAATTAGAAATTATTTTAAATATTTAATTGTATCAACTTGTTATTCATGAATACATGCAACTTTGTAGGCTGAATGTCATTACACTGTGTTTGTAATAGATGTCCCTTTCCATTCAAAGGCGGGTGCACAGTGCACTGTTCAGATGCTGGACTTATTTTGGAGTAGATGAACAAGCGCAGATAACCTACAGTGCTGAAGCTACTTTTGAAGTGTATTGATGAAAACATCATTACTGGTTGTGTTCATGACAACAATATAAGATTATACATTTTTACAGTTAAACTGTCTTAACTATAAAACCCATTAAAAAAGTATGTGCACATAGGGGGTCCCGTAAAAAGAACAAGAGACCCCCCCCCCGAATGTCACAGTAATATTCACACTCTGAATGGCACTTTAAAGTGAATTTACTACTGTATGCTAATACCCTTGTTTAAATCCTGACCTTGAATTCAAGAACTGTAACGAGACTTTTGGAAATTATTGATTATTTATTTGAACAGGGAAATGCACCAAACCAAAGCTGAAGAATTTAAAGAGTTGAACCATCATAATTATATTGAAATAAATTCACCTTGCATTGATTAAGGTTCAAAATGTTATCATGGACCCCTAAACTGGATCTGTGCCCCACCTTGGCCATCCCAATCAAAATGTTTTGGACACGCCACTGGTGCATGATGCATCTGGAAACAAGGTACCACATAAAGTTGGTGTCACCTTAATTGGGGAGGACGGGCATGTGGTAATGGCTGGAGAGCAATGAGTGGAATGGTATAAAATACATCAAACACATGGTTTTCCTGTGTTTGATGCCATTATTATGAGCCGTCTTCCTCTCAGCAACCTCATGTGCAATGTACAATGGTCAACATGATCATGCACACTTCGACACATTTGTAGTCAGATCCATTTCTGCATATTTTGATTTTAATGAGTGAGATTTACTACCATACGCATACACATGCACGCACGCACACGTGCACACACCATATGCACACAGTGGGGGATTAGAAGGAAAACTCCTGCTGACTCTGCTGCTGAGGTGGCCAAAGGATCACTCTAGGCATCATCTTTTAGCAGAGAAAAACGCTATTCTCTTCTCCTTGGAAAAGCGAGATGAACTACATTCAGCGAGATAGATATCTTGTTCTTCCCAGCATTAAGATCATAATATTCCCACAGTAGTAGGATGAAAGCTAAAGCACTACTAACGTATCCAGTAATGAATAGTGGGCTAAACTTGGTATCCAGTAATGAATGGTAGAGAGGTTAAATGTCTGCAGAAGTAGAAGGAAAATTATGGAGTGACTAACATTGTAGTACATTCCATTAATTACAAGTGGCCCATATTACCAGTCACCCCTTTGACAAATTTCAAACAGTGTGTCACACCTGAACGACCATCAAGAGTTTCCTGGTCAAGAAGAATATAGCGTTTGTGACAGAAAAAAACAGTCAAAGGTGAAAGGTCATTAATGGTAATTTCAATGGTACTCTAGGTGTGAAATCAGACGAGGGATACAATAGTGGGAGATGGAAACTAGGACACTACTAATGTATAGTGATGGTGGAAAAAATGTACACAGTTACACGTCGCAATATTATTTTGGACAACATTATACTGATACTTTGACTTTGACACAGCCTAAAACCCCAAACAGCAAGCAATGCAGATATAGAAGCACATTGGCTAGGACAACTCCCTAGAAAGGCAGGAACCAAGGAAGAAACGTAGAGAGGAACCAGTCTCTGACGGGTGGCCAGTCCTCTTCTGGCTGTGCCGGGTGGAGATTATAAAAGTACATGGTCATTAAGGCCAGATTGTTCTTCAAATGTTCAAACGTTCAAAGATGACCAGCAGGAACAAATAATCATCACAGTGGTTGTAGAGGGTGCAACAGGTCAGTACCTCGTCAGTAAATGTCAGTTTGCTTTATATAGCCAAGCATTCAGAGGTCGAGACAGCAGGTGCGGAAGTGAGAGAAATTCAAAAACAGCAGGTCCAGGACAAGGTAGCACGTCCGGTGAACAGGTCAGGGTTCCATAGCCACAGTCAGGACAGTTGAAACTGGAGCAGCAACATGAACAGATGGGCTGGGGACAGCCAGGAGTCATCAGGCCAGGTAGTCCTGAGGCATGGTCCTAGGGTCAGGTCCTCCCCCCGGGAAAAGAAAAGACAGGAGAATTACACCAGATATAACAGACTGACCCTGTCCCCCTGGCACGTAGACTATTGCAACATAGATACTGGAGGCTGAGACAGGGGGAGGTCCAGGGTACACTGTGGCCCTGTCCGATGATACCCATGGACAGGGCATACCAGGCAGGATATAACCCCACCCACTTTGCCAAAGCACAGCCCCCACACAACTAGAGGGATATCAACAGACCACCAACTTACTACCCTGAGACAAGGCTGAGTATAGTCAACTTAGTGTATGTAAACTTCTGACCCAGTGGAATTGTGAGACAGTGAGTTATAAGTGAAATAATCTGTCTGTAAACAATTGTTAGAAAATTACTTGTGTCATGCACAAAGTAGATGTCCCAACAAACTTGCCAAAATTCTAGTTTGTTAACAAGAAATTTGTGGAGTGGTTGAAAAACAAGTTTTAAAGACTCCAACCTAAGTGTATGTAAACTTCCGACTTCAACTGTAAATGGAAACACACTCAATATGACTGCTGTCCCACACATCAAAGAACATTGACATGCCGTTCTAGTAAATATATTTCTATTAATATTCTGGAGCTGACAGTCTCTTGGGAACGTCATCTGGAGGAGGCTTACAAGAAGAAGAGGGCCATGTACAAGGGACTGGTCATTGACTGCTGGGAGCAGGAGTAGAATTAGCATGCCTATTGAGGTAGGCTGCAGGGTTTTTGTTTGGCAATCCCTCTACAGAGCCTACAGAACACTCTGCATCAACGGAGTAAAGAAGAGGAAAGCCATCAGCAACACCATCAAGGCAGCTGAAGAAGCTTTGTGATGGATCAAGAGTGGAGATCCATGAGACGCATCGGAATCCCACTAGGACACAAGTTGGGGTCTGATCAACCTCGGCTGGGCGAGAGTGTCTGTTGTTGTAGGACCCAAAACTCTTTATGACCCCAGGTTACTGTCACTGGGCTCCCTCTGTCTGATGTCATTCTGATGGTAGTGGACTGGTTCTCCAAGGCCACCAATTTCATCCCTCTCCCCAAACTACCCTCTGCCAAGGAGACGGCTCAGCTTATGGTACATCACATCTTCCCGATCCATGTACTCCCGGAAGACATGGTCTCCAACCAGCGTCCCCAGTTCTCGTCTCAGTTCTGGAAGGCGTTCTGTACCCTCATTGGGCCGTAGGCCAGCCTGTCCTCTGGATTCCATCCCCAATCCAAAGGCCAGTTGGAGCGAGCTAACCAGGACCTAGAAACCATTCTAAGATGCCTGGTCTCAACCACCCTACTACCTGGAGCTGACAACTGGTCTGGGTGGATTATGCCCAGAACACCCTTCCCTGTTCAGCCACGGGGCTCTCCCCTTTTGTGTGCTCTATGGGGTGTCAACCTCCACTCTTCCTAGAACAAGAGCAGGAGATCAACTTACCCTCGGTCCAGATGTTTGTCCACCGCTGTCGACATACCGGGAGAAGAGGTCGGGGGTACTGTCATGCCCTGATCTGTTTCACCTGTCTTGGTGATTGTCTCCACCCACCTCCAGGTGTCTCCTGTTTTCTCCATTAGTCCCCGGTAAATTTATTCCTGTGTTTCCTGTCTTTCTGTGCCAGTTCATCTTGTTTTGCCAGGTAAACCAGCATTTCTCCTAGCTCCTATTTTTCCCAGTCTCTGTTTTTCCTAGCCCTCCTGGTTTTGACCCTTGCCTGTCCTGACGCCCGAATCCGCCTGCCTGACCACTCTGCCTGTTCTGACCCCGAGCCTGCCTATCTCCTTGTACTGTTTGCACTCTGACCTGTTCACTGAACCCCTGCCTGTCCTGACCTCGAGCCTGCCTATCCCCTGGTACTGTTTGGACTCTGACCTGGTTTATGAACTCTGTCCCCGACCTGCCTTTTGCCTACCCCTTTTGGTGTAATAAATATCGGAACTGAACCATCTGCCTCCTGTGTCTGCATTTGGGTCTCGCCTTGTGCCCTTATAGTTACATCACTAATGATGTGTCCAGGAGCATCAAGAGACGCATTCATGCAATCTATGGTTGAAGATATAATATCATTTCAATAACACTGTAGAGGCACCAAATCAGACTTAATGCTGACAGGGTTCATATAATCAATTCACATCTTTACTGAAAGCACGTCGATCACTCTCTGTATGAGTGGTGGGGATAAGCTCAAGAAGCATCACCTCAAACTCAGCATTTTTAATTGATAATGATACATAAACACAACATTTCCTTAGATTCAGTTTTTAATGTCTGTGTCAGTGTTTTTGCAGCAGAGTGACGGTTTGGTTTGTTAGTCCTCCAGTGTACCTATTAGCAGATAGGAATACACGTGAGGAAGGATCATATCTGTCCTATCTCATTTTGTCACAGTGGCTCTCACACACACACCACCCAAGGACAGAGAGAGGCAGAGAGAGAGAAAGAGGGGGAGAGAGAGAAGCAAAGAGAGAGATGAAGTTGATCGGCGATGTCATACTGACAGGGGTTGACACCAAAGACAATGACGTGTTGACAGCAGTTTATGTTGAAGGGTTTATCACCTGTCTCCCTCTTATCATATCATTTCAATCTCAAATCAAATCAAATGTTATTTGTCACATGCCCCGAATACAAGTGTAGACTATACCATGGAATGCTTACTTTACAAGCCCTTTCCCAACAACGCAGAGTTAAAAAGTAAGAACAATTTGCTAAATAAAAAGGAAATAGTAACACAATAAAATAACGAGGTTATTTACTAGGATTACCGATAGAGAGTCAATGTGCAGGGGTGCAATGAAGGTGATGTAATATGTATATACATGTAGGTAGGGGTAAGAGTGACGAGGCAATCAGGGTAGATAGTAAACAGAGTAGCAGCAGCAGCGTATGTGACGAGTGTGAAAGTGTGTGTGTGTGTGTGTGTGTGTGTGTGTGTGTGTGTGTGTGTGTGTGTGTGTGTGTGTGTGTGTGTGTGTGTGTGTGTGTGTGTGTGTGTGTGTGTGTGTGTGTGTGTGTGTGTGTGTGTGTGTGTGTGTGTGTGTGTGTGTGTGTGTGTGTGTGTGTGTGTGTGTATGGAGCCAGTGCAAGAGAGTCAATATTCCACGAATGACAGGACACCAGACACTGACACAAAGCTCACTGACTCTTGACAATAAGGCAAGACAGTTTCATTCTGTTTGAGTTGAGTTAGCTAACACTTGGCGACATTAGCAAAATCATAGGAAATAGCCATGAAACAAGTCTAAACACAGACACACAACCAGTGCATTTGTATCTTAATAAAACTGTCCCATTGCATTGGAATTGAAATATTTACATTTGATGGAGAGGAAGTGGAAACTGACATATGAAGCACATTGAGGAACACATCAGGAGCACACACACACACACGCACAAACACACAACCACACACTCACCAAACACACACGCTCACAAATGCATGCACTGACACACTCACACACAAACGCTACAGCTTAGTCACATGGGCATCTGCCTGGTTTTAAATAATTTTCCCTCCCTGGTCTCCCGCCTTAAGCTACTCGTACCAAATTGAATCAGTCAATAGAGAAGAAAAAAAATCCCATTTGGTTTGGAAAACACACATTTTGCATGATATTCTTCTTTTCCAGGCGCCAAAATTGTTTCTGGATTTGAGAGGATGGGTTTAGTGGTGCCTTCAGGCTACCAGCTACCGTCTTCTTCTCTTCCCACCCTTCAAAGTTACAATTGATCCATTATCACAATGTGCCTGTGTGTGAAATATGCTGTGAAACTTTTATCTTGTTACCATTTAATGTGCTTTATTTAGCTTGGCTTTGAATTCCAAAGGAATTTTCTGGGGCATTCTCAAAAAGCCATAGGCAATACTGAGCAGTGAGACATAAGCTAGCACAGCTATATGTCAGAAACTATAAAGAAAATCGCCTAGAACTCTCAGGAAAATGCAACCAAGTGCAAATCCATACAATGCCCACCCGCAATTTTGACTATCATGCTAGTAAAAAACAGAGAGGGGAGAAGGTGGCTTTGAGATGGAAGGGAGGCTGACAGAGGGAGGAGGAAGCGGGGTGTGGGTCAGCTGGCCCCGTCACAAAGACAGGGGTTGATGGTCCGGTGCTCCAGTGTTCTGCTGACCTCTGCGAGACGAGACCAGTCAGTGACAGGAGCATGGGTACCTGTCACAGTATCATCACACACGCACACGTGCACCCACGCATTTATAGACACACGCTCACACAAACAGTGGACAGTGGGAATAGAGAAGAGGTGCAAGATTTGTCACGGTCACTCAATTTCAGTCAGGTCTGCAGTCGTGTTGAGATACAGAGATGACAGAGAGCGAGAGAGAGACCGAGAGAGAGAGAGAAAAAGATGGAGAAAGAGAGAGAGAGAGGGAGACAGAAGGGAGGGAGATTACATGTTCTGGTTGAGCGTGTGTGTGTGTTGGCCAGCAGGTTGCAAGATTAGTCTGGCTTTACAAGACTGCTCTGCCTCAGCCCAGCCTCTGACAAACAAACATACTGTCAGAATGTGTGTGTGTGTGTGTGTGTGTGTGTGTGTGTGTGTGTGTGTGTGTGCGAATGCACATGTGTGTCATGTGTGTGTGTCTATGTGGTGGAAAGTTGAGATAAAAGACACAGTGACAGAATCCCAAAGACAGTGTGTGTGCGTATGTGATGTCACCTGTGTCTGTGTGTGTGTGTGATCTGTATGCATACGTGCAGAAGTGATGTCCCGCTGGGGACATCTCACTTTCTTTCTCTTCTCACTTCTCATTCTTATAACTGACTGTGACTGTGACACGGCCTTGCCCCCGGGTGTTGGGGTGGGGGCTCACCTCAGCAGCCTGGGGGTATGAGAAGGTTGGAATGCAGAATTTCCATAAAGAGGAAGATAAAGCGACACGTCATATGGCAGACAGACAACACACCTCCATGATCCGCCACACCAACAGCAACACTGTCTATAGTGATTTCGGAAAGTATTCAGACCCATTGACTTTTTCCATATTTTGTTACTCTACAGTCTTATTCTGAAATGTACTAAATCGTTCATCAATCTACACACAATACCCCATAATGACAAAGCAAAAACAGGTTTTTTTTTAAATATTACATTTACATAAGTATTCAGTCCCTTAGTTTTTTTGTGTGTTATTTTATTACGATCCCCCATTAGCTGTTGCAAAAGCAGCAGGTTCTCTTCCTGGGGTCCACACAAAACATGAAACATGACATAGTACAGAACATTAACAGACAAGAACAGCTCAAGGACAGAACTACATACATGTTTTAAAGGCACACGTAGCCTACAGATCAATGCATACACACAAACTATCTTGGTCAAATAGGGGAGAGGCGTTGTGCCGCGAGGTGTTGCTTAATCCGTTTTTTTTATTAAACCAGGTTTGCTGTTCATTTGGGCAATATGAGATGGAACGGAGTTCCATGCAATAATGGCTTTATATAATACTGTACGTGTTCTTGATTTTGCTCTGAATTTGGGGACTGTGAAAAGACCACTGGTGGCATGTCTGGTGGGGTCAGTGTGTGTGTGTGTCAGAGCTGTGTGCACGTTGACCATGCAAACAATTTGGGATTTTCAACACGATGTTTCTTATAAAAATAAGAAGTGATGCAGTCAGTCTCTCCTCAACTCTTAGCCAGGAGAGACTGGAATCATAATATTTATATCAGCCCTCTGATTACAATGAAGAGCTCTGTTCTGGACCAGTTGCAGCTTATCTAGGTATTTTCTTGCAGCAATGGACCACACGACTGGACAATAATCAAGATAAGACAAAATGAGAGCTTGCAGAACTTGCTTTTTGGAGTGTGATGTCAAAAATGCAGAGCATCTCTTTGTTACGGACAGACCTCTCCCTATCTTTAAAACCATTGAATCTATATGTTTTGACCATTGCAGTTTATAATCTAAGTTAACAAGTAATTTTGTCTCCTCATCTTGTTCAACAGCAACACCATTCACTACCAGATTCAGCTAAGGTCTAGAACTTACAGAATGATTTGTACCAAATGCAATGCTCTTAGTTTTAGAAATGTTCAGGACCAGTTTATTACTGGCCACCCATTCCAAAACAGACTGCAACGTCTTGTTAAAGAAAACCCTTTTGAGTTATATTAGACCGATAGCTCTGAAACAACGACATGGCAGACGTTGAAAAGCCGTAACACATGTTTTTTTCAACAACAGGGTATGGCCAATAATATCAAAGGCCGCACTGAAATCTAACATTACAGCACCACACAATCTTTTTATTATCCCTTTCGTTCAACCAACCATCAGTCATTTGTGTCTGTGTAGTACATGTTGAGTGCCCTTCTCTATAATCATGCTGAAAGTGTTTTGTTAATGTAAGGGATTTCCTCTTCTTCCGAAGAGGAGAGGCGAAAAGGATCAGAGGACCAATATGCGGCGTGGTAAGTGTCCATGGTTCTTTTTAATACGTAAAGGTACACATGAACGACTGACTACAAAAACAAGAAATGTGAAAAACCCCAAACAGTCCTAGGTGTGCCTTTCCAAATAATGTACAATCAATTGCATTTACCACAGGTGGACTCCAATCAAATTGTAGAAACATCTCAAGGATGATCAATGGAAACAGGATCCACCTGAGTTCAATTTCGATTCTCATAGCAAAGGGACTGAATACTTATGTAAATAAGGTATTTCTGTTTTTTATTTTAAGACATTTGCGGAAGAAAAACTGTTTCTGTTTTGTCATCAAATCAAATTGTATTTGTCACATTCGCCGAATACAACAGTGAAATGCTTACTTACAAGCCCTTAACCAACAATACAGTTTTAAGAAAAAAAAAGTTACAAATCATTCAAGTGAAGCATTAAAATAAAAATAGAGAGTCTATATACAGGGGGTACCGGTATAGAGTCAATTGGCAGGGGCACAAGTTAGTCAAGGTAATTGAGGTGACATGTACATATAGGTGGAGTTATTATAGAGACTATTCATGGATAATAACAGAGAGTAGCAGTAACGTAAAAATTATCTGGGTAGCCATTTGATTAGATGTTCAGGAGTCTTATGGCTTGGGGGTAGAATCTGTTTAGAAGCCTCTTGGACCTAGGTAGCAGAGAGAACATTGTATGACTAGGGTAGCTGGAGTCTTTGACAATTTTTAGGGCATTCCTCTGACCACGCCTGGTATAGAGGTTCTGGATTTCAGGAACCTTGGCACTACCTTCTGTAGTGCCTTGAGGTCGGAGGCCGAGCAGGTGTCATACCAGGCAGTGATTCAACCCATCAGAATGCTCTCAACGGTGCAGCTGTAGAATCATTTGAGGATCTGAGGACCCATGCCAAATCTTTCCGGTCTCCTGAGCGGGAATAGGTTTTGTCGTGTCCTCTTCACGACTGTCTTGGTGCGTTTGGACCATGTTAGTTTGTTGGTGATGTGGACGCAAAGGAACTTGAAGCTATCAACCTTCTCCACTACAGCCTCGTTGATGAGAATGGGGGCATGCTCGGTCCTCCTTTTCCTGTAGTCCACTAACATCTCCTTTGTCTTGATCACATTGAGGGAGACGTTGTATTCCTTGCACCACACGGTCAGGTCTCTGACCTCCTCCCTATAGTCTGTCTCGTCATTGATCAGGCCTAACGCTGTTGTGTCATCTGCAGACTTAATGATGGTGTTGGAGTCGTGCCTGTCCGTGCAGTCATGAGTGAACAGGGAGTACAGGAGGGGACTGAGCACACACCCCTGAAGGGCCCCCGTGTTGAGGATCAGCGTGGCAGATGTGTTGTTACCTACCTTACCACCTGGGGGCGGCATGTCAGGAAGTCCAGGATCCAGTTGCAGAGGGAGATGTTTAGTCCCAGGGTCCTTGGCTTAGTGATGAGCTTTGAGGGCACTATGGTGTTGAAAGCTGAGCTTTAGTCAATGAATGGCATTCTCACATAGGTGTTCCTTTTGTCCAGGTGTGAAAGGGCCATGTGGAGTGCAATACAGATTGCATCATCTGAGGATCTGGTGGTATACTAATTGGAGTGGATATAGTGTTTCTGGGATGATGGTGTTGATGTGATCAAAAGCACTTCATGGCTACAGAAATGAGTGCTGCAGGTTCGTAGTAATTTAGGCAGGTTATCTTAGTGTTCTTGGGCACAGGGACTATGGTGGTTTGTTTGAAATATGTTGGTATTACAGACTCAGACAGGGAGTGGTTGAACATGTCAGTGAAGTCACTTGCTAGTTGGTCAGTGCATGCTCAGAGTCCAGTCCTGGTAATCCGTCTGACACTGCGGCCTTGTGAATGTTGACCTGTTTAAAGGTCTTACTCACATTAGCTAAGGAGAGCGTGATTGCATAGTCGTCCGGAACAGCTCTCCTGCATGTTTCTGTCATGTTTGTCATTTATTATCATGTCTTGTCCCTGTGCTCCCCATTCTATTCGTTTCCCTCTGCTGGTCTTATTAGGTTCTTTCCCTCTTTCTATCCCTCTCTCTCCCCCTCCCTCTCTCACTCTCTCGCTCTCTCTTCTCTCTATCGTTCCGTTCCTGCTCCCAGCTGTTCCTATTCCCCTAATCATCATTTAGTCTTCCCACACCTGTTCCCGATCCTTTCCCCTGATTAGAGTCCCTATTTCTTCCTTTGTGTTCCGTTCCTGTCCTGTCGGTTCCTTGTTTAGAATTCACCGTGCTGTGATTGTGTATCGCCCTGTCCTGTCGTGTTTTTGCCTTCATCAGATGCTGCGTGTGAGCAGGTGTCTCTGTCAACTACGGCCTGCGCCTACCCGAAGCGACCTGCAGTCTGTGGCCGCTTCTCCTGTTATTCCCCTCTACAGACTAGAGGATTTCTGTTATTCCCTGTTTGGACATTTCCTGTTAAGGATTCAGGATTTGTCGTTTTCTGTTTGGACTTGAATAAACTCTGTTTCTGTTAAGTCGCTTTTGGGTCCTCTTTCACCTGCATGACAGAAGGAACCGACCAAGGAATGGACCCAGCGACTTCAGACGCTCGTTACACTGCCGTCGAGATCCAAGGAGCCATGCTCGGCAGACACGAGCAGGAATTGTCTGCTGCTCGCCATGCCGTGGAGAACCTGGCCGCTCAGGTTTCCGACCTCTCTGGACAGTTCCAGAGTCTACGTCTCGTGCCACCTGTTACTTCCTGGCCTGCCGAGCCTCCAGAACCTAGGGTTAATAACCCACCTTGCTACTCCGGGCAGCCCACTGAGTGCCGCTCCTTTCTCACGCAGTGTGAGATTGTGTTCTCTCTCCAACCCAACACATACTCTAGAGAGAGAGCTCGGGTTGCTTACGTCATTTCACTCCTTACTGGCCGGGCTCGAGAATGGGGCACAGCTATCTGGGAGGCAAGGGCTGATTGCTCTAACAAGTTCCAGAACTTTAAAGAGGAGATGATTCGGGTTTTTGACCGTTCAGTTTTTGGTGGGGAGGCTTCTAGGGCCCTGGCTTCCTTATGCCAAGGTGAACGGTCCATAACGGATTATTCTATTGAGTTTCGCACTCTTGCTGCCTCTAGTGAGTGGAACGAGCCGGCGCTGCTCGCTCGTTTTCTGGAGGGACTCCACGCAGTGGTTAAGGATGAGATTCTCTCCCGGGAGGTTCCTTCAGATGTGGACTCTTTGATTGCTCTCGCCATCCGCATAGAACGACGGGTAGATCTTCGTCACCGGGCTCGTGGAAGAGAGCTCGCATCAACGGTGTTTCCCTGCTCCGCATCGCAACCATCTCCCTCCTCTGGCTTTGAGACTGAGCCCATGCAGCTGGGAGGGATTCGCATCTCGACTAAGGAGAGGGAACGGAGGATCACCAACCGCCTGTGCCTCTATTGCGGAGTTGCTGGACATTTTGTTAATTCATGTCCAGTAAAAGCCAGAGCTCATCTGTAAGCGGAGGGCTACAGGTGAGCGCAACTACTCAAGTCTCTCCATCAAGGTCCTGTACTACTTTGTCGGTCCACCTACGCTGGACCGGTTCGGGTGCTACATGTAGTGCCTTGATAGACTCTGGGGCTGAGGGTTGTTTCATGGACGAAGCATGGGTTCGGAAACATGACATTCCTTTCAGAGAGTTAGATAAGCCTACGCCCATGTTCGCCTTAGATGGTAGTCATCTTCCCAGTATCAGATTTGAGACACTACCTTTAACCCTCACAGTATCTGGTAACCACAGTGAGACTATTTCTTTTTTGATTTTCCGTTCACCGTTTACACCTGTTGTTTTGGGTCATCCCTGGCTAGTATGTCATAATCCTTCTATTAATTGGTCTAGTAATTCTATCCTATCCTGGAACGTTTCTTGTCATGTGAAGTGTTTAATGTCTGCCATCCCTCCCGTTTCTTCTGTCCCTACTTCTCAGGAGGAACCTGGCGATTTGACAGGAGTGCCGGAGGAATATCATGATCTGCGCACGGTCTTCAGTCGGTCCCGAGCCAACTCCCTTCCTCCTCACCGGTCGTATGATTGTAGTATTGATCTCCTTCCGGGGACCACTCCTCCTCGGGGTAGACTATACTCTCTGTCGGCTCCCGAACGTAAGGCTCTCGAGGATTATTTGTCTGTGTCTCTTGACGCCGGTACCATAGTGCCTTCTTCCTCTCCGGCCGGGGCGGGGTTTTTTTTGTTAAGAAAAGGACGGTACTCTGCGCCCCTGCGTGGATTATCGAGGGCTGAATGACATAACGGTTAAGAATCGTTATCCGCTTCCCCTTATGTCATCAGCCTTCGAGATTCTGCAGGAGCCAGGTGCTTTACTAAGTTGGACCTTCGTAACGCTTACCATCTCGTGCGCATCAGAGAGGGGGACGAGTGGAAAACGGCGTTTAACACTCCGTTAGGGCATTTTGAGTACCGGGTTCTGCCGTTTGGTCTCGCCAATGCGCCAGCTGTTTTTCAGGCATTAGTTAATGATGTTCTGAGAGACATGCTGAACATCTTTGTTTTTGTCTACCTTGACGATATCCTGATTTTTTCACCGTCACTCGAGATTCATGTTCAGCACGTTCGACGTGTTCTCCAGCGCCTTTTAGAGAATTGTCTCTACGTGAAGGCTGAGAAGTGCTCTTTTCATGTCTCCTCCGTTACTTTTCTCGGTTCCGTTATTTCCGCTGAAGGCATTCAGATGGTTTCCGCTAAGGTCCAAGCTGTCAGTGATTGGCCCGTTCCAAGGTCACGTGTCGAGTTGCAGCGCTTTCTAGGTTTCGCTAATTTCTATCAGCGTTTCATTCGTAATTTCAGTCAAGTTGCTGCCCCTCTCACAGCTCTTACTTCTGTCAAGACGTGTTTTAACCTGTTAGTCCTACCCACACCGTATTCGGTAGCGTAATCATAGCCTCAAGCTCATTACCATAACGCAACGTTAGCGATTTCTAAAAATCGCAAATGAAATGAAATAAATATGCCTATCCTCAAGCTTATCCTTTTCTTAACAATCCTGTCGTCTCAGATTTTCAAAATATGCTTTAGAACCAGAGAAAATCAATAATTTGTGTAAGAGTGGTGATAGCTAGCTTAGCATTTAGCGTTAGCATTTAGCACGCAACATATTCACAAAAACCAGCAAAGGGATCAAATAAAATAATTTACCTTTGAAGAACTTCAGATGTTTCAATGAGGAGACTCTCAGTTACATAGCAGATGTCCAGTTTTTCCTGAAAGATGCTTGTGTAGGACACAACGTTCCGTTTTGTTACTATGCATTTGGCTACCGAAACTAACCGAAAATTCAGTCACCTACACGTCAAACTTTTTTTCCGAATTAACTCCATAATATCGACTGAAACATGGAAAACGTTGTTTGAATCCATCCTCAAGGTGTTTTGTCATATATCTCTTCATTGAAATGCCATTCCTGGAAGCCTGCATTGTTCTCAGATTCGGATGGAAAAATACTGGTACCTGACTTTTGCGCACCAATTTCCACACAGACACCGTGCGGGACCCCTGGTAAATGTAGTCTCTTATGGTCAATCTTCCAATGATATGCCTACAAATATGTCACAATGCTGCAGACACCTTGGGGAAACGATAGGAAGTGTCCGTTCATTCCTGTCGCATTCACAGCCATATAAGGCGATCATGGAAAACGTGCCATCAGAAATCCTGTTGATTTCCTGGTCGCTCAAACATCTTGGTTTTGCCTGTAGGTTTTGTTCTAAGGCACTCACAGTGAAAATCTTTGCAGTTCTGGAAACGTCAGAGTGTCTTCTTTCCAAAACTATCAATTCCAAGCATAGTCGAGCATCTTTTCGTGACAAAATATTGCGCTAAAAACGGGCACGTCTTTTTATCCAAAAATGAAATACTGCCCCTAGAGTCTTAACCGGTTAAGTGGTCCGGTTCCGCCCAGGGAGCTTTTGATCTTCTAAAAGAACGTTTTACGTCCGCTCCTATCCTCGTTACTCCTGACTTCACTAGACAATTCATTGTCGAGGTTGACGCTTCAGAGGTAGGTGTGGGAGCCATTCTATCCCAGCGCTTCCAGTCTGACGATAAGGTTCATCCTTGCGCTTATTTTTCTCATCGCCTGTCGCCATCTGAACGCAACTATGATGTGGGTAACCGTGATCTGCTCGCCATCCGCTTAGCCCTAGGCGAATGGCGACAGTGGTTGGAGGGGGCGACCGTTCCTTTTGTCGTTTGGACAGACCATAAGAACCTTGAGTACATCCGTTCTGCCAAACGACTTAATGCTCGTCAAGCTCGTTGGGCGTTGTTTTTCGCTCGTTTCGAGTTTGTGATTTCTTACCGTCCGGGTAGCAAGAACACCAAGCCTGATGCCTTATCCCGTCTTTTTAGTTCTTCTGTGGCTTCTACTGATCCCGAGGGGATTCTTCCTTATGGGCGTGTTGTCGGGTTGACAGTCTGGGAATTGAAAGACAGGTTAAGCAAGCACTCACGCACACTGCGCCGCCGCGCTTGTCCTAGTAACCTTCTTTTCATTCCTGTTTCTACCCGTCTGGCTGTTCTTCAGTGGGCTCACTCTGCCAAGTTAGCTGGTCATCCCGGCGTTCGAGGCACTCTTGCTTCTATTCGCCAGCGCTTTTGGTGGCCGACTCAGGAGCGTGACACGCGCCGTTTCGTGGCTGCTTGTTCGGACTGCGCGCAGACTAAGTCAGGTAACTCTCCTCCTGCCGGTCGTCTCAGACCGCTTCCCATTCCTTCTCGACCATGGTCTCACATCGCCTAGACTTCATTACCGGTCTGCCTTTGTCTGCGGGGAAGACTGTGATTCTTACGGTTGTCGATAGGTTCTCTAAGGCGGCACATTTCATTCCCCTCGCTAAACTTCCTTCCGCTAAGGAGACGGCACAAAGCATCATCGAGAATGTGTTCAGAATTCATGGCCTCCCGTTAGACGCCGTTTCAGACAGAGGCCCGCAATTCACGTCACAGTTTTGGAGGGAGTTCTGTCGTTTGATTGGTGCGTCCGTCAGTCTCTCTTCCGGGTTTCATCCCCAGTCTAACGTCAAGCAGAGAGGGCCAATCAGACGATTGGTCGCATACTACGCAGCCTTTCTTTCAGAAACCCTGCGTCTTGGGCAGAACAGCTCCCTGGGCAGAATACGCTCACAACTCGCTTCCTTCGTCTGCTACCGGGTTATCTCCGTTTCAGAGTAGTCTGGGTTACCAGCCTCCTCTGTTCTCATCCCAGCTTGCCGAGTCCAGCGTTCCCTCCGCTCAAGCGTTTGTCCAACGTTGTGAGCGCACCTGGAGGAGGGTGAGGTCTGCACTTTGCCGTTACAGGGCACAGACTGTGAGAGCCGCCAATAAACGTAGGATTAAGAGTCCAAGGTATTGTTGCGGCCAGAGAGTGTGGCTTTCCACTCGCAACCTTCCTCTTACAACAGCTTCTCGTAAGTTGACTCCGCGGTTCATTGGTCCGTTCCGTGTCTCCCAGGTCGTCAATCCTGTCACTGTGCGACTGCTTCTTCCGCAACATCTTCGTCGCGTCCATCCTGTCTTCCATGTCTCCTGTGTCAAGCCCTTTCTTCGCACCCCGTTCGTCTTCCCCCTCCCCCTCCCGTCCTTGTCAAGAGCGCACCTATTTACAAGGTACGTAGGATCATGGACATGCGTTCTCGGGACGGGGTCACCAATACTTAGTGGATTGGGAGGGTTACGGTCCTGAGGAGAGGAGTTGGGTTCCGTCTCGGGACGTGCTGGACCGTTCACTGATTGATGATTTCCTCCGTTGCCGTCAGGATTCCTCCTCGAGTGCGCCAGGAGGCGCTCGGTGAGTGGGGGGGTACTGTCATGTTTTGTCTTATATTGTCTTGTCATTTTGCTTTTCCTTCTGTTCGTTTTCCCCCTGCTGGTCTTTTTAGGTTCATTCCCTTTTTTTCTCTCTCCCTCCCTCTCTCTCTTCTCTCTATCGTTCCGTTCCTGCTCCCAGCTGTTCCTATTCCCCCTAATCAATCATTTAGTCTTTCCACTCCTGTTCCCTATCTTTTCCCCTGATTAGAGTCCCTGTGTCTTTGTATCGCCCTGTCGTGTCGTGTTTCCCTCAGATGCTGCGTGGTGAGCAGGTGTCTGAGTCTGCTACGGTCAAGTGCCTTCCCGAGGCAACCTACAGTATATGATCGAGTCTCCAGTCTGTTCTCGTCATTACGAGTGGAATTGTTTTTTATGCTTTATTTACCGCTCCGATTTGTCTAGGAGTATTGCATATTTCCTTTACTGGATTAAAGACTCTGTTTTCGCCAAGTCGCTTTTGGGTCCTTATTCACCTGCATAACAGGTGGGTACAGAACTTCCGCTCCAGTGGGAAGAGAGGGAGGAGGAAAAAACCGTGAGAAAATGTATTTAAATGAGTAGTTGAACTACATGTCGTTCACCACTCTCCAACACTGTTGTAAGTTAATATGCTTTTAGGTGATGTACCTATTCAGGATTTTTAACGGCAGATCGGACCAAGATGCAGCGTGCTAAGTGTCCATAATGTTTTTAATATTTGACAAATATACACTCGAACAAAAACAATAAACGATAACGTGAAATCTACAAAAACCGAAACAGTACCGTGTGGCGACAAACACACACACACGGAAACAAACACCCACAAACCAACAGTGAAACCCAGGCTACCTAATTATTATTCTCAATCAGAGACAACTAACGACACCTGCCTCTGATTGAGAACCATACTAGGCCGAAACAGAAACCTAAACATAGAAACACAAAACATTGACTGCCCACCCAAACTCACGCCTTGACCATACTAAATAAAGACAATACAAAGGAAATAAAGGTCAGAACGTGACAGTATTCATCAAGCTGATGTAAGTGAGACTGGCAATACGAAACTATTTCATAGTTCTTCTTAAAAAAAAAATGTGTTTGACTATTCACTAATTATTCAACAGCAGTTGACAAGGTTGTTCTGGCTCTGAGGCCTATATTGCACTAATGTTAAGTCAAATGGACAATGTGCCATTAATCTCCAACCTTGCATTGTATAATTTGATAAGGAATATTTTCTTAAATTATAGACTAATCAACTCTGATCAGACCCAGTCCTGGCCAACATAACTCAATCTCTTTAATAAGAATCAAACGCTAAAATTGCTATTTTCAGTAGCTTTGGCTACATGATTTATCTCATTACAGTGTCCGCTCTTTGAAGAACTTATGCCAATGCCATCCAATGACCGCTGCAGTAAGGTTTGTGACATGCGAATATTTCGGGAAAAATGGGAGAAACCCATCTGATTTCGTTGGAATGGTTTGTGTGTCGAAATATGAATGTGTGCATCGAAAGAAATTATATGCAGAAAAGCCAACAAACAAGGACAATATCTTAATTTTGACTAGCTAAATTTGTTGATTCATATTTATAAGTAATAACCTGACTAATAATAATGAAAGCCATGATAATAACGAAGTGTAATGGTGTAATGGCTCTCATTGGTGGTAGGAAGAGTGGACCAATGGCAGCGTGGACAGTGTTCGTGATACTTTTATTTAAAAAAATACTCAAACCAAATAACAAAAACAAAAGCGCACCGTTCTGTCAGGCGGAAATACTAAACAGAAAACAAGATCCCACAAAACCCAAAAGGAAAATGACAACTTATATATGATCCCCAATCAGAGACAACGATAGACAATGCCTCTGATTGGGAACCACACACGGCCAAAAACAAATAAATAGAAAACATAGACTTTCCCACTTGAGTCACCCCCAGACATAACCAAACATAGAGAATAAAAAGGATCTCTAAGGTCAGGACGTGACAGAATCCCCCCCCCAAAAGTGCGGACTCCGGCCGCAAACCTGAACCTATAGTGGAGGGTGGCGCCTCTGGTGCGGGGATCGTCGCCGGGAACTCCGGACCGTAGATCTTCGCTGCAGCCTCCCGACTGGGGACAGTCGCTGCAGCCTCCCGACTGGGGACAGTCGCTGCAGCCTCCCGACTGGGGACAGTCGCTGCAGCCTCCCGACTGGGGACAGTCGCTGCAGCCTCCCGACTGGGGACAGTCGCTGCAGCCTCCCGACTGGGGACAGTCGCTGCAGCCTCCCGACTGGGGACAGTCGCTGCAGCCTCCCGACTGGGGACAGTCGCTGCAGCCTCCCGACTGGGGACAGTCGCTGGAGGCTCCTTTCCCTAGATCTTCACTGCAGGCTCCGTGCCATGTATCATCACTGGAGGCTTCGTACCATGGATCATCATTGGAGGCTTCGTGCCATGAATCATCACTGGAGGCTTCAGGCCATAGATCATCACTGTAGGCTCCGGGCCATGGATCATCACTGGGGGCTTGGGCAGGTTGCTGTGGGGAGTGCAGAGCTGTTGGCCGGGGTAATGGTAGCCAGGTGGAAAGCATGGCCGGCCATAGAAAGGTGCTTATGGAAATTCTCGACTATCGTAGATTTATTGGTGATGACAGTGTTTCCTTGTCTCAGTGCAGTGGGCAGCTGGGAGGAGGTGCTCTTATCCTCCATGGACTTTAGTGTCCCAAAACTTTTTGGAATTAATGCTACAGGATGCTAATTTCTTTCCTAACTGACTGTGTATATTGGTTCCTGACTTCATTCGACGCAAATGCAGTACGCCACAGGATGTTTTTGTGCTGGTCAAGGGCAGTCACGTCAGGAGTGAACCAAGGGCTAAATCTGTTCTTAGTTCTACATTTTTTGGAATGGGGCATGCTTATTTAAGACGGTGAGGAAAGCACTTTTAAAAAACAACCAGGCATTACTGATGGGATGAGGTCAATATCCTTCCAGGCTACCCGGGTCGGGTCGATTAGAAAAGGCCTGCTCGCTAAAGTATTGTAGGGAGCGTTTGACAGTGATGAGGGGTGGTCGTTTGATTGCGGACCCATTATGGACGTAGGCAATGAGTCAGTGATCGCTGAGATACTGGTTGTAGACAGCATAGGTGTATTTGGAGGGCAAGTTGATCAGGATGATATCTATGAGGGAGCCCATGTTTACATATTTAGTGTTGTACCTGGTAGCTTCCTTGATCATTTGTATAAGATTGAGGGCATCTATCTTAGATTGTAGGACGGCCGGGGTGTTAAGCTTATCCCAGTTTAGGTCACCTAACAGTACGAACTCTGAAGATAAATGGGGGGCAATCAATTCACATATAGTGTCCAGAGCACAGCTGGGGGCTGAGGGGGATCTATAACAAGTGGCAACAGTGAGAGACTCATTTCTGGAAAGGTGGATTTTTAAAACTGAAGCTCGAACGGTTGGGCACAGACATGGATTGTAAGACAGAACTCTGCGGGCTATCTCTGCAGTAGATTGCAACTCCGCCCACTTTGGCAGTTCTATCTTGGTGGAAAATGTTACAAAATTTGTGGCCTTCCTAAGCCAGGATTCAGACAAGGATATTACATCAGGGTTGGCGGAGTGTGCTAAAGCAGTGAATTGAACAAATTTAGGGTGGAGGCTTTGAATGTTAACATGCATGAAACCATGGCTTTTACAGTTACAGAAGTCAACAAATGAGAGCGCCTGGGGAATAGGTGTAGAACTGGGGGCTACAGGGCCTGGGTTCACCTCTACATCACCAGAGGAACAGAGGAGGAGTAGGATAAGGGTACGGCTAAAGGTATAAGAACTGGTCGTCTTGTGTGTTGGGAACAGAATAAAATGGGCAGATTTCTGGATGTGGTGGAATAGATTCAGGGCATAATGTACAGACAAGGGTATGGTAGGATGTGAAGGTGGAGGTAAACCTGGGCATTGAGTGACGATGAGAGAGGTTGTGTCTCTGGGTGCACAAGTTAAGCCAGGTGAGGTCTCCGTATGCATGGGGGGGTGGGACAAAAGAGCTATCTAAGGCATGTTGAGCAGGACTGGGGGTCTACAGCAATAGTAAAAAGCAATAGTAACTAACCGAAACAGCAGTAGACAAGGCATATTGACATGCAATGATGTCCAGTGGGGTGATGAAGTGGTGGAGTAGCAGCCACTATCTTTCAGCTACAAACATACTACATGCAAAGCCCTGTAAAATGAATTATTCCAATTACATTTCTCTGGAAAACTGGCACCTTTCTAACATGTATATCTTCACACTTACATGAATGTGCCGGCGAAGCATAGGAAAGGGATAGGAAAGTGTTGTTGCTCTTCGAGAAAAGTCAATAAATGTCAAGATAACATACGGTAAAATACATCGTTTATTTTTGCTTATGGTTCTCCAACTTCATTTTCACCCATGCAGGTGACAACTGCACCTCATTTAACATTACATTTAAGTCAATTAGCAGACGCTCTTATCCAGAGCGACTTACAAATTGGTGCATTCACCTTATGACATCCAGTGGAACAGTCACTTTACAGTAGTGCATCTAAATCTTAAAGGGGGGGGGTGAGAAGGATTACTTATCCTATCCAGCTCACACTCCTTTATATAGATCCTGAAAATACATAAGAAGAACAACAACATTAACCAAAACATGAGCAAATTGGAGTGCCAATGTGAAACAGTAAGAAGAGCAGCTTACCATTACTTTCACCATAGCAGGTTACGTTACTAATATTAGCTAATGCTAGTGGCAGTGCATGGTGCAGTGGCAAGATAGCTAACTACGGCCACTTGATCCTGCCGTGATCGCCACTGAATGAAATGTCTGGTATTGTCATCAGACCCTGTACCAGTATAAACACAAGCCCTGGACTTTACCACAAGTAGCTAGCTAGCTAACTAGATTAATATGATATTTTCACTCAACAGCAAGCAAGTAACCCTGTAGCTAATGCTACTGTTCTAACAGTTATAACTTCTAGTCCTCCTAAAGGATGTAGCTAGCTAAAGGCATGGCAGGCAGCAGGCTGCAGATCTGTTTTCAAAGATGGAATGTTACAATGAAATAGCTGTGATTTATTTTAAGGATTACAAAAACTCACTCACATATGAAGACCGCCGCAGAAGCTTCGCTATTCGCCATCTTCCAAGTTGTTTTGTTTACTTGTTGAGATCGAGCTATCAAAACCCGCAGCCCCCCCTCTTCTACTTAATTCTGGCTGAGGAATTCCTGAAAAGTGTGCGTGGAATTCCACTAGATGAAAAGCCAAAATTAATAAAACATGATAACATTTAAAGCATGCTCGATTTTTGAAACGTCACATACTATTAAACATATTTTGTACTCATACGGCCTACTATTTAGGACACAAGTATGGGTACGGTTATCCCCCCACACACCACTATTTGTGACATTTCCAATCAACTCCTGTGTGACATATCAAAGGTGCCACAGTGTGTCAGCTGGATGCAGTTTCAAAGGAAAATTATTTGGAACACCAGGCCAGAAAACCAATCATAGAGCCCAGAGGCCTACTGTACAGGAGTTTGTGGACACACAAAGGGCTGACACAAAGCCTAACATTCCCAGACCACAGCCAAATGCTAATGTGGAGGTGGCATTAGCATCATTAAAGTTCTCTCTGTGCCCTTCATTACTGAGAATGGCAAAAACACTCACAGGGGAGAGCGACATGTGCGGAGAGGGAGGAGACAGTCAACAGAGCTAGCTGACTAAATGCTAATGCACCATGAAGCGATTAACATTCACAGACAAGTTCCCCTCAAACAGTGTACATGGCGCTGCATAATTGGCTTTTATTCTGTCCAAGAGCAAAACATTTTTCAGTAAATTAGATCATAATAATAATAGTCGTAAAAAAAGGAACCTGGGAAGTTTCACAGTTGTACTCATTAATAGTTAAAGTCGTTAAGGAAGAGAGGTGGAGTGGAGAATAAAGGAAACGAAAGGAGCGGAAGCGAGGACAGGAGAGAAAGAGGAGGAGAGGTGTTGAATTTATTATGGATAAATGAATAAACAATATCCCCATTTTAAATAGAATTGTATCTAGGTAAACGTATACTCTGTATGTTTAATAGACAATATGAGTTCATAAGGAGAAATTGTGTGACAGGAGAAATGAGTAATAAAATGTTAAAGAACACCATTCCAACTGGGCAGGAATAAATGGGTTGTGGACTGTGTAAACACATAAGGTCGTTAGCCTATGGTTGACGCAACCTGAAACTTAGCTCTGGGGTTTTTAGATTAGGCAGTGAGTGCATTCCTAGGGTTTCTGTTAAATAAAACTGTCAGTTCAGTGGTGATCGAAAATGTTGAGGGGTCAAAAGTTATCTGGGAGTGTGTTAGTAAGTTAGAATGAACTTTTCACCTTACTTTGTCCTGTCGAGAGGAGGGGGTTCGGTTAAGGCAGTGAAATGACGTCATGATCTGTATTTAAACTGATGCATGTGTTTGAGTGGTAGCGCGCTCCGAGAAATAAATTCTATTACCTATTATTTAAAGACTGGTCTGCGTCTATTTTATGCAAACAAGAAATCTTACAAATTTTCATAAAATAGATTAAGGGCTTTCAATTGATGAAAGCACATTGTCACATTTAAATTATACTAACAAGTGGACAGTAGAGGAAAAGAGGAGGAGAGGACAGGAGAGAAAGAGGAGGAGAGGACAGTAGAGGAAAAGAGGAGGAAAGTAGAGGAGATGAGAGGGGAGAAGAGAATAGGAGAAGACAGTAGAGGAAAAGAGGAGGAGAAGACAGTAGAGGAAAAGAGGAGGAGAGGACAGTAGAGGAAAAGAGGAGGAGAGGACAGTAGAGGAAAAGAGGAGGAAAGTAGAGGAAAAGAGGAGGAAAGTAGAGGAGATGAGAGGGGAGAATAGGAGAGGAAAAGAGGAGGAGAGTAGAGGAGATGAGATGAGAGGAGAGAAGAGAAGATAATAGGAGAGGAAAAGGAGAGTAGAGGAGATGAGAGTGGAGGAAAAGAGGAGAGGGTTAACTGTTAGGGAAGGGCCTGTGAGTGTATGAGTGGTGGGGGGTTGTCCTGATCTGTCTCCAGGGGGTTTGTCTTGACGTGACTGAGTTTGGCCCAACAGCTGCTGCAGGTATACAGCTCTTCCCCACAGGGAATACACACCCTCAGGCTAACATCCTCTGCAGGTATATACACTCACACTTTAGGCCTACACACACATATTACCAAGCAGTTGACCTACACACACACTTATTATAAAGCCAAGGTGTGAGAGAGAAAGAGAAAGGTACAACTAGCTAGCCTTTACAATAAAATTGTAAAACTGTTTCTCATAGGGTGTGTTAGAGAGAAACGTGCTACATAGTTTGGCTGCTAGAGTACAATATATAGCATGCTTTTAGCAGTGTTTCTCATAATGGGAATGGTAAACTAGGACCATGGGGCAAACAAGTAATTATAATGGTGTTGGAATCGCTGATACAACCTGTGAGCTGTGGGGTTTTAGTGGGTAGTGTTCATTTTTGTTTGGCTTTTTACTACGAGTTCTTCGTCTGCTATATCACATAGTCAAGGAGCTGATCATGCACTACAGCCGAGCATGTCCGCATTCACATCGACAGGGTTGTAGTGGAGTGGTTTCAGATCTTCAAGTTCCTCGGTGTCCACATCACTAAGGGTCTATCATCTTCCACACACACCAACACAGTCACGAAGAGGGCATGACAAAGCCTTTTTCCCCTCATGAGGCTGAAAAGATTTGGCATGGGTCCTCAGGCCTTCAAAAATGTCTACAGATGCACCATTGAGATCATCTTGACTGGCAGCAACACCATTTGGTGTGGAAACTGCTTGGCATCGACCCCAATGCGCTACAGAAGATAGTGCGTCCGGCCCCAGTACATCACTGGGACCGAGCTACCTGCCACCCATGATGTCCGTACCGGGCGGTGTCAGAGGATGTCCAAAACAATGGTGAAAGACTCCAGCCACACAAGTCATAGACTGTCTCTCTGCTACCGCGCGACAATCGGCACCGATGCACAAAGTCTGGAACCAACAAGACGGTAAAACAGCTTCTACCCCCAAGCCACAAGACTGCTAAATAGTTAGTCTGGGTAGCTATTTGGTTAACTATCTGCATTGACCCTTTTTACATGAACTTTGTTTGACTCATGACATATGCTGCCGCTACTTTTTATTATCTATCCTGTTGTCTAGTCACATTATTCTTAGTTATATGATAGATCTACCTCAATTAACTTGTACCCCTGCACATACACTTGGTACTGATACCCCATGTATATAGCATAGTTCTTGGTATTCATTGTGTATTTATTATTACATGTTTTTACATGCCTGTTATTTCATTCTTGTACCGTTTGAGGCCAGATCAGGAAGTGCATTCACCCTTTAAAACTAATGATATGTTGCACTTCTACCTTCCTCACTTTCAGATGAGGCTAGGAGGAGGACAGATGAGAACAGCAGGCCAGTGGAGTACTTAGCACAGCAGCAGCCAGGGGCAAATGGTAGGGAAGAGGATGATTTAGGTGACCCAGACTTAGGCCCAAAACAAGTTAAGCTACCCCAGTATCCCCTTGACCGTTTGGATTGCCAAATTAAAGAGACACACCAGACAAGACACAGACCACAACAGAAGAGTACATGATGGAGAGAGGCACCAGACAAGGCACAGAGACAGCAACAGAATGGTAGGATATGATGGAGAGAGACACACCAGGCAAGACACAAAGACCGCCACAGAAGAATAGGATATAATAAGGAGAGAGAGAGAGACACCAGAACAAGAGAACAGGCCATAACAGAAGACGATGGACAAAGGAGACAGTAATAAAAAAATGACCTGAGACGGCAACATACAAGACAAAGAGAAAGTGACAGAAGAGGGCAGATGGAGAGAGAACAGAGGTGAGTTGAGCACATAGTAGACTGTATCACTTCAAGCTAGTCTATAGATTCTCATTAGTTGCATTTATTTGCACAAATTATAACAGACAATGAATAAGTAAAACAAAGAATTTGCAGGGGAGGTGAAACTTGTACACTGTTAACTTCTTGCGTCGAGCCAACCCGGATCCGGGATCATGACTACAGCCTCAAGCCCATTACCATAACGCAACGTTAACTATTCATGAAAATCGCAAATGAAATGAAATCAATATGCTAGCTCTCATGCTTAGCCTTTTATTAACAACACTGTCATCTCAGATTTTCAAAAATATGCTTCTCTACCATAGCAAAACTAGCATTTAGCATTTAGCGTTAGCATTTAGCGTTAGCATTTCGCATTAGCATTTAGCATTAGCATCACCAGGCAACATTTTCACAAAAACCAGCAAAAACATTCAATAAATCATTTACCTTTGAAGAACTTCGGATGTTTTCAATGAGGAGACTCAGTTAGATAGCAAATGTTCAGTTTTTCCTGAAATATTTTTTGTGCAGGAGAAATCGGTCCGTTTGGTGCGTCACGTTTGAATACCAAAAAAAACGAAAATTCAGTTATCCAAACGCCAAACTTTTTTCCAAATTAACTCCATAATATCGACTGAAACATGGCAAACGTTGTTTAGAACCAATCCTCAAGGTGTTTTTCACATATCTCTTCAATGATGTATCTTTCCTGGAAGTGTGCTTCTCCCTCTGTTATCGCATGGTAAAATGATTGCCACTGGGAATTACGCACCAACTTAGACAAAGGACACCGGACGGACCCCTGGCAAATGTAGTCTCTTATGGCAAATCATCCAATGATATGCCTACAAATACGTCACAATGCTGCAGACATCTTGGACGAACGACAGAGAGCATAAGCTCGTTCACAGCACATTCACAGCCATATAAGGAGACGATAGTAAAACAGAGCTTCAGAAATTCAGCTCATTTCCTGTTTGAGGTTACATCTTGGTTTTGCCTGTAGCATCATTTCAGGGGCACTCACAGATAATATCTTTGCAGTTTTGAAAACGCCAGAGTGTTTTCTTTCCAAAGCTGCCAATTATATGCATAGTCGAGCATCTTTTCGTGACAAAATATTGCGCTTAAAACGGGAACGTTTTTTATCCAATAATGACATAGCGCCCCCATAGGTTGAAGAGGTTAAGAACCAGGGCAAAACAAGAGAGGGTAGATGAGAGAGAGGACGAGAGAGGTGAGGTGATAAGGTAGGTGAGAGAGAGGACGAGAGAGGTGAGGTGAGAAGGTAGGTGAGAGAGAGGATGAAAGAGGTGAGGTGATGTGAGAAGGTAGATGAGAGAGAGGACGAGAGAGGTGAGGTGAGAAGGTAGGTGAGAGAGAGGACGAGAGTGGTGAGGTGAGAAGGTAGGTGAGAGAGAGGACGAGAGAGGTGAGGTGAGAAGGTAGGTGAGAGAGAGGACGAGAAAGGTGAGGTGAGAAGGTAGGTGAGAGAGAGGACGAGAGAGGTGAGAAGAGAAGGTAGGTGAGAGAGAGGACGAGAGAGGTGAGGTGAGAAGGTAGGTGAGAGAGAGGACGAGAGAGGTGAGGTGAGAAGGTAGGTGAGAGAGAGGACGAGAGAGGTGAGGTGAGAAGGTAGGTGAGAGAGAGGACGAGAGAGGTGAGGTGAGAAGGTAGGTGAGAGAGAGGACGAGAGAGGTGAGGTGAGAAGGTAGGTGAGAGAGAGGACGAGAGAGGTGAGGTGAGAAGGTGCAAGTTACCGGCCAAAAATCTAATCTCTCAATTTTTATCTCATGTTTATCTCATTTTTTAAATGCTGGGAGAGAATGCCCTCGGTGTCACAAACTGATCTGTTTCACCTGTCCTTTTGATTGTCTCCACCACCCTCCAGGTGTCGCTTATTTTCCCCCTGTGTATTTATCCCTGTATTTCTTGTCTCTCTGAGGCAGTTCATCTTGTTTTGTCATGTCAACCAGCGTGTTACTCCGTGCTCCTGCTTTTTTCTGTTTTTTTGCTAGTCCTACCGGTTTTGGCCATTGCCTGGCTTGACTCTGAACCCGCCTGCCTGACCATACTGCTTATCCTGACCGCCACTCTGAACCTCCTGGACTCAGACCTTGTTATGATCTTTTGCCTGTCCACGACCATTCTATTGCCTGCCCCTTGGATACTAATAAATATCAGAGACTCAAAACATCTGCCTCCCGTGTCTGCATCTGGGTCTCGCCCTGTGCCCTTATACTCTCACCCTCTACGGTTTATGGGCTGAGCCCCCAATGTCTTCAAATCCTAGAAACGCCCCTGTACCTCATTTGTCCATGCTAACACACACGCATGCACACATGCATGTACGTGGGGACACACGTACAGTTGAAATTAGAAGTTTACTTAAACCTTAAAGCCAAATACATTAAACTCTGTTTATCACAATTTCTGTCATTTAATCCTAGTAAAAATTCCCTGTCTAGGTTAGTTTTTTTGTTGTTTTATTTTAAGAATGTGAAATGTCAGAATAATAGTAGAGAGAATTATTTATTTCAGATTTTATTTCATCACATTCCCAGTGGGTCAGACGTTTACATACACTCAATTAGTATTTGGTAGCATTGCCTTTAAATGGCTTAACTTGGGTCAAACATTTCGGTTAGCCTTCCACAAGCTTCCCACAATAAGTTGGGTGAATTTTGGCCCATTCCTCCTGACAGAGCTGGTGTAACTGAGTCAGGTTTGTAGGCTGTCTTGCTCGCACACACACCTTTTCAGTTCTGCCCACAAATGTTCTATCGGATTGAGGTGAGGGCTTTGTGATGGCCACTCCAATACCTTGACTTTGTTGTCCTTAAATCCATTTTGCCACAACTTTGGAACTATGCTTGGGATCATTGTCCATTTGGAAGACCCATTTGTGACCAAGTTTTAACTTCCTGACTGATGTCTTGAGATGTTGCTTCAACATATCCGCATAATTTTATGGCCAAACAGTTCTATTTTTGTTTCATCAAGGTAGAGGACATTTCGCCAGAAAGTACAATCTTTGTCCCCATGTGCAAATGCAAACCATAGTCCATTTTTTATGGTGGTTTTGGAGCAGTGGGTTCTTCCTTGCTGAGCGGCCTTTCAGGTTATGTCGATATAGCACTCGTTTAACTGTGGATATAGATACTTTTGTACCTGTTTCCTCCAGCATCTTCACAAGGTCCTTTGCTGTTGTTCCGGGACCGATTTGCATGTTTTGCACCACAGTACGTTCAACTCTAGGAGACAGAACGCGTCTCCTTCCTGAGCAGTATGACGGCTGCGTGGTCCCATGGTATTTATACTTGCGTACTATTGTTTGTACAGATGAACTTGGTACCTTCAGGTGTTTGGAAATTGCTCCCAAGGATGAACCAGACTTGTGGAGGTCTACAATTTTTTTCGGAGGTCTTGGCTGATTTCTATTGATTTTCCCATGATTTCAAGCAAAGAGGCACTGAGTTTGAAGGTAGGCCTCGAAATACATCCACAGGTACACCTCCAATTGACTCAAATGATGTCAATTAGCCTACCAGAAGCTTCTACGGCAATGACATCAATTTCCCAACCTGTTTAAAGGCACAGTCAACTTAGTGTACGTAAACTTCTGACCCACTGGAATTGTGAGACAGTGAGTTATAAGTGAAATAATCTGTCTGTAAACAATTGTTGGAAAAATGACTTGTGTCATGCACAAAGTAGATGTACAAACAGACTTGCCCAATCTATTGTTTGTTAAGAAGAAATCTGTGGAGTGGTTGAAAAACAAGTTTTAATGACTCCAACCTAAGTGTATGTAAACTTCCGACTTCAACTGTATGTAGAGTAATTATAATAACTTTGTTTGGTAGTAATATCAAGTTTAAAGTGGCCTTGTTTCTATAGCTGGACAAAGTGGCCAAACCGGCAAAACCACTTCATTGAGATGGAAAGACATGCAAATTCATTGGATTTTCTACAGTGTCCTCTTGAGGGATTTGTCAGAAAAGCAATTCAGAATGCAATTTGGAGCCAGTCAAGTATGAGTGAGTCCAACTGCAGGGTGGAATGGGGGTGGAGGTGGTGGCTCCCAGTTCAAGTTCACACAAAGGTACAGAGGGGTCTGAGGCCCTGTGATTTAGCTCAAGAAAATAGGAGAAATAAAGAGGCTTAAGCCTGTGCTCTTGTTATTCAGGTCAGTGACTTTCAAACGTGCCTGCATGCCTTCTCATGCATTTGTCAGGACTGAAATGGCTGAACAGACCTCGGTAAAAGAGGCTGTCGCTAAAACGAAGGCTCAATTGTGCCTGGTGGCAAAAAGATCTGGTCACAGCATTGTATGTGGATTTGTTAATCATTTTCCCTCGGTCTCCGTGACCGCACTTTGCACTTCGGTACTCTGACTAGCGACTTGAGAATAACGGAGATTAAGTCTAGGCTATGCTGCCTATATGTACCTCTACTCAGGGTGAGTTTGCAATATCAAACAGGTGACAATGTTGATAACTGATTTTCATGTAATTTCTTAAACTTTTTTTTGCAAATGAGACCAAGATGGGTTGGAGGGAGGGAAAAAGAGACCTACGCAGATATCAACATGGACTATCAGACATCATTTTGATGTGATTTATTAGGATCCCCAATAGCTGACACCAATGGGGACACTAGTCTTACTGGGGTCCGACACATAATGAAAAAGACATTGCAGACAAAATACTTAACAATTGAGATATATTTAAAAACATGAACATGTAGTATGCGTTTGTGTGCATCTATCGGTTACATAAATATGTCAGTGCATACACACAATAAGTAGGTCACATGAGGCGTTATGCCGTGAGGTGTGGCACTATTTGTTTTTTGTAACCAGTTTGCTGTTCACCTACGCTGTACGATATGGATGGGAGTTCCATCCACTCATGGCTCTGTATAATTCTGTACATTTCCTTGAATTTTCTTCTGGACCTGGAGATTGTGAAAAGAGCCCTGGGTGCATGTCTGGTGGGGTAAGTGTGTCAGTGCTGTGTGGAAGTTGACTAGGTAAACAATTTTGGTGTCTTACAGGAAATTTCCAACACTTTGATGTTTCTTATAAAAACAAGAAGTGATGCAATTAGTCTTTCCTCAACTCTTAGCCAAGAGAGACCGGCATGAATAATATTAATATTAGCCCTCTGATTACAATGAAGAGCAAGACGTGTCGCTCTGTTCTGGACCAGCTACAGCATTACTACGTCTTTCTTCACAGCACCTGATCAATGACTGGACAATAATCACGATAAGATAAAACTAGATCCTGCAGGACTTACATTGTGGAATGTGGTGTAAAAAAAGCAGAGCATCTCTTTTATACGGACAGACCTCCCCCCATCTTTACAACCATTGAATCTATATGTTTTGACCATGACAGTTTACAGTCCAAGTAATGTAGTCTCCTCAAATTATTCAGCAGCTACACCATTAATGACCAGATTGAGCTGAGGTCTAGACCTTGGTGGAATAATTTGTACCAAATACAATGCTCTTAGTTTTAGAGATGTGCAGGACCAGTTTATTACTGGCCGCCCATTCCAAAACGGACTGCAACTCTGCTGTGTTTGCTGATGCGCATGTGGTTGAATCATCAGCATACATAGACACACATGCTTTGTTTAATGCCAGTGCCAGTTTCATTGGTAAAAATATGAAAGAGTCAAGAGCCTAGAGAACCAGACAAAAAAGGGTCTGTAAAACACAGAAAGTAAGAGAGGATGTAAGAGGAAGAGTGAGATGGGAAGTGAGGAGAGCAACCGGGTGAGAGACAGAGAGACAGAGAGGGAGGAATTGAGACCTGTCACCACTTGACACTTGCCTATACCCCGATCTCAGTTTTGTGGTCTGCCCCATAATCTTCTCTGTCTGACTTTGTCTGCCTCTAGTGCCCCGTAATGCCACAGATTACAGTTATTAGACCACACAGGAACCGGCCAAGTGTCACAAACCCGTAAATGAGGAGGATCGTTTGAGTTTGATGCAGCCCCTTTGCCCCAGCCAAATTTAGATGTGCTGGGTTGAAAACATCTTGGGAGAATTGTCTTTCTGGGTGTGGGTAGTGTCTGTAAATTTGTGGGTGATGTGATCAATATATATGCAGTACTTTTAAACAAGACAAATTAACCATAATTAAGAAAGAGAACTCCAACTCCTGCAAGCACTACCAATAATTTCCAAATCCCAGTCATTATTGAAAGTCTTGCACCACTTGTTGGAAATCTTTTTAACTATCAACTGGTCTCTAGCCAAAGTCTGTCAGTTGTGTTCAGTCCCCTCCTCTTCCTGTCACTCCAGGGGAAGAGTGTCGTTCTTGAGGTTGATAAATCCTGTCTTTGGGATCCATGTCAACATACAAGGCAGTCATTTGTCAGCCATTTTTCCCTTGTCAAAATGTTCTCTCACCTCTCTCATCTCTCTCTCTCTCTCTCTCTCTCTCTCTCTCTCTCTCTCTCTCTCTCTCTCTCTCTCTCTCTCTCTCTCTCTCTCTCTCTCACAGCCATGTCCTTAGACAGACATTGGCAGTAGAATAGCCTGACAGGAAGAGCTCTGACATTCAACGTGGCACCATCTTAGGATGCCACCTTTCCAACAAGTCAGTTTGTTAAATTTCTGCCCTGCTAGTGCTGCCCCGGCCAACTGTAAATTCTATTATTGTGAAGTGGAAACGTCTATGTGCAACAACGGCTCAGCCGTGAAATGGTAGGCCATGCAGGCTCACAGAAAGGGAACACCGAGTCCCTCTGGAGCGCTTAGCAAGTAAAAATTGTCTGTCCTCAGTTCCAACAATCACTACCACGTTTCAAACTGAAATGGGTTTCCATGGCCGAGCAGCCTCACACTAACCTAAGATCAACATGCGCAATACCAAGCATCAGCTGTAGTGGTGTAAAGCCTGCAGCCGTTGGATTCACTCCGTCTCCTTTGAACAGTTGACGTTGAGATGTGTCTGTTACTTGAACTCTGTGAAGCATTTATTTGGGCTGCAATTTCTGAGGCTGGTGACTCTAATTTCCTTATCCTCTGCAACAGATACAACTCTGGGTCTTCTGGTCCTGTGGCAGTCCTCATGATAGCCAGTTTCATAATAGCCCTTGATGGTTTTTGCAAATGCACTTTCAAAGTTCTTGAAATGTTCAATATTGACTGACCTTCATGTCTTAGTAATGATGGACTGTCGTTTCTCTTTGATTATTTGAGATTTTCTTGTTTGAGTGTGACTCCAAATCCAGACATCCATGGGTTGATAAATTTGATTTCCATTGATAATTTTTGTGTGATTTTGTTGTCAGCACATTCAACTATGTAAAAGAAAAAAGTACTTAATAAGAATATTTCATTCATTCAGATCTAGGATGTGTTATTTTATATATATATATATAATCAATGGGTTCAGGGCTGGACCAAAACATCCGCGGGTGATGCCCCTAAATCCCAGGCCAAATGACACCACTGATGATGCATACTGGATGGGAGGAGGCCATTGTGCCAATTCTCTGGACATATCTGTGTTAAATTGGTACGGGTCAGTGAAAGATAGCAAATATAGTTGATATTTTTTTGGTAGATGGAGCTGAAACTGACACCTTTTGGCAATTGGTAAATTCGGGGGGGCAAAAGGTCTCATAAAAGAGAGTTTATTGTATAATTCACCATTATATTATAACTTTTAATATGATCTCTGTGGGTTGATAAAGCATAAGGTGTTTGACCCTGTTGTCTTGGTTCAGACTAGAGCCCTGTTCAGTTTGAATGGACCTGGCAGACAGGTCAAACATAACCA
This sequence comes from Oncorhynchus gorbuscha, assembly GCF_021184085.1. NCBI lineage: Eukaryota > Metazoa > Chordata > Actinopteri > Salmoniformes > Salmonidae > Oncorhynchus > Oncorhynchus gorbuscha. Next base: position 37,596,526 of record NC_060190.1, on the reverse strand, counting down.
AGGTGACAGGGACAGCTCTTATCGCCATGGTGACATAATATGGGGTGGGCATAGTGAGCTGTAAAATGAACCTAGAGATGGGCTTGTTGTCCTCTGCTCTCTCTGCTTTTCACTCAGTAGAAATGGTTATGATAATTGGTGTTCATAGACCCAAGAAGGCGAGTCACAGCAGCATAAGGTAAGGAAAACCTAGAATGAGAGTGAGAAAATGTGAATATGGTGTTGGTATGGTTACGCATCATACTGTCATCACGTTGTATTGATTGTGACGACTGCTGTTCATCGAATGATTAACTGTTTATAATTACGTGATTAAATTAATCAGGTAATTATAAACTTATTAACCTGGGGCACCATGGGAAAGTTTGGTTTTATTGAGTTTCTATTTCCCAAATTAACTCAAAGAATGTAAGAATATCATTTTTTCAACAGTCGCTAATTAATTAATTTCCTCTACAGTCTCATCCTGAACGTCGCATAATCCGGGAATCTGCATAGACTACTAAATAAATCCCAACCACACCAATTGGGTTGATTATTTAATATATGCCATTTTAGCAGACGCTTTTATCCAAAGCGACTTACAGTAATGTGTGCATACATTCTACGTATGGGTGGTCCCGGGGATCGAACCCACTACCCTGGCGTTACAAGCACCATGCTCTACCAACTGAGCTACACAGGACCACATTTATTTACTAACATGCTAAAATGGTAATATAAGATACACACAAACAAACACACAGTCTAGGATATTGATTAGAACTCTGTACAGTGAAACAGGTCCCTAGCGGGCCAACACAATATGTCACGTGTTACACGAAAATGAGGATTTCAAAAGCGAGAGAAAGAGAGAAACACAATTGTAAACTATGCTTAGTTTCGCCCTAACCTTGCCCCGAACAGCCGCTCTTATGGGTCAGAATATAATGATGTAATTACGTGTCGAAGGTCTCCAATGGGATAGCTCCACGTGGGCCGAGTTCCTCCTTCTCCTTTGATGGCGGCACTTCTGTTGTTACAGGCTGTAACTTTCTGATTGTCCACACAATGTCAGTGTCCTTTCTCTTAGTGGTCTGTTTCCTCGCCCTTGTTCTGAAAGGGGGTCTTCTGAGTATGGTCAACCGTGTAGCTCAGGGCTCCAGTGTAGGAATGAATGCAGTGTGGACACACAATTCCTTGGAGAGTGGTAACCGGGTGGTTGTGCTTGTGGTCCTGCTTGAGTTCACCCTCTTAGACACAGCTACTCATCCGTGCAATCTGTTGCACCTAGTCGATTTCATCCAGGCTTAATACATATCATACTGTGAAGAATTGACACTTTTGAATTTATACTAGCCAGGTAAATCTATTATTTTACCCAATTTACCATAACATATGCATTACCATCAGAATTAATAAAACTAGGCCTATATTGTGGAATACGTCAACAAGGTTATATATGAAATACAAATCTTGACATGTCTGTGCTTACGCAAAAAGCACATTCACAGAGGCAAGCTCTCTCTGCTTCATGCCTTCCAGAAGCACACCCCCAGACAGTGTTCATTAGCTTCCTTACTGTAGGGTTGAGACACTCACAGACCAACACCCAACATGACTGGAGCCTTGTACTACTTCATAGTCCTCAGTATTTCACGAGGCTAAAAAAGGTCCCTGAAAACCTAGCCTGAAACACCTTACATAATACCCTCATCTCGACTCCCCAGGCAAATGTTGCACACTCCTGGGTATAGATTTAGGAAAGAAATGGCTTAAGAGGTCTCTTTGATTACACTGTTACACTCTTTGCAGCACAGTCTCTTCAGCAGGGAAGACAAAAATTGGTATGGCCAGGCACTGTGATAATTGGCTCAAAACCATCAGTCCAAAACTCATCTCCAAATAAAGCACAGAGAGGGTGAAAGTCAGTATTCCTTCCCTGTTGATTATTGGAATTGTAAACCACAGACAATTTCCATCTCAGAACAGTTCCAGCTAGCAGGTTTATGAAACATCGGCATGCTTTAACAACGTTCTATTCAGCGCAGCTTCACCTTTACACACAACAACAAAAACATTACACAGATAGAAATGAACCATTCGTCACAGCCAGGAGAGAATGATAATACCACCCAAAACAATGAAACTGTTCATCTTCATTTTAAAAGGAGGGGAATGCAACAGACGGAATCCAGGACAATACAAAACAATTCATTAGCCTCATCGCTATGGCATTTCAAGCTATTGTTCTGGGTGTGGAGGCTCATTAAAGTGTGGAGAGAGAACGTTGTTTTACCCAATAAGGATTAGAATTTTGTACATGGTAGGTTAAGAAAAACATCGTTCAATTCTACATTAAGTTATCTTGTTTTTGTCACAGATAATGGGATCACAATAATGTAGTACAACTACAAATGTGAACTTCGATTTACCTTTCAACAGTTTTCTTTCTTAATATGGCACTATCATCTGGTAGGGCTTTGAACAAGAACTGCCAACTAGAAAATGTCAACTTGAGTTTTGAATTTAAATGTGGAAATTGATTATGTTCACATAAAAAATGTTCACATACAGTACCAGTCAAAAGTTTGGACACATCCACTCTATGGTTTATCTTTATTTTGACTATTTTCTACACTGTAGAATAGTGCACTGATTATGCTTTTCAGTCCTACTGTGTCTCTAATTGACCATGAACGGGCAACCATAAACCTAAATAGAAACTGATAATTGTGCACGACTTCAGTATGACTTACTAAAACTGTTGTTACACTAAGGTTTTTACTATTTTATTAAGATTATTTTTCTCTTACTGTAGCCTGAGCCTGAGTGGCGCAACTGTCTAATACACTGCATAGCAAACTGTGTTGTGTTGCTTCAGCTTCAGATACTGGGTCGATACCTGTGCCGGCCTTGACTGGGACACCCGTTAGATGACTGTAGCTTTTTGGTTTCTCTCTCTCCAAAAACAGAAATAAATCATTATAAGTAACAAACTGACTTTATTTAAAAATGAGTTGCAATGCCTCACCCCATGTTTAAGAATGGCCTTTTTTCTCACTCATTTTACATTATTAGAAAACAAAATAATCTCTAAAATACTGTTATTTTTTAAACAAAGCGATTATTATTATAATTATATTCATTTTGAATTATATAGAAGCTCCTTGGATATTCTCACATGTGTATTATTAACCCTGTTATTAGCAGGACAATAGATATTGGTGTAAGGGGTGCGTAACCGGTGGCAGGGAAGTCAGATGCAGGAGAGCAGAACTAAGTAATAGCCGAAGCAGTTTAATAGCAAAACCATCTACATAAAAAGTAACAAGACAATGGGTACTGTCACGTTCGTTGTACGGAGGAGACCAAGGCGCAGTGTGAGATGAATACAATCTTATTTTAATGAAGAGGAAGAAACACTTAAACAAACTACAACAAAACGAATGTGAAGCTAAATATAGTGCTGACACAGGCAACTAACACGTAGACAATGACCCACGAAATAACCCAAGGAATATGGCTGCCTAAATATGGTTCCCAATCAGAGATTACGATAAACAGCTGCCTCTAATTGAGAGTCAATCTACGCAACCATAGACATATAAACACCTAGACTAGTAAAACCCATAGACTTACAAAAACCCATAGACAATACAAAAACACATATATCACCCTTGTCACACCCTGACCTAACCAAAATAATAAAGAAAACAAAGCAAACTAAGGTCAGGGCGTGACAGGTACAAAACCCGTCGCGCACCAGTCAACATGTGCACAAGCACTTACAATAAACAATCCCACACAAAGACATAGGGGCAACAGAGGGTTAAATATACAACAAGTAATTTAGAGAATTGAAACCAGGTGTGAGAAAAAACAAGACAAAACACATGGAAAAAGAAAAGTGGATTGATGATGGCTAGAAGACCGGCGACGCCGAGGGCCGCCCGAACAAGGAGAGGACCCGACTTCAGCGGAAATTTGGTGACGCACAATGGGATTGCCTTGCAGTACTCCAGCTGTATCCACTGAAAGCGCTCAAGGCACGAGGGTCAGGGGGGATGGGCAGCAGAGGGGATACAGAACACAAAAATTCCGGAGTTCTAAATTGAGCAGCTGCTGAAAAATGAGCTCCTGTATTTATTGAGATTTAAATGTTTTTTTAGAGTGAAGTACATCGAAAAAATCAAGAGAAAACTGCAAGACTCAATAGAAGACAAAACAAGGAACAAACTAAACAAGACAGGCTTTTGAAAAATTAACTATTTTTTTCATAAAATTGTACAGTTATCTTAGCTAGGTGAATTGCTAGCAGAATTGTTTACTTGTTGCTAAGCAGTTGCTAGGGACTCTCCTGGAAGAAGCTAGCTAGCTTACAAAGAATAACAACAAAAAATATCTAGTTAACAGAAGAAAGGAAGACAAAATAAGGACAAAAGAAGGACAGAAGAAAAAGGAAAAGAAAGAGGACAACAAAGTGAAACAGTCAGCACTTCTATTGCAACTTCGTATTTCGTCGTCCTAACGTAGTCTACACTGCTATCTGCCCAGCAGCTAGCCAGCTAGCAAACGTCCACCGTCTACCGAATAGCAGCACTGTAGAAACTATTACACTCAACTGAACGACTTGATTAGTGTAGTGTTAGCTAGCTACATAGTTGTCTTTGCTGTCTTCGTATCCAAGATAATTGTGTAGTTTAGAGCGTGTAGTCTTAGAGTGATTATCTTAATTTACCGAGGTTAGCTAGCCAGCTATTTGTCGTCCTTAACGTAGGAGACACTGCTAGCTAGCCAACAGCTAGCCAACGTCTACTGAATAGAACTTCCGCACTCAACAACCCGGTCGCATTCCGCTTCGCTCCACAGGTAGTATCACATTTTTCATTTCATTTCATTACAGCACAACGGTTTGATTTGTTTGATCGTAGCTAGCTACATAGCTAGCTACATAGCCGTCTGTGTATCAAAGATAATTGTGTAGTCTAGAGCGATTTTCTAGGTTAGCTAGCCAGCTATTGTCGTTCTTTTAACGCAACATAACGTAATCAACAGTGCTAGCTAGCCAGCTAGCCCCCGAATAGCAGCACTGTAGAAACTACTACACTCAACGGAATGACTTGATTAGTGTAGTGTCAACAACGCAGCCACTGTCAGCTAGCCTACAAAGTCAACAAAGCAGCCACTGCCAGCTAGCCTACTTCAGCAGTACTGTATCATTTTTAATAATTTTAGTCAATAAGATTCTTGCTACGTAAGCTTAACTTTCTGAACATTCGAGACGTGTAGTCCACTTGTCATTCCAATCTCCTTGCATTAGCGTAGCCTCTTCTGTAGCCTGTCAACTATGTGTCTGTCTATCCCTGTTCTCTCCTCTCTGCACAGACCATACAAACGCTCCACACCGCGTGGCCGCTGCCACCCTAATCTGGTGGTCCCAGCGCGCACGACCCACGTGGAGTTCCAGGTCTCCGGTAGCCTCTGGAACTGCCGATCTGCAGCCAACAAGGCAGAGTTCATCTCAGCCTATGCCTCCCTCCAGTCCCTCGACTTCTTGGCACTGACAGAAACATGGATCACCACAGATAACACTGCTACTCCTACTGCTCTCTCTTCGTCCGCCCACGTGTTCTCGCACACCCCGAGAGCTTCTGGTCAGCGGGGTGGTGGCATAGGGATCCTTATCTCTCCCATGTGGTCATTCTCTCTTTCTCCCCTTACCCATCTGTCTATCGCCTCCTTTGAATTTCATGCTGTCACAGTTACCAGCCCTTTCAAGCTTAACATCCTTATCATTTATCGCCCTCCAGGTCCCCTCGGAGAGTTCATCAATGAGCTTGATGCCTTGATAAGCTCCTTTCCTGAGGACGGCTCACCTCTCACAGTTCTGGGCGACTTTAACCTCCCCACGTCTACCTTTGACTCATTCCTCTCTGCCTCCTTCTTTCCACTCCTCTCCTCTTTTGACCTCACCCTCTCACCTTCCCCCCTACTCACAAGGCAGGCAATACGCTCGACCTCATCTTTACTAGATGCTGTTCTTCCACTAACCTCATTGCAACTCCCCTCCAAGTCTCCGACCACTACCTTGTATCCTTTTCCCTCTCGCTCTCATCCAACACTTCCCACACTGCCCCTACTCGGATGGTATCGCGCCGTCCCAACCTTCGCTCTCTCTCCCCCGCTACTCTCTCCTCTTCCATCCTATCATCTCTTCCCTCTGCTCAAACCTTCTCCAACCTATCTCCTGATTCTGCCTCCTCAACCCTCCTCTCCTCCCTTTCTGCATCCTTTGACTCTCTATGTCCCCTATCTTCCAGGCCGGCTCGGTCCTCCCCTCCCGCTCCGTGGCTTGACGACTCAATGCGAGCTCACAGAACAGGGCTCCGGAAGGCCGAGCGGAAATGGAGGAAAACTCGCCTCCCTGCGGACCTGGCATCCTTTCACTCCCTCCTCTCTACATTTTCCTCCTCTGTCTCTGCTGCTAAAGCCACTTTCTACCACTCTAAATTCCAAGCATCTGCCTCTAACCCTAGGAAGCTCTTTGCCACATTCTCCTCCCTCCTGAATCCTCCTCCCCCTCCCCCCCTCCTCCCTCTCTGCAGATGACTTCGTCAACCATTTTGAAAAGAAGATCGACGACATCCGATCCTCGTTTGCTAAGTCAAACAACACCGCTGGTTCTGCTCACACTGCCCTACCCTGTGCTCTGACCTCTTTCTCCCCTCTCTCTCCAGATGAAATCTCACGTCTTGTGACGGCCGGCCGCCCAACAACCTGCCCGCTCGACCCTATCCCCTCCTCTCTTCTCCAGACCATTTCCGGAGACCTTCTCCCTTACCTCACCTCGCTCATCAACTTATCCCTGACCGCTGGCTACGTCCCTTCCGTCTTCAAGAGAGCGAGAGTTGCACCCCTTCTGAAAAAACCTACACTCGATCCCTCCGATGTCAACAACTACAGACCAGTATCCCTTCTTTCTTTTCTCTCCAAAACTCTTGAACGTGCCGTCCTTGGTCAGCTCTCCCGCTATCTCTCTCAGAATGACCTTCTTGATCCAAATCAGTCAGGTTTCAAGACTAGTCATTCAACTGAGACTGCTCTTCTCTGTATCACGGAGCGCGCTCCGCACTGCTAAAGCTAACTCTCTCTCCTCTGCTCTCATCCTTCTAGACCTATCGGCTGCCTTCGATACTGTGAACCATCAGATTCTCCTCTCCACCCTCTCCGAGTTGGGCATCTCCGGCGCGGCCCACGCTTGGATTGCGTCCTACCTGACAGGTCGCTCCTACCAGGTGGCGTGGCGAGAATCTGTCTCCTCACCACGCGCTCTCACCACTGGTGTCCCCCAGGGCTCTGTTCTAGGCCCTCTCCTATTCTCACTATACACCAAGTCACTTGGCTCTGTCATAACCTCACATGGTCTCTCCTATCATTGCTATGCAGACGACACACAATTAATCTTCTCCTTTCCCCCTTCTGATGACCAGGTGGCGAATCGCATCTCTGCATGTCTGGCAGACATATCAGTGTGGATGACGGATCACCACCTCAAGCTGAACTTCGGCAAGACGGAGCTGCTCTTCCTCCCGGGGAAGGACTGCCCGTTCCATGATCTCGCCATCACGGTTGACAACTCCATTGTGTCCTCCTCCCAGAGCGCTAAGAACCTTGGCGTGATCCTGGACAACAAACTGTCGTTCTCAACTAACATCAAGGCGGTGGCCCGTTCCTGTAGGTTCATGCTCTACAACATCCGCAGAGTACGACCCTGCCTCACACAGGAAGCGGCGCAGGTCCTAATCCAGGCACTTGTCATCTCCCGTCTGGATTACTGCAACTCGCTGTTGGCTGGGCTCCCTGCCTGTGCCATTAAACCCCTACAACTCATCCAGAACGCCGCAGCCCGTCTAGTGTTCAACCTTCCCAAGTTCTCTCACGTCACCCCGCTCCTCCGCTCTCTCCACTGGCTTCCAGTTGAAGCTCGCATCCGCTACAAGACCATGGTGCTTGCCTACGGAGCTGTGAGGGGAACGGCACCTCAGTACCTCCAGGCTCTGATCAGGCCCTACACCCAAATAAGGGCACTGCGTTCATCCACCTCTGGCCTGCTCGCCTCCCTACCACTGAGGAAGTACAGTTCCCGCTCAGCTCAGTCAAAACTGTTCGCTGCTCTGGCTCCCCAATGGTGGAACAAACTCCCTCACGACGCCAGGACAGCGGAGTCAATCACCACCTTCCGGAGACACCTGAAACCCCACCTCTTTAAGGAATACCTAGGATAGGATAAAGTAATCCTTCTCACCCCCTCCCCCCTTAAAATATTTAGATGCACTATTGTAAAGTGGTTGTTCCACTGGATGTCATAAGGTGAATGCACCAATTTGTAAGTCGCTCTGGATAAGAGCGTCTGCTAAATGACTTAAATGTAAATGTAATGTAGAACACAGACGTACCCCATGGGGAAGGGAGGCGCATAGACCCCCACCACACTGGGTAGCACAGAGCAACACTTTAAGGGGCATTGCACTAATAATGGCAGACATTATACATTTATCAACACCTCTTTGTATTTTGACCGTAAGGCACTACAGAGGACAGTGCAAACGGCCCAGTATATCACTGGAGCCAAGCTTCCTGCCATCCAGGACACATATAATAGGCAGTGTCAGAGGAAAGCCCATAAAATTGTCAGAGACTCCAGTCACCCAAGATATTGACAATTTTCTCTCTGCTACCGCACGGCAATCGGTACCGGAGCACCAAGTCTAGGACCAAAAGGTTCCTCAACAGCTTCTACCACCAAGCCATTAGATTGTTGAACAATTCATAAAAATCCTCACTGGACAATTTACATTGACACCCCCCCTCTTGTACACTGCTGCTACTCACTGTTTGTTTGTTACCTATGCATAGTCACTTTGTCCCCACCTACATGTACAGATTACCTCAACGAGCCTGTACACTGACACTGACTCTGACTCGGTACCGGTGCCCCCTGTATATAGCCTCGTTATTTTTATTCTTATTGTGTTACTTTTTATTGTTACTTTTTATTTTAGCCTACTTGGTAAATCTTTTCTTCTTCTTGAACTGCACTTTTGGTTAAGGGCTTGTAAGTCAGCATTTCACAGTAAAGTCTACACTTTTTGTATTCTCCGCATGTGGCAAATAAAGTTTGATTTGATCTGAGCTGTGTGTTATTTGATTATACATACAATCTGGCATTTTCATCACAGTAATATTTCTCAAAAACTAGACGAAAAGTAGCTCATCTCTCGTCAACCCTCAACCAGACTAGAATGCACGATGTTGATGTTCATTCTGCATGTGCAGTTAAGGGAAAGGTGTGCTAATGTATTTTGATACAGTTGCAGCTTTGCAAGGTCTGTCTTTGCTGCACTTGACCACATTACCGGACAGTAATCCAGATGGGACAACACCAGAGCCTGAGCAACATCAATATGACTTGATCATGCTACAGTAATTGACCATCCAATGTTATACCTAGGAGTTTAGCTTCCTCAACTTGCTCAATAGTCCCACTCTTTATGCACAACTAATATATGCCATTTAGCAGACGCTTTTATCCAAAGCGACTTACAGTCATGTGTGCATACATTATACGTATGGGTGGTCCCGGGGATCGAACCCACTACCCTGGCATTACAAGCGCCATGCTCTACCAACTGAGCTACAGAAGGACCTCAGGTTGAGGTTTAGATCTTAAAGAATGTTTGTAAAGTTTGTGAGTGGGTCTCGAAATGAAACATATAAACCTTAATATCAACGTTCTAATCCTCAAAGGATATTATGTGCCCTAACATCTGATATTCACTCCAAGACTTATCTTCCATCATGATCAAATCATTAACTGTATCACCTTTGCTGACCTCTCACCTCAGGGTAAACTGAAGGGTCAAAGGTCACACTTATTAAGTATACATGAGACCTGCAAGTCTTTTGAGGCGATTCCCTTTCCCAATTAAGGAAACAAAGCAGGACTCAGACAGAGTGGTATGATGAGAATAGGAAAAGATAAAGTGACAGCGGAGGAAAGCTCTCAATTCATTTTGACCACAGAGGTCAGTGTCCTCTGTTTAATTTACACCTCTCCTCTGTAACCAGACATGCCCCCTTCACTCCAGAGACACAACGTCATACACCTCCGCTACACCTATCTCCCATCTCTCAGTCACTCATCCAACACACATCACCAAGATCAGGGCTTGTAGGCTACTCATAAAGTGTAGGCTACTCATCAAGTGTCTAAGAGTAGGAGTGCTGATCTAGGATCAGTTTAGCCAGTTTCCCCCGTAGCCCTCCACTCCGTTTTGCACGATCCCAATAGTCACAATGATAGTCACAAGGGGTAGTGCTTTTTCAGCCCTCTAGTTAGCTCTCCAAACGAATCAAACCAAGATGCAGACTTCCTATCAAGCAATTATCAAAACACCCAAGCTCCGTGACCGAAGGCTTTAAAGTTGTTTCCGGAAGATAGCAAACAGAAATACTAGGTTAGAAGCAAATGCAAGTAATTATAACTTCTTAGAGAATCATGCCAAAAAAATACATTTAAGAGGACCTACATGGGCACATACTGGTTGAATCAACGTTGTTTTCATGTAATTTCAACGAAATGGCATTGAACCATTGTGGAATAGATGTTGAATTGACATATGTGCCCAGTGGGGAATGTGTTAGTTAATGTAGAGACAAATGATTATGCATATTTTTTGGTCATAAAGTTTTTTGACCAAAATTGCTAATCAAGCCCGCTGATTAGCTAACATTAGCCAAATAGCTATACATTTAGCTTGTTATGTGGGCGTTTGACATTTCTATGAATTGCAATTTGTGTCGTTTAATGTTTTAAGGACTCCTGAGCAAACCAGGCTGTCATCTGTGAATTCCAGTGGATGAAAAGAATCTAGCTAGCTAACTAGCTAGTTAAAGCACGTACTGCAAATTAAATGTAGAATTTTACAAGCTTGCCTTGCTCCTCAATACAATTATTTTTGGCTTCCCAAGTGGTGCAGCGGTCTAAGGCACTGCATCGCATGCAGTGCTAGAGGCATTCCTACAGACCTAGGTTCATTTCCTGGGCTGTACCACAACTGGCCATGGCCGGGAGTCCTATAGCATAGCACACAATTGTCTGGGTAAGGGAAGGGTTTGGCTGGTGAGGCTTTATTTGGCTCATCGTGCTCTAGTGACTCCTTGTGACAGGCCAGGTGCCTGCAGGCTGACCCCGGTAGCCAGTTGAACGGTGTTTTCCGCCAACACATTGGTGAGGCTGGTGGTGTTTTACCAAGCGTGGCCAGGGGGGGTCATGTTACAGAGGACGCATTGCTCCACCTTCGCCTCTCCCGAGCCAGTTGGGGAGTTGCAGCGAAGAGACAAGATTGAGAAAAAGGGGTAAAATACATTTAAAAAATACAATAATATACTTATATTTTCAATTCAATGACTTGTCATTTTCCTTTATTGTATTAAACTTCTTATGGGCAGGTCCCACCTGGCCAACATCTGATGAAATTGCAAAGTGCCAAATTCAAAATACAGAAATAGTCAAATTAAACATTTATAGATATACAAGTGTTGCACATCGGCTTAAAGTTAATCCAGCCGCTGTGTCAGATTTCAAAAAGGCTTTACAGCGAAAGCATACCATGCGATTATCTGAGGACAACGCCCCACATACAAAAGCATACAAACATTTTCAAGCCATGTAGAGGAGTCACGAAAGTCAGAAATAGCAATAAATTTATTAACCACTTAACTTTGATGATCTTCATATGGTTGCAGTCACAAGACTCCCTTTTACACAATAAATGTTTGTTTTGTTCGATAAAGTCCCTCTTTATGTCCAAAAAAACACTGTTTTGTTGGCGCGTTGTGTTCAGTAATCCACTGGCTCAAAGGTGGCCACGAAATGCAGATGAATACATCTCAATAGTACCGGTAAAGTTTGTCGAAACATGTCAAATGGTGTTTATAATTAATCCTCAGGTTGTCTATTGTCTAAATAATCGATAATATTTCAACCGGACAATGGCCTCTTCAATAGAAAGGAAAAACAACGAACGGTGTGCAATCTGTCACGCGTGCAAACGAGCTCTGCTTCATTCTGTATGCCACTTACAAAATGGTCTCATTCTTCCTAATTTTTCCAGAATAAAAGCCTGAAACAATGTCTAAAGACTGTTGACATCTAATGGAAGCCATAGGAACTGCAATCTGGGTCCTAACCATTTAGATACTGTATAGGCATTCAATAGAAAAGTACCCACATGAAAAATATCCCACTTACTGGATGGATTTTCCTCAGGTTTTCACCTGCCATATCAGTTCTGTTATACTCACAGACATTATTTTAACAGTTTTTGGAAACTTTAGAGTGTTTTCTATACAATACTACCATGCATATGCATATCCTAGCTTCTGGGCCTGAGAAACAGGCAGTTTACATTGGACACCTCATTCATCCAAAATTCAAAATACTGCCCCCTACCAGAGGTTAAAGTTCATGTTAGAGATCGAAGATAATTGCCAATGCAGGTAACGTAGCATTAGCTAACTCTATTGCTTCTTATTGTGCAGTGGAGGAAAAACATACCTGTGTGCTATGGATGTGTAGCGACAGTTGAAGTCGGAAGTTTACATACACTTAGGTTGGAGTCATTAAAACTTATTTTTCAACCACTCCACAAATTTCTTAACAAACTGTAGTTTTGCAAGTTGGTTAGGACACCTACGTTGTGCATGACACAAGTAATTTTTCCAACAATTGCTTACAGACAGATTATTTCATGTATAATTCACTGTATCACAGTGAATGGGGGTCAGAAGTACACATACACTAAGATGACTGTGCCCTTAAAACAGCTTGGAAATTCCACAAAATTATGTAATGGCTTCAGAAGCTTATGATAGGCTAATTGGCATCATTTGAGTCAATTGGAGGTGTACCTGTGGATCTATTTCAAGGCCTGCCTTCAAACTCAGTGCCTCTTTGCATGACATCATGGGAAAATCTAAAGATATCATCCAAGACCTCAGAAAACAGAAAAAAATGTGTGGACCTCCACAAGTCTATATCATCCTTGGGAGCAATTTCCAAACGCCTGAAGGTACCACGATCATCTGTACAAACAATAGTACGCAAGTAAAAACACCATGGGACTACGCAGCCATCATAGGAAGGAGGGAGATGCATTCTGTCTCCTTGGTCGAAAAGTGCAAATCAATCCCAGAACAACAGCAAAGAACGTTGTGAAGATGCTGGAGGAGACAGTTACTAAGGTATCTATATCCACAGGAAAAATGAGTCCTACATTGACATAACCTGAAAGGCCGCTCAGCAAGGAAAAAGCCACTGCTCCAAAACTGCCATAAAAAGGGGGGGGGGGCATTGGGATTGAGCCTATAACTCCAGAAACGGTCTATATAGCCTAACTGTCTGTATGGGCCATAAAATAAATGTCAATCTCTCTCTTTCCTCAGTAAATTAGTTGTAAATATGCCGGTGCACCCGTCAAGAACAACAGCCGTCCAAAATAAAATCTACATCAGATCAATCATATTCAAATGTGACATTTAGTGCTAACAAATGCCTTTGGATTCCCTGCTGCCAGACGACTAAAGTCATGTTTGAGCACTTTATTGGCAAGATCGAGAAAGGTCCACAGAGCCTCCAGTGTGTGTGTGTGTGTGTGTTTCGTAGATCCCCCAGTAACCAGACCTGGGTCAGACCCTGTCTGATATCTGTCTCAGTGCCAACCAACCAAGCCTGCTCTCACTGGACCTGACCTGACCTAATCCAACACACCACAATAACAGGCTAAACCCACTGGCTAACTATTTCTTTATTTTTTTATTTCACCTTTATTTAACCAGGCAGGCAAGTTGAGTACAAGCACTCTTTTATAATTGCGACCTGGCCAAGATAAAGCTAAAGCAGTTCGACACAAACAACAACACAGAGTTACACATGGAGTAAAATAAACATACAGTCAATAATGCAGTTGTCACGTTCTGACCTTACTTCTATTGTTATGTTTTTGTTTTAGTATGGTCAGGGCGTGAGTTGGGTGGATTGTCCATGTTTGTTTTTCTATAAGTTGGTATTTCTGTGTTTGGCCTGGTACGGTTCTCAATCAGAGGCAGCTGTCAATCATTGTCCCTAATTGAGAACCATACTTAGGCAGCCTGTTTTCACCCTTGATTTGTGGGTGATTATTTTTCCGTTTCAGTGTTTGCACCATTTGGGACTGTTTCGGTTTTCATTTTGATTCTCTTGTTCTTTTGTATTTTGTATTCATTTTCCATTAAATTACATTGTGGATACATACCACACTGCATTTTGGTCCCCCGATCCTTCCTACAACTCCTCCTCAGAGGAGGAAGAAGAAACCCATTATAACAGTAGAAAAATAAGTTTATATACGATGTGAGCAAATGAGGTGAGATAAGGGAGGTAAAGGCAAAAAAAGGCCATGGTGGCGAAGTAAATACAATATAGCAAGTAAAACACTGGAATGGTAGATTTGCAGTGGAAGAATGTGCAAAGTAGAAATAAATGGGGTGCAAAGGAACTAAATAAATAAATAAATACAGTAGGGAAAGAGGTAGTTGTTTGGGATAAATTATAGATGGGCTATGTACAGGTGCAGTAATCTGTGAGCTGCTCTGACAGCTGGTGCTTAAAGCTAGTGAGTGAGATAAGAGTTTCCAGTTTCAGAGATTTTTGTAGTTCGTTCCAGTCATTGGGAGCAGAGAACTGGAAGGAGAGGCGGCCAAAGGAAGAATTGGCTTTCGGGGTGACCAGAGACATATACCTGCTGGAGCGCGTGCTACAGGTGGGTGCTGCTATGGTGACCAGCGAGCTGACATAAGTGGAACTTTACCTAGCAGGGTCTTGTAGATGACCGGGAGCCAGTGGGTTCGGCGACGAGTATGAAGCGAGGGACAGCCAACGAGAGCATACAGGTCGCAGCGGTGGGTAGTATATGGGGCTTTGGTGACAAAACGGATGGCACTATGATAGACTGCATCCAATTTATTGAATAGGGTTTTGGAGGCTATTTTGTAAATGACATTGCCGAGGTCGAGGATCGGTAGGATGGTCAGTTTTACGCGGCTATGTTGGGCAGCATGAGTGAAGGATGCTTAGTTGCAATTCTAGATTTAAATTTGGATTGGAGATGTTTGATGTGAGTCTGGAAGGAGAGTTTACAGTCTAACACCTAGGTATACTAGACACCTAGGTATTTGTAGTTGTCCACATATTCTAAGTCAAAACCGATCAGAGTAGTGATGCT
Organism: Oncorhynchus gorbuscha; assembly: GCF_021184085.1. NCBI lineage: Eukaryota > Metazoa > Chordata > Actinopteri > Salmoniformes > Salmonidae > Oncorhynchus > Oncorhynchus gorbuscha. The sequence goes on along the minus strand of NC_060190.1, from coordinate 37,581,221 downwards.
GGACGGGCGGGCAGGTGCAGGCAGCGATTGGTTGAAGAGCATGCATTTAGTTTTACTTGCATTTAAGAGCAGTTGGAGGCCACGGCAGGAGAGTTGTATGGCAATAAAACTGGGGAAACTTTGTCATGACTTGGTTTGAACGCATGAGAAGTGGAGTGCTTAGCTTAGAAAGCAGAGTGCTTTGCATTTCTTTTCCAGTTTCCTCAACCTGGTAATATTCTCTGGTTGAATGCTAGCCCCGGTATAGACCACAAGATTTGTCACATCAAATGACTCTCAGCATAATTGCATCAAAAATATTGAACCACATTATTACTTTATCACAGCGAGCCTGCCATCTAAACTGAAACCTAAAGCGAAACAAATAGACCCTACACATTCCTGCATATTTCCCCTTAGCCTCATTCTATTGAACTGATGAAAAGCAGAGAAAGCCTTTATTTCCATAGCTTGGTAAAGCACCTTCTAATGTTGCCTTCACAGTGCCGGTGGTTGTTTGCTATACTACAAAGCAAGAGGAGGAGAGTCAGAGAATAGGATTAGAATGGATTTATGAAGGAAAATGGGGATATCTCAGACTACTCTGTATGGATAGTCCATAAAAACACACACACAAGCACACGCACACACAAACATGCAGGGTGAGAAAACAGAGGGGATAGAGAATAAAATGGCACCAATCTGTTCTCTCTGCTTTGAACAGCGAGACTCAATGAGATTGCTCATTTCTGATTGGTTACCATTTAAAAAAATGTATTCTGAAGAATTCCTCTTGAGGAATGACTCACTCCCAATTGAACGAAAAAAAGGGCAATTGTTTTGTAGCCAAGACAGAAGGAGCTAACACAATTACTCATCCCATAAATGTATTGTTAGGCTACAGCAAAGATAAAATGGAAAAGTGATGCCTTTCCTCCGTCTCGGTACAGTATTAGGATTGTGAGGCAGAAAGATGAGTCAGTGAGGTTCATTCTCATACGCTTCTCTGTTACTAATTTAAATAGTGACAGAGTGATCTACTTTCAGAGTGATCTACTGAGTGTGTTTTTGTAACTCTGATGCATGTCCCAGTTGTACTGCATGTGGAGCGTGTTCAGGTGTTTGAGCGGTCGTCACGTCTTCCAGGTGACCTGGACCAGGCCAAAGTGTGGCTTCCTGTGAACTTTTAGGCCCAAATGATTGAGCTGAACCTGGGAGCCCTGAGTTGGATGGCAGGCCAAGACCAGGCCGTGTTTAGAGGCTTCACCCCTACACAACACTGTCTTCCCTCACTTACGCTCTACGTCTGTCTCTCTCACTCTTTATGTCCCTCTCTCTTTCTGTATATATCGCTCACTCATTCTACACCACCTTTTCAACTTCGTCCTTGTCCTTTCCTGACATTTATGAGTGTTTCTGCTCATAGGGCAACTGATCCCTACTGTTCCACAGGCCCTGCGGACTAGCAGATGTCTTGAGCCTTTGACTGACTAGCTAGGCCAATAAGCACTGCTAGCTGCCAATCACATACCAAACTCACCTACAAACAAGCATCTATCAGCAGGCATCTTGTATGGGAAAACAACAATTGTGTTCACCTAGCCTAAAGTAAGTTTGAAAATCGCTTTATATTCAACTCTGTTCCTCTCGGTGCTGGTGAGAGACCCTGTCGGTGCACAGGAGCAAACAAATGTTCTGTCATCAGAGTTTCACTAACCCTCAGATCTCTGTAAATATCAACGCTAGCGCCCCTCTACACCACTCCCCCATCCTCTCCACCTCAACTCTAAACTCCAGTCTCAAGATGCCAGGGTCGTCTCTCATCTGTGATGTGACATAGCCCTAAAAGCCAGACAGCAAACACCAGGGCCGGTCAAGGGTCTACCGTCTTGGTGTCCAAATGTCAGGCCCCCCAGTACCCCCTAACCTGGGCCGTCCACTCAGAGTGCCTGTCTGCCAGACAGACAGCCTTCACTCTGGCATGACAGGCCAGCCATGCTAAATGATGAGTTCCACTGAAAAGGTCTCACCACAGGGGTACACCCAGAGTGTCAGCCACCACAGAAATGCTCAGCACATGGTATCAGGCTAGGGCTCATAACTGCATTGAGACACTTATCCCAGTGGGCTAAACTGGTTGAAATGACTTGACAAATTACTATTTGAAATGATGTCAAATGATAATATTCAGCCAGTCGTTGTCCACTGGGACATTATACAGGCAATATTCTATGCGACATTGAGTTACAACATTGTCATTTCATTCTGACATAGACTAGGCTACCATTTCCCGCCACAAAGGGGGAGATTTTAATGTTCTACCTTTTTTTTAACTAGGCAAGTCAGTTAAGAACAAATTCTTATTTTACAATGACGGCCTACACATGCAAAACCATCCCTTAACCCTGGGCCAATTGTGCGCCGCCCTAAGGGACAACCAAAATCACAGCCGGTTGTGATACAGCTGGGATCAAACCAAGGTCTGTAGTGATGCCTCTTGCACTTAGATGAATTGCCTTAAAGTGCTGCGCCACTCCATCACATGTAAATTTTAGTGAATACTGCAATTTCCTTGATTTGAGGCAGAATATCCCTGAGTTTTGTTTTCACTGTGTCCAATATCGAATATGCATTCACGGTCTCCAAGATCGAATATGCATTCACGGTCTCCAAGATCGAATATGCATTCACGGTCTCCAAGATCTAATATGCATTCACAGTCTCCAAGATCGAATATCTGTATCAGATTTAATATCAGTAACAGATGTGCAGTGATAAACTGAAATGTCCTGGTGACATTTTATTGCATGTTTTCCCTATATAAATCTATCCCATACATGCTGGTTGTGAAAAGTCGACTTTCATCCATCCCTGTCTGTGTGGCTCTATGATAAGACAGATAAGACATGAAACTGAAGAAAGGGAGGATATCCTAAATAGCATCAGAATATTTTGACAACACAAAAAATCCATACACACAGACCAGACCATTGCATGTGGTGTAGACTCTCCTGTGCCAGTCTTTACTTACAAGCCTCACAATTTATCATCTGACAGTCGAAGCAATGTCATGCTGCTAAGAAACATGGTTTTCTGTAGTTCAAAGGTCAGTTGGAGAGTTAGTTGATTGCTGCAACATCTCTGTGATGGCTCAAACCGAAAGCACCAGTGACGCGCACAATACGTAGGTGGTCCAATGAAGCAGATTTGAAGTTACAGGACTGTTTCGCTAGCACAGACTGGAATATATTCCAGGATTCATCTGATGGCATTGAAGAGTTTACCACATGAGTCACCAGCATCATTAATAAGTGCATGGACGACATTGTCCTCACACATCTTAACGAGAAGAAATGGATTACAGGCCAAATCCGCACTGAGCTAATTGCTAGAGCTGCTGCTTTCAAGAAGTAGGACACTAATCCGGGTGTTTATAGGAAATCATGCAATGATGAACCATCTAACAGGCAAAGCGTCAATACAGGACTAAGATCGAATCCTACTACACTGGCTCTGACACTCGTTGCGGATTACAAAGCGAGCCTACCAGACAAGCTAAATGGCTTATAAGTTTACTTCAAGGCAAGCAACACTGAACCATGCGAGAACACCAGCTGTTCCAGATGACTGCGCTCCCCGTAGCTGATGTGAGTAAGACCTTTAAACAGGTTAACTTGTTATTGCTGCAATCCCCTTATTGGGATAAGTGTCATCAACAACTGCTGAATAGCATAGCGCTACATACAATAAATATTACTACAAATATTTACATTCATCAAATTACAAGTGCAATATAGGAAAACATAGCTTAGCATTTTGTTATTCCACCTGTCGTGTTGGATTTTGAAATGATGCATTTACATTACATTTAAGTCATTTAGCAGACGCTCTTATCCAGAGCGACTTACAAATTGGTGCATTCACCTTATGACATCCAGTGGAACAGCCACTTTACAATAGTGCATCTAAATCTTTTAAGGGGGGGGGGTGAGAAGGATTACTTTATCCTATCCTAGGTATTCCTTAAAGAGGTGGGGTTTCAGGTGTCTCCGGAAGGTGGTGATTGACTCCGCTGTCCTGGCGTCGTGAGGGAGTTTGTTCCACCATTGGGGAGCCAGAGCAGCGAACAGTTTTGACTGGGCTGAGCGGGAACTGTACTTCCTCAGTGGTAGGGAGGCGAGCAGGCCAGAGGTGGATGAACGCAGTGCCCTTATTTGGGTGTAGGGCCTGATCAGAGCCTGGAGGTACTGAGGTGCCGTTCCCCTCACAGCTCCGTAGGCAAGCACCATGGTCTTGTAGCGGATGCAAGCTTCAACTGGAAGCCAGTGGAGAGAGCGGAGGAGCGGGGTGACGTGAGAGAACTTGGGAAGGTTGAACACTAGACGGGCTGCGGCGTTCTGGATGAGTTGTAGGGGTTTAATGGCACAGGCTGGGAGCCCAGCCAACAGCGAGTTGCAGTAATCCAGACAGGAGATGACAAGTGCCTGGATTAGGACCTGCGCCGCTTCCTGTGTGAGGCAGGGTCGTACGGATGTTGTAGAGCATGAACCTACAGGAACGGGCCACCGCCTTGCTGTTAGTTGAGAACGACAGGGTGTTGTCCAGGATCACGCCAAGGTTCTTAGCGCTCTGGGAGGAGGACACAATGGAGTTGTCAACCGTGATGGCGAGATCATGGAACGGGCAGTCATTCCCTGGGAGGAAGAGCAGCTCCGTCTTGCCGAAGTTCAGCTTGAGGTGGTGATCCGTCATCCACACTGATATGTCTGCCAGACATGCAGAGATGCGATTCGCCACCTGGTCATCAGAAGGGGGAAAGGAGAAGATTAATTGTGTGTCGTCTGCATAGCAATGATAGGAGAGACCATGTGAGGTTATGACAGAGCCAAGTGACTTGGTGTATAGCGAGAATAGGAGAGGGCCTAGAACAGAGCCCTGGGGGACACCAGTGGTGAGAGCGCGTGGTGAGGAGACAGATTCTCGCCACGCCACCTGGTAGGAGCGACCTGTCAGGTAGGACGCAATCCAAGCGTGGGCCGCGCCGGAGATGCCCAACTCGGAGAGGGTGGAGAGGAGGATCTGATGGTTCACAGTATCGAAGGCAGCCGATAGGTCTAGAAGGATGAGAGCAGAGGAGAGAGAGTTAGCTTTAGCGGTGCGGAGTGCCTCCGTGATACAGAGAAGAGCAGTCTCAGTTGAATGACTAGTCTTGAAACCTGACTGATTTGGATCAAGAAGGTCATTCTGAGAGAGATAGCGGGAGAGCTGACCAAGGACGGCACGTTCAAGAGTTTTGGAGAGAAAAGAAAGAAGGGATACTGGTCTGTAGTTGTTGACATCGGAGGGATCGAGTGTAGGTTTTTTCAGAAGGGGTGCAACTCTCGCTCTCTTGAAGACGGAAGGGACGTAGCCAGCGGTCAGGGATAAGTTGATGAGCGAGGTGAGGTAAGGGAGAAGGTCTCCGGAAATGGTCTGGAGAAGAGAGGAGGGGATAGGGTCGAGCGGGCAGGTTGTTGGGCGGCCGGCCATCACAAGACGCGAGATTTCATCTGGAGAGAGAGGGGAGAAAGAGGTCAGAGCACAGGGTAGGGCAGTGTGAGCAGAACCAGCGGTGTCGTTTGACTTAGCAAACGAGGATCGGATGTCGTCGACCTTCTTTTCAAAATGGTTGACGAAGTCATCTGCAGAGAGGGAGGAGGGGGGAGGAGGATTCAGGAGGGAGGAGAAGGTGGCAAAGAGCTTCCTAGGGTTAGAGGCAGATGCTTGGAATTTAGAGTGGTAGAAAGTGGCTTTAGCAGCAGAGACAGAGGAGGAAAATGTAGAGAGGAGGGAGTGAAAGGATGCCAGGTCCGCAGGGAGGCGAGTTTTCCTCCATTTCCGCTCGGCTGCCCGGAGCCCTGTTCTGTGAGCTCGCAATGAGTCGTCAAGCCACGGAGCGGGAGGGGAGGACCGAGCCGGCCTGGAAGATAGGGGACATAGAGAGTCAAAGGATGCAGAAAGGGAGGAGAGGGGGGTTGAGGAGGCAGAATCAGGAGATAGGTTGGAGAAGGTTTGAGCAGAGGGAAGAGATGATAGGATGGAAGAGGAGAGAGTAGCGGGGGAGAGAGAGCGAAGGTTGGGACGGCGCGATACCATCCGAGTAGGGGCAGTGTGGGAAATGTTGGATGAGAGCGAGAGGGAAAAGGATACAAGGTAGTGGTCGGAGACTTGGAGGGGAGTTGCAATGAGGTTAGTGGAAGAACAGCATCTAGTAAAGATGAGGTCGAGCGTATTGCCTGCCTTGTGAGTAGGGGGGGAATGTGAGAGGGTGAGGTCAAAAGAGGAGAGGAGTGGAAAGAAGGAGCTTTACAGCGAAAGCAATCCAAGCGTTTGTGTAAGTTTATTGATCGCAAGATAAAACATTAAGTACACTTAGCATCAGGTAGCTCGGTCACAAAAATCAGAAAAGCAATCAAATTAATTGTTTATCTTTGATGATCTTCGGATGTTTTCACTCACTAGACTCCCAGTTACACAACAAATGTTCCCGTTTGTTCCGTAAATATGATTTTTATATCCAAAATACCTCTGTTTGTTTGTCACGTTATGTTCAGAAATGCACAGGAAAGAGCGGTCACGACAACGCAGACAAAAATTCCAAATAGTTTCCATAATGTCCATAGAAACATGTCAAACGTTTTTTTATAATCAATCCTCAGGTTGTTTAAAAATATATATATAATCGATAATATATCAACCGCAAATGTCTTTCACAGTAGGAGAGGGGAAAACAATGGCTGTCCAAATTCTGTTGCGCAAGCAAAACTCATGTGACCACTTGACGCAATGTTATCGTTCTGGCTCATTTTTCCAAAATAAAAGCCTGAAACTATGTCTGAAGACTGTTGACACCTTCAGGAAGCGATGGGAAAAGGAATCTGGGTCATATCCCTTTAAATCCAGTAAAAGGGAGGCTATGGAACATGGAGTTTTCAAAATAGAAGCCACTTCCTGTTTTGATTTTCCTCAGGGTTTTGCCTGCAATATCAATATTTTGACAGTTTTGGAAACTTTAGAGTGTTTTCTATCCAATAATAATAATAATATGCATATATTAGCAACTGAGACTGAGGAGCTGGCCGTTTACTGTGGGCACCTTTTCATCCAAGCTACTCAATACTGCCCCTGCAGCCATATGAAGTTAACATTCACAAAGCTGCAGGGCCAGGCGGATTCCTAGGAAGTGCACTTCACTGACATTTTCAACCTCTGTAATACCTATATGTTTCAAGCAGACCACCACTGTTCCGTTGCCCAACAACATCAAGATAACCTGTCTAAATGACTACCGCCCCAGAGTACTCACGTCTGTAAACATGAAATACTTTGAAAAGTCTGGTCATGGTTCAACACCATCATACCAGAAACCCTGGACGCACTCCAATTCACATACCGCCAAAACTGATCCAAAGATGATCCACAGATGATGCAATCTCTATTGCACTCCATACTGCTCTTTCCCACCTGGACAAAAGGAATGAGAACGCTGTTCATCTACGTGAGAACGCTGTTCATTGACTACAGCTCAGCGTTTGACACCATAGTGCCCTCCAAGCTCATCACTAAGCTAAGGACCCTGGGACTGAACACCTCGCTCTGCAACTGGATCCTGGACTTCATGACGGATTGCCCCCAGGTGGTGAGCGTAGGCAACAACACATATGCCATGCTGACCCTCAACACGGGGGACCCTCAGGGGTGTGTGCTCAGTCCCCTCTTGTACTTCCTGTTCACCCACAACTGTGTGGCCGCCCACAACTCCAACATCATTATTAAGTTTGCCGAAAACACGTCGTGGTAGGCCTGATCCCCAATGACGATGAGACAGCCTATGGGGAGGAGGTCAAAGACCTGGCAATGTGGTTCCAGGACAACAACAACCTCTTTCTCTAAGTGGGCAGGACAAAGGAGCTTATCGTGGACTACAGGAAATGGAGGGCCGAACACGCCCCCATTCACATTTACAGGACTGTAGTGGAGCGGGTCGAGAGCTTCAAGTTCCTCGGTGTCCACATCATTAAGGTGGTCTAAGCACACCAACACATGTGTGAAGAGGGCACGACAACAGTCTCCTCCCCCAGGATGCAAGGGAAATTAAACAAATACTCAGTTGAGCAGTGGGCAATGTGCCTATTGAACAGAGGGCATACTGACAAGTACCATCTGAAAAGACCTTCTCAACAGATCTCTTCAATTGTCATGGAGGCATTTGTATGAAGTACAGCCCAGCGAGACTATCACACCCATTTGGAGTGTGCAGTTCAAAACAGGAGAGCACTTACTGATAATGAAGAGGGATATTGAATGGCAGATCAGAAACAGTCTGGTTTGATGTAAGAACCTATAATGAAATAGCCTTCCACCAAACAGACAGAAAATGGAGACATTGGCTATATTCAAATGTCTGTCCATTTTGCAGGCAGAGACAAATAAATGGGTATTCTATTCTTATTGAAATGAAAAGGCACAACGCTCGCTCAACATAGTAACCTATGCATACATTGTGCCTTCACCTTTTACATTTTTTTATACAACTAGTCACCACTTATTTCAATGATCAATATTTATTTAAGCTACAGTCTAATAATATTTCATTTAATTTCCTTGGAAAGATATCTGCCACGTGATTCTATGCCCATGTAGGCAGCCTACTCTATTTCAATGAGACCACACATAGGCCTACTTGGCAAACCTGAACTCACACGCCCAACTAGGAGAAGAAAGTTAGGCTACTGATGTTGAAGCAGCGAATTCTAAGTGTGTGAATAAAGCAAAAAAAGATGTGCTTTAAATACAATAGCCAGGCTTAGGTTAAAATGGGCTACCAGCCTGGAAGCTGCAGCAGAATCTGAAATTAGATACATTCCTGGCTATTGTCTTTCAAATTAACTCATGGCTAGATGGCTCGCCTAAGGCGCATAGCTGTCCTCTGAGTGGAGGCTAAACGTCAGAGATGCAAATGTGGCCTGCTGAGGGCTTATAGCGGTCCTCTGAATGGGGGCTACCTGCCAGAGATGCAAATCATGTCTTGAATGCCAAACTCCACTCGCCCGCTGGCGGTAGGAGTTTATAGCCTTGGGAGTAGCGACAGTGGGAAATAGCAAGCGAGGGACATTTTCTGCTATCTGAGTGGCTTACACTGTGCATGTGTGTGTGTGTGTCTGGGTGTGCGTGTGTTATGTGCCTGGGAGCCTGTCATGGTTAAACACCATAGGCTTTATGTGCTGCAGTGTTGTTTATTACACATTCATTGCTCATTAATACAACGTGTTTCACGCCATGCTCTTTTTCACCCTTCAGGAGTTGATGCCCAATCAACTACATTGTGTTTTGATTCAGTGACATGAGGATCCCCTTGCGTCTTTGACCAACATTAAATTGCTAATGAAGAGTGTGTGAAGAAGCACACAGAACATCAGTGTTAGGTCACACAATACGCTCTGCCACTTGACATGAAATAACTCAGTCTGGATGTTTGAAGATGTACATACTAGGATTCTGAATGAAGGCCAAATTGATTGAATTGATAATGCATCAAATACAATTAATGTAACAATGTTTTATATGCAATGTTTGGTTTTCAAAAGTCTCTTAAAAACATAACTTTGAATACTATAGACTATCACCTGTCAACGAAGAGAAAGAAAAGGCAGAACAAATCACGTCTGGCTTTTAACAAACATGTGTTATTGCATTACTGAAATAAATATATTGGAGACTTTCGTTATATTGCTCTCCTCTTACAACCTTGACCAGACAAAACTAACTTGCTACACAGCATATTTCAGGGATGAAAGTAGGTTACTTAAATCAGTGGAGAAAGAAAAACTGATGTGATGGACATTTTAAGCTTGTGCTTTTCTAATAACCAATTTCCGTGTTCATGGAAGTGACTGTTTGAACGAATCCTCACTCTCAGTATCTGCAATTTGGCAGTAGGCCCAGAATCTTGTTTTGAGAAAGGGATATCTCAGTTTCAAGGTCTCAGCTTAGAGAAGATGCCTTGTGAGGTATTGGTCTGTCACATGCATGACCCAGTATTGGTCGGTCACATGAAGGAAGCAAACATTAATGATGAATTAATTATGAATGATGAATAAGCTAAATCATGCAAATATGACTTGTCTGTATATAAGAGAGCTAATGGGACTGCCCCCTGGTCGAGCTCCTGAACAACGTGTACATGGTGCATTGAGTTGGAACCTCTCCAGCATGCTGATATTAAACAATGATTATTTTAAGATTGACTTCGAGTGTCTGTGTGTAGTATTTCCACAACAGACTCTACATAACGTCTGGGTGCAAATCATTGGTTGCAATATTGATTGCTATTGTGTTGCGTTTTATTTTAGAGGGTGGATCGCACGAAAATCAAATCGTGCATTTCTGAGAAGTCATTCTGGTAGGGACTAGGGATTCTACTGACCAACTTTGACTGAGAGAATAACACGCTTGTGAGTCTCAGAGTGCCTGATGACAATCCACTCATTCACTCAGAGAGTGAGAGCAACATAATATCATTTAAAAACATCAATCTGGTACAGTTTTTACAGTTTTTTTCAATCTGGTACAGTTTTTTTCAATACATCACATTCAATGTGGTGAAGTGTCACAATATTGACGAATAGAGCAAGAATCAGAGACATAAAGCCTAAGTAAATACATTGAATTGAATGATATTGACGCATAGATATGCATCAAGTAGTTGACGTAAAAATCGATTGCATTCATGTCTGTCGGTTTTCTATCTCTTGCTCAATTTATTCTCCATTCCCAGCTCTCCCTTTCTCTCTCCCCCCTTATGTGCCTCCCTCTGTCTCTATACCTCCTTTTAATCTCCCCTCCTCTTCTTTCACCCTCTCCCCTTTTCCACCCTCTCTCCCCCTCCCCTTTCTTTCAAGCTCTCTCTTTCCTCTTTCCCTTCCCTCCCTCTTTTCTCCCCCTCTGTCTTTCACTCTCTACCTCTTTATCCCCACCTCCTTCTCTTCCTGCCCCTTCTTTCACCCCTCCACCCTCTTCCACCCTCTTCCACCCTCTCTCTCCCTCCCTCTGTCTCTCTAGCTCACTCTTTCCTATTCATTATTTTCCTCTCAATTTAATTCAATTTCAATTCAAGGGGCTTTATTGGTATGGGAAACACATGTTATCATTGCCAAAGCAAGTGAGGTAGATAAAACAAAAGTGAAATAATCAATAAAAATGTACGGTAAACATTACACAGTAAACAAAGGTTCCAAAAGAATAAAGATATTTCAAATGTCATATTATGTCTATATACAGTGTTGTAGCAATGTGCAAATAATTAAAGTAAAAAAGGGAAAATAAATAAACATAACTGTGGGTTATATTTACAATGGTGTTTGTTCTTCACTGGTTGCCCTTTTCTTGTAGCAACAGGTCACAAATCTTGCTGCTGTGATGGCACACTGGTATTTTATCCAATAAATATGGGAGCTTGTTTTCGAATTCTTTGTGGATCTGTGTAATCTGAGAGAAATGTTTGTCTCTAATATGTTCTTACATTTCTCTCTCTCTCTCTCTGTCATGCAGGTGAAAGAGGACCCAAAAGCGACTTAACAGAAACAGAGTTTATTTAAGTCCAAACAGGGAATAACAGAAATCCTCTAGTCTGTAGAGGGGAATAACTGGAGAAGCGGCCACAGACTGCAGGTCGCTTCGGGTAGGCGCAGGCCGTAGTAGACAGAGACACCTGCTCACACGCAGCATCTGATGAAGGCAAAAAACACGACAGGACAGGGCGATACACAATCACAGCAAAAACACGACAGGACAGGGCGAAACGCAATCACAGCATGGTGAATACTAAACAAGGAACCGACGGGACAGGAACGGAACACAAAGGAATAAATAGGGACTCTAATCAGGGGAAAGGATCGGGAACAGGTGTGGGAAGACTAAATGATGATTAGGGGAATAGGAACAGCTGGGAGCAGGAACGGAACGACAGAGAGAAGAGAGAGCGAGAGTGAGAGGGGGAGGGGGAGAGAGAGGGATAGAAAGAGGAAAAGAACCCAATAAGACCAGCAGAGGGAAACGAACAGAATGGGGAGCACAGGGACAAGACATGATAATAAATGACAAACATGACAGTACCCCCACTCACCGAGCGCCTCCTGGCGCACTCGAGGAGGAATCCTGGTGGCAACGGAGGAAATCATCGATGAGTGAACGGTCCAGCACGTCCCGAGACGGAACCCAACTCCTCTCCTCAGGACCGTAACCCTCCCAATCCACTAAGTATTGGTGACCCCGTCCCCGAGAACGCATGTCCATGATCTTATGTACCTTGTAAATAGGTGCGCTCTCGACAAGGACGGGAGGGGGAGGGAAGACGAACGGGGGTGCGAAGAAAGGGCTTAACACAGGAGACATGGAAGACAGGATGGACGCGACGAAGATTTCGCGGAAGAAGCAGTCGCACAGCGACAGGATTGACGACCTGGGAGACACGGAACGGACCAATGAACCGCGGAGTCAACTTACGAGAAGCTGTCGTAAGAGGAAGGTTGCGAGTGGAAAGCCACACTCTCTGGCCGCAACAATACCTTGGACTCTTAATCCTGCGTTTATTGGCGGCTCTCACAGTCTTCCCCGCAGACAAAGGCAGACCGGTAATGAAGCCTAAGGCGATGTGAGACCATGGTCGAGAAGGAATGGGGAGCGGTCTGAGACGACCGGCAGGAGGAGAGTTACCCGACTTAGTCTGCGCGCAGTCCGAACAAGCAGCCACGAAACGGCGCGTGTCACGCTCCTGAGTCGGCCACCAAAAGCGCTGGCGAATAGACGCAAGAGTGCCTCGAACACCGGGATGACCAGCTAACTTGGCAGAGTGAGCCCACTGAAGAACAGCCAGACGAGTGGAAACAGGAACGAAAAGGAGGTTACTAGGACAAGCGCGCGGCGACGCAGTGTGCGTGAGTGCTTGCTTAACCTGTCTTTCAATTCCCCAGACTGTTAACCCGACAACACGCCCATAAGGAAGAATCCCCTCGGGATCAGTAGAAGCCACAGAAGAACTAAACAGACGGGATAAGGCATCAGGCTTGGTGTTTTTGCTACCCGGACGGTAAGAAATCACAAACTCGAAACGAGCGAAAAACAACGCCCAACGAGCTTGACGGGCATTAAGTCGTTTGGCAGAACGGATGTACTCAAGGTTCTTATGGTCTGTCCAAACGACAAAAGGAACGGTCGCCCCCTCCAACCACTGTCGCCATTCGCCTAGGGCTAAGCGGATGGCGAGCAGTTCACGGTTACCCACATCATAGTTGCGCTCAGATGGCGACAGGCGATGAGAAAAATAAGCGCAAGGATGAACCTTATCGTCAGACTGGAAGCGCTGGGATAGAATGGCTCCCACGCCTACCTCTGAAGCGTCAACCTCGACAATGAATTGTCTAGTGACGTCAGGAGTAACGAGGATAGGAGCGGACGTAAAACGTTCTTTTAGAAGATCAAAAGCTCCCTGGGCGGAACCGGACCACTTAAAACACGTCTTGACAGAAGTAAGAGCTGTGAGAGGAGCAGCAACTTGACCGAAATTACGAATGAAACGCCGATAGAAATTAGCGAAACCTAAAAAGCGCTGCAACTCGACACGTGACCTTGGAACGGGCCAATCACTGACAGCTTGGACCTTAGCGGAATCCATCTGAATGCCTTCAGCGGAAATAACGGAACCGAGAAAAGTAACGGAGGAGACATGAAAAGAGCACTTCTCAGCCTTTACGTAGAGACAATTCTCTAAAAGGCGCTGTAGAACACGTCGAACGTGCTGAACATGAATCTCGAGTGACGGAGAAAAAATCAGGATATCGTCAAGATAGACAAAAACAAAGATGTTCAGCATGTCTCTCAGAACATCATTAACTAATGCCTGAAAAACAGCTGGCGCATTGGCGAGACCGAACGGCAGAACCCGGTACTCAAAATGCCCTAACGGAGTGTTAAACGCCGTTTTCCACTCGTCCCCCCTCTCTGATGCGCACGAGATGGTAAGCGTTACGAAGGTCCAACTTAGTAAAGCACCTGGCTCCCTGCAGAATCTCGAAGGCTGATGACATAAGGGGAAGCGGATAACGATTCTTAACCGTTATGTCATTCAGCCCTCGATAATCCACGCAGGGGCGCAGAGTACCGTCCTTCTTCTTAACAAAAAGAACCCCGCCCCGGCCGGAGAAGAAGAAGGCACTATGGTACCGGCGTCAAGAGACACAGACAAATAATCCTCGAGAGCCTTACGTTCGGGAGCCGACAGAGAGTATAGTCTACCTCGAGGAGGAGTGGTCCCCGGAAGGAGATCAATACTACAATCATACGACCGGTGAGGAGGAAGGGAGTTGGCTCGGGACCGACTGAAGACCGTGCGCAGATCATGATATTCCTCCGGCACTCCTGTCAAATCGCCAGGTTCCTCCTGAGAAGTAGGGACAGAAGAAACGGGAGGGATGGCAGACATTAAACACTTCACATGACAAGAAACGTTCCAGGATAGGATAGAATTACTAGACCAATTAATAGAAGGATTATGACATACTAGCCAGGGATGACCCAAAACAACAGGTGTAAACGGTGAACGGAAAATCAAAAAAGAAATAGTCTCACTGTGGTTACCAGATACTGTGAGAGTTAAAGGTAGTGTCTCAAATTTGATACTGGGAAGATGACTACCATCTAAGGCAAACATGGGCGTAGGCTTGTCTAACGGTCTGAAAGGAATGTTATGTTTCCGAACCCATGCTTCGTCCATGAAACAACCCTCAGCCCCAGAGTCAATCAAGGCACTGCATGTAGCACCCAAACCGGTCCAGCGTAGATGGACCGACATAGTAGTACAAGATCTAGATGAAGAGACCTGAGTAGTAGCGCTCACCAGTAGCCCTCCGCTTACTGATGGGCTCTGGCCTCTTACTGGACATGAATTAACAAAATGTCCAGCAACTCCGCAATAGAGGCACAGGCGGTTGGTGATCCTCCGTTCCCTCTCCTTAGTCGAGATGCGAATCCCTCCCAGCTGCATGGGCTCAGTCTCAAAGCCAGAGGAGGGAGATGGTTGCGATGCGGAGCAGGGAAACACCGTTGATGCGAGCTCTCTTCCACGAGCCCGGTGACGAAGATCTACCCGTCGTTCTATGCGGATGGCGAGAGCAATCAAAGAGTCCACATCTGAAGGAACCTCCCGGGAGAGAATCTCATCCTTAACCACTGCGTGGAGTCCCTCCAGAAAACGAGCGAGCAGCGCCGGCTCGTTCCACTCACTAGAGGCAGCAAGAGTGCGAAACTCAATAGAATAATCCGTTATGGACCGTTCACCTTGGCATAAGGAAGCCAGGGCCCTAGAAGCCTCCCTACCAAAAACTGAACGGTCAAAAACCCGAATCATCTCCTCTTTAAAGTTCTGGAACTTGTTAGAGCAATCAGCCCTTGCCTCCCAGATAGCTGTGCCCCATTCTCGAGCCCGGCCAGTAAGGAGTGAAATGACGTAAGCAACCCGAGCTCTCTCTCTAGAGTATGTGTTAGGTTGGAGAGAGAACACAATCTCACACTGCGTGAGAAAGGAGCGGCACTCAGTGGGCTGCCCGGAGTAGCAAGGTGGGTTATTAACCCTAGGTTCTGGAGACTCGGCAGGCCAGGAAGTAACAGGTGGCACGAGACGTAGACTCTGGAACTGTCCAGAGAGGTCGGAAACCTGAGCGGCCAGGTTCTCCACGGCATGGCGAGCAGCAGACAATTCCTGCTCGTGTCTGCCGAGCATGGCTCCTTGGATCTTGACGGCAGTGTAACGAGCGTCTGAAGTCGCTGGGTCCATTCCTTGGTCGGTTCCTTCTGTCATGCAGGTGAAAGAGGACCCAAAAGCGACTTAACAGAAACAGAGTTTATTTAAGTCCAAACAGGGAATAACAGAAATCCTCTAGTCTGTAGAGGGAATAACTGGAGAAGCGGCCACAGACTGCAGGTCGCCGGGTAGGCGCAGGCCGTAGTAGACAGAGACACCTGCTCACACGCAGCATCTGATGAAGGCAAAAAACACGACAGGACAGGGCGATACACAATCACAGCAAAAACACGACAGGACAGGGCGAAACGCAATCACAGCATGGTGAATACTAAACAAGGAACCGACGGGACAGGAACGGAACACAAAGGAATAAATAGGGACTCTAATCAGGGAAAGGATCGGGAACAGGTGTGGGAAGACTAAATGATGATTAGGGGAATAGGAACAGCTGGGAGCAGGAACGGAACGACAGAGAGAAGAGAGAGCGAGAGAGTGAGAGGGGGAAGGGGAGAGAGAGGGATAGAAAGAGGAAAAGAACCCAATAAGACCAGCAGAGGGAAACGAACAGAATGGGGAGCACAGGGACAAGACATGATAATAAATGACAAACATGACACTCTCTCTCTCTCTCTCTCTCTCTCTCTCTCTCTCTCTCTCTCTCTCTCTCTGACTATCTTTCTCTCTCTTCTCTCCCACCTCCCCTGACACCTATCCCCTGACACACTCTCTCTCTCCTCTCTTTCCCTCTCCAACCGACTATCTTCCTCTCTCTTCTCTCCCACCTGGACATTGCCTTTAATCTAAAAAGATATGCATCAATTGATTTGAAGCATGATTCAATACATTGCGTTCAAGGCATAAAAAGTTGGTGATAAAACAGAAAGTGGTAAATTTGTGAAATACACCTTAGAGGGTTTTCCAAGTATTGAAGGAGTTCCCACATATGCTGAGTACTTGTTGGTTGATTTTCCTCCACTCTGCAGCCCAACTCATCCCAAACAATCTCATTTTGGGTTGAGGTCGCGTGATTTTGGAGGCCAGGTCATCTGATACAGCACTCCATCACTCGCCTTCTTCGTCAAATAGCCCTTACACAGCTTGGAGGTGTGTTGGGTCATTGTCCTGTTGTAAAACAAATGACAGTCCCACTAAGCACAAACCAGATGAGATGGCATATTGCTGTAGAACGCTGGTTAAGTGTGCCTTGAATTCTAAATAAATCACAGACAGTGTCACCAGTAAAGCACCCACACACCTCTTGCGGAGATCATTCGTTCACCTACTCTGCGTCTCACATAGACACAGCAGTTGGAGCTAAAAATCTCAAATTTGGACTCATCAGACCAAAGGACAGATTTCCACCAGTCTAATGCCCATTGCTCGTGTTTCTTGGCCCAAGCAAGTGTATTCTTATTATTGGTGTCCTTCAGTAGTGGTTTCTTTGCAAACCACCCATTGGACAACAGCACTACAGCACTATTTCCCACACATTCAAAATGGACATGCACACACCTCCAGTGCTATCTCACAACTCATGACCATTCAGAGCACCAACATTGTCTATGCCATAGCATGCATACTACAGTATGCCACAACTTGTATGCAGGGGAACCCAGCCACACAGACTTGACACAATAAAACATTTTTTTAAATAAACAATAAACACACCTGCTCCAACACTTTCAAACACACCCACAACTCCTGGACCTTAGCCCAGAGAAGAGTTGCTAAATCCAGGGAATAGCCAAACCCAAGACCTTGCCTAGGGTTAGGAAGGGTTCAGTTTGTGTTAAGGTTAGGAATGAGGCTAGGGTTAGAGTTGGGTCTTAGGTAAGGGTTGAAGTGGACATGAAGCTAGGGATAGGGCCTCAACCCTAGACATTACCCTAATCTAATTAAACATGCATTAATTTCCCCCTTCCCCCTCTACACGTCAAAAGGTTTGGCCTCACTTGAAGCCTAACGTAGAATTAAGGTGATTTTGAGTGCCACCAGTAAAACGGTTGAGGCTAGAAACACAATTCATGTGTGGGATTGCTGAGAAGATGCTCCCGATGAATGCAAGCCTACACCTGACCATGTGAAATAAACTCTTCGTAGACAAAACTTAGTCCCACAGAGAACAAGGCATTTATTCCATAGAAAAGCACTACTTACAGTCCTTACATGATTATGACGCCACCGTGGACCGCGATTGAGCTAGCTTAACCATCCTTACATAAAACCCATCGTCACCTTATAGGGATGCCCTGTGTTGAGGTTCAGCTTCCTGTGGCAACAGGACGTGGCTTATGACCTCATCATGGTCCTTCATTCTCTTCCTGCGGGTACACAAAAACTGTCCGTGTCCTACTTGAATTTGGAGTTCGGGAATTCAAGTAGTGTAAAGTGTGCACTGGGAGTCGGGAAGCAAGTTTAGAGAGTAAATACATTTAATGAATGAACGAAACATAATGCACAACAACACGAACATCGCACAGACATGAAACTGAAACAGAAACAATAACGCCTGGGGAAGGAACCAAAGAGTGACATAAATAGGGCAGGTTATCAAGGAGTTGATGGAGTCCAGGTGAGTGTCATGAGGCACTGATGCGCGTAATGATGGTGACAGGTGTGCGCAATAATCAGCAGCCTGGTGACCTAAAGGCCGGAGAGGGAGCGCCCGTACTTTTATTATTTTTTTATTATTTTATTTATCTGTTATTTTACCAGGTAAGTTGACTGAGAACAAGTTCTCATTTGCAGCAACGACCTGGGGAATAGTTACAGGGGAGAGGAGGGGGATTTCTGAGCCAATTGTAAACTGGGGATTATTAGGTGACCGTGATGGTTTGAGGGCCAGATTGGGAATTTAGCCAGGACACCAGGGTTAACACCCCTACTCTTACGATAAGTGCCATGGGATCTTTAATGACCTCAGAGAGTCAGGACACCCGTTTAACATCCCATCCGAAAGACAGCACCCTACACAGGGCAGTGTCCCCAATCACAGCCCTGGGGCATTGGGATATTTTTTTAGACCAGAGGAAAGAGTGCCTCCTACTGGCCCTCCAACACCACTTCCAGCAGCATCTGGTCTCCCATCCAGGAACTGACCAGGACTAACCCTGCTTAGCTTCAGAAGCAAGCCAGCAGTGGTATGCAGGGTGTTATGCTGCTGACTACAGCTCAGTGCAACTGGGTACTAGACTTCCTGACGGGCCGCCCCCCCAGGTGGTGAGGGTAGGCAACAACATTTCCACCCCGCTGATCCTCAACACTGGGGCCCCACAAGGGTGCGTTCTGAGCCCTCTCCTGTACTCCCTGTTCACCCACGACTGCGTGGCCACGCACGCCTCCAACTCAATCATCAAGTTTGCGGACGACACAACAGTGGTAGGCTTGATTACCAACAACGACGAGACGGCCTACAGGGAAGAGGTGAGGGCCCTCGGAGTGTGGTGTCAGGAAAATAACCTCACACTCAACGTCAACAAAACTAAGGAGATGATTGTGGACTTCAGGAAACAGCAGAGGGAACACCCCCCTATCCACATTGATGGGACAGTAGTGGAGAGGGTAGTAAGTTTTAAGTTCCTCGGCGTACACATCACAGACAAACTGAATTGGTCCACCCACACAGACAGCATCGTGAAGAAGGCGCAGCAGCGCCTCTTCAACCTCAGGAGGCTGAAGAAATTCAGCTTGTCACCAAAAGCACTCACAAACTTCTACAGATGCCTAATCGAGAGCATCCTGTCGGGCTGTATCACCGCCTCGATGTGCAAAACTGATAGAGACATACCCCAAGCGACTTACAGCTGTAATCACAGTAAAAGGTGGCGCTACAAAGTATTAACTTAAGGGGGCTGAATAATTTTGCACGCCCAATTTTTCAGTTTTTGATTTGTTAAAAAAGTTTGAAATATCCAATAAATGTCGTTCCACTTCATGATTGTGTCCCACTTGTTGTTGATTCTTCACAAAAAAATACAGTTTTATATCTTTCTGTTTGAAGCCTGAAATGTGGCAAAAGGTCGCAAAGTTCAAGGGGGCCGAATACTTTCGCAAGGCACTGTATGTATATTTATATACTGTACTCTATATCATCTACTGTATCTTTATGTAATACATGTATCACTAGCCACATTAACTATGTCACTTTGTTTACATACTCATCTCATATGTATATACTGTATTCAATACCATCTACTGTATCTTGCCTATGCCGCTCTGTACCATCACTCACTCATATATCTTTATGTACATATTCTTATCCCCTTACACTTGTGTCTATAAGGTAGTAGTTTTGGAATTGTTCAGCTAGATTACTTGTTGGTTATTACTGCATTGTCGGAACTAGAAGCACAAGCATTTCGCTACACTCGCATTAACATCTGCTAACCATGTGTATGTGACAAATAAAATTGGATTTGATTTGATTGATTTGATGCCTCAAGCACCTTGGCATTCCAATTTGACAAAGTATGTGGCAGTGTAGCTATCTACATAAAGTTCACACTACTATACTTTACTCATGTTTTGGTTAATGTTGTTCTTCATCTTATGTATTTTCAGGATCTACGTAAAGGATTGTGAGCTGGAGGGGCAGCTGTCACCTTCATGGGTGAGAAGGAGGTGGAAAACCATAAGCAAAAGTACATGGTACGCTACTGTATGTTATCTTCGCAGTTATTGCTGTACTGTGCTTGGTTAATAAAGTTCCCCTTTTCTCAAAGAGCAACAACACTTTACCATCTATTTCCTATGCTTCACCAGCATATTCATGTACTGTAAGTGTGAAGATTTACATGTTAAAAAGGTAAATATTCCAGAGAAATGTACCGCATAAAATAATTTACATGGCTTTACATGTAGTATGTTTGATGCTGAAATTCATCCTTTTCCATCATTTTCAGGAGTTGAAATCTCCCCCCCATTGGAGTCAGCACAGAGGGAGGGGAGGCCACAGCCGCATCACGGAAGCGGTATGCTGTGATGGATGAGGCGCTGGGGGGGGGGGGGGCTGCCACTCCATCATCCCACCGATCATCATCTCCTCATCATCTCTGTGGGCTGAAAGCTCCTCTGGATAAGGAGCGGGAGAAGGCCAGGGGATGCACACCTTATTGCCCTTTTAGAGGCCATGTCTAAACATTAGTTTTATGTATTTTGTATTCATTTATTCATAGCTATTAATATATTCATATTGTACTGTTTTTGTTGATGTCCTTTTTTTATACCAATTGTGGATTTCTGTTCTCATTAGAAAGTGCTTCTTGTTAGTAATAAAATATATCTTACAAATACAATCAAATCGAATATATTTCACAAGACATTCGTCTTGCGCTGTTGGCAGTAAGTGCTCTTGATTCAGAAGCCCTCATTTTCTCTGGTCATAGGAACAACATGAATTTGTGCATGAGGCAGAAGTAACGTAAATTTCGCCATCAGCTGGAAGACGGTGTCCCCTCTGGTCAGTCTCACCAGAGGAAAGGAGAGAGCAGGGGCCATGAGAGGAGGACCTTCTACTGCTCACTCCCTTCGCTGAGACTGACCATCAGATGCAGGTACCATCAGTTCAGTAAACTAAAAAGCAAATGATTTCAATGTATGCTCAGCTGTGTCTCACAAGTGACACAACAACTGATCTATTTTGTTATCAAAGCTTGAGTTTTGAAATTTAATCTGGTCAGAGTTTTGGTAAAAAGTGATGGGGCTAGAGAAATGTAACCACTCTCAAATTCTTGCAAGGACTGGCCATCCATGATATAGAAAGTATAGTTTTAACCATGTTTAAAGGCTATACATGTTAACATTTACATTGTTTACAAACATTGGAATAAAACAAGCTTAGATTTTGGGTTATGCTAGGTTACGACAGTTGAATTTAGCTCATAAGGCATTGAAAAGTAATATTCTTCAAAAATTATATTATTAATTTCGAAGTAAAAAAATGGAAGTAGCAACTGCAGATTGGCCCTTTAAAAAATCTCCAATGCAGCCATTTTGATTTCAATATCAAATCATTTCTGGGTAACAATAAGTATCTTATGTCAAAAATAGCTTGTTAGCAAAGTTTCACGATCCTCTTCCTGTAAATGACCGGACCAAAGCCCAGTATGTGTTCATGATATTTTATTAAATCAGAACACTTGAACCAAAAATAACAAAGAGGAAAACAAACAGTTCTGTAAGGACCGTAAACTAAACTATATAGAAAACAACTACCCCACAAACCCAGGTGGGGAAAAGGCTACCTAAGTATGATTCTCAATCAGAGACAACGATAGACAGCTGCCTCTGATTGAGAACCACACCTGGCCAAACACAAAGAAATAGAAATAAAGAAACTAGAATGCCCACCCTAGTCACACCCTGGCCTACCCAAAATAGAGAATAAAAGCCTCTCTATGGCCAGGGCGTGACACAAAGTGTCATTCTTCAATCAAGACTGTCTGGGAGTGGTCTGAGTCGGGAAAACTGAAAATTCATTGTTATTGGCAGAGAGTTTCTTATTGGTCTATTAACACATGTATTGCATGGTGATGTCACCATGGAAAGGCCAATGATCTTCCCACCTAAACAGGCTGATGTTTCAGGCATCCTTTCCTCCTCCCAGAGCGCTAAGAACCTTGGCGTGATCCTGGACAACACCCTGTCGTTCTCAACCAACATCAAGGCGGTGGCCCGTTCCTGTAGGTTCATGCTCTACAACATCCGCAGAGTACGACCCTGCCTCACACAGGAAGCGGCGCAGGTCCTAATCCAGGCACTTGTCATCTCCCGTCTGGATTACTGCAACTCGCTGTTGGCTGGACTCCCGGCCTGTGCCATTAAACCCCTTCAACTCATCCAGAACGCCGCAGCCCGTCTGGTGTTCAACCTTCCCAAGTTCTCTCACGTCACCCCGCTCCTCCGTTCTCTCCACTGGCTTCCAGTTGAAGCTCGCATCCGCTACAAGACCATGGTGCTTGCCTACGGAGCTGTGAGGGGAACGGAACCTCAGTACCTCCAGGCTCTGATCAGGCCCTACACCCAAACAAGGGCACTGCGTTCATCCACCTCTGGCCTGCTCGCCTCCCTACCACTGAGGAAGTACAGCTCCCGCTCAGCCCAGTCAAAATTGTTTGCTGCTCTGGCCCCCCAATGGTGGAACAAACTCCCTCACGACGCCAGGACAGCGGAGTCAATCACCACCTTCCGGAGACACCTGAAACCCCACCTCTTTAAGGAATACCTAGGATAGGATAAGTAATCCCTCTCACCCCCCCCTCCCCCTTTAAGATTTAGATGCACTATTGTAAAGTGACTGTTCCACTGGATGTCATAAGGTGAATGCACCAATTTGTAAGTCGCTCTGGATAAGAGCGTCTGCTAAATGACTTAAATGTAAAAATGTAAACAGCTCTTACACTAAAATTGCATTATGTTACACCCTGATCTGTTTCACCTGTCTTTGTGATTGTCTCCACCCCCCTCCAGGTGTCGCCCTTCTTCCCCATTATCCCCTGTGTATTAATACCTTCTCTGTTTGTCTGTTGTCTGTTTTGTTTCGTCAAGCTTACCAGGGTTTTCCCCTCTTCCTGTCTCTCGATTATTCCTGTTTTCTAGTTTTCCCAGCGATGACCTTTGCTGCCTACCCTGACCTACTCTGCCTACCCTGGCCTACCCTGCCTACCCTGACCCTGCCTACCCCGACCTCTGCTGAGCCTGCTTGCTATCCTGTGCCTTTGCCCCACCTATCTGGATTATTGACCCTTGACCTGTCTTTTTCCTGCCCCTGTTGGATTAATAAACTGTTGTTACTTTGACTTTGTCTGCATCTGGGTCTTACCTGAAATGTGATGCATTGTCATAACTTTCACAGTTTCACAGTATTATTCCTACCTCATAGTGTGAAAATATAAATATAAAACACATGAAAAAATCATGTTTGTTGACTGCACTGGGTCTTGGAATATGAAAACCAATTTCCAATGTTTAATTCACCCAATAATAACATCACGAAGGGTGCTGAAAAATGATATATGACACAGGCAGGAGAGTATCAGTAAAGACTAGTTTAGCCCTGAAACAGGGAACTGTACCATGACTCATTGACAGATGGTTAAATAGACAGCAATCATATTTTCACAATCATAAAGTATCAATGCAAGGAGCTAAAGTAGAACACTAGTTTGTAAATCCCCAAGATGAAAGGCAGATGGTACAGGCCTAAGAAGTAGAGAGACAACAGGCAGAAGACTATATCAGACAGTTAATTAAGGAAAGACATACAGAACTTATGTTCCTTCGATGTAAAGAAAATAATTTGTTACAGTCCAAGGCAACTGGCCCAAGAAGACTAGTGCCAGTGTTCAGCGCCTGGCCATGTACAAATGGGTCAAGTGCCACTGAGTGACGATGGCCAGGCATTCGCAGCGCCAGGCCCAGGGCAGATGACAGTGCCAGCCAGGGGATGCAGACTCTCTCTCTCGCTCTCTCTCTCTCTCTCTCTCTCTCACACACACACACACACACACACACACACACACACACACACACACACACACACACACACACACACACACACACACACACACACACACACACACACACACACACACACACACACACACACACACACACACACACACACACACACACACACACACACACACACACACACATACACATACACATACACATACACACACACACACACACAAATTATCAGTAGTTCAGTGCTGCTACGGTGGGTGGCTGGCTGCCCATGGTGATGCCACCTGTACCAGAATGCTGCATGATTAAACCTTGAGAAACCCTTGGCTCAAACTCCGCAATGACTCACTTTCCTGTACAGAGTTAGTGGATATAAGTTCTCAATCATGGGAGGACTGGGGAGAGTTGGGCTGAGGGCTGGAGTAAACATGGAGAAGGACTTGGATAATTGTTGGGGTAGAGGACAGCATAGATAAGGATGGATAGGTACAAATAGAGGAAAGCATATATAAAGCGGTGCGAAGCAGAGGAGAAAACAGAAGGCAGTCAGTGGCACTGTACATTGCCTTGATGTAGCTGTCCAGCTGGTGTTAGACTCTCGATACCCCGATGAAGATTGACAGGGATGTCCTGTGGGGAAGGAGGCGCTAACCACCTGAGTGACCTCTTGGAAGCTGAAGACCCGGAAACCAAACTTCTCACAGAGATGTAGGAGCTCCTCACTGGGCCTGTCGTCTTCCTCACTCAGGATACAGCCCACCGCATAGCAACACATAATTTCATTGAAAGAATATAGTTTCTAGAAAAAAATAAAAGGAACAAACAATTAAAAGCAGCAACAATAGCAAGGCTATATACAGGGGGTATCAGTACAGAGCCAATGTGCGGGAGCACCGGTTGATCAATGTAATTGAGGTAATATGTACATGTAGGTTGAGTTATTAAAGTTACTAGGCATAGATAATAAACAGAGATAGCAGCAGCATAAAAGAGAGAGGCAATGCAAATAGTCTGGGTAGTCATTTGATTTGATGTTCAGGAGTCTTGTGGCTTGAAGGTTGAAGCTGTTTAGAAGCTTCTTGGACCTAGACATGGCACTTTAAAGCTTGGTCTGAAATGGGTCTTCCAAATGGACAATGACCCCAAGCATACTTCCAAAGTTGTGGCAAAATGGCTTAAGGACAACAAAGTCAAGGTATTGGTAGTAGCCATCACAAATCCCTGACCTCAATCCCATAGAATAATTGTTGGCAGAACTGAAAAAGCGCATGCGAGCAAGGAGGACTAAGAACCTGATTCATTTACACCGGCTCTGTCAGGAGGAATGGGCCAAAATTCACCCAACTTATTGTGGGAAGCTTGTGGAATGCTACCCGAAACATTTGTCCCAAAATAAACTATTTAAAGGCAATACTACCAAATATTAATTGAGTGTATGTAAACTTCTGACGCACTGGGAATGTGATGAAAGAAATCAAATCTGAAATAAATTATTCTCTCGACTATTATTCTGACATTTCACATTCTTAAAATAAAGTGGTGATCCTAACTGACCCAAGACAGGGAATTTTTAAACTGAGTTTAAATGTATTTGCTAAGGAGTATGTAAAGGGGAAAGCTTTAGCTCAGTGTGAATGCTGCCTGTAAACCATGGCTTCTGGTTGGGGTATGTGTGTGCAGTCACTGTGGGGATGACGTCATCAATGCACTTTTTGATGAAGCCAGTGACTGATGTGGTGTACTCCTCAATGCCATCGTAAGAATCCCAGAACACATTCCAGTCTGTGATAGCAAAACAGTCCTGTAGTTTAGCATCCACTTCATCTGACCACTTTTTATTGGCTGAGTCACTGGTGCTTCCTGCTTTAGTTTTGGCTTTTGAGCAGGAATCAGGAGGATAGAACTATGGTCAGATTTCACAATCGGATGGCGAGGGAGAGTTTTGTAAGCGTCTCTGTGTGTGGAGTAAAGGTGGCCTACAGATTTTTCCCTCTAGTTGCAGATTTAACATGTTGCGAGAAAGGAGGTAAAATGGATTTATGTTTCTCTGCATTAAAGTACCCGGCCACTAGGAGTGCCACCTCTGGGTGAGCGTTTTCCTGTTTACTTGTCCGTATTGAGCTCATTGAGTGTGGTCTTAGTGCCAGCATCCATTTGTGGTGATAAATAGACAGTGATGAAGAATATAGATGAAAACTATTTTGATAGATAGTGTGGTCTACAGCTTAGGTGAGCAAAACCTCGAGACTTCATGAGATATCATGCACCAGCTGTTGTTTACAAATATACATAGACCTCCACCCCTTGTCCTACCATGATATTGATGTCGTCATTCAGCCACGACTCAGTAAAACATAAGATATTACAGTTTTTAATGTCCCGTTAGTAGGATATACGTGCTATACTATACGTCCACTTTAATATCCAGCATTGTACATTGGCTAAAAGTACCGATGGCAAAGGCAGATTAGCCACTCGTCGCCAAATCTTTACAAGGCACGCTGATCTCCTTCAGCAATATCTCCATCTTTCTCTCCTGTGAATGACGGGGATAGAGGCCTCGTCTGGTGTCTGGAGTAAATTCCACACGTCCGACTCATTAAAGAAAATGTTTTCATCCAGTTCAAGGTGAATAATCGCTGTTCTGATGTCCAGAAGCTCTTTTCGGTCATAAGAGACGGTAGCAGCAACATTATGTGCAAAATAAGTTACAAACAATGCGTAAAAACAAACAAAATAGCACGGTTGGTTAAGACCCCATAAAACGGCAAGTCTATTTTTGGGTGCAATGTTCAAACATTCACAGAAGTAGCAACAGCATACACAATCATTCCAAACCGGAAAATGTAAGCTACATTAGTCATAGCGCTAACTGAAGAAAGATTTCTAAAACACAAGCGGCCATATTTAGATTACTTTTGGCTGACAGAAACCACAATATGAATTAGCTAATAGCAATGGCTATTTATAATTAATCACATCACGGGTAAGCTCATCATTGATTGAAATAATTGAGTAAAACACTTTCTAGAAATCTAAAGTAATCCAATGATGGGTAGATTGTGCATGCCGCCATGTTTGTTTTTTCCGCATCTACCAAAGATAGTAAGAGGAGACAAGATGAGTTTTGTCTGTTTGCAGTATGCATGTTGAAGGGGGTGTGTCGTCTACAAACATTCACTTCCTTCATTCACTTCCGGGAAGTTTACCCGAGAGATGAGCGAGCCATTCCTTCACCACATTACAACATCTTTGATCTGACAGACATTTACGTGACACCCAGGGCTACTAGCTTAGCATTAGCTTATTATAATCAGTGCAAACGTCAAAAAAGTATTTTACACACATCATAGATGTCCATTACGATCTATGAAATAATTGGAATACATTATTTGTCACCAGTACTTGAAAACATGTGACTAAAACAGTAAATACATTATGCTCCATACATAAATACATACATCATGCTATAGTAGAAACAACAACACGATATACAGAAAATAAGGCACTAACTGTGATGGGAACGCACACATGTCCAAAGCTATTATTTGTAAGGAAAATAACAATGGAGGCAATGCGAGTGCCAGACAGAAAATGTGACAGTTCGTGCAAGACTGCACAAATGTCTGCATACCTGATGTGCGGATAAAACGGGGAAGGGCTCTCCTCGAAGAGGCTCAGTAAAGCCTCAAACATAACACTGAAATGGGCTACTTCTATGTGAAATAATGAGGAGGAAGAACACACCTCAATTCAAACTGCTGTTAGAAAATAAAACTTGTTAGAAAATCATTTGAAATTGACAAGTTGAAACATAGCCTATAATTAGCAGGCAGAGAGTGTTAACTGTCCTGTTGCATAACAGTCACACTGAGTGCATTCTGACATCACGTGCATAAAACAACTCACACTGGACAACCATTAGAGATATTTGGAACTCACGTATGAAAAGGTTTTAAAAAAAACATGTGAACTGCTACTAAGAAACAAAAAATACATATATAATAATACATTAAAAAGAAGCAACGCTCTCGTTAGGCTCTAAGACACTAATTGCTATGGTTGGCTGCTCAGTTGCTCCTAGTGGTTCTCTCTCCATTCTGGGGACCAAATCGAATCATCCATTAAATGTTATAAGAGGAACCACTTAATACAAATGAAGAGTCATGGAACATTCAAGATGGCCTCCAGATTGTGTGTAGAAACACATTTCCATATCCTATGTCCCAGGTGTACAGAGAAGATAGGGGTTATATCCAGAAAGGGTGATTCTCCACACAGAACCTTATTAATGTATTTATATATTTCTTAATTCCATAATTATTTGTGTGTATTGTTAGATACTACTGCACTGTTGGAGCTAGGAAGACAAGCATTTCGCTACACCTGCAAAATATATATATATTTTTAACTAGGCAAGTCAGTTCAGAACAAATTCTTATTTACAATGACAGCCCACCAGGGAACAGTGGTAGAACGACAGATATTTACCTTTTTAGCTCAGGGATTTTATCCAGCAACCTTTCGGTTACTGGTCCAACACTCAAACCACTAGACTACCTGCCGCTGAATAACTATGTGTATGTGACCAATAAAATTAGATTTGATTAGATTTAGTTTTGTTGTTCCTCTGTTTGACAAAAGAGGGCTGATGCAGTAAAGAGGCCAGGTCAGTCCAGTGCGGTGCTTACTAATTAAGACACACATAGGGAGGAGGACTCTCTTTCTCTCTCTGTCTTGCTCTCTCTTCGTACATATCCTGTCAATACTCTACGTTGTAGCTCTAAAGAGCAAAGGCCTCTGGGAATTCAATGTCTCCTTGTGATCCCCATTGTTCAAGGCCTACCAACAGACCACTGCGCGAAGCAGGAGGAAGGTTGACGGTTGCAATACACAGTCATTTTTCCGTAGCTGAAATCCACCACAGAAATCCACAAACACCCAAGTCCACACACATGCGGACACACAGACAAAGATACACATTTGTTTTACTATCCTTGTGTGGACCAAACAAATGATTCCCATTCAAAATCCTATTTCCTTAGTTGTAACCCTAAACCCTTAAGCCTAAAATAGCCTTTTCATGGGCGATTTTAGCATGTAAATCTTTTTTTTTTAGATGCATGCCAGCAATGCCACAACACAACACAAAACAATACATTAATTGCACTATAATGGTGACAAACAGTGCCCACAAATGTCATTTATGAATCAGCACAAGACATTTTTGGACCCCTGTTGTTGTGATGTGTTTGAACAGGAAAGCGGCACGGCGGTCCTTTGTGGGCAAATTTTGTCATCAAAGAGAAAGATGCCGGATTTACAATTCCAAGATGAGAAACTGTTCAAAACGTATTTGCAATGCCAGTTGCAATGCTTGCAGTTAGCCACTGTCACCGATTCCTTACAAACCACTCATTGTTGAATTTGTGATCTCCAAATTGTTTATGTCCAGTGGCCGATGAGCACCATAGCGTTTTATCTATATTTTCTCTTCATTATTTCTATTCATATGACAAGAATTAAAAAGGATTTGCCAGTAGACTTGATTCATGAATCATGATGATGACTGCTAGCTAAGATTGTGAAAGTAAGATTTTGACATGATCAGTCCAATCAAAGCTACTGTACATATAACGTGATTTGACGTAATTTTTGTGGCCAATGACCTTGAGCCTTCTTGGAAGGGAACTTCTAATCTAAGTCTATGGCAGGACACAGGAGGGCTCACATTATTGATGTCTACCCTTACTAAAGGTTGGTGACATAGTGTCCCATAAGTGACAGAACACCGAGCCAATCACGGTACAATATTGAGCCAATCTTGGTGCAAGGCTCCTATTTTCTGCTGGCCTGCCACAACACCACAGGAAGCACTGAGCTAGTCTGAAACACCTGCATTTTGGAGCTGCCTGATGCTATGTAACTTTATTAACTCAATGATACATATATTTTTACATTGTTTTCACACTGATATGTGACACGTATTAATGCCAAAATAACATGCAAAACAGGCAAGCCCCCCCCAAAAAAAGAAATATCCACCTGCCCTGAATGACGGTCGCCACTGAGCCTTTTCCCTTGTGGGGATCGAAATATCTCCAGTTATTCTCCACTGTGTGCCCTCTTATCCAGAATGTGTTGCCAAGTATATGTTTTTGTACTTCCCCATCTATCATGGCTGGGGGAAGCACTGGTGGTTCCTGAGGAAGACAAGCTACCTTATCGTGGCGCATAACTGGTTTGAGACCGTCATCATCTTCATCATCCTTCTCAGTAGCAGGGCGTTGGTAAGAAGGTTAAGGGCATACACACACACGTTTTACTATCCCTGTGGGGACCAAACAATTGATTTCCATTCAAAATCCTATTTTCCCTAAACCCTAAACCTAATCTTAACATTAACCCTAACCTCAAATCCCTAACCCTCTTAACCAAATCCCTAACCCTAACCCCAACCCATAAACCTAACCCTAAACCAAACGGCTTAGCCTAAAATAGCCCTTTTCCTTGGGGGGGACCTGCAAAATGTTTCTACTTCCCCACTTCTGGTCCTCACAAGGATAGTGAAAATGAATGTGGGCACTCGGGTGACTGGTTAGGCCAGGAGGATGACTCAGTGAACAGTTGAACCACGGTTAGATTGTTTGGTGAAATGGAATGAAAGGACACTGAGAATTGCATATTCCTTAGGCTCATTCTTGTTTAAGTTATTCAGCGTGTGTGTTGGAAAACAGGAGCAAAAACAATAATATGCCATAATGCATAAGCCAAATTATCCTAAATATTTTCACATTTCAATAATGGAAAATAAATATGCACACATTTATGAGTAACAATAATTTCTAGAACCAGATGATAATAACAGGAATTCATAAAATCACTCATTTCAGCACTGATATAAGTTAAATCATTTCGAATATAACAATCAGAATTCATCTGAGTAATTTCATAACTCAGACTGGCAATATAAAGTACTAATTAACAGTCATTAATGAAAGCGCTACTAAAAGAGAGCACAGACTCTACGCATCATAGAATACTACAAACCAATTTACCTCCAAAAATGACAAAGGGAAATGTGGTCCGGGAGCTGCATTTATAAACAAACGTGAGTCAACTTAAACAATCACCCGCATCATGGAAAACAGTCAAACCAAAATACATTTATATTTCCTCACATTATGTCTTGGACACACACAGGAATCTAAAGGATTAGGTTGCTGGAGAAAATGGCAGAGATTAAACAACAGTGAAGGTAGAGTATAATGCCAGCCTTTCCTGACAAACTTTTTTTCCCAATGTCTTGACTCGACATTCCACTCCAGGTATGTACTTGGTCACTTACCAACAGGCCACAAGGCACAAGGTGATTGAGGGTCAACCACCATGACTACTTGTCCAACATTCATGTTTTCCAATTCGCCCTGCCATTTCTCACATTGTTGCAGGCCCAGCAGGTAGTCCCTGATAAAACTGGCCCAGAAATGATCCGCCAGGATCTGGCTATGGCGCCAACTGCATCTGCAGATAAGGTTATTGTTGGCAAATATGGCCTGGGGGAGAGAAGAGTCTTGCAGCCCCATCAGGAAAATGATAGGGGCGGTAGGATCCGGGTCTGCGACATCTGCAGAGATGTAGCCAAGGATCTTGAAGTTCAGCATCCTGTCCACTTCAATTAATACAGTGCGAAATACGCTTCAGATACTGTCGGCTCCCCAGGACCACCCGGAGAGTGGTTTTGATGGACTTGCTGCAAAAATGAAGAGCATTAGGGGTGTTAAACTTGAAAATCGCCTGTTGGTCAGCCAGCAGTTACTTGAGAGAAGGCTCCATAGCTTAGTATGTACCCTGCAGCTCAGCATCTTCTCTCTGAAATTTGTCCTCCTGTCTGACAGAACCTAAAATGGGTTTCCTTGGCAGGAAATGAAGCAATGGAGTGACATGAGGAATGCATCAGTGTCAAGTAAATCCAGGTGGACACATCGAGTGGTAAGACATTTGTGGCAGTCTGTGCAGGAGAACTGATGCTTCTGAATGTCACATTGGCTCCTCAACACCCAATAATTCCACCTCATCTCACCCTAGATCCTCTCTGGGCCAGGGTGTAGTAGGGTTTCATCACAACGCTTAATGATGAGCTTGGTGAGAGGATGGTTGGCATCCAGAACTATAATGTGGATTGTGCAAAGTCCTAAGTCCTATGATCAGGCCTAGAGTCTGGTTGAACATTGGAGGGAGGGCATGGAGATGAGTGCTCTTCGGTATGCTCTTAACGATCAACTGAGTGGTTGCAGCCAGCAGGTCTTGGAGCGTTAGATAATGAGAGGGGTCTGAAAGTGTTCGACTTTGCCCTACTGAGACGCTGTAATGCTGTAAATTGGGCAGATTTCTTCTGTGCATTAATCTCTGCCAGTTGATGAAGAGGAACAGGAGGTATTGGCATGTGTCTGGCACTGCCTCCTATCTTAACTTATAGAACATATTCTGGGCGATCTGCCAGATGGTCTTTAGGAGGGGGTCAAGTCATCCCCCTTATATCTTTACCAAGCACAGGCAGGAAGCAAGGATTATTTATGACACTAAATCAAGATTAACATTATCAAGGCCGTCTCTTCCCAAGATATCATTTTTCATCACATTCCATCTTCTTATCAATTGTGTGATTAAAAATCATTACATTTTAAAGGTAAGGATTAGATTTTGGCTTCTATATCAAAATACATCTATATCAAAATATATCACAATAAATAACTTAAACCAGACCCCTCTCACCCACATCACGCCATGTTCTAAATCAAGGAGAGAAGATTCAGGTCTCCCTCTCAAATGTTCACCAGAGGTAATGTGCCTTTGTTTCGAAGACTTTTCCAGATGAAACACTAACATATACTAAAGCGAACTACTCAGAGGTGATCTAAAGAACACTAATGACATTTAATTTGTTATTTTGTGATGTCATTAAGTGTGTAGTATACAGTATGTCAGTATGGGTATTCAAACACAGCTATGTGTGTGTTTGTGTTTGATGACATTCCATTAGATCCGTTCAAGACATTATTATTAGCCGTATTCCCCTCAGCAGCCTCCACTGGCTCCTTCTCCACTCCAGAAGGGATTGACCCTGTTCCTGGCGGTGTAGGTGCGCCCCTGTACCGGGTTGAGTGCGAAATTGTGAAGAATATGACAATTGGGAGGACCGTGGTGGGAATCTGGCACAGAATGGGAGTCACTAAGTGGACTGGCAGGTATATGTGTCAGGATGTGAGTTTGGAATCCTGCTGTGGGTTAGACGCAGGTGTGATAGATGGAATAGGACTATCGGCCATATCACTGTCTTGCCCATTCTATCTTTCGTTCAGGTAAAGCTGCATGTGACTGTTCATCCATCTGCTAACAGATATCATCAGCTTCCTTTTCATCCTCAATTTGATGCTGTATCTCTTCCAAATCCATCCGTTTTATCTTATCCTTTAAAGCAGCTGTCTGAGAGTCACCGAGGGCCACTGAATGCTGCTAGCTGGCAATGCTCTCAGAGGTGCCACTACAATATGTGGAATCAGAAGTGGAGCTCCCACTCTTGAAGTGTCTGGATTTGGACTTGGAGCCCTGACCTGTGTGTCTAGATCCTGAGTGTTCTGTGGAACTGGACCTAAAGGAGGGCGGCCTTGAGACTACTCCTTGTGGTGTGGTATTGGCCTTTGATACCAGTGGCTACACTTCAATGGAATTGGATAAAGGACTAATTGACGGGTTGGACAAGGGCAAGGGAACTCGCCTTCCCATGACCCTGTGCGGGTTCCCCAAAACCTGTCCTGCGATGTGAGCCACTGTCACATACACTTGTCCTTGTGTGTCCTCCTCAAATGTTCCTGAGAGGTGGGTTAGTGGTGATGGGAGGGTTAAAGGTGAAATCAGCAGTCAGAGGATATACTGCCTCATATCCATAGCCTGGGATGTCTAGGTCTCTGCCAGCTCTTGGCAATGTTGCTCCAAAATGATTTGGTAAGGGGGAGGGAGGCGTTTCTCACGTTGGAGCCTTGATAGTCCTCCTGGAATGGACATGGATACATCCTTGGTTCTAGTCCCCAGGGAATGGGTAGTGTTGTCCTCGAGTTGGTATTGTGGCTATGTTTCCATTCCACCATCTGCCATATTATCTTCCTCCATCTGGTTCGAAGGACCCTTGAAAATGAGTGTGGGCACTCGGGTGACTGGTTAGGCCAGGAGGAGGACTCGGTGAACAGGTGAACCACGGTTAGATGGTTTGGTGGAAGGGAATGAAAGGACACTGAGAATCGGATATTCCTTTGTCATCACTCTTCAGCGTGTGGACTTGAAATCAGAAGCTAAAACAAACCTAAACAGCCTATCTGGTGCAAACAAACACAGAGACAGAAACAGGAGGTGCTGAAGGAGGGGGTGCTGGAGATGAGGTGGGAAGGCCACTCCTCTCCCATCGATCCATCCTCTCCATCATTTGGTCCATGGCCGAACCAACCCTATGAAGAACGCTGGTATGATGGAGGACCCTCTCCTCCATCGATGGGAGAGGAGATGCGGCTGCTCCTGCTGATTCCATGTATTTTTTTGCGGGATTTCTGTCACGGGATACTAGGAGTGGTGGGTTGGAGTCAGGCGCAGAGAGCAGGGTTCAGTATATCGTGATTTATTCTCCTCCACAAAAACGGTCGCGCCAATATACAGGGCGCATAGACCAGACCAAACAGTCCGGAGAATACACACATGGAAACCACAATCCAACAGAGTAACAAAAACAATCCCGCACAAAACAAGGGCGGGACAACCTACTACATATAGGGAAGCTAATTAAATTAAAATACACACAGGTAAAACAAATAAGACAAAACCAACAGACAAATGAAAAAGGGATCGGTAGCGGCTAGTAGGAAGGTGACGACGACCGCCGAGCACCGCCCGAATAGGCAGGGGAGCCAACTTTGGCGGAAGTCTTGACACCCTTAATCATGTCACAATCAACTTTTACCAGTTGAATGTACACACAAATATAACACTTTTATGTAATACAATTTTTCTGAAATATTTTATTAAAATATACAAATGAGTAGATATCTCATTAAATATGCATATATTTGTATATCACTGTATGTCAATACATTTTTTGGGACACTGGATGAAGTCAGCCTAAATATTTTGGTTTCATTTTCTTAAGACACTCCAGGACCGATCACATTGTGGATGAATACTTTTCTCATCCTTCTATCTGTAAAATACTCTTTTTGGCATGTATCTAAAATAAATATTTTAAAACATATCAACATTTCCCTCTGGGAAAGTCTGGGGAATATTTCTAAGGATAACCACACAACGTTTGGTGCTTTTGAAGCTGAGAAAAATGTGTTGGTAGCCCTTTTCTGCAGTCAAATTACCAAATCCCCCTCTAGTAGCCTCATGGTTGGAATGCTATTCCTATTTTTCATAATGATTTTGTTATATTTCAGTCTTCTGTGATGTAAAAGTGCCTTCGGAAAGTATTTGGACCACTTGACTTATTCCACATTTTACTACATTACAGCCTTGTTCTAATCTGGATTAAATAAATACAAATCCTCAGCAATCTACACACAATAACCCATAATGACAAAGTGAAAACAGGTTTTTAGAAATTGTGGCAAATTTATTACAAATAAAAAACTGAAATACCTTATTTACATAAGTATTCAGACCCTTTGCTATGAGACTCAAAATTGAGCTCAGGCGCATCATGTTTCCAATGAACATCCTTGAGATGTTTCTACAACTTGATTGGAGTAGACCTGTGGTAAATTCAATTGATTGAACAGGATTAGGAAAGGCACACAACTGTCTATATAAGTTCCCACAGTTGACAGTGCATGTCATAGCAAAAACCAAGCCATGAGGTCGAGGGATTGTCCGTAATGCACTGAGACAGGATTTTGTCGAGGGACAGATTTGTGGGAGGGTACCAAAACATTTCTGCAGCATTGAAGGTCACCAAGAATACAGTAACTTCCATCATTCATAAATGGAAGAAGTTTGGAACCACCAAAACTCTTCCTAGAGCTGGCCACCCGGCCAAACTGAGCAATTGAGCAGAAGGGCCTTGGTCAGGGAGATGACCAAGAACGTGATGGTCACTCTGACAGAGCTCCAGAGTTCCTCTGTGGAGATGGGAGAACCACCCAGAAAGACAACCATCTCTGCAGCACTCCACCAATCAGGCCTTTATGGTAGAGTGGCCCGACGGAAGTCACGCCACAGTAAAAGGCACATGACAGCCCGTTTAGAGTTTTCCAAAAGGCACCTAAAGACTCTCAGACCATGAAAAACAAGATTCTCTGGTCTGATGAAACCAAGATTGAACTCTGGCCTGAATGCCAATCATCACATCTGAAGGAAACCTGGCACCATCCCTGCGGTGAAGCATGTTGGTGGCAGCATCATGCATTGGTGATGTTTTTCAGCAGCAAAGTAGAGAGAGATCCTTGATGAAAACCTGCTCCAGAGTGTTCAGGACCTCATAATTGGATGGAGGTTCACCTTCCAACAGGACAACGACCCCAAGCTCACAGCCAACACAATGCAGGAGTGGCTTTTGGACAAGTCTCTGAATGTCCTTAAGTGGCCCAGTCAGAGCCCGGACTTTAACCTGATCAAACATTTCTGGAGAAAATAGCTGTACAGTAACGCACCCCATCCAACCTGACAGAGTTTGAGAGAATATAGATACTATATAAATTGTAAGGTAATGAAGCACAAGCCATTTCCTGGACATTGTAAAACTGAGTACAAGAAGCCCTCTTTAGATTCTGGGTAGTGAGCGCACTCTAGTATTCTCAAAATGGTGTAGGACTGAGGAAATATCCTATAAAGATTGGAAAAACAAACTTTAGTGTTGCCTGGACATTTAATGGGATTTTTGTAGCAATTTAGTTTCTGTTTGCAAATGGAGGCCCCTGTGGAGTGGATCTTTTAGCCATTTCAAGGTTCACAGCGGGGCATGCCGGACAAAGAGACACAACTACAAATCCAGGCCACTCTGCCCTCTGGGAGATCGATGGACTTCAAAAACAACTTTGAACGTGATCCCATTTATTAATAATTTCACATCTACTTAAGATGCACCTCACACTTTCTCCTCTTCTCCCCCTCTTTTCTCTCCTTTCCTCTTTCCCTCTCCACTACCGTCTTCCCCTCTCTCCTCCCTCTCCTCTTCCTCTGTTCTGTTCTCTCCCACTCTCTCCTCTCCCCTTCTCTTCCCCTTTCATCTCCTCTCTGTTTCTTCTCCAGCCCACCCCTAATGGTGAGATAGCCTTTTCATCTTCGGTCCATGCTCAGACATCAAGTCTGGTGCTAAAATACTCATAAATTGGTCTCACGGAGCCAATAGGGATTGTGTTCTGTGAGGGCTGTTGTTGAATTGTGGCATCAGGATGCATGGGGACATTCTGAGACTGGCGAGTGGGAGTGGGGTGATCGAGGAGTGGGAGTAGGGTGGGTAGTGGAGTATGTTTGTCGGGGGATGGGACTGGGGCACTCTCATCCTACAGTAATAAAAACAAGCATATTGAATCCCACCAAGAAGGTCCTTGAAGATAAGGCTGAATATGTCACATGATATGCCTCTTGGAGGGTCACCTCCACCAGTGTTCCACCACCTCTCTAGAGGTTTTGGCACAATGAGAAACAATCAATCATACCCACAATCACAATCATACCCACATCCTGTAGTGTACTGAAAACCGGTTGAGTCCGTTGTCGCGGTAACATGGACTCTTTACAAAGTGATGAAACTTTGTTGCTCCTTGCTGAAAAAAGCAAGGTATTATAGCGAACAAGTCTTTGGTTGCCAAGGCAACACCCCCTCCCTGTAGTTAGAAGCGGAGGAGAGGAGAAAATGTGCATCTTTCAAACGATTATAACGATGACCATGATCATTTTTCTGACCAATAACCATCATCCAAAATTCCATGACCATCACAGCCCTAGTCATCTCCCTCAGAGTTCACCCCACTTGAAAATCCCCTGGGTGGAGGAATAGTGGTGGGCAGACTGGGACAAAGAGGGAAATCCCCAGCCTTTGTCCTACAATGAGATGTTCAGGTTGTGGAGGAGAGGAGAGGTATGAGAGGGGCTTTACACCTGGTGGTGTAAGCTGTTTGAAGGGAGGGAGGGAGGAAACAGAACAGTTGCACCACCACCGTGTATCTATAGCAACCAGGAGCACCCTTTTTCTCTAAGTATTTTCTTTCCACATAGGAAGTGATTAAAAGGAGAATCCAAGTATAAACGATGGAGAAAAGAAGATTCTTCACTGAACTGAAAACCAACCTTTAGTTTATCCTCTCCTCTGAAAGGTGTGCTTTTGAAAATGTAAAATTCCCCTTCCATACAAAATCAACGGATGTTCTCTGAGTTTCAAACACTATTCCATCTCTGGCTGTGTCTGAAATGGCACCCTTTTCCTTATATATTGTATTTCTTTTGACCAGAGCCCTATGAGCCCTGGTTAAAAGTAGTGTGCTACATAGGGAGCCATTTTGGATGCAGGCACTTTTCTTCTGTCAGCCCCCCACCCTTACTCCGGGTGGCCCAAAGATTTCTCTGGGGGCTTCTGACCTTGGGAACGGGTCAAATCCTAGGGTTTTAAAACTAACAACCTGAGATCGAATAGCAGTCCTAGAACAAAGATGGTGAACAATTGAATTATATAATCTGAAAGTAGTTGGGATGGACAGAAGAACAGTAAGCTGAGCAATAGGGGGCTACGATTGCCACTCTACTGTGGACTCTAGAGCAGAGGAACTTTACCAATCTCCCTCCATACCAGTCAACTGAAAACAGAGGCAGCACATCTGTCTCAAGTGGCCTTTCCCTGTTCCACTCCTCATCTCTTTCAGGCGGAGCCAAGATAACCAGAAAAAAAAAACTCCAAGCCACGGAGTCTTTATGGGGATTGAAATCAACTTCACTGCATGTCCTGGGAGACACCTGAGAGGGTAGGTGCTAGGTAGGAGGATTGGGTATCAGGAAACAGGACTGATCAAACAGGGAGTTTGAGGACCCTGTGCTGCTAACAGATAGATAACAAGAATTTGGAAGGAGAGAGAGGGGGGGGAGAGGTTAACAGAGGTTCACAGTCTTCACACAGGGAACAGTAGTAGGCTGGAGAAAGAGACACAGAGACACCCAGCAGGTTAGTGGATGGTGTTGACACCGCAGCTGGGTGGGAAGAGGAGGAATGGAGAGGGGGCAGCGGGGGTGGACCGAGGAGTAACAAGCAGGAAACCATATTTACATGTGATACAATGCATCACTCAAAACCGTAGGGGACAGAAGCTGTGTTAACATAGACATTGATTTAAAAATAAAGGAGAGCCGCTCACTCTAGGAGCTCAGATGCAAAAAAAGCATTTTATTTCATTTTTAATTTTTAATTTACCAACATTTCGACAGCCAAGCTGTCTTCATGAGGGTATGATCAAAAACACGGCGGGATGGCCCGTTTATATAGTGTCAAGACACACAGGTGTCTGTAATCATGGCCAAGAGTGGCCTAATATCATTGGTTAATTTCTCAAATATTAAAATGGCATAGAAAGAGCAGCATACAAAAAAATACAAATGGATAGCATACGATCATAGATTATTATTTGTTTCTTTAACATAGACATTGATACCTCCTGACAGAAACACACAATACCACAACATCCCTTTCCAGACGTTCTCTGGTATTATTGAGCTTCGTGTGAGACTGACATATCATCACACTTAATGGCTGAGCCCATATGAGACATTTAAAAGCTCAAATTATGATCATCTATATGTGCAAAGGTGAAATCACTTCGAATGACCAACACCACCACTTCTGAGTCTGAGTACGACCTGCACATTAACACAATAGGCTGGTATTTGGTTCAAGGTAGGAGACCTATAGTCCATATTTCTGGCTTTGCTCAGAATGCTTGGGTATGGAATGGATACCCTGGGAAATTGACCATATGCATCTTTTGTAACTCAAGAATAGCTGATTATATGCAAAAAGAAGAAGAAACAATATCAGATGTGGTAATTCCTCCTGGAAGTTATGTTCATGCTAACATATTCCACCCACTCATTTCCAAAGAGGTCTGTGTTCTTTCTGATGGACCAGAGCCGTACTATTATCGCCATCTAGTGGATAATGAAGTAAATTACAAATCCAATCTGAAAATACACCCTGGTAGCAAAGCTTCGTACTTATAACTAACCCAAGATAGGTCATCTGCGTTGTTTACAATGGGAGCAAATTAACACAGTGGGCAGAACCAGCAATGATGTGAGCATGTACAGTGAGCTCCAAAAGTATTGGGACAGTGACAAATGTATTGTTTATCTGGCTCTGTACTCCAGCACTTTGGATTTCGATTGATAGAATGACTATGAGGTCAAAGTGCAGATTGTCAGCTTAAAGAGGGTATTTTCTTCCATGTAGGGAGAACTGTTTAGAAGTTACAGCTTAGTTCCCCCATTTCCCCTAGTTCCCCCACTTAGGTCCCTGGTCATTTGCGTGAACGTGCTTTAGGCATGCTGCAAGGAGGAATGAGGACTGCAGATGTGGCCAGGGCAATAAATTGCAATGTCCGTACTGTGAGAAACCCAAGATAGCGCTACAGGGAGACAGGACGGACAGCTGATTGTCCTCGCAGTGGCAGACCACATGTAACAACACCTGCACAGGATCAGTACATCCAAACATCACACCTGCGGGACAGGTACAGGATGGCAACAACAACTGCCCGAGTTACACCAGGAACGCACAATCCCTCCACCAGTGCTCAGACTGCAAAAGGCTGAGTGAGGCTGGACTGAGGGCTTGTAGGCCTGTTGTAAGGCAGGTCCTCACCAGACATCACCGGCAACAACATTGCTATGAGCACAAACCCACCGTCGATGGACCAGACAAGACTGGCAAAAAGTGCTCTTCACTGACAAGTAGCGGTTTTGTCTCACCAGGGGTGATGGTTGGATTTGTGTTTATTGTTGAAGGAATGAGCATTACACCGAGGCCTGTACTCTGGAGCGGGATCGATTTGGAGGTGGAGGGTCCGTCATGGTCTGGGGCGGTGTGTCGCAGCATCATCGGACTGAGCTTGTTGTCATTGCATGCAATCTCAACGCTGTGCGTTACAGGGAAGACATCCTCCTCCCTCTTGTGGTACCCTTACTGTAGGCTCATCCTGACATGACCCTCCAGCATGACAATGCTACCAGCCAAATTGCTCGTTCTGTGCATGATTTTCTGGAAACAGGAATGTCAGTGTTCTGCCATAGCCAATGAAGAGCCCGGATCTCAATCCCATTGAGAACGTCTGGGACCTGTTGGATCAGAGGGTGAGGGCTGTGGCCATTCCCCCCAGAAATGTCCAGGAACTTGCAGGTGCCTTGGTGGAAGAGTGGGGTAACATCTCACAGCAAGAACTGGCAAATCTGGAGCAGTATATGAGGAGGGAATGCACTGCAATACTTAATGCAGCTGGTGGCCACACCAGATACTGACTGTTACTTTGGATTTTGACTCCCCCTTTGTTCAGGGACACATTAGTCCATTCCTGTTAGTCACATGTCTGTGGAACTTGTTCAGTTTATGTCTCAGTTGTTGAATCTTGTTATGTTCATACAAATATTTACACATGTTAAGTTTGCCGAAAGTAAATGCAGTTGACTGTGACAGGAAGTTGATTATTATTTACTATATAAGTGACTGCAAAATGACACAATACATTATTTCCAATTCATTTCTTTTGGGCACAAAAAATCTGAAACTCAACCAAAACTAATTTCAAATGCATCCAATAAATTTGTAGAGTCATAAGCTTAATGTAGTCACTGCTTGCTATGAATTTGGGACCAGGTACTTAAAGAGAAACCACTAGACACTATTTTGGTGTTTCTCCAGTTACACTACATCATTTTGAGTGATGATGGTGTTTCAGACATAATTATGCACTATAGCTGGGAGAGTTGAGCCTGCTGTCGAGCTAAAAATGAATGGAGTCATGTTTTGTTGCAATAATTATGGCTTTTGCATTTCGCCGATTGCATGATCACGCTATCACATGAGAAGATATGGTTATCCTTGTTTAATAAAGCCATTGTACTTCTGCCAGGATCTGCTAGGATATTGCAGCATATCTAGGTTGACTCATTTCCCCGGGCTTTGTAAAGAGTAAATGCAACCTGACGGGGGCCATACTTTCTTGTATCACCCTAGAAGGCAGACTTTTCAAAACAAGGGGGTGGTGCAAGTTTACAGATTCACAGGAGCTATGTTCCCGTGCATTGTCTATCCGAGACTGCTATATAATGAGGTACAATCGCTGCTTCTAATTATTCCTCTTTCCAAGAAGAGCTGGATGACTAAACATTTGTTTTATGTTAATTTACATTGGAACATACAGCCCTATTTATTTGAGCCAGAATACACTGAATAGGTGTTGAGACAACGAGAAAATAATTGTGAGACCAGCAAGAAGCGGCGGCAGCCTAGACCAGCTGGACCAGGACTAAAAAAGGTAAATGACAAACGAGTAAGTTGTTTTGGTAAGAGCTTTTCAAAACGGGGCTTACTAGTGCCAAGCTGTTTAGCTAATCTAGCTGTTTTGTTTGCTATACCTAAAATGTACTGCAGTCTAATTGTTATAGCTAGCTAGCTAGCGAACTAGCCTAGCTAGCCTCAGCGCCTCTCATTATGAGCAAATCTGGAGAAATGTTTTGATGATGACGGCCGAGAGTAAAGGAATGACTTTGGCTTGATGACTCACATAAATCTTGGAGTAACTATACTTGTGTGTTGTAATTAACTATCTAACATATGTCTCATATTTTACACTATGCTGCTACAGTAGGAATGCAGACAGTACACAATGATTGCCCATGAATGTGTAATAGCGTTTTCGTCTTCCTCTCACAGACAATACCGCTTGCATACAAAGAAGTTGATTACTCTCAAAAGGAGATGTGGAAGGTACCATAATAACTCCAAAGTGACTCGGAACACCTCCCTGCACCACCCAAACACACCATATGCATGTATTCCCTTTGAAGAACTGTAGAACTTACAGTGCCCTGCGAAAGTATTCGGCCCCCTTGAACTTTGCGACCTTTTGCCACATTTCAGGCTTCCAACATAAAGATATAAAACTGTATTTTTTTGTGAAGAATCAACAACAAGTGGGACACAATCATGAAGTGGAACGACATTTATTACTTTCAGTGCAGCAAACTCTCTCCAGAAGTTCAGTGAGGATCTCTGAATGATCCAATGTTGACCTAAATGACTAATGATGATAAATGCAATCCACCTGTGTGTAATCAAGTATCCGTATAAATGCACCTGCACTGTGATAGTCTCAGATGTCCGTTAAAAGCGCAGAGAGCATCATGAAGAACAAGGAACACACCAGGGAGGTCCGAGATACTGTTGTGAAGAAGTTTAAAGCCGGATTTGGATACAAAAAGATGTCCCAAGCTTTAAACATCCCAAGGAGCACTGTGCAAGTGATAATATTGAAATGGAAGGAGTATCAGACCACTGCAAATCTACCAAGACCTGGCCGTCCCTCTAAACTTTCAGCTCATACAAGGAGAAGACTGATCAGAGATGCAGCCAAGAGGCCCATGATCACTCTGGATGAACTGCAGAGATCTACAGCTGAGGTGGGAGACTCTGTCCATAGGACAATAATCAGTCGTATATTGCACAAATTTCATATTGCCTTTATGGAAGAGTGGCAAGAAGAAAGCCATTTCTTAAAGATATCCATAAAAAGTGTTGTTTAAAGTTTGCCACAAGCCACCTGGGAGACACACCAAACATGTGGAAGAAGGTGCTCTGGTCAGATGAAACCAAAATTGAACTTTTTGGCAACAATGCAAAACGTTATGTTTGGCGTAAAAGCAACACAGCTCATCACCCTGAACACAACATCCCCGCTGTCAAACATGGTGGTGGAAGCATCATGGTTTGAGCCTGCTTTTATTCAGCAGGGACAGGGAAGATGGTTAAAATTGATGGGAAGATGGATGGAGCCAAATACAGGACCATTCTGGATGAAAACCTGATGGAGTCTGCAAAAGACCTGAGACTGGGACGGAGATTTGTCTTCCAACAAGACAATGATCCAAAACATAAAGCAAAATCTACAATGGAATGGTTCAAAAATAAACATATCCAAGTGTTAGAATGGCCAAGTCAAAGTCCAGACCTGAATCCAATCGAGAATCTGTGGAAAGAACTGAAAACTGCTGTTCACAAATGATCTCCATCCAACCTCACTGAGCTCGAGCTGTTTTGCAAGGAGGAATGCGAAACAATTTCAGTCTCTCGATGTGCAAAACTGATAGAGACATACCCCAAGCGACTTACAGTTGTAATCGCAGCAAAAGGTGGAG
This sequence comes from Oncorhynchus gorbuscha, assembly GCF_021184085.1. NCBI lineage: Eukaryota > Metazoa > Chordata > Actinopteri > Salmoniformes > Salmonidae > Oncorhynchus > Oncorhynchus gorbuscha. The sequence continues at coordinate 37,536,502 of NC_060190.1, read as the reverse complement.
TTACAAAGTATTAACTTAAGGGGGCTGAATAATTTTGCACGCCCCATTTTTCAGTTTTTGATTTGTTAAAAAAGTTTGAAATATTCAATAAATGTCGTTCCACTTCATGATTGTGTCCCACTTGTTGTTGATTCTTCACATAAAAATACAGTTTTATATCTTTATGTTTGAAGCCTGAAATGTGGCAAAAGGTCGCAAAGTTCAAGGGGGCCGAATACTTTTGCAAGGTACTGTATTATAAACATTCATAGTATATTTTTATTGTCATTTGTATATCTCATACATTGCCATGACTGTGCCTGCACACTGCTATGTAAACTCACCTCGGTCTCCAGAGCAAATAAATGCTGTCTTGAATACAAGCCATGTCTACTTACTTGTCATATTGACAGATTCTTCTATTGTTTTATTAATACATGTTTACTTGCCAACAAATTAGTTTAAATGATACTCATGCAGAGAAAAGAAACATGCATCTTTCTGGTAAGAAGAGGGGCGGGGGGGGTATGTCTTATTATTAACGAGATGTGGTGTGATCATAACAACATACAGGAACTCAAGTCCTTCTGTTCACCTGACTTCCCAATTAAATGTCGACCGCATTATCTACCAAGAGAATTCTCTTAGATTATAATAACAGTATATATTCCCCCCTAAGTAGACATATCGTTGGCCCTGAACAAACTTTATTTGACTCTATGCAAACTGGACACCACATATCCTGAGGCAGAATTGATTGTAGCTGGGGATTTTAACAAGGCTAATCTGAAAACAAGACTCCCTAAATTCTATCAGCATATCGATTGTGCAACCAGGGCTGGTAAAACCCTGGATCATTGTTATTATAACTTCCGTGACCCATATAATGCCCTCCCCCCGCCCTCCTTTCGGAAAAGCCGACACGACTCCATTTTGTTGCTTCCAGCCTACAGACAGAAACTAAAACAGGAAGCTCCCACACTCACGTCTGTTCAACGCTGGTCCGACCAATCTGATTCCACGCTTCAAGACTGCTTTGATCACGTGGATTGGGATATGTTCAACATTGCATCCAACAACAACATTGATGAATACGCTGATTCAGTGAGCGAGTTCATTAGAAAGTGCATCGGCGATGTCGTACCCATAGCAACTATTAAAACATTCCCAAACCAGAAACAGTGGATTGATGGCAGCATTCGCACGAAACTGAAAGTGCGAACCACTGCTTTTAACCAGGGCAAGGTGACCGGAAACATAACCGAATAGAAACAGTGTAGCTATTCCTTCTGCAAGGCAGTCAAACAAGCTAAGCGTCAGTATAGAGACACAGTAGAGTTGCAATTCAATGGTTCAGACACAAGAGGTATGTGGCAGGGTCTACAGTCAATCACGGATTACAAAAAGAAAACCAGCCCCGTTGCGGACCAGGATGTCCTGCTCCCAGACAGACTAAGTAACTTATTTTCTCGCTTTGAGGACAATACAGTGCCACTGACACTGCAGCCGACGTGAGTAAAATATTTAAACGTGTTAACCCTCGCAAGGCTGGAGGCCCAGACTGCATCCCCAGCCGCGTCCTCAGAGCTTGCACAGACCCGCTGGCTGGTGTGTTTACGGACATATTCAATCAATTCTTATCCCAGTCTGCTGTCCCCACATTCTTCAAGAGGGCAACGATTGTTCCTTGCGTGGTAATTTCCTATATTACTAAGTGAAAGGAGAGTTTACAAACCACACATAAGTCAGAGTTATACTTTAAACTCCATATTTTAATAATATGAGCTTCACCATAACCCTTTGACTCTCAGATCAATTCAGTGTCTAAAAATGAATTCTGAGAGTGTCAACATAATGGCAACTGAGATCTTTTATAGCAAAGACCAATGGCACATATCAATTGTCATTTATAGATAGTCCCATCTCAAATACCTCCCTCCTGGATAAACTCAAGGAGAGTAGTGAGCCTCTAGGTCATATACCAAATCAAGATAAGTTTTGACATCAGAGGGGACATACAATGGTTCCAGACACTGCCCTACTCCCCCCACCCCCAATGGAAAAAGTAGGGAGTGACTGGTGACTGGTGACTGGTGTACAGACACTGTGGTTTAACAGATACCCTCACATATGAAGACAATCCTGACCCCTCCCCTCTCTGGGCCCCAAGTGACCTTTCCCTGGAGAAGAAAGCGGAAAATGCAACTGCCAACAGTATTATCCAAAAGAAGACATTCTAATGACAAATATCTCACATAAGCATTATTATGTAAATAAAACATCTTATTTATCAATGTTACCTAACTAATTCTGATTCTGCTTTGACATCCTGTTCCCAAGAAGCTAAAGTAACTGAGCTAAACGACTCAGCACTCACTTCCGTCATCATGAAGTGCTTTGAGAGACTAGTCAAGGACCATGTCACCTCCACCCTACCTGACACCCTAGACACACTCCAATTTTCTTATGTCCCAAATAGCTCCACAGACGACGCAATCACAACCACACTGCACACTGCCCTAACCCATATGGACAAGAGGAATACATATGTGAGAATGTTGTTAATCGACTAGGGCTCAGCATTTAACACCATATTACCCTCCAAACTCGTCGTCAAGATTGAGTCCCTGGTTCTCGACCCCACTCTGTGCAACTGGGTACTGGACTTCCTGACGGGCCGCCCTCAGGTGGTGAGGGTAGGTAACAACATCTCCACCCCGCTGATCCTCAACACTGGGGTCCCACAAGGGTGTGTTCTGAGCCCTCTCCTGTACTCCCTGTTCACCCACGACTGCGTGGTCATGCACGCCTCTAACTCAACCATCAAGTTTGCGGATGACACTACAGTGGTAGGCTTGACTACCAACAACGACGAGACGGCCTACTGGGAGGAGGTGAGGGCCCTCGGAGTGTGGTGTCAGGAAAATAACCTCACACTCAAAGTCAACAAAACAAAGGAGATGATCGTGGACTTCAGGAAACAGCAGAAGGAGCATCCCCCTTATCCACATCGACGGGACAGTAGTGGAGAGGGTAGTACGTTTTAAGTTCCTCGGCGTACACATCACGGACAAACTGAATTGGTCCACCCACAAAGACAGCATTGTGAAGAAGGTGCAGCAGCGCCTCTTCAACCTCAGCTGCCAGGAATAGAATCCCTGCCATTTATTTTTTACACTGAACAATAGTGGGCAAGTATCTGCTCTTGTATGTAGTGTGAGAAGTGACTAGAGGAAGCACAACTCTCTGGCTGATGTTTTCCTGTGAATTAATAGATGGATGGATGGATGGATTGATGGATGGATGGATGGATGGATGGATGAGCCATGAGTGTCTCATTCCAATGCTTATATGCTCTTAAGGTACTATTTATAGCTGTTAAATTGACTTAGATTTTTTTTTATGTAGTTGTGCCTGCAGGACATTATGTGGCTCGTTTGCCTTTTGTTCAACTACTGAAGTGCATTCTGGTACGCTTTCATTCTATCACAACAATGTATTTTAAATACAAATGTTACATTTTGGGGATTTTGAAAAGTGCTTTATGAATGGAATACAGTTATTAAATAATGAGTATTTAGTCCGTGTCTTTCAAATGAGTGATCTACAAATGTCATATTGTACACTTGTTCTGTGTTAAAACATTGTTAAAACAATGTTTCAACCCAAATGTAAACCATTACTGTATGGCAAGAGCATGGTGTATGTGTGCCTTCACCTAAGATAGCCGAAGTGTGTCAGTGAATGTGAATATCTATTGATTAGCTCTGGCACTGTCTGATAGACAGATCTGTGTTAATACCACTTAAGTGGTTTCATTAACACTTTTTTGGTTACTACATGATTCCAAATGTTTTAGCGCTTAGTGTTGTTGTCTTCACTATTATTCTACAATGTAGAAAATAGTAAAAATAAAGAAAAACCCCTGAATGAGTAGGTCTGTCCAAACTTTTGACTGGTACTGTATGTATGGAGCTTAATGTATTTACACATGTTTTCAAGTACTGGTGACAAAAAAAAAATTCAAATTATTGCATAGATTGTAATGGCCACCTATGATGTGTATAAAATACTTTTGTTGTTGTTTTGTTACACTGATTATAATGATTATAATTGTACGGATTATAATGAGATAAAGCTATTTGCCAGCTATGTGTGGCGCCGTGTTTGTTGACATTATACAAAGCATTATGGGTGTCACGTAAACATCTGTCAGACCAAAGATGTTGTAATGAGGTGAAGGAATGGTTCACTTATCTTTCAAGTAATCCTACGGAAGTGAATGAAGGGAAGTGAATGATCGTGGACGACACACCCTCTTCAACGTGCGTACTGCAAACAGACTAAACTCCTATTGTCTCCTCTTATTGTCTTTGGTAGACGCGAAAAAACAAACATGGCGGTGTGCACAAACTACCCATCGTTGGATTACTTTTGATTTATAGAAAGTTTTTCACTCAATTATTTCGATCAATTTTGAGCTCACCCACGATGTGATGAATTATAAACAGTAATTGCTATTAGCTAACTCATATTGTGGTGTCTGTCAGCCGAGAGTTAAATATGACCGCTTGTGTTGCCACGGATCTTTCCTCAGTTAGCGCTATGACTAATGTAGTCTATATTTTCCGGTATGGATGTTTGTGTATGTTGTCACTACTACTGTGAATGTCTGAACATTTTATCCAGAAATAAACTGGTCACATTCAGCACATAACTTTGTAAGGAACATGTTTGTGCAAAATGTTTCTGTGAAAAAAACAGTGTGCCTAGCTCAAGTGCTGACTGTTGAGTAAATCGAAACGGGATGTTCTAAATAAGCATTCTAATCACACCGGTTTGAGCGTAAGTTGCAGGGACCACTGTAGAATGATCTCACCCATTTGTAGGTACGTGTGAGAAGATTAAAAGTAGGTGTAGCTGCATTCCACTTCGTAATTCCATGATCAGAATACGAAAGCTGCATGAACTATCAAGTCTAGGCACGTTTTGTTTATGCATGTGATGTCAGAATGTACTCACTGTTCCAAGATATAATAGTTACGCAGCAGGACAGTTAACCTGTGCCGCCCTCAAACCTGTGCTGCCTGCTAATTATATAAAGGATTTGTTTCAATTTGTCAATGTCAAATTATTTTCTGGCAAGTTTTATTTGATGTTTTCATGTTTTCAAGTATTGGTGACAAACCATGCATTCCGATTCTTGCATAGATTGTAATGGACATATGATGTGTGTAAATACTTTTTCAAAAGGTTGTACTGATTAAGATGAGCTGAAGATAAGCTAAATGCCACCTATGTGTGGCGCCATGTTTGTTGACATAATACAATGCATTCTGGTTGTCACGTAAATGTCACGTACCACTATGTGATGGTACAGTCGACTGACTTAGAGTGCAACTATCGTTTCTCGGGTTTGTCAGCTCAGACCCTCCCCCCTTTCCAGGGGTTTTATTTCTATTTAGCTTACAAACTGTTTGTCCCAAAATTATTGATAAATTCAACATCATAGTAAAGTTTCCTGCATCATACCCCTCCATGATACCTTCCCCCATTTCTACCCCCCATGGACTCAAAATGAAATTCCTCCCACAAACTGGTTAAAATGGTTTCACCCATATCTGGCAACCCTGTTTAGCTTTCGCACAAGGGTTAGACTAGGCAGTAGGCTTTTATTTGAAGTGTTAACATTTTTTGTGCATTGTGATTTGTCAAAAACTGTAAACGACTTGTCAAGTCATGTGCTCCGGTTCCTGTTTACACTGTTACAAGTACATCGAAGATTTGCAATATGCTGAAAGTGGCCAAACCAAGTATACATTTTCAGGCAATGGGCGGAGCCATCTTTGACTTTGTTTATTTGCGTTTTATAGTGAATGGCATTCTGGGATTAGGACATTTTCCCTTGTCAAATATAAACAAACATGGCTTCCATCATAAAGAATGTAGCTGCTGTTAGTTTAGCTGACACGCATCTCTTTTCGAAACAAAATTACATTTCTCCCTGATTCTCACCAGAGATATGGTATATGTTGTAAACAAGTCTAGCTGTTAGGTCGCTAACTTATATTTGGTTTATTTGTCAGCGCAACCTGATATTTAGACTGGTTTATGGAATGAGTTTGGCTTTGCAATAAAAAAAAAGAAAGTCGCACACTCATCTCTTACTTTGTGGATGTATTACCAACGGTTCGGCTCAATAGCCTCCATCCCTTTGTAAAATCCACAAGCAAGGAGAGAAGAGAATGCAACTCTTTTTCATTGCACAGTTGTTCTTCCATCAGTAAGTACCTCCCTTTGAGGGTGTGCGGGTCTTTCAATTATTTTTCAGTGATGTAATACATGTCCTAACCATAAGAGGTCAGCATTACAGTGTTTATTTGAGCGAGTTTTGGTCCCCCTGGATAAAAGGTCCTAGGCCCCACCGTGTACTTGTACCCCGTTGCAGCTGGGAGAGATTGAAATCTCCTGATTAGAACTCTCTCGGTCAGTTTTGCAGAACCCAGATTGATTCAGACTCCTGGACTATAAAAGCACGTTGGTTACACTGTATTTGACAGTGTCACTGCAACATGGAAACGAAGGTGCACGTCTTAGTGACACCGTCAAATGAAGTGTAAACCAACACTTTCATGCATTTACCGTAATGTCTCCCTCTAAACTCAACAAGTCTTCCTCTCAGAACCGCTTTCCCGCTGTAGACTGTTTAAGCCCTAAGTTTCCTGGAGTGAACGAAATGTTTACAGTAACTTTTGCTGATCATGTTATTTCCAGGACTCCTGCTGGATCATCTAGCATTTCTTGACATTTAATAGAATGTTACATAACTTGGCAAAATATTATGGCAATGACACAACAAGAGAGACGAAAAGTAGTCTCTACTGTTTTTTTGACTGTTGAGTCAAAAAATGGTGTGAGTTCATTTCATTTTCGCTGGCGTGTCTTAAGGAATGTCATCTATTGCACACATTATGTGGATCGGTGTGTGTCTATGCTTACCATTTGTGAAAGGTGTTTGTGGTGGTTTACATTTGCAAACTTATAGAAAGGATATTTTTTCTCCTTTCCTTGTAATGTAGTCTGACCTACGTTTCAGGTAAGCAGGGATGGGCATGAAGCACTCAATTTCGGCAGTCATTTTGACTGCACCCTTTTCAGCACAATGAATGGTCCGGTATGAATGTAAAACTTTTATGATACACATATGCATCGTCAACAAGGACTCACCCTTCCTTCCAATGTTTATTTGCTGATGTAACCTGAACCTCTCATGACTGCGTATGCGTGTTCTTCTCAAAATAGCTCTTTCCAAAATATCAACTGTGTCATCGTCTTGTGTATGTGTGTGTGCGTGCGCGCCTGTATGTTTACATATTCTGTACATACCGTATGGTTCGACAGACAGACAGGTGGATATGGAGATAATAATGTACATCATATGGCAGGAATGGGTCTGCTATGAACAGGGATCACAGGGATTATAGCAGGGGTGTCCAATTTTGCACACCTGATTCTACTTTTTAGCTGCTTATCAAGACCTTAACTAGCAGAACCAGGAACTCAGATGGATAGGAATGATGTGGATAGGAAAGGATGCATGATTCAACTAGCTGAACCAGGAACTCAGATGGATAGGAAGGATGTGGATAGGAAAGGATGCATGATTCAACTAGCAGAACCAGGAACTCAGATGGATAGGAAGGATGTGGATAGGAAAGGATGCATGATTCAACTAGCAGAACCAGGAACTCAGATGGATAGGAAGGATGTGGATAGGAAAGGATACATGATTCAACTAGCTGAACCAGGAACTCAGATGGATAGGAAGGATGTGGATAGGAAAGGATGCATGATTCAACTAGCTGAACCAGGAACTCAGATGGATAGGAAGGATGTGGATAGGAAAGGATGCATGATTCAACTAGCTGAACCAGGAACTCAGATGGAGAGGAAGGATGTGGATAGGAAAGGATGCATGATTCAACTAGCTGAACCAGGAACTCAGATGGATAGGAAGGATGTGGATAGGAAAGGATGCATGATTCAACTAGCAGAACCAGGAACTCAGATGGATAGGAAGGATGTGGATAGGAAAGGATGCATGATTCAACTAGCAGAACCAGGAACTCAGATGGATAGGAAGGATGTGGATAGGAAAGGATGCATGATTCAACTAGCTGAACCAGGAACTCAGATGGATAGGAAGGATGTGGATAGGAAAGGATGCATGATTCAACTAGCTGAACCAGGAACTCAGATGGATAGGAAGGATGTGGATAGGAAAGGATGCATGATTCAACTAGCTGAACCAGGAACTCAGATGGAGAGGAAGGATGTGGATAGGAAAGGATGCATGATTCAACTAGCTGAACCAGGAACTCAGATGAATAGGAAGGATGTGGATAGGAAAGGATGCATGAATCAACTAGCTGAACCAGGAACTCAGATGGATAGGAAGGATGTGAATAGGAAAGGATGCATGATTTAACTGAATCAGGAACTCAGATGGATAGGAAGGATGTGGATAGGAAAGGATGCATGATTTAACTGAATCAGGAACTCATAAGGATAGGAATGATGCGGATAGGAAAGGATACATGATTTGGCAAAGAGCAGATTTGATTTATTTTATTTGTACACAACTGCTTTATACAAGAAACAAGGATATAATTTTATATTTTTTTTATAAACAAAGTACCTCAAAAACACAGATTCCCCAAGGGCATTTTAAACTACATGGTAGTAACTGCAGATACATCCATGCTTCAAAGATGTAGTCAATGCGACGGCTTGGTTCTTAGTTTTATAAATATTTGTTTAGACGAGTGAAATATTCCTGAAGTTGTCAAAGCCGTACAGCTAGCATTTCACTCAGGTTATTTGGCACCATTTCACCCATCTGAAATAGTCGTGTGTGTGTGTGTGTGTGTGTGTGTGTGTGTGTGTGTGTGTGTGTGTGTGTGTGTGTGTGTGTGTGTGTGTGTGTGTGTGTGTGTGTGTGTGTGTGTGTGTGTGTGTGTGTGTGTGTGTGTGTGTGTGTGTGTGTGTGTGTGTGTGTGTGTGTGTGTGTGTGTGTGTGTGTGCGTGTGTGAGTGTATGTGCGTGTGACTGCGTATGGGCAAGCATGTCTGTTTGTGTCCGTGCGTTGCCTTGCGTACATCTGCGTAGGTTTGCTGCCGTTTGCTGACTGTGTCTGAGTGCGCGTGTGTGCATGTATGTGTATGCGTCCTGAAGCAGCCCCTGACTCCAGGCCTGGTTCTAGACAACGATGGACTTGAGGTGTCTGAAACACATGATGACATCTAGAGGGACAGGAGGACTCAGGTGGTTCCCATCCAGACGTAGGTACCTGGTGGGTGTCAATTAATCAATCAATCAAGCAAACAAGCAATGAATTGATCGATCAATCATTCAATCAAAAAATCTAAGACACAATTAATCAGTCAATCAATCAACCATGCCTATTGTGTTATGTACTGTATATGAAGTTTTATTACCTGAGCCTGGGCATCAGAGCTTCATCAGTCAGACTCTCAGAGGACAGACTAAATGGACACAGCTGGGTCCCATTAATACCTGACACACGCACACACACACACAAACAAGTTACTCACTCTCAATGCTGCTGTGGTTACGTTAGCTACTTGTGGTTGTACTGCCATTGTGTGTTACTCACTCGCGATGCTGCTATGATTGTGATGTGTTTGGAGTCATGATGTGTGTCGTGTTACTCACTCTCTGAGGTGTTGATGTCATGTTACGGACCTATTACAGCCTTATATCAGGCTACTCACTCTCGATGCTGTTGTGGTTGAGGTGCAAGTGCTCCAGCTGGGGGTTGAACAGGGGGACGGAGGTGAGCTGGTTGTGGGCCAGGTGAAGGTCTAGCAGAGTGGATACGTTGAACACAGCCTTAGGGACTCCCTTATCACTCAGCTGGTTGTAGTTGAGCCTCACAAACGCCAGGTTGGAGAAGCCTTGGAAGTAGTCCCTGAATGGAGAAGACAAGCGGGTTTATTTAGAGGGTTCTTACTTTAGCACGCTCATGTATTATCCACATTGTTGAAAACAACGTTTGTATTCCAGGTGCATCGGGGATAGAGAGTTGAGCACAATGTCATTGATGATTTGTTGTAGCTCACACCAACGTTTTCGGTCAATAGATCATGCGTGTGTGCGTATGTGTGAGCGCGTGTGTGTGTGTGTGCATACGCGCTTGCATGCTTGCCTCGTGCTCCCGTGCCTGAGTGTGCTTACTTAGGGATGTTGTCAATGTTGTTCCTGTCCAGGAATAGCTGTGCGATGCCGTTGGGGATGTTAGCTGGCATCTTCTTCAGGATGTTGTGGGCCAAGTTCAGCTGAACCAGGTTCTTCAGGTCTTTAAAAGTGTTCTTCCCCATGTCACTGTCACTCAACTAAACACAACAGAGAATACACAAAGTGTGGGAGTGTGTGTTTATATGATTTATGTGTGTATGTTTCTACGTGCATGCACTCGCGTGTGTGTGTGTGCTTGCGCATTTGTGAGTGTGATTGATTGATTGCACATGTGTGCTTGCTTGCATGGATGTGTGTGTGTACCTTGTTGTGGTGCAGGTCGAGCAGAGCGAGGTGCTCCATCTTGCCGAAGGCTCCAGATGGGATCTTGGAGATCTGGTTGTGGCTGAGTCTGAGCTGCTCCAACCCAGCTGGCAGGTCATCAGGAACCTCCTTCAGTTGGTTCCTCTCCATGTAGAGAAACAACAGACCAGGTACCTTCTCAAACACCTGAGAAAGACAGACGGACGGACAGACATATAGAGCAAAAAAAATATATGAATGAATATAACTGAATACATGACTAAATTCATCAAATACTAAAGAAAGAAAATCAAATAAAGCTCTCACCTGCTTGTCCACTTTTTTAATGCGGTTGTTGGCCATGTTGACCCATCTCAGCTCTGTGGCATTGTTGAAGGGTTCCGCCGTTACCTCGGAGATGTAGTTGTTCTGCAGGTATAGGTATTGTACTCTGGACGGGATCACAGGGACCGTACGGAGGTTCCGGTTCTCGCAATAGAGGGCATTGGGGAAGGATGGGGGGCAGAAACACTCCCGGGGACAGTCAGAGAACATGGAAGGGGGGCCAACAACGGGAGGGGGGAAATCTGTGGGCTCCTGGGGTTCTGGTTCCTTAGGTGGCGGGGCAGGCTTGAAGGAGGGGCGCTTGCTGGGCTTTGGAGGCTTAGGAGGTTTCTTAGGCCGTGGTCTCTGTAAAAACACTGTCCCCATCAGGAGACAGAGCACCAGGGCAGTGTAGAGTCCCACACCTGTCTTCATTGTCCTGGATGGAAAGAGCGGATGAGGATGAGAGAAAGAGGGGATGGAGGAGATATATATATATATATACTGTATGTAAGAAAATGTAAAACTAAAGGGGTAAGAAAAGAGTTATACCACATTTGACATTTGGTAAAGCACAAGATTTCAGGAGACAATCCTTTATGCAGTATGACTGAGCATCTACCGGTAGGTCTTCTAAGTTACGAAGGCATCATTATGCCCTAAATGTTATCAAGTGGTGGATTGCTTGCTAGCAACCACTACAGTCATATTTTCCTCTAGCCTTTTGCAGGGACTTTGTAAGCAGCTTATATAAGGTTGAGTTGAGTGAAGTGACCTGTGCAGGCGAAGGACACAGACATGGTTCTCATTCATGTCTGGGTAAAGCATTAGCTTTTCCTTTACGGCTGTTCAAAATAAGAGGGAGAAGGAGAGAGAGGATGGGTGAGAGAAAGAGAGAAAGGTGGGGATAGCGAGAGGTATAGAGAGGAGAGAGAGGAGTTAAAGAGGGATGGAAGGGAAAGGAGAGTGGATGAGAGAAGGAGAGAGAGGGGTACAGAGAGAGAAGTTGGAGAGGGGGTGGGGGATAAGGGAGTGAGAGGGCGAGAGAGAATGGGGAGGGAGAGAGGATGAGATGGGGGTAAGGTAGAGAGTGGGAGTGACAGAGGGAGGTATCGAGGGAGCTGAAGGATAAAGCCTCCATTGTGTGTGTTGGTCCAGAGAGAGTTTCTTCCTAACGAGGGGGAACAGAGAGGGCTGTATGGGAAGGGCTGTAGCTCCAGAGCGGCTGGAGTTCTGAGACGGGCGGAGGGTTGGTTGTCTAACAGCATAGAGAGACCCTCACTCGGAATCTCCATATACATCTTTCTCTCTCTCTCTTTCTTTCTCTCCCCCTTCTGTCTTTTTCTTACTTCTCTTTAGTAGTCGAACACCTAGAAGCCCACTGCAGATCAGAGGAAAACAGTCGTGGGTAATTCGTTTGAGGCTATTGACCGAGTCCTCAGGATAAATATGGTTACTGTGACTCTGATCCAGGCATTTTTATGTCAAGCTTTCTATTGCCTACTGGCAAAAAGACAAGGTGTTGTGGGTCAGCATCTTACAACAGTGTGGGATTGACTGTGTGTTCCTATGCTTTGTTTATCGTGAGAAAGCCTTCTGGCCAGTTCGATAAATATATGAGAATATCATGAGTCATTAGACAACTATTCCCCCAGCCTAAGTATGTCCAGGCCAGGATAAACATCTCTGAACTTCCCTTCCTTTCAAACTAATCGTGCTCTCTCGCAAGGCCACTCAGGCCAGAGTGGGATTTCACTTTTCTTCTTCTTTTCTTCTTTTCTTCTGTCAGTAGTCCAGAACCCCAACAGCAACAACATCAAGATGTCAGTACTTCAGTATAGAGTCAGGGCTGTTGTTCGACAACGAGAGAGAGGACAGTCTATACCATAGTCACAGCTAAGCTGCGAGCGAGGGTTGTAAAATCAACAAGAGATATATGTTGAGACAACACTCCAATACTCAGGGATCAGCACACCTGGGTCACAAACTGTGTTAGAGTTATCCACTTGCTCCTTGTTCATCCAGGAAAGATTATAAGAATCCTTCAACGATATGAACTTTTCCATTGTTGATTTAATTGAGTCACGATGAAATATCTCGGAAACACTTTTACAGCAGGGTTGGAAACTCTATGGAGACGAGATCTAAAGACGAGTCAGAAATGGGACTGGTAACACGTCAACGTTGCTGGGCTTTGACTCGCCGAAAGCGTTTTAAAGTTTTGTTTTCTGACCACAACAACCCTGTATGATTGTGTGATGTGATGCCCCATTTGGAAAATACTGAGAAAGACAGAGCAGGGGCTGCAGACAAGCAAGGAACAACATTGGACTGCCTGCACTGTTAAAACTACATGAGATGGCAGGCAGACGTATAGCCCGGCTGTCTAAACCTCTGGGTGCCCCATATTTTTCAGGAAATCTTGCCAACTGTCAAATAAAAAACTGTCAGTTCTTTTGGCAGAATGATGTAGATGCTTTATAGAAAGTATTAGACAGCAAATATACGTTGTTCGAACCACAGTGATCCATTTTCACAATGTTCTCCATGCAGCCTGGATTCTTGTCAATAATGAATTCCATTGACAAAGTTTTTTTGTTGTGTAAAAAAACAGATCCAATCCAACCAAACCAGACCAGACCACAGCCCATTATGAAGGAATAAATGTTCCTGAGAATGTTTCTGGAGATTTCAGAAAGCTTTTTCTCTGTTTTGGAAGACTTTGATAAACAAAACTCTGCATATAATTGTGACCTGCCAATCCTAGAAGCTACATGTATACTTTGTCTAGATATGTGACATGTGGCAGAACAGACAGTTGCACAGAGAGACAGACATACGTCTTGACAGACACCAGGACAGTTGTCAAGCCCTATGTAAAGCATAGAGTTGTAGAGGATAGAGTGATACAGTCTCGCCTGCCCCGGCCAAACACAGCACAGCAGTGTTTTCATAAGCCAGACTGTGAAAAGGATCAACTCTGCTTTCTGTTCATTAGCCACCCAGTACAACGCTTCCATCAACTTGAAATAGGAAATCAACATGATTAGCTGAACAAAGGTGAAATGGATAGGTGTGCTGTGTGAGAGAACGTTAGCCGAAGCATCAAGCATTTCAGAAGCAACAAGCGTTCTACAACAAGCTCTCTCTCTGGGAAGAGTTTTCAGCACCGCTCTCATTCCGCACCTCTATAGAAACACACACTGCCAGGCTCTGTTCACGTCCGCCTCTCTGCCAAGACATGCACGCACATACACACGTACACACACACTCCTCGTCCCCACATACACCTCACATATTCTGAGAGACACACACTCTCTCCTGGCCTCACTTTGTTTACATTCTGTTATCAACCGTGTCACATCTATAAGCGCCCCCCCTGGAGAAAAGAAACAACAAACATTGTCTTACCTGCCAATGGTACCTGCCCTCTTTTATCAAATCGAGTTTTCTGTCTCTCTGCTTTTTGTCTCTCCCACCCTTCTCTTACGCCTCCCTCTCTCTCCCCCTCTCTCCCTCCTCTCCTTCTCAGTGGACAAGCCTCCTATTGGGTTGGTTCCCTGGCTATCTTTCCCTCTGAAGGTCATAGTGTTTCCCCCTCTCCTCCACTCCCTCCCTCTCTCCAATCCTCTCGTCTACTCTCTCTCCCTCCTTCCCTCTCTCTCTGACCCTCCACAGCACATTTCATCTCCACTCCTATCCTGTTGAAGGAGGATGTATTCTCACCAGACTCTGTGTGTGTGTGTGTGTGTGTGTGTGTGTGTGTGTGTGTGTGTGTGTGTGTGTGTGTGTGTGTGTGTGTGTGTGTGTGTGTGTGTGTGTGTGTGTGTGTGTGTGTGTGTGTGTGTGTGTGTGTGTGTGTGTGTGTGTGTGTGTGTGTGTGTGTGTGTGTGTGTGTGTGTGTGTGTGTGTGTGTAAGTGTACTGTTACCTGTGCATGTGGGTGGGTGGGTGGGGGAGTGGACAGGTGTCTGTGATAATATAAAAATTTGTTCTGACCCCCATAAAAGCCCTCTCCCATTTGGTCTCTCTCCCAGTATCCTAGTCTCCCTTCCACCCACTCTCTCTATTGTTTGTTTATATAATGTATCAGCATACTGCTTTCTCATGTGTCTTCCATTAGAGTTCTCTCTGCTGATTGTGGCATGTTCCTATGTACTTGTGTAGCGTTCTGGATCATTCCCAAATGGCACACACACACACACAAACACACACACGGGGTGGCAGGTAGCCTAGTGGTTAGAGCATTGGGCCAGTAACCAAAAGGTTTCTAGATTGAATCCCTGAGCTGTCAAGGTAAAAATCTTCTGTTCTGCCTCCGAACAAGGCAGTTAACTCACTGTTTCTAGGATATCATTGTAAATAAGAATGTGTTCTTAACTGACTTGCCTAATATTTTGTCCAGGATTTTTTTTACTCTGTGTCCGGGAAACCGCCCCACTGTGAGTCCTGTGATTCTGCATCAACACACAGGAAGACAGAAGCAGCACGTGTATTACTTATTGAGTGCTGTGTGTTACGCTGAGTACTGTTAAGCTTTGTATTATGTGAGGGAGTTTATTGCACAGAGCAGCTGTGTGGTTAGTGCAATGGGGAGTCGTATTAAGTGTGTGTGTGTTCATGTGCGTGCAGTCATGCGCATATGTGTATCAGGCTGAGGTTATAGACACGTTAACAGTACATTCCTGCAGAATGAGCAGCACGCAGCTCAGGGTAATGAGGAGAACACATGTGGAGAACTGTTTCACACACCCCTTCCTCTCCCTCACTGTCTCACTCCCAGGCTCCCTTGCTCAATCCATCTCACCCCTTCCTCTCCCTCACACTCTTATCCCTCAGCTTCTCCCTCTCTCTTACTCCCTCCCTTTTCCTCCTTTCTTTCACCCCTCCATTTCAAATCAAATATATTTATATAGCCCTTCGTACATCAGCTGATGTCTCAAAGGGCTGTGCAGAAACGCAGCCTAAAACCCCAAACATCATGCAAAGCAGGTGTAGAAGCATGGTGGCTAGGAAAAACTCCCTACAAAGGCCAAAACCTAGGAAGAAACCTAGAGAGGAACCAGGCTATGAGGGGTGGCCAGTCCTCTTCTGGCTGTGCTGGGTGGAGATTTTAACAGAACATGGACAAGATGTTCAAATATTCAGAAATGACCACCAGGGTCAAATAATAATAATCACAGTGGTTGTAGAGGGTGCAACAGGTCAGCACCTCAGGAGTAAATGTCAGTTGGCTTTTCATAGCTGATCATTAAGAGTATCTCTACCACTCCTGCTGTCTCTAGAGAGTTGAAAACAGCAGGTCCGCGACAAGGTAGTATGTCCGGTAAACAGGTCAGGGTTCCATAGCCGCAGGCAGAACAGTTGAAACTGGAGCAGCAGCACGGCCAGGTGGACTGGGGACAGCAAGGAGATATCATGCCAGGTAGTCCTGAGTTATGGTCCTAGGGCTGAGGTCTTCCGAGAGAGAGAAAGAAAGAAAGAGAGAGAGAATACTTGAATTCACAAAGGACACCGGATAAGACAGGAGATGTACTCCAGATATAACAGACTGACCCTAGCCCCCCGACACATAAACTACTGCAGCATAAATACTGGAGGATGAGACAGGAGGGGTCAGGAGACACTGTGGCCCCATCCGATGATACCCCCGGACAGGGCCAAACAGGCAGGCTATAACCCCAACCACTTTGCCAAAGCACAGCCCCCACACCACTAAAGGGATATCTTCAACCAACAACTTACCATCCTGAGACAAGGCTGAGTATAGCCCACAAAGATCTCCGCCATGGCACAACCCAAGGGGGGCGCCAACCCAGACAGGTTGACCACATCAGTGAATCAACCCACTCAGGTGACGCACCCCTTCCAGGGACGGCATGAGAGAGCCCCAGTAAGCCAGTGACTCAGCCCCTGTAATAGGGTTAGAGGCAGAGAATCCCAGTGGAGAGAGGGCAAACGGCCAGGCAGAGACAGTAAGGGCAGTTCGTTGCTCCAGAGCCTTTCCCGTTCACCTTCACACTCCTGGGCCAGACTACACTCAATCATATGACCCACTGAAGAGATGAGTCTTCAGTAAAGACTTAAAGGTTGAGACGGAGTCTGCGTCTCTCTCACCATTCCATAAAAATGGAGCTCTATAGGAGAAAGCCCTGCCTCCAGGTGTTTGCTTAGAAATTATTGGGACAATTAGGAGGCCGGCGTCTTGTGACTGTAGCGTACGTGTAGGTATGTACGGCAGGACCAAATCGGAAAGATAGGTAGAAGCAAGCCCATGTAATGCCTCCTCCTTCCCTCTCTTCATCACCCCTTAATTTCCCCATACTTACTTTTACTGTACCCTACACCCATATTCCAACTGCAACCACCACTGTTACTGTTTCTGCATTCTAAACCCACTCTATCCCCACTATTAGAGTGGTGACAGTACAGCAGCTGTTTTCCAACCATAGGTCAGTCATAATCAGGCCAGGCAGGAGGGGTAGTCTGGGTAAATGTGCTGCAGGAACGTCCTGTTCCATCATTTAGAAGATGACTGGGATGATTCCACTGTTTAGACCGCGGAGCTCAGAGCTGAAGAACTTAGGCTTCCTCAGTCCCAAATGACACCCTATTCCTTATATAGTGCACTACTTTTGACCAGGGCCCGTAGGATTATTTGGGACTCAGACCTTCGAGTCTGGTGGGTTAGACCCAGAGACCTTAGAGATGCTTGTCTATGGAAAAACACACTGACTGACGTACAGCCAACACCACAATATTCCCACTGTAACTGCAGTACACAGCAATGTGCCTGCACACTGGATACAGCTTTAAAAGAACATAGGCGCGTGCTTAATGTTTATTACCAAAGTATCATCAATTGTGTTCATGGTAAATATATGTTAATGAAGCATAAACACTCCCCATCATCACTCCCAAAGACACAGAACTGACATCTCTAAAGGGCTATGAAATTAAAGTTGACAGTCCAAGTCAGAACAGCCATCAGATTTACTGCTGAACAGGTAAGTACGCATGCTGTTGGCATTTCTACATCACAACGCTTTACAAAGTTATCAAAGTTATCTATCATTTAAACCCTGGACCTGAATCAGCAAAATATATACTGAAAAGTGATGCCAGGCACGTGCACAGATAGAAGTCTAAGCTTGCCTGAGCTCCTGCCCTTTTGACCTCCTATGAGAGAAGTGCCCTTTCAGGTAGGTGGCATTTAAAAATATATATATATATTTCACTTTTTGTCTAATTTCTCTGTTGTTGTTTCAATGAATTGCCCATAAAACTAGATAATTTCCCATTGTTTTATCTTGGAACTTCCCCCTCGCCTTCCCCTCTGCCCCCATGTGAGCGTGCATTGCACTCGTCCTGCAGGCAGAAGCTACCATCACCAAACAGCAGTGTCGTAGTTGCTACCTTTTGAGTTGCATCTGTCATCTTACTGTCAGGAACATGGTTGGCTTCAATTCCATTTTTTGTTAGTAGGCCTAAGAGGCAGAGGTCAGCAGCAGAACAAACTATAATCACAGGTAAAGACTAGATAGATTGTTTCAACAGAATAGCTAATTAGCTAGCAGTGGTGGAGAAAGTACACAATTGTCATACTTGAGTAAAAGTAAAGATACCTTTAATTAATAGAAAATTAAAAGTAAAACTGAAAGTCACCCAGTAAAATACCTCCTGAGTAAAAGTCTAAAAGTATTTGGTTTCACATATACTTAAGAATCAAAAGTCTAAAAGTGTAAAACATTTCAAATTCCTTATAGTAAGCAAACCAGATTGTGCAATGTATTTTTTATTGAACGATAGCCAGGGGCACACTCCAACACTCAGACATAATTTACAAATGAAGCATTTGTGTTTAGTGAGTCTGCCAGGTCAGAGACACTAGGGAGGAGCAGGGAAGTTCTCTTGATAAGTTTGTGAATTAGGAACATTTCCCTGTCAAAATGTACTTTTGGGTGTCAGGGAAAATGTATGGAGTAAAAAGCACATTATTGTCTTTAGGAATGTAAAGAAGTAGAAGTAAAAGTTGCCAAAAATATAAATAGTGTACAGATACCCCCCAAAAACGACTTAAGTAGTACTTTCAAGAATTTTTACTTAAGTACTTTACACCGCTGCTAGCTAGCTAGCTAATTAGCTGATTCTGTATTCGCTATGATCAACTGATAGTCCATCCCTCTTTGCCCTCTCTTTGAGCAGTAGGCTTTAAGCTTGCTTAAGGTTGGATGAGTATGATTTTGCAGGAAAAAAATGTTAAAATTTGGCAACAAGAACATTAGATAATATGTTATGAATCTAAGAAATGAAAGTCAATGTTTTTTGGGGGAGAGGGAACCCTTTTTTTGTGCACAGACCCCTCGAAGTAAATCCATTCAAAAGCAGCCAAAGCATGGTAAAGGGTATCCAAAAGTTTGGAACCAACATCAAAGTCCATACGCATGCAAGATGGGTGAGCCTGCTGACGGACCTCCCACTGCAGCTCATCCATCTATACCACAGCCAGACAGAGGGGCGAGCCAGCCACGTAGGAGGACAGCTAAAGACTTTAACTGACTGACTTACTCACTTAATTCACTTCATTTATGGAGGAACATGGGGCTTGTACTAATGTTTCCCAACTCTGCTTCTGGCTGCTTCCTTTGCTTCTGGCCATGACAAATGGATCTTCTTGAGTTCTACATTCAGACATCTGGGCCAGGTCTTCTGCTGAAGGCTGAAGGCTGTAAGACAGAAGAGAACTAATCATGTGCTTCAAGTGTCAGGAGCTCACCACAGACAATCAATCATCCCTCATATTAGACACAACCAGACCATGACCTAGAGCCGTAACACGAGATAAAAGATCGGACACATAGACAGACAGACCTAGAGCAGTAACACAAGATAAAAGATCAGACACATAGACAGACAGACCTAGAGCAGTAACACAAGATAAAAGATCGGACACATAGACAGACAGACCTAGAGCAGTAACACAAGATAATAGGTCAGACAGAACTAGAACAGCAACATGATAATACAGGTAACTGCTAAAATAAAGCAGTCAGAACAGCTTCAATGTGTATTGGCATATATTCTACAAGTGTTTGTAACTCTATTGGAAGGATGCAACCATTCTTCCACGAGAAATTCCATAATTTGGTGCTTTCCCAGCTAGCACAGTGGATCTGGGCCGATTCTGGCTGAGAGTCTGGGCACCTGGCTGAGAGTCCGACTCGGCATACGTCATGTGACCCAAGTCTGGGACGCGTTCGGCAGTATTACTTATGGCTAGGATGCGGGGATTGAGCTCGGGCTGATTCCAGTGTGAGTTATCTGGCCCAAATGTATTAATTGAGGCTTGGGCCGATTAGTGTCTACTTTCTGGCAGATGATTACACGGGCTGCTTTATATAATTAACATTTCACTATTTATTTTTCCATATTTTCTCATTGTTTCTGTCATCAAAAAATACAATTAACATTTCAATTAAATTCTTGAAGAGTCGTGTATATATTTCCTCCGACACAAAATGCTTTTTTGTTGCTGATAATAATTTGTATGTATAAAATGTATAATAGTCATATTTCAAATTACTAAATCGGGGTAATTTTGTATACGTTTATTTAAATTTGCATCAGGCCACTTCTGGGGGGATTCTGGTAAGATGCGGGCGAAGTCGACTGAATTCCGGAAGACGGAAACGGCCTGATGTACTTGGGTCGATTCTGGGCAGTCATTCAATTTGACTCCGGGCCGAGTCCGACACCCAAGTCCGACACCCGATCCCGTGCCGATTCAATCAATTCCGGCCCCACGGAAGAGGGCCGTTTCTGGGCCGATTCCTCATTGCTAGCTGGGTTGTTGATGGTGGTGGGAAACGCTGTATCAGGGGTGCTTCAGAATCTCCCATAAGTGTTCAATTGGGTTGAGATCTGGTGACTGAGACGCACACACACACCCTTTCAACCCCCTATGATCCTTTGAGACCTCTCTTGATAGTCACTGAGATCGCATCTTCTAGCCATGGTACTCAAAATAATGGGCAACTGGGTACTAAGCAACATGACACTAAGCATGATGGTATATTAATTGCTTAATTAACTCAGGACACCTGCTTTCAATATACTTTGCATCCCTCATTTATTTCCTTTATTTTGAAAGTTACCTGTAGATCATACAGATAGACGGACAGACTTAGAGCAGTGACACACGATAGTAGATACATTTTCATGCAATTGTTTAATTCAAATTGAATGTTTTTAAATAAAACATTTTTTTTTAAATCACCTTTATTTAGACCAGGTAGGCAAGTTGAGAAAAAGTTCTCATTTACAATTGCGACCTGGCCAAGATAAAGCAAAGCAGTTCGACACATACAACAACACATGGAGTAAAACAAACATACAGTCCATAAAACAGCAGAAAAATAAGTCTATATACAATGTGAGCAAGTGAGGTGAGATAAGGGAGGTAAAGGCAAAAAAAAGGCCATGGTGGTGAAGTAAATACAATACAGCAAGTAAAACACTGGAATGGTTGATTTGCAGTGGAAGAATGTGCAAAGTAGAGATAGAAATAATGGGGTGCAAATAAGCAAAATAAATACATAAATACAGTAGGGAAAGAAAGAGGTAGTTGTTTGGGCAAAATTATAGGTGGGCTATGTACAGGTGCAGTAATCTGTGAGGTACTCTGACAGCTGGTGCTTAAAGCTAGTGAGGGAGATAAGTGTTTCCAGTTTCAGAGATTTTTGTAGTTCATTCCAGTCATTGGCAGCAGAGAACTGGAAGGAGAGGCGGGAACTGGAAGAATTGGTTTTGGGGGTGACCAGAGCGATATACGTGCTGGAGCACGTGTTACAGGTGGGTGATGCTATGGTGACCCGCAAGCTGAGATAAGGGGGGGACTTTACCTAGCAGGGTCTTGTAGATGACCTGGAGCCAGTGGGTTTGACGACGAGTATGAAGCCAGGGCCAGCCAATGAGAGCATACAGGTCGCAGTGGTGGGTAGTATATGGGGCTTTGGTGACAAAACAGATGGCACTGTGATAGACTGCATACAATTTATTGAGTAGGATTTTGGAGGCTATTTTGTAAATGACATCACCAAAGTCAAGGATTGGTAGGATAGTCAGTTTTTTAACATTTATTTTACCTTTATTTAACTAGGCAAGTCAGTTAAGAACAAATTCTTATTTTCAATGACAGCCTAGGAACAGTGGGTTATAACTGCCTGTTCAGAGGCAGAAGGACAGATTTGTACCTTGTCAGCACGGGGGTTTGAACTTGCAACCTTCCGGTTACTAGTCCAACACTCTAACCACTAGGCTAGCCTGCCTCCCCGGCTTTGTTGCGAAATAGGAAAGCAATTCTAGATTTAACTCTGGATTGGAGATGTTTGATGTGGGTCTGGAAGGAGAGTTTACAGTCTAACCAGACACGGAGGTATTTGTATTTGTAGTTTTCCACATATTCTAAGTCAGAGCCGTCCAGAGTAGTGATGTTGGACAGGCGGGCAGGTGCAGGCAGCGATCGGTTGAAGAGCATGCATTTAGTTTTACTTGTATTTAAGAGCAATTGGAGGTCACGGAAGGAGAGTTGTATGGTATTGAGGCTCGCCTGGAGGGTTGTTAACACAGTGTCCAAAGAAGAGCCAGAAGTATACAGAATGGTGTCGTTTGCGTAGAGGTGGATCAGAGACACCAGCAGCAAGAGCGACATCATTGATGTATACAGAGAAGAGAGTCGGTCCAAGAATTGAACCCTGTGGCACCCTCATAGAGAATGCCAGAGGCCCGGACAACAGACCCTCCGATTTGACACACTGTACTCTATCAGAGAAGTAGTTGGTGAACCAGGCGAGACAATCATTTGATAAACCAAGGCTGTCGTGTCTGCCGATGAGGATGTGGTGATTAACAGAGTCGAAATCCTTGGCCAGGTCAATGAATACGACTGCACAGTATTGTTTCTTTTCGATGGAGTTTACGACCTTGAGCATGGCTGAGGTGCACCCATGGCCAGCTCTGAAACCAGATTGCATAGCGGAGTAGGTATGGTGGGATTCGAAATGGTCGGTAATCTGTTTGTTATTTTTAGATATAGGTCTGTAGCAGTTTGAGTCAAGAGTGTTCCCCCATTTGAAGTGGGGGATGACCGCAGCTGCTTTCCAAATTTTTTGGGAATCTCAGACGACATGAAAGCAAGGTTGAACAGGCTAGTAATAGGGGTGGTAACAATTTCGGACAGATACATTTAGAAACAAAGGGTCCAGATTGTCTAGCCCGGCTGATTTGTACGGGTCCAGATTTTGCCACAGTTTCAGAACATCAGCTGACTGGATTTGGGTGAAGGGGAAATGGGGAAGGCTTGGGCAAGTTGCTGTGGGGGGTGCAGTGCTGTTGAATGGGGTAGGGGTAGCCAAGTGGAAAGCATGAACAGCCGTAGAAAAATGCTTGTAGAAATTCTCAATTATAGTGGATTTATCGGTGGTGACTGTGTTTCCTATCTTCAGTGCAGTGGGCAGCTGTTCTTATTCACCATGGACTTTACAGTGTCCCAGAACCTTTTTGAGTTTGTTGCAGGAAGCAAATTTCTGCTTGAAAAAGCTAGCCTTGGCTTTTCTAACTGCCTGTGTATATTGGCTTCTGACTTCCCTTAAAAGTTGCATGTCACGGGGGCTGTTCGATCCTAATGCAGAACGCCATAGGATGTTTTGTGTTGGTTAAGGGCAGTCAGGTTTGAAGGAACCAAGGGCTATATCTGTTCCTGGTTCTAGATTTCTTAAATTGGGCCTGCTTATTTAAGATGGTGATGAAGGCATTTAAAAAAATAACCAGGCATCCTCTACTGACGGGATCAATATCCTTCCAGGATATCCCGGGCCAGTTCGATTAGAAAGGCCTGCTCGCTGAAGTGTTTCAGGGAGCGTTTGACAGTGATGAGTGGAGGTCGTTTGACAGCTGAACCATTACGGATGCAGGCAATGAGGATGCAGTATTCGCTCAGATCTTGGTTGAAAACAGCAGAGGTGTATTTAGAGGGCAAGTTGGTTAGGATGATATCTATGAGGGTGCCCGTGTTTACGGCTTTGGGGTGGTACCTGGCAGGTTCATTGATAATTTGTGTGAGATTGAGGGCATCAAGCTTAGATTGTAGGATGGCTGGGGTGTTAAGCATGTTCCAGTTTAGGTCACCTAGCAGCAATAGCTCTGAAGATAGATGGGGGGGCAATCAGTTCACATATGGTGTCCAAAGTACAGCTGGGGGGGCAAAGGGTGGTCTATATCAAGCGGCAACGGTGAGACTTACTTTTATTTTTAACTAGGCAAGTCAGTTAAGAACAAATTCTTATTTTCAATGACGGCCTAGGAACAGTGGGTTAACTGCCTGTTCAGGGGCAGAACGACAGCTCGGGGGTTTGAACTTGCAACCTTCCAGTTACTAGTCCAATGCTCTAACCACTAGGCTACCCTGCCACCCCTTTAGAGAGGTGGATTTTTAAAAGTAGATGTTCAAATTGTTTGGGTACAGACCTGGATAGTAGGACAGAACTCTTCAGGCAATCTTTGCAGTAGATTGCAACACCGCCCCCTTTGGCCATTCTATCTTGTCTGAAAATGTTGTAGTAAGGGAGGAAAACTTTCAGAATTTTTGGTGGTCTTCCTAAGCCAGGATTCAGACACGGCTAGAACATCGGGGTTGACAGAGTATGCTAAAGCAGTGAATAAAACACACTTAGGGAGGAGGCTTCTAATGTTAACATGTATGAAACCAAGGCTATTACGGTTACAGAAGTCATCAAAAGTGAGCGCCTGGGGAATAGGAGTTGAGCTAGGCACTGCAGGGCCTGGATTCACCTCTACATCACCAGAGGAACAGAGGAGGGGTAGGATAAGGTTACGGCTAAAAGCTATGAGAATTGGTCGTCTAGAACGTCTGGAACAGAGAGTAAAATGAGGTTTCTGGGGCGATAAAATAGCTTCAAGGTATAATGTACAGACAAAGGTATGGTAGGATGTGAATACAGTTGAGGTAAACCTAGGTCTTGAGTGATGATGAGAGCGATATAGTCTCTAGAAACATCATTAAAACCAGGTGATGTCATCGCATGTGTGGAAGGTGGAACTGAAAGGTTGAATAAGGTATAGTGAGCAGGGCTAGAGGCTCTACAGTGAAATAAGCCAATAAACACTAACCAGAACAGCAATGGACAAGGCATATTGACATAAAGGAGATGCATGCTTAGCCGAGTGATCATAAGGGTCCAGTGAGTAGTGAGGTTGGTTGGGGTCACGGCGATTCAGACAGCTAGCCGGGTCAATGTATAATTTACATTAAAGTTAGAGTTACGCTGGCAGATCTCCAGTAAACATTAAGCCCAGACTGCACAAGGTCACGCTCCATTTCATTTCGCTCCTATCTTCAGCTGACTCTTACATAAGACTGCCATCCACCTGACAGGTGTGCTGATCTGGATAAATAAGGGGTTTCTCAAAATTGCTACAACTGCTCTCTCTCGCACACACCATACATGTACACAGTTCAAACTACCCATCTAACAACAAACATTCCCACAACTTTAGGTAACGTTTCCTTAAGATTCTCATTGGGTCAATAACTAACTTTTTCATAGGAATGTCCCCATGATGTGCAAGGAATATTTCCAAGAGACCGTTCCCTTAATGTCAACTAGAACTTATCCAAAAAGGTGGTTGCCATGTTCTCAGAATAGAGTATATTAATGTTCTTGACACGTTTCATGGGAACGTGGCAAAAACATGAATGTGTCCATTTTTCTGTTGGTTAGCAGAATATTCCATCAATGTCCAACCAAACATACACAAAACATGTTGCCATCTTCTCAGAATATTGTTCTAGAAAATGTTTATGGGAACATTGCAAGAACATTTATGTCTCCCCCCCAAACAATGTCATTACACATCACGTCTTGTTACTGTTGCCGAGCCAATCAAGGCCCTGATTGGTGATCCACTGATTAAAGCCCTGCACATGCATGCATTTTAAGCCTGAGCCCTAGCCATGCCCGTGATATTCAGGCCCTGCACTACCCAGGCCCGATTTCTTTTGGACCTGCCCGAAACCCGCAATAACTTCCTTTGTTAGTAAATCCATTAGCTGCTCCTGTCTGTCACTCGCTCCCTGCACACAGCTCGCTCTGCATGTGCTCTGCTCATGACAACTCTTCTGTCTGTGAGTATCCATAGCAACGGCTCCGCTTGGGATGCTCTGCTCATTGAAGAGGCACAGGAGAGCAGTTAGCTGTTAGCTACTTTTCGTCACTCTAAACTCAGACAAAACTCAAGGAACATTATTATTTTCTGTGAAATCATCTTTCCTGTCTTATATTTGATGAGGTTGAAGCACTTTTGACACCATGTTATGATCTTAGTCAGATATGTCTGTACAGTCGTGGCCAAAAGTTTTGAGAATGACACTAATATTAATTTTCACGAAGTCTGCTGACTCAGTTTGTATAATGGCAATTTGCATATACTCCAGAATGTTATGAAGAGTGATCAGATGAATTGCAATTAATTGCAAAGTCCCTCTGCCATGCAAATGAAGTAAATCCCCCCAAAACTTTTCCACTGCATTTCAGCCCTGCCACAAAAAGACCAGCTGACATCGTGTCATTGATTCTCTCATTAACACAGGTGTGAGTGTTGACGAGGACAAGGCTGGAGATCACTCTGTCATACTGATTGAGTTCGAATAAATGACTGGAAGCTTCAAAAGGAGGGTGGTGCTTGGAATCATTGTTCTTTCTCTGTCAATCATGTTTACCTGCAAGGAAACTAGTGCAGTCATCATTGCTTTGCAAACAAAGGGCTTCACAGGCAATGATATTGCTGCCAGTAAGATTGCACCTAAATCAACCATTTATCGGATCATCAAGAACTTCAAGGAGAGCGGTTCAATTGTTGTGAAGAAGGCTTCAGGGCTCCCACGAAAGTCCAGCAAGTCCCAGGACCGTCTCCTAAAGTTGATTCAGCTGTGGGATCGGGGAACCACCAGTACAGAGCTTGCTCAGGAATGACAGCAGGCAGGTGTGAGTGCATCTGCACGCACAATGAGGCGAAGACTTTTGGAGGATGGCCTGGTGTCAAGAAGGGCAGCAAAGAAGCCACTTCTCTCCAGGAAAAACATCAAGGACATACTGATATTCTAAAGTCATTTTCTCTGATGAATCGCCTTTCCGATTGTTTGGGGCATCCTGAAAAAAGCTTGTCCGGAAAAGACAAGGTGAGCGCTACCATCAGTCCTGTGTCATGCCAACAGTAAAGCATCCTGAGACCATTCATGTGTGGGATTGCTTCTCAGCCAAGGGAGTGGGCTCACTCACAATTTTGCCCATGAACACAGCCATGAATAAAGAACGGTACCAACACATTCTCAGAGAACAACTTCTCCCAACCATCCAGGAACAGTTGGTGACGAACGATGCCTTTACCAGCAATGGAGCAGCTTGCCATGAGGCAAAAGTGATAACAAAGTAGCTCGGGGAACAAAACATCAATATTTTGGGTCCATGACCAGGAAACTCCCCAGATCTTAATCCCATTGAGAACTTGTGATCAATCCTCAAGAGGCGGGTGGACAAACAAAACCCCACAAATTCTGACAAACTCCAAGCATTGATTATGCAAGAATGGGCTGCCATCAATCAGGATGTGGCCCATAAGTTAATTGACAGCATGCCAGGAAGGATTGCAGAGGTATTGAAAAAGAAGGGTCAACACTGCAAGTATTGACTCTGCATCAACTTCATGTAATTGTTAATAAAAGCCTTTGACACTTATGAAATGCTTGTAATTATACTTAAGTATGCCATAGTAACATCTGACATAAATATCTAAAGACACTGAATCAGCAAACTTTGCAAAAATTAATATTTGTGACATTTTCAAAAACTTTTGGCCATGACTTTACTGCGCAACAGAGCACAAGCAAATGGCTCAGCTTTAAAATGTTAGTGATCAATTTAGTGATAGACGAGCCCTGCCCATACCATAGATATTGATGAAAAAAAGCAAATGAAGGACTTTCTGTATAGTTGCCTATTGTTGGTGGGGAATAGTAACCTGTTTAAATGATACTCCTGAATCACTATGATCAATAAAATATGTTCTTGATTGTGATTTTATTAACAGAGCTGAGATTTACTTCAAAGTGCATTCCATAGAGAATGATAGAGAGAGCATCCCTATATAGTTCCCATTATGGCATCTATGTGTGCCCGGGCAGAGAAGCAATCTCCATTTTGAAGTAGTACATTTTCTTCTTCACTGATCCGTTCTGATTACCAAGTTGGACCTGACTGTAACAAGGTGTTCACGAGGGATCAGCCAATGAAATTGGAAGTCCCACCCAGTTGACTACATTAAAGTTGTGGTAGCCATCAATGGCGCTGCCCATGATAAAATTACATTTTGGCCACTAGAGGCCTCTATCATTCTCTACTGTGAATTTACCCTATGTTGTTTCAGATCTTCTCAAGTGCCTTAGAGAGTAAGAGTTTCTTCTGGACAGGACCCATAGGCACGGGACGTAGTTTTGGGGTGGAGGTGCTGTGTTTTAATTTTTTTTGTATTAATTACTCTTCAAGGAGGGTGCAAAAAAATATTTTGGGGGGGCAATACAGAAGCTATATCGGTCTGCTAATACAGCACTATTAAAGGCCCAGTGCACTACTTTTTTCAAAATATTTTTTGTTATTAATATTTTTTATTCTGATTTTCTAGGGGGTGCTGCAGCAACCTCAGCACCCCTACTTCCCGCTTCTATGACTGGGTCTAACACTACTGGCCAAATAAGTACCTGCATTAGAGATATCCATTATTATACAACGGGTGGGTCTAATCCTGAATGCTGATTAGTCAAAACCGCATTCCAACCGGTGCCTATTCCACAAGTTACCAATAGCAAAATCTATGATGTTAAAATGCCTATTTGCTCTGTTCCATCTGACTGCGCTGTAGTGTCTTTACTATGGATAAAATTATATGATATGCTATTTAAATAATTAAACTAGTCATGTAAATGTAATGTAATGTAAAAGTCAGAGCAACACGGAATAATGTTTAAAGAGCTGTTGTCTTCCGGAAAAACTCTTAAAGACCTGGTAATATGTTATATCAATAGCAGTCGATTATTAATCGTCACCTTATTCAGTCTCATCTGAATGTCGTAAAATTATTGGCTAACAAGTTGAATCAGCAATAAAACATTTGGTTTAATTGTTTATTTACTAACTACCTAAATAATCACACAGAATGACATATACACAGGATGGATCATACATTGATTACTAATTATGTCAGAAAAGAAAACGTCCCTAGAGGATGAAACAGATATGACGGCTGGTTACACAAAAAAAGGGGTTGGGTTTGAATGAAAGCGCGGGAAGACTGAGGAACAAAAGGATTGGGTTTCTATCGGCCCTTAAGAAGCTATGCTACTGTAAATACAGAATCTTATGCATTCTGATAACCGCCCATTCGGAAAAGGAAAATGCAAAATACATATTTACTCTGAGCTGAGCTTCGATAGATGGGTCGAAGATGGAAGACAGGTTTTCCCAGAAGAGATCGATATTGTCCTCTGAAGAATATTTTTGGTCTTACTGTTGTGGCGTGGATACATTGAAATACCCTGTCATTCTTAGGAGATTGTCTGTCCTTTCCTAGGCCATGTACGTTTAAAGCTGCAGCTGATAACTCAACGTCTAGGATGTATCTCTTCTTTAGTGAATAACAGTTCAAAGTTCATACCAAGTTGCCGTAATTAGTTTGTGCTGTATTCCGGCTGGTCTAGTCAAAAGTGACCATTCCAGCGTGGTGATCATCATCATCTCCACGTGATCTGGTCTCATGTAAATTTTGGTAGATAGAGTAGTCGTTCAACCATTCGCAACCACAGCCCACGGGGGCTTTTGTACTGGGAAAGAGAAGGGCATGTTTCATCCCTCTCCAACCAATGTCTGTTCACTTGGACTTGGCCACTGAGTGAGCATAAGTTTATTTATGAAAACAATTCTCGCATTTAGAAGCTAAAATCAAATTTTATCTTCTCACAAACAATGGTATATTTAAACATTTAAATTGCACAGCAATTCCATATGAATCTGATCATCACATATAATGTCCCAAACAACAACTGGCCTGACATCCTATTCTTTAGGTACAAACGAAGACTTTCAACTGGTTGAGAAAGGGACATATTATTCCATTCCCCAACCTTTTGATGTTACCATACTTTCTCTGTGGTAACACAGGGCTTTCCAAGAGTCCATTCTGCAGAGTGGAGATAAGTTCCCAAGTTCTCTCACGTCACCCCGCTCCTCCGCTCTCTCCACTGGCTTCCAGTTGAAGCTCGCATCCGCTACAAGACCATGGTGCTTGCCTACGGAGCTGTGAGGGGAACGGCACCTCAGTACCTCCAGGCTCTGATCAGGCCCTACACCCAAATAAGGGCACTGCGTTCATCCACCTCTGGCCTGCTCGCCTCCCTACCACTGAGGAAGTACAGTTCCCGCTCAGCCCAGTCAAAACTGTTCGCTGCTCTGCCCCCCAATGGTGGAACAAACTCCCTCACGACGCCAGGACAGCGGAGTCAATCACCACCTTCCGGAGACACCTGAAACCCCACCTCTTTAAGGAATACCTAGGATAGGATAAAGTAATCCTTCTCACCCCCCCCCCCCCTTAAAATATTTAGATGCACTATTGTAAAGTGGCTGTTCCACTGGATGTCATAAGGTGAATGCACCAATTTGTAAGTCGCTCTGGATAAGAGCGTCTGCTAAATGACTTAAATGTAATGTAAATGTAATAAAAGGGGGTAAGGTATTAATGGGGGTGGCATAAACCTCACCCAACAGGGCAAAGTCATGACAGTCCCCCTTTGTTGGGTTCGATCTTGCAATAATCCTGCATGTTGCAAACCAACATACAAATGACCGTGGTTTGTCTTGGTTGTGGACCATTGTTGTGGTCCCCCTCTGGTGGTTGACCCGGGTAGGGTTTCTGCGAAAGAAGCAAACCGCTCCAAGGCTGGGCAGCGGATGTCCAGTTGGTGATCACTGTTTTTATTTATTTATTTTACATTTATCTAACTAGGCAACTCAGTTAAGAACAGATTCTTATTTTCAATGACGGCCTAGGAACAGTGGGTTAACTGCCTGTTCAGGAAGATCTGGGCAGTAACTTAGGCAGATGTTAACAACGCGCACACACTCGTGAAATGAATAACCACATTTCCTCCCAAATGAGCGGCGTTGTGGCACTAACTGATGTTTGTCTGGGGAAGTTGTTTATGGTTCTCACTTCCTAAGTGTCAAAGCAAATTAAACAAAATGAATAAAAGCCTAAACAAAAAATAAATACAAAATATAGTCCTCACCTCTTAATCATCTCATATTCTATATACGTCCAAGGTCTTGGCAAAATGACTTTCATGGCATTGTCTCTAGTGTCATGTCTAGGGTGTTCCACATTTGGGGTGTGTGTTGCTTAGGTCTCTATATTAAATTAAAAACTACATGATTAATCTACATCTGTAAGGCACTCGTTTTTGGGCAGTCTGCAAGAATGATCTATGGACTTCTGGGGGTAAACTGGTGAGTACGGTAGCTGTAGGGTCAAAGGCCTCAGGGTAGATTTTCAATTTTACCCATGCTGGCGTTTTGCTCAACCCTTCAGTGATCCAAGCATAAATCCTTATTGGATGTTCCATTGTACATATGTGTTTATGCTTACACAAGCCAGCCTGTCAAGGGCAGAAAACCAAGTATCCTGGTAGACTACAACTTCTTCAGAATGAGTCTGACGGTAATCAGATAATTATCAGGTCAATGCCTGGAGGTCAGTCAGAATTGGTGTCGAGGGAGTCTGTAGTGGTTTTTACTACAAGTCACTGTGTCTTCCACTATTAAAGTGGCGATAGGTATAAAAAAGTATATTTCATAGCTATGTTATCCACGGAGGAGATAACCCCACAATGGAAGTATGCGGTGTGATCATGGTTCATGACTTCTAATAACTTTCCTCCTGAATGGAGGGTTTGATACTGTTGTTGAAAGGAGAGGACCAAGGTGCGGCGTGGTGAGTGTACATTTTCTTTTTATTTATAAAAATGACTCCGAACAAAACAGTAAACACTATAAAAACAACCCGTGAAACTTAAGGCCAAGTGCCATCAAACAAAGTCAACTTCCCACAAAGAAAGGAGGGAAAAAGGGCTACCTAAGTATGGTTCCCAATCAGAGACAACGATAGACAGCTGTCCCTGATTGAGAATCATACCCGGCCAAAACATAGAAATACAAAATCATAGATAACAAAACATAGAATGCCCACCCCAAATCACACCCTGACCAAAACAAATAGAGACATTAAAAGGCTCTAAGGTCAGGGTGTGAAAGGGTTATATTTATTAGTGGCATGTGTGTTGACCATCAGAAGAGTGTTCTGGAGATCTCCTTACATGTGTTGCAATCTGTGTGACTACTAACTACCCTGACACTATTATCAAAAGCAATTTAACTTGGGAGGTCTCTAATCCTCCTACTGAATGTTGCTGGACTGACTGTGGTATTGGTACTGGTACTCAAGGGGACCAGTTGTCCTACCGATTTATTCTGAAATGTTATCCTAAAGGAACACATGATTAGAGCAATTTACTATTTGTATTGTAGTTGAACCTACACATGGCAAGACATGACAATTTTTGCCATTTGTTTTGGAGGTGTAAGTCCACTGGACTTATTTTACGACCAGTGTGGTTAAGTTCTAAGATAATCCCTATCTTGTGGCCTGTCTGATCCTCACTGTTCTCATAGCGGAGAACCGGCCTCATCATGGGTCTGGGCTATTATTCCCCCCTTTGTGTCTCTGGACCTCCCCACCAGCGGGTGGTGTTTGTATCTGAGGCACAAACGAAAAGGTCCGACCCTATGTACAAGTTATCAGCGACTGCGTTATGAGAATGGCTGTAACCTTTCAACCAAATCTCCTGGTGTTTGTGCTTTGAGGCCTGTCAGTCACCATATCATCCACGTGTGTCAACCTCTTCAGTTTCTGCGAACTGAGACAAGGATATCTGTCTGTGATATCACAAAGTGTTTGGTCTTTGGGTCAGTTGCTGGACTGACGCCAATAGTGTCATTGAAAGGGGTGACAGTCCCACACAAAGCGAAAGATATATCATCGGAAGCAAAGTGCCCTCTGCACATCACTTTTTTTCTTGCTGAGAAGGCCGCAGTGCTTGCGGAAGTGTGCGAAGAGCAAGAGAAGTTCATCTCAACTACAGTATTGCACGACTTCAAGGAAGAGAAAGGTTGCTCATTCACAGAGACTGCTGGCTCGAAATCATGAAAATAATGGTCAATCAGGTTGGCTGATGGGATGTGTCGAGATATTGTAATAACTCCTTGGATCGGATTCTGCACCAAGAGGTTTCGAAATGTCTTTTTCCCCAAGGGGTGCTTTCCACAGATACCCCTCCTGGATGACTACATTGCAGCTAGCGTGAGGGGAAGACAGTGTGGTCAGTGGAGGAGGCACGGTGGCCTGTGACCATACAAGGTTGGTTTTCCAATCCATCAGTGGGAGTAACCGATCCATCAAGTCTGCTCTGAGTAGCAGGGGTTCAGATTCAAGGCTGGTAACATACACAGGGTGAACGATCGATACGTCTGGGAAGTGTAGTTTCATCATGACTCTTAATGTGAGAGGCAAGGTAGTCAGAGTGAAACCTCAAAGTGTAGTGTCGCATCATTCCACTTTTAACCAACGTTTATTTGGCTTCAAAGCCCTTTTGAGATCATTGAACAATGTTTGAGAGATGAGCGATATTGTCGCGCCCGAATCAATTAGCACATGACAAGTTAGTAATCCCCTAGGAATGTTTCTAGGTATGGCCGTTTTAGAGTCGCGTTTAGTGGACATATTCCTCACAAAGTGGAGTGGTCATTCACAACGACGTGATGTGCCATTTCTGTTCAAGGTGAAAGCAGATCGACTTTTCGGATTTTGAGTGGGCTTGGCTTTAATGAAGCTTTTGACCTTTATCATCGCAACCTTTGTATCAGAGTCTACAGACAAAGCCTGTGAGCTTGTTTCTTGGCCATGCCGGCCCTGGATAGGGTCTTGAGTGAGAACGGGAGAAATTGAATTTTTAACATCCTTGATAAGGGATGTTAATTCTTGCGGATCTAGGCCTTCTGACTTATCATTGACCCTTTTCTCAAAATGTTTTCACTTTAGGTCTTCACGTCGTGGAACTTCTAGAGAACATTGGTCTACGTTTTGATAATCTTTTAACCCTTTGTTACCTTTGTGCTCTGACACTTGGTGTGAGTTGGGTGCAGGAACGCAGGGAACCGGTCGATTGTAGCGGTAGTCGTTTCGATGGCGACATACTTGAGTTATTTTGGCCACGGTGGTTATGGGATTTGTGGTAGAAACCGTTGTTGTGCGTAATCTCTCAATGCTACAATACCTTAAGATACTGTTCTAACTTTAAACATCATCCTAAAAAGGTTCTCAGAAGGTTTTTCCTAACATACAGTGCCTTCAGAGAGTATGCATGCCTCTTGACTTATTTTGTTGTGTTACAGTCTGAATCCAAAATGGATTAAATGTATGTTGTTCTCACCCATCTACACACAATTGTCCATAATGACAAAGTGAAAAGATGTTTTTAATTATTTTAGCAAATATGTTGCAAATGACATACAGAAATGTCTCATTTACATTCGTGTTCACACCACTTAGTCAATATACTCTAGAATCACCGATGGCAGCGATTAAGCTGTGGGTCTTTCTGGGAAAGTCTCTGAGATATTTGCACACCTGGATTGTGCAATATTTACATTTTCTTTTTCAAACTCTGTCAAATGTATTGTTGATTATTGCTAGACAGCCATTTTCAAGTCTTGCCATAGATTTTCAAGCCAATTTAAGCCAAAAATGTAACTAGGTCACTCAGGAACATTCAATGTCGTCTTTGTAAGCAACTCCAGTGTATATTTGGCCTTGTGTTTTAGGTTATTGTCCTGCTGAAAGGTGGATTTGTCTACCAGTGTCTGTTGGAAAGCAAGCTGAACCAGGTTGTCCTCTAGGATATTGCCTGTGCTTAGCTCCATTCCGCTTTTTTATCCAGTGCAGCCACCACCATGCTTGAAAATATGGAGAGTGGTACTCAGTGATGTGTTGTGTTGGAATTAATCCAAACATAACACTGTGTTCAGGACAAAACAGTGAATTTCTTTGCCACATTCTTTGCAGTTGAACTTTAGTGCCTTATTGCAAACAAGATGCAAGATGCATATTTTTTAATCTGTACAGACTTCCTTCTTTTCACTCTGTCTATTAAGTTAGTATTGTGGAGTAACTACATTGTTGTTGATCCATCCTCAGTTTTCTCCTATCAATGTCATTAAACTCTGTAACTGTTTTAAAGTCACCATTGGCCTCAGGGTGAAATCCTTGAGCGGTATCCTTCCTTTCCGGCAAATCTTAGGAAGGACACCTGTATCTTTGCAGTGACTGGTTGTATTGATACACCATCCAAAGTGTAATTAATAATTACACCATGCTCAAAGGGATATATTTGTTTTCACCCATCTACCAATAGGTGCCCTTCTTTGTGAGGCATTGGAAAACTCCTTGGTCTTTGTGACTGAATGTGTGTTTGAAATTCACTGCTTGATTGAGGGACCTGACAGATAAATGTATGTGTGGGGTACAGAGATGGGGAAGTCATTCAAAATGACATTTTAATACTATTATTGATCACAGAGTGAGTCCATGCAACTTATTATTTGACTTGTTAAGCACATTTTACTCTTGAGCTTATGTAGGCATTGCTATTACAAAGGGGTTAAATACTTTATGACTCAAGACATTTCAGCTTTTCATTTTGTATTAATATGAGAACATTTCTTAAAACACAATTCCACTTTAACATTATGTGGTATTGTGTGTGAAGGCCAGTGACACAGACTCTGAATTTAATCAATTGAGCACAACAAGATGTAGAAAAAGTCATGTTCTGAGGGCATGAATGTTAGAATGTTCCCCTAACTGAGGGAAAACTGTACAACATTAGGGGAACATTACAAAAATCTTCTCTCTCCCTAGAGTTGTTAGCTGGGACACCATACACAGATGTTTTGTTTTATTTAACCTTTATTTTAGATGCACACATGCATGGTCGACACAAAACACACATGCATGGTCGACACAAAACACACATGCATGGTCGACACAAAACACACATGCATGGTCGACACAAAAACACACATGCATGGTCGACACAAAACACACATGCATGGTCGACACAAAACACACATGCATGGTCGACACAAAAACACACATGCATGGTCGACACAAAACACACATGCATGGTCGACACAAAACACACATGCATGGTCGACACAAAACACACATGCATGGTCGACACAAAAACACACATGCATGGTCGACACAAAACACACATGCATGGTCGACACAAAACACACATGCATGGTCGACACAAAAACACACATGCATGGTCGACACAAAAACACACATGCATGGTCGACACAAAACACACATGCATGGTCGACACAAAAACACACATGCATGGTCGACACAAAACACACATGCATGGTCGACACAAAACACACATGCATGGTCGACACAAAACACACATGCATGGTCGACACAAAAACACACATGCATGGTCGACACAAAACACACATGCATGGTCGACACAAAACACACATGCATGGTCGACACAAAACACACATGCATGGTCGACACAAAACACACATGCATGGTCGACACAAAAACACACATGCATGGTCGACACAAAAACACACATGCATGGTCGACACAAAAACACACATGCATGGTCGACACAAAAACACACATGCATGGTCGACACAAAAACACACATGCATGGTCGACACAAAAACACACATGCATGGTCGACACAAAAACACACATGCATGGTCGACACAAAAACACACATGCATGGACGCATGTACATACTGGAAGGTAGTTGTGTGCTGAGCTGTTTCTTTGCCAGCATGAACTGTCTCTGTGAGTGTGTGTGTATGTGTGTGTGTGTGTGTGTGTGTGTGTGTGTGTGTGTGTGTGTGTGTGTGTGTGTGTGTGTGTGTGTGTGTGTGTGTGTGTGTGTGTGTGTGTGTGTGTGTGTGTGTGTGTGTGTGTGTGTGTGTGTGTGTGTGTGTGTGTGTGTGTGTGTGTGTGTGTGTGTGTGTGTGTGTGTGTGCATGGGTGTGTTACTGTAAGCCACATGTGGTCAACGTATGAGATTGTGTGGGTAGATGAGATCATTTTAGACCATCAATACATTGAGAGAAAAAAAGAAAGAAGCAAACAAATGAAGTTGTGCAGGACACAGAGAGCTCAGCAGAAGTAGAGAAACAAAGAAAGCCTTTGTGACTCCAGTAGGGCGAGGAAGGAAAGGAAAATGAAAAGATCAGTTGATAATGAATCCAAGATGATTTGAGTGTTTATTCTCAGTCAGAGAGACTCCTATGAGGCTCCAGCTGAAACTAGTGATTTAAATCTACTTTCCTTCC
Source organism: Oncorhynchus gorbuscha (assembly GCF_021184085.1). Lineage (NCBI taxonomy): Eukaryota > Metazoa > Chordata > Actinopteri > Salmoniformes > Salmonidae > Oncorhynchus > Oncorhynchus gorbuscha. The sequence continues at coordinate 37,499,034 of NC_060190.1, read as the reverse complement.
TCACATGCATCACTCCCAATGTAGTATACCAATGTTGTGAATTAATTTAATACAATTTTTGTTTAATTTATTAGACTTGTTTTATGTTGATATAATTATGATATATTATAAATACAACAATATTTTATATTATAACTATTAAAGGCCCAGTGCTGTCAAAAACATGATTTCCTGTCGTTCATATATATTTCTACACTATGAAGTTGGAATGATATTGTAAAATTGTGATAATTATGCTAATGAATTTTTAGTGTAAGAGTTGTTTGTAGACTGCCTGAAATCTCAGCCTGTTTCAAGTTTGAATGTCAAGTGCACAAGTACAGTGAAATACCTTTCTTGCAAGCTCTTGCAAGCTCTCAACAATGCAGTAACCAATATCAATCTAGTGCTAAAAAACATAAGGTAGAACAAAACAGATGGGATATACAAATATGAAATAAGAACACGAGAAAGTAAGTCAGCTACAGTACATACCGGGTCAGCTCCAATACCATATTTTCAATGTGCAGGTATACTGGTCTTCCATGATGTCTTCACCATGCGGTAAATTAGTTAACTGACCAATAAGAACGAGAGTTCCAAAGCTCTCGGCCAATAACAGCTAATTTTCTTGCTTGAGATATTGCTAAGCTTCCTTTGCTAAGAAGCTATTTTGTATCTTATTGACCATTTGAATTCAAAACAATCACAGTAGCTCTTAGCTGTGTTGGCTAAGAGTCCCCTGTGGGACAGTTGAGCTAACGTAGGATAATGCGATTAGCCTGAGGTTGTAAGTAACAACAACATTTCCCAGGACATAGACATATCTGATATTGGCAGAAATATAAAATTATTGTTAATCTAACTACACTGTCTAATTTATAGCAGCTATTACAGTGAAATAATACCATGCTATTGTTTGAGGAGAGTGTCAGGATTTGGCCAGGGTTGTTCCGGTATTTGGTCACTAGATGCCCCCATTGTGCCTTTTGACCTTTTGTTTTCCCTTGATCCCCATTATTATTTGCACCTGTGCCTCGTTTCCCCTGATTATATTTAAACCCTTTGTTTTCCTCAGTTCTTTGCTCTGTGTTTGTATGTTAGCACCCAGCCCTAGTACTCTGTGAACTCTTGGTGATCCCGGTGGACTCTCTTGTGGAATTCTGTTTTTTGTTCGTTTGTTTGTTTTTGTGTATCTTTTGAGGCTTTTTGTGCTTTACCTTCCACCTTGTGGATTTACCTTTTTTGTCTTGGAGGATTACCTTTGTTCTTGTGGAATTCCTTTTGAGGTTGTGGAGTTACATGTTTTCCTGAAGAACTTCACTTTTTACTTCATTAAATACACCGTCTCAAGTACTGCTGTGTCTGCCTCATCTTCTGGGTTCTGCCGACTATTCGTGGCTCAGTTGGTTAAGTGACTGTTTCTCACTCCGGAGACCCGGGTTTGTAACCGGGTCCTGACAGAGAGTGCACAGTTTTAAACAAGAAAAGTTATTAATAAACAAATTAGTCACACTTGGGCAGTCTTGATACTTCATTTTGAACAGAAATGCAATGGTTCATTGGATCAGACTAAAACTTTGCACATATACTGCTGCCATCTAGTGGCCAATATCTAAATTGCAGCTGGGCTGGAATAATACAATATGGCCTTTCTTGTTCATTTCTAGGGTGATGGTACACAAATACAAAAACATGTTTTTTTGTATGATCTTTTACCAGATCTAATGTGTTATATTCTCCAACATTCCTTTCACATTTCCATAAACTTCAAAGTGTTTCCTTTCAAATGGTACTAAGGAAGTGCATATCCTTGCTTCAGGGCCTGAGCTACAGGCAGTTAGATTTGGGTGTCATTGTAGGCGATACTTTTTAAAAAAGGGTCCGATCGAGGTTAATATATTTTATGTTGACATAATTCTCCAGATGGTCTGGGTTTTCAATTACACAACATTGTTTTTGTTGAACTAGTGACATTTTGATAGATGTCCCTGCTCTTGTGTTGACAGCCAGAATGTTTTCCCTTACCACTCAGACTTTATGATAGTGTTATGATATAAATACTTCCGGCGTCATGAAGTGTTGTGTGGTGTTGAGGACAATCTGATTAACTGGTATGTTGTCCATGCTGTGAAGTAACAATGAAGGTCCAAGTCAATCACAGGAAGCAGATGTTTGGGGTGCTGTAAACCCATATAATGTCCATATAATTGTCAAAAGCACACATTAAAGGAACCCTGAGATCCGAGTCAGCATTCCTCTGTCTTACAAATGAGATGAGATCCCAGCCTTGTTAAACAAGCCTATAAATCTGTATGCACACAAACAGCAGTGTCTAGCAGGGAGGCCTGAAACATGAGCAGACAGTGTCATTAAGAGCTCATTAAGTGGAAAAAAAGCTCACATCCCACCCAGTATATATAATAATAATATATAATAGTATATATGCCATTTAGCAGACGCTTTTATCCAAAGCGACTTACAGTCATGTGTGCATACATTCTACGTATGGGTGGTCCCAGGAATCGAACCCACTACCCTGGCGTTACAAGTGCCATGCTCTACCCAGTGTAAAGCAGGGTGTTAACAGGTACAGTGTGTTAAAACCAGTGGTAAAATAAAGCAGGTCAGCATTGAACATTGGTCGAAAATTACAGGTGGCGAGTGGCATAAATGCTAACGTTTATGCGTGTTGGCTCTCCACTACATTGCCGAGTTCACTTTTCGAAAATGTTCAACACTGGGGAACTGGTTTATTGAGAGGCGAGTCAGAGCTGAGTGTCTTACTTTTCCAAAGCTGAATTTGGGAACGGTAGAGCTGTGTTTGGTTCTGAAGAGTAACTGCATAACTGTAATTGATTCTAAAGTTATTTGCTTTCTCCATCCCCCCTTCCCCCTCCTTCTCCCGCTGGTTCATTAATTTCCTCTTGGTTCACTCTTTCCCCTGTCTTAAGTGTCCACAAGGGAGCCGCCCTGCTGCCTTAAGGGCTCAGAGGATGGGGAATGCAGAAGCCAGGCCAGGCTAGGAGGATGGAGGCACGGGGTGAGAGGATGAAGGGAGGGCTTGGAGAAGGGAAAAAAGTGGGATGGGTGTGAGGGAGGGAGGGCTCAGGTGTCTGGGGTAAGCGGGGGGGGGGAGGTGAGCAAAGCGGAGGTAGAGCGTGAGCTGCTGGGACTTATACACCAACAGTACAACAGAGGGAACAGCTAACCCAGGATACTAAATAGACCAACACTACAGGCCAGACTCACACAACAGAGGCAGGGAGTAGCGCCACAAATAGAAGAACAGACAGAGATGGTTCCAGGCCAGGGAGACAGGAGCTTAACATTCAATAACTCTGCAACCCAGAGAACAGCGAAATATAAGCCAGGGCTCTAAACACTCTAACACTACAGAGCCAGGGAATGCAGAAACAGGTTGTGTGGAATATACCATGTCGCCTCTGAACCAGAAAACAGAGGAGGCTGCAAACCGGTTCCTGGTATAGGTCCAGGCCAGGGAGACAGTGGCCTTGTTTGAATACCTGTGCTTGCGTTGTAAATAAAAAACAATTCAGTATCCATAATTGTCATACTCATTTCAGTTTGCATCTAGTAGAGTTCGCTGCACCCGTGTGTCTGGCAACAGTTGAAAATCAGCTGAGGGAACGTGCTGTACCAAAACAAAAGAATGGCAGAAATCCATGCAATTGCGCAATGATATGACATATTCTCAGTAGGATGAAATGCTGTTATTTGTTGCTAATTTTTACTAAACTGTATGTTCTAAATAGTATGTAGTACCATTAATACAGCGTATGCAGTTTATGTAAGTAGTAGGCAAGCCAGATTTCAGAAACAGCCAGTATCTTAACATTAAGTAACTCTACAACACATAGAACAGCAAAGCAAGGCCTCAATACACTCCAATAGCACCAGGCCACAAACTTGATGGAAATATGCCTGTGTCCTGACAGGAACAACAGGAGAGTTGAGATGTGGAAAATCAGTGTAATGTAGCTGTTACGATGTTGTGTTTTAGGGAGCGTGTACAAAAATGTGCCCAGGACCATGATAGAACCAAAGCGTTTCCTTACACAGCCCTCCTCCCTCCTCACCATGACTTAATCCCTGCTAGAGTGCAGTCATCGCTGGCATGACATTTCATAGGGCTCTGCTCAAAAGTGGTGATCTATGTAGAAAATTGCATGCCATTTGGGATGGAGCCACAGGCTTTTATGGCCAGTGGCTTGTGTGATGTGTTGAATGTCTTGAGTCAAAAAGTATTCAACCGCTTTCTTATGGCAAGCATAAATAAGTTCAGGAGTAAATTGCAATGACTCTGTGTGCATTAATAGTGCTTAATATGATTTTTGAATGACTACCTCATCCCTGTACCCCACACATTAAATGATCTGTAAGGTCCATCTGTGAATTTCAAACACAGATTGAACCACAAAGACCAAGGAGGGTTTCCAATGTTGTAATGTTGTTCGTCTGCTGTTTGAAGAGAGTCAGACCGAAATGCAGCGTGTAGGTTACTCATGACTTTTAATGAAGAAAATAGCGGTACATGAAATAACTGAAAATACGAAAACAACAAAAGAGTGAAACTAATACAGCCTATCTGGTGACTAACACAAAGACAGGTACAATCGCCCACGAAATACAACGTGCACTCAGGCTGCCTAAATACGGTTCCCAATCCGAGACAACGAGAATCAGCTGACTCCAATTAGGAATCGCCTCAGGCAGCCAAGCCTAACTAGACACACCCCTAATAATACACAATCCCAATTAATACAACCCCAATACGAAATACAACATATAAACCCATGTCACACCCTGGCCTACCCAAACATATAACAAAAACACAAGATACAATGACCAAGGCGTGACAAATGTCTTGCAAAGAAGGGCACTTATTGGTAGATGGGTAAAAAAACAAAAGCAGACATTAAATATCCCTTTGAGTATGATGAAATTATTAATTACACTTTGGATGCTGTATCAATACACACAGTCACTACTAATATACAGGCGTCCTTTCTAACTCAATTGCTGGTGAGGAAGTAAATAGCTCAAGGATTTCACCCTGAGGCCAATGGTGAGTTCAAAACAGTTACAGTGTAGTGGCTGTGACAGGAGAAAACTGAGGATGGATCAACATTGTAGTTACTCCACAATACACTGGCACTGGGAGATGAATTCACCTTTCAGCAGGACAATAACTTAAAACACAAGACAGAATCTACAATGGTGTTGCTTACCAAGAAGACAATGAATGTTTCTGACAATTTTGACTTAAATCTACTTGATAATCTATGGCAAGACCTGAAAATGGTTGTCTAGAAATGATCATCAACCAATTTGACAGAGCTTGAATCATTTTAAAAAGAGTAATGGGCAAATGTTGCACAATTCAGGTGTGGAAAGCTCTTAGAGACTATAATTTTTATTTTTTATTTTTTTCACCTTTATTTAACCAGGTAGGCTAGTTGAGAACAAGTTCTCATTTACAACTGCGACCTGGCCACGATAAAGCAAAGCAGTGTGACACAGACAACAACACAGAGTTACACATGGAGTAAACAATAAACAAGCCACTAATACAAACAAGTCAATGACACAGTAGAAAAAAGAAAGGCATGGGGAGGTAGGCAATAAATAGCCCATAGGAGCGAATAATTACAATTTAGCAGATAAACACTGGAGTGATAAATGAGCAGATGATGATGTTCAAGTAGAGATACTGGTGTGTAAAAGAGCAGAAAAGTAAATAAAATAAAAACAGTATGGGGAGGAGGTAGGTAGATTGGGTGGGTGGGCTATTTACAGATGGACTATGTACAGCTGCAGTGATCGGTTAGCTGCTCAGATAGTTGATGTTTAAAGTTGGTGAGGGAATAAAAGTCTCCAACTTCAGTGATTTTTGCAATTCGTTCCAGTCACTGGCAGCTGAGAACTGGAAGGAAAGGCGGCCAAAGAGGTGTTGGCTTTGGGGATGATCAGTAATGTCATGTTTTGTCTTAGATTGTCTTGTCATTTTGCTTTTCCCTCTGTTCATTTTCCCCCTGCTGGTCTTTTTAGGTTCGTTCCCCTTTTTCTCTCTCCCTTCCTCTCTCTCTTCTCTCTATCGTTCCGTTCCTGCTCCCAGCTGTTCCTATTCCCCTAATCAATCATTTAGTCTTCCCACACCTGTTCCCGATCCTTTTCCCTGATTAGAGTCCCTATTTCTCTCCTTGTTTTCCGTTCCTGCCCTGTCGGATCCTTGTCTATTGTTCACCGTGCTGTGTCTATGTATCGCCCTGTCGTGTCGTGTTTCCCTCAGATGCTGCGTGGTGAGCAGGTGTCTGAGTCTGCTACGTTCAAGTGCCTTCCCGAGGCAACCTGCAGTTCTTGATCAAGTCTGCAGTCTGTTCTCGTCATTACGAGTAGTATTATGCCTTTTGATTGTAAAGTTACTTTACTGGATTAAAAAGCTCTGTTTTCGCCAAGTCGCTTTTGGGTCCTCATTCACCTGCATAACAGAAGGATCCGACCAAGGAATGGACCCAGCGACTACAGATGCTCGTAACACTGCCGTCGAGATCCAAGGAGCCATGCTCGGCAGACACGAGCAGGAATTGTCTGCTGCTCGCCATGCCGTGGAGAACCTGGCCGCTCAGGTTTCCGACCTCTCTGGACAGTTCCAGAGTCTTCGTCTCGTGCCACCTGTTACTTCCTGGCCTGCCGAGCCTCCGGAACCTAGGGTTAATAACCCACCTTGCTACTCCGGGCAGCCCACGGAGTGCCGCTCCTTTCTCACCCAGTGTGATATTGTGTTCTCTCTCCAACCCAACACATACTCTAGCGAGAGAGCTCGGGTTGCTTACGTCATTTCACTCCTTATTGGCCGGGCTCGAGAGTGGGGCACAGCTATCTGGGAGGCAAGGGCTGATTGTTCTAACAATTACCAGAACTTTAAAGAGGAGATGATTCGGGTTTTTGACCGTTCAGTTTTTGGTGGGGAGGCTTCTAGGGCCCTGGCTTCCCTATGCCAAGGTGATCGATCCATAACGGATTACTCTATAGAGTTTCGCACTCTTGCTGCCTCTAGTGACTGGAACGAGCCGGCGCTGCTCGCTCGTTTTCTGGAGGGACTCCACGCAGTGGTCAAAGATGAGATTCTCTCTCGGGAGGTTCCTTCCAGTGTGGACTCTTTGATTGCTCTCGCCATCCGCATAGAACGACGGGTAGATCTTCGTCACCAAGCTCGTGGAAGAGAGCTCGCGTCAACGGTGTTTCCCTGCTCCGCATCGCAACCATCTCCCTCCTCTGGCTCAGAGACTGAGCCCATGCAGCTGGGAGGTATTCGCATCTCGACCAAGGAGAGGGAACGGAGGATCACCAACCGCCTGTGCCTCTATTGCGGATTTGATGGACATTTTGTCAATTCATGTCCAGTAAAAGGCCAGAGCTCATCAGTAAGCGGAGGGCTACTGGTGAGCGCTACTACTCAGGTCTCTTCATCTAGATCCTGTACTACTATGTCGGTCCATCTACGCTGGACCGGTTCGGGTGCTACATGCAGTGCCTTGATTGACTCTGGGGCTGAGGGTTGTTTCATGGACGAAGCATGGGCTCGGAAACATGACATTCCTTTCAGACAGTTAGACAAGCCTACGCCCATGTTTGCCTTAGATGGTAGTCATCTTCCCAGTATCAGATTTGAGACACTACCTTTAACTCTCACAGTATCTGGTAACCACAGTGAGACTATTTCTTTTTTGATTTTTCGTTCACCTTTTACACCTGTTGTTTTGGGTCATCCCTGGCTAGTATGTCATAATCCTTCTATTAATTGGTCTAGTAATTCTATCCTATCCTGGAACGTTTCTTGTCATGTGAAGTGTTTAATGTCTGCCATCCCTCCCATTTCTTCTGTCCCCACTTCTCAGGAGGAACCTGGCGATTTGACAGGAGTGCCGGAGGAATATCATGATCTGCGCACGGTCTTCAGTCGGTCCCGAGCCAACTCCCTTCCTCCTCACCGGTCGTATGATTGTAGTATTGATCTCCTTCCGGGGACCACTCCTCCTCGGGGTAGACTATACTCTCTGTCGGCTCCCGAACGTAAGGCTCTCCAGGATTATTTATCTGTGTCTCTTGACGCCGGTACCATAGTGCCTTCTTCCTCTCCGGCCGGGCGGGGTTCTTTTTGTTAAGAAGAAGGACGGTACTCTGCGCCCCTGCGTGGATTATCGAGGGCTGAATGACATAACGGTTAAGAATCGTTATCCGCTTCCCCTTATGTCATCAGCCTTCGAGATTCTGCAGGGAGCCAGGTGCTTTACTAAGTTGGACCTTCGTAACGCTTACCATCTCGTGCGCATCAGAGAGGGGGACGAGTGGAAAACGGCGTTTAACACTCCGTTAGGGCATTTTGAGTACCGGGTTCTGCCGTTTGGTCTCGCCAATGCGCCAGCTGTTTTTCAGGCATTAGTTAATGATGTTCTGAGAGACATGCTGAACATCTTTGTTTTTGTCTATCTTGACGATATCCTGATTTTTTCACCGTCACTCGAGATTCATGTTCAGCACGTTCGACGTGTTCTACAGCGCCTTTAGAGAATTGTCTCTACGTGAAGGCTGAGAAGTGCTCTTTTCATGTCTCCTCCGTTACTTTTCTCGGTTCCGTTATTTCCGCTGAAGGCATTCAGATGGATTCCGCTAAGGTCCAAGCTGTCAGTGATTGGCCCGTTCCAAGGTCACGTGTCGAGTTGCAGCGCTTTTTAGGTTTCGCTAATTTCTATCGGCATTTCATTCGTAATTTCGGTCAAGTTGCTGCCCCTCTCACAGCTCTTACTTCTGTCAAGACGTGTTTTAAGTGGTCCGGTTCCGCCCAGGGAGCTTTTGATCTTCTAAAAGAACGTTTTACGTCCGCTCCTATCCTCGTTACTCCTGACGTCACTAGACAATTCATTGTCGAGGTTGACGCTTCAGAGGTAGGCGTGGGAGCCATTCTATCCCAGCGCTTCCAGTCTGACGATAAGGTTCATCCTTGCGCTTATTTTTCTCATCGCCTGTCGCCATCTGAGCGCAACTATGATGTGGGTAACCACGAACTGCTCGCCATCCGCTTAGCCCTAGGCGAATGGCGACAGTGGTTGGGGGGCGACCGTTCCTTTTGTCGTTTGGACAGACCATAAGAACCTTGAGTACATCCGTTCTGCCAAACGACTTAATGCCCGTCAAGCTCGTTGGGCGTTGTTTTTCGCTCGTTTCGAGTTTGTGATTTCTTACCGTCCGGGTAGCAAAAACACCAAGCCTGATGCCTTATCCCGTCTGTTTAGTTCTTCTGTGGCTTCTACTGATCCCGAGGGGATTCTTCCTTATGGGCGTGTTGTCGGGTTGACAGTCTGGGGAATTGAAAGACCAAGCACTCACGTCCGGGTAGCAAAAACACCGCACACTGTTTGTTCTTCTGTGGTACTGATCCCGGGGATTCTTCCTTATGGGCGTGTTGTCCTAGTAACCTCCTTGTCCTAGTTCCTGTTTCCACTCGTCTGGCTGTTCTTCAGTGGGCTCACTCTGCCAAGTTAGCTGGTCATCCCGGTGTTCGAGGCACTCTTGCGTCTATTCGCCAGCGCTTTTGGTGGCCGACTCAGGAGCGTGACACGCGCCGTTTCGTGGCTGCTTGTTCGGACTGCGCGCAGACTAAGTCGGGTAACTCTCCTCCTGCCGGTCGTCTCAGACCGCTCCCCATTCCTTCTCGACCATGGTCTCACATCGCCTAGACTTCATTACCGGTCTGCCTTTGTCTGCGGGGAAGACTGTGATTCTTACGGTTGTCGATAGGTTCTCTAAGGCGGCACATTTCATTCCCCTCGCTAAACTTCCTTCCGCTAAGGAGACAGCACAAATCATCATCGAGAATGTGTTCAGAATTCATGGCCTCCCGTTAGACGCCGTTTCAGACAGAGGCCCGCAATTCACGTCACAGTTTTGGAGGGAGTTCTGTCGTTTGATTGGTGCGTCCGTCAGTCTCTCTTCCGGGTTTCATCCCCAGTCTAACGGTCAAGCAGAGAGGGCCAATCAGACGATTGGTCGCATACTACGCAGCCTTTCTTTCAGAAACCCTGCGTCTTGGGCAGAACAGCTCCCCTGGGCAGAATACGCTCACAACTCGCTTCCTTCGTCTGCTACCGGGTTATCTCCGTTTCAGAGTAGTCTGGGTTACCAGCCTCCTCTGTTCTCATCCCAGCTTGCCGAGTCCAGCGTTCCCTCCGCTCAAGCGTTTGTCCAACGTTGTGAGCGCACCTGGAGGAGGGTGAGGTCTGCACTTTGCCGTTACAGGGCACAGACTGTGAGAGCCGCCAATAAACGCAGGATTAAGAGTCCAAGGTATTGTTGCGGCCAGAGAGTGTGGCTTTCCACTCGCAACCTTCCTCTTATGACAGCTTCTCGTAAGTTGACTCCGCGGTTCATTGGTCCGTTCCGTGTCTCCCAGGTCGTCAATCCTGTCGCTGTGCGACTGCTTCTTCCGCGACATCTTCGTCGCGTCCATCCTGTCTTCCATGTCTCCTGTGTCAAGCCCTTTCTTCGCACCCCGTTCGTCTTCCCTCCCCCCTCCCGTCCTTGTCGAGAGCGCACCTATTTACAAGGTACGTAGGATCATGGACATGCGTTCTCGGGACGGGGTCACCAATACTTAGTGGATTGGGAGGGTTACGGTCCTGAGGAGAGGAGTTGGGTTCCGTCTCGGGACGTGCTGGACCGTTCACTTATTGATGATTTCCTCCGTTGCCGCCAGGATTCCTCCTCGAGTGCGCCAGGAGGCGCTCGGTGAGTGGGGGGTACTGTCATGTTTTGTCTTAGATTGTCTTGTCATTTTGCTTTTCCCTCTGTTCATTTTCCCCCTGCTGGTCTTTTTAGGTTCGTTCCCCTTTTTCTCTCTCCCTTCCTCTCTCTCTTCTCTCTATCGTTCCGTTCCTGCTCCCAGCTGTTCCTATTCCCCTAATCAATCATTTAGTCTTCCCACACCTGTTCCCGATCCTTTTCCCTGATTAGAGTCCCTATTTCTCTCCTTGTTTTCCGTTCCTGCCCTGTCGGATCCTTGTCTATTGTTCACCGTGCTGTGTCTATGTATCGCCCTGTCGTGTCGTGTTTCCCTCAGATGCTGCGTGGTGAGCAGGTGTCTGAGTCTGCTACGTTCAAGTGCCTTCCCGAGGCAACCTGCAGTTCTTGATCAAGTCTCCAGTCTGTTCTCGTCATTATGAGTAGTATTATGCCTTTTGATTGTAAAGTTACTTTACTGGATTAAAAAGCTCTGTTTTCGCCAAGTCGCTTTTGGGTCCTCATTCACCTGCATAACAAGTAAGATATACCTGCTGGAACGTACCCACTATGGGTGGGTGTTGTTATCGTGACCAGGGAACTGAGCTTTACCTAGCATAGACTTATAGATGACCTGGAGCCAGTGGGTCTGGCAACGAATATGTAGCGAGGGCCAGCCGACTAGAGCATACAGGTCCCAGTGGTGGGTGGTATAAGGTGATTTGGTAACAAAGCGGATGGCACTGTGATAGACTGCATCCAGTTTGCTGAGTAGAGTGTTGGAAGCTATTTTGTATATGACATCGCCGAAGTCGAGGATCGGTAGGATAGTCAATTTTGATAGGGTAAGTTTGGCGGCGTGAGTGAAGGAGGCTTTGTTGCGAAATAGAAAGAGGATTCTAGATTTGATTTTGGATTGGAGATGTTTAATATGAGTCTGGAAGGAGAGTTTACAGTCTAGCCAGACACCTAGGTATTTATAGTTGTCCATATATTCTTGGCTGGAACCGTTCAGGGTGGTGATGCTAGTCTGGCGGGCGGGTGTGGGCAGCGAACAGTTGAAAAGCATGTATTTGGATTTACTAGCGTTTAAGAGCAGTTGCAGGCCACGGAAGGAGTGTTGTATGGCATTGAAGCTCAATTGAAGGTTAGTTAGCACAGTGTCCAAGGAAGGGCCAGATGTATACAGAATGGTGTCGTCTGCGTAGAGGTGGATCAGGGAATCGCCCGCAGCAAGAGCAACATCAATGATATATACAGAAAAAAGAGTCGGCCTGAGAATTGAACCCTGTGGTACCCCCACAGAGACTGCCAGAGATTCAGACAACATGCCCTCCGATTTGACACACTGAACTCTGTCTGCAAAGTAGTTGGTGAATCAGGCTAGGCAGTCATTAGAAAAACCAAGGCTATTGAGTCTGCCAATAAGAATACGAGTCGAAAGCCTTGGCCAGGTCGATGAAGATGGCTGCACAGTACTGTCTTTTATCGATGGCGGTTATGATATCATTTAGTACCTTGAGCATGGCTGAGGTACAACCATGACTGGCTCGGAAACTGGATTGCACAGCGGAGAAGGTACGGTGGGACTCGAAATGGTCAGTGATTGGTCCACGTTTTGCAGCTCTTTCAGAACATCTACTGTCTGGATTTGGGTGAAGGAGAAGCTGGGGAGGCTTGGGCGAGTAGCTGCGGGGGGGGGCAGAGCTGTTGGCCGGGGTTGGAGTAGCCAGGAGGAAGGCATGGCCAGCCGTTGACAAATGCTTCTTGAAATGTTCGTTTATCATGGATTTATCAGTGGTGACCATGTTCCCTAGCTTCCGTGCAGTGGGCAGCTGGGAGGAGGTGCTCTATAACAAAAACACAGCTGTAATCTCTGCCAAAATGTGATTCTAACATGTATTGACTCATGGGGTTGAATACTTATCTAATCAAGATACATTAGTGATTTATTTTCCATAAATAAAATTAAATGTAGACATTTTTCTTCAACTTTGACATTGCAAAAAGACTCGCAGCTGTAATTGCTGCCAAATGTGCTTTTACAAAGTATTGACTCAGGGGTTTGAATTCTTATGTAAAATAGATATTTCTGTATTTAATTTTCAATACATCTATAAATATTTCTTAAAACATGTTTTCACTTTGTCATTATGGGGTATTGTGTGTAGATGGGTGAAAAATAATCCATTTTATCCATTTTGAATTCAGGCTGTAACACGACAAAATGTGGAATAGGTCAAGGGGTATGAATACTTTCTGAAGGCCCTGTAATTTAGCTTAATAAGCACACTTGAATAATGACACATGGCATGTAGACATATTGAAAATGTTCATTAACTTACTGTTTGGCAAAACAATGTCCTTATACAGGGTACACCAATTTACAAAAAAAAGATACCTGGTAGCTTGCTAGTTAGCTAGCAAAAGATGTTACATTCAGCTGGCTAGCTTACAGCTAAAGCTAATGTCAGTTTACTACCCTAAAACTTGATTTGTTATAATATGCAAACCATAACCCAAAGCAAGCTGATTTTCTTCCAAAATGTTCAACGTGTTAAATGACTTTCTCTGTCTTGTCGAACTGTTGTATGTGACAGAGGAGCGTCTGGATCTGCAAAATGATTAAAGTGTTAACGAGACAGCGCACCTCTTTTATGAACGAAGAGATTAAGTTGCTTCAAATAAAGTATAATTGTATTCATAATATACTGTACTTCGTAAAGGACAAAGATGTAGACTAACAGTGAAATGCTTACTTATGGCCCTTCCCCAACAATGCAGAGGGAAAGAAAATGGAGAGATAATAGAAAAGTTAAACACGTAGTAATAAATACACAATAGCAGCAATAACTTGGGTACCAGTACCGAGTCGATGTACGAGGGTACGAGGTAATTGAGGTAGATATATACATAGAACTAGGAATAAAGGGACAGATACTAAAGGGTAACAGCAGTGTGTGTGATGAGACAAAAACGTTAGTGCAACATGGTAGATGCAAATAGTTCGGGTAGCTATTTGGTTAACTACTTAACTAACTATTTATCAGTCTTATGGCTTGTGGGTAGAAGCTGTTCATGGCCATGCGATAGCTGAGAGAACAGTCTGTGACTGATACAGAGCTCCAGGATGGCAGGCAGCTTGGCCCCAGTGATGTACTGGGCTGTACACACTACACTTTGTAGCCCCTTGCGGTCGGGTGCCAAGTAGTAGCCATACCAAGCAATGATGCAGCCAGTCAAGATGGTGCAGCCGTAGAACCTGTTGAGGATCTGAGGGCCCATGTCAAATCTTTTCATTCTCCTGAGGGGGAAGAGGGAATGTTGGGTCCTCTTCATGATTGCATTGGTGTGTGGACCATGATAGATCCTTCTATGCACATTTTGTTGATCAGTAGGCTAATATAAGTCCCAAATGGAAGGGCAACTGATTGCTTGTCATCTGTAGCACCATGGACTCCACTGAACAGGAAAAATGCTCAATAACTCAATGCATGCACACACTCCTATTGAATACGCATTCATCGGTATTGTGAGTAGGCCGAAGCCACCTTGATTTACCCAGTTTATTAAGATATTTACCATTCAAATACAATTGTGACTATTATTTTGGTATGTAGTTAGATTGGTAAAAACAAAGTCAAATGTATTGTTTGATCTGAAAATGTAACCCCAAAAATTGGTATCGGCATCTGCCCTAAAAAAAATCCATATATAGCCATTTATCACAGGCTTTCCATAAACACACTTAGAGACACAGACACACACACACAGTCACACAGACATACACTCAGCCACAGTTTCCATTGCATGTATGCTGTTGGTCCAGATGTAATACCCCCTGAACGGCTGGGTCTGCAAAGTGCAATGTCGCCGGTAAAATGTTGGTATTGACATTAGTACACACACGTGCACATGCACACGCACACACACTTTCCCCTATAGGTTCAGAGATATGGTAAAGTCATTGGAACACTGCATGTTAAAATTCCACTCATGGGGTAACCTATACCTCTATTAATGTGTGTCTAGGGATAGGGTTATATTATGTGTGGTTTCTAGGTCTATGAAACTGATATTCAGGAATAACAAACCTTATGTTACCATGAATATAACAGCAGGCCGTTATGGGCTGTGTTCATAGTGAAGGTATAGTTGTTGTGTCTCTCATACCGAGCGCTAGCTACCCATAGAGCAAACAGGAACAGGATCTAGACTAATGAGACCAATCTAGGTTTATAGAGACTAACGCTCTGGATTGACAAAGGTTTTGTGTTATATGAAACAGATAGTATTTCATGTCTACGTCACTAGTAAAAACACAGTAAAAAGAATCGATAATGGTGTAACTTTTATTGTTCTGTTCATATGCAAAAAGAATGCGTTACAGTCATACATCCGATAAAGCACATCATTTGACCTTTTAGCAAAACATTGACGATATTGTAAAACTTTACAGTAACAAAACGCATACAATGTGCGTGTTGGATCAGTTCAACTCCAAGTTGACTCTACAGTACTGTGACGTATTAACAAGCCCTGGTGGGTGATGTTTGTGGATGATTTGAATGACTATGTGCTTCATACACTGATCAGACTGTGTTACAGGATGAAGTGGTTACGGTGAGACTAGCAAAACAACATTAAATGAGCCTCAGCTCTACTCCTGGAGGATAAAAAAAATAACAAAAAAAATTAATGTATTGAGTATTGAAGATCTGTTCTGAAGAGCATGTAAGCGCTTGCTTGTGTTTGTGTGTGTCCAAACGTGCGTCCGAGTGGGCTTGAGTGATGTGTGTTTGAAGGATGTGCGTTTGAAGGACATACTTGTGTGCATGTCTGTGTGTTCATTTCTGAATGTTCGGACCTGTGGAATCTTGACAGAATCTTTCCAGGTAAGCTTCAAAGCAAGGTTGTGGCAGGGTCAGGGGGTTAGAGGTACGAGGTCAGGGTTAGATGTATATGTGGTGCAGGACTCGGAGGCAGTAGACCCATTCAGGTGGTAGTAGATGATAGGACATCTTGTTGCCGTCCAGACGAAGGATCCTCATCCTGGAGTACGACAGAGGACCCACCTCCCGACAGAAACTAGAGATGTTAAACTCTGCAATGGACAAAGAGCAGAGCGAGGACAGAGAGGATAGAAATGATAGAGGACAAAGAGAACAGAGGACAGTAATGGTTTTTACATGCACTCACACCCTATACCCAGTAATGGAATTCCCACTCATATACGCTTACTTCACAAAGTATATTTTTACAATATGTGAACATAATTTAAACCCAGTTCCTCCTATTTAGAGTTGTCACAGTATTTTGAGTGTACTGCCATCATTGTTCCTGAAATGGCAGACTGTATGAGGAGTATTTGCCTGATCAGAAGCTGGATACAGCTACAGTATCCTATTCTATTAGGAGCAGAAACCACAACATGCTACAGTAGTTGATGCCAAATCCAAAAAGCAGCTACACCTATCTTAAAAAAGAGGAGGAGAGAAAACATAATCTCCTCTCTACCTCCTGTTCCTGCCTATAGCTATTGGCAGAAGGGTACATTTGGCAGAGGGTAGACAACAGTAGCTAGCTGTCGGGATGCTAGACAGTGAGGTGAGTGTTTTTCTCTCGGTGAATGTCTTGTGTTTAGCTCTCTGTCAGACCAGACCAGACACACATACCAGGTTATTGTGCTGACTCATGTCTCCTGGAGAGCCTTGCGGAAAACAAGCTCACACTCCATCTTTATTTCTCTTGCTTTCTCGCTGTATTTTTATTTCTGTGTCTCTAACCCCGCCTCTCTGTCTGTTCCTCTACAGTTGCCTACAAAAAGTTTTCACACCCTTGACTTTTTCCACATTTTGTTGTGTTACAAAGTGCCATTTTTTGTCAATGATTGACTTAAAAATACTCTGTAATGTCAAAGTTGAAGAACATTTTTAAAATGTTAATAATGGAAAATAAAATACTAAAATATCTTAATTAAAGGAGTATTCAACCTCTTGAGTGAATACATGTTAGAATCACCTTTGGAAGCTGTCTTTCTGAGTAATCTGTGTAACCAACGAGCGTCTGCGTTGCCAAGGGCTTAGAAGTCAGTTCTAATTGTGACGCAGATCGCGCTGCAAGTCCTGCCACTCCCATCTCCTCACTGGTTTATAGAAGCAGGTACCCGCGTGCCATCTCCTCATCGGTTATACCCACATGGGTGACTGAAAGACGAATGAGGTAGGTGGTGGTAATGCACCTAATTTATGAAAGTTGCTAATCGCAATATAAAATCGAGAGAAGAAAAAGCCTGAAAGGAGGAGAGATGAAAAGAAACGATTCGGTTAACCATTTTATGTGTGGATTAATTTTTGGAGTAGAGGACCTTGTGCATTTCAGGTAAAATAACAACTCAATGTTTATGTCCCAGGACAAATTAGATAGCAACAGCAATCAAGCTAAATAGGACAAATTATCTAGCAAGTGCAAGCTAGCTAGATAAATTGCCATAAATATTGAATGCTTTTTGACCTGTCCCCAAATTAATGTAATTGGTTGAGATTTTGTTTTGATATTTTAACCTGCGTGTCGTGATTGCGTTTAGCGTGGTTGGGACAAAATACATTTACACACGATGGAGCACGCGAGCAGCCGGTTTGGGTTCCGTGTAAGTCTCTAAGAGCTTTGCAAACCTGGATCGTACAATCTTTAAAAAATCTTCAAGCTCTGTCAAGTTGGTTGTTGATCTTTGCTAGACAGACTTTTTCAAGTCTTGACATTGATTTTCAAGCCGAGTTAAGTCAAAACTGTAACTAGGCCACTCAGGAACATTCAATATCACCTTGGTAAGTAACTCCAGTGTATAGTTTGGCCTCATGGTGGTTTTCCTCCTCTCCGTAAACTGAGTTAGGAAGGATCTTTGTAGTGACAGGGTGTATTAATACACCCTCCAGAGTGCAATAATAACTTCACCATGCTCAAAGGGACATTCAGTAGATACAGTATGTTTCCATGAACCTCTCCCTTGATTTTTTTGTCGACATTTAGAAAGCTTGCATGGAAAATAGATGTGACAAATGCCTGCTAGGGTGCATTTCCATGTATCTACCTTGTGTCGATATAAACAGCTGGATGTAACAACGTCACAGCTGGACGTAATGATGTTGAATCAAACTGTAGTGTTTCCACTACCCATTTAGGCAAGTTGCGCATTAATAAATTGGCAACAGCCTGTATTCCCTCCCATCTATCTGTTTCGTGTCTCAGGTAGCCGATGAAAGCCAGCATGGGATAGAATTCAAGAATAGACTAGTGTGCAATATAATGTGCCACAATATTGCCACGGTCTGTGCCATTATGAAACTTGCACAGTAAATAATTGGATGTTGAAACTTGCATCCAGCCAACCAGAAAAGCAATTTGAAGCAATTCAACCATTCTTGAAAGTCAGGACAAGGATCCTGCAAAGAAACACTATTTTGATAGTTAAAAAAATGGATTTAGCAGGCATTTTAGAATGAAATGTGGAGTGGAGCTTGTGATGACGTCACGTGCCGCGCGTATCTTCAAAATTATTCGGCAATCATCGTTTAATCGAAAAACACAGTTTCCATCATCATTTGTCGCAATAAAGAAAGATTTCCAAAAGAAAAATCCACCCCTGTCGAATGGATAAAAATGTTGTTGATCTTTAGAAAATGCTCACCTATATCTGCCGTCTCCATTACACATAAACCTGGGTCAATGGAAACCTCCTTACTCTCTGGTTTTTAAAATGTTTTAGCCATCAACCAATAGGTGCCATTATTTGCAAGACATTGGAAAACCTCCCTGTTCTTTGTCTTTGAAATTGTGCTTCACTGCTTGACTGAAGGACCTTACAGATAATTGTTGGTGTGGGGTACAGAGACAGGGATGGTCATTTAAACATCTTCTTAAAACCATTATTGAGGACAGAGTTAGTCAAGCAACTTATTATCAGTCGTGG
Organism: Oncorhynchus gorbuscha; assembly: GCF_021184085.1. Classification (NCBI taxonomy): domain Eukaryota; kingdom Metazoa; phylum Chordata; class Actinopteri; order Salmoniformes; family Salmonidae; genus Oncorhynchus; species Oncorhynchus gorbuscha. The sequence continues at coordinate 37,480,286 of NC_060190.1, read as the reverse complement.
AAAAAGTACCCAAATGTCATATTTGAGTAAAAGTAAAAGTTAATAAAAAATGAAAGTGAAAGTCACCCAGTAAAATACTACTTGTATACTACTTGGTTTAAAATATACTTATCAAAAGTATATTTTGATAAGTATCAAAAGTAAATGTAATTGCTAAAATATACTTAAGTATCAAAAGTAAAAGTATAATAATTTTGAATTCCTTATATAAAGCAAACCGGACAGCATAATTTTCTTATTTTTAAAATTATGGATAGCCAGGGGCACACTCCATCACTCAGACATCATTATAAATGAAGCATGTGTGTTTAGTGAGTCCGCCAAATCAGAGGCAGTAGGGATGACCAGGGATGTTCTGTGTGAATTAGACAACTTTAATGTCCTGGTAAGCATTCAAAATGTAACGAGTACTTTTGGGTGTCAGGGAAAATGTATGGAGTGAAAATTACATAATTTTCTTTAGGAATGTAGTGACGTGAATGTAAACGTTGTCAAAAATATAAATAGTAATGTGAATAGTAATGTGAAGTTCAGAAACCCTACAAAATGACTTAAGTAGTACTTCAAAGTATTTTTTACTTAAGTAGTACTTTAAAGTACTTTACACCACTGCTTATTATCTGACTTTTTAAACAAAGGGCTTGAATGCTTATTGACTCAAGTAATTTCAGCTTTCCATTTATTTTAATTAATTTGTAAAATGTCTAAAAACTGTGAATACTTTCTGAAGGCACTGTACCTCTACCTCTGTTTTTCTCTCTTGTCATTCTCTCTCCCTCTCTCACTCTCTCCCCCTCTTTCCCTCTCCCTCTGTAGCCCAAACATCCAAGCCAGAACAGGAATCCAGGAATCCTAACAGTGTTTTGTCAAGGAGACACGGCTGAGCGAACGAGTGGCCAATTGTGAGATTCACAGGTTTGTTATTGAAGATGAGGCAGGAAGTTAGATCCACTTCTCATGTGCTGATTTGCAGTTCAAGAGAAGCATTCAAGTGTTCATAATTTGATCAGCTTCGTCATTTGGAAATATTTGGAGGAACAACACGAGGATTGTTTTTCTCAGAGAGAGATGGAAAGAGCATGATATTTGGCTGATCTTACCATCGAGCTCTCAAAGTCTCATGTCAGAATTAGACGTTCATCCATGTTTCTCGAACGTCAAATTCTGCAGTTGTTCCAAATGTCAAATTTTGAAGTGTTTAAGGTTAAGTTTAGGCATGAACTCAACATTTTAAGTTAAGTTGAAGCATTAACTCCGAAATCTTGAGGTCATGCATTAACTCCATTAATTAATGGTTAAGGTAAGTTTTAAGGTTTGGGATAGGCTTAAAACAAAAATCTCAAAACAACTTTTGATCGCCGGATTCGAACAAAAGATGCTTACGCCCCTAGTGGCCGGTTTCCACATCATCTCCCTATGTCCTTCGACATGGATGGACGTCGAATACTGACTTGTTTCACGGGTGACCTGGCTGGATCTTACTCCCCTGGTCAACCCCTCACAGATGTTTTCTCCACTCCTTAGATTGTCTATGTGTGCACGTGCGCGTGTACGGGAGTGTATGTGTAGTCTTACCTTGTATGTGGTTGGCCTCCAAGTACAGGTACTGTAGTGTGAGGGGAACCAGGGGGATGGTTGTCAGCTTGTTGTAAGAGAGATCCAGCTCCACAAGGGAAGACAGGTTGAAGGATTGGGGGTGGAGGGAAGGGCTCACTAAACCACAGCGGCTCAGACGCAGGTACCTACACACACACACACACACACACACACACACACACACACACACACACACACACACACACACACACACACACACACACACACACACACACACACACACACACACACACACACACACACACACACACACACACACTACATTTACATTACAGCCACATTCTTATCCAGAGCAACTTTCAATATTAGAGAACAAAATAACCACAATTTGTGATAATATCAGAGGTGTGATGCAGATCAGACTGAAATAATGTGTGTGTGTGTGTGTGTGTGTGTGTGTGTGTGTGTGTGTGTGTGTGTGTGTGTGTGTGTGTGTGTGTGTGTGTGTGTGTGTGTGTGTGTGTGTGTGTGTGTGTGTGTGTGTGTGTGTGTGTGTGTGTGTGTGTGTGTGTGTGTGTGTGTGTGTGTGTGTGTGTGTGTGTGTGTTTGCATGCTTGCATCTGTACGTGTGTGTGTTACCTGAGATTAGTGAAGCCCTGTAGACTTTCCTCCCCCAGGCCAGACAGAGAGTTGTTGGAGAGGTAGAGCTGCTGGATGGAGGGAGGAAGGTGGGAGGGGAAGGAGGAGAAGAGGTTCCCGCTCAGGCTCAACAGGTTAAGAGACACCAGGCCTGGTGGGGGAGGAGGGAGAGGTGGAGGGAGAGGGAGAGAGGGAGGATGGGAGAGAGGGTACCAGAACAAGCATGTTAAGAGCTGTTACCTTTGAGGCTGTTATTTTTAAGATATGTCAGAAAAGGTGTCATATGTTCTGGCATAAAATATAACATCTCAGAATGGAAGCAGAGCGAAGGCACTTACCTGTGAAGTCAGTCTCTGTAATCACGTTCAACCTATTCCCCTGCAGTAGCAGCAATGCAAGATTATGTAAGTTCCCGAAGGTTCCTGGGGAGATGCTGGTGATGAGGTTGTGTGCCAGTCGGAGCTGCCGCAGGCTCCTGGGCAGGCCAGAGGGCACGACAGTCAGCTTATTGTGGTTGAGGAACAGGTATTGGAGCTGGGTCAGGTTCTGCAGCGTGGAGGTCTGCAGCCCGTCTGTCTGCAGACGGTTATCATCCAGGATGAGCCAGCGGAGTCCTGAGGAGTTGGTGAGAGAGGAGGAGGGCAGGGACGAGATGTTGTTGCCCTGAGAAAACACACACCCATAAACTGTGTGTTACCTATAGATGTAGGATCTTAATTTTGTTGCTGAGAATTTTACTGCACAGCAGTGTATTCAAGGTTTAATAAGGCTTCTAAAGTCTGTAATTTCCACTTTATAATGTCATATTTGATTTGCTCTAACGAAAAATGTATATAACCCCTATAAAAAATGTCCATGACTTCTAATATACATAATAATTTAAATGTTCTCTTGCTGCAGGATTATTGGCTCAAATTAAGATCCGACACCTGTATAGGAACCGTGTGGTGCCTGGCAGTCTTTCAGACAGGTGTCTCAGACCCCTTTGTGCATGTGCTTGCATGTGGTGTGTATTACCTGCAGGAACAGGTATTGTGTATTGTAAAGCATGCTGTCCGGCAGCTCTCCAAGGTCTCTGTGGTCACAGTACAGAGCTGAGGGCCACTGGATAGGACAGTCACACAGGTCAGGGCAGGACTGGGGGTTGTTGGCTCTGTACCTGGATCACACACAGAGAAATATCTGTCTTTACTCGGATATTACATATGTAAATAAAGTAGGAAATGATACTTTGCCATTGAATGATGTCTAAACATTACCCAAAATACGCATGCACACGCATAGATGACAGAGACTGCATCATCAGGGTGTCCTTAAACTGTAAGTCAACTGGACTTCAGAATGGTAACATTCAAATTCACAGTCGCATGATAAACACCTCTCATTGAGGTAGGGGCAGTTTGGATTATAGCACAGTCATACACATCAACATTATTCTGCCTGTCAGTAACAACATAAGATACAGACATTTATAGCCTGCAGTAACTGCAATTATACATTTGCCAGTATATTAATCAACGCATTTATTTTCCACTAAATCTCACTTAACACTCACAAAAACATTCACAAACACCACATGTACATGAAGGAAACCGACAAAGCACACATACCTTCTTTATGGGTTCAGGTTTGTGGTTGTTAGTATTCCTGAGCTGTGGTTCCATGTACAGTAGCAGTAGACAGTAGTAGTGGTTCACTGTCTGCACAGATGAGCATGTGGCACTGAATGGGCGTGAGCGTGTGTGTGTGTGTGTTCAGGCTACCTGCAGTATTTACCCACTGCCAAATACATTCCTGAGGCATACACCCCAGGCCTTAGACATCCTCCATATTCGTCCCTCTCTCCTGGCTTTCTCTTCTCCCTCTCCCTCTTCCTCTTCTTCTCTTTCCTCTCTCCTTCTCACCCTCTCTCCTTCTCTCCCTCTCTCCCTCTTTCTCTTCTCCCTCTCTCCCTCTTTTTCTTCTCCTTCTCTTCCCTCTCTCCCTCTTTCTCCTCTCCTTCTCTTCCCTCTCTCCCTCTTTCTCATCTCCCTTTCTCTTCTCCTCTCCTCATTCCACTCAGACACAACACCCTATAGTAACTGTTCAGCCTGCAACATTTGGTGGAAACATGTTCTTCAAAAACAAGAGAGAGTGGGGGGAGAAGGATCAAAAGGATGAGGGAAAGTAGAGGTCTGATATCAGGGCATAGGGTTTGAATTATAATCTGGCAAAGTTTTCAAAGGCTGCATGCCATCAGGATCACATGGTCTTTGGTCAATCCTTTATCTGCACACACTGTACTTTATCAATACGCAAAGGGCCAATGTGATTATGATCCAGGCGACAGCCCAAAGCTTTGTGTGTGTGTGTGTGTGTGTGTGTGTGTGTGTGTGTGTGTGTGTGTGTGTGTGTGTGTGTGTGTGTGTGTGTGTGTGTGTGTGTGTGTGTGTGTGTGTGTGTGTGTGTGTGTGTGTGTGTGTGTGTGTGTGTGTGTGTGTGTGTGTGTGTGTGTGTGTGTGCGTATCTTTTGGGCATTTCGGGATGCATCTCAGCTGAGTACACTGGAAAGATTCCAGGGTTACTGCTGAAAGTTATGGGGACCGAGAGAAAGGAAATAACACAGTAGGAGAGCTGGAGGGAGAGGGGGGAGTGTCGAGAAGAGGGAGGCAGTGGGGACAGAGAGTAGAAGGGAGGGTTGGAGAGAGGGAGGGACTGGAAGAGCGGGATCTTGTGGGGGATTGAGGGAGAAAAGGAGGTTGGGAGGACTGAGGGAGAGCGGATGTGGGGACTGAGAGAGAGAAAAACACAGGAATAGCGCCCCTATAGCACAAACAGATGTCATAAGACCATCAGTTCCAAAGTGTTAGTGTGTGTGACTGTGTGTGCACACGGATACATGTGTGAACACTTTCCCCTACCTATTAGTGTCATCCAGGCATGTTTTTCTGTGTATGTTGCCAGAGGGAGAACCACAGGGTTTTACATGACAGTATCCTCGGGGGAGCTGTGTAACCCTAGGTCTGACATAATGCCAGCCAGGCTAGCCATGACTCACAACAATAAGTGGAGACTAAAATGGGAACTATTATGGGTACTGCTATTAGGGGACTGAGAGAGGGAGCTAAAATAGGGGATTGTTAATAGGGAACTAAATAGGGGAATATTATTGTGATATCTGATTCCTTAGCACTACAATAATATGTTTAGGTATAAGCTTGTAATGCCATTGAGGGAAAGCTTGATGAGAAAACAACAAGATTGAATAACTTCATAAGGTTTTGAAATCATTTGTCTCATCTTTTCCATCATAACAGAACGTTGGGCCCATGATGGTATTGTTCTTCAATAACATTTGTTATGAAATAGGTTTGGCGCTCTGATTTATAGTGGAATGAATGAGGAACTTGTTTCAGAAACATATTTGAAAAAGATTGACTGAGCTGTGACTTATTTTAGGACAGACTGAGTGTAAGGGTTTTCTTCTGGTGAAAGAGAGGCGGACCAAAATGCAGCGTGGTGGTTATTCATGTTTAATTTATAAAGACACTATACATTAATAAACTAACAAAAACAATAAATGTGCGAAAACCTAACCAGTCCTATCTGGTGCAAACACAGAGACAAAACCCAACACAAAACAGGCTACCTAAATATGGTTCCCAATCAGAGACAATGACTAACACCTGCCTCTGATTGAGAACCATATCAGGCCAAACATAGAAATAGACAAACCAGACACACAACATAGAATGCCCACCCAGCTCACGTCCTGAAAAACACTAAAACAAGGAAAACACATACGAACGATGGTCAGAACGTGACACTGAGCCTACAGGTAGCACATACCATTCTAGAGTACTACACACACACACTATCGCACACACACACATGGACACACACGCACACGCACACATACACACACACTGGCTGGCTGATGGCTTTTCCATAAACAGAAGAAGGAAATGAGGAAACCTTCCATAGTCTCTTGGCCAGGTTCTCTCTGCAGCAAAATCTGTCTTTTCACCAGCAGGCAGCCTGTGAGAGCCAGCTAACCACTAGAATATATCAAAATCGAATCAAATGTAACTTTATTTGTCAAACGCACCGAATACAACTGGTGTAGACTATATACACAGGGAGTACCAGTACCAGATCAATGTACAGAGGTACAAGTTATTAGAGGTAGATAAGTACTGAAGGCGGCATCGGGACAGTGACTTGGCCTCAGGATAGATAATAATAAGACTAAAATAAAGAACAGAGTAGCAGCAGCAAATGATGCGTGTAAAAGTGTGTGTTCGTGAGTAATGTGTATGTATGTGTGTTTGTGTTGTGTATGTGTGTGCGTGTGCGTGTGCGTGTGCGTGTGTGTGTGTGTGTGTGTGTGTGTGTGTGTGTGTGTGTGTGTGTGTGTGTGTGTGTGTGTGTGTGTGTGTGTGTGTGTGTGTGTGTGTGTGTGTGTGTGTGTGTGTGTGTGTGTGTGTGTGTGTGTGTGTGTGTGTGTGTGTGTGTGTGTGTGTGAATGTGTGTGTGCATGTGTGTGGGCTTGTGTGGGAGTGTCAATGTAGCGTGTGTGTATATGTTGTGTATATACTGTATAGTGTAGTGAATATGCGTAGGGTCAGTGCAAGATAGAGTGCAGAGAGTTCAGGTACCATTAATTGACTACTTAGCAGTTGGGCTAAATCACTCCGTCAAACACCTGCATGGGTCTACAGCAACAGTAGCAGGCAGTAATATTCACTTTTCACAACAACAACATTCCTAAATTTTAGTACAGTAACCGTGTATGTTCCAGGCTCATTTTCAAGCAGGACTTGAACCATCAACCTTGTGATTACATGAGACAAGGGAGCTAGAGGGCAAAGTCATAAAGAAGAACAGTATACAGTGAAGGAAAGTTAGGACACACTAAGAGAGAGCCAAACCAAACCTTGTGAATGTGGGAGGACAAAGTCCATAGGATTTCTCCAGGCGGACAGTGAAAAAGTGAAGTCATGGCTATCTGCTTAAATTAAAAACTATCTTTCCTCTCTCCCTCACTCTTCCCCCTCTCTCTCTCTCTCTCTCTCTCTCTCTCTCTCTCTCTCTCTCTCTCTCTCTCTCTCTCTCTCGCTTGCTCCTTTATCTCTTTCCCTCCCTCCCTTCCCTCTCTCCTTCTCCACTCTCTCTCAGGCCGGGTGATACCTAATCTCCCTGCCCAGACACTCCTAAACCCCACACTCTCCCCGTCTCCCCTCTCCCCCCCACTCTCTCCTCAGTCTCCTATTTCCCTCCATATGTCCCCAGCCAACCCTCCCACTATCTCCATCCTCACCAGACATATGGGTGTGTACAGTATGTATGTAGGAGGATATGTAGTGGTTGCACTAAAGTCTCTAGAACTCTGCTTATGAGGTCATACATAAAAAAAGACATAGATAACTGTCTGTGATCTGATGTTGGACCATATTCGCTGACACCCAGAGGCACACACGCAATCCAGATGTACTTCTCTCGCAACTGCTGGGTTGCAGAAAGACAGACCTACCTGCCTTATACAGCGCATTCGGGAAGTATTCAGACCCGTTGACTATTTCCAAATGTTATTACGTTACAGCTTTATTATAAAATGGATTTAAAAAAACATGTTCCTCGTCAATCTACACACAAAACCCCAAAATGGCAAAGAGAAAACAGGTTTTAAAAAATGTTTGTAAATGTATTGAAAATCAAAAACAGAAATATCGTACTTGCATAAGCATTCAGACTCTTTGCAATGAGACTCGAAATTGAGCTCAGGTGCATACTGTTTCCATTGCTCAGCCTTGAGATGTTTCTACAACTTGATTGGAGTCCACCTGTGGTAAATTCAATTGATTGGACACGATTTCGAAAGGCACACACCAGTCTGTATAAGGTCCCACAGTTGACAGTGCATGTCAGAGTAAAAACCAAGCCAAGTTGAAGGAATTGTCCGTAGAGCTCCGAGACAAGATTGTGCCGAGGCACAGATCTGTGGAAGGGTACCAAAACATTTCTGCAGCATTGAAGGTCCTCAAGATCACAGTGACCTCCATCATTCTTAAATTGATTCATTTCGGAACCACCAAGACTCTTCCTAGAGTTGTCGTCCGGCCAAACTGAGCAATCGGGGGGAGAAGGCCTTAGTCAGGGAGGTGACCAAGAACCCGACAGAGCTCCAGAGCTCCTCTGTGGTGATGGGAGAACCTTCCAGAAGGACATCGATCTCTGCAGCACTCCACCAATCAGGCCTTTATGGTAAAGTGGCCAGACGGAAACCACTCCTCAGTAAAAGGCACATGACAGCCTGCTTGGAATTTGCCAAAAGGCACCTAAAGGACTCTCAGACCATGAGAAACAAGATTCTCTGGTCTGATGAAACCAAGATTGAACTCTGAATGTCAAGTGTTATGTGTGAAGGAAACCTGTCACCATCCCTACGGTGAAGCATGGTGGTGACAGCATCATGCTGTGGGGATATTTTTCAGTGGCAAGAACTGGGAGACTAGTCAGGATTGAGGGAAAGATGACCGGAGCAAAGTACAGAGAGATCCTTGATGAAAACCGACTCCAGAACGTTCAGGACCTCAGACTGGGGCGACGATTCATCATCCAACAGGACAATGACCCTAAGCACACAGCAGTGGTGTAAAGTACTTAAGTAAAAAATACTTGTAAGTTCTACTTAAGTCGTTTTTTGGGGTATCTGTACTTTATTATACTATTGATATTTTTGACAACTTTTACCTTTACTTCACTACATTCATAAAGAAAATGATATACTTTTAACTCTATACATTTTCCCTGATACACAAAAGTACTCGTTACATTTTGAATGCAGGTCAGGAAAATGGTCTAATTCACACTTATCAAGATAACATCCCAGGTCATCCCTACTTCCTCTGATCTGGCTAAACACATGCTTTGTTTGGAAATGATGTCTGAGTGTTGGAATGTACCCCTGGCTATCCGTTAATAAAAGTATTTACAAAATGTATACTGTCTGGTTTGCTTAATATAAGGAATTTGTAATGATTTATACTTTCACTTTTGAACTTTAGTATATTTTAACAGTTAAATTTACTTTTGATACTTAAGTATATTTATAACCAATAAACCAAGTATGTTTAAAACCAAACCACACTTTTACTCAAGTAGGATTTTACTGGGTGACTTTCACTTTTACTTTTTCTATTAAGGTATATTTACTTACCTTTTCCACCACTGGCACACAACCAAGACAACACAGGAGTGACTTCGAGACAAGTCTCTGAATGTCCTTGAGTGGCCCAGCCAGAGGCTTGAACCCGATCAAACATATCTGGAGAGACGCTCCCCATCTAACCTGACAGAGCTTGAGAGGATCTGCAGAGAAGAATGGGAGAAACTCCCCAAATACAGGTGTGCCAAGCTTGTAACGTCATAACAAAGAAGACTTGAGGCTGTAATCGCTGCCAAAGGTGCTTCAACAAAGTACTGAGAAAGGAACTGAAAAATTATGTAAATGCAATATTTCCGTTTTGAATTTTCAATACATTTGCTGAAAATGTATTTAATTTTTATAGATTATTTTGTCATTATTGGGTTTTGTGTGTAGATTGTGTGTAAAAAAAATATTTATTCCATTTTAGAATAAGCCTGTAACATAGCAAAATGTTAAACAAGTCAAATGGTACGAATACATTGTGAATGCATTGTACAAGAGCTTTGTGCTGACTTCTGGCTGATTCCCAGTCCTTTTGATTCCAGTTCCTGTCACACCCTGATCTGTTCCACCTGTCCTTGTGATTGTCTCCACCTCCCTCCAGGTGTCAGCCATCTTCTCTATCACCCTCAGTGTATTTATACCTGTGTTCTCTGTTTGTCTGTTACCAGTTTGTCTTGTCTTGCCAAGTCAAGCAGAATTTTTCCGAGCTCCTGGTATTTCCTAGTCTCTCATTTTATAGTCTGAAGTAGCTCTTCATGTATTTTAATGGTGGCTCCCTACAGGGAGACCGGAAGGACTAGAAAAGAGAGACTAGGAAAACCAGGAGCTTGGAAAAATGCTGGTTGATTTGGGAAGTCAAGACAAACTTGCAAGCTGTTGCCATGGAGGAGTACATTGAGGACTCTCTGGCTGCTGGTAGCATTCGTCCTTCTGTATCCCCTGCCAGCGCAGGTTTTTTTTGTGGGAAAGAAAGACAAGACCCTGTCTCCATGCATCGGCTACCGGGGCCTCAATGCCATCACAATTAAGAATCGTTACCCCCTGCCAATCCTCTCCTCTCCTTTCGAAATCCTTGTCTTCTCCCGGGCTGACCAAGAACACATCCTCCATGTCTGACAAGTCCTAAGTGCATCCTGGAGAACCATTGCTTGTGAAAGCTGAGAAGCACAATTTTCCCCGCTCTACTATCTCCTTTCTGGGATACGTCCTCACTAAAGGAAATGTCCAGATGGATCCTGAAAAAGTGAGAGCGGTGGTGGATTGACCCCAACCCATGTCCAGAGTGAAATTGCAATGTTTCCTGGGGTTTGCTCATTTCTACCGCCACTTCATCTGTGGCTACAGCACCCTGGAAGCTCCCCTCTCTGCACTCTCTTCTCCCAAGGTACCGTTCACTTGGTCCCCAGCTGTTGACGGGGCTTTTTTGGATCTGAAGCATCAGTTAACTACTGCCCCCATCCTTGTCCATCCGGACCCGTCCCGTCAGTTTGTGGTTGAGGTCAATGCTTGGGGGGGGGCATCCTGTCCGAGCAATCTGCCCAGGACCAAAAGCCCCATCCCTGTGCCTTCCTGTCCTTTTGTTTCAACTCCACTGAGAGAAACTACGACGTAGTTAACCAGGAACATCTGGCGGTCAAGATGGCACTGGAGGAACTGTCTGGAAGGAGCGGAACATCCATTTTTGGTTTGGACCGACAATAAGAATTTGGAATTTCTCCGCACAGCCAAGAGCCTTAACTCTAGGCAGGCCCGTTGGGCTCTGTTATTCACCAGGTTCAACTTCACCATCTCCTAACGCCCAGGGTCTAAGAATGTGAAGCCAGACGCTCTCGCTCTCGCCTGTACAGTTCCTCTGCCACATCCTCTGACTCTGAGAACATCCTCTCTACCTCTCTATTTTAGAGACACAAGAGAAGAGTGCTTCTTAGGTATGTAGTCAAGTAGTTTAGTTAGGGTTAGGGTTAGTGCTCTTTGATCATAGGATGAGATACAAAATAATACAAATAAGTTGTCGGACACCACTATTGTTTGTCACCCTGATGAAGACTGTTGTAGCCGCAAAGCCTCGGTGTATTTTTATTCTTGCCATGCATAAGCGAGTATAACAATGAAGGCTTTTAAATGTTTTTACTACATGAAAGTGCCTTGATTCATTCTGGAAGTTCGTTTTGCACAAAGGCTATTTTTGCATTGTTCATTATCCAACATCAACTTATTTTTATTCAGTTTACTCTATTTTAGTTCCAGCACATTTGATTCAAATAATATTGGCCTTGATTATTTGAATTGATTAGGTGGTTGATTTGGTTGATTATGTGAATCCGAAGTGTTTGTGATGTGTTTGGAATACAAAAAATATTCAACAAATTGAGAAACAACACTGTAGACAATTTGGGTTAGTTTATTGTTTGGCATCACACATCAGAACACTCCCTCTTACTTGGGCTAGAGGGCATCATTTCATCATGAACTATCATTGTAGTCTAGCATAGAACGCGGAAAGAGAAAGGGGATACCTAGTATCCTGAATGCATTCAAACGAAATGTGTTTCCCGCATTTAACCCAACCCCTCTGAATCAGAGAGGTGCGGGGGGGGGGGCTGTCTTAATAAATGTTCACGTCATCAGTGCCCGGGGAGCAGTTGTTGATGGGGGTTATGGGTCAGTGATGTTACATTCAGAGTAATAGTTGTTCTATTCAATGCACGTATATGCTGTGGCACTCTACCAATCAGTCAGGAAGAGCTTCCATGAGTACACTGTTTAATTTTTCCACCAGAGGCTTTTAATCACAAACATCTGTGTGTGTGTGTGTGTGTGTGTGTGTGTGTGTGTGTGTGTGTGTGTGTGTGTGTGTGTGTGTGTGTGTGTGTGTGTGTGTGTGTGTGTGTGTGTGTGTGTGTGTGTGTGTGTGTGTGTGTGTGTGTGTGTGTGTGTGTGTGTGTGTGTGTGTGTGTGTGTGTGTGTGTGTGTGTGTGTGTGTGTCTGGCATGCATGTGTGCTGAAGTGCCTATGTGTATAAGTGTGAAATTGTGTAACATAACTATGGAACATGGCCTGACTCAGTCAACCACACTTCCTCATCGTGTGTGTGATTTTCGGGCTTGTGTCGTCTAACACTACTTCCCAAACAGACACGTGAACTGTCGACAGCTCTGCAGGACCTCTGGAACGTTCTAGCCACTCTTTTTTGTACTGTTTTTGAATCAATGAATATCAAACCCAGGTCATACATTAGCCTCAAGACCACTTGGCCCACTGAACTAAAACCTATAGGAATTCATTTGCAGGCAAACACCAGCCTTCAATACATTGTGAAATATGAAATTAATTATCGAGCTAGCAAAGATATTATATCATTGGTCTAGGTTTATCCATTGCCGTTATTACAGACCGCAGTGCATACCGTTACACTTGAGATCCTCTGCAACGAGAGCACAAAAGAGAACGTTTAGGGATTCAGACAGTGAAGTTCCTGCGTAGAAGGTGAAGCAGTTGTGTGATGTGATGAACAGACATTTTTGGGGAGGGAGAGGTCTGTCTGACCCTCTGGCTCGGGTTACTACAGGAGCCACCCAGTCCAACTCTTTGTACCCTTAAGGTGTGTGTGTCTGCATGTACGTCCTGGTAACCTAGCAAGTGATGATAGAGGGTGGTACAGTAGCAAAGTAAAGAGGAAGGGGGAAAGAGAAATAAGAAAATGAAAGGGAAGAAAAAACAAAGAGAGAGGGAGGAAGTAGAGAGAGAGAGGGTACAAATGTTGTGTCTTAATTTAATCATCATGTTGTTGCAGGAATTGTCGTGTACGGCAGGAAATGTACACTTGTTTTGTTTTGTAATTTCAAATTAAAAATGCCAGACTTGATTGCCCTAGTGAAGAATATATCAACCCCTACAAAAAATGAACATGACATCTACCCTACTTAAAAACTTCCTGTTGCTGCAGGACTTTTTTCCTGCTGTGTGAAACCGGCTCAAAGATACGGCATCTGTAAAAGAAAAAGAGAGGCAGACAGAGAGACGGCAAGAGATAGACACACACATGCACACATGCACACAACAGTCACAAAAAACCAATACGGTATATACACAGACAGAGAGTCTTAGTTGTGTATTGATGAGGGTGCAGTAAAACCAAACAGCCACAAAAAGCCCTATAAAGCTCTGCTGTCCAGAGTGGGTCAATGAGGCAAACATCAGGGGGGCAGAGGGCGGGGTGCTAGTGGCTTTGGGGTGTTGTTTAGGGTGAGTATTTTGGATGGTGTGTAATGTATGTTTGGGGTGTTTTTTGGAGTTGTGGTGTTGTTTGGTTGGGTGATTTGTTTTTTGTTTTCATAAAGATGGGTGGTACAGGGAGAAACGTTGTGTAATAATATCTGTGTGTGGACATCTTGAGGGGGAACCCATGTGAAATGGTATATGTGGTTCTGAATGTGTTTCAGAAGAAAGAGTGAATTCTAAATTCCACTGTGGAACTGGACGTGTCTCAGCATCACAGTGATGGGATAAAGACCTGTGGAATGAGAAGGTAATTGAAAAGGAGAGGAGAGAACGGTCACACACTCTTACCGGTACTCACCCACGCACACAAACTATCTCTCTCTCTCTCTCTCTCTCTCTCTCTCTCTCTCTCTCTCTCTCTCTCTCTCTCTCTCTCTCTCTCTCTCTCTCTCTCTCCTCTCTCCTCCCTCCCTCCCTCCCTCCCTCCCTCCCCTCCCTCCCTCCCTCCCTCCCTCCCTCCCTCCCTCCCTCCCTCCCTCCTTAAATCAGCTGTCAGTTTTAATTTCATAAAGAAAACACACACACACACACACACACACACACACACACACACACACACACACACACACACACACACACACACACACACACACACACACACACACACACACACACACACACACACACACACACACACACACACACACACACACACACACACACACACTTCTGTATTTCAGTGCCCTGCCGCCTCATGCCCCCGGCCCTTAATACAGAGAGACAGGAAGGAATGTAAAATGTTTCCTGATGCTGCAGAGCCAACTTCAACTCTAAATACAAACACACACACACACACATACCCACATGCAAACACAATCACGCACACAGTCCTTCATGCTAGTCCTTCATGCATGACGCATATTTCAGCGTGCAGTCCCCCCACAAACCTAAACCAGTTCAACACTACCCGAAACCTGTGTGTGCTGGATATGAATATTAAATTACTGGTCCCCTTGATACAAACATAAAATCCATCTCCTCCCCAGTATATTTACAGTAAGGGCGGGCATCTACAGCCTATAGCCATTCTCCCTCAGAGGTGCTATATAATGTGCGTACAGTGTATAGGAAAGGTTTATGTTCTGATTATACCCCCAGCCAAGTCTTTGTCTACACCAGGCCTGTGTCAGAGGACCTGTCACAATCAGCCCTCACAGTTTTATAGGCCTGACATATTTATTTATCAATGCACTTTCAAATAAATGTAGAAAATGTGTAGAAATGACTGTGTCCAACACTCTAATAATCACTGAAATGAAAGCTAGACAGTCAGAGAGCATCTACAATCAAATAAAAACGATGGACATTTTGACAGCGAGGAAATGAAACATAATTTCAGTGCCAAATAATAACAGTGCCAAATAACAGTGCCAAATTTCAGTGCCAAATAACTTTGACACCCCTGCTGTACAGTTTGCTCTGTGTAACCCTGTAGCTTGTTCCAGAGGGGCCTAGTCTTAACAAGACCCGTGGCTAGCTTTATGGACTGTGGGTAGCACAGGGGTACTGAACGGATGTGGATAGCATCTATTTCATTCAACCTTCTTGTATGCAGCACATGCAGCATGTATGCTATATGCATGTAAACACGTACTGTATCAGAGGGCAATGCTAACTAATTTAGCTTATTGGCTTATGGGCCTTGTGAAGGTCTGTGGTTTTGTATTGGACTAAGATACAATTGACAGAAGTCTAGTATTTTATATAGATGTACGGATGTTAGGCGTAAAGACATGATGGCCTATGTGAGCATACAGCGCCATGGAACAAGAGAAGCGATTTATGATACCATGCTGACCCCATCTTATTTACAAATATTTGTGTTATAAAAAAAACAGATTGCTTGTTTACGTGTTATTTTATCCGTTTTTTTTTGTAGAAATGCCTTCTGCAACATGTAAACTTTCTTGTGCCTTTATAACAAACTTGTATGCCATCTGTAAATACGAATAAAATTATAAAATTATGAGCCTAGTTGGTTTAGCCACGGAAAAATATGTCAAAGCAATGATTGGCTGAGATAATAAGTGGGCTGGGCATGCCGAGAGATGAGTTCGGATTGGTCGGCAATGTAGCATGCTTCGTCGTTCTATAATATGAGCTGGTCAGTATGTGTAGGTAATTCTTTCTAACGCTGCTTTTTTGAAAGATATTGTGTAGTAGAACTGCATAAGTGTTGCTCTCCACTTTCTGGAGGACAGAGGTTTTGAAATCAGTGGAATTAGAGTATGAAAGCTAAGGAGATGGATACTATTCTGCCTTTTGATTGCAAATATGCTGACGGAGTCGAAAAGAGAACACACAGAAGGCTGTTGTATTAAACAACTGTCTCTGGATTACATCTTCAAGCAAAGGGCAACCATGGCATCCGTGACAAAGGGGGAGAAGCGTCCATCCATGTATATGGGTAAGAGAGTCTAGCTAGCAAAATTTTCAGATGTTACATGTTTCACATTTTGTCAGAAAGTCACTTTCATTTCAAGTTAAATTGTACTGTTACAAGCTAGAAAATGTTAGCTGTCTGGCTAGCTATCTAACGTTACATGTTTGATCTGTATAGTAATATTATTTGTATCTCAGAGAAATTTGCATTGCTAGTTATAGCCTAATGTTAGCTAGCTAACGTTTAACTTTGTTAGTTATTTACCTGAAGATTCATGGACAGTAGTAACATTATGAGTTGGGATTATGGTTCATTGTTTAGCTAGCTAAACTACATGTCTCAACAAAAGACTCCACTATGCAAGTAACTATTTTAATATAATGTTTATGATCTTACTGCGACAACTGTCGATACATATAGCTTGTAACTTTGAGCGCAGAATAACTGACGAATTCACAACACCAGTTGAATATGGCTGTTGTCAGTAAAAGTTGGCAAAAAGCTTCAATAAATTGTTGCCAGCAGCACAGTTGCAGTCACCAACGCTCTGGATAACATAAAATCAGCAACCAGCTCTGCTAGGGTGAGTAAAATGGTCAGTGTGAGCTGTTCTCTCATTTGTGTCCGGAAGAAGCTAGCAAGCTAGCCAATGTTAGCCAGTTATTTTTGGGTGCTTGACTGCTGTTGTTAGGCCAGAACGCTCAGATCAGATACTTTTCAGATACTTTTCAGCCAGAGCATCCAGTGTGTGGTCTGAATGCTCCGAGAGTGAAACGCTCTGAATTTACAAACGGCCAAAGTGACAACGTCCAGATTAAATTTACAAACACACCTGTAGTATAAGCCAGCCCTTAGTCTTGAAATCTTTGGTTGTTTTGTACATAGCCTCACATGTGAATCCTTAAAGAAATGGGTGGGGCTAATGCTGAACGATGCTGAATGGGTGTAGACAAAGAAGAGCTCTCCAGGAGGTACCAAAACATTCAAGGGCCATTTTCGCAAAAGTGAGGCTGCAAGTTTAACTTTCAAAGCAGAATTACTTTCCCATTGTTCCTTAATTATTATTTTTTTCAATTTTCGCCTAAAATAACATACCCAAATCTATCTGCATGTAGCTCAGGCCCCGAAGCAAGGATATGCGTATTCTGAAAGAGCTGCAAAACCTGGACCCGTATAAATCAGCTGGGCTTGACAATCTGGACCCTCTATTTCTGAAACTATCCGCCGCCATTGTCGCAACCCCTATTACCAGCCTGTTCAACCTCTCTTTCATATCGTCTGAGATCCCCAAGGACTGGAAAGCTGCCGCAGTCATCCCCCTCTTCAAAGGGGGTGACACCCTGGACCCAAACTGTTACAGACCCATATCCATCCTGCCCTGCCTATCTAAGGTCTTCGAAAGCCAAGTCAACAAACAGGTGACTGACCATCTCGAATCCCACCGTACCTTCTCCGCTATGCAATCCGGTTTCCGAGCCGGTCACAGGTGCACCTCAGCCACACTCAAGGTACTAAACGACATCATAACCGCCATCGATAAAAGACAGTACTGTGCAGCCGTCTTCATCGACCTTGCCAAGGCTTTCGACTCTGTCAATCACCATATTCTCATCGGCAGACTCAGTAGCCTCGGTTTTTCGGATGACTGCCTTGCCTGGTTCACCAATTACTTTGCAGACAGAGTTCAGTGTGTCAAATCGGAGGGCATGTTGTCCGGTCCTCTGGCAGTCTCTATGGGGGTGCCACAGGGTTCAATTCTCGGGCCGACTCTTTTCTCTGTATATATCAATGATGTTGCTCTTGCTGCGGGCGATTCCCTGATCCACCTCTACGCAGACGACACCATTGTATACAATTTCGGCCCGTCATTGGACACTGTGCTATCTAACCTCCAATCGAGCTTCAATGCCATACAACACTCCTTCCGTGGCCTCCAACTGCTCTTAAACGCTAGTAAAACCAAATGCATGCTTTTCAACCGATCGCTGCCTGTACCCGCATGCCCGACTAGCATCACCACACTGGATGGCTCCGACCTTGAATATGTGGACACCTATAAGTACCTAGGTGTCTTGCTAGACTGCAAACTCTCCTTCCAGACCCATATCAAACATCTCCAATCGAAAATCAAATCAAGAATCGGCTTTCTATTCCGCAACAAAGCCTCCTTCACTCACACTGCCAAGCTTACCCTAGTAAAACTGACTATCCTACCGATCCTTGACTTCGGCAACGTCATCTACAAAATTGCTTCCAACACTCTACTCAGCAAACTGGATGCAGTTTATCACAGTGCCATCCGTTTTGTCACTAAAGCACCTTATACTACCCACCACTGCGACTTGTATGCTCTAGTCGGCTGGCCCTCGCTACATATTCATCGCCAGACCCACTGGCTTCAGGTCATCTACAAGGCCATGCTAGGCAAAGCTCCGCCTTATCTCAGCTCACTGGTCACTTTGACAACACCCATCCGTAGCACGCGCTCCAGCAGGTGTATCTCATTGATCATCCCTAAAGCCAACACCTCATTCGGCCGCCTTTCGTTCCAGTACTCTGCTGCCTGTGACTGGAACGAATTGCAAAAATCGCTGAAGTTGGAGACTTTTATCTCCCTCACCAACTTCAAACATCAGCTAGCTGAGCAGCTAACCAATCGCTGCAGCTGTACATAATCTATTGGTAAATAGCACACCCATTTTCACCTACCTCATCCCCACAGTTTTTATTTATTTACTTTTCTGCTCTTTTGCACACCAATATCTCTACCTGTACATGATCATTTATCACTCCAGTGTTAATCTGCAATATTGTAATTATTCGCCTACCTCCTCATGCCTTTTGCACACATTGTATATAGACTCCCCTTTTCTTCTCTGTGTTGTTGACTTGTTAATTGTTTACTCCATGTGTAACTCTGTGTTGTCTGTTCACACTGCTATGCTTTATCTTGGCCAGGTCGCAGTTGCAAATGAGAACCTGTTCTCAACTAGCCTACCTGGTTAAATAAAGGTGAAATAAAAATAAAAAATAAAAAAATTCTTGACCCAAGGAAACACTTTGAAGTGTGTGGAAATCTGAAAGGAATGTAGGAGAATATAACACGTTAGATCTGGTAAAATATAATACAAAGAAAAAACCAACAGTTCTTTAGGATTTTTTTGTACTATCATCGTCAAAATGCAAGAGAAAGTCCATAATGTATTATTACGGCCCAGGTTCCATTTAGATTTTGGCCACTAGTTTGCAGCAATGTATGTGCAACGTTTTTGACTGATCCAATGAACCATTGCATATATGTTCAAAATGTTGTATCAAGACTGCCAGAATGTGCCTAATTTGTTTATTGAAACTGAGCAATGGCATGGTATCCTTTCACTGTAATAGCTACTGTAAATTGGACAATGCAGTTAGATTAACAAGAATATAAGCTTTCTGCCAATATCAGATATGTCTATGTCCTGGGAAATGTTCTTGTTTCTTACAACCTCATGCTAATAGCATTAACCTACATTAGCTCAACCGTCCTGTGAGGGACCCACCAATCCTGAAGAAGTTGATATACCATTTATATATACCATTGAGTCCATAGAGTCCATATACCATAGAGTCTCTACTTTTATCCAATGTAAAAAACGGCATTTCAAATGTTGTTATGTAAGACCGAATCGAGCCAGTCGGTCAAAATTGATCCATAGCCTATAGGCTATAGTCTACGAAGTGCATGCTCAGAGAAGCATAGAGCCAAGTTATATTTCTAAGATAGATGCTAGAATGGTCTAAATAAAACTAGGCTGATATTCCAACACTGAGCCCCGCCTGCTCTGCTCTTGCTGATCCCCAAGAAAGGTGTGTGCTGCCTAACCAATGGTTGCGCTGTCTGGGCCTACGGTGGCAGTTCAGGAGGAGAGTCAAAAGCTTCTTCCAAAATTAATTTTTAGTTTAGTCTAAAAATTGTACTCTGTTGTGCATGGACTATTCTATAGCCTATGTTCTGTTCAGCTCGAGAAGAGGAGCACAAAGATGAGAAGGAGGACCGGAGGTCAACTTTGATAGCTTGCTACTGCTATGATTTTATGAAAAACATGATGTTTCTTGCCCATGATGTGTTTATCAGAGGTATTGACCTCACAGTAAGTCAGAATCGAGTAACTTACATTGTGGTGCTGAAACTTGAAGCTGCAGACACAGCACAATCAGTCAGAAAGGGAGAGCTCATGGTGCTGAAAGTAAGCAAATTTGAGTAGGCATCACTCATTTCAACCATCTTCATTTTAATTTACTAACAACACGAGGGCTTTGTATTGGAGCCTATTTCTTCCTATTTAATAAATAGGAGGTAGGCCTACCTGTTTGACAGACTAAATGAGGGTATAATGCTGATATATCGTAGATTTGTTGGTCAATTCCTGCACCCAACATGCACCCTTTAAATAGCTTACATCTGTGTCAGTGAAGGGCTGTTAAGTTAAAACCAAGACTCAAATTGAGGGGGTATGAGAGGGTATGCCATAGGCGTACTTAAAAAAAAAATTGCAAAAAGCACAGGTATTGACAGTTTAAGATTTTAAAAAAGGGAGTTGATTACAAAAAGTTACCTATAACATCACTTTGATCCGCAATGCTTTATGCTAGAAACAAACTGTAAAATACCTGTGAAAGATGTGACTCCAATGCATATGTGTCACACCCTGACCATAGTTTGCTTTGTATGTTTCTATGTTTTGGTTGGTCAGGGTGTGAGCTGAGTGGGCATTCTATGTTACATGTCTAGTTTGTCTAGTTCTATGTTTGGCCTGATATGGTTCTCAATCAGAGGCAGGTGTTCGTCATTGTCTCTGATTGGGAACCATATTTATATAGCCTGTTTGGTGTTGGGTTTTGTGGGTGATTGTCCTTGTTACTGTCTCTGTGTTACTTTCCACCAGTATTATGCTGTTTTGGTTTTCGTGGTATGTTTTTGTATTTTATTCGTGTTTACTTTGTTTCGTTAAACATGGATCGCAATAGCCACGTCGCATTTTGGTCTGACTCTCCTTCACATACAGAAAACTGTTACAGAATCACCCACCACAACAGGACCAAGTGGTGTGGTAACAGGAGCAGCAGCAGCAGCAGTGGGAGAGGCTGCACTACTTGGAGAATATGGACTATACTACTTGGGAGAAAATAGACAGATGGGCGGTCGACCCAGGGAGAGTGCCGGAGCCCGCCTGGGATTTGATGGAGCAGTGCGCGGAAGGTTACAGGAGAATGAGGTTGGCGAAGCAAGCACGGCGGCGCGGACGGAAGCCCGAGGGTCAGCCCCAAAAATGTATTGGGGGGAGGCACAGGGGGAGTGTGGCAGAGTCGAGTCAGACCTGAGCCAACTCCCCCGTTTATCGTGAGGAGCCAAGGAGGAGCTCAGAACCAGAGCTGGTGTTGGAGGTGAGCGACGCAGAGACTGTGAAGGAGTTAATGGGGAAATTGGAGGAGAGAGATATGAGGGAGTTGCTGATTTGGTGCATGAGGCACGACATTCGCCCGACGGAGCGTGTCAGGGATTTAATGGCACCTGGGTCAGCTCTCCATACTCATCCTGAGGTGCGTGCTAGGGGTCTGGTGAAGACTGTGCCAGCCTCACGCACCAGGCCTCCTGTGCATATCCCTAGCCTTGCACGTCCTGTGCCATCTCAGCACTACAGTGCTCCTAGCAGTGCTAACCGTGGCAGGCGTGGTGCTGGTCAGGCACAGTGTTATGCGGTGGTTCGCACGGTGTCCCCAGTACGCGTGCTTAGCCCGGTGCGCTACACCCCAGCTTCCCACATCTGCCGGGCTAGAGTGAATATCCAGCCAGGGCGGTTGGTGCCAGCCCTGCTCTCAAGATCTCCAGTACGCCTTCACGGTCCGGTCCATCCAGTGCCACCTCCACACACCAGCCCTCCGGTGGCAGCTCCCCGCACCAGGCTTCCTGTGCGTGTCCTTGGCCCAGTACCACCAGTGCCAGCACCACGCATCAGGCCTACAGTGTGTTCCACCTCTCCAGTGCTGCCGGAGCCTCCCGCCTGTCCGGCGCTGCTGCCGGAGCCTCCCGCCTGTCCGGCGCTGCTGCCGGAGCCTCCCGCCTGTCCGGTGCTGCTGCCGGAGTCTGAGGCGCCAGAGCCCCTCAGCCCAGAGGCGCCAGAGCCCCTCAGCCCAGAGGCGCCAGAGCCCCTCAGCCCAGAGGCGCCAGAGCCCCTCAGCCCAGAGGCGCCAGAGCCCCTCAGCCCAGAGGCGCCAGAGCCCCTCAGCCCAGAGGCGCCAGAGCCCCTCAGCCCCCTCAGCCCAGAGGCGCCAGAGCCCCTCAGCCCAGAGGCGCCAGAGCCCCTCAGCCCAGAGGCGCCAGAGCCCCTCAGCCCAGAGGCGCCAGAGCCCCTCAGCCCAGAGGCGCCAGAGCCCCTCAGCCCAGAGGCCCCTCAGCCCAGAGGCGCCAGAGCCCCTCAGCCCAGAGGCGCCAGAGAGCCTCTGTCCCGAGCTGCCCCTCAGTCCAGTGTCATTAAATAGGGTTGCCGTGGCTAGGAGGCCGCGGAAGCGGACAAGGTGGGGGACTAAGACTACGGTGAAGTGGGGGCCACGTCCAGCACCAGAGCCGCCACCGCGGACAGATGCCCACCCAGACCCACCCCAATAGGTTCAGGTTTTGCGGCCGGAGTCCGCACCTTGGGGGGGGGGGGTTACTGTCACACCCTGACCATAGTTTGCTTTGTATGTTTCTATGTTTTGGTTGGTCAGGGTGTGAGCTGAGTGGGCATTCTATGTTACATGTCTAGTTTGTCTAGTTCTATGTTTGGCCTGATATGGTTCTCAATCAGAGGCAGGTGTTCGTCATTGATTGGGAACCATATTTAGGTAGCCTGATTGGGAACCATATTTAGGTAGCCTGTTTGGTGTTGAGTTTTGTGGGTGATTGTCCTTGTTACTGTCTCTGTGTTACTTTCCACCAGTATTAGGCTGTTTCGGTTTTCGTGTTACGTTTTTGTATTTGATTCGTGTTTACTTTGTTTCATTAAACATGGATCGCAATAGCCACGCCGCATTTTGGTCTGACTCTCCTTCACATACAGAAAACCGTTACAATATGGGATATATTTGACTTTCTATAGCGGAGGAGACCTAAATTAGACTTTGCTTGGGAAGTAATCTTTTTTTTTACTATCAATTGATTAAGCTATTCACTTTATGTACAATAGATGCTTAAACCCAGGCAGCTTTTAGGGAAACACTTGAGACCGTCTCTTTGGGTTAAGCCACGGAAGAAGAGTAGCCAGCCGCTAAAAGAAATTCTGCGTCGGCACGCATACTCTGTCTGGGGTGGAAAGGTAGGCCTAACTTTTGAAAGTACCATGCTCAGATTCCTAATGACATCTCAGATTGAGTTATTTGCAAACAGGGACAGTTTAGATGGAGATATACGATATGATAAACACATGGTGTAGGCCTATCTCTCTGTCTTTTCTAATTTCGGTAATTTGTGTGGTA
This sequence comes from Oncorhynchus gorbuscha, assembly GCF_021184085.1. Taxonomy (NCBI): domain Eukaryota; kingdom Metazoa; phylum Chordata; class Actinopteri; order Salmoniformes; family Salmonidae; genus Oncorhynchus; species Oncorhynchus gorbuscha. The sequence goes on along the minus strand of NC_060190.1, from coordinate 37,456,737 downwards.
TTAAAAAATATTCTGCTAATATGTAGAATTTCATGACATTTTTTATAAAAGGCCATTTTTTTCGGACAAGCAAATACAATGATTGATTCATGCAATGCTTTTAATATAAAGGAAATATTTCCACCTCTCAACCTTCTGGTCTGCAGCCCTGTGTGCAATTCCTGCATTGCATTGTAAGGCTTACTGGACAGAGAACAGTTTCTAAAACTGCATATCTAAGTTTCTGGTCTGTCCAAGAATTGAGGGTAAACATGTTCTCCTCTATCCACTTGTTTTCTAAGCATTCAGGGAGGATTTAGGTCAAATATATTTTGCTGAAGGTAGGGCCATCCATTTTCATTTCAGAGGTCTATTTTTCACCATGTAAACCTTATGTTCACGCCCTAAGAGGAAGGCCATGTTGGTGTCAGTTATTTTCAGTTTATCGTCCAAACTCTATTGCAATGCACTTCATTATTACAGATGTGAGAGCTACAGGGTGGTAGTCATTGTGGCAGGATGCCTTAGAGTTATAGCTCTACCACCAGCACTTAGATTTACCATTGTACATTTGTTGAACCTTCAGCATCTACGAGGTCAATTATAACCTAGGTGTGTTCTTCAACCTTCAGGATAGGTTTATAGGGTAAATATCAACACTTTGGAGAGAGAGAGGAAGGTTGGGCTGAAGGTGGGATACCCCAAGCAGGTAGGTAAGTTAATGTAAGCCCCTGGGTAAGGGCAGGGGGAATGCATTTAGAGCTGTTATGAGCCTGTACTAAGAACAAAAATGAGAAGATTGGAGGCCAATTTGGAACTGACTGTTTAGTACAGGTACAGATGGGGGTGTTTAGCGGGGACAGGCGACTGAGGGCCTTAACATGCTCCATAGATGAGAGCAATACCGCAGGCACAGCCATCCCACAGCAAAGCACTCTATCACTCTCTTTCCCACACTCAACCTGGAGGAGAAGGAGACCCCGGTACAACTGGGTTTGACAAAGGGTATAGGAAGGAGAGAGATGGAAGGAGGGGGAAAAACAAGAGCTGGGCAGGTTTGAAGGGGCTGATAGGAGAAGAGAGGAGGGAGCAGAGGGGCAGGGTTGTGTGAGTAATAACAGGAAAGGGTGAGGTAGGAAAGAAAAGGGAGGGGGAGAGAGGGGGAAGCTAGCAAAGTGTCGCGTGAAGGGGGGTCGAGAGGGAAGGATCGGTGGAGAGAGGGATGGAGGAGGGAAAGAAGTCTTGGAGAGAGAGCGAGAGAGAGCGAGCGAGAGAGGTTTTCACAAAGTGTTTGGCAAAGTCCCTCTCAGTCCTGCACAGCCTCTCAAGAGGAGGGACTAGTTCTCACTGATCAGGTAGGTAGGTAGGTGGTGTGTGTGTGTGTGTGTGTGTGCGTGTGCAAGTTTGTGTGTCTATTTTAAATCACCACCTAATGTTATAGAAAAGGAGAAAAACAGAAGGTAACGTCTTTTGTTTTTATTGGATACTTTTCTTTCTTTTTTTGCATTAAAGGACAAAGGACACTTGTTGTTGTTCGACATTTCTCTGCAGAGTGTGCTGCTTTGGCACCAGCGTGAATACTTATACAAAGACTACATTCATGGGATATATTCTTCCCTTTTTTCTTCCCTCTCTGGACCAATTACTTCATGGAGAAAGAGCCCTAAATTCTGTCTCTGCAGTAACATACAGTATTTAACATGCAGTATATCCAGTGTTGAGTCAATATTGCCTGTTGTTTGGCTGATCAGCTGCTCTTTGACATGAGCTCTGTGCTGGGATACCTTTGATTATGATTGGTTATGGTGTTTTGATGTTTCTAGTCATGTTGCAATAGACTGTAAAAAAATGACAGTATCTTATAGTGCAGATTCCAGTAGTACATTATGGTGCAGACTCCAGTAGTACATTATGGTGCAGATTCCAGTAGTACATTATGGTGCAGAGTCCAGTAGTACATTATGGTGCAGAGTCCAGTAGTACATTATGGTGCAGATTCCAGTAGTACAGTATGTGTTGCTTTTACAAAGAGGGGCAGAGAAACATCTATCTATTTAATGGAAATGTATGTATTCAAACTCCTAAAAAGGAGAGTCCATGGGTCTTTACAATGTGCTCTCATTTCTTTGGGGCCCTTTTCTTGTAGTAGGGCAAGGTTGGTTTGATTTTTCCACTGATATTTGGAGTCTTTCCCAGTTTGTTCAGGTATGTTTTACTCACATTTCCGAACTCTGGGTAACTAATCTGTCTCCTCTCTTTCTCTCCTTCAAGCTGAGGTAGACTTGTGTGTAAGCTCTTTTCTGCGTGTGTGTGACCTGCGTCTGTGACCATGAGGGGATTGTGTGTGTTCCTCTTGGCGTGCGTCCTGCCGCTATCCCTCACCTCGCCAGGCAGGCAGGACCCGTTCCTCTGGCTGTCCGCCCTGCGAGGTCGTGGTTATGTCGAGGGCTCCCTATTGGCTGACACCACCGGAGGGGAGTGTCCTGCAGAGTGTGACTGCCCGCCCTCCTTCCCCATCGCTATGTACTGTGATGGGCGTGGCTTGACAGCCATGCCCAATGTGCCTTCTAGGATGAAGTATCTGTACCTGCAGCACAATGAGATCTCCGCCATGCCAGACTCTGCCTTGGCCAACGCCACCAACCTTGTCTGGGTCATGATGCATCACAACGCTCTGTCTACGGACAAAATCGGCAAGAGGGTAGGTTACTCTACCCAACACAACATGACACTGAACTTCACAAAAAGATGTTCGGAACATGTTCGGAAACCCTGCTCTGCACTGCCCTAGGCCTTGACAAATCAAACATACTTTTATGTTTGAGCAAATATATCCTTATATTCTAGGTGTTTGCCAAGCTGCAGGGGTTGGAGCGTCTGTACCTTCAACATAATAACCTGACTCGTGTTCCCCCCAACCTGCCAAGCTCACTACGGGACCTCAGACTCAACAACAACAACATCAACAAGGTAACAACACTCAGACTTCTCACCACTACTGGCCCTTCAAACACTTTCATTCATCTTCCTCTGTCTTCAGATGTTTTTATGTTGATTGTAAAGTGGATCCAGAGGTTTTTCAATCAAGTGTCCAAGCCACATGTAAAAACAATGTTTAAAAAACACACTCTTGGAAAGACAACACTCATCCTTGTGTCAAGTATGACAGCACCAGGCCTTCTTACTGTTTCTATCAATAATTTAAATACAGCATGTTTTGTTGTTGTTGCTCAGAAGTTTTAAATAAAGTTAATAAAGTTTGTATTTTTTGTGAGTGCCTAGATAACACCAGCGGCCCTTGATGGCATGGAAAACCTGACCATCCTGTATCTCCACGATAACGCTCTGACAGATATGGGCACGTCTCTGAGGGGTTTGAACTCACTCACTCTGCTTGATGTCAGCGGCAACAAGCTGAAGAAGGTATCGTAATGTAGAGTGTGTGTGTGTGTGTGACTGTTCATTGAAGCCAGCGATGGCAATCGAATAGCCTTGCAAGATTGATTAATTCATTGAATGATTAATTGATCGACTGACGATCCATGTCCAGGTACCAGATAGTCTCCCAGAGCGCCTCCACCAGCTGTACATGGAGTCCAACGCCATCAGTGCTGTCCCAGAGGGTTTCCTCAGTAAGTTATCCCAGCTGCAGTACGTCCGCATGGCCCACAACCAGCTGACCGACAATGGCATCCCCCCCAACACCTTTAACGTGTCTGGCCTGGTGGAGCTGGACCTCAGCTTCAACCAGCTGGAGAGGATCCCCCCCGTCAGCCAGACGCTTGAGCACCTCTACCTGCAGGCCAACCACATCAAAGGTGTGTAAAGTGGGCCTGCAAGCAGTAAACACACTCGTGCATGTACACACGCACACCGTCTTTGCTATTAATCGAAGTCGATTATGACCATTTTTTTGTTGGAGTTAGTGGAGGGGTGAGTGACTCTGGTTCCACTTCATGTGGCTGTGGGGGGTGATATGGCTGCTGCAGGTGGGGCACGATTTGAGTGATTCGTATGACGTGGTTTCAGCAACCCTTTGAAGTTAAACAAAGTTCCTTTTTGTTTGAATGCCAGAATGTAAACAATAGCTCCTCCCCCTCTCTCACTCCCATTCGTCCCTTTTAATTTTCTGTCTCCCACTCCTTTGTCTCCCTTCCCTCTCTCTCCCTTCCTCGCCATCTCTCCCTCCTCTCTCTCTGTAGAGTTTACCCTGGGGAGTTTCTGTGATGTCGTGGACGTAATGAACTTCTCCAAGCTAAGGACACTGCGTCTGGAGGGGAATGAGATCAGCATCGGGGATGTCCCCTCGGAGTCGGCCCTCTGTCTGCGTCTGGCTAACACCATTGATGTGTAAAGCACCAATTTCACCACCGGGCGGCAGCATCATCTCACCATCAGAGCATAGTGCAGCAGTCCTTATTTTAGCCTAACATTTAAATTCCCCAATCTCACCAAGAAGGGGCAGTAAAGGGCTGTAAAGGCACAAAGGCCCAGGTGCTCCAAGTTTATCTGTTGTTTTATCTCTTATCATTCAAAGGACATTATGATAGATCTCCATATCAGGTCATATTTCTTTCTCTAAGCTTTAGATGCATAGATCATTCAAAGCATGTTGAAAGTGCTTCTTCCAAAGTCAACTCTGGAGGAAAGATAACTTTATATAAGCTACGTGAATATTGTATACTTCTGTGGTGATGATTTCAAAGCCACATTTGTTGGTATATGTGAGTGTGGATGCTCACATTTCTAATAGGATGTGTGTACCAGAGGAAGCAGGTGGGAGGAGCTATAGGAGGACGGGATCATTGTAATGGCTGGAATGGAATCAGTGGAATGGAGTCAAACGTGGTTTCCATTTGTTTGATGTGTTTGATACCATGCCATTGATTCCATTCAAGCCATTACAATGATCCCGTCCTCCTATAGCTCCTCCCACAAACATCAACTGGTGTGTATGTTGTCTGTGTATGTGTCCCCATTTGACAGTTACTGTCTTTTTACAATAAATGTTATAATATGATGATGATATGTATGAATACGTATGCAGTTCATTCTCCATAATCCTTACTGTAAAGAGACTAAGACCACACAAAGGCAGATGAAATGCATGAAGAACGCACTACGCATTCATCTATCCGCCAAAAGTGTAACTTTTGACACTCTTATGGACAAAATTATGGATGAGTGGCGGTTGACTGTCCATCATTTGAAGGGTTTCATTCCAAAACTCTATACATCCGTTTTCAGAAATGTTAATAAATGATATTTTATTGTTTAACAACACATTTTTGGAGTGGTTAAAAAAAAATAGTTTTAATGACTCGACACGCTGCAACTCCTGCCTCTCCCATCTCCTCATTGGTTTTTAGGAGCATATACCCACATACCATCTCCTCATTGGTTTTTGCCGTATACCCACGTGGGTGATTGAAATATGAACTGAGGTTCACTCTCCATTCCAGTCGGTCGTGATAATGCGCCTGCGCCTTAAAGTTGGATGCCAACCGCCATATAACGTCCAAAGAAGAAGCCTGTAGGAGGAGAGATTACTAGAAACAAACTCAGTTTACCTTTTTATCTGTGGATTAATTGTTGGAGTAGAGGACCTTGTGCATTTCAGGTAAAATAACAACTCAATGTTTATATCCCAGGACAAAGTAGTTGGCAACAGCAAGCTAGCTAGCTAAATTGCCATAAATGTGTAATGCTTTTCGACCTGACCCCAAATTAATATAGTTAGTTCAGAGTTTAGATTTTTCAACCTGAGTGTCCTGATCGCGTCTGGTGTAGGGGGACAAAATCAAGATGTGCTCGATGGCGCACGTGTGTCTGGTCAGCATCTAATGGCCAAGGGGAAGGGGTAAAGATTTAATTGGGACTGGCTGTAATACTGTTTTTTTGCTTCTCTCTATGTGTTTTAACTTTGTGTAAGCAGCCAGCCCATTATACCACTGAATCAATCATATTGACCTTAGGGGAGATTGGTCTCACGTTTATTTAAACAGTGTAGTAATGACTAAGGCTATTTAACATCTGCTAACCATGTGTGTGACCAATTATTATTATTCTTTTTTTATTTGACCTGAACCTAAACTCTTTATGGGCGGGAGTTCCGGGAATCTATCCGTACAGCCACAGGGCTAACCCTAACTCTAAGGTTGCCAGTCCATTTATATACCCAACCTCTTGGTTAACATATGTAACCCTACGGCCAATCATTTCCTTACCCAGCCCCAGATTCAGTGGGTCACTCTGTCAGACTAGCCTCTACAGGTAAACTGACAAAATTAAGGAAACATTTGAATAAATGAGGGATACAAATGATATTGAAAGCAGTTGCTTCCACACAGGTTTGGTTCCGGAGTTAATTAAACAATTAACATACCATCAGGCTTAAGGTCATGTATAAAAATGCCCAGTTGCCCTTTATTTTGGCTACCATCGCTAGAAGAAAAGGGAAATGGACTGTTGTGCTGACTCAAGCCCCAATGGAATTGTCGACCCATTGTCCACCCGTCTTGGAACACCTGATGGTAAAATGTTGACTCTTCCACCTCCTGAGGGAGTTTTCAGCTGTTATATTGACTGCTGTATACATTCCACCTCAGGACAAGAAAAATAACAAGCTGACACTTAACGAAATGTACAGGGCAATAAACAAGCAGGAAAACTTACATCAGGAGGCTACTTTTCTGGTTGCCAGTGATTTTAATTGTGTCATTAAGACATGTGATGCCCAACTTCCATCAACCAGTCTCCTTCAACACTAAGTCCTAGACCACTGTTGTTCTACCCACAAGCAAGCATACAAGGCCCTCCCTATTCCGCAATTCAGCAAATCAGTTCATGACTCTGCAATCCTGCTTCCTGTTAACAAGCAGAAGCTCAAACAGGAAGTACCCATTATTCGCTCCATTGACAAATGATCACCAGAATCTTAGATTATGCTACAGGACTGCTTTGCTAGCACTTATTGGAATGTGTTTCAGGACTCCGCTGAGAACATAGACGAGCTAGACACCTCTGTCACAGGCTTCATTAGGAAATGCATCGGCGACATTGTCCCCACAGTGAAGGTTTGATGCTTTCTCAATCAAAAGCCCTGGATTAACAGCGAGGATGGTGCTAAACTAAAGGACAGAGCTACCGCACACAGGGCTATCACAGGCAATCCTGAGGCTACGGCTGAGGACAGGAACAAGTACAAGAAGTCCCGCTGTGACCTGCGCAGATTCATCAAATGAGCAAAAGGACAATATAGGAATAAGGTGGAATGATATTACACAGGCTGCGACGCCCACCGCATGAGGCAAGGGCAACGATGCCTCTCTACCACACAAACCCAATGCATTTCATACACACTTCGACAATAACAACATTGTGCAAGGTGAGGGCCATCACCGACGTGAGCATGAACCCATCCACGGGGATGCAGTGGAGCCGGTCTAAAGCTTCAAGTTCCTCGAAATCCAAATCACTGAGGGCTTAAAATGGTCCACACACACTCGTACAGTAGTGAAGAAGGCACGACAGCACGTCTTCCCCCTCAGGAGGTTAGAGGTTTGGCATGGGACCTCAAAGTTCTACAGCTGTACCATTGAGAGCATCTTGACTGGCCGCATCACTGCTTGGTAGGGAAATAGCACTGGCCTCGATCGTATGGCGCTATAGAGGGTGGTGAGGACAGCACAGTACATCACTGGGGCCGAGCTCTTTGCCATCCAGGCCCTCTAATATCAGGCGGTGTGAAAGGAAGGCCTGACACCTGCTAAATAGTTAACAAAGTGGCTGAGTTTGCCATTGTAATTTATTTTTGCACTGGCTATGCACACTCACGTGGCCCTACACACTCACACACGCTGACACAATTCATAAAATATGCACACATCTTTATACTGATTACACACACGCACACGCACACCCACCATTTACACTGCTGCTACTCTGTTTATCATATGTCCTGATGCCTAGTCATCTTACCCATATACATATCTTCCTCTATCATTCCAGTATCCTTGCACATTGTCAATATGGTACAGGAACTGATCCTGTATATATTATGCTTACTTACTTTCTCATGTTCTTCTTGTTTTTATTTTGTGTGTATTTTTGTTCTACATGATCTTAGGTTTAGTATTACATTGTTATTGATTACTGCATTGTTGGGTTTAGAACTTGCAAGAACGGCATTTCATTGTACTTGTGCACATGACAAAACATGAGTCTTGATCTCAGTCACTGTAACGGCCATATTCCTTTTATTTAGGATGACGCCGACAAAAACAATAAACACCACAAAACAACCGTGACGCTTAAGGGCTATGTCAAATTTCAATTTTATTTCAAATTTATCAAATTTATTTATATATAGCCCTTCGTACATCAGCTGATATCTCAAAGTGCTGTACAGAAACTCAGCCTAAAACCCCAAACAGCAAGCAATGCAGGTGGAGAAGCACGGTGGCCAGGAAAAACTCCCTAGAAAGGCCAAAACCTAGGAAGAAACCGAGAGAGGAACCAGGCTATGTGGGGTGGCCAGTCCTCTTCTGGCTGTGCCGGGTGGAGATTATAACAGAACATGGCCAAGATGTTCAAATGTTCATAAATTACCAGCATGGTCCAATAATAATAAGGCAGAACAGTTGAAACTGGAGCAGCAGCACAGCCAGGTGGACTGGGGACAACAAAGAGTCATCATGTCAGGTAGTCCTGAGGCATGGTCCTAGGGCTCAGGTCCTCCGAGAGAGAGAAAGAAAGAGAGAATTAGAGAGAGCAAACTTAAATTCACACAGGACACCGAATAGGACAGGAGAAGTACTCCAGATATAACAAACTGACCCTAGCCCCCCGACACACTACTGAAGCATAAATACTGGAGGCTGAGACAGGAGGGGTCAGGAGACACTGTGGCCCCATCCGAGGACACCCCCGGACAGGGCCAAACAGGAAGGATATAACCCCACCCACTTTGCCAAAGCACAGCCCCCACACCACTAGAGGGATATCTTCAACCACCAACTTACCATTCTGAGACAAGGCTGAGTATAGCCCACAAAGATCTCCGCCACGGCACAACCCAAGGGGGGGCGGGGGGGGTGCCAACCCAGACAGGATGACGACATCAGTGACTCAACCCACTCAGGTGACACACCGCTCCCAGGGATGGTATGAGAGAGCCCCAGTAAGCCAGTGGCTCAGCCCCTGTAATAGGGGTAGAGGCAGAGAATCCCAGTGGAAAGAGGGGAACCGGCCAGGCAGAGACAGCAAGGGCGGTTCGTTGCTCCAGAGCCTTTCCGTTCACCTTCCCACTCCTGGGTCAGACTACAGTCAATCATATGACCCACTGAAGAGATGAGTCTTCAGTAAAGACTTAAAGGTTGAGACCGAGTTTGCGTCTCTGACATGGGCAGGCAGACCGTTCCATAAAAATGGAGCTCTATAGGAGAAAGCCCTGCCTCTAGCTGTTTTCTTAGAAATTCTAGGGACAATTAGGAGGCCTGCGTCTTGTGACAGGAAGCCAGTGTAGGGAGGCTAGCACTGGAGTAATATGATAAATTGTTTTGGTTCTAGTCAGGATTCTAGCAGCTGTATTTAGCACTAACTGAAGTTTATTTAGTGCTTTATCCGGGTAGCCGGAAAGTAGAGCATTGCAGTAGTTTAATCTAGAAGTGACAAAAGCATGGATTAATTTTTCTGCATCATTTTTGGACAGAATGTTTCTGATTTTTGCAATGTTACGTAGATGGAAAAAAGCTGTCCTTGAAATGGTCTTGATATGTTCTTCAAAAGAGAGATCAGGGTCCAGAGTAACGCCGAGGTCCTTCACAGTTTTATTTGAGACGACTGTACAACCACTAAGATTAATTGTCAGATTCAACAGAAGATATCTTTGTTTCTTGGGACCTAGAACAAGCATCTCTGTTTTGTCCGAGTTTAAAAGTAGAAAGTTTGCAGCCATCCACTTCCTTGTGTTTGAAACACATGCTTCTAACGAGGGCAATTTTGGGGCCACAAACAAAGTTAACTTCCCACACTGAAAGGAGGGAAAGGGCTACCTAAGTATGGTTCCCAATCAGAGACAATGATAGACAGCTGTCCCTGAACAGCTGTCCCTGATCGAGAACCATACCAGGCCAAAACATAGAAATACAAAATCATAGAAAACAAAAACATGGAATGTCCACCCCAAATCACACACTACCAAACCAAATAGAGACATAAAAAGGCTCTCTAAGGTCAGGGCGTGACAGTCAATTTGAAAGAGGTGTCTCAAAGGAGCACAGGCGCATTGACGGTTGTCTGTGTGTGTGTCAGTGTCTCAGCCACCAGAACTCAGTACAATTGAACACTTATGAGAGATTCTGTGGTGGCTGAGATGGTGTTTTTCCACCACCATCCACAAAACAGTTCCAGATACTTGTAGAATCTATGCCAAGTTCATTAAAGCTGTTCTGGTGACTCATGTTGGCCCAATGCCCTATTAAGACACTTTATGTGTTTCCTTCATTTTGGCAGTTACCTGTAGCTGTTTTATGAGCCAGAATACAGATCGCATGGTAAATACGTTACTCAGTTTTGGGGTTACTCAGTGTAAATCCTTCTACTGCTATTGTTTATTTATAGAACTGTCTAGGGTCATGTTTCCAAATCCTGGTCCTGGGGAACCTTAACCTAACGTAACAGGCATAGAAAGACGCCTGAGCCGAGTCCCCTACTTTCAGCTTTTCAGGGGAAATGGAACTGGAAGTTAGGTTGAAAATACTCTAGCCCTGAAAAACAGAAACATCCACTTTCTGCTTCTAAGGGTGGGACAACAAAAATGTACCACCTTGGGTCCTCAGTACAAGGTCTAAAAAGAACACTGGTCTCGGGTGTGCATGTAAGCAAATTCTTAGTCATACTTTTTGTTTGGGGTTGGCGTGTTTCTTTCCCTACCTTCCCTACCCTAATTGGAGTAAACTAATGGACAACAATACTTCTACTGCTACTTACCGCTATTTCGCTCAAATGTCCAGTATCTGTAGTTAAATAATTATACATCTATTCCTAATTTCTTCTTTGTTCAAGTGCTAGATTTTCACCCACACGGTCACAGTCATACTTGTTTGTGACTCATCTATTTATTTATTTTCATTGCCATTGCAGTTACTGTAGCGCGTGCTGTGTTGGATAAATGACACACTTATCACACTTATCACATTCTCTGCCAGGTCTTAGAGAATGTTTACCTCAAAATGGAGCTTCCTTGTTTACATAAATCTGAAGAAAAGGAACTACAACGTGACAGGTTGACCAGTACACCAGGAATCAATGGTTCAGTACACCAGGAATCAATGGTTCAGTACACCAGGAATCAATGGTTCTGACTGTTTGCCTCGGGCTGAATCAGTATGTGGTAAAGATGGAACTTCACAGACCTGCATGTTTTGTCAGTGAAGTGACTTTGCTATCAGGGATAGGGAAGATTCACCTCAATTAAATCTATGCCGGAAGTGAAGTGAAATTCAGATTCAAATATTGAAGAATCCTCCTTGATAATAATCAAACAGCAATTATTTTTAACCCTTCATCCCTCTCCCTCTCCTCTTCAGGTGTGTGTTGCCATGGTTTTGGTCAGTACCTTAGTAGACATCTACTATAATGTCATCATTGCCCACGGTCTCTACTACATGTTTGCATCCTTCAAGTCCCCTCTGCCATGGAGCGACTGTTTCTACTGGTCCAACAGCAACTGTAGCCTCACACCTAGAGGTACCTGTTTTATAATGTAGCATCACATCTAAAGATGTGGGGAAGTGTCCATGTTGTGCAGTTTTTACTCTTCCATCGTGTAAACTAGGCTCCAAACAGAAGAAAACCAGTATTTTCAATTTTCAATTGCTAAACATGTAAAAACATTTTCCACTGTGTGCTTTAATGAACATGATCCAGGTGAACCAGGAAAGAGTGCCCAGTAACTCTACCACTTTGACCAATGAGTTCTGACCTCTACAGAAGTGTGCAATGTTACAAGAGTTTCCAATTGGAGTGTGCCAGTACTTACAGCCAACATGACGCTGTGGGAGAATGGGACCTGCCCAGAGGGAAATATCAGCATTCCAGTACAGAGTACCAGTGAACAGTACTAGGAGTGAGTATCAAACCCACACACACACACACACACACACACACACACACACACACACACACACACACACACACACACACACACACACACACACACACACACACACACACACACACACACACACACACACACACACACACACACACACACACACACACACACCTCAATTCTATTTCATTTTTGCTCGCAGTCAGTTCAGTGGGAGCACAGGTTGTGTTGAATGCCAGGTTGCCTGTAAATGCAGTGGGTAAGCTGAGCCTGTCTGTTAGACAGGTTAGTGTTTTTCACCATGAATCTTGTTCTGGAGGCAGCTCTACAGAGTGGTCAATAGTTGACACAGCCACAAAGTCATACAATTCGATTGTATACCTAACCCTAACCTTAACCACACTGCTAACCCTAAGGCCTAACCCGAACCTTAAATTAAGACCAAAAAGCACATTGGTGGCCTTACAAAGATCTAGTAGTTTGGATGAGACTGGTCCGGTGGTCTGGCATCTGGCTCTCTGCCTGCTGCTGGGATGGCTGCTCATTGCTGCTGCCCTATACAAAGGCATCAAGTCCTCAGGAAAAGTCTGTATCACCCAGATCATTTTGTGTGTGTGAGTTGGTCCTGTCTTTCTGATGTGTGTGTGTATGTTGTCAGTCTAATAATTGTTTGTGTGTCTGTCCCTAGGTTGTTTATTTCACCGCTACGTTTCCATATGTGGTCTTGCTGATCCTGCTGATCCGTGGAGTGACACTAGAGGGTGCCAGAGACGGCATTGAGTTACATATCGGCTGTGCGAGGCAGAGGTCAGGGACTAACCTCTCACATATGACTATGACCTTTCTACTCATATCTACTCAGGAACAAACCACTACCCTTTAACCCCACTAGGTCAGGGTTCCTCTCACCATATCTGCCACTGATCAGCTGGAGAGGCCGTATTAGTTTACCAGTTAGTTATGTTGCTCACAGAGCAGGGAAATCACCCTAGTTTGAAGTCCTAAGAACGTCTGGGATTGTCGGGGAGCACTATTGCATTCAAGTAGGCTGGCAGCTTGCTATGGTGTTGTGGACATGAATGGGCGTATAAACCACAATCCAATGCCAAAGGTTTCAAGGCAATCCTTTTTTTTGTTTTATGCCTTTCCCTAACTTTAACCCTTAATCGCTCTGAATTCATTCCTAAACTTAACCCTATTTTTACCTTATCCCCAAACCTTATCCCTTAACGAGATGTAAATCCTCAGCTCGACTCAAGTGTTTTCGGTTTCATTTTTGTGGAGTTCTGTCACAGTGTCTCAACTTAAACATCAAAAACCATTGTTTACCTTAACTTCACCCTTAGATGTTTGGAGAAACATGAACAAACGTCAAATTTCAAAGTCAAACTTTGATACCTTGTAGCAAATAGATGGTTCACTCAAAATGCCTAACTGATTGCTGTTAAAAGTTACTGAGGCTGACTGTGTCATCTATGATTGTGTCTGTGTCTGTGTCTGTGGCAGGTGTGGAGGGATGCAGCGATACAGATGTTCTATTCGCTGTCGATAGCGTGGGGTGGAGTCACAGCCTTGTCCTTTTTAAAACAAGTTCCACAACAATGTGTTCAAGGATGCGCTGATCGTCTGCCTCACCAACTGTGGTATGGAAAACACACACACACCAGACTGATGCCAATTGCATCATAGAAACTATGAAATATACATTTAAGAACACAGTTCCAGTTGTTTCATTGTGTTTCATTGACAGTGTGTTTGATCCTTATTAACTAATGTCACCGTATAGGTACCCGTGTGTGTGTGTGTGTGTGTGTGTGTGTGTGTGTGTGTGTGTGTGTGTGTGTGTGTGTGTGTGTGTGTGTGTGTGTGTGTGTGTGTGTGTGTGTGTGTGTGTGTGTGTGTGTGTGTGTGTGTGTGTGTGTGTGTGTGTGTGTGTGTGTGTCAGTGGAAGCTGCTGAGGAGGACGGCTCATAATACTGGCTGAAACGGAGAAAATGGAATGGCATCAAACCATGTGTTTGATGTATTTGATACCATTCCACTCCTTCCGATCCAGTTATTACCACGAGCCCGTCCTCCCCAATTAAGGTGCCACCAGCTGCATGTGCGTGCATGTGTGCGTGTCTGTGTGCACGTGTGTGCACTAGATGACAAATCTGTCATTGTGCCCTTGATTAAGGCAACAAGCATTTCGCAACACTTCCATTAACATCTGCTAACACATGTGTATGTGACAAATACAATTTGATTTGATTTAACCCTAATTGCTCATGTAAGTCACTCTGGATAGGAGAATCTGCTAAGTGACTCAAATGTAAATATGCTATCACCAATTAAATAAGATTTTTAAAACATTTCATACGTACACTCCCCTATGTATTTAGTTGGACAGTGAAGCTGCTATGTCACAGAATGCCACCTTCTTTTTGAAGGTATTTTCATACATATCTGTTTTACCGTTTATTTATTAATACACTTCATGTATCAAGTCCCCTCATTTGAGGGTGTCATAAGTATTTGGACAAATTAATTTGTCATTTATATTCCGAGCACGCAATGACTACATCAAGCTTGTGATACTCAAAAGGTCAAATAAGGGGTGCCTATATTTATCCTGCACGTACAAGTGAGTAACTTGTACAAGTGTGAAATGAAAATGTGTTTTTTGTATATCGCAACTCCCCCTGAGAGTCGTGTCACAGCCAGGGATCAGCCATTATTGACAGGGAACCTGGCGCAATTAGCGTTAAGTGCATTGCTCAAGGGCAGATCAATTGATTTTTTTATCTTGTCGGCTCTGGCATTCATAATATCAACCTTTCACTTACTGTTCCAACGCTCTAAACACTGTCATCTCTAGGCTACTTGCCGCTCTCTACAACCTTGTTGGATGCATTTGCAGTTCGTTTTGGTTGTGTTTCATGATGTTGTGCCCAATAGAAATGAATGCTAAATAATGTATTGTGCCAGTTTTGGAGTAACCTTTATTGTAAATAAGAATAGAATATGTTTTTGAACACTTCTACATTAATTCTACCATAATTAATAGTGAATAATGATGAGTAAGAAAGTGGACTACAAAAGTTGACTACTTTAGTACATTTCTCCAAATACTTGACATCTTCAAAATGGTGGACTAGATACATAAAGTGATTTCATTTTTAAACAGCAAAACTGATATGTATGAAAATTCTCCGCTAAAATAAAATGAGACATTCTTTACTGTTGCCTCATGTAAAACATTTGTAGAGCCAAATTAAAAGTTACTTTTACTGTCCAAATAAATATGTAAGGGAGTGTATGTGTGTATATCATATGTGTGGTGTCATCATTATGATTTATTGTGATTTATTATAATTAAATAAATTAATAATTAATAATTAATTATAATTATGAATTCTTAGTTTCACTTTGTACTGTGGTCTTGTCTGTTGTTTTTAATATTTTAATTCATAAAACCACAGATTTGACATGAAGTTGAAGTTGTACATACGATGGGGAGTCAACAACCAATCGTATTCACTTGAAGCAAACTAAAATCACGCCTAGCAGGTCAATGGATGCCTAGCCCGCCCTCGAAGCCCCACCTTCATGGCTATAATACCAGGGCTCGCATCCATTTCCTCAATTCTTCACTCTTCAGCTCGCTTGAAGGAAGAACATGTCACGCAATTTGCAAACTTTTTAAGCACACAAAGGCTACAAGGTTCGGCTCCGACTTACAGTTTTTTTCGATTGCTAAACGACAGTGGGCACAACTGGTGTCACATGTGCAAAACTCTAACTACATTCTCCACTACCAACAGTCACCTGAGTTAAACAGTTCACATCACCTGCAAAACTCATTCCAAGCAACACAACTCTTAACACATGGCTCAAAACACGCTCAGTGCAGCCAAACACTATGCACAACCCTCACTGAGATAACACACACTGTCACTCAGAACACACTGAGAGTAAAAACACTAGCATCAAACACCAATACAGAAAATACAAACTTTTCATCTTTACATTCTGAACAATTTCAGTGACTTCATACAAAGTAATATTTTCTTCAAAGAAAAGAGTGACATTCTTTCAAATTTTTAGAACATAACAATTCTTTAAGATAAATTAAAATTAGCAGTTTGCTTCAATAGTCTGTAGTAATTTACCGAATTACAGTAATGAGAAAAAAAAGGTAGAAACTAAAAGTACATACTGTAATTCAAACAAATAATTGAGGGGCTAATCCTGCCTCTCTCTAGCATCAGGCCACAGGTTTTCTTCAACATTACATCTAATGTTTTCTCTTGCCATGCACCTGGGGAAGAACCTTCTGGAGTGCCTTATCCATCCCTGGCAGTTCTCTGGACTCGTTTCCTCACATCTGGCACGCATGGCTTCCAAAAGAGACATTTGGTCATGTGGGTGGTGACCAAACACTTTCCACCTCCAGGCAGAGAAAAACTCCTCTATTGGGTTGAGGAAGGGTGAATATGCAGGCAGGTACAAAACCATACATCTGTGATGTGCTGCAAACCAATCTGTGACAGCTGCAGAGTGGTGAAAAGCAACGTTATCGCAAACTATGACAAAAACTTGGGGGTTTCTTACTGGCTCCCCCTGTTCTGCTGGCACTAGCTGAGCATAGAGCTTTTCTAGGAAAGCTATAAGCCTTTCTGTGTTGTATGGGCCAATGAGTGGTGTGTTGAGAAGCAAACCATCATTGGCCATTGCAGCACACATGATATTGTTTCCCCCCCTTTGGCCTGGAACCTCCACAGTGGCCCTTTGACCTATAACATTCCTTCCTCTGCTCCGTGTTTTGGCAAGGTTAAATCCAGCTTCATCGATAAATACAAATGAACGTGGTCTTTCCAGTGCTTCCACCTCCATTACTCTCTGAAAAACAGTAAGTGCACAGTTTTACTGTAGAAATGCTAGTGTTTTTTTTACTGTAAATATTTTGTATAGCTGTGTACGTAACCTCAGACGTCTTACCTGGACATATTGGTATCTTTGCTCTTTTACCCGTTCACTGTTTCTCTCGAACGGTACAGTGTATAACTGTTTCATTGTAACTTGGTGTTTCTTTAGGACTCGAGCAATAGTTGTTGTGCTGACAGAATTAACATTTTCAAATATATCATTATCAGCCAGCACTCTATCTTGAATCTCCCGCAGTTTTATTGCATTGTTGACAACAACCATGTCAACAATAGCATTTACTTTATGCTCTGCATGTGTAGCTGTTGCCTGGAGTGTTTCTCTGTTAGTTTTCAGAGTCCGGATTCCAGGGATGATGTACTATCCCTGATTGGCTATGGAGGATTTGGAGTTACTCCAGGTTTGGGGGAGGTATTTACCTCTTGTCCCTGCAACTTTGAAGTGTCACATACCCCTGTTTAAAGACTTTGCCGATGAGTTGCGAGTTACTTAGCTCCAGAGGCTAAAAAGGGGGATAATCCTAGCATGGTGCTTCAGAGTAAACAGCACCGGTTCTTGGGATTACTGTGACGGACAGGCAGATGTACTTGGATGCGCCAGTTTTGCCAACAAGTTTGTATGGCTCTGGGCCTTCATCCCCAAGCATATACTGTTCTAATAGTGCTCCCAAGTGGCTCAGTCAATGGGGGCGAGTGACTTGTTGCAGAGATCCCCATAGCTGGAGTTTGCCTGGTATCAGAATGCAGTTCCTTCCCCACATTCGGACACACGATTGTCAAGAGTGGTGGATATGAAAACAAGCATAACAAAATATAATAATATATATTATCCCAGTAGTCAGGGTGGCCTTTTACCCCTTCAGGAGCTAATTTATGGTAGACTGGCAGCATGCTCCATCCAGTGGGGGGCATACAGAGTTTCACCATGGGTGATGAAAACTGTGACAAGGGGGTAGGGTCTGCAGTTTGCTGTGCTTCCTCCTCATTTTCGTGGTGTCATTACATCATTGGGTCCCCAAGGTCCTAGCGACTGTCTTGAGAGAGGAGATTTCCTCTCTCCTTCAAAAGTAGGGTATTCAGTTGGTCCCCGTGTCAGAAGTACAGAGCGGTTGGTACAGCCGGTACTTCTTAGTTCTCAAGAGATATTTAATGTTGCATCCTATCCTGGACTTGCGTGTTATAAACAAACACCTCAAAACGCTCACACTTCACCCGCTATTGGTTCATGTCCATAGATCTGAAGGAAACATATTTTGATGCGCTATACATCCTCACCATCTACCTATTGCCTGCACCTTTTCTATAGTGGTGGAAGCGGCTTTGTGACTGGTGTGGTGCCAGGGGATCCGAGTATTTGCCTCTCTGGGCGATTGGCTGGTCGTGGCGAAGTCAAGAACCCAGGTGCCAACAGCATACCACCCTGCAGCCCATTGCTGGCTTGCCTCTGAAACTAAGCTGGGTTGGTCCTGATTGGTCCCTGGATAGGGGACCAGACACTGCTGGAAGTGGTGTAAGAGGGATGGTAGGAGGGACTTTTTTTCTGGTTTAAAAAAATATACCAAAGCCCCAGGGCTGTGATTGGGGACATTGCCCTGTGTAGGGTGCTGCTTGTGTGGAGCGGTGTGAATTCCCTGTTACTCAGGGCAACGTATCTCCCCAGATCTTGTTTATAACACGCAAGTCCAGGATAGGATATAGCCCTTGGTTCACTCCAGACCTAACTGCCCTTGACAAGCACAAAAACATAATGTGGCAGACTGCAATAGCATTGAATAGTCCCTGTGATATGCAACTTTTCAGGGAGGTCAGGAACCAATACACGCAGTCAGTCAGGAAAGCAAAGGCTAGCTTTTTCAAGCAGAAATTCACATCCTGTAGCTCTAACTCCAAAACATTTTGGGACACTGTAAAGTCCATGCGGAACAAGAGCACCTCCTCCCAACTGCCCACTGCACTGAGGCTAGGTAACACTGTCACCACTGATAAGTTCATGATAATCGAACATTTCAATAAGCATTTCTCAACAGCTCTGGCCCCCCGCAGCTACTCGCCCAAGCCTCCCCAGCTTCTCCTTCACCCAAATCCATTCAGCAGTCTGAAAGAGTTGCAAAAGCTGGACCCTCTCTTTCTAAAACTATCTGCTGCCATTGTTGCAACCCCTATTACCAGCATGTTCAACCTCTCTTTCGTATCGTCCGAGATCCCTAAAGATTGGAAAGCTGCCGTGGTCATCCCCCTCTTCAAAGAGGGTGACACCCTAGACCCAAACTGTTACAGACCTATATCCATCCTGCCCTGCCTATCTAAAGTCTTCGAAAGCCAAGTTAATAAACAGATCACTGACCATGTCGAATCCCACCATACCTTCTCCGCTGTGCAATCCGGTTTCTGAGCTATTCACGGATGCACCTCAGCCATGCTCAAGGTACTAAACGATATCATAACCGCCATAAGACAATACTGTGCAGCCGTCTTCATCGAACTGACCAAGGCTTTCGACTCTGTCAATCACCGTATTCTTATTGGCAGACTCAATAGCCTTGGTTTTTCTAATGACTTCCTCGCCTGGTTCACCAACTACTTTGCAGACAGAGTTCAGTGTTTCAAATCGGAGGGCATGTTGTCCGAACCTCTGGCAGTCTCTATGGGGGTACCACAGGGTTCAATTCTCGGGACGATTATTTTTTCTGTATTTATCACTGATGTCGCTCTTGCTGCGGGAGATTCCCTGATCCACCTCTACGTAGACGACACTTTTCTGTATACATCTGGCCCTTCCTTGGACACTGTGCTAACTAACCTCCAAATGAGCTTCAATGCCATACAACACTCCTTCCGTGGCCTACAACTTCTTTTAAACGCTAGTAAAATCAAATGCATGCTTTTCAACCGTTCGCTGCCCGCACCCGCCCGCCCGAGTAGCATTACCACCCTGGACGGGTGTTACATAACTATAAATACCGGGTGATACCTAACTATAAATACCTAGGTGTCTGGTTAGACTGTAAACACTCCTTCCAGGCTCATATTAAACATCTCCAATCCAAAATCAAATCTAGAATCAGCGTCTATTTCGCAACAAAGCCTCCACTCATGCTTCCAAACTTACCCTAGTAAAACTGACTATCCTACCAATCCTCGACTTCGGCGATGTCATCTACAAAATAGCTTCCAATACCCTACTCGGCAAACTGGATGCAATCTATCACAGTGCCATCCGTTTTGTTACCAAATCACCTTATACCACCCACCTCCGAGACCTGTATGCTCTCGTCGGCTGGCCCTCGCTACATATTTGTCGCCAGACCCACTGGCTCCAGGTCATCTATAAGTCTATGCTAGGTAAAACTCTGCCTTATCTCATTTCACTGGTCACGATAACAACAAACACCCGTAGCACACGTTCCAGCAGTTATATCTCACTGATCATCCCCAAAGCCAACATCTCATTTGGTCGCCTTTCCTTCCAGTTCTTTGCTGCTTGTGACTGGAACGAATTGCAAAGATCGCTGAAGTTGGAGACTTTTATTTCCCTCACCAACTTTAAACATCAACTATCTGAGCAGCTAACCGATCGCTGCAGCTGTATATAGTCCATCTGTAAATAGCTCACCCAATCTACCTACCTCCTCCCCATACTGTTTTTATTTTATTTACTTTGCTGCTCTTTTGCACACCAGTCTCTCTACTTGCACATCATCATCTGCTCATTTATCACTTCAGTGTTAATCTGCTAAATTGTAATTTTTCGCTCCTATGGCCTATTTATTGCTTACCTCCACATGCCTTTTGCACACACTGTATATAGACTTTCTTTTTTCTACTGTGTCATTGACTTGTTTATTGTGTTATTGGCTTGTTTATTGTTTACTCCACATGTAACTGTGTTGTTGTCTGTGTCACACTGCTTTGCTTTATCTTGGCCAGGTCGCAGTTGTAAATGAGAACTTGTTCTCAACCTGCCTTCCTGGTTAAATAAAGGTGAAATTTAAAAATACATTTAAAAATTTTAAAAATCTCTCAACGTGTGTGCAGATCAACTTTCCAGGTGGTCCTATCTCTATGGAGTGGAGACTGCACCCCTCGGTTGGAGCCAAGATATGGGATCGGGCCCAGACAACCCTGGTTCCCGGAGATCATCCGCCTGGTGGTTCCGTTTCTTCCTGATGTATTGTCCCAGGCACACGGGAGGATTTGGCACCCATGAAGGTTTAAGATTTTTATGGCAGCCATTTTGGTGTTTCATGTAGGGATGGCTCTACCCTGGGATCTCATCCTCTGGTGGTGTGGTTCCTGAAAAGCCCGGACCATAGAGTCTAGGCGTATGACACCGACCTGGGACCTGCCGTTGGTCCTGGACGCTTTGTATGAGCCTCCGTTTGAACCATTGGAGTCTGTGGACCTGAAGGTCCTTTCCTACAACACTGCCCTGCTCATGACCTTTGCGTCGGCCAAGCTCGTTGGGGATCAGTACACTCTTCCTGTTCAGTTTGCATCTGTCTACTCCAAAGTGTGGTTAAGTCCTAATGCAGTTGCTCCTAAGTTTATGCCTATGAGTAGGGTGGCTCCTATCTAACTATCTTTCACAACTCGTTGATTTATGAGGGGGGCGGGACTTCCCTAGGATTTGGGATTCTAGGATTTGAATATCACAACCAGGTGTGGTTTCACACCAGGATTTAGTAAATATCATACCCATTGTTCTGGTTGGATGGGGCATTACCACATGTTGTATATAAACATCACACCCCACTGTTCTGATTACAGTATGACATGTTGTGAAATGTATTGGTGGGGTGACAGAGACTATTGTGTTGAACAAGGGGCTATTGTATTGGGGCCTATGGTGACACCGTAGGGGTTGATGTGATGGGTTAGTTAGGATGAGAGTTCCATGTCTTGGCATAACACTTATACTCCTTTGTCCACATTTCTTAAGTGAGAAGGCTTGAAGTTGTGATGGGCTAGTCAGGATGGAGGTCTGTGTGTTTGTGTGTATAGGTGGGGAGAGGCTGGTGATGTGGGTCTGGACAGTTCAACTGTAAAAATGCTTGGTTGACAAATCTTGTGATTTATTAGGGGGTGGGAGGTCATACCAAGATGCTCTTATCCAGAACGACTTACAGAAGCAATTAGGGTTAAGTGCTGTGCTCAACACACACTCTTATCCAGAACGGCTTACAGAAGCAATTAGGGTTAAGTGCTGTGCTCAACACTCAGACACTCTTATCCAAAACGACTTACAGAAGCAAGTAGGGTTAAGTGCTGTGCTCAACACTCAGACACTCTTATCCAGAACGACTTACAGAAGCAAGTAGGGTTAAGTGCTGTGCTCAACACTCAGACACTCTTATCCAGAACGACTTACAGAAGCAAGTAGGGTTAAGTGCTGTGCTCAACACTCAGACACTCTTATCCAGAACGACTTACAGAAGCAAGTAGGGTTAAGTGCTGTGCTCAACACTCAGACACTCTTATCCAAAACGACTTACAGAAGCAAGTAGGGTTAAGTGCTGTGCTCAACACTCAGACACTCTTATCCAGAACGACTTACAGAAGCAAGTAGGGTTAAGTGCTGTGCTCAACACTCAGACACTCTTATCCAGAACGACTTACAGAAGCAAGTAGGGTTAAGTGCTGTGCTCAAGGGAATCAAGTCATATATGGATGTGGCTGCACTACATCATCATTCTCCATCTGCCAGTGTGCTTCAATAGGACAAAGTGGCAAGAGTCACTCATGTGCTACCATTTGGAATTGTAGCGTACTATAAACTGGGTGGTTCGAGCCCTGAATACTTATTGGATGAAAGCTGTGTTATGTCAGACCGTATGCCACAGGTATGCCAAAATATTTATTTGTACTGTTCTACTTATGTTGGTAACCAGTTTATAACAGCAATAAGGCACCTCAAGGGTTTGTGGTATATGGCCAGTACACCACGGCTATGGGCTGTGTACAGGCACTCTGTGTTGAATTATAAACTTGATCTCCACTATAAAAAACATGTAGACTTTCAATCTCCAGCCCTCCCATAGTAATGAATGTGTCAGGAGTCGGGACAAGACAGACAGGCAGACAGCTTCTCTCAGCCATTCGAAATCATGAATCAGCGGGCATTCATTTTTAAACAAAGAAATATCAATAGAAAACAGGTAAAACCAAATGAAATGTAGCTAGTTTACAGTCTTTCCAGCTTCAGTTTGAAGTGATTGTGTTAGCTGTGCTGTTGGCTAGCTCCTCTGAACAAGTGCCCTGAGGAGAGAGCACATTTTCTATGGCAGGCGAAATGGCACATCATTTGCTCATTGTTATGGATGTATCGAAATAAATAAACAGCTTCAACAAACACAAGTGCAGCTACTTTGCTCTTATTCTGGCTGCACTGTATGATGTGACCAGCCAGTATGACAATGGAACATTTAGAACAAACGACTGGGTCATGTTCATAGATACAGAACAAAAATAATTAACAACTTTGTCGCATCTCTGGCAACTGAACCGATAAAAGAATGACTAGCCAACTTTGGGTAGCAATCTTAGATTCATGTCAGGACTATATCTCATGGAAGGATGAAGTAGTATGAATAAATTCATCTAAATAGTGTTTTTTATTTATCTTAATTTAACCAGGCAAGTCAGTTATGAGCAAATTAAAATTTACAAAAACCCTCACTTAACCAATTGTGTGCCGCTCTATGGGACTCCTGGTTGTGACACAGCCTGGGATCGAACCCGGGTCTGTAGTGATGCCTCCAGCACTGTGATGCAGTGCCATAGTCTGCTGTGTTGCTCGATCCCCGAGTTAAAATATGTCAATCATTATTTGAATATGTTGGTAACCCGACTTCGTCTTGGGCCTAACAACACCCATACCAATATATCCTCCAAACACCGGCTTCGAGGGAATTATCACTTAAATGCCACACCCCCTCGTGCTTTATTGCTCAAGTGTTAAAATTGCTTAAATTACCTGAGTTATATAAACTCTGCAAAAAAAGAAACGTCTCTTTTTCAGGACCCTGTCTTTGAATGATAATTCTCACAATCCAAATAACTTCACAGATCTTCATTGTAAAGGGTATAAACACTGTTTCCCATGCTTGTTCAATGAACTATAAACAATTAATGAACATGCACCTGTGGAACGGTCGTTAAGACACAGCTTACTGCTTAGGCAATTAAGGTCACAGTTATGAACATTTAGGACAGTAAAGAGGCCTTTCTACTGACTCTGAAAAACACCAAAAGAAAGATGCCCAGGGTCCCTGCTCATCTGTGTGAACGTGCCTTAGGCATGCTGCAAGGAGGCATGAGGACTGCGGATGTGACCAGGGCAATACATTGCAATGTCTGAACTGTGACATGCCTAAGACAGCGCTACAGGGAGACAGGATGGACAGCTGATCGTCCTCGCAGTAGCAGACCATGTGTAACAACACTTGTAAAGGGACGGTACATCCGAACATCATACCTGTGGGACAGGTACAGGATGACAACAACAACTGCCCGAGTTACACCAGGAACACACAATCCCTCCATCAGTGCTCAGACTGTCCGCAATAGGCTGAGAGTGGCTGGACTGAGGGCTTGTAGGCCTGTTGTAAGGCAGGTCCTCACCAGACATCATCGGCAACAACGTTACCTATGGGCACAAACCCACTGTCGATGGACCAGACAGGACTGGCAAAAAGTGCTCTTCGCTGACGAGTCAAGGCTTTTGTCTCACCAGGGGTGATGGTTGGATTTGCGTTTATCGTCGAAGGAATAAGCGTTACACCGAGGCCTGTACTCTGAAGCGGGATCGATTTGGAGGTGGAGGGTCCGTCATGGTCTGGGGCGGTGTGTCACAGCATCATCGGACTGAGCTTATTGTCATTGCAGGCAATCTCAACGCTGTGCGTTACAGGGAAGACATTCTCATGTGGTACCCTTCCTGCAGGCTCATCCTGAAATGACCCTCCAGCATGACAATGCCACTAGCCATACTGCTCGTTCTCTGCGTGATTTCCTGCAAGACAGGAATGTCAGTGTTCTGCCATGGCCAGCAAAGAGCCCGAATCTCAATCCCATTGAGCACGTCTGGGACCTGTTGGATTGGAGGGTGAGGGCTAGGGCCATTCCCCTCAGAAATGTTCGGGAACTTGCAGGTACCTTGGTGGAAGACTGGGGTAATATCTCATAGCAACAACTGGCAAATCTGGTGCAGTCCATAAGGAGGAAATGCACTGCAGTACTTAATGCAGCTGGTGGCCACACCAGATACTGACCGTTACTTTTGATTTTGACCCCCCCCTTTGTTCCGGGACACATTATTTCATTTATTTTAGTCCCATGTCTGTGGAACTTGTTCAGTTTATGTCTCAGTTGTTGAATCTTGTTATGTTCATACAAATATTTACACATGTTATGTTTGCTGAAAATACACGCAGTTGACAGTGAAATAACTTTTTTTTTCTAACAAAATATTCCACTCATTATCTGAATTTCATTCATACACATATGATGTTCTTGTCATTTGTTAACAATACAATTAACTATCACTGGCCTAAACCCACTCTAATTCACATACCGCCCCAACAGATCCACAGATGACGTAATCAATCGCACTCCGCACTGCCCTTTCCCACCTGGACAAAAGGTACACCTATGTGAGAATGCTGTTCATTGACTACAGCTCAGCGTTCAACACCATAGTGCCCACAAAGCTCATTACTAAGCTAAAGACCCTGGGACTATACACCTCCCTTTGCAACTGGATCCTGGATTTCCAGATTTGCCACCCCCAGGTGGTAAGGGTGGTAAGGGAAGCCAAAAACACGTCTTCCATGCTGATCCTCAACACTTGGTCCCCACAGGGTTGCATGCTTAGTTCCCTCCTGTACTCCCTGTTCACCTACGACTGAGTGGCCAAACACGACTCCAATGCCATCATTAATTTTGCTGACGACACAACAGTGGTAGGCCTGATAACTGACAACGATGAGACAGCCTATAAGTAGGAAGTCAGAGACCTGGCAGTGTAGTGCCAGGACAAACACCTCTCCCTCAATTTGAGCAAGACAAAGGAGCTGATCATGGACTACAGGAAAAGGCAGACCGAACAGGCCCCCATTAACATTGATGGGGCTGTAGTGGAGCGGGTTGAGAGTTTCAAGTTTCTTGGTGTCCACATCATCAACAAACTATCATGGTCCAAGACAGTCATGAAGAGGGAGCGACAACACATTTTCCCCCTCAGGAGACTGAAAATATTTGGAATAGGTCCCTTGATCCTCAAAAAGTTATACAGCTGCACCATCGAGAGCATCTTGACCGGTTGCATCACTGCCTGGTATGGCAACTGCTCGGCATTTGACCGTAACGCACTACTGAGGGTAGTGCGTACATCCCAGTACATCACTGGGGTCAAGCTTTCTGCCATCCAGGACCTGTATACTAGGCGGTGTCAGAGAAAAGCCCAAGAAATTGTCAAAGACTCCAGCCACCCTAGTCATAGACTGTTCTCTCTGCTACCGCATGGCAAGCGGTACTGGAGTGCCAAGTCTAGGTCCAAAAGGTTCTTTAACAGCTTCTACCCCCAAGCCATAAGACTGCTGAACAATTAATGAAATGGCCACCATGGACTATTTACATTGACCCCCCTTAACCCCTACCTACATGAGCAAATTATCTTGACATTACCAGAAACCAGTACCCCTGCAAATTGACTCGGTACAGGTACCCCTTTATATAGTCTCGTTATTATTTTATTGTGTTACTTTTTAGAAATATTTTCTTCACTC
This sequence comes from Oncorhynchus gorbuscha, assembly GCF_021184085.1. Taxonomy (NCBI): domain Eukaryota; kingdom Metazoa; phylum Chordata; class Actinopteri; order Salmoniformes; family Salmonidae; genus Oncorhynchus; species Oncorhynchus gorbuscha. The sequence continues at coordinate 37,429,930 of NC_060190.1, read as the reverse complement.
TTTCTTGAACTGCATTGTTGGTTAAAACGTGTTAATGGTACAGGTTCCCCAAGGGGTACCACCCCCCCCCCGCTCAACTAAAACAGTGGCGCACAGAATGCAAAAATATTCTTAGAAATATTTCTACCTCCACACATTAACAAGTCCAATAGCTCAAATGAAAGATAAACACCTTGTTCATCTACCCAGCAAGTCAGATTTCTAAAATGTTTTACGGCGAAAACATAGCACATATTTATGTCAAACCACCACCAAAGACACAGCTAATTTAAATAGCCATTTTGTCGAACAAAAGATGTAATCACAAACGCAGGATTAAAAGAAAAATAATTCACCAACCTTTTGAAAATCTTCATCAGATGACAGTAATAGGACATGTTACACAGTACATTTATGTTTTTTCAATAATATGCCATTTATATCCATAAATCTCTGTTTACAATGTCGACATGTTCAAAAAATGCTACTAAAATGTCCGGAGAAATTATGATAACTCCACCAGATAACAGCAATACACATCATAAACTTTGACTAAATATACATGTTCTACATATAGTTAGAAAGATACACTGTTTCTTAATGCAACCACTGTGTTACATTTATTTTTAACGTTACAGAATTCGTTCACTAGGCAATAATCTGAGACGGCGCTCAGACATTAGCAATATTTCTCCGCTATGTTGGAGTCAACAGAAACACAAAATTACCACATAAATATTCCCTTACCTTTGATGGTCTTCGATAAGAAGTCGTGCAAGGAGTCATACTTACCAAAAACAGCGTTTGGCTTTCAAGTCTGCATCTTTGGGTTATCAAACGCGACAAATTCCGGCTAAAATGCAGCCAAAATTCGAGGAGTTGCGCATCAAAACTTCAAAATTCCATATAATATGTCGACAAAACTGGTCAAACTAAGTGCAGAATCAAGCTTTAGGATGTTCTAAACGTGCAAAACAATTATCAACTCGAACAGACAAACTCACATCGTGTAATGATTCCTGGAACAAAGGGATCTCCAGACGCGACGTGCACATGAGAGTGCATGTATTTTCACGTGACCCGAATGTTTTAGCCCGCCAAAGGGTGAGAGAGCGCGCTGTTTTTCACAAGGAAACGCCCCATTGAAAGGAGACATCGCGCTGAAGACATAGAAACTGTTCCCAGATCCGTAGCTGGTTGGGAAGGGTGGGGGCGATGACGTCAAAGTTGGCCCAACTTTACTGCTGACAGAGAGTGTTTGGGAGAATGGCTGCCCTGTGAGTTCTGCTTTACATACAGACATAATATGAACGGTTTTAGAAGTTTTAGAGTGTTTTCTATTCAATAATAATTATTATATGCATATATTAGCAATTTTGGACAGATTTATTTTCTGTTTACTATGGGCACGCAATTCCTCCAAAGGGGGCAGTATTCTGCCTAGCTCTAACTGGTTATTAAGGGCTTGTAAATTAGCATTTCACTGTAAGGTCTACCTACACCGGTTGTATTCGGCGCATGTGACCAAGAGTTTGATTTGATTTGAAATAAAACAATGTGCATGTCAAGTTATATTCAAATTCTGTAAAGAAAATAACATTTACTATATATTCTTTCTTTTCAGCATTTCAAAAAGAACAGTTTTGAAATGTGTGTCTTGTATTTTTGAATTTGGATGAAATGGTAGTTAAAAAGACAAATGGTGAGCCTATCATTATGTCATGTTAATGATGAGTCAGTCTAAGCTCTGCGTGCTTTATACCGTGTCTGTCAGCCTGGTAAAGTTTGACTGCAGTAAAGGACTACTGCGATTCTCTGTAGTGGAATGAATTGTATAAAAACTAAACTGACAAAAGGTGTTTGAGGGAATCAGTTTGAGAACGGCGAGGAGCAGAATTGCTAATCTTGTTCAGATAATGACTAGCTATGTGGGATTCAAGGTGATTCTGCTCAAAGTGCAATGAAGTTGACCTCAAACCCACACAGAGCAGAATAAATACAATTTCTGAGAAAACAGGATGCATTCATATGTTGGGAGTTTATTAGAGTGGATTTGACATGTTAAATGGAGCTGATGTTACAATAGGACATGACAACAGTGGCCCTAACAACCACATAACCTTTAGACCCAGCTCCTTCATTAATAAGGGGAATTCTGGTTTCTTAGGCCCAGTTGCAGCACTTGCAGCTGGCGTCGAAAACCAGGCCGGCAGCACACTGCTGGTCGTAGGTCTTGCCCTGGCTACAATTGTAGAAGTGGTTGGAATTGGTGGGGTCAGGGTATATTCCGTCAGCCTTCCCGGCGCAGAAGCCAGATCCGCTGCTACTACTGCCACCGCCACTGCTGCCACCGCTGCTGCTGCCACCTTGACCGCCGGGCTGTGGGGGGTTAAGTGGGTGCTGGGTAGGGGTCACTGGGGCGATGGGGACCGTACGGGCGGCACAACCTGGGAGAGATGGAGGACATAGGAGTGGGGGAAGGGGATTGAGATAATTTGAGATCATTTCAACTACATTTCTACTACTATTTGAGAGAGTGATAGAGAGGATTGCTGTTGAATGTTTGTGTGTGCATGCAGGCATGCATGTGTCTGTGTCACTCACCGGCTCCGGTTCCCAGTCCAGACTTGAGGGTGTTGATCAGTGGGTATCTTCCCTGTCCACAGAAGGTTCCAGAGAAGTCATCCAGATCCAGACTCCACACCATGGCTCCTCCGAAGCCAGTGTTCTTCAGCCACTCAATCTGTAGGGGAGAAAGAGAGGGGAGAGGAGGGTTTACTTAACGGGGTGAAATTGGATAAATATGTATAGGTGATAGAACTTCATCAATTGCCCTATGTTGCTCAGTTGGTAGGGAATGGATCTTTCAATGACAGGATGGTGGATTCGAATTCTCGCTGGGGTCACCTATAACAAAATGTATGCACTCACTACTGTAAATCACGAAGAAAAAAGCTACTGTTGAATTCCATATATTATAAGGATTATTGTAACAGAGTAGGATGCTACGCCATTACTCCCTAGTTATATATTTCCTCCAACAGACAAACACCCCCACAAACACAGACCTTGTCCTGGAAACTCTTGACGTTGTCATATCCAACCCAGATGTTCTGCTGGGTGTAGGCGTAGGGCACCATCTGGGCACCGTCCCAGGCCTGGGTAGCTCCCTGCTTCAGTAAGGTGCATATCTAATGACACACACACACACGTTAGGGTTGCAAGTTGCATGATTCAGGAAGCTGCAAATGTAATCACTCAAAAACATACACTGGGTTTGCGTCCAAAATAACACCCTGTTCCCCAGGACACTTCCTTTGACAAGAGCAGACAAGTAGTACACTGTGTAGGGATTGGAATAGGGTGTAATTTCTGACCAATCTTAATCCTGTGTCAATTACCTCATAGTAGGCCAGGAAGCCAGACTGTCTGGTGAATGGTCCGGCCGGGCCGGGGCCATTGGCCGGTGCGCCTACCCCAGTGTTAGAGCCACTGGCCAGCTTGAAGGTGTGGCCATAGGTGGGGAATCCAACCAGGAGCTTTCAGCGGGGGCACCACTGCTCTTCCAGTACTTCATAGCATAGTCCTGAGAACACACAAAGTATGTGGTAGTGAGAACACTGGAGAGAGAATAATTATTAAGAAATGTGGAACTCACTCTCAGCTCAAAACTAAATAGGCAGGAAGAGATAAATGAGCCGAGTAAGACAGAGAGGAAGAGATGAGCATGGAGAGAGAGACTCACCACATCGAAGTAGATGTAATCTCCCTGATCAGCTGGTCCTCTGTAGAGAGGGCTGTTTTCTCCAGTGTTGTGTTCCCAAGATCCATGAAAGTCATAGGTCATCACATGCAGATAGTCCAACACCCTGAGAGGGAGAGGGAGAGAAAGAGAGGGAGAAAGAGAGTTTCCAAAATGCCAAGAAGTATTTGATAGATCATGCATGTTTTAATGTACAAATAATGTATGAATGAGATCCAGTGTGTATGTACTAACGATCCAATCTCGGCGATCTGGTATCCAGAGTCGATGGTTCCCTTTCCGGCAGAAACAGCTGCAGTCAGCATCAGACGAGGACGGTTGGTGTTCTTTCCTTCAGCCTCAAAGGCAGCCATCAGCTCCTAGAGGGAGACAGTGCACAGAGGAATGTTTGTGTTCATGAGGGTGTTCAAGCGTTCATTCTTGTCTGTGTGTTCATTTGTTTGTGCATGAGCTATTTTGTGCGTGTGTGTGTGTGTCTGTATGTGTGATTGTTAATCCGGGTGTGTGGGTGTTTATACATGTGTTTGTTCATTCGTGTGTGTGTGTGTGTGTGTGTGTGTGTGTGTGTGTGTGTGTGTGTGTGTGTGTGTGTGTGTGTGTGTGTGTGTGTGTGTGTGTGTGTGTGTGTGTGTGTGTGTGTGTGTGTGTGTGTGTGTGTGTGTGTGTGTGTGTGTGTGTGTGTGTGTGTGTGTGTGTGTGTGTGTACAGGTGTTTGAGTCTAACCTGCAGCAAGGTGGTGAATCTGGCCTTGTCTGCAGGTGGGGAGCCTCTGGATCCGGGATACTCCCAGTCAATGTCCAGGCCGTCAAACTGGTACTGTCTCAGGAACTTGATAACGCTGCTGATGAATGTCTGGCGGTTGGCTGCACTGGACACCATTGCTGTGAACCTGGGTACACACACACAGCTCAGACACAGGGTGTGTGTGTAAATGTGTGTGTGCAATTGCATGTTTATATGCATCTCCACTTACGGCTGAGTGCCAAAATTCCATCCTCCAATGGCCAGCAGAGTCTTCAGGTTGCTGTTCCTGTTACCAAATACAAGACTTAGGGTTATTACTGGCTTAGGGGTGCATGTGTGCACCACGGGAGGCTGCTGAGGGGAAGAAAGCTCATAAAAATGTCTGGGATGGTGGAAATGGAATGGCATCAAACACATAGAAACAATGTGTTTCACATATTTGATACCATTCCACTAATTCTGCTCCAGCTCTTACCACGAGCCCGTCCTCCACACTTAAGGTGCCACAAACCTCCTGTGGAGTGTACATGCCTGAATGAGAAAGTGTTTGCCTGCATTTGTCTATGTGTGTGCGTGCCTGCATGCATGCATGCGTATGTGCATGTGTGCATGCCTGCTTGAGTGTGTGTTTGTGTGTGCGTGTTTGTGCATGTGTGTGTCTCTCTCTCACTGGTTCTTGAGAGCCTGGAACTGTCCGTAGAGTTTCTCATCGTCCCATTCATAGGTCTTGATCTCGTTGTTGGCCATGCCGGCAAAGGCATAGATCAGATGGTCACAGAGACAGGGGTCCACGTTGGTGGGGAAATACTTGCCGGCTCCTGGCCGGTACTGGCCCCAGTTAGTGAAATAACAGGATAGGATGTAGGAGGATCCTATGGAAGGGTAGTAGTAATGTTAGAGTTTGGAGTTAGGCAGTTTTAGAGTGATGGTTGTCATGCTCTGTAAGTTGAGTTATAGTTCTCTTATTGGCTACTTATCTAGCTGCTGGCTAAATGTAAATTAAATGTACTTAAAACTTACCTAGCTGTGCATGCAGCAGGAGAGCCAGTCCTAGAGAGGGAGAAAAGGAGAATGGTGAGAGAAAGCGAGAGAGACAGAAGTAAAGAAAGGAGAAAGACAAAGGGAGAGATTTTATGTTACATTAAACTTTTTTTAAAGTCAACATAATTCAGAACTGTAATGATCATGATATAAAGTGCAGTTCTTCCCCTCAGACATGAATATAGATGGGTCATGGTGCTGGCAACCTCAGTCCTTAGAAACAGACATTGAACACAGTAGCATTGACAAAATGCATAGCTAAATGTAAATAACATGTTTGAAATAAAGAGCAATAGTACAGTTATAAGCTAAATAAGCCAAAATAAATTCCACTTACCAACGCAGATGAGTAGTTTGCCCATGGTTGCTCTGTACATTGCTCCATGGGCTGCTGAACCCTTTTATACTCTCAACGACCACTCCTATCTCACTCATATCTCTAAGACTTTCCCATTTCGCAGCAAAACTCAATCAGCCTCAATCACTTGTTTGAACATGGGTTTCCACTGCCTTAAAAAAACACTGATAAACTTCATATGTCCTTGTTTTAAGACATCATAAGCTGACAATAAAAAAGCAAGTCTGTTTTGGGCTGTAATAATTTGGTGAAACTGACACTGAAATTGATAATTTGGTGAAACCATAGAGATGGGTGCATTAGTCACCCCTTAGCCTCTTCAGTACATCCCCCACAACTAGCCCCTGCACCCTAGCTAGCACCTTTCTCCTACCACCAAACTCCCTATATACTTGTGGAGATTGCTTATTGTTCCTCTATATATTTTTATTTGTATATATTCTTAGTCCAATCCTTTACTTAGATGTATGTGTATTAGGTAGTTGTTGTGGAATTGTTAGATAACTTGTTAGATATTGCTGCACTGTCAGAAATAGAAGCATTTTGCTACACTAACCATGTGTATGTGACCAATATATTATCATTTGATTGAGATTGACCTTGAAATGGGATAGATGTAAAGAATATGGTGACCATTCTACCAAGTCAAGCGCAAGGTTGAGATGTCCCCATAATTAATTGATCTATCTTTTGTTTCAGTTGTACTAGCGGTGGGCTGAAGGTTGGGGGGGAGTGAGAGATATTGTTATCCACGTCGGCACCAACGATGTTAGGATGAAACAGTCAGAGATCACCAAGCGCAACATAGTTTCAGTGTGTAAATCAGCTAGGACCAAGCCTGACATGCTGAGAGTGACGGACTCCATCCTGGCTGGAGGGGTGCTCTCATCTTATCTACATAGACATAGAGAGGGCTCTAACTCCTCTAGCTCCACAATGAAATATGGTACATAGACATAGACAGGGCTCTAACTCCTCTAGCTCCACAATGAAATAGGGTGCAGGCCAGGCAGCAGGCTGTTAGCCAGCCTGCCAGCATAGTGGAGTCTGCAACTAGCACAGTCAGTGTAATCACCTCAGCTATCCCCATTGAGACCGTGTCTGTGCCTCAACCTAGGCTGGGCAAAATTAAACATGGCGGTGTTTGCCTTAGCAATCTCACTAGAATAAAGAAAGACCTCCTCCATTCCTGCCATTATTGAAAGAGATCATGATACCTCACATCTCAAAATAGGGCTACTTATTGTTAGATCCCTCACTTCAAAGGCAGTTATAGTCAATGAACTAATCACTGATCAAAATCTTGACGTGATTGGCCTGACTGAAACATGGCTTAAGGCTGATGAATTTACTGTGTTAAATGAGGCCTCACCTCCTGGTTACACTAGTGACCATATCCCCCGTGCATCCCGCAAAGGCGGAGGTGTTGCTAACATTTACGATGGCAAATTTCAATTTGCAAAAAAAAAAGACGTTTCATCTTTTGAGCTTCTTGTCATGAAATCTATGCAGCCTACTCAATCACTTGTTTAAAGCTACAGGCCTCCTGAGCCATATACAGCGTTCCTCACTGAGCTCCCTGAATTCCTATCGGACCTTGTAGTCATAGCAGATAATATTCTAAGTTTTGGTGATTTTAATATTCACATGGAAAAGTCCACAGACCCACTCCAAAAGGCTTTCGGACCATTATCGACTCAGTGGGTTTTGTCCACCATGTCTCTGGACCTACTTACTGTCTCAGTCATACTCTGGACCTAGTTTTGTCCCATGGAATAAATGTTGTGGATCTTATTGTTTTTCCTCATAATCCTGGACTATCGGACCACCATTTTATTAAGTTAGCAATCGCAACAAATAATCTGCTCAGACCCCAACCAAGGAGCATCAAAAGTCATGCAATAAATTCTCAGACAACACAAAGATTCCTTGATGCCCTTCCAGACTCCCTCTGCCTACCCAAGGACTTCAGAGGACAAAAATCAGTTAACCACCTAACTGAGGAACTCAATTTAACCTTGAGCAATACCCTAGATGCAGTTGCACCCCTAAAAACTAAAAGCATTTGTCATAAGAAACTAGCTTCCTGGTATAGAGAAAATGCCCGAGCTCTGAAGCAAGCTTCCAGAAAATTGGAATGGCAATGGCGCCACACAAAACTGGAAGTCTTTCGACTAGCTTGGAAAGACAGTACCGTGTAGTATCGAAGAGCCCTCACTGCTGCTCGATCATCCTATTTTTCCAACTTAATTGAGGAAAATAAGAACAATCCTCAACGTATTTTTGATACTGTTGCAAAGCTAACTAAAAAGCAGCATGCCTCAAGTGAAGATGGCTTTCATTTCAGCAGTAATAAATTCTTGAACTTCTTTAAGGAAAAGATCATGATCATTAGAAAGCAAATTACGGACTCCTCTTTTAAATCTGCGTATTCCTTCAAAGCTCAGTTGTCCTGAGTCTGCACAACTCTGCCAGGACCTTGGATCAAGAGAGACACTCAAATGTTTTAGTACTATATCGCTTGACACAATGATGAAAATAATCTTGGCCTCTAAACCTTCAAGTTGCATACTGGACCCTATTCCAACTACTGAAAGAGCTGCTTCTGTCACGCCCTGGTCTTAGTATTTTGTGTTTTCTTTATTATTTTGATCAGGCCAGGGTGTGACATGGGTTATTTTATGTGGTGTGTTTTGTCTAGGGGTTTGTTGTAGGTTATGGGATAGTGGTTAGTGGGGTTGTCTAGATTAGTCTATGGCTGCCTGGAGTGGTTCTCAATCAGAGGCAGGTGTTTATCGTTGTCTCTGATTGGGAACCATATTAAGGCAGCCATATTCTTTGAGTGGTTCGTGGGTGATTATTCCTGTCTCCTATGTCAGTATTTGTACCACACGGGACTGATTCGGGTTTTCACGGTTCTTGTTTTTGTAGTTTATTCATGTATAGTTTCTTTATTAAAACCTCTTCAGTCTACCCTCTACTTTTTCGAACATTCTGTTAAAAATCGCGCAACATTTCAGCGCCCTGCTACTAATGCCAGGAATATAGTATATGCATATGATTAGTATGTGTGGATAGAAAACACTCAGACGTTTATAAAACTGGTCTACCCGGTTCAAGGGAATCGATTCCCTCCGGTCTCCGACCGGATGTTTTGGTCGAGCTCTCTCCGGCCATGTTTTTTTCCAGACGACACCTATAGAATTTACATCGCCTCCTGATGAATTTTATCGCTTATTAACGTGTACTAATACCTAAAGTTGCATGACAAAGTATTTCGAAGTGTTTTGTGAAAGTTTATCGTCGACTTTTTGAATTAAAAAAAGACGTTACGTTATGAAACGCTATTTTTTTTTGTTTATCACACAGTCTACATAGAACGATATCTAGGCTATATATGGACCGATTTAATGGAAAAAAAGACCCAATAGTGATTATGGGACATCTAGGAATGCCAACAAAGAAGATGGTCAAAGGTAATGAATGTTTTATATTTTATTGTGCGGTTTGTGTAGCGCCGAATATGCTAATTATTTTGTTTACGTCCCCTGCGGGTCTTTTGTGGTGTTACATGCTATCAGATAATAGCTTCTCATGCTTTCTCCGAAAAGCATTTTAAAAATCTGACTTGTTGCCTGGATTTACAACGAGTGTAGCTTTAATTCAATACCCTGCATGTGTATTTTAATGAACGTTTGAGTTTTAACTAATACTATTAGCATTTAGCGTAGCGCATTTGCATTTCCAGAGCTCTAGATGGGACGCCTGCGTGGCAGGTAGGAGCAAGTGGTTAAAGACCCATGAATTATCACCATGCTGCATTTTGGTCCGCCTCTCCTTCAACGGAAGAATCCCGTTACAGCTTCCTGTGCTTGGTCCTCCTATGTTGAACATAATAAACGGCTCTCTATCCACCGGATGTGTACCAAACTCATTAAAAGTAGCAGTAATAAAGCCTCTCTTGAAAAAGCCAAACCTTGACCCAGAAAATATAAAAACTATCGGCCTATATCGAATCTTCCATTCCTCTCAACATTTTTAGAAAAAGTTATTGCGCAGCAACTCACTGCCTTCCTGGTCCTTCTGTAGCTCAGTTGGTAGAGCATGGCGCTTGTAACGCCAGGGTAGTGGGTTCGATTCCTGGGACCACCCATACGTAGAATGTATGCACACATGACTGTAAGTCGCTTTGGATAAAAGCGTCTGCTAAATGGCATATTATTTATTTATTATTTAAGACAAACAATGTATAATATAAGAAATGATTCAGTCTGGTTTTAGACCCCATCATAGCACTGAGACTGCACTTGTGAAGGTAGTAAATTACCTTTTAATGCCGAGGCTCTGCATCTGTCCTCGTGCACCTAGATCTTAGTGCTGCTTTTGATACCGTCGATCACCACATTCTTTTGGAGAGATTGGAAATGCAAATTGGTCTACAAGGACCAGTTCTGGCCTGGTTTAGATCTTATGCGTCGGAAAGATATCAGTTTGTCTCAGTGAATGGTTTGTCCTGTAAATTGTAAATGTTGGTGTTCCTCAAGGTTCCGTTTTAGGACCACTATGGTTTTCCCTATATATTTTACCTCTTGGGGATGTCATTTGAAATCATATTCTTAACTTTCACTGCTATGCTGATGATGGGGCGGCAGGGTAGCCTAGTGGTTAGAGCGTTGGACTAGTAACCAGAAGGTTGCAATTTCAAATCCTCTGAGCCGACAAGGTACAAATCTGTCGTCCTGCCACTGAACAGGCAGTTAACCCACTGTTCCTAGGCCGTCTTTGAAAATAAGAATTTGTTCTTAACTGACTTGCCTAATTAAATAAAGGTCAAATAAAATAATAAAATAAACACACAGCTGTACATTTCAATGAAACATGGTGAAGCCCCAAAATTGCCCTCGCTAGCAGCCTGTGTTTCAGACACAAGGAAGTGGATGGCTGCAAACGTTCTACTTTAAAACTCGGACAAAACAGAGATGCTTGTTCTAGGTCACAAGAAACAAAGATATCTTCTGTTGAATCTGACAATTAATCTTGATGGTTGTACAGTCGTCTCAAATGAAACTGTGAAGCACCTCGTCATTACTCTGGACCCTGATCTCTCTTTTAATGAACATATCAAGACTGTTTTAAGGACAGCTTTTTTCCATCTACATAACATTTCAAAAATCAGAAACTTTCTGTCCAGAAATGAAGCAGAAAAATGTATCCATGCTTTTGTTACTTCTAGGTTAGATTACTGCAATGCTCTACTTTAAGTCTTTACTGAAGACTCATCTCTTCAGTGGGTCATATGATTGAGTGTAGTCTGGCCCAAGAGTGTGAAAGTGAACGGAAAGGCTCTGGAGCAACAAACCGCCCTTGCTGTCTCTGCCTGGCCGGTTCCCCTCTCTCCACTGGGATTCTCTATCTCTAACCCTATTACAGGGGCTGAGTCACGGGCTTACTGGTGCTCTTTCATGCCGTCGCTAGGAGGGGCGCGTCACTTGAGTGGGTTGCGTCACTTGAGTGGGTTGAGTCACTGACGTGATCTTCCTGTCTGGATTGGCGTCAACCTCTTGGATTGTGCCTTGGCGGAGATCTTTGTGGGCTGTAGTCGGCCTTGTCTCAGGATGGTAAGATGGTGGTTAAAGATAGCCCTCTAGTGGTGTGGGGGCTGTGCTTTGGCAAAGTGGGTGGGGTTATATACTTCCTGTTTGGCCCTGTCCGGGGGTATGATCGGATTGGGCCACAGTGTCTCCTGACCCCTCCTATCTCAGCCTCCAGTATTTATGCTGAGGTAGATTATGTGTCGGGGGGCTAGGGTCAGTTTGTTATATCTGGAGTACTTCGCCTGTCTTATCTGGTGTCCTGTGTGAATGTAAGTATGCTCTCTCTAATTCTCTCTTTCTCTCTCTCGGGGGATCTGAGCCCTAGGACCATGCCTCAGGACTACCTGGCATGATGACTACTTGCTGTCCTCAGTCCACCTGGCCATGCTGCTGCTCCAGTTTCAACTGTTCTGCTTGCGGCTATGGAACCCTGACCTCTTCACCGGACGTGCTACCTGTCCCAGACCTGCTGTTTTCAACTCTCTAGAGACAGCAGGATCGTTAGAGATACTCTTAATGATCGGCAATTAAAAGCCAACTGACATTTACTCCTGATGTGCTGACCTGTTGCACCCTCGACAACTACTGTTATTATTATTATTTGACCATGCTGGTCATTTGTGAACATTTGAACATCTTGGCCATGTTCTGTTATAATCTCCACCCGGCACAGTCAGAAGAGGACTGGCCACCCCTCATAACCTGGTTCCTCTCTAGGTTTCTTTCTAGGTTTTGGCCGATCTAGGGAGTTTTTCCTAGCCACCGTGCTTCACGTCCGGATGAAATGCATGCCCAAAATTCAACTGCCTGCTACTCATCCCCAGAAGATAAGATATTAATATTATTAGTAGATTTGGATGGAAAACACTCTGACGTGTCTAAAACTGTTTGAATCATGTCTGTGAGTATAACAAAACTTATTTAGCATGCAAAACCCCGAGGACAAACCATTCAGATTTTGTTTTTGAGGTCACTCTTTTTTTCAATGGGGTTTCATTGGGAATCCAGATTTCTTAGGGACCTTCTCGCAGTTCCTACCGCTTCCACTGGATGTCACCAGTCTTTACAAATTGGTTGAGGATTTTCCTTTGTGTAATGAAGAAGTAGCCCTGTTCAAAACGAGGGTCACTTCAAGTGTACTGTTTGATAGAGGCGCATGACCTGAAAGCTAGCTTCAGTTTGTTTTCCTCATGTATTGAACACAGATCATCCCGTCTTCAATTTGTCAATTATTTACGTAAAAAAATACCTAAAGGTGTATTGCAAAAGTAGTTTGAAATGTTTTGGCAAAGTTTACAGGTAACTTTTGAGATATTTCGTAGTCACGTTGCACAAGATGGAACCAGTGTTTTTCTGGATAAAACGTGGCAAACAAATGGACATTTTGGATATATATCGACAGAATTAATCAAACAAAAGGACCATTTCTGATGTTTATGGGACATATTAGAGTGCCAACAAAAGAAGCTCGTCAAATGTAAGGCATGATTTATATTTTTATTTTCTGCGTTTTGTGTCGTGCCTGCAGGGTTGAAATATGTTTTCTCTCTTTGTTTACGGAGGTGCTACCCTCAGATAATAGCATAGTTTTCTTTCGCCGAAAAGCCTTTTTGAAATCTGACATGTTGGCTGGATTCACAACAAGTGTAGCTTTAATTTGGTATCTTACATATGTGATTTCATGTTATTTTTATAGTAATTCATTTGAATTTGGCACTCTGCATTTTCACTGGCTTTTGGCCAGGTGGGACGCTAGCCCGCATATTCCAGAGAGGTTAAATGACACCGAAAAAACAACAAAATACAAAACCGACCGTAAAGCTGCATGCAGTGCAGAAAGCAACTACACACAAACGTAGTCAAGATCCCACAAACTAAAAGTGGAAAAAAGGCTGCCTAAGTATGATCCCCAATCAGAGACAACGATAGACAGCCTCTGATTGGGAATCATACCCGGCCAACAAAGAAATAGAAAAACTAGAATGCCCACCCAAATCACACACTGATCTAACCAAATAGAGAAATTAAAAGGCTCTCCAAGGTCAGGGTGTGACAACTAGAGGGTAAGGGGCAAGGGGTCTATTTAAAATTGAACATCAGGCTTGAGACAGACCTGTATAACCCCATGGTCTGCCTAGCAAAAATGTTGGTACTTGGTGTAGCGTAATTGATAATAGTAATAATGTAGTACAATGCAACCATATAACAAGTAATTATTAAGAAATGAAGTGTACTTTTCAGCATGTTACCATATTTGTTTTAGTATATTGGAATCTGTTATTATTACTAATATTTAAGATTTAGCCTCATTGTAAAAATAAAAAACAATTGTCAGAAAATATATTTTTTAAATTCATTACAGTCACGATCAGGTTAACTTGTTTGTGCTGGTGTTTCTGTAGCTATACCATGAATTGTTCAAAAGGAGTTAAGTGCTCTGATATCTATCTACCTTATCACATTTAACACAGTGTATCAGTCCTTATAAGTACCTTGAATACAATCAATGCCTAAGTTGATATCTTGGTTGAAGGATAGCATTTGCACAGCATACTCTGAGTAAGCATTTTGCTGTCTGCAAAGTTTTAACACATGCAAACTCTGCCTTCTTTGCCCAACGCAGGAAATGTATCAGGAAATAGTAAATGTCAAAGCATTGCCTGAACAGTGATGTGAAGCCTGGAAAGTCAGATTAAAAGTCTGATGACATATCAATTACACAACACCTGTCTCTGATTCATTGGCGAGGGGAATTCTTAGTAATTTATTGGTAGCAAGAACTGATATGATTGGTTGGAGCAACCCAAAATATTATAGACTCAACATTGTCAGTGGGTGCTATACGGGCTCTGGATGTGCTGTCACATTCCTTTTGTGCCAGGGGGGGAAGCACGTTCCGATGGTGAGGAATTGTCTTATGGAACAGTGCAATTATACCATGCCTCCCCTGCATATCTGGTAACTCGTGCTGACTACAGATTAGAATGTTGCATGTTCAAATATGTTGGGGTGGAGGTTTTTATGCCCTCAACCCTTGCTTAAGCTATGTAGCTTTTATTCCTTTTATTGTATTATTCTTGTTTCTGTTTTATGGTCTTTGCTGTAGCACAGTGTCCTTGAGTTTTTTGAATGGCGAGAGACTGAAAAAACAGCTTCTAACTCAAGGCCATCAGACTGTTAAATAGCCATCACTAGCTGGCTACCACCAGGTTACTCAACACTGCCCCTTAGAGGCTGCTGCCCTACATACATAGACATGGAATCACTGGGCACGTTAATAATGGAACACTAGTCACTTTAATAAGGTTTACACACATATACAGTGGGGCAAAAAAAAGTATTTATTCAGCCACCAATTGTGCAAGTTCTCCCACTTAAAAAGATGAGAGAGGCCTGTAATTTTCATCATTGGTACACTTCAACTATGACAGACGAAATGAGAAGAAAATCCAGAAAATCACATTGTAGGATTTTTAATGAATTTATTTGCAAATTATGGTGGAAAATAAGTATTTGGTCACCTACAAACAAGCAAGATGTCTGGCTCTCACAGACCTGTATCTTCTTCTTTAAGAGGCTCCTCTGTCCTCCACTCGTTACCTGTATTAATGGCACCTGTTTGAACTTGTTATCAGTATAAAAGACACCTGTCCACAACCTCAAACAGTCACACTCCAAACTCCACTATGGCCAAGACCAAAGAGCTGTCAAAGGACACCAGAAACAAAATTGTAGACCTGCACCAGGCTGGGATGACTGAATCTGCAATAGGTAAGCAGTTTGGTTTGACGAAATCAACTGTGGGAGCAATTATTCGGAGATCAAATCAAATCAACATCAAATCAAATTTATTTGTCACATACACATGGTTAGCAGATGTTAATGCGAGTATAGCGAAATGCTTGTGTTTCTTGTTCCGAAAATGCAGTAATAACCAACGTGTAATCTAACCTAACAATTCCAAAACTACTACCTTATACACACAAGTGTAAAGGGATAAAGAATATGTACATAAAGATATATGAATGAGTGATGGTACAGAACGGCATAGGCAAAATGCAGTAGATGGAATCGAGTACAGTATATACATATGTGATGAGTAATGTAGGGTATGTAACCAAAGTGTCATAGTTTAAAGTGGCTAGTGATACATGTATTACATAAAGATGCAGTAGATGATATAGAGTACAGTATATACATATACATATGAGATGAATAATGTAGTGTATGTAAACATTATATTAAGTAAGTATTAAGTAGCATTGTTTAAAGTGGCTAATGATGTCACACCCTGGCCTTAGTATTCTGTGTTGTCTTTATTATGTTGGTTAGGCCAGGGTGTGACATGGGTGATTTATGTGTCTTGTTTTGTCTAGGGGTTTTGTAGTCTATGGGGTTGTGTTCAGTTGAGTGTTCTAGGTAAGTCTATGGTTGCCTGGAGTGGTTATCAATCAGAGGCAGGTGTTTATCGTTGTCTCTGATTGGGAACCATATTTAGGCAGCCATATTATTTAGGTATCTTGTGGGTGATTGTTTCCTGTCTCTGTGTTCTCTGCACCAGTTAGGACTGTTTACGGTTTTGCCACGTTTTCTTATTTTGTATTTGTATAGTGTTTATGTTTTCGTCTTTATTAAAGATGCTTAACAATAACCACGCTGCATTTTGGTCCTCCTCTCCTTCCCAGGAAGAAAACCATTAAAAGTGATATATTTGACATCAATTTCCATCAAGTCCCATTAATAAAGCGGCTGGAGTTGAGTCATTGTGTTTTGGAGCAGCCACTCAATGTTAGTGGTGGCTGTTTAACAGTCTGATGGCCTTGAGATAGAAGCTGTTTTTCATTCTCTCGGTCCCAGCTTTGATGCACCTGTACTGACCTCGCCTTCAGGATGATAGCAGGGTGAACAGGCAGTGGCTCGGGTGGTTGTTGTCCTTGATGATCTTTATGGCCTTCCTGTGACATCGGGTGGTGTAGGAAAACCTTCTGGAAATGGAAGACATACCAGACCACTGATAATATCCCTCGATCTGGGGCTCCACGCAAGATCTCACCCCGTAGGTTCAAAATGATCACAAGAACGGTGAGCAAGAATCCCAGAACCACACGGGGGGACCTAGTGAATGACCTGCAGAGTAACACACTATGCCACCAGGGACTCTAATCCTGCAGTGCCAGATGTGTCCCCCTGCTTAAGCCAGTACATGTCCAGGCCCATCTGAAGTTTGCTAGAGAGCATTTGGATGATCCAGAAGAAGATTGGGAGAATGTCATATGGTCAGATGAAACCAAAATATAACTCAACTTGTCGTGTTTGGAGGACAAAGAATGCTGAGTTGCATCCAAAGAACACCATACCTACTGTGAAGCATGGGGGTGGAAACATCATGCATTGGGGCTGTTTTTCTGCAAAGGGACCAGGACGACTGATCCGTGTAAAGGAAAGAATGAATGGGGCCATGTATCGTGAGATTTTGAGTGAAAACCTCCTTCCATCAGCAAGGGCATTGAAGATGAAACATGGCTGGGTCTTTCAGCATGAAAATGATCCCAAACACACCGCCCGGGCAACAAAGGAGTGGTTTCGTAAGAAACATTTCAAGGTCCTGGGGTGGCCTAGCCAGTCTCCAGATCTCAACCCCATAGAAAATCGTTGGAGGGAGTTGAAAGTCTGTGTTGCCCAGCAACAGCCCCAAAACATCACTGCTCTAGAGGAGTTCTGCATGGAGTAATGGGCCAAAATACCAGTGTGTGAAAACCTTGTGAAGACCAAATAATACTTTTCCACCATAATTTGCTGATAAATTCATTAAAAATCCAACAATGTGATTTTTCTGGATTTTTTTTCTCATTTGGTCTGTCATAGTTTAACTGTACCTATGATGAAAATTACAGGCCTCTCTAATCTTTTTAAGTGGGAGAACTTTCATAATTGGTGGCTGACTAAATACTTTTTTGCCCCACTGTATATATATACAGTGTGTTCTATTCTACTGTATTTTAGTCAATGCCACTCCGACATTGCTCGTCCTTATATTTATGTCTCCAGATAAATTCAGCCAGGAGGGCTATACTTCTCAGACAGCAAGGCACACTTGCTTGGTCAACACATAATGCAATTCAGCCTTTATAGGGAGCAGACCTTCAAGTGGATGGTTGAATATGCTCTGGGCTGGTGTATGCTGGTGGCATCGATGCAGAGAGACTCGAGAATCTGTCTCTCAGCCAGCTAGGAGTAACACAAAAAAGCATTCTGCCAATAATATTACTTTCAAGGAGTACCTGGAGCTCCCACCCCATGCACTAATAGATGCACTATTGTAAAGTGACTGTTCCACTGGATGTCATAAGGTGAATGCACCAATTTGTAAGTCGCTCTGGATAAGAGCGTCTGCTAAATGACTTAAATGTAAAAATGTAAATGTAAATCTGCCAGCATCCAGTCCACACCTCAACACGCATCAGTCAGTCTGCTGTCCTCCGTTCCTCTACGTTCTACTCCACCCCCTAGACCTCTGTCCTCCACACCTGTGCAGTACTCCAAACATGTGCTGTCCTCCAAACATGTGCTGTCCTCCACACCTGTGCTTTCCTCCACACCTGTGTTGTCCTCCATACCTGTACTGTCCTCCACATCTGTGCTGTCCTCCACACCTGTGCTGTCCTCCACACCTGTGTTGTCCTCCATACCTGTGTTGTCCTCCATACCTGTACTGTCCTCCATACCTGTGCTGTCCTCCACACCTGTGTTGTCCTCCACACCTGTGTTGTCCTCCACACCTGTGCTGTCCTCCACTCCTGTGTTGTCCTCCATACCTGTGTTGTCCTCCACACCTGTGCTGTCCTCCACACCTGTGCTGTCCTCCACACCTGTGTTGTCCTCCATACCTGTGTTGTCCTCCACACCTGTGCTGTCCTCCACACCTGTGTTGTCCTCCATACCTGTGTTGTCCTCCATACCTGTGATGTCCTACATACCTGTGTTGTCCTCCATACCTGTGTTGTCCTCCATACCTGTGCTGTCCTCCACACCTGTGTTGTCCTCCACACCTGTGTTGTCCTCCACACCTGTGTTGTCCTCCACACCTGTGTTGTCCTCCATACCTGTGTTGTCCTCCATACCTGTGCTGTCCTCCACACCTGTGCTGTCCTCCACACCTGTGCTGTCCTCCACACCTGTGTTGTCCTCCATACCTGTACTGTCCTCCACATCTGTGCTGCCCTCCACACCTGTGATCTAATGTCCCTAACTCCTAAATAATAGTAAGATTAATCAAAACAATACATGGGATTTACAGTGCCATCAAATCAAATCCAATTTTATTGGTCACATACACATATTTAGCAGATGTTATTACGGGTGTAGCGAAATGCTTGTGTTCCTAGCTCCAACAGTGCAGTATTATCTAACAATTCACAACAATACACACACATCTAAATTTAAAGAATGCTATTCAGAAAAATATAAGGTCGAGCAATGTCGGAGTGACATTGACTAAAATACAGTAGAATAGAATACAGTGTACATATATATATATATGTATGTAACCTTATTAAAGTGACTCATATTCCATTATTAACGTGAACAGTGATTCCATGTCTCTGTATATAGGACAGCAGCCTCTAAGGTGCAGGGTTCAGTAACCTGGTGGTAGCCGGCTAGTGATGGCTATTTAACAGTCTGATGGCCTTGAGATAGAAGTTGTTTTTTTAAGTCTCTCGCAATTCAAAAAACTCAAGGACACTGTGCTACAGCAAAGACTATAAAACAAAAACAAGAATAATACAATAAAAGGAATGAAAGCTACATAGCTTAAGCAAGGGTTGAGGGCATAAAAACCTCCACCCCAACATATTTGAACATGCAACCTTCTAATCTGTAGTCAGCAGATGTGCAGGGGAGGCATGATTTAATTGAACTGATCCATGAGACTATTCCTCACCATCAGAAAGTGCTTCCCCCCTGGCACAAAAGGTATGTGACAGCACATCCAGAGCCCGTATGGCACCCACTGACAATGTTGAGTCTAGAACATTTTGGGTTGCGACAACCAATCATATCACTTCTTGCTACCAATAAATTACTAGGAATTCCCCTCACCGACGAATCAGAGACAGCTGTTGTGTCATCGATATGTCATCAGACTTTTAATCTGACTTTCCAGGCTTCACATCACTTTTCAGGCAATGCTTTGACATTTAGTATTTCCTGATACATTTCCTGCGTTGGGCAAAGAAGGCAGAGTTTGCATGTGTTAAAATCTTTGCAGACAGCAAAACGCTTACTCAGAGTATGCTGTGCAAATGCCATCTGTTGTAGTTTTTGTTACATATAGAGACAGATATGACACTATTGAGCAAAGATAGGTATACATTAGACCACAAACAGAAAGCGGACAGGAAACCGAAGATTAAACAGGCATAAGTGTAATGGCCGAAGCCATACGTGCTTTACTGTGCATAAGGGCTTAGAGCAGAGGAGGAGGTGACCCTTAAATACATGATCTATCATGGAAGGAGTAGGACATCATTATAAAATTTAGATAGAGAGGGTAAAGGACATAAGTGCTTAGATTAAAGGCCATAAGTGCTTAGGGTAAGATAGATATACATTCATTTTAGGACACGAGAGGGTCCTGCCACCATTGTAATCTAATCAAGAGCGGATACAGGCGTTATTAGGCATGAACATGGAGGAAGCCTGGACTGAAAGATAATGGTGGCCGGTGACCTGAGGGAAGTAACTTCATTAACATATGGAATGGACTCATATACTGTGTGTGTGTATAAATACAGAGCCAGTGCTCTGGGAAAGTGTGTGTGTTCCGCGGACCATCTAGGCTTCTGATATGTTTGTATTAAGTGTTATATTTTGAAATTATTCTCCACGACACATCCTTCAACCAAGAAATCAAATTAGGCACTGATTGGATTCTAGGTACTTATAAGGACTGATACACTGTGTTAAATGTGATAAGGTAGATATCAGAGCACTTAACTCCTTTTGAACAATTCATGGTATAGCTACAGCAACACCAGTACAAACACGTTCACCTGATTGTGACTGTAATGATTTTTTTTCTTTTTTCTGACAATTGTTTTTTTTACATTGTGTATAAATCATAACTATTAGTAATAATAACAAATTCTAACACACTAAAACAAATATGGTAACATGCTGAAAAGTACACTTCATTTCTTAATAATTACTTGTTATATGGCTGCATTGTAATACATTATGACTATTATCAATTACGCTACACCAAGTACCAACATTTTTGCTAGGCAGACCACGAGGTTATACATGTCTGTTGTAACGGCTGTTGGATGAAGGATAGGACCAAAGCGCAGCCTGGGAAGTGTTCATCTTGATATTTAATAAGAAACGTGAACACTGAAACAAAAACAATAAACGACAACGTGAAATAACTAAACCGAAACAGTACCGTGTGGACCAAACACTGACACTGAAAACAAACACCCACAATTCTAAAGTGAAACCAGGCTACCTAAGATTGAGAACCATACAAGGCCAAACACAGCAATCCCAAATCATAGAAAAACGAACATAGACAACCCACCCAACTCATGCCCTGACCATACAGAACGTGACATCTGTCTCAAGCCTGATGTTCAATTTTAAATAGACCCTTTGCCCCTTACCCTCTAGTTGTCACACCCTGATCTGAGAGAGCCTTTTTATTTCTCTATTTGGTTAGATCATGGTGTGATTTGGGTGGGCATTCTAGTTTTTCTATTTCTTTGTTGGCCGGGTATGGTTCCCAATCAGAGGCAGCTGTCTATCGATGTCTCTGATTGGGGATCATACTTACGCAGCCTTTTTTCCACTTTTAGTTTGTGGGATCTTGACTATGTTTGTGTGTAGTTGCTTTCTGCACTGCATGTAGATTTACTGTTGTTTTTGTATTATGTTGTTTTTTCGGTGTCATTTAAAATAAACCAAAAATTACATCAGCTGATATCTCAAAGTGATGTACAGCAACACAGCCTAAAACCGCAAACAGCAAGCAATGCAGGTGTAGAAGCACAGTAGCTAGGAAAAACTCCCTAGAAAGGCCAAAACCTAGGAACAAACCTAGAGAGGAACCAAGTTATGAGTGGTGGCAGGTCCTCTTCTGGCTGTGCCGGGTGGAAATTAGAACAGATCATGGCCAAGATGTTCAAATGTTTATAAATGACCGGCATGGTCAAATAATAATAATCACAGTAGTTGTCGAAGGTGCAACAGGTCCACACATCAGGAGTAAATGTCAGTTGGATTTTCATAGCCGATCATTAAGAGTCCTGCTACCGCTCCTGCTGTCTCTAGAGAGTTGAAAACAGCAGATCTGGGACAGGTAGCACGTCCGGTGAACAGGTCAGGGTTCCAAAGCCGCAGGCAGAACAGTTGAAACTGGAGCAGCAGCACGGCCAGGTGGACTGGGGAAAGCAAGGAGTCATCATACCAGGAAGTCCTGAGGCATGGCCATAGGGCTCAGGTCCTCCGAGAGAGAGAAAGAAAGAGAGAAAGAGAGAATTAGAGAGAGCATACTTACATTCACACAGGACACCAGAAAAGACAGGTAAAGTACTCCAGATATAACAAACTGACCCTAGCCCCCGACACATAATCTACTGCAGCATAAATACTGGAGGCTGAGACAGGAGGGGTCAGGAGACACTGTGGCCCAATCCGATGATACCCCCGGACAGGGCCAAACAGGAGGGATATAACCCAACCCACTTTGCCAAAGCACAGCCCCCACACCACTAGAGGGATATCTTCAACCACCAACTTACCATCTTGAGACAAGATGAGTATAGCCCACAAAGATCTCCGCCAAGGCACAACCCAGGCAGAGACAGCAAGGGTGGTTCGTTGCTGCAGAACCTTTCCGTTCACTTTCACACTTTTGGGCCAGACTACACTCAATCATATGACCCACTGAAGAGATGAGTCTTCAGTAAAGACTTAAAGGTTGAGACCGAGTCTGCGACTCCCACATGGGTAGACAGCTCTATAAGAGAAAGCTCTGCTTCCTGCTGTTTGCTTAGAAAATCTATGGAAAATTAGGAGGCCTACGTCTTGTGACCGTAGCGTACTTGTGGATATGTACGGCAGGACCAAATCGGAAAGATAGGTAGGAGCAAGCCCATGTAATGCTTTGAAGGTTAGCAGTAAAACCTTGAAATCATCCCTTTCCTTGACAGGAAGCCAGTGTAGGGAGCTAGCACTGGAGTAATATGATCATTTTTTTTGGTTCCAGTCAGGATTCTAGCAGCTGTATTTAGCACTAACTGAAGTTTATTTAGTGCTTTATGCGGGTAGCCGGAAAGTAGAGCATTGCAGTAATCTAACCTATAAGTAACAAAAGCATGGATTCATTTTTCTGCATAATTTTTTGGACAGAAAGTTTTGGAGTTTTTAAATATTACATAGATGGAAAATAGCTGTCCTTGAAACAGTCTTGATATGGTCATTAAAAGAGAGATCAGGTTTCCAGAGTAACGCCGAGGTCCTTCATAGTTTTATTTGAAACGACTGTACAACCATCAAGATTAATTGTCAGATTCAACAAAAGATCTCTTTGTTTATTGGGACCTAGAACAAGCATCTCTGTTTTGTCCGAGTTTAAAAGTAGAAGGTTTGCAGCCATCCACTCCTTATGTCTGAAACACAGGCTTCTAGTGAGGGCAATTTTGGGGCTTCACCATGTTTCATTGAAATGTACAGCTGTGTGTCATCTGCATAGCAGTGAAAGTTAACATTATGTTTTCGAATGACATCCCCAAGAGGTAAAATATATAGTGAAAATAATAGTGGTCCTAAGAAACCCCAAATTTACAGTTGATTTGTCAGAGGACAAACCATTCACAGAGACAAACTGATATCTTTCTGACAGATAAGATCTAAACCAGGCCAGAACTGGTCCTTGTAGACCAATTTGGGTTTCCAATCTCTCCAAAAGAATGTGGTGATCGATGGTATCAAAAGCAGCACTAAGGTCTAGGAGCACGAGGACAGATGCAGAGCCTCGGTCTGATGCCATTAAAAGGTAATTTACCACCTTCACAAATGCAGTCTCAGTGCTATGATGGGGTCTAAAACCAGACTGAAGCATTTCGTACACATTGTTTTTCTTCAGGAAGGCAGTGAGTTGCTGCGCAACAGCTTTTTCCAAAATTGTTGATCGTTTTTTATATTTTCTGGGTCAAGGTTTGGCTATTTCAAGAGAGGCTTTAATACTGCCACTTTTAGTGAGTTTGGTACACATCCGGTGGATAGAGAGCCGTTTGTTATGTTCAACATAGAAGGACCAAGCACAGGAAGCAGCTATTTCAGTAGTTCAGTTGGAATAGGGTCCAGTATGCAGCTTGAAGGTTTAGAGGCCAAGATTATTTTTATCATTGTGTCAAGAGATATGGTACTAAAATACTTGAGTGTCTCTCTTGATCCTAGATCCTGGCAGAGTTGGGCAGACTCAGGACAACTGAGCTTCGGAGGAATACGCAGATATAAAAGAGGACTCCGTAATTTGCTTTCTAATGATCATGATCTTTTCCTTAAAGAAGTTCATGAATTTATAACTGCTGAAGTGGAAGCCATACTCACTTGGGGACTTCTGCTTTTCAGTTTGCTTTGCGACAGTATCAAAAATAAATTTAGGATTATTCTTATTTTCCTCAATTAGGTTGGAAAAATAGGATGATCGAGCAGCAGTGAGGGCTCTTCGATACTGCATGGTACTGTCTTTCCAAGCTAGTCGGAAGACTTCAGTTTTCTGTGGCGCCATTTCCGTTCCAATTTTCTGGAAGCTTGCTTCAGAGCTCGGGCATTTTCTGTATACCAGGAATCTAGTTTCTTAGGACAAATGCTTTTACTTTTTAGGGGTGCAACTGCATCTAGGGTATTGCGCAAGGTTAAATTAAGTTCCTCAGTTAGGTGGTTTTTGATTTTTGTCCTCTGAGGTCATTGGGTAGGCAGACGGAGTCTGGAAGTGCATCAAGGAATCTTTGTGTTGTCTGAAAATTTATAGCATGACTTTTGATGCTTCTTGGTTGGGGTCTGAGCAGATGATTTGTTGTGATTGCAAACGTAATAAAATGGTGGTCGGATAGTCCAGGATTATGAGGAAAAACATTAAGATCCACAACATTTATTCCATGGGACAAAACTAGGTCCAGAGTATGACTGTGACAGTGAGTAGGTCCAGAGACATGTTGGACAAAACCCACTGAGTCGATGATGCCTCCGAAAGCCTTTTGGAGTGGGTCTGTGGACATTTCCATGTGAATATTAAAACCACCAAAACTTAGAATATTATCTGCTATGACCACAAGGTCCGATAGAAATTCAGGGAACTCAGTGAGGAATGCTGTATATGGCTCAGGAGGCCTGCTCAGGAGGCCTGTAAATCAGTAGGTAAAGTGATTGAGTAGGCTGCATAGATTTCATGACTAGAAGCTCAAAAGACAAAACTTCATTTTTTTTTGGTAAATTGAAATTTGCTGTCGTAAATGTTTAGCAACACCTCCGCCTTTGCGGGATGCACGGGGGATATGGTCACTAGTGTAACCAGGAGGTGAGGCCTCATTTAACACAGTAAATTCATCCATGTTTCAGTCAGGCCAATCACATCAAGATTATGATCAGTGATTAGTTCATTGACTATAACTGCCTTTGAAGTGAGGGATCTAACATTAAGTAGCCCTATTTTGAGATGTGAGGTATCATGATCTCTTTCAATAATGTCAGGAATGGAGGAGGTCTTTATTCTAGTGAGATTGCTAAGGCGAACACCGCCGTGTTTAGTTTTGCCCAGCCTAGGTCGAGGCACAGACACGGTCTCAATGGGGATAGCTGAGCTGACTACACTGACTGCTAGTGGCAGACTCCACTAAGCTAGCAGGCTGGCTAACAGCATGCTACCTGGCCTGCACCCTATTTCATTCTGGAGCTAGAGGAGTTAGATCCCTGTCTATGTTTGTAGATAAGATGAGAGCACCCCTCCAGCTAGGATGGAGTCCGTCACTCCTCAGCAGGTCAGGCTTGGTCCTGTTTGTGGGTGAGTCCCAGAAAGAGGGCCAATTCTCTATCATTTCTACATTTTGGGAGGGGCAGAAAACAGTTTTCAATCAACGATTGAGTTGTGAGAATCTGCTGTGGAGCTCATCACTCCCCCTAACTGGGAGGGGGCCAGAGACAATTACTCTATGCTGACACATCTTTCTAGCTGATTTACACGCTGAAGCTATGTTGCCCTTGGTGACCTCTGACTGTTTCATCCTAACATCGTTGGTGCCGACGTGGATAACAATATCTCTCACTTCCCAACCTTCAGTCCACTGCTAGTACTACTGAAACAAAAGATAGATCAATTAATTATGGGGACATCTCAACCTTGCGCTTGACTTGATAGAATGGTCACCATATTCTTTACATCTATCCCATTTCAAGGTCAATCTCAATCAAATTATAATGTATTGGTCACATACACATAGTTCGCATATGTTATTGTTAGTGTAGCAAAATGCTTCTATTTCTGACAGTGCAGCAATATCTAACAAGTTATCTAACAATTCCACAACAACTACCTAATACACATACATCTAAGTAAAGGATTGGAATAAGAATATATAAATATAAAAATATATAGAGGAACAATAAGCAATCTCCACAAGTATATACGGGGTTTGGTGGTAGGAGAAAGGTGCTAGCTAGGATGCAGGGGCTAGTTGTAGGGGCTGTACTGAAGAGGCTAAAGGGTGACCAATGCACCCATCTCTATGGTTTCACCAAATGATCCATTTCAGTGTCACTTTCACCAAATGATTACAACCCAAAACAGACTTGCTTTGTTAATCGTCAGCTTATCATGTCTTAAAACAAGGACATATGAAGTTTATCAGTGTTTTTGTTAAGGCAGTTGAAACCCTTGTTCAAACAAGTGACTGAGGCTGATTGAGTTTTGCTGTGGAATGGGAAAGTCCAAGAGTTATGAGTGAGATAGGAGTGGTCGTTGAGAGTATAAAAGGGTTCAGCAGCCCATGGAGCAATGTACAGAGCAACCATGGGCAAACTACTCATCTCCGTTGGTAAGTGGAATTTATTTTGGCTTATTTAGCTTATACCTGTACTATTGCTCTTTATTTCAAACATGTTATTTACATTTTCATTGTAATTAAAATTAGCAATATTCAGACATACTATGCTCTATGCTAAGGCTTTGGCTCCCTGTGGAGAGAATTGGCCACTGACAAATGTCCTCTAGCTATGCATTTTGTCAATGCTACTGTGTTCAATGTCTGTTTCTAAGGACTGAGGTTGCCAGCACCATGACCCATCTATATTCATGTCTGAGGGGAAGAACTGCACTTTATATCATGATCATTACAGTTCTGAATTATGTTGACTTTAAAAAAAGTTTAATGTAACATAAAATCTCTCCCTTTTTCTTTCTCCTTTCTTTACTTCTGTCTCTCTCGCTTTCTCTCACCATTCTCCTTTTCTCCCTCTCTAGGACTGGCTCTCCTGCTGCATGCACAGCTAGGTAAGTTTTAAGTACATTTAATTTACATTTAGCCAGCAGCTAGATAAGTAGCCAATC
Source organism: Oncorhynchus gorbuscha (assembly GCF_021184085.1). Lineage (NCBI taxonomy): Eukaryota > Metazoa > Chordata > Actinopteri > Salmoniformes > Salmonidae > Oncorhynchus > Oncorhynchus gorbuscha. The sequence goes on along the minus strand of NC_060190.1, from coordinate 37,402,844 downwards.
AGAGAACAATAACTCAACTTACAGAGCATGACAACCATGACTCTAAAACTCAAACTCTAACATTACTACTACCCTTCCATAGGATCCTCCTACATCCTATCCTGTTATTTCACTAACTGGGGCCAGTACCGGCCAGGAGCAGGCAAGTATTTCCCCACCAACGTGGACCCCTGTCTCTGTGACCATCTGATCTATGCCTTTGCCGGCATGGCCAACAACGAGATCAAGACCTACGAATGGGACGATGAGAAACTCTACGGACAGTTCCAGGCACTCAAGAACCAGTGAGAGAGAGACACACACATGCACAAACACTCACACACAAACACACACTCAAGCAGGCATGCACACATGCACATACGCATGCATGCATGCAGGCACGCACACACATAGACAAATGCAGGCAAACACTTTCTCATTCAGGCATGTACACACCACAGGAGGTTTGTGGCACCTTAAGTGTGCAGGACGGGCTCGTGGTAAGAGCTGGAGCAGAATTAGTGGAATGGTATCAAATATGTGAAACACATTGTTTCTATGTGTTTGATGCCATTCCATTCCACCATCCCAGACATTTTTATGAGCTTTCTTCCGCTCAGCAGCCTCCCGTGGTGCACACATGCACACCTAGGCCAGTAATAACCCTAAGTCTTGTATTTGGTAACAGGAACAGCAACCTGAAGACTCTGCTGGCCATTGGAGGATGGAATTTTGGCACTCAGCCGTAAGTGGAGATGCATATAAACATGCAAGTGCACACACACATTTACACACACACCCTGTGTCTGAGCTGTGTGTGTGTACCCAGGTTCACAGCAATGGTGTCCAGTGCAGCCAACCGCCAGACGTTCATCAGCAGCGTTATCAAGTTCCTGAGGCAGTACCAGTTTGAAGGCCTGGACATTGACTGGGAGTATCCCGGATCCAGAGGCTCCCCACCCGCAGACAAGGCCAGATTCACCACCTTGCTGCAGGTTAGACTCAAACACACACACACACACACACACACACACACACACACACACACACACACACACACACACACACACACACACACACACACACACACACACACACACACACACACACACACACAAATCAACAAACATGAATAAACACACACACACACGAATCAACAAACATGAATAAACACACACACACGCAGATTAACAATCACACATACACAAACACACACAAAATAGTTCATGCACACACAAATGAGCACACAGGCAAGAATGATCGCTTGAACACCCACATGAACACAAACATCCCTCTGTGCACTGTCTCCCTCTAGGAGCTGATGGCTGCCTTTGAGGCTGAAGGAAAGAACACCAACCTTCCTCGTCTGATGCTGACTGCAGCTGTTTCTGCCGGAAAGGGAACCATCGACTCTGGATACCAGATCGCCGAGATTGGATCGTCAGTACATTCACACTGGATCTCATTCATATATTAGTTCTTAGGAAAGATTTGTACATTAAAACATACATGATCTATCAAATATTTCTTGGCATATTGGAAACTCTCTTTCTCTCCTTTCTTTCTCTCCCTCTCTCTCCCTCTCTCTCTCTCTCTCTCTCTCTCTCTCTCTCTCTCTATCCCTCTCCCTCTCAGGGTGTTGGACTATCTGCATGTGATGACCTATGACTTTCATGGATCTTGGGAACACAACACTGGAGAAAACAGCCCTCTCTACAGAGGACCATCTGATCAGGGAGATTACATCTACTTCGATGTGGTGAGTCTCTCTCTCCGTGCTCATCTCTTCCTCTCTTTCATCCTCGGCTCATCTATATCTTCCTGCCTATTTAGTTTTGAGCTGAGAGGGAATTCCACAATTCTTAATAATTATTCTTTCTCCAGTGTTCTCACTACCACATACTGTGTGTGTTCTCAGGACTATGCTATGAAGTACTGGAAGAGCAGTGGTGCCCCTGCTGAGAAGCTCCTGGTTGGATTCCCCACCTACGGCCACACCTTCCAGCTGGCCAGTGGCTCTAACACTGCAGTGGGCGCTCCCGCCAATGGCCCTGGCCCGGCCGGACCATTCACCAGGCAGTCTGGCTTCCTGGCCTACTATGAGGTAATTGACACACGATTAAGATAGGTCCGAAATTACACCCTATTCCAATCCCTACACGGTGCACTACTTGTGTGCTCTTGTCAAAGGTATTGTCCTGGGGAACAGGGTGTCATTTTGGACACAAACCCTGTGTATGTTTTTGAGTGATTACATCTGCAGCTTCCTGAATCATGCAACTTCCAACCCTAACGTGTGTGTGTGTGTCATTAGATCTGCACCTTACTGAAGCAGGGAGCTACCCAGGCCTGGGACTCTGCCCAGATGGTGCCCTACGCCTACACCCAGCAGAACATCTGGGTTGGATATGACAACGTCAAGAGTTTCCAGGACAAGGTCTGTGTTTGTGGGGGTGTTTGTCTGTTGGAGGAAATATATAACTAGGTGGTAATGGCGTAGCATCCTACTCTGTTACAATAAGCCTAATAATATATGGAATTAAACAGTAGCTTTTATCTTCCTGATTTACAGTAGTGAGTGCATACATTTTGTTATAGGTGACCCCAGCGAGAATCGAATCCACCATCCTGTCATTGAAAGCTCCATTCCCTACCAACTGAGCAACATAGGGCAATTGATGAAGTTCTATCACCTATACATACTTATCCAATTTCACCCTGTCAAGTAAACCCTCCTCTCCCCTCTCTGTCTCCCTTACAGATCGAGTGGCTGAAGAAAACTGGCTTCGGGGGAGCCATGGTGTGGAGTCTGGATCTGGATGACTTCTCTGGAACCTTCTGTGGACAGGGCAGATACCCACTGATCAACACCCTCAAGTCTGGACTGGGAACCGGAGCCGGTGAGTGACACAGACACATGCATGCCTGCATGCACACAAACATTCAACAGCAATCCTCTCTATCACTCTCTCAAATAGTAGTAGAAATGTTGTTGAAATTATCTCAAATTATCTCAAACCCCTTCCCCCACTCCTATGTCCTCCATCTCTCCCAGGTTGTGCCGCCCGTACGGTCCCCATCGCCCCAGTGACCCCTACCCAGCACCCACTTAACCCCCCCACAGCCCGGCGGTCAAGGTGGCAGCAGCAGCGGTGGCAGCAGTGGCGGTGGCAGTAGTAGCAGCGGATCTGGCTTCTGCGCTGGGAAGGCTGACGGAATATACCCTGACCCCACCAATTCCAACCACTTCTACAATTGTAGCCAGGGCAAGACCTACGACCAGCAGTGTGCTGCCGGCCTGGTGTTCGACGCCAGCTGCAAGTGCTGCAACTGGGCCTAAGAAACCAGAATTCCCCTTATTAATGAAGGAGCTGGGTCTGAAGGTTATGTGGTTGTTAGGGCCACTGTTGTCATGTCCTATTCTAACATCAGCTCCATTTAACATGTCAAATCCACTCTAATAAACTCCCAACATATGAATGCATCCTGCTGTCTCAGGAATTGTATTTATTCCGCTCTGTGTGGGTTTGAGGTCAACTTCATTCCACTTTGAGCAGAATCACCTTGTATCCCACATAGCTAGTCATTATCTGAACACGATTAGCAATTCTGCTCCTCGCCGTTCTCAAACTGATTCCCTCAAACACCGTCAAGACCTGCAAGAGAGACAAACTGGCAAGAGAGGTCTGGGAGAAGTGGGTGGAGTGTACTGCCGGTCATGGTTGTGTCTACCTGTCCCTTCAAGAGACCTAGCTCATAGTTGAAGTGAGTACACTGGTGGGCCTTAACCTCTTCAGTCGACCCTCTACTTTTTCGAACATTCTGTTAAAAATTGTGCAACATTTCAGCGCCCTGCTACTCAGGCCAGGAATATTGTATATGCATATGATTAGGATGTGTGGATAGAAAACACTCAGACGTTTATAAAACTGGTTAAATCACGGCTGTGACTATAACAGAACGTGCGTTTCATCGAAAAGTGCAAGAAAATCTGATCACTGAAAATGGAAATAAATATCCTTGCGCCACTTCCAGGAATTGTTCAAAGTGAACCGAATTACATGAGGCCGAGGTTTCAGTGCCTACAGCTTCCACACGATGTCTAGAGTCTTGTCATTTGATTAAGCTTTGATTCTTGTTCTGGAGAGACCGACAGCTATAGAAGTTACATCGTCTCCTGATGAATTTTTATCGCTTATTAACGTGTACTAATACCTAAAGTTGCATTACAAAAGTATTTCGAAGTGTTTTGTGAAAGTTTATCGTTGACTTTTTGAATTTTATAAAATGACGTTACGTTATGAAACGCTACTTTTTTCCGTTTATCACACAGTCTTCAGAGATCGATATCTAGGCTATATATGGACCGATTTAATAAAAAAAAGGCCCAATAGTGATTATGGGACATCTAGGAGTGCCAGCAAAGAAGATGATCAAAGGTAATGAATGTTTTATATTTTATTTGTGGGGTTTGTGTAGCGACGACTATGCTAATTATTTTGTTTACGTCCCCTCCGGGTCTTTTGGGGTGTTACATGCTATCAGATAATAGCTTTTAAAAAATCTGATTTGTTGCCTGGATTCACAACAAGTGTAGCTTTAATTCCATAACCCGCATGTGTATTGTAATGAATATTTGAGTTTTAACTAGTACTATTAGCATTTAGCGTAGCGCATTTGCATTTCCAGATGTCTAGATGGGACGCCTGCGTGTCAGGTAGGAGCAAGAGGTTAAGAGCAGACTAAGGAAAACACACCTAAATACTGGAATGAATTGGGTCAAATGCTTGCCTATAGTGTTAATGACTATTAGGATAACTCCTGATAGGGAGGGACTGTCTCCATTTGAGAAGGTTTTTGGTAGACCCTATAGGATGTCACAATTAGGACGATTGGAACAAGCAGATATAGAAACAGAAAGTAATATGATAGAACACATGAGAAGGTTGTTCATTAACCAAAAACGTATGTCAAATGTTTTATGCCCAGCAGGAGAACTACAGAAGGAGGTGGCACATAGGATAAAGTCAGGAGACTGGATCTGGGTCCTATCACAAAAAAGGAAGGACTGGAAACAACCACGGTGGGGGGGACCGTTCCAAGTACTCCTGGTTACTGCCTTCGTGGTGAGAATAGCCGAAAAAGCGACCTGGGTCCATATCACGCATTGTAAGAGGGTAAGACACCCTGACACTGTCGAACAATCACAGGGGTAGGAGAGGAACCACTACCTCTAGGGTACGGGGGTCAAACTCCTACTGAAGATTTCCTAACCTTACATTTCCCCGCTGTGAGTGTTCATAGAAGTGTGGTGATGGCTTGGTCTCTTGCTGATGATATGTTTTCAGGAAAGGGGTGGGGCTTTATAGGTTCACTGACCATCCTCGGCTGTCTTATTGTGGGAACTATATTCTTAATCCATCATGAGCCCCCAGAAAAGATTAAAGAGGATAACCTGACCCAGGTGCTAGACAACGGAGCTTTTACATTACCGAAACATTTCAGAAGATCACTACAGCAGAACAGTAAGGAAGTGAGAGTGGAATTGGGTAAGGATGTTTCAGCTGAATTTTATGTTGATCAAATGGGGTCATTCACTCCTTGGCAGTCTAGGACCATGGGTCTCTATGGGAAATATTTGTGTAAATCACCATGTAATTCATGGAGTCAGGTCATAGCTAATATTGAAGGACATGGCTACATGAATCCAAACACCCGATTTGGGACCAGATGGAGTTTAGTGAGAGTTGGTGTTTTGGACTGTCTTCCCGAGCAAAATAAGTATTGTATAAAGGTACAAATAAACATCAAAGCAGTAAACACCCAGGATCTTGGTTTATGGTATATCGGCTTCGACCAGTTCTCAACTGATACCATGGTGCCGTTCCAGGTGGTGGAGTTTAGAGGGGGTAGAGAGGATATGGTCCGTCAGAGTTCGACTAATATCTCCAAAACAACGGACATTCTTAGTGAAATCTTCCAGGGTGAAGGACCAGTACGAATAGTCCAGACAAAAAACCTTACGGAAGTTATAGAGGTGGAAACCGAGTATAGAGATTCCAACTTATGGATGGAATGGATACAGTATAAAGTCAGGTCAGTAGCTACAGAATAATGTTATGTCTGCGCTACTGCTAAACCTCGCTTGACCACTATCCCTTTTCCACGTAATGGAATGAATTCACCTAAGGGAATGACTTGTATGTTGAGATTGTTTATGAAGACGGGAATGCCAGATAATGACAGCTGCATTGATTTGCACAATTTATATCCACAGGCACCCCTTTAAATCAAGGCTTCCTCCCTTTACAGTATCCAAAGGAGATTATTACTGTTTGGCCGGGTACAGTACTCATGGAAAATATGTGGGAGAAGTTAGTACTTGTAATAGAACAGAGAATGTTACCACTAATAAGACCATGTCGGATTTGAGAGGTTGGTTAAACTCTGAAGATTTCAGTAAAGTAAGGTGGGCCAGGGCTGACATCTGGTGGTTGTGTGGGGGAACAATTCTATGGCCAGTCTTACCCACCGATTGGGTGGGGTCATGTGCATTAGTGCATTTGGGGATGCCTTTCACACTCATTCAACACCAGGACATGAAGTTATCTAAACGGGAAAAGAGAAGCACTCCATCTGGGCCATTTGATGACAAAGTATATATTGATAACATTGGGGTTCCACGGGGAGTGCCAGATGAGTTCAAAGCAAGGAATCAGATCTTGGCTGGCCTTGAATCAAGCATTTTTTGGTGGTCCACTCTCAATAAAAATGTGGAGTGGATCAATTATATCTATTATAATCAGCAACGTTTTATTAATTATACTAGAGATGCTGTTAACGGATTGGCAGAACAAATTGAGGCAACTAGTCTGATGGCTTGGCAGAATATGATCGCATTAGATATGTTGTTGGCTGAAAATAGTTTGTGTGCTTTTCGGGAACTTGTGTTGCACGTATATCCCAAATAATACAGCACCGGATGGCTCAGTGACAAAAGCCTTAGCTGGTTTGACCACCCTGGCTCATGAAATGGCAGTAAACTCTGGGGTGGATACTACTTTGACGACTTGGTTTGATGATATTTTTGGAAAATTGAAAAATGTTATGATAACGGGGTTGTGGGCTACATTTACTTGTCTGATTGTTTTGGTTTTGTGCAGTTGTTGTCTAATACCCTGTGTACGAGGCCTTGTTTCCAGAACTCTGGAGAAAATGATGACTCAGCAGATGGTGAGATATGGGCAGATTCCAAGTTCTGACCCGTGGGATGTGGAATGTGGATCTACTGAACAAGGGGATGAATCCGGATCTTTCATCATTGGGGAATTTATGTTTGATGAGACTATTTTTGAGATGAAAGGAAATTGGATTGTACTTTGTTTCAAGGATTAGACTGTTTTTTGAATGAAGATTGTAACGAAAATCCTGATAAGAAGAGTTATAATTCTGATGTAGGTTTAAAAACAGTTGGTGTTAAGGTTAGATTTGATTAATGATGGGTGAAGAGTCTGATAAACATGTATAATAATGTTGGTTATGTGTCTATTCATATGATAATCTGATAAAGCTTTATAATAAGGTTAATTATAAGTCTATTCGTATGATAAATCTGATAAACCTTTATAATAAGGTTAGTTATAAGTTTATTCGTGTTTTTATTTTTTTATGTTTGATAAAACTAGATGTAGATTTGAATGTATAATATTTAATCAAAGGGAGGATTTGTTGGAGGAAATTATAGTTGAAATTATTAATTATGTATACATTTAAATTAGAACCATTAATTTTAATGGTGGTATGAAATGTATGGGTTTTTGGTTAAACTAGGACTGAAAATGTAGGTAAAACGAATCAATTGTCTGTAACTTGCGGGTTTAAGGGAGAAGGATTGGTATATCTCGTTAGACAGATAAGAATGTTCTTTGATGTTCCATTAGTGGAGAAGAGTATATCTTTTAGACAGATTGGAATGTTTGCTTTATGAGGGGAGTAGGAGACAATCTCCAGACCTGAAGACACTGCGCTATTGTGTGGATCAATTCAGTGTCAGGATGGATCTAGGTCACCCGCAACCGACCAATGATAGGTGTCTTTGAGTCGACTAACTCTCAGATCATCCTCCACTGACTAGGCCCTGCTTACGCCTCCAAGGTGCCCCCCTCACACAGGAATAGATACTCGGAGCCTACGTAACAGAGGCTTTTCTAAAAACTTGACTTCAAGTGTGGTTTGCTCACCTCTTTCTTTAAAAAGAACTAAGTTTGAGATGTGGTATCCAGTCCTATCCGCCACAGGAGTCGCTGGTGCGTGATGAAACAAGGGCATCCCTACTGACCAAGCCCTCCCTAACACGGACAATGCTAGACCAATTGTGCGTCACCCCACGGACCTCCCGGTCACGGCCGGTTAAGACAGAGCCTGGGCACGAACCCAGGGACACTGATGGCACAGCTGGCGCTGCAGTAGAGCACTCTTAACCACTGCGCCACAC